>NW_025814823.1:238637452-239877452 GCF_022079265.1 Lynx rufus | reverse complement strand
CCTAACCCTAACCCTAACCCTAACCCTAACCCTAACCCTAACCCTAACCCTAACCCCTAACCCTAACCCTAACCCTAACCCTAACCCTAACCCTAACCCTAACCCCTAACCCTAACCCTAACCCTAACCCTAACCCTAACCCTAACCCCTAACCCTAACCCTAACCCTAACCCTAACCCTAACCCTAACCCTAAACCCTAACCCTAACCCTAACCCTAACCCTAACCCTAACCCCTAACCCTAACCCCTGGCGCCTGAACCCTATCCCCTAACCCTAACCCCTGGCGCCTGAACCCTAACCCCTAACCCTAACCCCTGGCGCCTGAACCCTAACCCCTAACCCTAACCCCTGGCGCCTGAACCCTATCCCCTAACCCTAACCCCTGGCGCCTGAACCCTAACCCCTAACCCTAACCCCTGGCGCCTGAACCCTAACCCCTAACCCTAACCCCTGGCGCCTGAACCCTAACCCCTAACCCCTAACCCTAACCCCTGGCTCCTGAACCCTAACCCCTAACCCCTAACCCTAACCCCTGGCCCCTGACCCCTAGCCCTAACCCCTAACCCCTGGCCCCTGACCCCTGACCCCTGGCCCCTGACCCCTGGCCCCTGACCGTAACCATTCTGGTCCTGAAGAACTCTGAGTGCCAACCCTGCGTTCAGAGGTCAGGTCTTGGGAACATGAAGGTGGTTCCTGACAACCCAGTCTAGGTTTTCAGTTCCTCCCAACCATAGCTTTCCACCCTTGCTACCTGGACTTCGTTTCACCAGGTGGTGTCCCTCTTTCAGACATGGTGTCAGCTGGCTTCCTCCCCAGGCTGAGCTCAGCAATCAGTGTATGTTTCTTTCACTGAACCGTGGTGATGGGTTGAATACACAGCAAAGATTTCATTTTTCTCCCTCACTAAAGTTGCTTGTGAGGGACAGAGGATGGGTGCGGCCCTCCTGTAGCAAATGCCTTATGGGGAAGGCAGAGGTTAGGTGACAGCCACAGGAGTAACATGCAAAGTTGCACCAGACAAGGGTAACTACGGCTTTGGGGAGAGCCTTTGAAAGGGCCCCAGCATGACTAGAGAGTTGGGGGTGCTTGGCAGAGGGGGGTTTTCAGCTGAGATTTGCAAATGAGCAGGAGTTGGGTGGAGGGTAGGCAGCGACAACGCAAGGTCCCTGTGGGCACAGAGTGACTGGTCTGCAGCTCTGAGAGACTTTCCACTTGTTTCCTACCCCCACCCTCCACTAAAGGCAGCTAAAGCTGGCTCAGGCCTGACTTACGGGCAGTAAGCAACTTCTGTAGGAGTGGGAGGTGGGTCATCAGGACTTTCTGTATTTCGGAGCCTCCATGATGTTCTTGAAGCCCAGGACTGGCTGATAGCTGGTGGCTCAGGCCTGCAGCCTCCGAGCCCACACCGGGGCTTACCTCTTCAGGGGCTCTCCGAGTCCTCAGGGGCAGGCCTTCCCAGGGTGCTGTAACACACAGGAGGCCCTGCTCTGAAATAACTCACATTCCAAGGCTGACTGAATGTTTGCCTCTGTGGGAGGGGAGGGCCTGAGTCTCCCTTTGTGCACCACTGCTCAACCCCAGCAGAGTAAAATCCTGAGTACAATGGAATGAGTGTGAGCAGAAGGTCCCCACGTCTCCCACTGAGCTCCCTGGAGGGGGTGATGGGTTTGCAGGATTACAACAGGTGGATTTTCTAAACCCTCTCATTATGTTTCATTTTGACTATTTCTAAACTGGAAACAATTTTAATTCATATGCTCCATGATTGCCCTGGTATGATAGAGGGGTATAATTTTGTTTCTCCAAAGAATTGGCAAATTAACATATTAGAAACTTTCAAGATGTTAAAAATTTTTGTCTCAATGGTCTTGGAGTTTTCATATTTATATACAAACTGCCGATCATTTGAGAAAAAAACATTTAAATACTACAGCAAAACTTTCAAACATGTGGCTCTTTTCTTTAGTACAACTTTTACTTTTGCTTCAAACAAGTAGTGGCTGGTCGTCTTTGTTTTCCTACTTTGTCCTCAACGAGCAAATGTTGGAGAGTTTTCTGAGAAGCATAGTGGGGAAGCCTAGGACATAAGGATTTCTGCTCAGCGTTCCGTGTATGCTGTGAAGGGGGCTGTCTGGAAGACAAGCCCTTTCAGCTAACAGAACCGTTCCCAGTGTGCTCCATGACCTGTGGATGGGGTCAGCTGGCCAGCCCGCATCAAGAACAGGGACAGATTCAAAGCAGAAGCCCTGTTCCAGGAATGAGGACAGTGTGCTTGTGCTCCCATGTCATGAGGGCAGCCACAGTCATTTGGCCACTTTCTGTTGTTTTCTGACTGTGGAAACATTCACCTGGAAAGCTAATATTTTCTGTCACTTTACTATAACTTATTGGAATAACAATGGGTTGAAATAAAATGAAATGAACCAGCCAGATGTTAAATATAAGTGGTATCTGTAAAATAAAAAGGATGAACAGTTAAAATGTTCTACACACAAGTAAATGAAGAAGGGCAGAATTCATAACCAATTTGGGTCTTAGAGCATGCTCAAAAATATCTCTTTATTGAAGACTTCTAAGTGCTCAAACAACAGAACCTAAATGCTCAAACAGCAAAGGCCAAAATGCAGCTGTGGCCCACAGCCCACCAGGGCCCTGACCCTTAGTGGTGGAGTCTCACGGCACGGTCAGCAGGGGATCCCCTGCCCACTCACCAGACACTTCCTCTTCCTGCCACAGAAAGCCACTGCATAGCCACGGTCATCTCCCCAGGGATGCCCCAAAGCCGCACAGGCCATGCCCCTGCCCCCCACACCACCCCTTTGTAGTCCTGGAATGCACTGTGTTCATCCTGCCTCAGGGCTGCTGTGCCTGCTGTTCCCTCTGTGCAGTGGGCCTGACCTCTAACCTCTGGGCAGTGAGCTCCTCTCTTCCTTTAGCCTGACATATCTACAGCCGGATCTCAGCCATGCTCTCCCCGTCTTGTCCCCCATCTTTCATTTGGTTAGGGCTATCTCTGTTACTGGGACAGGAGGCCTCTAAGAGCAGGGCTTGCCATCTGTGCATGTCCACGTCAGTGTCCAGAATGCAACTGGTGTACAGAAGAGAGGGGTCCCTCCTCTCTTTGCTGCTTCCCTGGGAGGCACACTTCATGGCCGCTCTGGTGGGGTTAATGAATGAGCAGTATCCGTACCACTCCTAAACACAGTTCCCTCTGCTTGCCGCGGCCTGCGTTTCCTTTCTCTTGAGAGATAAAGGATAAAAATTCCAAGGCAAGCTGGTCCAGTGCAGAGGATGTCTGAGGCCAGGAAGGGAGGGCGAGAAGAATGCCAGCAGTGTGAGAGAGCCTGAAAGAGAAGGGAGACAGAGGGAAGGCACCAAGGGCTGAATCAGGATGGGACTGGCCTGTTCAGGCTACGCCCAGTGCACACAGCTGCTCCACAAAGAGCACCCAAGCTGACCCCTGCACAGGCTTCCCTTTGGCCTGTGAGTGGAACTTCCATTGCAGAGAATTTCCACCACGCCCTGTAGGTGCATAGCGTTCTGCTGCAAGGGGCTCCCCGAGCACCGCGACTGCACTGATGCACAAAGAGGGCAGCTGCTTTATGGAATTCTCGCTTGATACAAGCTCCATCCACCCTGCCTCACCAGGATGCCCATTCAGCTGTTTCACATATGACTGTTGTCTGTGGCCAGCATATTTCCCAAGGTGATGTCTGATTAAACCTTAAAGTGAAAGCAGAAGCAAATGTGGAATACAATAAAAATTGAAAGTTGAAAACCAATTTGAGTCAAGAGCCCAGCCCTTGGAGCTTCCACAGCAGAACCCCCGACACCACGATTCGCTGCAAATGTTGTGGTTCACTGGGCAAGATTCCACACAGAAAAGAGGCGTTACAAGTGCCGTGGGCCACAGGGAGATCTGACCAGACGTTAACCTGTGTGTGACATCCCATGCACGAGTTTATGCTGTAACAGCATGGGCATGTGCTGATAAACAATCCAGAGCGTTTTGGCTTTACCTAAATGACCCCACACCATTCTGATCCATTTGTAACTTGCTGTCTTTTTTACTCACCATGGCCTTGGAGGCTTCTCTGTATTCATTCATTTAATCTGTTGTGCTCCTTTGTATAAGCGCCCAATTTACTTCTCTGTTCCCATGTTGATGGACATTTAAGGTGCCTCTGCCACTGGCGTGATAGTGCCGTAGTGAGGACTGTGTGAGCCCCTGAACATTGCAAGTGTTCCTGTCAGGTGTGTGTGCCTTTGGGGGATTTCCTGAATGTGAAGTTTCTTTTCCACATCCTCTGTAGTTCACTATCAACACTCTCAGCAAACACCAAATACTTGGGATTTTTACACCTTAGTATTCTAAAACATTAAATATTTTAGCTTGATACTGTATTTTATAAACACTATTTTTCACTTTACATATTTTTAGGCCGTAACTACTTTGCTAAACGGCAAACATGAGAGTTTGTCTACACTTGCATTTTCCTAATTACTAGAAAGTGTGAGCATTTTTGGTTCATTAACCATTAGGGTTTAATCTTTTGAAATGCCAATTCTTAACCTTTGCCCAATTTTCCATTAGATTGACTCTCTCTCGCTCGCTCGCTCTCTCTCTCGCTCTCTCTCTCTCTTAGTTTTTAGGAACTCTTTCTGTGTTCTGGATCCTGATCATTAGTTGGCTACAACAGATTCATCCCCCATTTTCTGGCTTATCTTTCAAATTTATCACCCAGCAATATGAAATTTACATTTAATTTTAAAGTAGTCAAATATCAATCATTTTGTTCATAGTCGAGGCTTCGTGCATTGCATTTATGAAATACTTCCCTATCCAAATTTCATCCTAATCTTCTCTTTTTTTTTTAAGTTTTAAGGTTTTGCTTTTCATGTTCAGTTCTTCTATTTGAAATTTATTTTTAGTGAGGTAAAATTCACATAACATAAAATTCACCATTTCAGCAACTTTACAGTGTACAATTCAGTACTGTTTAGTAAATTTACATCTGATACAACCATCACCACCATCTGGCTCCAGAACATTGCCCTTCCCCACAGAGGCTGAAGTGCTTTACATTTCCAAGAGCGATGTGCAATGGGCCTAATCTCTCCATTCTTCACCTCCATTTATTACCCATCCTCTCCTTTTCATAGCCATCCTAGTGATCATGAAGTGGTATCTCACGGTGGTTTGGATTTACATATCCCCAGTGATTAACGATGTTGAGCATCTTTTCATGTGCTCACTAATCCTCTGTGTATCTTTGCAGAAATGTCTATTTAACTCCTTTGCCTGTTGTTTACCTAGGTTGTTTGTCCCTATTGTTGAGTTTTAGGAGTTCTTTCTAATACTCTGGATACTAACTCCTTATTGAATATATGACTCTCAAATAGTTTCTCCCATTCTGTGGGTTGTCTTCACTTTCTTCATAGTGTGCTTTAATGTACCAAAGTTTCAAATTTTGATGGAGTCCAATTTATGTATTTTTTCTTATGTAGCTTGTGTTTTTGGCTCATGAAGATTTATCCCCATTTTCTCCTGAAAATGTCATAGCTTTAGTTCCTACATTTAGGTCTTTGATCTATTTTTAGTTAGTTTTTATATGGCGTGTGGCAAGGGTCCAACTTCATTCTTTTGTATGTGGATGTCCAGTTTTACCGGCACCATTTGTTGAAAACACTGTCCTTTACCATTGAATGTTCTTGTCACCTTTGTTGAAAATCATTTAATCATATATGCAGGTGTTTACTTCTGGGGTTTCTCTTCTATTCCATTGGTCTATATGTATGTCATTATGCCAGAACCATACCATAGGAGTTTTAATTACTGTGGCTTTGTAGTAAATTAATGCGAGTCCTCCAACTTTGTTATTTTTTTCAAGACTGTTTTTGTTATTAGGGGACCCTTTCAATTTCATGGGAATTTGAGGATCCGCTTTCCCATTAAGAAAAAAAAGGCTGTTGATATTTTAATAGGAATTGTGTTGAATCTGCAGATCAGTTTGGGTAGCAGTAACATCTTGATATAGTTAAGTCTTCCTATCCAGGAACATGCAGATGTCTTTCCATTAATTAGATCATCTCTAATTTCTTTCAGCAATGTTTTGTAGTTTTCAGCATATAACTTTTTCACTGCCTTGATTACATTTTAAGTAGGCTTCACGCCCGGTGTGGAGCCCAAGGTGGGGCTTGAACTCATGACCCAAGAGATCAAGACCTGAGTGTAGATCAAAAGTCTGCACTCAACAAACTGAGCCACCCAGGTGCCCATCCTTGATTAGATTTAGTCCTAAGTATTAAATTCTTTTAAGTGCTATTATAAATGGAATTATTTTCTTAATTTCCCTTTTAAATTATTCATTGCTGGAGTATAGAAACACAACTGATTTGTGTGTATTGAACTTTGCTGAACTCATCCATTAGTTCAAATAACTTTCTCGGATCATGTCACTATAAATAGAGATAGTTTTATCTCCTCCTTTCCAATTCCAATGCCTTTTATTTCCTTTTGTTATCTCTAACATCTCTGACTAGAACTTCCAGCACAATGTTGAATAGAAGTAGCGAAAACATGCATCCTTGTCTTATTCCTGAGCTTAGGGAGAAAGCTTTCAGTCTTTCACCATTGTAAATGATGTTAACTGGATTTTCCATAAATACCGTTTACCATGTTGAGGATTTTCTCTCTAATCAAAGTTCTCTGAGAGTTTTTATCATGAAATGGTGTTGGAGATTTTCAACTATCTTTTCTGTGTCAGTTGAGATAATCTCCCCCCTCCCCCCGCCCCCGTCATTGTTCTGTTCATCTGACGCACTCCATAGGTTTTTCTGGTGTGGAGAACCTTTGCGTTTCTGGAATCAATCTCACTGGTTCATGGTGTGTAACCTTTCTAATATGCTGTTGGTTTCCATTTGCTAAAGTTTTGTTCAAGTTATTCATGTCTTCAAGCATTCATCGGGGATATTGGTCTGTAGTTTTCTTGTGATGTTTTTATCTGGCTCTGGGATCCCACACATCTAACAGATGTCTCCATGTCAACTTGCCTTCTCCGCCCCAGCCTGCTTCTCCTCCAGTCTCTCACACTTCAGTCAAGGGGGCCAACCTCCACCTGCTGATCAGGCCTCAAATCCTTGAATTGCTGTTCTGGTGCTGGTTCTTAACTACAGGCACTAGAATCTACTGTAGCTAATGTAAGCGGCAAGGGATGTATTATAAGATATTGGGCATATTACAGCACCTGTGCAAACCAAACACTTCTACCGCCAATCCACTATGAGAGACACCACTTCCCGTGATTCCTTCCACGTGTCATGTGGTGCGTGTATTAGCAAAACCAGGCACATCTGTAGTCTCAGATGCAAGGGATCCGAGGCATGTAGTTTTGCAGTCTCCGGTTTCTGCAAGCAGGAGAGTATGCTAGTTGTAGCCGGCACAGGCCACTGTCCATCTCAGCTGTTCTTTCCCTGACTCCTTTCCCAGGGATCTGGCTATCAGCTTGTCCTCCCAGCTCTCTCTGCCTTTACTGTAGCCACTTCTCACAACCTCTGTCATTCCCACCTCAACCCAGCCCATCATTCTCACTGAGACTATGGCAGTTGCTTCCTGATGGGTCTCCCTGCCTTGACCAGCTGTGGTCTCCACACTGCAGCCAGGGTGACATGTTTGCAATAAAAATCAGATAACGTCACTTCCTTCCCACATTCTCTCCACAGTGATTTCTCACAACACTCAGAATAAAACAAAGCCCATTATCATGACCTACTTATTTCTGCAGCATTTCCAGTCTCAGTTGCTTTGCATCTGTCCCCCTTCACCATGCTCCCCGGTACAAAGCCTTCCTTCCTCAAGCGCACAGAACCATTCCCACCCCAGAGCCTTTGCACACATGGAAGTAAGCAGATCCCTCCCACACTCTCTTCTGGTCCCTGTACAGTCTTCTCACCTGGACCATCTGCTTTATTGTGCTCTATTCTCCGTTCATTGGTTTATTGTTTGTCTCCCTCCATGGAATATCAGACCCCCAGGGGCTTGACTGGGCCATGCAATGATTGACCAAAAGTAGGTGATCCATGAGTACTTTGAGAATAAATAAAGCCACCTCAGAATTTTTGGAAAAAACTTAGAAAACACTCCTGACGCTATGGATACACAACAAAGAAGGAACCAGATTCTTAAAAACTGTGGCTGTTCCTGTGCGGGCTCTGCTTTCCTTTTGCACAACAGATGTGGAAGAGTGAGCTTCACAGATAGGCCCCAAAACCTCCAGTAAGAGTGAGATGCTGGGGCTGCACCCTGACCAGGCATCCCGGGCACTGTCAACCTCCCCTAAGGCCAGCTTCTGGATCCTGGAGGAGCTCACCAGGGACAAAGTCGCCTGCTCTGGAGACATGTCAACACTCCAGAGCTCTGTCCCGGCAGGTGCTTTGGGACCACACAGGTTTATAAAGCATGGTCCCTAGGGGGCACCTGGGTGGCTCAGCCGGTTGGGTGTCCGACTTAGGCTCAGGTCATGATCTCACAGCTCGTGAGTTGGAGCCCTGCATTGGGCTCTGTGCTGACAGCTCAGAGCCTGGAGCCTACTTCGGATTCTATGTCTGTCTGTCTGTCTGTCTGTCTGTCTCTCTCTCTCTCTCTCTGCCCCTCCCCTGCTTGTGCTGTCTCTCATAAATGAATAAATGTTTAAAATAATAATAATAATAATAATAATAATAATAAAGCATGGCTCCTATTCCTGAAGCATCATGGGCAGGACTCCCACAAGGAGAGCAGGGGAGAGGAGGATGAGGCAGGGATGGTTAGGGGGCTTTAGGGATAAAGGTCCCCAAGTACTGAGACAGGGCTGGAGGTTCCAGGAGGTAGAGAAGATGATTGAGGCAGGGGACAATCAGAAGAATTCAAAAAGGCCAGTGTGATGGGTGAGGGAGGGCAACTCATCCCTGCCCTCGTTACCTTTCTTTATTCTGGAACCTGTGGCCAGGAGCCTTTCCCTCCAAAGCTGCTCATTTCTCTGAACAACTGAACTTTATCCCTAAATGAGCACATTTGTCCTGCATTGGGTGGGATGAACCAGTGCCCATGTTTCCAGTGAAGGCACGATGCAGGGTTAGAGACCTGACTGGTTCTTGTGTGAGACAACCCCCCACCCCCAACCCCAATGCGGCTCCCCTGGGAGAGCATCCCCTCAGCCAATGTGTTCTCTTGGACGGGAAGAGAAGGGTAGTCCATCTATGCCAGTGGAAATCAGGTACGAGTCTGTCTACACTGGGGGAAATCCGATGCAGCCACTGGTCTGAGAACACTATTCCAGGTCCCGAGGCTTTGCGAGAACAAAAGTAAAAGCAAACGCCCCGCCACTCCCACTCCCACCCGCTTCGGAGGGAGGAGCCCCGCGCCCCCGCCCCCCCTGCCGCCCAGGTGAGGGCACTTGTGCCTTGGGTCCGCCTGCGGGAGGTGAGAGCGGCTCCCCAGCCCCGCAGGCCTCCCGGCCCCTCCGCCACCCTCGGAGTGGAGAGGGTCGGCCAGGGAAGGGGGCCCGCCCCGCAGGGAGGGGGTCTGCCGGGTGAGGGGGTCCGCCTCGTACGGAGGGTGTCTGCAGGGGGAGGGGCTCCGCAGGTGGAGGGGGTCCGCCCCGCGGGGAGGGGCTCTGCAGGGGGAGGGGGTCCGCGGTGGGGGGGGGGGGTGTCTGCTCCAGGCAGAGGAGGGGGGTTTTCCGGGGAGGGGAGGGGAGGGGGTCCGCCCCGCGGGGAGGGGTCCGCCCGACTCGCGCCTCCGGCTCCGGCTCCGGCGTGGCGGGCGGGGCGCCGGGAGAGTCGCGCGCCGGACAGTGGCCTTTATGGGAACGTTTTCCTCCGAGGTCGGGACAAAGGCGGCGCCACCATGGCTCTCAGCGCGGCCGACAAAGGCTCCGGCACCAAGGTAGGGTCCGGGCGGTGGGTGGCAGGGAAGGGGGTCTGAGGGCCGCCGCTGCCGGGGGGGGGGGGGGGGGGGAAGCTTTGACTCTTCGGTCACTTAAAGATCAGTTTAGCAAACTTTCGCCTTAACCTCATGAATATTTCTGAGAAAAATGTGGTTTTCGAGACAGGTCTGCAGGGCTAGGCTCTGAAGGGAGTGCTGGGGGGGGGCGGGGGGGGGCCTAAAAGCACCTGTGCGGTGGTTGCTGTAGTCTCGTTCTTTATTAGCTGGGCACGGAGGGCGAACCGGCCAACCAGGGCGCTCAAAGACAAAGAAGTTGTACTTAAAGAAAATACCGATTGATTTGTCGGTTACGAACGTAGTCGAGGAAAACAAGAGGGGCCTTTCAGGTTTGGAAAAGCGTGAGACACACGGCTTTGTATTTCTTCGTGCGAAATGCAGAAAGTGTGCTGGGTTTGTCTCCCCTTTTTCCTGTGAAGCTGGATTACAGAGTGTTTGGTGTAATAATTACACTCTACTCCTGTTACCCACAGCACTTCGACTTAAAAAGTTTAGTTGATACTTTAAGGTGTCTAATTAAGAATTAAAACATATAATTAAAAAATTAAGTTAAATGCAGTTGAAACTGTGCATGATTAATAGCTTACGAATCTGCTGTGTTAAACTGGCTGAGCTCTAGGCGGCTGTGGGCGCTGGGGGTGGGGGGGCTTCTCAGCTTCTCGGAGCGATTTCAAAGTGGACAAAGTGAGATTCTGCTTTCCGTCTCCCCGAACCTGCTTCAGATTCACGGGATCTCTGGGTTGGGAGGAACTTCAGATGTCCCTTTTGCTCTCAGTAAAGATGCACTCAAATTCTGAGATAGTTACCAGCAACACATTTCCCTTCCTGAGGGACTCGTGTCTGTGTTGTGTGCCGGACATCCGACACTGAGGTAACAAACCCACTCCTGATCCTGATGCGACACCACGTCTTGATCTCACTGTGCTTTGGGGGACAAGTGGATGGTCCAGGTGGGCCTCGAGAGGACGGCTAACCTGTGGCACCCAGGGCAGGCCTCATCGTTTCATCCCATTCATGCGGGCCTTGTCTGAAATGGCCTCTGTGAAGCGTGGACCCTTGTGTCTGTGTCATCCTTTGGTGGTCTCCCATGAGTACTTTCTTACTCGTAAAGCATCCCAAAAATGCCAGGCTAAGGAAATAAAGTCGGCCCTGAATTTGCCCTCAGGCTCTCTGAGATGAGTGCTCACTGGTTGTATCATCCAGCCAAACACAGGAAACCCCAGATTCCCAGATCTCAGCGTTTTTTTGTGAGAATAATTCAAGCCCAGTTCACACGCCACCGCCTGCCTCCCTCCCTCCTTCCAAACAGAGCTAATGTGCGTTCTCTCTGTGTTCGAACAAAAATAAAAATCACTCAGGACCTGCTAGTCACCCATTCTACACCGAGAAGCAGCCCTGAAGCAGTGAGGTTTTCCTCTCCACACAGCTGTGCCCTGAAGCAGTGCACCCCTGCTCGGGATTTACCCTCCTGCCTTGTCAGCTCTGGGCTCCTTTTCCTGCATCCCTGCACCCCTGGCAGGGCCTGCCACTCAGTAGGTGTGAAGAGAAGGAGGTGGGGGTACAGAGGGGTGGGCTGAGAGGTGGCAAATCCTGGCCTGCATGTGTTGATCCTGGGGCACCTTGAGAACCTGGGGTCCCCTGAGCAGAAGGCATCCATAATGACCATCTACCCTACAAGGGGCCAGGGAGGGCAGGTGCCTATGGGGTGGGAAAGAGACTCTGGACCCTGGCCTGGTGCCTGGAGAGCAGTCCCGGGACCTTGGAGATTTGATGTGCACCCACATCTGCCCTCTATTAGCTGTTGCCCTTTGGCCTTGTAGCTCGGCCTCTCTGAGCTTCAGTCTGTTCATTGAAAGGAATAATCACAGCCTGCCTACCTCAGAGCACCATATCGGTTTACTTTAAAAATGAATATGCAGATGCTTCTTGAAAGGTAACCCAGCTCATCATTCAGCTGAATGTTCCTAAGTTGAAGGCTTCTTCTGTCCTTAGAGCTGGGATACATTTTCAGGTGTTTCTAGGTGCCTCGGTTCACACCTGGGCCCAAATTCTCGAAGAGCTTTCAGATACTGTTAGACAAGTATCTGACCTTACAGAATTTTCCCCAAAATTGATAAAATCAAATTGTGGCTCAGTTAGTTGAGCGTCTGACTCTTGATCTCAGCTCAGGGTTGTGAGTTCAAGCCCTGTGTTGGGCTCCATGCTGGGCATGAAGCCTACTTAAAACACAAAAACAAGCAAACCCCAAAACTGAACAAAAACAACAACAAAAAAGATACTTTGCAGTAAATTTCTTCTACGTGACTTTAAAACATCTGATGTTTCTAAACCCGAGAAAGGGATGAAATCTAAGGCCTACAACAGTTTGGGACATAAATTAATTTGAAATTCAGCACTAGAGTTGTTCAAGTCAGCGAGGTGGCAAGTATGTGCACCTGCCCCACAGAAATGTTACCTGCCTGTAGCCCTGGACCCAGAGACCCCCAGCCTCAGTAGGTGTCACCCTCAGAAAGTTCCCCTGGTCATCCTGCCTGCACCCCTTCCACAGCCACACACCCCCAGCGCCTTTCCTGCTTGGCTTCACCATACTAGGGCCTCCGTGGGAGGGTCTGAACTAACCTCACCTTGTGCCTCACCTTTGTTGACCGCCTGTCTCCCCAGGCAGTACCGACTTTGCTTCATTTCACTTGCTTCTCTGGTGCTTATAATAGTGCATGGCTTGAAGTCGGTGCTCTACAAATGTTTGTCACGTGGTGGTTACCCACCCCCTCTTTTAAAGCCCATTTTGATTCCCCTGCCCAGCGCCAACCTCCTGTGGGCCACACAGATACAGAGCCTACCCTGTGGGATTCCTGTCTACTGCTTCGCCCCTGACCTAAGCTAACATCACTTCCTGGGACTTTTGAAAATGAAAACAACCACCTCAGAGGGAGCAGCTGGGTTACAGTTGAGTCTGGGAGACCTTGTCTAAGTGTCAAATGGTCAAAGCAGGTCCGAGACAGTTATAGGGAAGGCTTGACAAGACCCCATTCGAGGTAATGAATGTGTTCTGCATGTGTGTTTTGGGGTGGGGACAATGGTGCACGGAGCAGAAGAGAAGAAATGCCTGAGTTAACTTTAAATGAACAGAAGGGACAGCCAGGAGAAGGGTGACCCGCCCCTTCATTGTCAAGTAGAGGAACCACGGTTTGGTAGACAGCTTTGACCCAGAATTAGCCGCAGGCCGGTGTTCTCACCTGGAGAGTGAAGAGGGCAGAATGACTCTGGGATCTCTCCGGCTCTGTTTCCTGCCAGGATGGGACATAGGGCAGTGTGCCACCATGGCAGAGGACTCGGTGACTGGGGATGCATTCTGTTCAGCCAAGTTCCAGTCCTGGTTTCCCCACTGAGTGAGCAGGCAGGCAGGCAGGCCCCTCCATCCTACCATCTTTAGGACAGGGATGACAGTAGTATCATAATGTGCTTAAAACAGTGTCTGATATATAGTAAGTGCTCAATAAACGTTGGCTATTATTCTGGGATCCTATGATAGAAAAAGAGAGAGATTTTCCTAAAAATAAGAGATGAAAAAAAGGTTTTTTGTCTTTTATTTTTGAAGTCCCTTAAGGAAAAATATCCAATGAAGTTATCTTCAAGGTATGTTGACACTCAAAGATATCACCGAGAAGAGGAATTACAATTATAATTATTTTAATAATATAATTGTCTATTTTTTAAAGAAACGTCTTGTGGAAGTGACAAATCAATAGGCCATGAACTCCACTTGAAATCAAGGGTCCTGGAGCCTTCCCTATGGCTTATTCAGAAAGACTAAAGAAAACGTAACTGGGATTTATTCAGCCTAGCACACCACACTGGGTAACAGAGTGAGCATTTAGTTCTCAAACTGAGAACACATTTGCATGTCCAGAGACTCTGACCTTCTGAGACCACAACCCAGAGGATCTCGGTGACCAGTGATGCAGGCAGAATGTAATCTCTCCCTAAAGTACAACATTTAAGTAGGAAAGCACATGGGAGAGTTGGTGGGGTAGGGCAACAACAGCAACAAATGAGAACAGATACTAGCACAGATTCTGAAAAGTTCTGGAACTAATTTTTTTAAATACTATTTTGAGGTGAAATTCACATAGACTGTTTCAGAGCAAACAATTCAGTGGTATTTAGTACGTTCCCAGTGCTGTGCATTCCACTATCTCTGCCTAGTTCCAGAACATCTCCATACCCCAAGTAAAACCTCACACCCATGTAACAGTTTCTCCCTGTTCCAGCCTCTCCCATCCTCTGGAACCACTAGTCTGATTTCTCTCTCTGTGGAATTGTCTACTCTGAATATTTTGTATAAGTGGAATCCTATAGTATGTGTCTTTTTTATTCTCAAATACATATAACATACAATTTATATGTACTGACTGTTAGTCCTCACAACCCCTCCATCCTGTGAATCTGAAATTCTGTCACTGTTAAACAGTGGCTCCCGTTCTGCCACCACCCCCAGCCCCTGCCTGCCGACATTTTACATTCTGTCCTCATGGTTGTAACTACTCTAAGGACCTTCTATAGTATTTGTCTTTTTGTGATTGGCTTATTTAACTTAGTATAAAATCCTCAAGATTTTATCCATATTGTAGCATATGTCAAAATTTGCTCCCTTTTTAAGACTGAATAATATTCTGCTGCATGGATATACCACAATTTGCTTATCCATTCATCTGTTGATAGACATTTATACTGTTTCCACCCTTTGGCTTTTGCAAATAGTGCTGCTATGAACACGTGTTTACAAGTTTTTGTGTGTAAGATATTTTCATTTCTTTGAGTATATTTCAGGGTCATATGGTAATTCTGTGTTTAACTTTTTGATGAACCACTGAACAGTTTTCAACAGTAGCTGAACCATTTTACATATCCACCAGTAATGTATGAGAGTTCCAATTTCTCCACAGCCTTACCAACAGTTGTTACTTTCTTTTTTTTTAAATTATTATAGTCATCTTAATGACTGTGAAGTGATATTTCATTGTAGTTTTGGTTTGCATTGCCCTAATGACTACTGATGTTGAGAACTTTTTACATGCTTGTTGAAAAAAAAAGTCTATTCAAGTCCTTTGCCCATTTTTAAGTTGGGTTCTTTATCTTTTTGTTATTGTGTTCTAAGAGTTCTTTATATATTCTGGATATTAGGCTCTTATCAGGTGTATGGTTTGCAAGTATTTTGTTCTATCTGTTGGTTGTCCCTTTACTTTCTTGATAGTGTCCTTTGATGCACAAAGTTTTTATTTTTTTTTTAATTTTTTGATGTGTACTTATTTGAGAAAGAGAGATAAGAGAATGAGCAGGGGAGGGGCAGAGGGAGAGAAGGAGACACTGAGTCCGAAGCAGACTCCAGGCTCTGAGCTGTCAGCACAAAGTCCATTGTGGGGCTCAAACCCATGAACCTTGAGATGATGACCTGAGCAGAAGTCAGAGACTTAACCGACTGAGCCACCCAGGTACCCCAAAGTTTTTATTTTTAATGAGGTCCAGTTTATATATTTTTTTCTGTTGTTGCTTGTGCTTTTAGTGTCGTATCTAAGAAATCATTGCCATCTGCAAGATCATGAAGATTTACGTCTATGTTTTAACAGTTTTCTGATTTTAGTGTTTATATTTAGGTCATAGATCCATTTTAGTTAATTTTTGTATTTGGTGTGAGGTAAGGGTCCAACTTCATTCTTTTGTATGGGGACATCCACTTTTTCCAGCACCATTTGTTGAAGAAATTATTTTCTCCTTCTTAAATAGTCTTGAAACCTAGGTTGGAAGTCAACTGGCCGTAATTGTGCAGGTTTATTTCTGGATCTTCAGTCCTTTTCTGTTGTTCTGTGTGTCTGTCTTTATGCCAGAATCACACCGTTTTGATAACTGTAGCTTTGTAGTGGGTTTTGAAATCAGGAAGTGTGAGTCCTCCAACTTTGCTCAGGATTGCTTTGGCTGTTCAGGGCCCAGTGAAATTCCATATGAATTTGAGGATTATCTTTTCCATTTCTGGGAGAAAAGGTCATTGCAATTTTGAGAGAGATTGCATTGAGTTTGTAGACTGATATGAATAGTATTAACATTTTACCAGTATCAAGTCTTCCAATCCATAAACCTGGGATGTTTTCCCATTTCTTTAATTCCTCCCAACACTGTTTTGTAGCTTCCAGTGTTCAAGTCTTTCATCTCCCTGGTTAAATGTCTTAGGCAACACTCACCACTGTTATTCAGCACAGCACTGGAAGTCCTAGCCACAACAATCAGACAACATAAAGAAATAAAAGGCATCCAGAGTGATAAGGAAGATGTAAAGTTCTCATTATTTGCAGAAGAACTGCTATGCTATATACAGAAACCCTGAAGACCCCACCAAAAAACTACTAGAACTGATAAATGAATTCAGTAAGGTCACAGGATACAAAATCAATGTACAGAAATCTGTTGCACTTCTATACACTAACAATGAAGCAGCAGATGACCAACACACTGATGTTTAACATCACTTAGGGAAACGTAGATCAAAACCACAGTGAGATATCACCTGCACATGTCAATGGCTCAAGCCAACAACACAGAAAACAAGTGTGGGTGAGGATGTGGACAAAAAGGGAACCCTCTTGCGCTGTTGGTGGGAATGTAAACTGGTGCAAGCCACTGGAAACAGTATGGAGCTTCCTCAAAAAATTAAAAATGGAACTACCCTATGACCCAGCAGTTGCACTACTAGCTGTTTACCCCCCAGAAATGGAAACATTAATTCAAAGGATATGTGCAGCATTGTCTACAATAGCCAAACTATGGAAGCAGCCCAAGTGTCCATCAATTGATGAATGGATAAAGAAGATGCAGTATATATATACAATGGAATATTAGTCAGCCATAAAAAAAAATTATGAAATCTTGCCATTTGCAATGACATGGAGTGAGGAGAATAATGCTAAGCAAAATAAGTCGGAGAAAGACAAATACCATATGATCTCACTCGTGGAATTTAAGAAACAAAACAAATGAGCAAAGGGAAAAAAGAGAAAGAGAGAAACCAAGAAACAGACTCTTAACTATAGAGAACAAACTAATGGTTACCAGATGGGAAGTGGATGGAGTGAAAGTAGGGAATAGGGATTAAAGAGCATACTTATCAATGATGCAAAAAATAAAAAATAATAAAATGAAAAAAAGTATCTTAGGCATTTTATTCCTTTTGGATGCTATTATATACTGGAATTATTTACTTAGTTTCATTTTTGGATTGTTCATTGCTAATGTATAGAAACACAACTGATTTTTGCATGTCGGTCTTGTACCCTGCAACTTTGCTGAACCCATTTATCAGTTCTAGGTAGGTTTTTTGTGGATTCTTTGGGTTTTGCTATATATAGGATTGTGTCATCTATAAACAGAGATCATTCTACTTCTTTATTTCTAATTTATATGCCTTTAATTTCTTTTTCTTGCCTAAGTGCTCAGGCTAGAACTTCCAGAACAGTGTTACATACCAACAGGGAAAGTGGGCATCCTTGGCTTGATTTTGATCTTAAGGGAAAAGCTTTCAGTATTTCACCATTGAAGTTAGCTGTGGATTTTTATAAGTGCCTTTTATCATGTTGAGAAAGGTCCTTTCTACTCCTAGTTTTCTGGAAATTTTGATATGAAAGGGTGTTGGATGCTGTAAACTGCTTTTTCTGTATCATTTAAGATGATCATAGACTTTTTCCTTGGTTTTATTGATGTGATGTTTTATATTGATTATTGAACCACACTCGCATTCCTGGGATGAATTCCACTTGGTCATGGTGAATAATACTTTTAGTAATGCTGCTAAATTTGGTTTCCTGGTTTGTTTGTTTGCTTGTTGGTTTGTTGTAAGATTTGGAATGAGTTTTATAACTCTGCTTTTATATTCTATTTTTTTTTAATGTTTATTTATTTTTGAGAGAAAGTGCTCATGCGCTGTGAGCCAGGGAGGGGCAGTGAGAGAGGGGGACAGAGAATCCAAAGCAGGTTCTGTGCTGACAGAAAGCCCAATGTGAGGCTTTAACTCACGAACTGCGAGATCATGACCTAAACCAAAGACGGACACTCAACCGAGCCATTCAGGTGCCCCTACAACTATGCTTTTAAATGTCATTATATTGTATGAGGATATATCTTAAGAAAGTAAGTTTTGAAATGAGAAATGATCTTTTTAAGAAAAAAAGTTTGTGTCAAAGGCAAACATATGAAATGAGTAGGAAATCTGCAGAAATTTGAAACTAGTTTTTAAGACTTCAAAATGTAACTGACTGGAGAAAAATAGTCAATAGGAGAAGGTCTATGTGAGGTTAATCCATGTAAAACATTTCGGTAGTGCCTGACACTAGAACCATCATGTTGCCATTGTGGGGTGTAAAATCAGGCACGCAAACAGTGCTTGCTTCCCCCTTAACATTATAGTTTTCTTGCCTCACAGCCCCTGCTGGCTGTCAGCCAGGACATAAATCTTTGTATCCTTCACCGTGTTTAGCACATGGTAGGTAATCAATGAATGCACTATGGTGTTCGGTGTGGAGAGGACAGTGGGTGCCTCTGTGAGCATCTTTTTTTTTTTTTTTTTTTTTAAGAGAGCACGAGCGAGCATTGGGGAGGGGCAGAGAGAGGAAAAGAGAGAGAATCCCAAGCAGGCTTTGCACCAGCAGCACAGAGCCCAACTTGAGGCTCAAACTTATGAATCGTGAGATCATGACCTAAGCCGAAACCAAGAGTTGGACGCTTCACCGAGTGAGCCAACCAGACACCCTCTGTGAGCACCTCTCTCTCTCTCTCTCTCTCTCTCTCTCTCTCTCAAAATAAATGCATAAACACTTAAAAAAAAAAAAGGGAGGGAGAGAAAGAGGACAGACAAGGAGGGAAGAGACATCAGAAACAAGGGGTTGATTGATCAGGACCAATGGCCACATCACTTATTATCCAAATTGGATCACTTTGAGGGGAAAAGAAACGTAATGCCAGGACCATAGGTGAAAAATCTGGGAAATGCCGGATAGGGTTGCTAGCCTAACTTGTGTGCTCCTGCCTTCTGGCGACAGCATTCTAAACAACGGGGGTAGGTCCCCACTGTGGGTGGGGGTTGATCATAGACTGGGTGCCCTCAGTCCCACTGTGAGTACCTCTGAGTCAGACTGTGCAGACGTGCTGGCTACAGAAGCCACTAGCAGAACTGCCGTGTGGAGCCAACCGGCGCCCCACCGGCAGGTGTGGATGCACCGTGTCCTCATGTACCTGCATACTCATTGTGGCCTTCCCAGGTCCAGGCTCCTGTGTGCTGGGCCAGGCACTGCTGGGAGTCATGCCTCTTGTCAGTGGTTTCCCAGTGTGCACCAGCACCTCCTTCCCTCTGTCCTGCATCCATCGCTCATGCTCCAAGGGCTCCCTCTGTTCGGGATTCCAGACGTTGGTAAGCCACCTGCTGTGCCCATTCTGAGTGTGGTTTTGGGCTCCAGGCTCCAGCCTTATCCTTAGACTCAAGATCCCCAACTGTCTTGTCCAGTGTATCCTTCTCTACCCCTCTCTCAGGCACCCGTGTGGGAAACCTCAGGGACCTGTTCACGTCATGTAGAGCCATACTTGCCAGACATGACTTTGCCTGGGGCCACTGAGCTTTGTGGGCCAGCTCAGTGGTGACTTCCTGAGTCAGGGAGACAGTGAGAAGTGTGATTTAGTACTCCAAGTGCATCCATCACAGGTTTCTCATTAGAATGACTTCTTTGTTGTTCTTATCATGTATACAGAATTCACATTTTCCCCTAAAAATCCTTAAATTGTACTTAACCAAACTCCCAGTTACCTTACCTTCCTGCACATCAGTATGGCCTCATCATATGTCCCTATGAAGCCTTCCTAGCCAGAACTTTCAAACTTGAAGCCTTCGTTCCACTCTCCTTCTGGGACAGGCAAAGGTGCTTCAGCCCAGACCCAGCACCAGTTCCCAAACAACCTCAGCCCGGTGTCAGCAGTCAGCACCTGTCCCACTCAGACTAAAGATTGTCTACGTCACAAAGTCCTTCAGGGAAAGTACAGGCATCATTTGTAACTTAAAAATGTATCTGTGGTTTTCCATCAACACCACATTAGAGCCTTCTCATTCATGGTTAAAATGAAATGATTTCAGGTAGCCGGGTGCCAGCTACCTTCAAGTCATAATCAAGCTGAGAAACACTGACCATCTGAGAGACTTTTCTAGGATGCCTGTGCTCCCGTTTTGAAGAGCCCAAATCAGGCTGATGCCCAACTTTCATCACAGCTGTGCCTGGGCCCCTGCTCACAGGATGCTTTGGGGGAGATGTTAAGGTAGCATTTTTAAGCTACTGGTGCAAATACACAATGTCACACTTCCACCTACCATGTTTGTGCCTGCTCTTCCTTTACTTGTATTGGAATATAATCAGAAAGTATAAGAAACACACGTAATTCGTGATAGAGGTGGAGTCTGCTGTCACATGTACAACTCAGACAAATTAGCTTCAATCCTCCCTCAAGAGTACTTGTTTCTCTGTTGGAAATGTGCGTGGAAAGGTGTGGGGAGGCCAGGTGTGCTACCTAAAGACAGATGCCAGGCAGATGCTGGCAAAGCAGCTGGACTCAGACAAAAGGGAACTTACGGTGGTTTTGCGGGTGGTTTCTTTCACGCAGTTTAACAGTAATGTGAAAACAAAAGGACAACACAAAACTTGGAGGGAAGAAATCTGTTTTTCTCTTTATACATGAAGAGCCACACATCTGGTCGGCCTGACACATTTCAAGTGCACTTTGGTTTCCTGCCAAAGGGCTTTCCGGGTAAGTTAGGTGGGAAAGAATGGCTCTGATCAGTCACTCCCCTAAAGAACTGCAAATAGGGGTTCGGGCCTGTCTGCATGTGCGCTGTGCGTAGCTCCCTCGAGCTCTGCTGTGGATCAAGGGCTCGATGCAGGACTCAATGTGGGAAAGTCAGGTTTGGTCTAGTAATTAGGACTGAGGGACATTTTCAGGTTGGCATAATCTTTTCTGGTCTTGCCACAGTTAGAGTGAACAGAACTCTTTCTTGCGGCTGAAGTCACATTTCAGCATGAGGGAGCCAATCTGCATTGATTGAGGCAATTGTCGCTCTTGCACACTTTCTATCAGGCACCTTCAAAGAGCTAAATTCAGTCAAAATGTCTCAAGAACCAACACTTCATTGTCAGTTTGCATGCTGTATTAAAAAGTAAAAAGCTTCAATGTTCTTTTAAGATGAAATATGTTCTTACCTTTGTGGAATGATTGAAGTAGATTCATGGTATTCTTCCTGTTTTACAAACGAAGAAACCAGATATGCAGAAGTCTTGGGGACTTTGTGCTATGCCACAGTCAGTGTAGAACCCCGGGTGATGTTTACAGGTGGTGTCCCCCTGAACCTGCTCTTGCCTTGGGCCCCAGGATGCAGCTCACCACCTGGCCAGCAACAGCTCCTCTTTACCGGCACGTCCACAGGGGCACCTCCGTCCCTTCCGGGGATCTGTTTCTCATACTGCCAGCCCTGTCTCCCTCCTGCCCACCCTTCTTTCTGCTTCTCTGGTAGGTTTGCTTCCTCTCTATGCTGAAGGCAGGACCGTGTCTGTTTGTGCAATTACTGCAGGACTAGCAGGTGAGCAGCAGAGCAGGGTCACTCCCTGGTTGCTGCTGGCGTGATGGGCTTCCCAAGCCAGGGCAGGCCTTGCTCTGGGACCTTGTGTTTGTGGTTGCCTCTATCCTGGTAATGACCAAGTGAACATGTGACCCGTGGCAGGGACGGTGCTTGAGCTTCCCGTGTGCACTCGTAGTCACCTAATAGATGCTGGCATGAAAGGTGCATTCCAAGACTTTCACGGCTCCCTAGTTTGGGAGTGTCCTCGTTGTATATTAGGCTACTAAATGCAAAGAAGGATAATGAGGACCTTAAATGACTGCTTTTTTAATGCATTCGATGTTGAGAAGAAATTAATAACACCCCTGGAGACAGAGCCGCTGGGTACCACGCTCAATCACAGTCAATCACATTGACTGCTGCTCTCAAAGCACACATGGAATAAAGCTGTTCGTGAACGAAATCACTGACAATTAGTTGGAACTTGGGTGTTGAATCAGAAATGGTGGTGTCAACCAAGCCCTCACTCATCCAGCATCTTCATCGAGAAATGTAGCTGTTCTGGAGCCAGAGTCCATACAACTCATGGGGCAGCAGACAGGGAAGGAGGGTGGGGGCTGCCCCTTCATCCACCCACTCATGCCCCTTGGCTGCCTTGCAGGACTTCCTTCCTTAAGGGTGGGGTCAGTAAACTTTCTACGAAGGGCCAGACAGTAAGCCTAGAGGCTTTGAAGGACCATTCTCAGCTCTGCCTTTGTAGCACAGAAGCAGCCATAGGCAATGCATGGAATGAGGGTGTCTGTGTTCCAATAAAACTTCCAATATGGGCACTGACATGTGAATGTCATATAGTTTCCACGTGTCTGAATTAGTATTCTTCTTTTGGTTTTTTTTCCGACCACTGGGGTCATGGTTTGCTGACCCCTGAGTGTTGCATAGAGACCAGCAGGGACAGAGGAGCTAGGGTGGTGCCAGGATGTCCCCACACCTCCAGGTGAAATCCTGGATGCTCCAGCTGGTGGTTAGAGGATGAAGAGGCAGCTTTTCCAAAGAACACCCAGTGGAAGATTCTGAGTGTGTCTGGTTGAGTGAGATTCCCTGGAAGATAAAACCTCCTCGGTTCTAGGCAGATTCTGACATCAGGCGCCCATAGGTAGGATGGAATGCCTAGTGACAAAAGTGCATAATTAACATAGACTTGCAGGACTGGGTGGCTCTGCCCATCATGGGAGTCACATGTGCAAACATGGTGTAAACTGTGAAGTGCCGTCTCGTTTACCAGTTCTGGCTTTACAGTGGGGAGGTTTGGCAGCCACACAGCAAGCAGGTGTGTCAAAGCCCTGCGGGGTGCCTGGGAGCCAAGGTGCTCAGCACTCCTGTGCCCTGGTTCAGAGGCAACTCGTGGAAGACGGCCCGAGGGGGCAATAGCCCAGCAGCTGGGGGGCCATGACACCTCCATTGTCCTGCTGCTGACTCAGTGTCGTATCTGGGGAGGATTGGTTGTAGAAACATTTGAGAGGTCATGTTTATATATTTGTTTTCTCACATAGGATTGGTTCTATTTGTGACTGTTTAATGTCAAGCCCTAGATAGGAAAGCAGGTGCCTCGCAACATGATTAAAATGGAGACTGAGATCCTCCTGGAACAGAAAAGGGATCATGTTGAAAACAGGACTCTAGCTTCTGAGCTGCGCACATTCCAGCTGGAGGGCTGAAGGGCGTGTGTCGACAGGGGAGGACGCAGCTGCCTGTGGCTCATCCTCAGGAAGAGAGCCCCTGGCAGGCCCTGTTGAACACACAGGTGTCATGGGCCAGGCCCTCTCCTGAGGTCCCTGCCCTCGGTCCTCAGCCACCTGAGAGCTCCTCCCAGCCAACAGTTGAGGAAACCATGGCCCAAAGTAGGAAGCAAGCAGGGAGCACAGGTCTGGCCCATATCTGACACAGGCAGGGACCTAGAGGCACGCACAGCGGCCCCAGTTGGTGGCACAGTGGGCAGGGGTGGGAGGGAGGATCTGCCAGGCTTCCTCTTTCAGAACAGGCTTTTACTGATGGCACCTGCCAATTCCATGTCAGCAAGTTCTTACACTGCGTTAGTCTGGGAAGCTGGGATGAGAAGGAAGAACGTAGAATCAGTTTTTTTTTTTGTTTTTGTTTTTGTTTTGTTTTTTTTTATTTTTTTTTTAATTTTTTTTTCAACGTTTATTTATTTTTGGGACAGAGAGAGACAGAGCATGAATGGGGGAGGGGCAGAGAGAGAGGCAGACACAGAATCGGAAACAGGCTCCAGGCTCTGAGCCATCAGCCCAGAGCCTGACGCGGGGCTCGAACTCACAGACCGCGAGATCGTGACCTGGCTGAAGCCGGACGCTTAACTGACTGCGCCACCCAGGCGCCCCAAAATCAGTTTTAAAAAGAAGTTGGTGGAGCAGAAGCCACCTGGAAGGTTCTTGCTGCAGGTGACTGGGCATCTGAGGGGAGGAAAGAAAGGGAGGGGCACTGCAGCCAGCCTGGCAGCGATCTGAGCATAGAATTACAAAGGGGAGCCGTCCCAACATGCCGGCCGGCAGAGACTGCCGCCATCCGGCTGTTTAGCCCTGTAGACGGATTTCCATTGTCAACAATCCCCAGCACCCACAATCCACTGTAATGTGAACACCAGCTTCAGAATTGCTGAAGTCAGGCAACTATGTGTTTCATGTTTGTTTGGTAAGGTGTGTGTAAATTCAGAAAAGACATTTCAGGGTTGTGTTTGGAATTACTCTTTTCTGGATTCACCTCCTGGGCCAGTTGCATAAGGTGCAGCCCTGAAGCTTGAACCCTGAAATAGTGATTTTGTTTGGCGTTCTCCTGGTTTTCTTTTCTCCCTGAAAACTAGAAAATATTGACACCTAGACAAAGCAGAGGCTGTGGATAATGATGCTCAGATTTGAGATGCTTTTGGAACACTCCTGGAGATACAGCTGAGATTGAGATATGCCACATGCACCTCCCCTGCTGGAGGCACCATGCCAACAGGGTGGAGACAGAGTCCCGAGGTCCTGCTCCTCATTCTACCCTGTGGGGCGTGGTCTCCCTGGGAAGCCTCTCAGAACCAACTCCAGCTCAGGACGCGCTGACGTGTCTGCAGGCAGCTCAGTCCCTCCAGGTGCATTACAGGACACCAATCCAAGAGGGCTCCTAGGTAGAGGTGGTAACCCATGCCAAGGTGTGTGCTGTGGCTGCCGTGGGGAGGTAAAGGCCCTGAGTTGGGGTGTCCCCTGGGTCTGTGTTCCGGGTCCTAGGGAGTGTCAGTCACGATATGCAGGTTATGCCACATAACCAATGCCCCCCACATCTCAGTCATCAGCACCGTGATGACCGGTTCATGCTGCGTGCCCATCATGGTCATCATGTCAGTTTTACTCTGGGGTCCAGGCTCATGGAACAGCTTCTCTGGGGTGTTACCCATCTTGTGGCAGAGGGAAAGGTAGTGTATCGGAGCACGTGCTGCCTCACAAAGTCTCTGTCAGAACCCGCATCTGCCGCTGCTGCCACGTTTCTTTGTCATGTGGCCGCGCCTGATGCCGATGGACAGGGACATGCCATCCTCCCCAGGGAGGCATGGATTCTGTGAAAAACAGCTCACCACAGAAAGATTGCTCTGTTTTTTGTCAGTTCAGTACCTTACTGAAATGCGGACGGGCATTTCTCCTGTCCAGCATTATGGAGGCCCAGTGTTCCTCAGAGGGATCTTTCCTCCATACACGAAGCGGGATTTTAGAGCCCAGACATATTTGTGGTGAACATTTGGCCAAACATTTCCCTTCCTCTCCCTTCTAAAGATCCTCTAGACATGTCACAATGTAATCCAACACCACGAATGTGCGAGGAAAGGGTCACATGGTGCGCAGCCCAGAAGCAGACCCCGGTTTTGCAGATGCACAACTAGAAGGCAGCTAAGTGCTAAGTAGGCAGCTCTGAGCTTGAGAAAGAAGACTCGCCTCGGTTGAGAAGGTGGAGGAATGTCTGAGGAAGCTGTGAAGTGAACTGCCGTGGCCCAGGGGTCAGAGCCTGGGGAGTGTGCTGGTCGGGGAGAGAAGGCCTAGCCCTCAGGTGTCAGACATAGCTGCCTGGGCCCAGGGAGGGCCCACAGGTGGTGGCTGGAGTCAGCAGTGGGGCCGGGTGGAGAGTCAGCCTGAGATGCTGACCCACATGGAGGTGTAGACAGACCAGATGGAGGCAGGCTGGCACGTCAGGCCAGCACAGGGGGCTAGGCTTTCTAGACATGTTTTCTTTGACTCAAAAGTGGTTCCTGGGTCTGTACACACAGGAAAACAGAGATGAGCATCGGCGCCCTTCAGGAAGGGCGTCTGAGAGACTGTAACCAGGTCGGCTACTGAGAGCAAGCCTCCTGGGGAGTGTGGGTTTCACACCCAGCCCCCACAGGGCCGAGAAAGTGGCTATTGATGGAAAGTGGGGCAGGGCTAGGACTGACGCCGGTGCCCCTCCTGTCCTAGGCCCCTGTTTGAAGGCGGGCTGTAGGAACAGCTCTGGTGTCCCATAGTGGGTGCCTGCTGCTACTTGTACATCCTGACTTTTGTTTATAAAATCCGACTAGAGGCAGAGGCCATAGTGGCAAATTTAAAGGCTGCCCTGACCTTCTGGGTAGAAGTGCCTGGGTGAGTGGCACCCCTCTGTACCCCACTCTCTATGCCCCTACCCCGGGCTACAGCATCTGGGGTATCACTAGGAGCTGGTCATGGGGCTGCAGGATAAGATGAGCTCCCACACCAGATGAGGGGCTTTTGTGTGCACTGCCCCCACACCAGCCACACACCCAGCCTTGCCTCGTGGATGATGCCCCCAGCCTTTGTTCTCTTTGCACCAACATCCGTGCCCTGGCAATTTTCAGAATGAGACGGCATAACTGAGTCCCAGAGAAGCCCCCAGCCTGGCTAATGGCAGGTGGAGAGGCTGGTATTGCCTTACTGCAGCTGCTTAGTCCTCTCCTAACCCCACCTGAGACCTCACCCCAGGTGTCCTGCAATCCTGTCCTCCTATATACGCCCTACTGTCCCCCGCATACAGGGGCCCAAATGTAGATTTGGGCAGCAGGTTCCTTTGGTCATTGGGAGTAGCTGCAAGGAAGGTGTCTCCGATGTGGCTGTGCTGAAGTCTTTGATGTTCTTGTACTTTCTATCCCTGTTGGGACACGAGGGGGGTCAGCCACCAGCTTATGACTGTGCAGGAAGGGTGGGGTGGAGGTCTGGGAGCACAGTTTATGCACTGCCTGCTCGGAAACCTAACCCTAACCTAGCAGTCTCTCATCTTGGGGTGCCCTTTCCTAAGAGACAGGAGTGGTCCCCACAGTAAGCCCCTGCAGACCCTCTGGGCAGGTAAAAGGATCCTGATGTCCAGGCCTACCCACCCTGCCAACAACTGCCCCACAACTCTGTGCCTTCAGTCATCTTTGGGAGTGTTACATTTGAGTGAAAATGTGAGCACTGATGGGCAGCCTTTGTCAGGCCAGCCTCAGCCCAGTCCCTCCGGCCTGCCAGGCCCTGGATGGGGTGCCCCTGCTGTTTCCTTGCCTTATTCATCAGCTGGTCTTGTTTAGCTCAGCACAGTCCTTGAAATGAGAAGACATTACCTTGGCTTTGACATTTAGCATGTTACCTGCCCCCTGGCGGATGAAGCATGCCATTTCCAGCTGATTCGTGTTTCAGAACCAAGCGGCCAGGTGTCTTTCCGGTGTCCCTGAGACTGCCCCACCCCCCCTGCACAGGGTGGGCACAGATGGGCCTGTGGATGCCCAGCTTCAGTCTTCTCATCTTCAGCGCGTGTGAGGCCTGGAGAGTTGCAGGGAGGGGCCATATGCTGAGGCCAGGTCACTGGCCTGTGCACTAGGTGCCAGGAGGAACATGCCTAGTCATGGAATGTGCAGGCATTGTGAGAGACAAGGGTATAGATTTTAAAATCCACCCTCCTTTCAATGAAGTTTTACCTAAAGTCCTTCACTGAAGAGTAAAGCCCTAAAATATTTCTCCAGACATGAACATTTTTTGTTAAAATGCAAATAACAACACACTGATTCATAGTTCAGCAAAATGGTAATTAAGTGCTTTATACTAGTATCATGTCACCAATCCACTAACGTACATCTGCAGAAAATCACATCCTAAGCCACAGGTAGGTTTAGGATCAAGTACACAGGCAAAGGTCCTAGTTTTGAAGTTAGCCTTCGGTTGAAACGGGAATCCTGAGCTACATAAGGAGAAGAAATCAACCATCGACAAAGTGATGACATCTGCCTTTGTCTGCTTTCTTCCCTCCTATTTCTGCACATCCTGATGGCGTGCCAGAATGGGTGAATGGGTGAGTCACACCTTACAGAGAGAGCGGGCACAGGCTGAACTGATGACAGGTGCCTGCATAGGCATTCTCCCTGACCCTGAGGCTACTCCCTTCTCTTCCTGGGCACCCAGAGGCGGAGGAACTGTTCTAAGGATTTGCCCCCAATATTTCTCTTGGCTCACTATGGCTCTGCCCCCACACACACCTTCAGATGCCTTCACACACTGGCATTCACACGCTTTTCCTCACATACACAATTTCCCTCACACACACTTTCCCTCTCACATTCACTTTCCCTCAACACGCACTTTCCCTCACACGCTTTCCCTTTCATACACACTTTCTCACGTACATTTGCTCTCATGTGCTTTCCCTCTCGCATACACACTTTCCCTCACACACAATTTTCTCTCACACACACTTTCCCCAACACATACACTTTCCCACACACACTTCCCTTCACACATACGTTCTCTCTCGCATACACTTTCCCCTCTCACATACACACTTTCCCTCTCTCACACACACTTTTTCTCTCACATAAACTTTCCCTCACACACTTTCCTTCTCACATACACACTTTCTCTCACACACAATTTTCTCTCACACACACTTTCCCTGACACGTACACTTTCCCAAACACGCTTTCCTTCACATACATGTTCTCTCACATACACTTTTCCTCATACACTTTCCCTCTCACACACACTTTCCCTCTCACATAATTTTCTCTCACACACACTTTCTTTTACACATACATTCTCTCTCACATACACTTTCCCTCACACACTTTCCCTCTCATGTACACACTTTCCCTGACACATACACTTTCCCACACACAGACTTTTCCTCACACACACTTTCCCTCTCACATACACACTTTCCCTCTCACACACTTTCTTTCACACACAATTTTCTCTCACACACACTTTCCCCAATACATACACTTTCCCACACACACACTTCCCTTCACACATACGTTCTCTCTCGCATACACTTTCCCCTCTCACATACACACTTTCCCTCTCTCACACACACTTTTTCTCTCACATAAACTTTCCCTCACACACTTTCCTTCTCACATACACACTTTCTCTCACACACAATTTTCTCTCACACACACTTTCCCTGACACGTACACTTTCCCAAACACACGCTTTCCTTCACATACATGTTCTCTCACATACACTTTCCCTCACACACTTTCCCTCTCATGTACACACTTTCCCTGACACATACACTTTCCCACACACAGACTTTTCCTCACACATACTTTCTGTCTCACTTACACTTTCCCTCACACACACTTCCCCTCTCACATACACACTTTCCCTCTCACACACTTTTTCTCTCACATGCACTTTCCTTCACACACTTTCCCTCTCACACACTTTCTCTCACACACAATTTTCTCTCACACACACTTTCCCTGACAAATACACTTTCCCACACACACACCTTCCCTCACGCACACTTTTTCTCACACACACTTTTCCTCACATACACTTTCCCTCTCACACACACATTACCGCCTCACACACACTTTCGTTCTCACATACACTCTTCCTCACACATACTTTTCCTCACGCACTTTGACTCACAGACACTTTCCCACACACAGAAATACTTTCCCACACACACATTTTACCTGACACACACTTTCCCTCTCATAAACACTTTCCCTCACACACACTTTCTCTCTCACACTTTCCCTCACACAAACACTTTCCCTCACACACACACACTCTTCACACACACTTTATCTCTCACACACACTTTCCCCCACACAGACACACTTTCCCTCACACATAACTTTCTCTCTCACACATACTTTCCCTCACACAAACACCCATCTCTGCACACACGTTTTCCTTCACACACACACTCAACTGTAACACACATATCATTCCACTAAACATCATGGAAGAAAATACTACGCAGAGTAAATATTCCAGATGTTTGAACTTCACCCTTTAACATACCAAAGACAATGTCCCCTTTAAACATTTCTTATGGAAATCTTTCTAAGATATATTATATTGTTACATGTTCTCTTAAGCTGAATTGAATATATTCAGGTAATTTGCATCTGTTGTGATAATTTCTGCCTCTGCTCTCAAGGTCATATATGTCTGCCTCCCCCTCTTATAATTTGTGGGTCTTGAAAATACTAAATTGTGAGAATTGTATGCAAGTGGGAATGGTTGGCTTGTACTGTGCACATGCCACGGTGCTGTGCCTGGGACGGCCCTTCAGGCTGTGTCTATCCCTGGTCGTACAGTCTGCTTATTCATCAGAGCCTCTCTTCCCAAGAGCAAGATCAGGCACCATCTGCAAAGTGATTGGGGAGCTCATGAGACAGTGGCCCTGTGTGCACCATCATGCTTTGGTTGTTCCTGGTCATCAAGCACCCAGAGAGGCAGATGACAGGCAGGAAGCTGCCGTATGGGCAGTTATTCGGGACACAGTAGCCAAGAAGAGGCTAGAGGATGTGTTCCCTGTGGCTTGCCCAAGACTTCCTTAACTTACTCGACCTGGGAGATGGCCTCTGGGCAGGTAAACAGCTTCTCTTGGGCAGCTCTTGCCTGGATCAGGATTTGGGTGGGATGGCACCCAGGGAGTGGAAGCTGGTGGAAGAGGTGCCCTCTAGACCAAGTATTGGGCTTGACTCAGTCATGACAGGAATCAAAAGGCAGAGAAGGGGCCGGGGATGCTGTGAGATCCCAGAGATCTCAGCAAGTATCGCCCCTCTCCTCCTCACTTTGGGCAGTTTTCAAGGGATGAGTAGGTGGGGTGGAGGCCAGGAGACCCGCTGGGAGGCTACTAACCACAGCTGGACACAAGAATGAGGATGCATCTGCGAGTCTGGAGGAGAAGTGGGCCTGGACTTGCGTATCTGGGCAGCAGGAGGACATCTCTCCAGGGAGGGTCCAAAGTTTGCATTTTACTTCCTCCAAAATAGATCATTAAAGACATGCCCCTTCCACCTTTACCAGTTTCTTGTATCATAATTAAGCATTTGCTTCAGATCTCTGTGAGGTACATGACGTCTAGAGCATGAGTCCTGCCCCTGGCTGAAGACCACCTCCATTTTTCTTATGGGCTGGATATTCACTGGTAGCTCAGGTATGCTTTGAGTTTTTAGACATCAGACTGACCATCTTGGTATTTTCTGGATGAAATTAGTATTTAGATAATTCCTACTGAGTGAGTGACCCTGTCTGGTGGGAAGAGCCAGGTATATGGAGGAGGGGGAACAAACAGACACGAGGAGGCCTCTGTGAGTGTAGGAGCTCCAGAGGATATCTAATCAATGCCTCACCACACCGACGTGGTGGTGGGAGTTTCTAGAAGCTGAACTCACTGCAGCGCACACCTCCCTGCTCGCTGTGAGACTTGGCCTTTCAGTCAGGACAGATGGCCTGCGTCCTTATCCACTCTAGGCTCAGAGGATTCACTATTTTATTTTCAGTTTCCTGTAGCATGAACTGTTCAGAGGAGTGTCAGATGTAACTGTTGTCCCTTTAAAATCGATTTCACAATTTTAACCTCTTTGACTTTTAACTGTTATTTGTAGCCTTGCATTTCTTTTCCAAACAAATGAACCTTGTGGTATTTCCTCAGGAAATGCTACATCTAAAAATAACTTTAAACATCTTTTAAACTAAAAGTATTCTGTCTTTACATAAAAGCTTGTTCTACCAAAATATGAAGAAGAAATCAGGCACCAATGATACTGTTTTCAGAATGACTGGGTGTAATTCTGTGATTTTGATAAAGGATGCCATAATGGTTTTTTTTTTTTAATCTTTTAAACATTATCAGTACAGTTAAAATGTATTTACTATAGGTAAACTTTTCTGAGTATTAAATTACATGTGAACCAGCTCTGTCCTTGTCACAGGGGCCTCCCCCATTCCCTTCAGACCCAGGAGTACCAGGGAAAGGGAAGGCCCCCTGAGAAATTCCAGACGCTCCACAGATAACCCTAAAATGTAGCATTTCAGGTGCACATTTCAGAATTTAATGGGGTGGAACTTGATTGTGCCTCCGGTGACAGCAGCAACAACCTCACTTAAAGTGTTAGTTAGGGTTCCCCTCATAGGCTCAGGGGTCAAGTGTACCTAATGCAGCCATGGGCACTTCCTCAGTGTGACAATGTGAAGGACCAGCAGACTGCTCCAAGAGGAACTCCCCACTATGCTGAGGGTTTGCCTGCACCTTCCCACAAAGACAAGTCACATACCCAGACATAAGACAGAGCCTGTAAAGGGGACCCTTACATAACCAGCCAGTGAAACTCTCCTCTGCACCTGTCTTCATTGATGTCTTAAATTACCCGATGCTCTCTTGCATTTCAGGATCTGGAATCCCTTGACACCTATATCCAGAACACACTGTCTTCCCTCTACCCACCTTTTGAGGCCACGGCAGCCACGGTGCTCTGGCAGCTGTTCAGTGTGGCTGAGAGGCTCCACGGTGGGGATGGGCTGCGCTGCCTCACTGACTTCCTCATTCCAGCCAAGAAGGTCCTACAATACCTGCAGCAGGAAGCCTGTGTGAGTACCTGCCCTGCAGGGGCCAAAACCTGTGTGAGACCCTCCCCTCAGGGGACAGGGCCTGTGTGATGGTTTTCCCTGCAGAAGGAAACCTGGGAGACCCTCTCCTGCAGGTAATGCCTCCCTGTCCTTGACTGTATGGAAGAGACAGGCAAAGTGTTACTTGGTACCTGGAAAATATTTCAACTGAGCACATGAAATTCTAGATCTGGGGAATTAAACTAATAATTAAAGCAGAAATAATTCAAGTGAGCATTTGTTGTTTTCTTTCTGAAAGGAAGCTGCGAGATTAATCTTAGCCATTTTTCATAGAGTTTAATCGCATAAAATGGAGAGATCTTCGCAGTCCACTCCAGGTTTGGGGTCCATAAGGTTACTGGCTCAGCTCCTTTCCTCTGACTTCTGGCTCCTTTTCTCCATAGTCACAAATGATGAATGAACTAGGGCTTTGTGTTCCAGAAACAGGCCTCTCAGACCTGCCAGCTGTAGAGCCCACTCTGTCCACAGGTATCCATTCTGTCCACAGGTATCCCCAGTGAACTTTGACTAGTCTTCAAGCCCAGGTTAATAGATTTCTTAGGTGCTTTTTTTTTTCCTGAGTGGTATTCTATTGTATGGAATACACTGCAATTTGTTTACTCATTCATAGATTCATACACATTTAGGTTGCTTCCAGTTTAGAATATTATGTATGAAGTTACTACGAACATCTGCATACAAGATCTGTGTTGGCTTATGTTTTCTTGGGTAAATAGCTAGAAGTGTGATTGCTGGGCCACTTCCAACCTCTGTCTCCTGATGACTTCAGTTTTATGCCTAAGATCCATTTTGAGTTAAATTTCTGTATATGGTGTGAGGTAAGCTTCAAATTTGTTTGTCTTTGCATGTCTTATCTATCCAATGGTTCCAGCACCATTTGTTGAAAAGACCATCGTCTTTTCTCCATTGACTCACCCAGGCAACATTGTTGAAAGTGAATTGTCAGTACAAGTGTGAATCTGTTCCTAGACTCTGTTTTGTTCCCCTGATCTGTCTCCCTTTCCTCCAGTAACATGGTTTTGATTACTGAACCTTTAGAGTGAATCCTGAAATCAGCTGGTATAAGGCCTCCCACTTTGTTCTTCTTTTTCAAAATTGTTTAGTTATTCTAGTGTCTTTGCATATATATAAAAAATTTAGAGGGGCGCCTGGGTGGCGCAGTCGGTTAAGCGTCCGACTTCGGCCAGGTCACGATCTCGCGGTCCGTGAGTTCGAGCCCCGCGTTGGGCTCTGGGCTGATGGCTCAGAGCCTGGAGCCTGTTTCCAGTTCTGTGTCTCCCTCTCTCTCTGCCCCTCGCCCATTCATGCTCTGTCTCTCTCTGTCCCAAAAATAAATAAACGTTGAAAAAAAAATTAAAAAAAATAAAAAAAAAATTTAGAATCTGTTAATTTATAAAAATCATACTAGGAGTTTTGATTAAGATTGCTTTAAATCTGTAGATCAATTTAGGGGAGAAATGTCTTGGGATATTTTATTGTAGGTTATTTTTGAGGCAATCTTAAAATTAATGGCAGACAATTTGTGGGTATATTGCAGTGAGCTGCTATAGAGATTCATGGCTCAATCGTATAAAAGTACATTTGATATTAAAAAGTACAAAGATCTTAAAAAGTAAGATCTTTATTAATCAGTGCCTTTTATTATTCCATTGATATTGAAGTAGGGCTTTTAAAAAAAACTACCACTGGACTACTTTGATTTATTAAATTCTTTGAATGTCTTTTAGCTAGAATGACCACGGTAGAGAAATGACCAATGATATCCTACATTTGATTCTTTGCGTGAAGTCGTCTACACAGAGGATTTTTTCCTTTGTGATTGTGTATCTTTTGCACACTTAAAGGGTATTGATTGATAAGAAACAGAGGTAAACAGCAGCACAGGGAACAGAAACGCCTGTACCCTTTCAAAGGTGTGTTTTGAGAAGGTATTTTGACCTAATGTTTCACCTTCTTTCTTCTGTTGTGTTTCCTTTTCCTTTCATTTTAATCATAAGTCATCCGCCTTCCCATTTACAAAATTGCTTATTTTCTGAAAAAGCCATGTGAATACTACTACTCTTTAGTATCAATACATATTTACAAGTATACAATTTAATAAGCACAAAATGAAATTTAGGGATAACCTTGCTATTTGCATCTTTATATTGCTTTTTACTTTTGAATAAAGAAAATAAAATTCGATCATTTGTATGACATAGGAGAAAATGAACTTATCTCAACACCTATGCATATAAACATGTCGTAGTTAATATAGATCAATGCAGTTTTTATTTACCTGCTGTGGTCGAAGTATGTGACTTGAAGAACATTACTAATCATACTAATTTTTTGTTGTATTCCTAAGATTTCAATGACCACCATTCTTCCATCCCTCTGTAGATACAGGAAATGTTCAAAGTGACTCATCAGCTTATTTATGACTTTCTTTCATCACAGTTTGGCTCAAAAACTATCTGCAGAAGTTAAAGGCAATCAGAAAGATATAGAAATAGAATGGTTTGCTTGATGGGGGTGGGGGGAGCAGGAGCAGGGGATTCCAATAAAGAAGATGAAATCAAATGGAAGCCAGAAAAGGAAGGAACAAACAAAACAAAGGCACAGGAATAAAAAGCACAACATATATAATAACTGGATGAAAACAAAGTTTTTAAATGGTAGCCCAGCAAAATTCCAGCCAAAGATAACTGGTGTAGCAATCATCATAAAAAATTAAATATAGTAAAAGGCAGAATACATTATCAAGGCTAAGGCAGATCATTGAGTAATAATACTGGTAACAACCAGGAATATGTAACAGTCTGTAAACACCTAACAACATAGCCTGAAATGTTTGGTGCACAAACTGAGGGAATTAGAAGGAGTAAACATAATCATAATGGGAAAAGCAAATAGATAAACAGACCCCATATTACTTAGGATATATCTGAACACCTGATTTCTCTCTTTCACTAATGGGCATGTGTAGAGTACTGAAGCCAGTAATTTTAAAATACACATCCTTCCCAAAGCACACATGCAACATTTTCCAGAATTAATCAAAATTTGATAAAATTCAGGTAAAATTTTACAATTAAAGGATATACATTTACTTCAAGAATGTATACAACTTGAGAATATTAGAGAGCATACACTCTTCTTAAGTGTACATATGCATTTATTGAAATGACCATTAATCATAGAATTAATCAGAATTAATCAGAATTAAGATTAATTAATTAATCAGAATTAATCCGATTGACCATTAATCAGAATTGACCATTAATCATAAGGTGGCAATAAATACCAAAGAATTAGTATCTAAAGATTGCAGTGCAGGGGTGCCTGGGTAGCTCAGTGGGTTAAGTGTCTGACTTCGGCTCAGGTCATGATCTCACTGTTTGTGAGTTCGAGTCCCACATTGGGTTCTGTGCTGACAGCTCAGAGCCTGGAGCCTGCTTTGGATTCTGTATCTCCCTCTCTCTCTTTCCATCCGTGCTCATGCTCTGTTTCTCTCTCTCAACAATAAATAAACGTTAAAAAAAACTTTTTTTAAAGATTACAGTGCAATAAAACTCCAAATCAATAATGACAACACCTTTACATTTGGGAAATTGTACATGTACTCCTAAGTGAAGGGTCAGAGAACAGCAGAAATTGGCAAAACATTTAGGGCCAATGAACAGGTGAGCCCTTTCTCTAGTTATGGTTTAGAAGTGTGAGAGAGACTTTAACTCCTGCCAAGCAACAAGAAAGCCCTACATAAACCAAAACAATTATACTTTCCTTTAAAACCATCCAAGAGCTGTGGATACACAGAAATCTAAAAGAACCAAATTATGGAGAGATAATGACTTCCTAAGTGAGCAAGAGCAGAAGACACTTTCAAACCTGGGACCAGTGACTGAAACTGCAGAGAGGGTGGGTGGAAGAGCAACCTGACAGGGAAGGACCATCTATGCTCAGAGGAGGAGAGATTGAACTTTAAGAAACCTCAGGGCTAGTCTCACATTTAGGTCCTTAATCCATTTTGAGTGAAAGAAAGTGGTCCAGTTTCTTTCTTTTGCATATAGGTGTCTGATTTTTTCAACACCATTTGTTGAAGAGACTGTCTTTTTCTCATTGGATATTTTTTCCTGCTTTGTCAAAGACTAATTGACCATATAACTGTGGGTTTATCTCTGTGTTTTCCATTCTGTTCCATTGAGCTATGTGTCTGTTTTTATGCCAGCACCATGCTATTTTGATTACTACAGCTTTGTAATATAATTTGAAGCCTGGAATTATGTTACCTCCAGCTTTTTTTTTGTTTTTCAAGGTTGCTTTGGCTCTTCAGGGTCTTTTGTTGTTCCATACAAATTTTAAGATTGTTTGTTCTAGTTCTGTGAAAAATGCTGCTGGTATTTCGATAGGGATTATGTTAAGTTTCTAGATTGCTTTGGGTAGCATAGACATTTTAACAATATTTCTTCTTACCATCCATGAGCATGGGATTTCTTTCCGTTTCTTTGTGTTGTCTTCAATTTTCTTTAATGTTTATTTATTTTTGAGAGAAAAAGCATGAACAGGGGAGGGGCAGCGAGAGAGGGAGACACAGAATCTGAAGCAGGCTCCAGGCTCTGAGCGGTCAGCACAGAGCCTGATGAGAGGCTTGAACTCACGAACCACGAGATCATGACCTGAGCCGAAGTCAGACGCTTAACCAACTGAGCCACCCAGACACCATCTTCAGTTTCTTTCATCAGCAGTTTATAGTTTTCAGTGTACAGGTCTTTCACCTCTTTGGTTAAGTTTATTCCCAGGTATTTTATTATTTTTGGTACAGTTGTAATGGGATTTTTTTCTTAATTTCTCTGTTGCTTCATCATTAGTGCATACAACTGCAATGTATTTCTGTACATTGATTTTGTATCCTGTGACCTTACTGAATTGATTTCTCAGGTCTAGTAGTTTTTGGTGGAGTCTGAAGGATTTTCTATAAGTAGTGTCATGTCATCTGCAAATAGTGGAAGTTTTACTTCTTCCTTACGGATTTGGATGCCTTTTATATCTTTTTTTTTATTTTATTTTTTTAATTTACGGCCAAGTTAGCATATAGTGCAACAATGATTTCAAGAATAGATTCCTTAATGTCCCTTACCCATTTATCCCATCCCCCCCCACAACCCCTCCAGTAACCCTCTATTTGTTCTCCCTATTTATGAGTCTCTTATGTTTTGTCCCCCTCCCTGTTTTTATTTTTGTTTCCCTTCCCTTATGTTCATCTGTTTTGTCTCTTAAAGTCCTCATATGAGTGAAGTCATATGATATTTGTCTTTGTCTGACTAATTTTGCTTGGCATAATACCCTCTAGTTCCATCCACATAGTTGCAAATGGCAAGATTTCATTCTTTTTGATTGCCGAGTAATATTCCTGTGTGTGTGTGTATGTGTGTGTGTATAGATACACACACACATACGCGCACGCACACACACACACACACACACACACACATACATACATATACCACATCTTCTTTATCCATTCATCCATCAATGGACATTTGGGCTCTTTCCATACTTTGGCTATTGTCGATAGTGCTGCTATAAACATGGGGGTGCATGTGTCCCTTCAAAACAGCACACCTGTATCCCTTGGACAAATACCTAGTAGTGCAATTGCTGGGTCATATGGTAGTTCTATTTTTAATTTTTTGAGGAACCTCCATAGTATTTTCCAGAGTGGCTGCACCAGCTTGCATTCCCACCAGCAATGCAAAAGAGATCCTCTTTCTCTGCATCCTTGCCAACATCTGTTGTTGCCTGAGTTGCTAATGTTTGCCATTTTGACAGGAGTAAGGTGGTATCTCATTGTGGTTTTGATTTGTATTTCCCTGATGTTGAGCATTTTTTCATGTGTCGGTTGGCCATCTGGATGTCTTCTTTGGAGAAGTGTCTATTCATGTCTTTTGCCCATTTCTTCACTGGATTATTTGTTTTAGGGTGTTGAGTTTGATAAGTTCTTTATAGATTTTGGATACTAACCCTTTATCTGATATGTCATTTGCAAATATCTTTTCCTATTCCGTCAGTTCCCTTTTAGTTTTGCTGATGGTTTCCTTCGCTGTGCAGAAGCTTTTTATCTTGAAGAGGTCCCAGTAGTTCATTTTTGCTTTTGTTTCCCTTGCCTCTGGAGACGTGTTGAGTAAGAAGTTGCTGCGGCCAAGGTCAAAGAGGTTTTTGCCTGCTTTCTCCTCTAAGATTTTGATGGATTCCTGTCTTGCATTTAGGTCTTTCATCCATCTTGAGTTTATTTTTGTGTGTGGTGTAAGAAAGTGGTCCAGGTTCATTCTTCTGCATGTCGCTGTCCAGTTTTCCCAGCACCACTTGCGGAAGAGACTGTCTATTCCATTGGATATTCTTTCCTGCCTTGTCAAAGATTAGTTGGCCATACATTTGTGGGTCCATTTCTGGGTTCTCTATTCTGTTCCATTGATCTGAGTGTCTGTTTTTGTGCCATGGATGCCTTTTATTTCTTTTTGTTGTCTGCTTGCTGTGGCAAGGACTCCCAGTACTATGGTGAACAAAAGTGGTGAGAGTAGACATCCATGTCTTGTTCCTGACCTTAGGGGAAAGCTCTCAGTTTTTTACCATTGATGTCAGCTATGGGTTTTTCACATGTGACCTTTATGATGTTGAGGTCTGTTCCCTCTACACCTACTTTGTTGAGGGTTTTTATCATGAATGGATGTTGTACTTTGTCAAATGCTTTCTCTGCATCTACTGAAATGATCATATGGTTTTTATCCTTTCTCTTACTGATGTGACGTATCATGTCAATTGATTTCTGAATATTCAACCATTCTTGCGACCCAGGAATAAATCCTGCTACATCATGATGAGTGATTTTTTTAACATATTGTTGGATTTTGTTTGCTAGTACTTTGTTGAGGAGTTTTGCATCTGTGTTCATTAGAGATATTGGCCTTTAGCTCTCTTTTTTTGCTATTGTATCTCTATCTGGTTTTGGAATCAGTAATGTTGGCCTCATAGAATGAATTTGGGAGTTTTCCTTCCTCTTCTATTTTTGGGAATAATTGGAGAAAAATAGGTATTAACTCTTCTTTACATGTTTGGTAGAATTTGCCTGTGAAGCTGTCTGGCCCTGACCCTGTATGTGAGACCTGAAACCATTAAAAGTCCTATAAGCGAGCACAGGCAGTAATTTCTCTTGACACTGGCCATAGCAACATTTTTTTAGATATGTCTCCTGAGGCAAGGCAAACAAAAGCAAAAAAAAAAAAAAACAAAAAAAACTATTGGGACTACACCAAAATAAAAAGCTTCTGCACAGCATATGAAACAATCAACAAAAGTAAAAGACAACCTAATGGCAGAAGATATTTTACAAATTATATATCCAATAAGAGTTTAATATCTAAAATATATAAATAATTTATATAAATCAACACCAAAAAAATATTCTGATTAAAAATGGTCAGAATTAATGAACATACATTTCTTCAAAGAAGACATACAGATGGCTAACAGGTACATGAAAAGATGTTCAACATCACTGATCATCAGGGAAATGCAAATCATAACTATAATGAGATATCACCTCATACCTGTGAGATTGGCTAAAATCAACAACCCAAGAAACAACATGTGCTGGCAAGGATTTGGAGAAAGGGAAACCCTCATGCGCTGTTGGTGGGAATGCAAACCGGTGCAGCCACTCTGGAAAACAGTATGGAGGTTCCTCAAAAAGTTAAAAAGGGAACTACCCTATGATCCAGTAATCACACTACTGTGTGGTTTACCCAAAGAATATGAAAACATTAATTCAAAGGGATGTGTGCACCCTATGTTTATTGCGGCATTATTAACAATAGCCAAACTATGGAAGCAACCCAAGTGTCCACTGATAGATGAATGGGTAAAGCAGATGTGGGACACACACACACACACACACACACACACACACACACTGGAATATTACTCAGCCATAAAAATAAAATCTTACAATTTGCAACAACATGGAAGGAGCTAGACAGTGTAATGCTGAGCAAACTAAGTCAGAGAAAGACAAATACCATATGATCTCACTCATATGAAGAATTTAAACAAATGAGCAAAGAGAAAAAAGAGAGACCAACCAAGAACTATAGAGAGCACACTTAACTATAGAGAACACACTGATGGCTACCAGAGGAGAGGTGAGTAGGGGAGGAGTCAAATAGGTGATGGGGATGAAGGAGTGCACTTGTGATGAACCCTGGGTATTGTATGGGAGGGTTGAATCACTAAATTGTACACCTGAAACTAATATTACACTGTATGTTAACTAACTGGAATTTAAATAAGATTTTTTAAAATATATGACAAAAGCACAAAATGTGGGAGGGAGTAAATTGAATTGTACTACTCTAGGTTCTTACATTGTTTTAAAGTAACAAAATGTTACTTGAATAAAGACGCATGTTGTAGTCTTGAGAGCAACTACCGAAAGCAACACGAAGAGGTATAACCGAAAAATCAGTAGAGGAGATAAATGGAATCCAAAACACAGAAGAGAGGATAAAAGGAAGAACAAAGAAACAGATAGGCAAATAGATGAACAGATGACAGATGTGAAGATGACAGATTTAATCCAACCATATTTGTAATTATTTTCAACGTACTTAAATGAACTAAAAAATCCAACTGAAAGCAAATATTGCCCGACTCAGGCTGAGAAAAAGGCAAGACCAACTAAATGCTGGTTATAAGGAATGCCCTTTAAAATATAAACACATACAAAGGGTGAAAGAAAAAGAATGGAAAAAGATATGCCATTAAGTATGAGTAGGTGAGGTGATGATCTTTCTGTCAGACAAGTTAGGTCTCTGACAGAGTCACAGGAGACACATGGGGACAGGACAATTCATAGTGATAAAAGCCTCCATTTATCAACAGAATACCTAGTAAGAGAGCTTCTGAGTACATTAAGACAAACAACTGGCAACACTTAATGGAAATTTTCATGTACTTCTGTCAAAAATTGATAAAATGATCAGTAAAAAAAAATCAATAAGGATATAAAAGATCCGAACAACACCTAACACACTGACCTATTTGACATTTATAGAACATTACATCCAACAAATGCAGAACACACATTCTTTCCAGTGCACATGAAATTTTTTCAAGATAGACAACATGCTGTAGGTCTCTAAAAAAATACAATTTCACAAATTTGAAAGGGCAGAAATAAAGTATTTTTTTGTAACCACAATGCTATCATCAGAATTAAATAACAACAAATAAGTAGAAACTCCCAAATTTTTGGAAATCAAATAACACATTTCGAAAGAACCCATGACTTAGAGAAATCACAAGGAAAATTATTGGAACTGAATCATAATGAAAACACAATGTGCAGAAATGTTTACATACAACTAAAGCAATGCTTAATGTATAATATAGTTTAAACTAATATGTAGTTTTGTGGAGGAAGTCTGATATCACTTACCTAAATTTCCACCTTAAGGTAGGAAAAGAAGAGCTAATTAAATCCAATTTAATTGAACCCTAAACTGATTAAATATGAATGCAGAAATAAAGAGGGATAGCTTTTTCTGTGAAAACGAGTTGAATGTTCAGCAGAGACTCCCTAAAGTCTTACAAAAAGGTGCCATCACATTAGGTATGAGCAAGACACCTGAGAGACTGGGATATTTGGGGGGAAATCCGGAAGAGTTCTCCATCCATATTCTTTGCCTACTGTCTTTATGTTCTCGCTCCATTTGAGAGGTGCTGTGAGACACAGCAACATGACTGTGGCCAACCCAGGGGAGACAGTAGAGCCCCCAGGTCAGCAGAGAAAAGATGGGTCTCTGTGCCTGTTAGAGTCCCATGAAGAGACTGACCCACACAGAAATCTACCTCAGGGAGCTTAGTGTAGAGAACTATCATCTAGTAACGTGGGATTAACCGTAAAGGAGCCATGAGAGCTCACCTGGGGCTGAGGGAGAGCACTGGGAGGGACAAACCTCTAAGGGATGGAGGTTCAGGAATGTGCATTTACATATTTAAAGCAAAAATAAAACATTCTGAGTGTGTATGGCCATTCTTTTATAGTGATGGCCTGCTCTGACAGACCAGCTACCAGTCCTGATCACCCAGAGCCAGAGGGACTGTGAACAATGCGGTCAGCATGGGAGTCGCAGGGAGGGGGGGCAGGTCTCAGGGGTGTGGTGAGCGGTCACCTAGCACTGTGCAGGCCACTTAGGAAAACACCAGCAGAGGCTTTTGTCTATGAGTTAGGGTGAAACACAGAGAGGGGAGGGGACTGACTTCTCAGGCTCAAGGTCGCAAAAAGGAAACTGATAGATTGATGGCAGAAACATCTAGTAAATCTGTGTTTCAGAAGCCAATGAACAGCCAAATAAAAGCTGTTTCTTACATCGTGTTTGCAGAGAACCCATAGACATAAGTAAAATACTAAGTCCTGTATAAAAGTCAGCCTTGGAGAGGCAATGTCCAGAAGAGGCACTACTTGCCCACAGAAACTCTGGGGAAACCCAGCCTCTTGGTGGTCAGAGAGGCACCAGGTACATGACAAGACAGGTTTTTGCTTACTGACAAGCAGAAAAATATAAAGATTAATATTCAGAGCAGGGAGAATTCAGTACGATAGACTATCTGAAACTCTTGTCATATTCGTGGAAATATGTGTGGACACTATAGTGTCACACACAGTTAGAATCAGATATCTTAGACCACAGCAAAGGATCTAAAATACAGGACCAGATTTATTCATAACAGTACATGTTGTGACATTACTTACAATAGTTAAAAAATGGAAATAAATGTTAGGGGAATGGTTAAATTAATAGTGTATAAATATGATGGACTGTTATACACAGGTTAAAATTGTTTTGAAAGAAGTTTTTAAAAAATACATGAGGAAATTATTATAATATGAAGCCAAAAAGTGGTGTATATCAGTTTTTTTTTGAATGTTTATTTATTTTTGTTTAAATTTCTTTTTTTCAACGTTTATTTATTTTTGGGACAGAGAGAGACAGAGCATGAACGGGGGAGGGGCAGAGAGAGAGGGAGACACAGAATCGGAAACAGGCTCCAGGCTCTGAGCCGTCAGCCCAGAGCCTGACGCGGGGCTCGAACTCACGGACCGCGAGATCGTGACCTGGCTGAAGTCGGACGTTTAACCGACTGCGCCACCCAGGCGCCCCTGTTTATTTATTTTTGATAGAGAGAGACAGAGCATGAGTAGGGGAGGGGCAAAGAGAGAGTGAGACACAGAATCCGAAGCAGGCTCCAGGCTCCGAGCTATCAGCACAGAGCCTGATGCGGGGCTTGAACTCACGAGCCATGAGATCGTGACCTGAGCAAAGTCAGACGCTCAACCGACTAAGCCACCCAGGCACCCCTTGCATCAGTTTTTTAACATGTACTTGTAAAACCATGACAAGGGGACATGCGGTGATGTCAGCATGCCTGTGCTGTGGTAGACCTGTGAGTACGGAAAAAGGCCAGTTGTGCATGTTCTACTTTCCTAATTTTAGAAATATCCCCTAATTACTAAAATCAAAAATGAAACTGGGGAGCCTGGATGGCTCAGGCGGTTGAGCGTCCAACTTTGGCTCAGGTCATGATCTCGTGGTTCATGGGTTTGAGTCCCACATCAGGCTCTGTGCTGACAGCTTGGAGCCTGGAGCCTGCTTCAGATTCTGTGTTTCCCTCTCTCTCTGCCCCTCCCCCACCCATTCTCTGTCTCTCTCTGTCTCTCTCTCTCAAAAATGAAGACTCTTAAATATGGAGAACAAACAGAGGGTTGCTGGAGGGGTTGTGGGAGGGGGGATGGGCTGAATGGGTAAGGGGCATTAAGGAATCGACTCCTGAAATCATTGTTACACTATATGATAACTAATTTGGATGTAAATTTAAAAAAATAAAATTTAAAAATTAAAAAAAAGAAATACACTTCAAGTATATGAAGACACAAATAAAAACATTTAAATTAAAAAAATGAATAAACATTTAAAAAAAATTAAAAAAAACCCACAAGGCCGAGGTAAATGGAGGTGCATATGGCAGCCAGACTGTGTACAGAGTTAAGGCTGAGGGCATATTGAAGACCATCTAGTGGCCTGACCACTGCACATTCACCATTTGAGAAGGCAGTTGGTCTGCAAATACTCTCAGCTGTCTCTGGTTCCTAATGGTAGGTTGCTGTGTGGACCACCTGGGGTCAGCCCCAGGACCAGGGGTACAGGGCCATGACAGCAAACATTGAGGACAAGGTTCCATGGACACACAGAGAGGGAAGCTCATCCCTCTGTGTCCATTCAGGCCCAGGACAAGTGGACAGTACATAGTCTCCATGAAACAATGGGCTGGGGAGTCATCAAAGACCCAGGGAGGCTCAGCCTCACTTCTCACATTTAATCTACAACCAAGTTCTCCTTCTGGCTTTTCCAAAGGACCATAGAAGTTTTGTTCTATTTTAAGTTTTCCAAGTCGGAGAGTGAAGCTGAGCTTTTTGGAGTACTGTAGTAACTGCTGTGGTACATCTATTATAATTGAAAACCTGCTACTGATCTAGAGAAATTCAGGTTCCTGGACTGCTGTTGAAAGCCTGTTATAAAGAAGGACCCAGGGTGCCTGAGTGTCTCAGTTGGTTAAGCGTCTGACTCCTGATTTCAGCTCAGGTCATGATGTCACAGTTCTTGAGTTTGAGCCTTACATTCCGGCTCTGTACTGACAGTGCAGAGCCTCCTTGGGATTCTCTCTGCCCCTCCCTCTCTCTCTCTCTCAAAATAAATAAATACAAAAAAAAGGACCCTGCTTATGTTTTTATAGCAGCTGAACTGCAGCTCATAAACAGTGAAACCCACGGACTTCCTTTTGAATAATAATAAAAAAAAACACTTTGGTTCTGATGCTTCTTTCTTGACACACTGTGAATGTTCTGAGCACACCATTTAGAGAAGATGTTGAAATGAGATAAAGAATTGCTCCTTGCAACCTGGAACTGGATCTATTCAGAACATTACTAGAAGATTTATAACATCTATCTAATTTGGCTGCAAAAGATTTATAATCAAAACCTTGGTAGATTTGCCCAAGGAGAATCTCAGAATTATGGACTGTGTTGGGGCCAAGAAGAATGGTGTTCCTTGTTTCCTTTTCAAACCTTTGATATACATTCTACTTTGGAATAATATTGCCATAATTTCCTTGTTCGTGGCATATGCATTATTGTGAAATTATAGTCAAATCCCCCACAAGTTCAACCTGAAGAAACTTCTTCTCATCATTTCAGTTATTACAAAAAAAACCCATTTGGACAAAATTCAACATTGTTTCATGATAAAACCACTTAAACTAAGAATGGAAAGAAACTGCCTCAACAGAAGAAAGGCCATGTATGGAAAAACCCACAGCTAATTCATACTCGGTGGTGAAAGATTAAAAGGGTTTCCTCTAAGATCAGGAATAAGACAAGGATGCCCACTTCCTAGAAGTTCTAGCCAGAGCAATCAGGCAAGAAAAAGAAATTAAAGACATCCAATTCAGAAAGGAAGAAGTAAAACTATCTCTGTTCACAAATGATGTGATCTTATATGTAGAAAACCCTAAAGATTCCACACAAAAAAAATTGTTGGAACTAATAAACAACTTCTGCAAAGTTGCAGGATACAAAAGTACACACAATTCAGTGTGTTTCTACATACTAATGATGAACAATCTGAAAAGTAAACTAAAAAGGAGTAAACTAAAAGAAGATTTACAATAGCTTCCAAAGGAATAAAATATGTAGTAATAAAGAGGTGAAAGACTTGCATATTGAAAACTACAAAACGTTGCTTGAGAAAGAAAAGAAGACCTAAGATATGGAAAGACATCCATGTTCACGGACTGGAAGATTTAATACTGTGAAGATGGCAGTATTACCCAAAGTGATCTGCAGAGTCAATGTGGTCTCTATCAAAACCACACCAGTGTTTTTTGCAGTAATAGAAATATCCATCCTAAAATTCCTATGGAATCTCAAGGGAGTCCAAGTAGCCAAAGGAATCTTGAAGAAGAACAAGGTTGGAAGACTCACATTTCCTGATTTTTAAAACTCATTACAAAGCTGCAGTAATTAAAATAATGTGGCACTGCCATAAGACAAACATATAGACCAATGGAACAGAGTAGAGAGCCCAGAAATAAATCATCACGTATATGGTCAAATGATGTTTGACAAGGATGCCAAGACCATTCAGAGGGTAAGGACAGTTTTTTCAACAAATTGTGGTGGAGAAATTAGTCAGTTTTTCAACTGAGGAAATTAAAGTACCGAAGTTGAAGGCATCTACCACAGATTGCAGATGTACGAATGGATATATGTTGTATGCTCGGCATCTCTGCCTTATCATTTAGGAGGTACCTCTCCACCATGCTGCCATGATGCTCCACTATTCTGGAAAGGCTGTGGCTCTCCGTGTTCACCCTTTATCCCACCTTCAGACAACACCTTCAGGGATTGGCACATGACCTACTGCTATAGACTGAATGTTTGTGTCCCCCACAAAATTTGTATGTTTTCCATATGTGATAGAATTAAGAAGTGGATAGATAGAATTAAGATAGAATTAAGAAGCGATTTGGTCCATCCCATCCATGCCATTATAAAGGAGGTCCTAGAGAGCACGCCCTTGCCCCTTCTGACATGTGTGAGGACATAGCAAAAAGTTGGTCATCTGTGAACCAGGCAGCTGGTCCTGACCAGACAACAAAAATGCCAATAGCTTGATCCTGGACTTTCCAGGCTACAGGATAGTGAGAAAGACATTTCTGTGTTTATAAGCTACCCAATCTATAGTATTTTTGTTAGAGCAGCTTGGAAGGACTGAGACGCCCAGTCGGAGTCTTCCCTGGAACTTGAATAAAGATATTGAAGACAAGATACCCTCTTTCCACTGGGTTTATGTATCAGGAGGATTTGCATCTTGACCCAGCCTGTCTGCACAGTGAAGCCAAGTGGGGCAAGGGAGAGAAACAGCCCCAGTGACATGTTTAAGCCCCCTACTTGGACTAGGTCTGAAGCCCCTCTCCTCCAGGCTTCCCAGTGACACAAGACAAATTCATCTGACAACCCAAAGAGTCTTGATTAATCCACCCAGCATGCACTGTCCCATCACCCACTTTCATTCATCCTGGGGCCTGTCCCCCTCGTGCCATTTCCCCTGCACCTGGTGGAAGTTCTACTTACCTTTCAAAGGCCAGTGCAACCACAGCTCTCCTCTCCAGCTCACTCCCCATGGCCGTGCCCAAGAAGATTCTCTGTCCTCTGTGTCATCACAGCACTTGGTGCTCACCATTTATCAGCCTGAATTGTGGACGGCTGCCTGGGTGTCCCTGCCAAGTGGTACTGGACAGGGGTTAGGATCGCAGGCTCTGTGAGAGGAATGATGTGGGTTCTGCCACTACAAACTCTGTAAAGACCTAGGCAAGCCATCTTTTCATCTCTCTGGTCTTTGATTCTGTTCATCTATAGACAAGGTAGTAACAGTACCTGCCTGAGCAGACACTTGACTGTCTAGCTTATGGTCTTTCCCAACCCTTGTCTTTTGCTGCCTCCCACTACAGAGACATCCACTTTCCAAGCCTTCCTTGTAACCGGGGGAAATCACTGGCTCCTTTATGGCCTATGATAGATAAAGAGAAGTCTGCTGGGGGCAGGAATATTTATGAGAACATACTCCCGTAGGAAAGACAATACACAGGAAGCTACTTTTCCCTGCTTGAGACATTGGGTATAAGGGTGTGACCACTAGGCTGGGGAAGTCATCCCAGGACCATGCAGTAACCAGCATCAGAATGAAACACACGTACATGGAAGGCTGTGAAAGAGAAAGCACCCAGTTCTCGGTGTCTGTGAGCCTCTGCTCCAACCATGGGGCTTTTGTCCTTCACACTCTGCAGTGAGAGAATTCCTCCTCTCCATCATTTAGCCAAGATTCAGCAGGCATCTTATCACCTGCAGCTGATGAGTCCCAACCAGCATATCTTCTCGTGAAGTAAGGGTTCAATGCCATCATGGATGCAAAGTGCTTAGCGTGTTGTTGGCCTTCACTCAGTGTTGGTTAAAGATGACTACTGCTATCACAGCTGCTCAAGGCCATTCCACAGCTACTACATCCCACTGCAGAGACAGAAGATGCCAGCAACACATACTTGGCACATTTTATCCCCTGCCCAGCCACCCGACAGAGGGAAGCACATCTGCCAGGGCTGTTGTTTCACATCTGCATCCAGCCTCGGCGGTTTCTCCCTGGCAGTGCCCTTTGGGGTCTGGGCAGTGGAGCTGTTTTCATGCCAGGAGGGGGAGTGACAGGGCTGGGGTGTGAGGGCTGCACAGTCCTCCCATACTCCCCACCTTGAGTCTGCTCAGGCCCCCCGGGAAGGGGTCAGCTACCAGTGATGGTCGGCCTTGGACCCTCTGCTTCCAGAACTTTCTGTCATGAAGCTCATTCCTGGGGCTCACACCACTGACCCCAGCTGCATACCTTTAGGCCACAGCTCAGGTTGGACTTCTCTCCTTGGGAGAAAGTGGTCCTTGGGAATCTCACTGCTGCTGACCACAGGGCTGGATGTTGTCCTGGATCTTCGTGTCCAGCGTGAGGTGGGTGCTGACCATATAGCAAGGACACTGGCCACACCTGTGGCCACCCAGATTGGTGGGCACTGGCTCCAGCCCATGCCATGGCCACACCCATCAACCTGCTCCATGGCCTCCGATTCCACAGAAGCATGTGACACCCAGGTGGGCCTCCAGGCCCAACAGTGGGCATGGTATTTTAATTTGTCAGAGCAAAATTGGGGGAAAATAAATATGCAGCATTGAAGTGGTCTGGGCGAAGAGTTTCTCATAGCACAGGAGAGGCTGATGAAATACCATTAGGTGATAAAATTACCATGCACTGCTGTATTTTTGTGATGTGATCTCAGCCATTAACATACACGGGAAAAGGGGCACCTGGGTGGCTCAGTCAGTTACGTGTTCGATTCTTTGTTTCAGCTGGTTCATGGGTTCGAGCCCCATGTTGGGCTCTGTGCTTGCAGCATGGAGCCTGCTTAGGATTCTCCCTCTCTCACTCTCTCTATCTCTCTGCCTGGCTCCTGTTTGTTCTCACGCGCGCGCGTGCTCTCTCTCTCTCTGTCAACATTTGAAAAAATACACAGGAAAAAATAACGAAATGAAACACACATAAATGTCAACAATTCTGACTTCTGGGGGTTGGTGTTGGGATTGTTGTTTTGTTTTTTCTGAATCCTCCAGTTTCTGCAATGCACGAGTATTATTTTTCCAATCTGAAAATCTTAATTTAAAAAAATAATTAATCTTTATTCACTTTTGAGAGAGAGACAGAGCGCCAACAGGGGAGGAGCGGAGAAAGAGGGAGACACAGAATCCAAATCAGGCTCCAGGCCCTGAGCTGGCAGCACAGAGCCTGACGCGGGGCTTGAACTCACAAACCATGAGATCATGACCTGAGCTGAAGTCGGATGCTCAACCAACTGAGCCACCCAGGTGCCCCTGAAAAATCTTAATTTTTAATTAAATGGGGCCACAGGTGTGAGGGTACCTGGCAGGTGCTCAGTAAATACTAGCTGTGTCTGCACCAGACCCTCACCTTCCTCCCAGGCTGTGGCTCCTGGAGGTTGGACAATGCCTCCCCCTTCTGGCGACCCAGTGTGAGTACATGGCAAGGACCTGCTTAATGAGGCCTTCACTCTTAGGAATACACCAGTGTGGGGGAGCCTGAGTGGCTCAGTTGGTCAAGCGTCCGGCTTAGGTCATGATCTCACGGTTTGTGGGTTTGAGCCCCACAACTGGCTCAGTGCTGCCAGCTCAGGTTCCCTTTGTCTCTGCCCCTCCCCTTCTCAAGCTTTCTCTTTCAAAAATAACTAAACGTTTTTTAAAAAAATCTAAAAAAAGAATATACCAGTGTATTTAAGGTACAATTTCCAACTCCAGGTGTATGAAAACATTAAGTATTTTGTAAACCTCAACTCTTAGGAAAACTAACATAAATGCGAAAGGCAACCTTCAGTAAGACATCAAACTCTAAGTTTTAAGGTGACAAAAGATACCACAAAAAAGTCAAGAAATTCAACTTGTATAAAATTTAAGCCTCTATAGGGAGGAAAGAAACATAACTATAAAGCAAGTAAACTAGGACAAATATGAGTGCCTAATAGACACATAACACAAACATTTGCTAATGGTGGGTAGAAAAAAAAATTGTCAATTTTTTTACAAACCTGACAGCAACTAAGAAGGCAAAAACAAGGCCACAATTCATAAAAGGAACAAAAAGACATACAGAAAATTTACAGAAAAAACAAATATCGAAAACAGTGTTGGCTTGACTATCACATAAGTACAAATTAAAACAATATTCCACAGTATGTATACTAGTTTAGAAAAAGATTCCTCAATGTAAAGGCTTGTCCTGGGGAGCCTGGGTGGCTCAGCCAGTTAAGCATCTGACTTTGGCTCGGGTCATGATCTCGTGGTTCAGGAGTTTGGTCCCCGTGTCGGACTCTGTGCTGACGGCTTAGAGCCTGGAGCCTGCTTTGGACTCTGTGTCTCCCTCTCTCTGCCCCTTCCCCGCTCATTCTCTCTCTCTCTCTCTCTCTCTCAAAAGTAAATCAAAAACATTAAAATAATTTTTTTAAAAGCCTTGTCCTACTGAATCTTGGTAAAGTGACTTATCACTGCTGACAATGTGTCTTTTGATGACAAATTGGTCATACTGCCAAGAATCATGAAAGACACTCATTCCCCCCCTCCCCTGCTTGCGCTCTGTCTCTCTCTCAAAAATAAATAAACATTTTAAGAAGATTAAAAAATAAAGGAACAAGAAATGGTATCATGGAAATGTTGCTTGCATTTCTTATTTATAATAGAAACAGATAACCACCTGGGTGGCTCAGGTGGTTAAATGTCTGACTCTTGATCTCAGCTCAGGTGTTGATCTCAGAGTTGTGAGTTCAGGCCCTGTGTTGGGTTTTGCACTGGGTGTGAAGCCTACTAAAAAGAAAGAAGAAAAGAGAAGAGAAAAGGAAAGAAAGAAAAGAAGCAAAGCCCTGTAGATTTCCCATGGAGGAAAGGAAGGAAGGAAGGAAGGAAGGAAGGAAGGAAGGAAGGAAGGAAGGAAAGAAATAAGGAAGGAAGAGAAGCCCTGTAGATTTCCCACAGAGAACAGGAAGTCACCACCAGCATGGCCACTATGAAAGAGGAACATGGAGAAATGTTGGCTAAGGATGACTACAAACTGGAACATTAAGTTACATGTACATTGTTACTGCAGTTTAGAGAAGTTGTGTCCTGCGTGGACAAGGTAAAAAAAAAAAAAAAAGTAAAAAAACCTCAAGATATATCAGAATGAGATCACTTCTTTTTCATCTTCTCGATTATTGTAATAATGTATGTGCAATACATCAGTGCTGGAGTGGGGAGAAGCAAAGTGTATTGTAACAACCGGTACCAAAGAGTGTGCTCCCCTGTCAGGGTGTGAGCTGCAGCTACTGATACATTGGGGGTCCCACCCCTTGTTCCCCAAACTGCCAAACACTCTCTTGCCCATGCCAGACGCTGCCTGTGTTTGCCTGTGTCTTATCCGTCCTGCCATCGAAACCTTTTCTACAGCAAGTTCTTTCCAAAGATGTGCTTGGGAACTCACCTACATAGTCTACAGCTGTGTTGTAAACTTCATGGACTCCTTCAAATAAGTAGAAGGATCCACTGTATTCGGTGGGATATTGCAGCCGATATTGTTGGTGTCCCTGTGGGTCCTGGCACCCCCTCACTGTGCCCCTGACCCTGTGATTCCAGAAGTAGCCCTGCTCTCGGGGGGGCTGCTTGTGGGCACCCAGGAGAGCCAGAAATGCTGTGAAGCTTAGACCAGGGGCTGGTGTGCTGAGCTTGTGAGGGCCCAGACCCTTCCCCAGGTGGGGACGGCTCCTAGGAGAGACTTGGCCCAGAGCCCCCAGGCTGCTTGTGGTAGGACTGCCTGGGTGGCTCCTCCAGTGGCTTCCTCCCTCCTGTCCTATTGCCCACCTCCCTCCAGCCTCCCACGAGGAGCTACCACGAAGGTCTAACCTCCTTCCCTCCCTCTCTCATCCCAGGCCAGGTACACAGGCCTCATCTTCTTCCATGAAGGCTGGCCACTGTGCATCCATGAGAAGGTCGTGGTGCAGCTGGCATCCCTCCGCGGAGTTAGGCTCAGGCCTGGGGACTTCTATCTACAGGTCACATCAGTGGGGAAGCAGTCAGCCAGACTGGTTTTAAAATGCCTCTCTCAGCTTGGACGGGGCTCAGAAGAAGTTACTGTCCCTGAGGCCATGTACAGCTGCGTCTTCACAGGAGAGTTCCTGGAACAGCTGAACGGGGAGCGGAACGGTGTCCCCTTGCAAAACTGCTTGCTGACCTCAGGCTCCGCCGTCTTCCGCACCCCATGGAGCAGTGTCACAGACCCCATCTTTGTCCCAACATTCAGGACCGCCCTGCCCCACCGCAGCTGCCCCAGGCCTGAGCAGCCACCACCTAGAAGTGCCTCCAAAGCTCTGGCCCCAGCACCAGTCATGGCCAGCACTCGTCCCCATGAGAGTACCCCTCCCAGTGACACCCCCACCCTGCCCCACTGTGGTGGGCAACCCGGCAGTGACCAGCCCATCCACCAGCCTTCCGCAGGAAGGGCTGGGTGGGAAAACCCTAGAAGCACGTTCTGGAGCTCTGACGGAGGCCTTGTAGGGGTTGGGCCCTCAGAGCCAGGCTTGTGGGAAGGACCAGGAGAGAGCCTGGACCCCACAGACAAAAGAGACGGTCCCCAGGCCCTCACTGTCCGTGAGGACATGGGCAGCCCAAGCTCCAGAAGGCAGTCACCCAGGGACCCAGCCTGCACGGAGGCCAGACGTTGGTTTAGGAAGTCCTATATGGAGGCCCTGCGGAACCCCATGCCCCTGGGCTCCAGTTCCGAAGAGTCCCTTGGGGATGAGGCCTGCAGCTCCGAGACCATAGGGGCTGGGGCAGCAGCCAGCCGAACCCAGAAGGAGACCCCCAGCCTCTGGGGAGACCACGGGGAGATCTCAAGTCAGGAAAGCCATCCAGGAGCCGCTAGGAGCACCCTTCCCAGGCGGTCTCGGTCCTGTGACAGGTCCTTCAGGAGCTCCCGAGGTGAGGCCCGGCGGGCCTCCCACCACTCACTCAGCAACAGGCCTGGAGGTCTTTTAGGAGGACAAGCCGAGGGGACCAGAAGTGCAGGCTCCAGCGGCCCCTCCTGCACCACAGGGGAGAGTCCAGGTAACGGCCCCAACCCTGACCCTTCCTGCTCCTCCCTAACCCAGCTGCCACATCCCTCCCCCACCCCTTCCCCTCTTCCCTTCTCCCACTCCATGCTGTAACTTTTCTCTGGTCACTGACACAGGAGAAGCCTGTGTCCACATCCATATCGACTGTTGAAAACAATGTTTGTGTGTGCCCCGTCCCTGTGGCTGCTACAAGGAACACAGACAGTGGGGCTGAGGACATTTATCCTGTCAGTTCTGGGGCCAGAAGTCTGACATCAAGATATTGGCGTGGCTGTGCTCCCTCCAGAGGCTCTAGGGGAGGGTCCTTCCAGCTATAGGGGGCTTCCCCACCCCTCCATCTTCTCCCGATGTCTCTGTGCCTCAAACCTCCTCCTTTCTCTTAAAAAGACACCTATCTTTGGATTCAGGGCCCACCCAACACTTCAGTTATTCATATCTACAAAGACCTTTTCCAAGTAAGGTGACGTTCACAGGTTCTGGGAGTAGACACATCCTTTTGGGGTCACTGCTCACCCTGTCACATTGCATTAATACCCTTTTCCTGTGGGTAACTTGGGTGCTACGCTCATAGTACAAGCTCCTAAGTTACGCACACCTCAAAGGCCCGCAAATGTGCTGAAGTACAACCCTAAGTACTGGGATCATCTCCCATAATGCTCTGGAGGGAAGACATTATTTAAAGGAGTGTTTGCAGGGCATCAAGAACAACAAAAAAAATGACGACATATTTCTTAAGTCAGTTATTTCCCGTTTTTCGAACAAAGAAATGTTCTGTGAAGGACAAAAGCAACAACTTTGGAGGAAGTGAAGAAATCAGGGTTAGCCCCGGCATCCCACACAGTGAAGAAACTGTGGCTTCCTCACCTGGGCAACACCTGGCCTGCCCACTTGGCCCAAGGAGGGAGTTGCCCATGCCTCTGGGTGGGCCTGTCACTTCTGAATTGAGGGTTTCTGCTCATGCCTGAAATTCTGACAGGGTTCCCACAGCATAGAGCACACACAGACTTACTGCGAAAGATGTTATAATAAAACTACTGGCTTAGGGGTAGCCTTTTTAAAGAACATTCCACCTCCTTGCAGTTCAATTAAAATTTCAACAAAGCAAGAACTCCCTGGACATTGTTTCCAGGGCCTAACTTTTCTTGTTGGTATAGGGTAGAAAACGCACAGTCACACACATGCTGGATGACTCAGTGAAAACTCATGTTTGTAGCTCATCTCAGCGAGGATAGCCTCTGTCCTCACGAGTCACTCTAAAGTGTAATTAAGTAAATGTTCCTCTGCACAGAAATTCTGGCTGTGCAAATGCTACTGTGGACATTCAGGCACAGCGTCTCAGACAGAGGGGCACATGGGGCACAGACGCTTGACCGCAGTCAGGATAGCTGGCGGTCATGGAGGTGGCGGGTTTAGTTCACACAAGTCAGTGTTGCCGAGTGGAAGCATGTTTAGCCTGCTGGCCCCCTGGGTGTCCAGTAGCACGTCTGCAAACATGAGTCTCGTCATCAGAGGCATGATGCTCCCAAGCGGTCATTGCTCCTGGGCCCCAGGGGGCTTTGCCTCCTCAGCTCCAGAGATTATACACTAGTTTGCGCTGAGGGCTGGTGGGGAGAGAAGTCTTGTCTCCCTCGCCTGAAGTTGGGCGTTCACTTCCTGGGAGAGCACTCTTCCCCTCTTCCTCCTCCTGTCTCCTCTTGCTGATGGTGCAGGGAAGGAAGAAGAAAGACCCTGTGGTAAGAGGATGCTGCTTACACCCAGGAAGCACTGGGCTGTGACACCAGAGGTCCAGGCAGAGGAGCCTCAACAATCGGTCACCCAGCAAGCAGCCAGTGGCTCGTTGATCCAGCCGTTCCCCTCCATCCTTGCTGCCTGGACACACATTTGTCCCTGGAATGCACAGTTGGTGGTGTGGTCCTAGGCCTCATGTCTTCATCAACACAGGAAAATGCCTCAGCTAGAACCACCTGCTAGCACGTAAATTGAACAAGTGACAGAACACTCATTCTTCCACGGTGCAAGCAGTTTCTTCCTCAGTTCCAGCTGCTTCTCTTCTATCTGGTTCTCCTCTGTTCCAGCTACTCCTCCTGTCCTAGCTGCTCCTCCTCTGTTCCAGCTACTCCTCCTGTCCTAGCTGCTCCTCCTCTGTTCCAGCTACTCCTCCTGTCCTAGCTGTTCCTCCTCTGTTCCAGCTGCTCCTCCTGTTCTATCTGGTTCTCCTCTTCAACCAGTGGTAACTGAGCAGCTATTTCTTGTGAGGTGAGGTGGGGAGAGCTATTTCTTTTTTTTTTTTTTTAACGTTTATTTATTTTTGAGACAGAGAGAGAGCATGAACGGGGGAGGGGCAGAGAGAGAGGGAGGCACAGAATCGGAAGCAGGCTCCAGGCTCTGAGCCATCAGCCCAGAGCCCGACACGGGGCTCGAACTCGCCGACCGCGAGATCGTGACCTGAGCTGAAGTCGCACACTTAACCGACTGAGCCACCCAGGCGCCCCGGAGAGCTATTTCTTGATTAGCCACATAAGGGTACTGCTTTTATTCCTGGCCATTTTAATATTGTAGCCCCAGGACCTCAGACCCCTCCTCTCACTCTCCCACAGTCTGCAAGCTGAATTCAAGAAAAGCCCACATGAATGACCTACTCAACTAGGAAGCTGTCTAGTAAGAAAAGTGCCACATGAAGGTGTTATCTGCTTCCCCGTCCATGTGAGAGAGCTTGGGCTCGGTGCAGAATTAAAACATTAAAACACTTGGGCACCCAAAGATTTTACAGGTAGCGATGTATTCTAGAAAATATTTGGACATACATGAAAAAATTCAGTCTCAAGGATACTGTAATCAATCAACTGGTAAAGGGACAGACAAAATGTGGTCCACCACACAATGGGATGAGACCCATGGAAGGCGTGACACAGGCGACATCAGCAAAAGTAGTTGTGCTGAGTGAAAGAAGATAGACACAAGACACCTGCAGTGTCTCATTCCATTTGTACAAATGGTCAGGACTGTAGAGAGGGGGCTGTGAGGAGTGGGAGTAGGGATTCACAATACATGGGCACGAGGGGTCTTTCTGGAGGGATGGAAATGTTCTAAAACCGACCTGTGGTGATGGTTGCACCACTTGGTAAAATTGCTAAAAATCTTAATTATATACTTGAAAGGAGTGAGTTTTATTATATGTAAAATATAGCTCAATAAAGTTGCTTTATTTTTTTTTTATTTTTTTAAGGTTTATTCATTTTTCAGAGACAGAGCGTGAGTGGGGGAGGGGCAGAGAGAGAGGAAGACACAGAATCCAAGGCAAGTTCCAGGCTCTGAGCTGTCAGCACAGAGCCTGACGCAGGGCCTGAACTCACAGACTGCTAGATCATGACCTGAGCTGAATTCGGACGCTTAACTGACTGAGCCACCCAGGCGCCCCTCAATAAAGTTGTTTTAAATATATATATATATATATATATATATATATATATATATATGTCTTAAATATATATATTTGTGTGTGTGTGTGTGTTAAATATATAGAGGGAGAGGGAGAGAATGCTGTAGACTTTTCTGGTCCAACTATAATGAGAAAACTCTTCACAGAGTTGTGAGACACTAGCACTGAAAGAAGTTACGGAAGAAGCTGAGGGACAGGAAAGCAGAGCCTGGATTGGTTCAGGGTGCCCCACAGGGTCTTAGGTGCCAACCAGCTCTGGCCAAGACCATCCTTCCCCCACTGGGGCAACACAGACCCTGGAGGATTGCAAGGCGGGGGTGTTGAATCTCTTTGTCTGTGTTATGGCTCATCTCCTGTGAAGTGCGGTGTGGAAACAGGGCTGAGGAGCACGCCCAAAAGCCATGGCCACTGCCATCTCCTCCAGACTGATGTACGAACATGAGCCCTTCCCTCTAGGGTGATACAGGAGAGCCAGGTCCCCCCTCTCTGGGGTGATGCAGGAGGGGGAGGCACCCCCAATATGATGATGCCTGCCCTCAGGGTGCTGTCACCCTCTGTGGGTATATTTTGATGATACTGTTTGGGAAATCTGTATGAGAAAATAAAGTAGGATGACATTATTCAATATAACAGTTTTCTCCCTGGAGTACCTGTGTGGCTCAGTTGGTTAAGCATCCAGGCCTCGATTTCAGCTCAGGTCATGTTCTTATGGTTTGTGAGTTCAGGCTCCACATTGGACTCTGCACTGACAGTGCAGAACCTGCTTTGGATTCTCTCTCTTTCTCTCTCTCTCTCTCTCTCTCTCTCTCTCTCTCTCTCTCTCCCTCCTCCGCTACCTCTCTCTCTCTCTCTCTCTCTCTCTCTCTCTCAAAATAGATAAATAAACCTAAAAAAAATTCCCCTGAAGTGTGTTTAGGTACTGAGCACTCTTGATGCAACTAGAATAATCAGTTTTTACATATTTGTTCATGCCCTACTTTTCTAGAGTGCACCTGTCCTGTAAGGTATGGCATGCTGACGTTTCCCACCAAAAATGGAGCGAGTTCCCATTAGACCCACTTCTTTCACACGTGACTCTCTCCTTGTGTTTGTGGCACGTTGAGCAGCTGCCTTCAAACCAGAGAAACAATTGGTCTTCGGGTGTCTTTGTGTTGTCCAGCCAGCGTTCACACCGACAGCGACGCTTTCCGGGCTCGTGCTCCTGGCTGGATTTCAGATGCGCTTGTTGAGCCGTTGTGCCCAGAGGGAGAAGGACAGCCGCCCAGCACAGGAGACCTGCCCAAGCAGGTGCCCAGGAACATGCTGGAGGTCAGCCAGGAGCTCCTGCAGTCCGGGGTCGTCGTCCTCCCAGGTGAGCATGGCCGCCTGACTCTGTTCGGGCAGCTATAACAAAACACCACAGACTGGATACCCTGTAGACAACAGACCTCTACTTCTCTATTCTGGAAGCTGATAGTCCAAGATTCCAGCACAGTTAGCTTCTAGTGAGGGCCCCTCCTCCTGGTTCATACTCAACACCTTTTTCACGGTGTCCTCACATCGTGGAAGGGGCAAGGGAGCTCTCTGGGGTCTTTTTTTAAGGCATAAAATCCATTCATGGGACTCCACTCTCAAAATGTAAGCAACTCCAAAAGGCCACACGGGGGTTAGGTTTCACCATAAGGATTTGGGGGAACACAAACATGCAGCCCTTAGCAATGCCCACCTCCCTTTTAGGTGAGCACGGCTGCCACCTGCGCCGGTGACCTCCTCCCCTGGCAGATCTCACATCTGAGCCAATGCGTCAACAGTGTGCAGGCTCTAGCGTGGTATTTCCCAAGCTTGAGGCCACGCATGTCCCCACTGGAGCTTCCCCCTTTCACGATGCCCTCTGTCTCTGCAGGGACCCGGGATCACCAAGGGAGAGCAGTGGTACAGGTCTGCACAACGAGCCCGCTCTGGTCCAGCAGACACAGCTCCAGCGCCGAGCTGACCCGCCTGTTGCGGTACCTCCACGGCATCCCCAGGTGGGACTGAGGCAGGTTCCCCCCCTTTCAGACCTTTGGGGTAATGCAGTGCAAGCTTCATGCAGGGGTCTCTGTCTGCAATCTCGAGGGCCCCTCGTGGCATGGGCAGCAAGCTCCCACCTGCCCTTCGGGCTCCTGCCAACTGGCCCCACCTCCCGTCCCCCCACCCCTCTTTTCCAGGTCCTCGGCTGTCCCTCGTGCGTTCCTCTCCTCTTGCTCACCCTGACCTCTCCCCACTGAATCAAGGCTCTGACACACACTCGAGCCCTGAATTCTGTGTTGCTCTGCAATGTTCAGTACTTGCTCTAAGCATTATGTTTTACACTCCATGTCTTTTGGGATAAAGACCTGAACTGATATAAACAGAATATTTAGAATAAGTAGGTGAAGAAATCATACCAATGAGTAGTACCTGGTTCCCAGAAGCAGGAAGGACCGATGCATTCTAACTGAGCCTTGTGTTCAGCTTGGCAATGCCACATGCCAGGAAGCAAGTACAAGCTCCTCGAGACAGACATGACCTCCCTGGCACAAAATTCTGGGAAACCACACCTCCTGGGTCCTGCGTGACAACAACGTGTGGAACAGGTCTGCATAGGTGAAGTTCTCTGGAGCATGGCTTCAGATCTCTTACCAAGGACCAAGGACAGAGACGGGAGAGCGGGAGTCAAGGGTGGCTGAAGCGTGTTCTTTTGTAGTACTTGACCCCATCAGATGCAGGCATGGTTTGGATGGCCCTTATGGAGCCCAGACCAAGAGTCCCCTAGGTGCTGGGTGGAGGCAGCCTGTGGAGGAGGCGGCATTGCCCAGCCCTCGAGCTTGGTTCTAAGGTCAGATAGCCTGGCTCCAAATCCCAGCTGTGCCCTTACTGGCTAGGGCGGATGGTGCAACTCCATAAGCCTGTTTCCTCCGCATAACCGGGGATGGTACTAGTTGTCTCAAAGGTGCACAGAGGGATTAGAAATCATCTGTGTAAAGTACGTAGAGTCCAGAGCATCATTTTCGTGACCCATCCCACGATGCAGTCTCACTACGTGCCAGTGACAGAATGCATATCACATGATGTGAGCTCATGTGGGAAACATGTTGCATGAAGCCTCATCACATGTGATCTTTGCTCTTTGTGCGGCCTCAACTTTATATTGAAATTTCTTCTGAAATAGCATAGGTAGAATCAGCGCGGGAACAATTAGGCAGGAAAAGAAAGTGTGCTCCCTGACCCCCCCCTTTCCCAGAGCAAGGTTCCCCGTTATCTGAGAGCCCTGGTTTTACCGCCCTCGGATGAGCCTGGGATTTCAAACTTAACTTTCAGCACAGATTTCAAAATACAAAAAAAATACCCTGAAAAAAAAAATACAGATTCACCCTCACATTAGCTTATACTTAGTGAACCTCAGGTAAACACCAAAACTCTAAGTTAATGGCATTTTGTATTTGCCAAAAGCTTTCGTTTAAGGGAGGGTCAAGAATTGACTTGGGGCCACACTGGAAAGCAATCCTGACTGACAAGGACGAAAGCCTCCTGTACTTTTTGGGGGTGTGTACCATTCTGTATGCTCAGCCTGGTTTACCTGTAAGGCCGAGTGCTGTTCTCTCCCTTCTGTAATGAAACACCAACAATAGGGGCTAGGGTACCAGTAGGGATTGGCAGGGCCAAGACTTGACCTTGGTTCTGCAGCCCTGTGACTTTTCCACAGAAAATTCAGATGACCCCACTCCCCTCCCAGAGCAGATATGTTCACCAGCTCGTGAAGCTCCGGGGGAAAGCCTATGTCGAGGAAAACCTAAATTATCTAAAGCACTTAGCGTAATTCAGGCTGGAGCCTCATGGCTTGGCTGATTATTTCTCCACAAGCATTGTAACTTGGTTAGCATCCTGATTGCCTATTGCACCTTGAGGAGCTGAAATCCACCTTGTGGGATATGACACGAGCCTTCGGCGGTCAGAATGAAGTACCCGAGGTGTCAGCACTCATTACTAGGAAGAGTGCCTAGCAGTGTGTGGTCAACTGCTACGGCAGCTGAGTTATAGGGTGAGCGTGCCTTGTGGATAGACTTCCATCAAACTCTTAGATACACAGAATCTTAAAATTAGAGTGGATCTTGGCTGTCATCCATCTAACGTCCTGTGCAATGGAGGAATCCACCCATCCGTCCATCCATCTACCACTTACTTGGGAATACAAAAGAGGACAGGATATGGGTCTTACCCTCTAGGAGACACTCATGTGAACGAACCCAAACTGTCGTGTCTCCCGACATAAGACAAGCCCACAGTGCTGGGAGGGAGCTGCAGCCTCAGCCGGGGGTGGGGACTTCCCGACATGTCTGTGTCCTTGAGCATGGCGAGTGTCTGCAGACAAAAGGGAAGGACATTCTGAGCAGAAGGAAGAACATACACAAAGCCCCAGAGCAGCTGGTCACTTTCTGAGCAGGAGGCAGGAGTGGGGACTGAAGACTCCATGTGGGCAGCCTGTGCCCCTGGCATGAAGGCCACACTTACCCAGCGTGCTGCAGATGGAGAGGCCAGGGTGGCGCAGGAACGCAGTCCGCAGAAATGCAGACCCAGGGTGTCTAGGGCAGGTCCGCACATTGCCAGGGGCCCCAGGGGAGCCAGGCTGGGGGCGGCTGCAGGCTGCCTGTGCACGAGCGTGAGGCAGGGGGCAGAGCAGTGAAGCCAGCCAGCTCCATCTGCCACAGGAGGCGGGCAGAGAGAGAAGCAAGTTTTGTGTGGGGGTTCACGCTGGGTGGTCTGGGGGCATCCCCCCCTTCTGATCCCGAACTGGTGTTTACACGGGAACGAGTCGGTGGGTCCCTCCCAGCCAGTGGAGGACCCAGCAGTCCTCGAACCCAGGAAGCAGCCCCCAGGGAAGGGCTGGCTTGTCCCCTCAGCGGCCTCCCCTTCAGCAAAGCTGCCAAGTGGATGAGATGGGTGGAGGAGAGCGTGTGGTCTGGAGCCTGCAGGGGTAGGTTCCCACGCTGAGCAAGCCTGTGTGGTGGCGGCAAGACCTGGTCCTGCCTCTGAGGCCAGAAGCAGACTTTGGGACGCAGATGCAGGCACCACGGGAGACTTCGGGGATGAAGAGAGAGCGGGGTGGGGGTGTCAGAAGAGGGAGGCCACTGGGGACCAGGAGGGACACCGGAAGTGGAAGTGGGCGTCCTGCCCGGCTCCTGACAGCACTGCCGCGACCGCTCCCAGAGACGTAGACTCCAGTGCTCCAGCCACCAGGAGGCAACGTGGTTTCTGCAGCAGAGGAGGCCTGGGCGCTAAGCTGGCAGGCTGAGGGGGGCGCTGAGATGGGGGTGTTCTCCCAGCTTGTCTTTCCTGAATCCGGCTTTGATGCCGGAACACCACTCTCTACTCTGGCCTCAGTACACTCGCTTCCCCGAGAAGCACCCCCTTCAGAAGTATTCTTTAGCAGCCACGCCGAAATTGAACACACCCTGACTGTGGGGCACACTCGCCCTTTTGGCCAGGACATGGCTTTGCTGTGATGTGCAGTTCGACCAGCTTTGTGTGAGTGGGCCGGAGTGAGCATGCTGTCTCAGACCAGCACCCACACATACGGCTGAGGTAGAATATTAGTGATCCTGGAAGGTGGGGCTGGAGAAGCTTGCCAAGGAACAGAAACTTTGGGAATAGATACATCGCCTCGCCCTAGCCTATTGTTTTGTCCTATTTAGATCTAAAGTTTAGGGGCGCCTGGGTGGCTCAGTCAGTTAAGCGTCCAACTCTTTTTTTTTTTTTCAACGTTTATTTATTTTTGGGACAGAGAGAGACAGAGCATGAACGGGGGAGGGGCAGAGAGAGAGGGAGACACAGAATCGGAAACAGGCTCCAGGCTCTGAGCCATCAGCCCAGAGCCCGACGCGGGGCTCGAACTCACGGACCGCGAGATCGTGACCTGGCTGAAGTCGGACGCTTATCCGACTGCTAGCGTCCAACTCTTGATTTCAGCTCAGGTCATGATCTCATGGCTTGTGAGATCAAGCCCCGTGTCGGGCTCTGTGCTGACAGCATGAGCCTGCTTGGGATTCTCTCTCTCCCTCTCTCTCTGCCCACCCCCCCCCTCAAAATAAATAAATAAACTTTAAAAAAATAACTAAAGCTTACCATCATCACAGTGGGGAAAGAGCATTTTTTTAAACTTAAAAAAAATTTAATGTTTATTTTTGAGAGAGACAGAGCACAAGTGGGGGAGGAGCAGAGAGAGAGAGAGAGACAAGAATCCGAAGCAGGCCCCAGGCTCTGAGCTGTCAGCACAGAGCCCAACGTGGGGCTCAAACCCACAAACCAGGAGATCATGACCTGAGTTGCAGTCAACACTTAACCAACTGAGCCACCCAGGTGTCCCCTTTTTTGTTTTTGTTTTGTTTTAGAGAAAAAGTGTACGAGCAGGGTGAGAAGGGAGGCAGAGGGGATCTTAAGCTCCATGCTCAGCATTGAGCCCGATGTGGGGCTCAATCCCACAACCTTGGGATAATGACCTAACCAAAGTCAATAGTCAGACACTCAACCAACTGAGCCTCCCAGGCACCCCAGAGCTTTTTTTTTTTTTTTTTTTTTTATTTATTTTTTTAAATTTTTTTTTTAACGTTTATTTATTTTTGAGACAGAGAGAGACAGAGCATGAACAGGGGAGGGGCAGAGAGAGAGGGAGACACAGAATCTGAAATAGGCTTCAGGCTCTGAGCTGTCAGCACAGAGCCCGACGCGGGGCTCGAACTCACGGACTGCGAGATCATGACCTGAGCCGAAGTCGGACGCTTAACCAACCAAGCCACCCAGGCGCCCCACCCCAGAGCTTTTAAGTGGGGTTGTGAAAAGCACCTGGCAGTATTTTCAGCTTTAGAGGATGTTCTGCTGTCCCCCTTTAGCTCTGAAAATGTGATGAGCCAAATGACTGGTCTTGAGAACAGCCTGGTCCTCGTTCACGCCATCAGAGTGAATTCCATGTCGTATTAAAGCCTGAACAAACAATCAAAGCTCTGGGGGAGGGTGGTGGGGAGAGAAAGCAACCCCAGGAGATGCAAACGTGCGGCCAGCTCCACTGGCCTGGAGAGGCTATCGGACAGGACTGACCCACCACAATGGGCTCCACTGCCCTTTCTCCACCCAGCAAGCATCTTGATTCCTCAGAAAGTATAGACATGTGTCAAGAATCTCAAACTTGTAGAGCCAGGGGCATCTAGGCAAGGATGTATCTTCCTGAGAGATGAAGAAGCTCATTTTGGAAGAGATTTCACCTGCAATGGTTAACACGGTCTTTCTCTCTCCAGGAAGGAGGTGCGGGAGCTGGGGCTGGTCATTCTGGTGGACGCTCGCAAGGGTCCGGCCACGCCTGCTCTCTCCCGGGCCCTGGCAGGACTTCAGGTGAGTCAGGGCAACTCCTGTCCTTGGGGGGCTTAGCATCTCAAGGCTGTGTGGGCCACAAGGGGCGCCTTCATGACCCAGGAGCAGCTGAGTATGAATCTCAGGATGAGGTGAGCGTCCTGAGTGTAGACACCGAAAGCAGCCAAGAGCCCACTCCTGTATCCATCAACAGTGTGCCCCTCGAGGTCGGGCAGTTACCAGGTAGGAGTTTCCTGCCCACCTCCTGGGGTTACCACTGCAGACCTTAAAAGAGGACCAGCCAGGACCGGCCCATGCAGGCATGACCCCTTCCCTCCACAGCAGCTCCTATCCGGCGTCATGTGCAAAGCACTGTGCTGGGGTCTGGGGTCCCACCTTCTCCCTCAGTTAAGAGCTGTTCTCTCTGTTGGGACTCTGCTAACGCTGCCAGACTCGGGTCACCGCTCTATCCAGATTCCTGAGTCTGGGGACGTCAAATGGAAGTTCTTCCCGGGAAAGACTCCATGGTAGAGGATGGGGCACATCTGGAAGTGCACGGGGTCAGCTAGAGAGCAGTGTGTGGGGAAAGGAGAGAAGAGCCCCGGGCAGGCAGGCCGACTATGCGTGGAGCAGGGGCTGGGGGAGGCCAGGCCTAGGTGGGAGCGCGGCAGCGGGGAAGGTTAGCAGCAGAGGACGTGCCTGGTCAGGGTGCTGGCGGTGGTGCAACCCCTGTCGCATGCACGAGTGACGTAGCAAATTCCCGAGGAAGAAACAGCCGACCCAGAGGTGCGGGTCAGGGCAAGAGCTGGCTCTCAGAACAGAGCTCACTGCATTTCAGTGGGAGAAGCGGGCTCTCAGCAGAAGGGTGCACAGTGCCTACCTTCAAAGCCCAAGTCAGCAGCTCTAGCGCGGAGTGACAGGTTTGACGTGCTAAAATTCAGTTTCCACGAAGCACTTTGGAAGCACATAATCCCTGTTGCTCATTTCCCCTGCTTTCAACCAACTGTTCGGCTCAAAAATCAGAATCCAGGATATAATCCAATTTGATGCTCATATTCTGCTCAAGGCTTTGAAATCCCTTTGAGGTTCTGTTTTGGTTTTTTTTAACCACGTGCAATTTTGTATACCGACAAAGACTGAGAAGTTGCTGGAAGTCTTCTGGGAAGTTAGGGGAATGTCCGCTTTTCGAACATTTTGAGGGAAGGTCTGCTGAAAGGACGAACAGCCGTGTTGGTGACTACAGGGTTTCCCAGGCGTCCTGTGATTTTGCAGAAAGAAGTGTTAATCTGGAGGCCTGGGCGTGGCAACCAGAGTGGACAGTAGGGTGTGCTTTATGTGTGTCTGAGACGCACCCTCCTCAGGAGCGAATGCCTCACACCAGTTAATCACCTCAGCACCCTATACGTTGCAACTTGTGAAAGCAGGGGAGAAAAACAACTTTCCTTTGGTTTTGCCTTCAAAACCAAGCTAAAATGTCACTGTGGCTGACCTGAGTTTGAAGCTGCAACCGGAAGTTGTGACCGGATTCCTAGAAAGCGTCTGTCTGCTTCCTGTGCTGGTGGGAACAGCTCACCGTCCTGATGAGGGGGTGTGGGGGCGCCCAGTCGGCCAGCGGAGTCCAGCCGGAGCGTGAGGGAGCGTCTCTCGGCCTCCGCCTGCCTGCCGCCCGCGCTGTCTCCTCAGAGTGCCCTCCACCCTCAGCCCCCGGGGTGGCCGTGGGGAAGGGGTCCTGCTTCTCATATGCCGGGTCCCCGGGCTCCTCCTCCTCCTCGGACCTTTTCCAGCCCCGCTCATCCGGGTCACTTTTGTCCTTACTGCCTGGAGGCGGCTTTTGATGAGGAGGGCTTGAAACTTGTCTGCAGGGGAAGCCTGGAATCCAGCAGCAACTTGCCGCCAGGCCCAGGACAGCACCCTCCCAGGCCAGCTGGTGGTGATGGAGCCTCTGGCTCTTCGCCGGCTGGGGGGGTGGGGGGGAGGGGGGCACGTGCGGGGTGAGTCTGAACCCTGTGGCCAGAGCCCTGTGAGGCCGGCGGGGGCTGTGCTGGGGCACCTTTCACAGCAAGGGACTCAGGGAACTCTGATAGCGCCTTGTCATTCATTCCCGGACCGGTATTGAGAGACGAGGTACAGATTCCAGGGCAGGATCGTGGGCACACACCCGGGCAGGTGCACCGTGAGGCCCTGTGCCCACCATACTGAGGTACGGAGGGATCAGTATCACCATCTCCGCTCCCGCAGGACGTCCCTGTGCCGCGCCCAGCATGGCACTGACTTTGTGAGAGGTTACTCGAGTCCTAGGAAGAACGCTGCACACGCAGCCGCCTCGCCGTGCTGTGTCATACGCATGATGCGTGTGGGACCTGGAGCACAGCGGGGCTGCGTGACCAGGAAGATGCTGACGCAAGTCTGCAGCGTCTGCGGGCATTTCCTGAAGCCGGGACTGTGGCGGTCCTGCTGCTTTGGCACCCGATAAAAACTTGCAACTTAAGTGTCCGGTCTCAAACAGAGATGGCTGAGCCCTCCCTGCCGACGCACAGGCTTAGCGTCCGCTTGTTCTGCTGTGCGTGAGACCCAGGCAGGGCCCGCGTGTAGGCCTAGAGCCCTTCAGCTGTCGACCAGAACCGCTTACCTTTTCTCTTTGTAAACACACCCCTTCCCGACGCTTCTGTTTGTTCAGACTTCCCTTAAGTCCTGTGCCACTTGGGTCCCACAGCGGGACAATGAGCCCCGAGTAAGATGGCCCCCTCCACCCACAGTTCTCCCAAAGCAAACCTGGAGAAACTTCTGCTGCATCTGTAACTTTTTATCAGAAGCAAATCTTGTAGGGAACTTCAGGAAATCAACTTCTCTTCCGTTGCCTGGATGCTGGCATCTGGACTGCCCTGAGGCCTGGAGGCTTCCCGTTGTGGCAGGTGTCGGCCTCCCAGCCCCCTGGCTTTGGCTCAACAGCAGGGTTTGTTCTCCGAGGGAGAGGCATGAACACAAGCTCGAGTTTGAGGGTTATGCTTCCATTTTCAATTTCATTTCTGAGTTATATACAGAAGTGGTTAAATTTTCTCACAGGAGCTACCTCAAGAAACTATACTTCAGCTTTCTTTTAATTATTAAAGTTCAAATACCATCAGAAGCTTTCCATTTCAAAAAGTAACTGATGATTTCTTCTTTTCTTGGTAGAAGAAAATGCTAACAATTGCTGATTCCTGCCCCATCCACAGCACAACTTCTGCAAACTGATACCGACAATTGTCCTAAGGCACTAATTGTGTTCTCACTTCTTGGCAATAGCGACAAATCCTAATAGTAAAAATTCACTCAAGGAGTTATATATGAGAAATATAAAACACTTTGCAAAACTGTTTGTAGTTTTCATTCCTTATAACTGAAAATTGTAGCTAAACTGCGTGAGAGAAATAGAATATGACCATGAAATAAAAAAGCAAGAATATTTTTCTATGGGTTTTTCTATGGCTTATTCACTCAACAAATATTTATGGAATGTCATCCACAAGAAGTCACATAAAAATGTAAATATATAAGATGAATTTGATACAAATAAAAAATATCAGTAATTTCTGAGGCCTATCCAGTCAAAATAGCGGATCAAAATCGGAGATTACAAAAAGTGTAAACTATGTTTATCACTATGAGAAACTATTAAAAAGTAAAGCTTTGGGGAATATGAGTGAAGGAGCACTATGTACATAAAAGAATTTCATTGCTGAACAATCTGGCCTCAATACAATCTGGCAAACAGAAACGGGAAAGGTTTGTTTAAAGTCATAAACACATCAAAAAAAAAAAACAAGTAAGGTTGGAAGAATTGGACATCTCTATGCAAAAGAAGCAAAAATCCTCAACACATACCTCATACAATATAAAAAACTACACGTGGCTCATAGGTCTTCATGTACAATCTAAGACTACAAAAGCATCAGAAGGAAACAGGAGAAAATCTTCGTGTCCTTGGTCGGGTAAAGATTTCTTAGCTACGACAACACCATGATCCTAAAAGAAAAACAGGGTAAGTTGGACTTCATCAAAATGGAAAACTTTTCCTCAAAAGTCACCATTACTAAAATGAAAATGCAAGCCGCGAGGCAGGAGAAAATGCAAAACAGATCTGATAAAGTTCTGATCTGTATATATCTGGAATATACAAAATCTCCAAACCCAGTAATAAGACAAACAACCCAATGAAATAAAGGCAAAGATTTGAACACACTTCACCAAAGAAGACATACGAATGGGAAATAAGCACATACAAATGTGTTCAACATCAGCAGTCATTGGAGAAATGCAACTTAAAACCAGAATGAGGTAACACACACACACACACACACACACACACACACACACACCACACACAACAAAACTTGGCAATAGCAAGGGCTTGGCATTGCTCATGGAAATGCAAAATGGCACAGACACTCTGGTTTCTTCAGAAGTTAGACATGCATTTATCATATGACCCAACAATCCTACTGCTAGATATTTACCAAGAGGAATGAAAACTCACGGTCACATGGAGTTTATAGTAGCTTTATTTATGATTGCCACAAACTGGAAATAACCCACATGTCCTCCAGCTGGTGAATGGGTGAATGCATGCTATGGAATACTACTACGCGGTAGAAAGAAATGAACTACTGACATCTACAGCATGGATGCATCTCAGATGCATTGTGGTAAGTGAAAGAAGTTAATACTATATGAATCTACGTATTTGATATCCTAAAAAGACAAACTTATTGAAATAGAAAACAGATCAGTAGCTGCCAGAGGTTGGTGGGCTCAACAAAGGAGATAAGGTAATTTGGGGGACGCTAAACTGTTGTGTATCTTGACTGTGGTGGTAGTTACGTGACTATAAGTTATATCGAAATTCAGAGAACTCTACATTAAAAGGGTGAATTTTATTATATGTAAATTACAACCAATAAACTTGATTACATTAAAAACTCATAAGAGCAAGTAACTTACATTTAAGGCACAATTACATATTATGCATTCTAGGTACCAAGGAAGAAATAGTACCCACCTAACCTAGACAACTCTATAAACTCAATGAAGTAAAAAATTACAAAGCTAATCAGTATTTCTTTCTTATTTCAGAACACAGCTCCTCCCATAATTCATAGTATTGTGTTCTTGATGAATAAAGAATCAGCATTTAGGCCTGACAAGGATGGAATAATTCAGGTAATAGTTTCAGACCCTCAGCATTAGATATGACTCTGAGTGATGCATACAAGTAAATATTACAGTACCTACATGAGATAAAACAAATGGGAAGCTTCATGTAAGTTGTGACTGCATCCATATAAGAGCCTGAAAACCCATCTGTGATTCCCTAATTATTTGCAGGAGCCGTACAGAGCAAAATATCAGAAAACTTGTGAAAATCTAATTTTTTCTTATCCACCTCATTTGTTTTCCCTCTTCTTTCTTCTTGCTTCTTTCTCTTTTATCTAAAAACTCTTTATTATGCCTTGAAGGGTTTTTTGCTAGGTATGGGATTCTGGCCTGACAGTAGTTTTTTGTTTGTTTTTCCAGCACTTTACAGGTGTCGTTCTGTTGTCTTCCGGCCTCCATAGTTTCTGATGAAAAGTTTGTTGGAATTCAAATAATTGTTCATCTATAGAGTATGTGTCATTTTCCTTTGGTTACTTCCAAGATTTTCTCTTTCTTTTCAGAAAATTGACTATAATGTGATTAGGCATGGTTTTCTTCATATTTACCCTGTTAGGTTGGGTAAACTTGAATTTTTAAATTTATGTCTATCACCAAATTTAGGAAGTTTTCATTATTTCTTGAAATGTTTTTTCTGCCTCATTCTCTCCTCTTGCTCTAGGATTTCAATTACACATACTGATATTGCCCCATAGGTTTTTGAGAATCTTTTTTTCCCCCAATTTTTTTCTCTCTTCTTCAGATCAGATTGTTTCTGTTGATCTGTCTTCAAGGTCACTAACTCCATACTCTATTCACCTCCATTCAGCTGTTAAGCCCATCCAATGAATTTTTAGTTCAGATATTGTATTTTTCAGCTATAAAATTTCTGGTAGGTTTTAAAATACATTTTCTCTGTCTCTGCTAAGATTTCCTATCCTCTCATTAATTGCAAGCATTTTTCCTTTATACCATTGAGCATAGTCATAATTGCTACTTTAAAGTCCTTCTTTAATAATTCTAACATCCAGGTCTTTTCTGAGTTGACCTCTGTTGATTGTCATTGCCCTTGAGAACAAGTCACATTTTTTCTGCTTCTTCATACGTCCAGTAATTTTGTGTCGTATTCTGGACATGTGAATATTCTATTGAGTATTGTTCAATATACTGACTCTGGATTCTATTACAAACCTTTAGCATGCTGTTAACTTGGTTGCACTTGAACTGAAAACTGCCCCCTGTGTAGGTCCAGCTCATTTCTTTTTGCCTTCAGCTGCCCAGAGTCTTTCCCATGCATACTTGGTTCAGGGTCAGCCAGAGTCCTGGGTAGGGTTTACATATGACTGGAGCTCCCTTTCCCTGGCTTTCCACCTTGTGGGACTCAATGTCCACATTCCTCCCTAGCTCTATTTTCTGGATCTTCAGGCCAGGAAGATGCCTGTTTTCTATCAGAGCCTTAGTCAATCCAGTCTCAATGTGTTGGCATCCCACCTTCAGGCCAGAGCCATGCAAACAGGGAGCTCACCCCACACTGATCCCTTCATCCACGTTTCAGTTGCCTTGCTCACTAAGTCTGGCTTTGTTCACCCTCCGGAGCTTTCCAGTGGTTCTTATACTTTGTCTGGAGTCATCTGGGAAGGGCCAACTCTGCCCTCTCAGAATGACGCATCTCTGATTCCCCACCATCCCTTCCTCCTCTTGCCCATTCCCATCTCCCCTGTTATCTTGCCCTCTCTTTCTTTTCGATTTTTCCATTTTTTGGTCTTAGTTGGAAGCTTTCTGTCACTCTCTTTTCTGCCGTTTCCTTTCATTCTCCACACCTTCATTCCTATGCCCAACCACATGCAGCCCATTAATGCCACCAGCAAGGTAGAGTCACTGGATCCTAAACCTGCCTCTCAGCCCTCTTGGTGGTAGTTCTCCCAGGAGTGAGCCATCGCAGTGGTCTTTCCGATGGATGCCTCTGTGGCCATAACCAATAAACACTTCTCCTTGGCAGTGTGAGGTGGTGGGCTCCCTGAAGGCCTTGCACAAACTTGTTGACAGCTCCCAGCTGACCGCAGACCTCGATGGCTCTTTCCCCTACAGCCACAGTGACTGGATCTGCTTCCGTAGGGTAAGGTGCAACTTACAGCCACTGTACCTGCCAGTGTCCTAGAACTTCTCCTCATGCAGATATTTTTACTCACACCTGAAGCAGGTGTCCCCACCCTGAGTGTCACGCCTGTCACAGCTGCCATTCACAGGCTGCTGGACAGCCACACTGTGGCAGGCTTGGGAGTGCCACTGAAGTCCAACCCTGGGTGGGGAGGGTGCTGCACCCCGGTGCATCTGTGGGCACTAACTGTATTATCGTCTCTTACCTCTACCGCCACGGTAGAAGCTGGAGCCCTTTACCACAAACTGTGAGGATGCCATTGTTTTCCTGCAAAATTCAGTCCGATCCCTAAACACCCACAGGACTCTAAGCACAGCACAGGTAGGTTCTCATGTATTTTGTTTTGTTTTATTTTATTTTATTTTATCATTTTATTTTATTTCACAGGTAGGCAGGTGGGAACATAGAGGCTTAGCCAAACCCACCATTCTTAGCAGAGATTTTCAAACCCTTTTTGATTTGCAAATCCCTTTCACTTAGCAAAAGACTTCCAAAAAACCCACTTCCTCCCCATTGTGACCAAAAAAATCCCACCATGCCCAGAAGAGAAACAACACCACTATATTTGTTGGTGTGCCGCCGAGACCTGAGTGATTGCTACTGGGACACAGAAGTAGACTGTCCAGAAGGACCTCAACAGCCCAGACACCTGGGGCTGAGATGCCTTGGGGTTTCCAGGGTGTGTGGGTGAGGTCTGTGCATCGCTGTCCAAATGCCAGGCTCTCCTGCTGCCAAGTTTCAAGCTTCCCTCCTTTCTCCTGCCCCAAGTTTCACCCATCCTTGGGTGAGAGCATCTGGGACTCCGCTGCCTTCCTGCTGGGGCGGGTGTCAAGTGTGGGCACGGCCAGCCTGCCCTGCTTTCAGCTTGACTGATAAACACGGGAGTGCGGGTCACACTCCAACACTCCTCATGGAGGAGGCGGTTCTATGTATGCTTCTCCCACCCCGTGCAGGAGGTCACAGACCTAATCAGCCAGCACAAGGAGACAATGAAATGTGTGCTGGAAGACGCACTGCTGGTCGCCCTCCGCTTGGAGGGTGGCACTGTGCTGGCGCGGCTGAGGAGGGAGCAGCACGGTGCCGGCCAAGACTGCCGGTGAGTGTCATGCTGGGGCAGCGCGTCCCAGGGGTGACGCCTGTCCCTGCCACATGCAGCGTCTCCCAGCTGTTCAAACTTCCTTCCTTCTGGCAGGCACTCTTTGGACGGGAGCCTGTCTACACTTGTATCCTCTAAGGAAAAAGTAGCAGGTTCCTTGGAATGCTCAAGTGGAGGGCAAAACTCATCATAATGGGATTCAGAGATTCAGCAGTCAGAAGTCCTGACCGAATGCTTCTCTGACTCTGTCCTGGGGTGCCACTCGCTCACTTTTCCCTACCCCTACCACCTCGGAGGCACCTGCACTCGTGGCTCCTGGGCTCGTCCCTGTTCCTGCTGTGGCTGTGGACCTCCTTGGGGCATTCTGTTTGTGTCAGATGTGAGGGATGCAAAGAGGGCGGTTGTGACTCTTTAACTTGGGGTATGTTTAGCGTAGTAACAAGTTTCAAAACTGAAAATTCTGGATCCATTTTTCTTCTTTTTTTAAAGATTTCTTTTTTTTAATGTTTATTTAATTTTGAGAGACAGAGAGAGACAGAACACAAGCGGAGGAGGGGCAGGGAGCGAGGAGGACACAGATTCTGAAGCAGGCTCCAGGCTCTGAGCTGTCAGCACAGCTGTAGGTTGTCACCAACAGCACGTTCGCTGGGTGATTGCCTGTGAACAACTAGTGGTCGCGGGTTGCTCTCTGACTCTCTCTTCCAGGGATGCCATCGAGGTTGCCTCCAGGCTGTACGATCAAGTAGACGAAGAGGTCCACAAGGTGGTCCTTGCCTCCAACAGGTGTCTGCAGGAGCTGGAGAGGCTACGGGAAGCGAGGGTGCTCCAGGAGGGACAAGGGCAGGTAAGTGCTTTCAGTCAGAGGAACCAAGAGAGAAAAACATTTTGAAACCCTGCAACTGAAATAACCGATGTTAACGTGCAGTGTGTTATAATCCGGACTTTTCTCCGTGTACATATGCATGTAAAAGCTTTTCGGAAGCCTGCACACATTCTTGCTTAAATCCTTATGCTTTTATCAACCGCTCTTTCCATGTAAGTGAATGTGACACAGGAGCCCACGCACAGCCAGCGGTCAGTGTAAGGCAAGGCCAAGAATGGCCGGAGGCCCATGTGTCCCTTTGGGGCAGTTAGGGTTGGGGGGATGGCCACTGGCAGGGCATTCCCAGGCTGAACCCCCAGCGAGCACAGTGGCATGTGGAGGCCTCCTGTGGCTCCGGCTCTCCTCTTATACACATCAGTGACTGCATTTTCACACTTCGTGATCGTTTGCTATGGACAGGTTCCTAGGCTTGAGACGGCTGGGTCAGGGCCCACAGTGTGTGAGGTTTGTACACATTTGCCAAATGGTCCTGCAAACAGCCTGCCCAATTTAGATTCTCAGCAGCAGCCTGGAGCCCCCCTTCCTCACTGAAGTGAAAAGAAGTACCTCCTCCTTGTTTGCGTTTGGGTTTTTTATGCTAGAGGTGAACTCTTTCTTCATCTGTTTATTGTTATTTTTATTTATTCTCTAACAAATGGCTTTTCCCTGCACTGGCCAATTCCTGCAGGTCAGAAGTTTTACTACTAGGCATATTACTCACACTGAGCCTCCGATTATGTGGCAGATGTTTTCCCCAGCTTGTCATTGTCCCTCAACTTTGCTTGTGATTGAAATGGCTTTTGCTACCTTAAGGTCACAGAATGACTAATATAGTCCATCATAAGACTTTCATGGTTTGAATTTTCCCAATTACATCTTCCATCCAACCAGAATATTTTTCATGAGGTTGGAGGTGGGATCCCGTCCCTGAGGGGCCTCCGCTCCATTGATCATTTCCCACTCTTCTGCCCAGGGCCTCTCATGCTGCTTGTGTTTGTAAAAACCCAGATTGGACATTTTTCTATATGACTCTGTCCACAAAGAGTGTGTGCTGATCTCTCTTCTCTGCATGTGCATCATTGTCACTAAGTACGGTTATGTGGCCTTGGATCCAGCCCATCACCACGTTGGTGAAAACCTCTTCTTGGGCCCCTAACAACCAGGTGTCCTTGGCATTGCTATCTAATGAGAATATGCATGAAAATAAAGTCTTAACCCCCAACGTGTTCACTGTTCATGAGTGATCTTGCCACGGCATGCTGTGTGGTGCAGGCAGGGCCACCGTCAGCCCCTCCGGCTCCCACAGGCAGCCCCTCAGGGTCCTACTGCCTCCAGCCTGAAGAGGATTCTAGGGTATGGTTAGCATAGTAACAAGTTTCAAAACCGAAAGTTCTGGATTCATTTTTCTTTCTTTCTTTTTTTTAAAGAAGATTTTTTTTTTTTTTTGCATAGTAACAAGTTTAAAAATGGAAAGTTCTGGATCTTTTTATCTTTCTTTCTCTTTTAAAAAAGATTTCTGTTTTTTGCATAGTAACAAGTTTAAAAACAGAACGTTCTGGATCCTTTTTTCTTTTTTTTTTTTTAAGAAGATTTTTTTTTTTGCATAGTAACAAGTTTAAAAACGGAAAGTTCTGGATCCTTTTTTCTTTCTTTCTTTTTAAAGAAGATTTCTTTTTTTTGCGTAGTAACAAGTTTAAAAATGGAAAGTTCTGGATCTTTTTTTCTTTCTTTTTTTTAAAAGAACATTTCCTTTTTCTTTTTTTAATGTTTATTTTTGAGAGAGAAAGAGAGACAGAGTATGAGCAGGGGAGGGGCAGAGAGAGAGGGAGGGAAACATAGAATCGGAAGCAGGCTCCAGGCTCTGAGCTGTCAGCACAGACCATGAGATCATGACCTGCGCCTGAGATGGTGCTTAACTGACTGAGCCACCCAGGCACCCCTGGATCTATTTTTCAGTGGATCTTAATTTCCATTTATAAACCATGAAAAAGTTACAAATCTGAGCCATGGAGACTTGTGGTCAACCCTCTTCAACCGGAGCATGTCGATTCCCATCCACAGACTGAAGGGAGCGTGTGTGTAAAAGCAGGGGTCACAGATCTTGTGGCGTGGCCTCCGTTGCTATGCAGCTGCTTCTGATTTATTCAAGGTGCACCGCTTGTGTGCATCAGGATGGGTTGTGCGGGCTGTCGGAACCAGGTGAGCCAGTGCCTGAGTGGCATCTGCTGCTTCCTGTGTCCCCACGATCACAGAGCTGGACTCCTTCACATGGTTAAAAATAAAGCCTTGTTTTTCCTACGTAGATCAAATTGTGGTTTGAAAAAGGAGAGAAACTCCTGGCCTCGTGGAGCTGCTCTGTCTTGAGAACACGCAGCAGCAGCAGGGGGGGTACTAGACCTTCCACAACAGGCTGCTGGCATGCACACAACAGAGGACACACACGCAAAAGCAGAGTAAGCACCAGGCTCATGCTGGTAGTTTGCTCCTTGGACGACTGCAGTATTGTCAGAAATATTGCAGCTGGTAGAGAACAGCTCCCAAGGCACAGGGAAAGCGACCCTGGACTTGAGAAGGTGGCTGCGCACCGTGTCCAGCTGGGCTGAGCAGAGGGAGGGGGAGCTGGCCGGGGGGCCCACCTCTCTGACTTCTATGAGGCCGTGAGAAGCCCAGCGGAATCACCTCCAGGGAATCTGCATGTGCTGTGGACATTTAGTGAGCACCGTCCCCTGCAGGCCTGAGTGGGTCAAGCTCTGAGACAGCTGGCCAGCATGCCCCAGCACTGCACCCCAGGCTCTCAACCACCATGTGAGGAGTTTATTTACTGTACCAGGCAGAGAGGCAGAACGAACATGTGAACTTTTCTCCACTTACCGGCTCAGCTATAAAAGTCTACTTATTGCCAGAGACCCCCAAACAGTCGCTGCAACACAGCCCATGGCTGAAAATTCACCAGCACCCCAGAATTGCCTGGCTGTTAGGGCTGCCGGGGCCAGAGCCCTCAGGAGCACAGCTCCTTGAGTGGGATCCAAGTGGTCAGGGAAGGCCAGGGCAGGGGTAGGAACTCTGTGCCTCCCACTGCCACGGCCTCTCACACCCGTCAGAAGTGTGGCATCCCGGGGCCCTGGGACAACCCCACCTGCTGCTCGTGGGGACTGTGGAGGATTCAGACCCCTTTGAGCTCATGCACAAAATCATCTTGCCTACTCTTGGGCCGAGTCTGGCTAGCAGCTGCCTCTGTGGGCAGAGAGGTCTTCCTCTTGTTCTGACCATCTGGCTCTCCCCGGTGCTTGCTATGGAGAACCTGGAGAGCAGCAGGAGCATGACCTGGGTTCACTTGAGCTGCTCATCGGCTACATGAGTTTGGGTGGGGCCGACAGTGCTCCCCTGCCCTGACCAGCACCCTCTTTGCTGTGTAGGTGGATGGGTGGATGCTGCAGTGTCTGGAACACCTGGGTCCCGAGCCGGTCACTGAGTATCCGAAGAGCTGTCACCAGGAGGCCACAGAGCTGACTGCGTGGAGTTTCCCCGGGGCGAGTGCGGTGGAGGCAGGCCTGGGCAGCTGGCGGGCACTGCCGCAATGGCGCAGCTTGTGGCTGCAGAGCCAGCAGACTCGACTCTGCTTCCAAGGGGCCCTTTCTGGGGCTCCCCCCGACCCTGGGGCCCCACCTCTGAGCCCGAGCCCCCTGCAGCACGAGCTTCCCCAGGGGGCTGAGAGGAGGCACCGTGAGCCTTCTTGGATCCCCCACACTGAGCCGGAGGGCCACACTGGGGAGCGTGCCCAGCTGCTGCCCGGCCTCCCTGAACAAGCCGCTCTCTGCAGGCAGGAGGGTGAGCACCCGGCCCCAGACAACGGCCCTGCCTGCTCCTCCGAGCCCATCCAGACACCCACAACCCACCCCAAGAAATACCCCCTGAAGAAAATTATGAGGAAAACACAAAGCTTTGAGATTCCACAGCTTGACAGTGGCCCCCGGGACTCCCCCTGGCCAGGCCACACTGGGGTTTTCATCAGGGGCCTGGAGGTGACCGGCACTGTGGCCTCAGAGAAGCAGCCCCCACCGAGGCCACATGCCGAGAGCCCCCTGGGTACTCGGACCCGGAGTCTGTCCTCTCCCTCCAGGATCCACCCATCCGAGGAGGACAGGAGGAGGCAAGCAGGAAGGTGAGGTGAACGTCCTCCAGCCTTTGGGCCTCGCGGTCAGTGGGGTGCCAGAGAGCTGAAGCCGCTAAATGCACTTTCACAAAATAGTAAATCCACAAACATCTCTCCAGGCCCATCTTGTCCTGTCCAGGCAGCACACTTGTGTTAGATTTTAGGCAAGATGTTTTTTACCTCCTGTGCTCAGAACGGTCATTGAAAACTGCTTCCTATTTCGTAGCCCACCCGCTCTCATCATTTGAGGCCAATTATAGAAAATCACAATAAGCAAATTACACCTACAATATGAAGAAATTACCTTAAGAATTACTTTAAAAAAAAAAAAAAAAGCCTTTCAGCGTTGAGGTGAGAAGTATGTGTGTGCTTTTATCCATTGCCCGAATGGAGATGTCTGTATTAACTTGTTAAATGTTTAAGAAGATGTTTGTAAAAACATACTTGTCATTCACGGTAGGATTAAAAAGTGGGCAAGAACTGTGCGCCATGCTAAGGACGGGTAGTGACTCTCACCTGGCACCACGGCCTGCCCCTTGGGTTCTTAGTCCATTTTTATAGTGAGCAGGGTGGGCCACAGGTGGGCTGTCCTAGCCTTCCTTGCTCATTTGGTTGGTGGACGTGTTTCCTCCTCATACAGAGAACACCTCTGACCTGAGACGATCACCAAACACTCTCCTAAAACACACCTCTATGTTTCAGACTCCAGGCGGTTACAGTGCACCTAGTTCAGGGAGGAACCTTAGGTGGAACAGGAAGGTTTCATTTGGGAGCACATGAGGTGGGTTTCCCTGGGGGTTGGAATCCCTGGGAAGGCTCCAGGAAGAACCACTCTCCACCTCCCCTGAGCTCATCTGAAAGCTTTCAGAGGCACAGAATGCCCTCCACTCGCTGAGAGCCCCCCTGGTCACCTGCAGTGGACGTCCTCGGTCTGGAGGGAACAGGTTTGGGAAGCCATCCTGCCTTTGCCCCTGGGGACAGGTACCCTCTTCCACCTTACATGATCCACGGACCCACCAACCCAAGGTTCGGTAGCAGATTCCACGGCACACCAGAGACGGAGCACTTCCTCCTCGGGCAGGAGAGAACATTTAACCCTATCTCCCATGAAAACCCTGGCCCTTCTGCCAGTTGTCCAGATACAGTTCCTGTCACTTGGTCCATTTCCCCACATCTTTCTAACCATTATTTCCTAGAGAGTCAATTTCGAATTAACTTATTCCAAACCCCCAGACCGTCCTAGTTTTGTTTCTGAGTATTTAAGGGTGCTTATACTGGGCAAATGTTGACAGGTGGTGTGCTGTGGGTACTGGGGCCTTGGGTTGGCTGGGGGCACCTCCAGGCCACATGTCCCAGCAGTACCACGAGGTCTGCGTGCTCCCAAGCAGCCAGCACGTGCTGCCCCCTGAGAAACAACAGGTATTTGTAAATCTGTTATGTGAGTGTGATAAGGAACAAGCACGCCAGCTGCAAATGGGGTGCATTCGGCAGCATTTCTGACCACAGGTGTCTTTCCTATCATTGGTTGCTTTTCATTGCTTTCCATTTAAAAAAAACAACAAGTAAATACAAGTAATGGCAAAAAAAGATCTACCGGCCCCCATTAGTATTATCGAGATTGAGTAATGTAGGGAGGTTGCTGGCAGAATGCTGTCAAACAGGGGTAAGACTTTTGTGCCTCATTACTAGCAGGGTGGGGCTCCCAGTTCACCAGCTCTTCTCGGTGCCTCCAGAAGTGCTGTGTGCAGCAGAGACATGGCCCCTGCTTGGACCACACCAGCAGGAGCCCAGGGAACCCTCTGCATGGCAGGGAAGAGACAGCCTCCCCACTGCTGCCCTCCTTTGCTCCGTCCTGGGCCCACCTGCTCCGCATCTTCTACTCCAGCAGCTTCTCCTCGGCCTCTGGGTCAGACGTCTCTACAGCATAAAGCTGAGTTTTCAGAAATCCCTTCTGGTAGGTTAGCAGTCCGTGTGCATCAGAAACCCTCTTCTCATGAATCTTCACCACAGCCTTCTATGCAGTGTTCAGATCTCCCTACTCCCAGAGCTCTCCATGCAGAGGGTGCCAGAATCAAGCCATCTGTGAATGAGAAACCTCACAACTCTGGGTTGGAGTTGGGGGTCTGGGAATCTCTCCTTTTCACTTTCCGAAAGGATCTTTTGTCCCAAAAGGCCGTGATCAATAATACAGAAATGTTTCGTGCAACCAGTTTGTTTCTAATCACGTCCCTGCCCGTTTTTCTCATCTCATTCGTCACGTCAAAGGAGCAGCTCCAGGGAACAGAGCACACTTGACAGCGTTCGTTGCTGAACAGAAAACTTAATCACAAAGGTTCTCCTGCCCACGAATAGTCACGTTTATTCCTCTGGGTTTGCAGAGCATTCTGTTTCTGTGTGAAGCAGCAACAGCGCGGATGAAGGGTCTCTCGAGGCCTGGAGTAAAGCTGTGACCCGTGCACAGCTGAGTGGCCACCTGCTTCTCTGTCTTCCAGCAGCCGACTGCAGCACATAATGGCCGAGATGGTTTCCACAGAGAGGGAGTATGTCAGGTCCTTAGGATATGTCATCGACAACTATTTTCCAGAAATGGAAAGGACAGACCTGCCTCAGGACCTTCGAGGGAAGCGCAGCATGATCTTTGGGAACCTGGAGAAGCTCTATGACTTCCACCGCCAGCATTTCCTCGCAGAGCTGGAGCGCTGCCAGCCCTGCCCCTTGGCAGCGGGCCGCGGGTTCCTGAGACACGTGAGTCCCTCCCTCCTGGGCGCTGACACCAATGTGGTAGACCGAGGTGCCATCAGCCCAGGTCGCCCTTGGAGAGGCTGGGTCTGGTGACGCCCATGTTTCGGATCGTTTGGATCTGTCTGCAGACCAGACATAGGAAATGTGTCACTAATAGTATGTAAGACCTGCCAATAAACAGATGACCAAAATAGACAAGACGCTTGTAGGTCTGATCATACTGAATATTTTGCTCCGTGTCCCCTGAAGGCACCCTTGGCTCCCCCAAACCGTATGACACTGGGGGCTTCACCTGCATCATCACCCCTAATTCTGTCGAAAGCCCCACTTCTCACTTAAGGTAATTGGCCAACAGCACCTCCCCCAATCAGCTTGCTTCCTGTACTTAGGAGCCCACCTGGTCCCCCTGCAGGTGGAGCCCGGGCCAGCCCAGGGAGCTCTGAGCCAGTCCAGTCGGACTTTTGACAGAGGTTCATGGAGTGTGCACGTTAACTCGAGAAAGACTGCTCTCTCCTTGATAAGTGTCTTCTCAGCAATGAATATGGGATGTCTCCCTATCTGCGTCTTTAATAAAATTCTTAATTCACTCTGAAAAGAAAATGCTTTCCCCAAATTACCAAGTAGTGTTCTAGGTACTGGGGACCTAGTGGCATCTGTGTTGTGGGCAGATGAGACACTGACCTCAGCGTTATTATGTAAATTACCACAACAGAAATGTCCAAGGATGAAAGAAATCCCATGTGGCATCTTGTTTTAAAATTTAAGCTCAAGTTAGTTAGCATACCTTGTAGTCTTGGCTTCAGGAATGTCTTGGCTTCAGGAATAAACCCTGCTTACCCGTCACTTACATACGACACCCCGTGCTCATCCCAATAAGCGCCCTCCTAGCCCATCCCCCACCCACCTATCTCCAAAATACCTCTCTGTATTTAAGAGCCTCTTATGGTTTGCCTCCCTCTCTTTTTATCTTATTTTTCCTTCTCTTCCCCTATGTTCATCCGGTGTGTTTCTTAAATTCCACATATGAGTGAAATCGTATATCTGTCTTTCTGTGACTGACTTATTTCACTTAGCGTAATACCATCTAGTTCCATCCACGTTGTTGCAAATGGCAAGGTTTCATTCTTTTTGATGGCTGAGTAGCATTCCATTGTGCAGATATACCATATCTTCTTTGTCCATTCATCAGTCAGGTGACATTTGGGCTCTTTCCATAACTTTGGCTACTGTTGATAATGGTGCCATAAACGTTGGGGTGCATGTGCCCCTTCGCACCCGCACTCCCATTTCCTTCAGATAAACACCTAGTAGTGTAATTGCTGGGTCGTAGGATAGTTCTATTTTTAATTCAGCTATTTCTAAGAAGGTGCTTTTAGCCGTAAGGTGAACTCTGTGTCGTTTTATATTATTGACAACGGTGAGAATTTTACCGGTTAACACAACTTTGGTTCTTGACCATTACATGAACAAAGGCTCTCCATGCCCCTTCCCAGGCCAGCCTCATGAGGACTCCCTCTCCCTCTTCCCCCAAACCCTATATGGTAAAGACCGATTCTAGAACTCTGGCCCCGAGCCGAGCAGGCCCTGCAGGCTGGGAAGCCTAGAAGATTGTAGTGCAGCACCGAGGCTCCTTCTGTCACGCCCACAGGGGGACTGAACACGGAGGGTGAGGAGAGAGGCATAGACTCTGACCCCAGCCCCCGACTCAGATGCATGGTGCCCTCCCCTTTTGCAGGAGGAACAGTTTGGCATGTACGCGCTTTACAGCAAGAACAAGCCCCGGTCAGATGCTCTGCTCTGCAGCCACGGCAACGCCTTCTTCAAGGTCGCCCCCCCACCCCGCGAGCCGCGCCGCCCCCCACCCGGCCCGGGGGCTGACCCTCTCACCCTGGCCCTTGCAGGACAAGCAGCGGGAGCTGGGAGACAAGATGAACTTGGCCTCCTACCTGCTGAAGCCCGTGCAGCGTATGGGCAAGTACGCACTGCTTCTCCAGGACCTGGCCAGGGAGGCCAGCTGCTGCCCTGCCTGGGAGCAGGAGCTGGGCGAGCTCCGGGCTGCCGAGGGTGTCGTCCGCTTCCAGCTGCGCCACGGCAACGACCTGTTGGCGATGGATGCGGTCCGAGGCTGTGATGTGAGTGCCCTGAGGCCCTGATGGGCTCTCATGAGTTCAGGAAAGATGTGGCCTGGTATCAGAACACAGACGCTTTCCTTTGGGGAAGTCTCCCGAAGCTTGAGAACTCTCAAGGGGCTGGCGGGTGAGGGGAGCAGAGAGCGGCTTCCCGTCCAGGTGACTGGAGCAGCAGCTGCAGGGTGTGAATGGCAGGCCATCTGTTTATTAGGGCTCCTTGAGGACAACTGGATGCATGAAAATGTGGGCCATCGGGCTTGGGGCAAGCCAACATTGGCTCGTCCCATGCTGCCAACCTCTCTGCTGGAGTGCTGAGGGCCGGCATCCATGCCCCACCCCACCACAGTAGCATGGTAGGACCAGCATAGGCAGAAGAGGAGCCCTTTCTCTGGCAGAGCCCCTTATGTCTGACATTCAGAGGGACAGCCCCAGAATTCCCAGTACAAAATGAAAATGTGGGTGCCCTGCTTAAAAACAGCACTAAGAGTTTCATGAGCAGTAATCTGAGCACGGGCCCTTCTGGCCACCATGACGCAGCACAGCCCCCAGGCCACCGCCCATATGGATGCCCTCCCACTGCCAACGCTGGGCACCTGCAAGGTGAGCTGGCCTGTGCGTGGGCTTGGCTAGGGATGTGCCCGCGTCCTGCCCTGCCTCTTCAGCCACGCAGACTAGCGGGAGCCCCGACCCTGAGGGTTTGGCACCAGTTACAACGTGTGGGTTTTTCCCCCACGCATCCGAGCAATTCTCAGATACCAGCTGGATGTCCTATAATTCAACTCAATGCTGACACCATCTGCCTGGACATAGCATGAGACCCCCACAGGTGAAGGGCTCCCCTTCCTGTGGCAAAGGTCAGAACCCAGAGAAGCAGCGTACTTATGACCTCACCAGTGTACCGTAAAGGGCACGACTCAGGAACAGCCAGATGGAAGAGAGGCACAGGGCCAGGTGCATGGAAACGGGTGCAGAGCTTCTGTGCCCCCTCTGAGCATCTCACCTCTTCACCAAGCAGTAAGCTCTCAAAGCCTGTCCTTTGGGGTTGTATGGAGGCCTCATTACAGGACTCATTGATTGAGTCACTGGCCACTGGTGATCAATTTCACCTCTAGCCCCTCTCCCCTCTCCGGAGGCCGAGGTGGGGTCAGGTCAGGTCCCACTGTCCCTGAGGGAGGCTGGTTCCATCTGCAGGTAAATCTGAAGGAGCAGGGGCAGCTGAGATGCCAGGACGAGTTTATCGTCTGCTGTGGAAGGAAAAAGTATCTGAGGCACGTCTTCCTCTTTGAAGACCTCATCCTGTTTAGCAAGACCAAAAAGGTGGACGGAGGCTACGACACCTACATGTACAAACAGTCCTTCAAGGTAACACGCCTGCCTCTCACCGGACGCCGCTGGGTGTCAGGTCCTGGTCTGCTGGGTGTGAGCAGGGACATGTGCTATCTGTTGTTTTCTGTGATTCTGTGTCTGGGCTTCGAAAGCCTCAGACCTTCAAAAACTGCAAGGAGACACTTGTCCTTTATAGTTCCCTGTACTGGTTCAGTGGCTGGAAAAAGTCTCCTCAATCGGTAACTCCATTTCAGATTTTGGCATGTCTATAGGTGTGGCCCTCACCTGACTGAGCTTCTGAGCCCCTGAGAGGGTCCCACAACCACAATGCCTTACCTGCCCATGCCAAGGAGCATATCAGAGAGGGTTCTGTAGTCCCATCCGGTGTGGCAACCACAGAACCTTCTAGGCCGGCCTTCCTCTCTCCAGTGGGGGAACTGAGGCCCCAAGAGGGAGCCATTGCACATGATTGGAACCCAGTTCATCCAGTGGGCCCCAGGCCTGCCTCATCCCTACCATTTGATGTCTGGGTGAAGAGACTCCCAACACTGAGGTGCCGGGGTCAGTCAGCCAGGGAGTGGTCAGTTGGATCAATGGTTGCTGATGCGGCTGCCACTCACTGCTTGTGGTGCAGACAGCCGAGATTGGGATGACGGAGAACGTCGGAGACAGTGGCTTGAGGTTTGAGATCTGGTTCCGCAGACGGCGGAAATCCCAGGACACCTACATTCTCCAGGCCAGCTCTGCAGAGGTCAAGACAGCCTGGACCCACATGATAGGGCAGATCCTGTGGCGGCAGGCTCTGCGGAACAGAGGTGGGCAAAAAAGGGCTATCGAGAGCCAGCTCTGTGTTTAGGGGTCTGGCCTTGGAGTAGAGGTTTGGGGCCAGGGGTTAGGGGCTAAGTTCAGGCCAGGGGTATGGGGTCAAGGGTTGGGGTCAGGGGTTAGGGGGTTGGACCTGGGTAGGTGCTTGGGGCCAGTTTGGGCCAGGTGGCCCTTGGAGAGCCCTAGGCCCAGGTGGCCCCTGGGAGGCCCCCTCCGTCAGCACCATTTATGTGGAAGTGGCTGGATCCTTCCATCAGCACACAAACACGTATTTCCCCTTTACTCATGTATAAACAAGACCCCTGTCCCCACACCACGGCAATTCCAGAGATGTCATGACAAAGCACCATGCCCTCCTGGATGATAGGACACTGTTGTCTCCCTGAAGGTGAGGGACCTCTTCTGGAAGGCCCCATGCTCCATGTGCCAGGACCCCACCCAGGTTTCTGCCCCGACATGCTCCTGGTCTGGATTGATGGTGTTGGGTGCAGAGCATCAACAGGTGTGGTATCAAAGCCAAGCCACTGCTTGGAAAATGTCCTACCTGCTTCTGTTTTAGAGCTCAGAATGCAGGAAATGGTGTCAATGGGGATGAGCACCAAACCGTTCGTGGACATCCAGCCCAGCGATGCAGCCATAAGTGATCGGGCCGTCAAGAAGGGGGCAGGTAATGTGGCCTCAGCCCTCACTCTCACTCTGTTCCGCCGACTCAGACTCAGGTCCTGGCGCTCACTGTGGGCCCCAAGGGCCAGGACAGTGGGCTGGACGTGACTGCAGTGAGAGGGACCTGGTCAGTTTTCAGATGGCCATTTCATTCTCGAGTCTGGACCACGCTTTTGGAGCCAAAACCAGACCACCTGCTTTCTGTCCCCTTCCAGAGTCATGGACGCGAGCACCCATGGCCGTGCCCCCCTGTGACCACGCCACCTCCTTTAAGAGGCCACACTCTACCATCTCAGACAGCAGCACCTCCTCCTCTGGCAGCCAGTCCTCCTCTGCCCTGGGGCCACCGGGCCTGCATGCCACTGCCAGCCCAGCCCTGCGGAGCTCCGCCTCCTGCCCCTGGCCGTACGACATGCGCACCTGCTTTGAGGAGGAGGATGAGCTGGAGCAGGAGACGGGGAGCCAGCCTTCCACGAGTGAGTGTACTTAGCACCGGAGCCTGCACGCCCCAGCCTCCGACAGCCGGTCCTGGGGGTGGGGGGGCGGTTCACGGGCTCATTTATCTCCCTTGCTCCTATGTACTTCCAAAAGTTTTCAAACGCATTCTGATTTTTCTTTATAAAGAAAAATTTGTTAAAAAAACAAACACCAAAAACTTTTACTTCCACCCAAAATGAGGTAATAGGGGACAGACCTAAAACAAGCAAGCAGACAAAAACAAGACGAAACAAAACCTAAACAGACAAAAGATGTGAATCAAGATTTTGAGACATAGGATGTCCAGCACCACAGGTAGTGACCTGAGAGGCAGAAATGTGATGTCACACATTCCTGTGATCGGTCCGATTTCTGCCCTGAGAGGGGTGCAGTGAGGGGAGCCTCAGACCCCCAGTGGAGGAGGACAGACCAGGGGAGCCCCATGCAGTGTGAGCCCTCTAGGGTCTGGGCCCAGCAGAGCGTTGGTCAGCACCGCACCCTGAGGAGGCCGCCCAGGCCTGAACCTCTGGGGGACTAAAGAGCCTCCCACGGCACGGACAGCAGCAGCCCCATCCCGGGGCGGCTGCAGGTCCTTGGAAGGGCTCGCTCAGGGGAGGGTGTTGGACTGACACTGCTGCCGAGCTGCCAGCGCGTCACGGATGGAAGACGTTTGCCGGTAACCTCACTGCATCCTACAGCAAACCTCAAGGAGGTTTATAGGGTCACAGAAACATCCAGCAGCCAGCAGGGTAGACTCACACTGTCCCGTACCAGGCCTGCAACGACGTAGGAGACAGACCGTAACAAGGGCAGTAATCAATCGGGCAGCGTCAGCTGGAACTGACGTGACCGTTAGAATCACCGATCCTGGTGGTCACACCGTCATCCTGTGTCTCTGCTGTCCACCACATTAAGTCACAACAGGGAAGATAGGGTGGACTAAGCTTAGCAAGATAAACGGCCACAACGCCCGAGGTGAACATGTCACTGGGTGGGGTTGCCAGAAAGTAAGACTTGGCAGAAGAAAAGGTTAGTGATGTAGCAGTAGAAACTGTCCAAAATGACACAGAGAATCAAGGAAAAAGAGCAGTGAGCTGCGTGACAACTTCGAGCAGCCTGACAAACACGTACCAGCGTCCCCAAAGTGGAGGGACAACAAAACTCTGAGGGAACAATGGCTGAATATTTCCCTGACTTGATGAAGGGTGTAAACCCAAGGTCCCAAGAAGACCCCTGAACCCCAAGCACACAGAATGCGCGTTGTAAACTGTGGAAACCCAGTGACGACAGACATCTTGAAAGCAGCCAGGGGAGCCGGCGTGTTCTGTGCAGAGGGACTTCTCACGGCGGACAACACGTTGGGCTGGCATTGTCTGACAACCATCGAGTTCAACGTGACAAATGTGTCTTTCAGGAATAGTGAAACAAAGCGAAACAACATGCTCGTGCATATGAAAAGCTGTAACTGTTCCTTACCAGCAGACTCCAAGGAGAAGGGCAGTGACACAGGGGGGACAAAGGCTGAAGACAGGAGGGCTCTTCTATTTAAGTCTCTGTAAGAGACAGTGGCTGTTTGAACAGCACAGTGTCAAGAGAACACGGGGTTAACACGCCGAGGCCATGGTGTATGTGTACATAGAACGGATGGAGATGTGGCGGTTCTCAGCTGTGTGGTTCTATATGATTGCTGAGGTGTGTGATACCACCAGGGACAGATTGTAAGTCGTTAGGTATGCATTATAACCCCAAACGACCCCTAATATAACAAAGCAAAGATTTGCAGCTAATATACCAACAGCGGAAATGAAATGGAACCCTAAGAAAAGCTCAATCCAAAAGAATGTAGAAAGAGGAGGAGAACAGAAAGACTAACGAGAAAATAGACAGAGGCTCAGCATACCCGTGACCACAGGAGTATGCATGGGGCACAAGCAGCCTTCTGTGACTGACACACGTGTGCTGTGCAGACCGTGTCCATGCTGTTGGGCCTCACAGCCACCCACACGGGCCCCCCCCCTTGTCCGACGGCGCACGGAGAGGCCTGCATTCTGAGAGCGCCGGCCTCCACGTGGAGGGGTGGGTGTGTTGGCTGGGCCCACGGTGGTTGGTTTTTCGTCTCCTGTGTGTGGGGAATCACCACACACGTGGTGTGGAGGGTCACAGGTGTCTGGTTTTCCACAGAAATCCTTCCCACAGCCCCAGCAAGGCCCTTCCTCGGCGACACTGCCTGGGACACACGTCCTCCCAAGCCCCCATTGTGCCACCATGACAACACCTCCGAGGGCACCGCTGACCACAAAGGCGTGTCTGCCCCGATGGAGGCATCGTGCCTGAAGTCTGCTGGGGGTGCCCGGGTGTGCCAGGTGCCCCGCACCTGCTCAGAACAGCAGCAGCCACCTTCGTCGGGCCTGTGCTCTGGGCGGGCCCACAGGGAGCGTGGCTGGGGGTACGCCCACGTCGCCAGCCCACAGCCACTGCGGTTTCCTGGTGCCGCCCTCCCTAGCTCCCACGTGGGCTGGTGCATCTCCCAGTGAAGCCCAGGTCTGGAGGTGGGGCTCTCTCTTCTCCTGCGATGTAAGACTCAGGCAAGAGTCTGTGCGGGAGGGCTCTGCCCAGCCGTCGTCAGCTCTGTGCAGAAATGGCCCTGTGATCCCCATGCAGAAGTGTGTGGGAAGGCCCACACCGGCCACACGGAGGTTGTGCCTATGCAGCAGGGCCATGGCCGTGGCTCCGCCTGTGGTGATACAGTTGGGGCCCCCAGCAGCCCTTTAGGGCCGAGCCCTCATCCCGTCCTATTTATTTAAGCCGTGTGGCCCTTCTTGGGCCTCATTTTTTATTTTTCCCCTTTGACGGATGTGAGCCAGAGGCGTCCTGCTGGTGGAGAGGTCACCTGAGCACCTCCCTCCCAGTCTTCTCTGATTTCAGAAAAGCAGGGTCAGGAGACACTTGCTCATAAGGGTGTCCCCTTGCTCCGGCAGCACGGTCCCATCTGTTGTGACCCAGCCTCACAGTTGTCCCGTCATAACTCTGCGTGCATAACACACGCCTCACTCTCTATTTACACGCTTCAGGGGGCCCTGAGTGCTGCGTGGAGAGGCAAGGGGGCCAGCCACCCCTAACCCAGCCCCTCTTTGCAGTGACTGAGTGCACGTCGTTGGGGGCCGGTGGCCTCAGACTCCCGGGGCTGTTCTCTGAGGAGGGCCCCCAGAGCGCCTGCCCTGCTGTCCCCAGGAGGGGCTCGCAGCAGCAGCTCCACAGCCAGTTCACCACAACCGTGAGTACCCTCTCCTGAGACCTGAGTACCCTCTCCCTGTGAGAGGCCTGCCAGGCATGCTCAGGACCTGCCTGGGGACCCTGCCGGTGGGGCTTCCTGCTCAAGGGTTGGCCGCTCTTTGTCCTAGTCAGCAGGGGCGCCAGGCTATTGTTGGCAGCACAGGAGAGCCCAGACGCCGCTCAGGATGTACACACAGGCACATCGCCCCTGAGAGGGCGGGACTGGGGTGACCGGGGCAAGAAGTGGGGGCGCCACTCAGACACAGAGCCCTTCTCAACCAACCTTCACCCAGCCCCGGGTCATACACCTATCGACTACAGGAAGAACCATCCTGGTTCTGGGAGAAGCCCCATTCCCCCCCGACTCATGGGAGCCGTCCCCCAGTTCTTGGGAGACACCCCCATTCCCCCACTCTGTGAGAACCGTCCCCCAGTTCTTGGGAGACACCCCCATTCCCCCACTCTGTGAGAACCGTCCCCGAGTTCTGGAGAGACAACCCCATTCCCCCACTCTGTGAGAACCGTCCCCGAGTTCTGGGGAGACCACCCATCCCCCCCACTCTGTGAGAGCCATCCCCCAGTTCTTGGGAGACACCCCCATTCCCCCTACTCTGTGAGAACCATCCCCGAGTTCTGGGGAGACCCCCCATCCCCCCCACTCTGTGAGAACCATCCCCGAGTTCTGGAGAGACACCCCCATTCCCCCCACTCTGTGAGAGCCATCCTCGAGTTCTGGAGAGACAACCCCATTCCCCCACTCTGTGAGAACCATCCCCCAGTTCTGGGGAGACACCCCCATTCGCCCCACTCTGTGAGAACCGTCCCCCAGTTTGGGGGAGACACCCCCATTCCCCCACTCTGTGAGAGCCATCCCCCAGTTCTGGGGAGACACCTCCATTCGCCCCACTCTGTGAGAACCGTCCCCCAGTTTGGGGGAGACACCCCCATTCCCCCACTCTGTGAGAACCGTCCCCGAGTTCTGGGGAGACCCCTCATGCCCCCCACTCTGTGAGAGCCATCCTCGAGTTCTGGAGAGACAACCCCATTCCCCCACTCTGTGAGAACCATCCCCCAGTTCTGGGGAGACACCCCCATTCCCCCCACTCTGTGAGAACTGTTCCCCAGTTCTGGGGAGACACCCCTATTCCCCCACTCTGTGAGAGCCGTCCTCGAGTTCTGGAGAGACACCCCCATTCCCCCCACTCTGTGAGAACCATCCCCCAGTTCTGGGGAGACATCCCCATTCCCCCTACTCTGTGAGAACCGTCCCCGAGTTCTGGGGAGACCCCCCCATCCCCCCACTCTGTGAGAGCCATCCCCCAGTTCTTGGGAGACACCCCCATTCCCCCACTCTGTGAGGGCCATTCCCCAGTTCTGGGGAGACACCTCCATTCGCCCCACTCTGTGAGAGCCGTCCCCCAGTTCTGGGGAGACACCCCCATTCCCCCACTCTGTGAGAGCCGTCCCCCAGTTCTGGGGAGACACCCCCATCACCCCCATTCCCCCACTCTGTGAGAGCCGTCCCCAAGTCTGAGGGTATGCTGAGCCAAGAGTGTATGGAAGACAGGCCTTTGGCCCACGCACCCTAGATTGCTGGTGATGACCAGTGACCTGGGCTCTCATCGGTGATTGCCTCCCCTTCTGACAGTGGTTTGACTGGCAGACAAAACAGGCCCTAGGTGTGGGGCTGTCCCGGCTTCCCCTGAAGTAATGGGAGGGTTCTCTCGTCCACTGTCACCCTAAGATGCTGGACACGCCACCACCAGCCAGGGAGCCTGGGTGTCTCCGCCTTGTTCCATATGTTCCCACACACAGTCACGTGGCTGGACATTAACAGCCCCCCGGGAGGAGCACCCTGGCCAACGAGGCTGCTCCCCTGTTACCTCTGTTCCTGGACCAACCTCCCTGGGACCTCACTGCCTGTACCCCTGGGAACCACATGTCAAAGAGGGTGGCGTGGGGCTATTTCTGAGAGCTCAGGCATTCCTCCAAGAGGAAAGGGCCCGCAGACCCAGGCCCAGAGGCCTGGCCACAGAAGCCGATGGGGACCACTCCCACCTGCCCCAACCCCCGGACACCCCTTTGGAGTAGCTGCTGAGGAACCTGGCACCCTGCCCTTCTGAGAACTGGGTACCTCCCCAACACCCACTCATATAGCCCGTGCCCTGAGCCTTGCCAGGGGTTGGTGCTCTGAGGCACGTGCACTCACACGTTCTGGGATCAGAACAGCAAACACAGAACTGACACGTTTCAGGGTCAGAGTGTTTTGACTTCCAAATGCATCGTGATGCCAGCCGAGGTGGTCACTCTGTAGGTTCTGTCTGGACCCAGACCCAGGGACGAATCCACCACAAGGGTACCCAGCCTTGCCCTGACCTCGCCAGTGCTGGCCCCAAGTGCTTTTTTTTTTTTTTTTAATGTTTACTTATTTATTTTTTGAGAGAGAGAAAGCACAATCGGGAGAGGCAGAGAGAAGGGGAGAGAGAATCCCAAGCAGGCTCCACACTGTCAGCACAGAGCCTGATGTGGGGCTCGAACTCACGAACCATGAGATCACGCCCTGAGCCGGAACCAAGAGTCAGTCGCTTAACCGACCAAGCCCCCCCAGGGGCCCCTCAAGTGCTTCTTAAAAATGGATGTGTGTCCATGAGTCTGAGAGCACCTTGCAGGGTATGAGGCCTCACGCAGCACCTCCCAGACAAGGACTCTGTGCTGTCCACGCCTCAGGCACCAAGCAGCTGGACTGGGGGGAGGCCTGTGGGGTATGAGTAACCACCCTCATTCTTTCCACAGCTGTGAGGTATTTGGATGAGACTCAGCCCAGGGAGAATCCCCGTCAGAGGGAGCAGAGGACCCTCGGCCCAGATCTGTGCCTGAGGTCTGGGAATGAGGTGCTCATGCTGGGAGCTCCTGATGCACCCCTACCGCAGCTGCTGGCCACCCCCACCCTCAGCATGCCATGGGCCCTGCCTGCCTGGCCATCACCTGGCCTCCCTCCACTCCTTCTGGGGCTCCTCAACCCCAGTCCACAGGCTCAGAGGGCTAGCCGGCCCAGATCTCCACCCCCGCACTGCTCTGAACTCCCCCGTTCTCCGAGGGCTGTGCCAAGGTTGGGGTGGAAACACACGGACCCCTGGTTCCGTTGGGGAGGTCCAAGCAGGCTTGGGGTGTCTCAGAGCAAGGTGGGCCCTCTGCAACCCTGTTTCCTGCAGTTCCAGGCCACACAGGCCCATGGGCGACAGTCCCCTGGAGTAGCCCTCAGTGAGATGTGTCCCAGACACAGAGGGTGCCTCTGAGTATAATCGGAATATTGGTTCTCTTTCCTTTTTAATAAGGCATGTGTAGACAGTGGGGCTGCCGGTCACCACCTGTGGGCCTGGGTCCCAGGTTGGGGTGAGGGCATAGCAGCTAGGCCTGAGGTCTGGGGTGTAGAGAGCGCCCCAAGAGGACCACCCCTCTCCAAATGGAGCAGAATAATAATAAGCAGGGAAAGCCTACGTAGACAGAAGACTTCAGTGAGTTTCCTGCTGCAGGTGTCTTCCCCACGAGACCCCCATTCTCCAGGCGGCAGCACCACCAGACCAGCCACCTGGAACAGGGGCGGGTGGACAGGCAGGGTCCCCACCAGAGGGACTTTGCGACTGTGCGTTTCCCAGCTGCTCTGAGCTGTTTCCATTGTTACTTTGTTTCAGTGCTGACTTGTTCCGAACTCCAGGAACATAAATAAATGGGACCTGTTTTTCTAAGACACAGTCACGCTGCTCTTACTCGGTTCTGTTGTGCCCAGGGACGTCACCAGCATGCGTCACCCAGGGAGCCTGGCTCCCATGACTCTGCGGGGACATGCGCAGCGGGACCTTTGTCTGGGGTCTCCCTGGTCCACGCCCAGGGCCACGTTGCCCGCTGCAGCTCCCAAGCGCGGGCCCCCCTGCGGTGGGCACGGGCGGCACTCTTCAGGGGCCCGGTGCTACTTAGCCAAGCACTCGGGCAGCTCTGCTGTCGCCAGCTGGGCGCTCCAAGGACAGGCTGGCCACTGGCAGACGCCTCCAGGGCCAGAGGCAAATAAGCACCCACGACCAAAATAGCTGTCAGATGACCAGAGGGCCCGCTCGCCACCTTTGGCCCAAAGGCGAGCTGCTCACAGCAGCTGCAGCTAAAAATAAGCGAGAAGGGCACCCATCTTTGGGAGAATCGCAACGGGAGAGCACCGTCCTGCCTTCGGGCCGCCACAGGCAGGCACAATGAGGTCGCTACGCTTCATTTCTGCTGAGGCCCTGGTGTCTCACCCCCAGGTGGCCAAGCAGAGCCTGGATGGTGTGGCCCACAATCTCTACCCACTCCTGTTCAAAGCCAGCTACTTGCTGGAGCAGGCAGAGGTGATCCGCACCCTGCTGGAGCGCTGGCCGCTGGAGGAGTTCTGGCTGAGTGCGCTGCTCGGGCCGCGCTCGGAACCCCCGGAGGACTTGCGGGACCGCGCCTGCCGGGCCTGCCTGGAGGCCTGTGTGCAGGGCCTCGCGGACCACGTGCTCCGGGCCGGGGGCCCGAGGCGGCTGCGGGTGGCAGACCTCACAGGCATCCGAGACGTGCAGGTGCAGCAGTGCCCCTGTGGCAGGGCGCTGGGCAGGTGGGGCCGCACGGAGCTGCTGGCCCGGACCTGCTGCCGGCTGCAGGCAGAGCCCCTAGTGGCCCGGCGCCCCATCCAGGTCCTTGCTGACCTCTTTGTCACAGAGGGCAACTTCAAGGTGGTGGTGCAGGCCCTGGGGCCATCAGGCCCTGCCCCACTGCGTGTGCACTGCCTTTCTTTCCGCGCTGACAGCCTGGGCCCCAGCCAGCTGCTGCACGTGCTGCGTCTGGCCGGGCCGGGTGAGCTGCGCAGGCTCGAGGTGGTGCACAACGTGCGGCTGCATGCGGGACACGTGCAGCAGCTGCTGGCCCAGGTGGGCTTCCCCCAGCTGGCCTCGCTCACCCTGCCTGCCAAGGCCTTCGACGCGCCCCCCACCAGCACCCCAACCCCCGACGGCGAGGACCCCCTCCTCACCTCCATCGCCTGGGAGCTCAGCCAGATGACCCAGCTCACAGAGCTGAGCGTGGCCTTCTCCACCCTGACAGGGAAGATTCGGAAACTGCTTGGGTGAGTCTGGGGTGACGGGACGGAGGGCAGGCCGGGTTAGCGGTGTCTCTGTTCACAGCTACTCAGCGTGGGTCTGGGTGACACGGGGCCCTCTCAGCGGCCAGGCGGAAGATGCACAAGAGACCTGCAGATGGGACCTGGCAGTTTACAAGGGCACAAGTTTCCCGGCTCCCTCCATCTTTACTCTGTGAGGGCCCAGAGCGGCAGGAGGGCACAGACAGAGGCGTGTGACCCAGGGGGGTTAGGTTGCGTGTAGCCTGGCAACACAGGGAACTCAAGGAGGACTGGTTTTGGTTAGTGGGCAGAAGAGAAAATTAGCAAAACGAACAACATACAAGTGACTATGTTATATTGTATTAATTATCTGTCTCATAACAAATTACCCCCACACTGGCCTATGGTGGGCCACAAGCTCCATCAGAGCCCAGCACAACTTGGGTCTACTCTTGTCGTCTCCTCTGAAGGCTTGGTGGGCCGGGAGAGTTAGGCCATCCACTTCCAAGTTCAGTGTGAGGCTGTTGGCAGGTGGCCTCTGCACCTCGGCTGCTGGGAGTCCTCACGACAGAGAGGCTGATCTGAGAACCAGAGGTCACCCAGCTAGAAGCTCTTGAGACCGATGTGTCCACACTTCTGCATACCTTGTTGGTTTGGAGCTAGTCGGCGGGTCCATCCACGTGAGGGGAGGACACCACACAAGGGCGGGAGCACCAGGAAGGTCAGGGTTCCACCTGGTTGGTGACTGGCCATGAACATAGAAAATTAAACTTCTTTCTTGAGCCAGTGGGGGTGAAGATGTGGCTTCTAGTTTAGGGAGTCCTTGGCTTACAGATGTTTCTCTTCTATACAAAGGAACCCCAGAAGCTGCTGGCCAAGGGCTGCACTCACCTTTCCTTCTCTTTCCTAACCCTCCTCCTTCACCCTGCCTACCCCAGACCCCCCCATCCCTGGTCTTCTGTCCCAGGTCTTCTAGAGAGAGAAAAATGAGGGCTCCCTTCCTCCTTTCCTCCTGTCCCCACTCTCCTGACATAAGAAAGGATGGTTCTGAGCTCATGTATGAATAAACTCTGGCATATATATGGTGGCTGGCTCTTTGAGACCCTCAGGACAGTCCTGCATTTCTGGCCTAGGTCCTCAGCCTGGATGTGCCTTTGCTACTGGGGGAAATTGGTTCCACAAGCCAGAGGACCCATCACCGGCCCAGCAGGGCCATCTTGCTAGCTCCGCCCCTGACGGGCTTTCCCGTCTCCCACCACACTCTGACCCTCCACTGGTAGAGTACGTGCTCCCACGTGTGTTTCAGTCTGGCTGATTGTCAACAGCCTGGTGAGGCCCCAGGGAGGTCCCAGCATGACGTGTGTCAGGCTAAACAAGTGTGAGACTGGGGGCGGGGGGGCGGGGTCGTTGGTGGTGGTGGTAGTCGGGGAAGGCTCACTCCCTGGCATGACTTTGAGCAGAGACCCAGAGCATTGAACAGGCAGACTGTGCGGTGGCCTGGACAGAGGCGCAAAGGGCCCAAGCTGGTAATATGGAGGGATCAGGCATCAGCAGGGAGAAGGTTGGGGTTGGTAGGCAGGGCAGTGTGAGAGAGGGGAGTAGGGGAGGGGAGGAAAGGAAGAGAGAAAGTCCTTGGAGGTTCTGAGCGGGAAGAAGATGTGATCGCGTTCGTATTCACAAGGGCTTCTCGGGCTTCTTTGGCCCACACGATAGACCTGGATGGAGGGGCCGGGAAAAGGACAAGCATGGTGGGCTCTCGGCACCCGGGAAGTACAGGTGCAGGGGCAGGGGGCAGGAGGGGTGGCAGAGAACAGGACCCCATATACTCTCCTGCACTGAGTGCTCAGCCTGATGGCACCAGACCCAGGCCCAGCATCACCCGGGCAGGGTGGGCTGAGGATGTGCATTCTTCACAAGTCCCAGGGCGCAAGGGCCCTTCCTGACTTTGAGAACTGCCCACCAGAGCAGGGTTTACCCCGGCTGTGCATTTGCTGATGCCGGGCCACCTACCCCACTTACATTAGAACACGGAAGGGTCTTTAGGTCCCAGCAAGGCTAGGGCTGGACTAGATGGCTCCATGGCTCTTCCCCGCCCCAAAGATGTGAGGGCTTCCTCTCTTTGTTCATAGTGAAGCTAGCTGTTTTGTGCCAGCTCACGTGCACCTCACTGCCCCACGGCAAGTACATGAGCAGACACAGTGAGGGGTTGACAAAACAGATTTAACATTTTAGGAACTGATGACAAAGGCCAGACCCGTCTTGGGCTAAGTTCATTCTTCTCTACACTTGGTCACACCACTGGTTCAAGACTCAGCTCTGCCATCACAGCCCCAAACTGTCCACAGACAGGAGGCAAATGAATTACCCTCGTTCTAACAACACTTTATTTATGGACACTGAAAACTGAATTTCATATTATTTTCACATGTCACAGAGTATCTTTCTTCTTTTGATTTGTTCCAATGTTTACAGATGTAAAAACCATTTTAGTCTTAGGCTGAGTAAAACAAGGCAGGAGTGGATTCAGCCTTTGGGCCATGGTCCGCTGACCCATGAGATAGAATTCACCTTTGTTCCTCCCAGAGCTCCTTGCGGGGGTCTCCTTTCACCTGTGCTCTTTTCCGCCCCGCCCCTAGCCCCCTGAGGACACCGCTGAGGGTCCTGGACCTGGCCAACTGCTCCCTGAACCACGCGGACATGGCCTTCTTGGCAGACTGTGCCCACAGCACGTGTCTGGAGGTGCTGGACCTCAGTGGGCACAGCCTGCTCAGCCTGTTCCCCTCGACCTTCTTCAGGCTGCTGGGCCGGGCTGCCCAGACACTGAGGATTCTCACCCTGGAGGAGTGCAGCATCGAAGACAGCCACGTGAGCATGCTGATATTGGCCCTGAGCCCTTGCCACGAGCTCTGTGAGCTTCGCTTCCTGGGGAACCCACTGTCGGCCCGGGCCCTGAGACGCCTCTTCACAGCTCTCTGTGAGCTGCCCAAGCTTCGGTGCGTAGAGTTCCCAGTGCCCAAGGACTGCTACCCTGAGGGCACCGCCTACCCCCAGGATGAGCTGGCCATGTCCAAATTTGACCAGCAGAAATACAATGTGATTGCTGAGGACCTCCGGGCTGTGCTGCTTAGGGCCGGCCGGGGGGACATCCAAGTCTGCACGCCCCTCTTTGGGAGTTTTGACCCAGATATCCAAGAAACAAGCACTGAACTTGGAGCTTTCTTGCTGCAAGCTTTCAAAACTGCTCTAGAAAAGTTTTCTAGAGCGTTGGAACAAATGTAGTAGGCCCTTGAGCAGGCCAAAGGGGGCCTTGTAGTTCAGCTGCACGACACCCCGGGCATCCTGAGTCAGCAGGCTTGGGCATCCGCTCCCCCGGCCACCACCATTTGAAGCATCTCTTAGTGAAACTCGTGTGTGACGTCCATTAAGCACTAGAGGAGTGGAAACTCTGGCTCCAGGAAAGGTGACTCAAGGCCACTTTGGTGTCAGAGCTCCACGGGGACCCACGAGCTGTCCGCCACCGTGGTAGTGGTGAACAGCGGAGCAGTGCTGGGCGGGATGGGAGCAAGGAGAGGGAGCCCAGACATCAGGCCAGGGCCAGGAAGACACCAGAACCTGTCACAGAACAGGTTGTCTGTACCATGTCTGGGTGGTTTGAGTGATTGAGTCCTGATGCATAAATGCTTAATTACAATGTCGGGGCTAGGTTTCTATTGAGATCTGACTCATACGAAGGGCTGAGTGTTAGGATGATTACATACTAATAAAACAGCAGTGTGACTTATTCGGACGTGGCTTTAATTTCAACACAATTTGTATTTTTTTAAGTATCTAAGAATATGAAAATGAAACGTTTTCTCAAGACAGAGGCTAGGGCTTGATGGGGCCACGCCTCCTCACACCAGAACCACCAAGTTCTCAATGGGGGTTTGAATGACTGTGTGAGCAGGCTCTGTCTTGTGTCCAACAGCAGGTCCCTCCTCCCCCTGGGTGAGTCCCTGTCCAGGTATGTCCCGTGCCTTTCTCTCCACAACCAAGTGGGGCTGCCTAAGATGTGGGGCTCCCGAGTGACAGCTGTCTCGGGATTCTGCTTACTGGGGAAGGCAGTAAGTTTCCTCCCGGGTCTTTCAGGAAAGGAGGACATCCAACCAGGGGGCAGGAGGGAAGAGGTGACATCCAACTCCCCTTGCCCCTCAGATCTGCTTTGTGAGCCACCACCCTCACTGCTCTGCTCACCCTCGGCCATCTCCACAGGTCCATCCTGCTGGCAAAGTCTCTGAACCCTATTTCAGGCACATGGAGTTTGTCATTTTAAGAAGGCCTCGAAAAGAGGGTAGTCACAGAGCAAAATTTTGCAGTGATTTCATTCTAACTCTAAAGAGTGAATTAATTGAAACTGTTTGTGTCTGTGGCTGGCAGGATAGGACCCAGCATGTACATGGGCAGCTGTGGTGGAGATGGGCCCAGGGGTGCTGTGGTGACTGAAGCAGGAGGTAGGCATGCAGGCGTCTACTGGTAGCGAATGTTCCTGACGGCTCCCGCTCCTGGTGCCCCTGAAGAACAAGCGCATGAAAGCCAAAGAGGATGGTGGGGGCGGGAGGCACATTCAGAGCAACTCTGAAGCATGCGAAGCAGCCAAGCAGGACCTATGCCTCCTGTGCCATCGTGGTGCCTGGCGTTCGCTTGTTCCCGTGGACCTGCCGGGCCCCAACCCTGAAAGTGCCATTTCTGGCCACGATGGGTTTTTGCCACACCTGCCCAGCCTGGGAATCAGAGGCTCTGACGATGCCCATGTGATGTCGGTCACAGGAATCCTGCCAGGGCCCAGGCACATCCCTGTGCTTTTCATGCCGGGGAGGGCACGGCTCCAACCTAAAGGCAAACTGTGGGGACAAGAAAACTCATCACGCAGGTGGAGAGCGGGGCAGAGGGCCGGGTGTCAAGAGGTTGCAAAGGTGCCACATGGCAGCTCGACTGTCTCTCCTCCTGGTGAAGCTTAGGGGCCTATCACTGCCCAAATCTACCCGGTCTTCCTAGGGGCCAGACACCTGAATTAAGCAGGAACAGTGTGAGGACCATGATGGATGCTGGGAAACGTCTTTCCAGGACATCAGGGACATGGTCTTTGCTCCCCCCAAGGCCTATGTGGTGGCTTAATCATCGCACATCCTCCAGGAAGTCAGCGCTGCTTCCTGTTGCCTATCCTGGCGAAGAGGGAATGCAGATTCAGGGGCTTCCACTTGGTCCTTCCTACCCTGCTTTTGTTCCAGATGCTTCTTTCCAGTTGTACACTCCAGATGAGGAGAGATCGACTGATCCAAGGAACCCTCTGTGAGGGGGACGTGGCCAGAAGACCTGGAGACGTGAGCCTGTGGCTCTTAGTATCACTGACGCTGTCTCTTTCCTTCTCATTGTGTGGCTTGAGCAACACCCTGATCAGTTGCCACCCACTAGACCCTATGATTCCATCTCTATCATTGGCCACCGCGGCAGCTCCCTATGGGTGAAGGCTGTCTTCTGGGTCTTGATGCCCATCACAGTGATTCCACCCACCTGCCCCTGCCAGTCCTGAATGCCATCAGCCTGGGGCCCAAACCCACCCACAACATCACCGCCGCCAGTGGGCCTCACTTAACAACAGCAGCCCTGGCCTGTGGGCAGCAGGCACTGCCGAGCTACTCAGTGGTGCCAGAGCCCTTTTCTCAGCACCTCAGTGGGGGCAGCAGCATCTGCCCTCATGTGATAAACCCTCTCAACACCCCCTCGACGCCTCCATGAGCCTCTGTGCTTCTGGCTCCGGGCAGCCTGGCACTCATCCCCCACTGGCCGCAGGTTGCCCACAAGCGGCCAGTGTCCTTGCAAGGACATTATACGCAGGGATACAGGGGAGTCCCCCACAGCGGGGTGCCCTGCCCCACCCTTAGACGCACCCCCCCCACCCCCCGCCGTGAAGCCCAGGTCCTCTTAGGGGCAGCCATTTCCCCCTGGAGCAGGGACTTGGCCAGTGGCGGGGGCAGGGGGTCTGCGGGAGGGGCTCAGACGCGATGCTTCCCCGCAGTCTGCACCCTGACAAGACCCTGACTTGCCAGGGAGTCTGCAGAAGGTAGATTTCCCTCAGAGCTGCCGCAGAGGCAGTCGATGGTTGGCACACGAAGCCTCGTTTGCTCGTCAAGACTTCCTCTGATGTTAACAAAGGCCACACACCTTGACTTCCCTGCACCCTCTCCATTCGAATGCCGTAGGAGCATAGAACCCCCCGGTTCCCAAACTGCCACGCACGGGAATAGAACAGGTAATACGCAAGCTCAGGAGGCCCCGGAAGAGAAAGACCGAAGCAAACATGCACACGCGAAACAGAGAAGCCACTGAGCCAAGGCTGCTGACGGGTGCTGCCGTTTCTGGCTCCTCTCTGAGGGACTGGCCTGCACTGTCCACTCCTGCCCTGAGGGTTCTGTGTCATGTCCTCGAGTAAGCCACCCCCTTGTTACTGTCTCACGTAGCTTGGATTGATCTCTGTTACTTGCAGCCAGAGTCCTAATCCGGAGAGAAAGGGAGCCGCTGTTTTTGTCACTGCTGGAAGAGAGGAGCACCTTGTGTCGGTGAGCAACAGCCCACTTAGGCGGGGCCGGGCACATCCGGAGGACGGCTCTGGCTGCGCACAGCCCTCCCGGCAAGCTCTGTGACATCTCTCTGGCCTCTCCAGCTCCGGCTGAGCTGGGTGGGGTCCCCTGCTCCCTCACAAGATAGCCTAGTGAGCACACGCCGTGGCTGAGTCTTTACCAGTGCCCGCGTGTCTGCTTCAGATCGGCTTTCCTGAAGTGACACTAAAACGGGGGAACTAATGACAAACTTTTCCTCCCTCTCCTTAAAGAGATGATCTTGGTAAACTGTTCGGCCATCAGACCTTTGAACAATCCCACACAGAAATACTCCATTACGTAGTTTAATTAAATATAACTTCTCTTTTCAAAAACACACAGGTTCTTGGGTGAAGACTTCCCTGTCATAACTACGCATCATTGGTGCGTTTGCAGAATTACTTTGTCACCATGAAATCAACAACTTCCTCTGCCAGCCCGTATACGCGTTATAGACAGACACAACTGTACACACACAAAGAAATACGTGGAAGAATTCTGATCTGTCTCTTTGAACCTTCACAAGGGGGGAAAGGCATGTTTAACATAAATTGAGTGGGATTAATCTATAGCACTGTTTCATTTTGGGGACGTTCAGGTCAAACCCTGTGCCTTCCAACTTTATTCCAAAGTGAAGCACGCTGAAGTAGGCACCTCCACAGGAAGGAGAGGCTGAACACAGCCCCGCCCCTGCCCCGTCCAAGCCCTTCCTGTGGAAATCACTGCAACCCCACCCACAATAACCTGGTGTCCCCAAATCAATTAAAATCACAGGCTGTGAAATGACCCCTCTTCTTGACTGCCACAGAGACAGGCTCCCTCCAGGGACAGGAGCGTCAGTCTGAGAACTTCCAGAAAGCAGCCTGGACAAACGATGTTTGACTCTCAAGTCCCCACAAAACTTGCACACGTATCAAACAGCTCCTGGCTCCGATCCTTTTTCCATTTTAAACACTTTTCTTTCAGTAATGTTCTACTGTAGCCTCTTAGTCCACACATATTTTGCTGTATCTGTGAAGTCATCACATAGCCATGACATGGTGTAAACATTTCGAGCCTAATAAAAAATCAGCGTGAAAAAGGGATGGCATCAGATTAACCCTCGATGAAACTTGCTAATGGAAGGCAGCTGTGCCACAAGATACGAACTTGGCCTAACATAACTTTCTGTAGAAAGTTTGTCTTTCTGATTTTGCAGTATCAAGCCAGTGTCTAAACTGCCTTGAATTATCTGAACATAGTTATCGAGCTATCAGAGGCTAGGCTGAGAGCACGTTGGATATTAGAAAATAGGATGAGGGTTAATAATTCACCTTGAAAGTTACCTGCCGAATGGCTGGCTGAACTTTCCTCATTTTAAAGAAAAAACCAAGGGGAAAGAAGTGGTTTATGCAAGGACACCTGAAAAATCAGAGTAAAACTGAATGCACACCACTCCAGGCAAGGATATAATGCACCAGCAAATACAAATAACCAGAGTTTTTTAGTTCAGGTTTACCTGAATAAGTTATTTCTGTTTGGATCGAGGAGTGGCAATGGAGCAGAAAGGTGACATTAGGAGTCGCTGGAGAAGAAAAGCAGGCAACTGTCCTGCGCAGAGCACAGCAGCTAAGAGCAGAGCCTGGGGCGGAGGACCCCGGCTACTCGGGGGGACTTACCGTAGCTCTGAGCCACTTTCTCATGTCTGAAATGCTCCCAGTGATTAAAAACCACACACAGGCATAAATGATGCAGATCCAGAGTGCCGCTAAGTACTCGGCAAAACTTGGTCCCTAGACCGAATCCAGCTCGTGATATTCCCCTGCTATTAAACGTTGTTTTTTGTCAGCTTGCATTTGTAAAAGTTTGTCTCCCTACCACAGACAGGCGGGCAGGCTGGGTGGAAACCGGGTTCAAAAGCAGACCTCAGTCTAGCTGCTCCTGGGCCTCTCACTACCAAGCAACTGGGTGTAAACTACCGGCAGTTCCGGAGCCACACTGCCCGGGCAGCCTCTCCTGACCCTAGCTCAGCTGCCTCGCCTGTACGGGAGGCCACAGGTCTTCCAAAGGACTGCTGCAAGGCTGGCCCCTGGCTGGCACAGGGAACCTGGATTTGGGGAGGGCCCCCCTGCCACGACCAGTAAGAGCAGCCCAGTGTGTCTAAACTTTGTGCAGTTTGAGGTAACACTGACTTCCCTTCTGCGAGTCTGCAATCTGGGACGCCAGGCAGAGGGTACCCACATGACCAGCCCTCAACACAGACCCTGGGCTGTCTCTGGGGTCCCAGGTTGGTGACAGTTCATAGTCCTTGCCGGTGTGGGGGACAGGGGAGCACTCCCATGACCCCCCTGGGAGATGACTCTGGAAGCTGCATAAGCTCCTCCCTTGGTCCCATGTGCCTTTCCTTCTGCTGCATTTGCTACACACCCTTCCCATGTACTAAGATTAGGGGTGGGATTATGGGGGCGATGTGTGAAAGGCTGATTCACATTAGCTTTGTGAAAAATGGACCATGAGTGCCTACCTTTTTTTAGTTTGTGGCGAAACGGGAGATAATCTATGCAAAAACATTTTATAAAGAGTGAAGAATTACACACATAGGTGGCATTGTTGCTTTTATATGGCAAGTGTTTTTATTAGATGTCATTGCAAATACATAGCATGTGCTAACTGAACATGGACACAAGCCAGATGCAAAACACATACCAAGGTTATCAACTGAATACAGGAAACACTTTCTTTCCCTTTGGTGGGAGAGACCCTCACAATAGCATGAGTCCTCAATAATATTACTAGTTTCTGTCATCATCATTAGGCAGTTCTGTTACCTGACAACTTTTATTTATAACTCTAGGAAAGAGAAAATTGGAGGAGAGAACAATTTATTTACGGAGTGATAAAAACAGACAGAACACTACTGAGAATCAGTACTGTATCTGACTTTCTTAAAAACAATCTTACCCTATAGCGCAGATATGAGGTTACACTGTTCAGCCTAATAAAATATTACAGCTTAAAAAAAAAATCCTCCTGAGAAACTGCATCTTTAAGAGCTGAAAAGCATCAAGGAAGCGGGACCCTGTGTCCCGCTCAGAGGGTGGTGGGAGTGGAAGAACACTCGGTCGACAGTGCTACACGCGCACGCGGCAGAAGGAAACCAGAAAATGATACCCCGAAACGCCGCAGCGTGGTGAAGACGGCACGCCTCACTCCTGCCCTACTTCTCTAGTATGGCTTTCTCGACTGCCTTGTACTTCTTCAGTTCAACAATCAGTTCCCAATATTTGAGATACAACCACATGAGTCTCCCATTCTGGCGTCTGTTGGTATTCCAGACATCGCCACAGTATGTGTCGTGCTTAAATATGTCGGTCAAGCCGGCTGCCATGTGCAGGTCGGCGGCAACCGGGTCAGTGGATGCTCGGACCAGCAACCTCTTCTCTATTTCCAGCCGCCTGCTGCGAGGGAGGAGCAGGCTGCAGTAGATGCTCTGTCTTTCCGTAAGAGCATCTTCACACTCTTTCAGCACAAGCCTGGCCCTCCTCTGCCAGTCTTCTTCCTTTTCCAGGAAGCTCAGGTATGTGCTTCTCAAGGGCTGCAGCTGTCTCTTTTCTTGCATGACCTGAGCCCGCTCCTGTTCCAGAAGCTTCTTTTCTTCTACCAACTTGCGCCCCTGAGAGATAAGGGCTTCTCGGTAACTAGTTGTTCTGTTTTGTTCTTTTTCAAGTTCCAAAGACAAGTGAGCAACCGCACGCCGGTTTTCTGAGATCACGGCGTGGTACTTTGCTTCAAGATCCCGCTGGAAAGCAGCCGTTCTCTGACGGTACGCTTCTCTCTCTTTTTCTATTTCTTTCTGGGACTCCCTAGACCAAATCCAACCTGACAGGAATAAATTAGAAGAGACATTTAGTGAAAAGTCAGAGTTGAAGTTCTGTAAGCTTTATTTTTAAAAAGCATGAAAACAAAAAGGCATAAAGCAGCTAAGAACAACATTTCAATAAAATCTTAAGCCCTGAGAGATACAGATAACATTTGGTATGAAACCACATAGCACGCAAAGTCCGCATCTTAAAATCAGACAGGGGTTCCCAAAAGGCAAGTGTGACAAGGCTGCTGACAGTTCCCTCTTCAGCCTCATCTCCTACAGCAATGAAAGTCTACCACTGCTTTCTTTTGCTCTCAAACCCACCACCACTGCCTACTCTGACTACAGTGCATATACTACTGGCAAGGTTTAAAAGTTCAGCGCACCTGCGTGGCTCTGTCAGTTAAGTGTCCGACTCTTGATCTCAGCTCAGGTCATGATCTCATGGTTTGTGAGACTGAGCCCCAGGTCAGGCTCTGTGTTGTAAGTGCAGAGCCTACTTGGCATTCTCTCTCCCTACTCCACTCACACTCTCTCAAAATAAATAAATAAACATTAAAAAAAAAAAAAAAGAATAGCATCCTCTTCCCCACTGAGCAGTTTAAAAACAAAAAAAAATCACTCTCCATACCCAAAATCGGAAATATCTCAAATTGAATTTAAAAAGAGTATTGGTAGATGCCAATACCGAGATGACAGAGACGTTAGGATTACCTGACAGAGAGTTTAAAGCAGGCATGATAATATACAGCCTAAGCAAAGAAATAGAAGATATATTTAAAAAAAAAAACCCAAAGGAAAATTTTAAAACTGAAAAACACAATAAATGAAATAAAAAAACACGGGAAAAAAAGTGTGGAGAAGGGAGAACCCCGACAAATGGCTAAAATAATAAAATGCAGATGAACACAGACATAAAATACTAACAAATGTAATTCTACAATGTGTGAGAAGGATTACATGGCATGACCAAGTGGAGATTATTCCTAAAATGTAAGAGGCTTCAATATTCAAAAACCCATCAGTGTAATCCGACATGAGTAGTCTAACGAAGAAAATCACATGATCCTATCAATTGCTACAGAAAAACATTTGACAAAACTGAACACCCATTCATGATAAAAACACAGAAAGAAACATAAAAACAGAGAGGACTTTCCTCGCCTTGACAAGGAACACCTGTGAAGACCCACAGCTAACATTGCACTTAACGGTACACACTGAACGCTCTTCCTCTAAGATAGGAACTTCTCAAGGGAGGCCTGTAAACGTTAGCCAGTGCAAGAAAAAAGAGGAAAAGGAAATAAAAGACAAACAGATTGGAAAGGAAGAAAGAAAACATTAAGTCTCATACCTTATACTCATAAAAAAAAAATTAACTCAAAATGGATCGTGGATTTACGTGTAAAACATTAAGACTAAACTATCAAGAAACAAGAATCTTCAGGATCTACGGATAGGTGAAGAGCTCTCAGGAGGAAAAGCATGACCCATGAAAGAAAAAGTGACACACTGGACGCCATCAAAATTAAAACTTTTGCTCTGTGAAAGCCTCCGTTAAAAGAACGAAAAGACAAGTTACAGAGTGGAAGAAGATACTGGCAAACCAGATACCTAGCAAAGTAGGAGAATCTAGAATATAGTAAAAACTCTCAAAACTCAACACGAAAACACAACACAACTAGAAAATCACTGTGAGACTGGAACAGACACTTCATGGAAGAGGCAACGTTATCAGCCATTAGGGAAATGCAAATTAAAGCCACAATGTGCGTAAAATAAAAACAACGGTGACCTCCCCAAATGCTGTGGAGGATGCCAAGAAACTGGATCACTCACACACTGCTGCTGAGGATGCAAAATGGTACAGCCACTTGGGAAAACATTTTGGCATTTTTTTTTTTTTATTAAAAAAGTTTTTTAATGTTTACTTATTTTTGAGAGAGACAGAGAGACAGAATGCAAGTGGGGGAGGGGTAGAGAGAGAGGGACACAGAATCCAAAGCAGGCTGCAGGCTCTGAGTTGTCCACACCGAGCCCGATGCAGGGCTCGGACCCACAAACCGCGAGATCATGACCTGGGCTGAAGTTGGACACCCAACCGAATGAGCCAGACACGCGCCCCCATTTTGGCATTTTCTAAAAAAACTAACCGTTGATTCTCAGGGAGGCTGACAAGAGCAAATGCTTTTTATGATTCAGTGTTCTGCACAGTGCCAGCTTCTAGGTCAGAGCCTGGGCAGACCCAAACCCAGCCCTAAGGGTGTTGCCACTTAGAAGCCTGCCATCTTGCAAAGCACTCCTAACCCTCAGGAACGCTACCTGTTGCCTGTGGCTAGGGTGAGTGAATTGGAAGGCTTAACCTTACACTGACTAACTACGATTAATTAGTTTTGAGGCTGGGACAGGCCCTGGAGGGACTCTCGTGTTCCCTTTGTTTTCCAGACTCGTTAGCTTTTTTTTTTTTTTTTTAATTTTTTTTTTTCAACGTTTATTTATTTTTGGGACAGAGAGAGACAGAGCATGAACGGGGGAGGGGCAGAGAGAGAGGGAGACACAGAATCGGAAACAGGCTCCAGGCTCTGAGCCATCAGCCCAGAGCCTGACGCGGGGCTCGAACTCCCGGACCGCGAGATCGTGACCTGGCTGAAGTCGGACGCTTAACCGACTGCGCCACCCAGGCGCCCCCAGACTCGTTAGCTTTTATAGTTTTTCATAACAACTTTTACTTTTGAGGTTCTTGCCTTCTCGACTTTTGAAATGTTGCTTTTTGTCCCTGACAAGGTTCATGGAATACTGTGCCTTTTCTTCTTGGTTGTCTTATTTAGGTAACAGGATATGAGAAAACTTTTAACTTGGCATTCTTATAAAGATTCTCCAGTAACATATTATTACATAGTTTAGAAATTATAATGCCAAATATGGGTGTTAATTAGCCTCCTGGCACAGTCAACGTTACAGGTGATAAGTGAACAACTGATAAATGCTACTCTCCTCACCCTTCACTTCCTCTATGGCAAGCCCTTCGACCTGAGAAATCCAGGCACATAAAAAGACACTCCGTAAAAAGTATCACTGCTAAGAGAGGGCAGCTTGGACTTTTCTTCCATTCAATTATTCAGTTTCTCATATTCTCTTTTAATTAAAAATTTTTTTAAATATTTATTTATTTTTGGGAGACAGAGAAACAGAGTGCAAGCAGGGGAGGGGCAGAGAGAGAGGGAGGCACAGAATCTGAAGCAGGCTCCAGGCTCTGAGCTGTCAGCACAGAGCCGGATGCAGGGCTCGAACTCACGAGTCGTGAGATCATGACCTGAGCCGAAGTCGGATGCTTAACCAACTGAGCCACCCAGGTGCCCCTCAGTTTCTCATATTCTTAACTGCCAACCCAGAACTGTGGGATATGACAAAATATAAAATCAATTCCTGAACATCGGGAAATGTATCACCGTCGTGGAAAATAAAAGCTAAGGGCTGGAATACTTATAACTGGCAATTGGTCATTTCCCCAAAGTGGTACAAAGTCAGTTCAAACTAGAAAGAATCTGGCCAAGGCTGAGCAGAGGTTTAATGGATAAAGTCTCCCAAAGGCTGATTTTCTAAAGACAACCAAAAAGGCTTTCTTTTATGCCTGTTTTATTTATTCTTCCCTGTCAGTCCTTATGAGGGCAACTGAAGCAAGAGAGCCCCCTTCAGAGCAGTGAAGTCTGAAATGGGAGCTAACAGTTACTAAAACTCACCCCACACACAATGCTTCTGAATATCTTGTTTTATTTAGCCTTCACAACGCATCGAGGTAATTATGATTAGCTAGCTTCAATGGATAGGGAAACCAAGGCTCAGGGGGTTAAGTAATTTGCTTAAGACTCACTGTATGGATAACACTAGAATGTACACTGGCATCTGTCCGTGCCCAAAGGCCAAAGTCTTTGGGCTCCACACTTTCAGTCCCCAAAATGCAAACGTTAGGAAAACCATGACTTACGAAAAGCAGCCAATCCCAGCATTGGAACCAACAAGGCATAATTCCATCTGCTTCCATCACCCCCATCAGCCCTGGAATTAGGCCGGATATTCCAATTTGGAGGGTCATTTAAATTATTCATGGAGATATACCTTGAAGTAAATAATAAAATCATTAATCACATGAAAGGAATAAAATACATCTGGCACAATCGTGTCATCCTCTTGGCTCAATTCTACCTATGAGCCAGCCACATAGCACTGAGTCTTACAGGATTAAGAAAAAAACAAGGCCTCAGACAATAGCAACTCCCCAGGATATAGTGGCGGCAAAGACACGCCTCAAATAAGTGAAGTAGAAGGAGAAAGAGATAAGGTCTCTAACATAAACAAGCTTTAGAGTACGGTTGTACACAAAGACGTATCAATAGGAAGGTGTGAAAACACTGGCTGCTTCAGGAAATGAATGACATTGAGAGGTCCAGTCAGCGGTGTGTTGGGGAAATGGGAACAGGCTAGGAAGGCTCTCCTGCGTCCCCACAAACACCACAATTAGACGCTTCTGCTTAGAGCTCATGCTGTGTCTCAGTAACTAGCCTGGGGTCGAATGTTAGTATGAAATGTACCAATTTACTAAGTATCCACAGGAGGTTGGGCATTTTCACAAAATAGAGCAATGAGACTTTCAGCTTATTTCTATGTGATGGCCACAAATAATACACACTGATTACAAAAGAAATAAAGCAAACATAGGAAAAAAGGAATCTAATTCAATTTCGAAAGATTTTAATGGGGTTTTCAATAAATACTTAACATCTAAAACTAAAGAATTCTAACTGGCAATAAAGAAATGCCAAAAAAATTATGTTAAGGAGTTTGTGGTAACTATACAACAAAAAACTAGTTATCTGAAAGTACTAAACTGCAAAACTCTCAAAGTAGGGCTGGGAAGGACAGTGTTCATTTCCTTCAAGCCAGTAAAGTCCACTTGGTGGGCAGGGGGAGGGGGGGCATAGGGCCTGAGGAAACATACAATCCTAATAAAAGCAGCCGAATCCTAAATAAAGACAAAGGGTTATACACAATTGTATTCTTTATGGTCTTATTTAGTACTAGCAAAGACTTGGAAACAACCTAAATGTCAATAAAATGGGAATGGATCATTGTAAACTTACTCAGTAAAATAATCCGAAATTATATTGCACAAAATTGCGCACGAAAAAGATCCTAATAATACAAAACGAAAAGCAGGATAACGACTAAACGACTAAAACTATTGATTTCCCATGCCACTTCCTTCCACAAAAGATTTCAGGTAACTTACATAAACACACACGAAAATTAAAAACACTTCCTAAATCTGAAGCGAAATCAGGCGACTTGGCGAAGACACTTAAACCTCGGGAGCTGCCCTCTCCACCGCTGGAGCCCCCCGCCCCGAGTCGACCGCGCCCGGGAACACTATCTCCGGAATCCCTGAACACAGCCTGGCGCCCTGACTTACTCCGACCCCAGCGCCACCCCCGCCCTCCTGACCTGCCCCCCGGAACCCCTGATCCGCAATCTACCCCTGGCCACCCTCCGGAGCTACCTCCAGAACACCCGACACCCCTGATCCCCAACCTACTCCCGGCCCCCCTGACCTCCCCTCAGGCCCCCGGCCTAATCCTGGAACCTCAATCTACCTAGCAACCCCGAACTCCCCTCAGGCCCCCGGCCTACCCCCGGAATCCCAGACCTCCTCTCAGGCCCCCGGCCTACCCCCGGAACCCCCGATCTCCCCTCAGGCCCCCGGCCTACCCCCGGAACCGCAACCTACTCCCGGAACCCCCGACCTCACCCAGCCTCTCCCAAATGCAGCCCAGGGCCTGGTCCCGCTTAGATCACGGCCAGGCCCTCCGACCTACCCCCGGGCGGGGACCGCCGGGCCCCGGGTCCGTTTAGCGCCACTGTCTGATCCTGTGCGCAGGCGCGAAACCCCCTCACGCCCCGGGGTCGCGGCGTGGTGCGCAGGCGCGGTGTCCCCTCGTCCGGGCCCGGGCGCTACTAGGTGCGCAGGCGCAGTCTGGCGCGGGGGTTGGTGGGACAGCACCGTGTAAGGCAGACATGTCGGGGGTCCGGGTGGTGTCGCGGCTCCTGGGCGCCCGGCGCCTGGCACTGACTAGGGCGGTGAGTCGGCGCCGTGGGGCGGGCAGGGCGCGGGGAGCCGAGGAGGGGCAGGACTTCCCACGGGGCGGAGCGGACGCCGAGTCCCCCCGGCGCCGGACCGGGACGGGGTCGCGAGGGTCTGGGGGAGGATGCGGTGAGGAGGCCGCCCGAAGGGGTGGGGCCGACCCGGAGGGCCGCGGGACTCCTTCTGAAGCCAGCGAGTCGCGTCCCGGTGAAGGTCATGACCCCGCTTGCCGTCCCCGGGGACCCTTCCCCAGAGTACTAAGGTCGCCCCCGCCCCAGCCTTCGGCGCGTGGGGAGGCGTGTTTGCCCGAGGTCACCCTGGCAGGTGGCGGCCCGTGGGTGCCCCGGGCCTCTGAATCCAAAAGCGCCCTTAGATCTCCGGCGGAGGCGGGCCGGCAACCGCAGGCGCGCGCCGGCCGGGCGCTGTGCCGATCGCCCTGGGGACGGTCCGTCGGGTGCCAGCAGCCCCGAGGACCCGGCCGGGCTCGGCCCTCCCGCCCCAGGCAGGGTAGGTGGGAGGCACGTCTGACACCGGCGCTGGCGCTTGCCTGGCAACTGTTTGCAAAACCGCGCTTCTTCGGGGAAAGCGAAGACCCGTGTTTCACACCGGGATCTGGCAACTTTTGGACCTTCATTTTGGGTTTTGTATGGTGGCCTTTTGCGCACATTAGAAAACCAGGCGAAGAACGTCAGCGCTCTGACCGCAGACCACGTTCGGGCGACGGCGCCGGGAAGTCTGATTTCCCGTGCGTTGTCTGCCCGGACTCCGGTCAGTCGTGGATGACCGTCAGGGTTGTGCCTTCTGGAGCCCTTGCTTACCGGATTGTGTCAGATGTACTCCTTACAGTTACGTCTTCAGGATCTACCTTTTCAGGTTTTATTTCAGCACACTAAACTTGGAGGGGTTGTTGTTTGGGTTCTTTTATATGATCCGCCTGCCCACCTACTTAGTAATGTAATTACAGAGTGAAAATCCCAGTGGGAACCGAGGCATTCAACAGTATTGACTGGAGTTATGCCTGTAATTATACCTGCAATTTTCTCCATTTTGAAATACAGATACTAAAAATTAAGTTAAATGTGAGAAGGTTAACTCCGCCATCCTGCCAATGCCAGAGAACGTTTTCAATGCTTTCTCGTGCTGCTGTGGTTGATGCTTCCTGAGCAGAGGTCCCCACTCTCCACACCCCACCCATCTTGGGCTCTAAGTCCACAAGCTGGATGGGCAGTGGGGTATTCTTCGGCAAACGTGAGCAGACTTCTTAGTGCCTCCTGCTTGTTAAGTGCAGTGACCAGTAACTGGTGGTGCTGGGAGAAGAGCTAAACATGTGTGTCCTCGGTCACCCCAGCGTTCTTGTGCAGACTAAGACCCCTCCAGTCTGTGGAACTCCCTTGACCACCTGCCTGCCCTTTGTTTATGACCTTGTTGTCCTTTATGTAAACTGGACTAGAATTCTAGCTCTGAGCTCTTAGCTGCAAGTGAGAATAAGATTCTGAGCACCACTGGTCAGAGTGTGTAAACCTGTACTTTTGTATTGGCTTGATTGGAAGTTATCTTGGTTGAATCAACTATTAGCTGCCAGCATTTACCCTTCTTTTTACCTTGATGAAGATAGCTTTTCCTGTGGAAATTAATTCTGCCCCCAAGCAATATATGTAGTGGAATTTAAGATTGGCAAAAACAAAAGCATCAACTTAGAACAACAACAACGAAATGTATGATCACCAACTGAGAAATGTGCACGGAGAGTAGATGATGAGGGTAGTTTGAATAAAATCCACAGAGAATTTTTCTTGATTTCATTTTGTTCAATTCTCTGGTGTTTCCAAGGCAGTTTATATTTACAGCTGCTTTCAAGTTGCAAAATCATCAAACCTATTTTGCGTTGGTTTCATTTTTAGTTATCTTAATGCACTGACATAATTTGCAGACTGTTCTGGTGTATTGAAAGGAAAAGTAAAAGCAAGGTCCTTAAATAGTTGCTGGTTAATTGCTTCAGATGAGATTTTTCAAATTCTTTAACATGGATATCCAAAGTACTGTTCTAGAGTAAGTCAGTTTTTCTTTGAATGTATTGTTTTGAATTTGGTTTAATGATGTATCTAGAATTACATTATTTAGGCCATTGTGGTAACCTTTTTTGTTTTCCTTTTTGGGGTAATTGTACCGCTGTGGCATTCATTTCTGCATTCTCTGGGATGTTTTTCCTGGTTCACTGGAAAAATTGTGGCTTGGTTTTGATACGTAATCTGGATATGCATCTTATTTTGGAGTCCCAGAGATTTTTCCTAAGGCTCCTTACCTAGGGGGGATGTACTGAATCTGGTACCAGCCAGGCAGACCAGAGTTCAGACCCTGGATAGACTCCATTTCTCTTTCATGAGGGTTCTGGGAGGTAGCCTGTGACGCCCTGGTGTGGTGATCATTCTAGCCAGGACCTACACCTACAGCCTGTGCTCGATAATCTTGTGAATTGTATTCTAAGCATCCCTGTTTTAAAAACCTTTAAACTTCTAATGAAAATAATTACACATAGTTATAAAAAAAAAAAGTCAAGGAATACAGAGGCTTTATAAATGAAAAGGATTGAGACCCTCTCCTAACCTCAGACCTGTTCCCCAGTGAAATCACTTCTGAATCGTTTCTGTTATTGGCCGCTGGTGTTTACCTCCATGTCTCTAGCTAATGTGCAGGCTTATGTTCATCCATTTTGGACTTTGACTTGTGGCTCTGAATGAGGACTCAGTTCGCTTAAACCATCTTCCCCCATCCTCAGTTCTTCCCATGGCCTTCCAAGGCACTTTCAGAGCCTTTATGGGCTGCTTTTCTTATTATACAGATTGTACTTACAAATAGTTTCTTGTCTGCAATTCATAGGTGAACGCTATCAGATGGGGACCTGTACTTCGCTAGATTAAGGGTTTCAATATCTCTGCCCTTCTCTTCAGTTTTCTCCCTTTTACCATTTAAGTCATTCACTTGTGCTTTCATGTCATTAAAAGCTCTGTTTCTTTTAATTCTGCCTCCAAGGCAGATTTCCTCACGCTTCTTTACGTTTCCCTGTTGGAAAATGTTTGATAGTTTTACTTCAAAAAATGTTAAATAGTTTTATTTATAGACAAATTGGGTTAATTTTGGGCTCTCCAGATTCTAAAATTGCTCCTCAAATCCGATTTGGATAAAAAGCTAGTATTCTATTTTCCACAGGGAGATAGTATGATAATTTGTTAAAGATTTCATTTTAACAGCTGCCAGTGTTTGAGATGGCCGTGTGTGTCTATCTTTATTTAACGTGAACATCCTAGAAAGAAGAAATAAATACTTAGGGAATCTCACTGTTACTATTTTACTTTTTTACAGTTCAACTTAAGCAGGTAAGTTTAATGATCAGAACAAAAATGGGATCGCTTAGGAAAAACTATATAAAAGACGCTTTACAGTATAATATGTCCTTTTCATGTTGATTATTTTTATAGGATTTAATATGTGATTATTCTTCAGTTTTCTGAATTAAAATTGTTCAGGTGGCCATAAAATCTGGAAACATAGACAAATATACATAATAAATAGTTTACTCATATTCCAACAAATGTTCAATGAATGTGCTGTTCCTCATTAGCATTTCATACTTTAACAAGTTATGCAAAACTGCATGTGCACCAAAGCACTATTTCCATCAATCCTCGTACATCCACCTACAACGAATCGCTTGTGGGGATTTGTGTGTCTCACTTTCACTGAATAAACGTGTGCCTTTAGCACACCCAAGGTGTAATTAAGGAAGAAGTGTCTGTCATCTGTGTTTCTGGATTGTGTGGTCCTGTTTTTGGTTTTGTTTTTTTTTTTAAGTTTCACCTACTATAAGTCTTAAAAACATTTTTGACCATTCGTATTATACCAAGAAAAAAGATGAATACTAAATACGAGCTAATGGAAAAACAAAAATTCATTTGTTTTACCCTTTCTATTTCACATCACAACATTTTACTGAAAATGAAGGGATTTTTCATCTATAGATAAAAGACTCTAAATGGTACTTAGGTTGTTTTACAAGTTTGATTTTAAAATCGTTTAGAATTCACAATGGGTCTTACACACAATGATTTCAATAAATCAGGCACTCCAGAGCACAATCGGAGGTGTAACAGTTTTGTGATGACTTCTTAACAGTCCAAGGAGATAAAGATCTTTTTTTCAAATATGGAAAGAAATTAATCTTTCTGCAGTATTAACCCCTAAAAGCTATCTTCCTTTATAGACTACAATATTATTGTCAATTTAATATACTTTTATTTTTTTTAATCTTATTTTTAATGTTTGTTTTATTTTTGAGAGACACATCCAGTGCGAACGGGGGAGGGACAGAGAGAGAGGGAGGCGCAGAATCCTAAGCAGGCTCCAGGCTCTGAGCTGTCAGCACAGAGCCTGATGCAGGGCTTGAACCCATGAACCGTGATATCATGACCTGAGCCGAAGTCAGATGCTTATCTGACTGAGCCACCCAGGCACCCCCATATACTTTTAAAAAGAACTCCCAGAGGAAGAAATTTCTGGAGGTTTTCCCAAATATATACAGCTACTTTTTCTGTCATGCTTACAACATCTGCAAAGTACGGAATGTTCAAATGCAGATTCTTATGATCAAGGGGCTCCATAATTGCCTCCTCCATATACTCTTTGAGGTCAGTCACTTTCATAACTATTCCTGTAATAGGATCAATCTCTCCATGTACTGTCACCACAACTTTATAATTGTGCACGTGGCCATTTGGATTGTTGGCATTCCCAAACAATTTCAAGTTTTCTTCATTACTCAGAGATGTGCTGTGGAGCCAGTAGGTCGCTCTGAGGGAGATGAGGTGGGACAGTTGCGTGGTGTTCTTGGCTTGCCTTCCCACTTGGTTGGTGGTGGGGCTGGGACAGGCTCTCTGTTTCTATTTTGATTTCAATTTGGTATTGTAAAATGTATTGTTCTTTTTTGGAACTATTACCTTTATCTTGTACTTTACTAAAATTTCATGAACATTTGTATTTTGCTGACTTGGTTCTTTGTTAAGATGTGATTTTTACCATTTAAAAATTATACTAAAGCAGAAGAATATTCTTTTTAAGTTTTTTAATTCGTTTACTGGACAAAAAGTTGACTTATGTCAATAAAAACAAAAGTACTTAGGGGCGCTTGGGTGGCTTAGTCGTTTAAGCATCTGACTTTAGCCCACATCATGGTCTTGTGGTCCATGAGTTCGAGCCCTGTGTTGGGTTCTGTGCTGACAGCTAAGAGCCTGGAGTCTGCTTCAGATTCTGTGTCTCCCTCTCTCTCTGCCCCTCCCTGGCTTGTGCTCTCTCTTTCTCAAAAATAAATAAACATTAAAAAATACATATATACTTAAAGTTGAAATTGGAGAATTCAAGAATATTGCATTTATCAGTTCAGGTCTACTTAGAAATTCAAGAAACTTCTTTGTAATTGGAACTGTTAGCATAAAGTCAACTATTTGTGGCAGGCATCATTTGGTCTCAGTGCTTAAGAAAGTCTAAAAAAATATTTTTAAGTTATTCTTGAGAGAGAGAGCGAGAGGTGGGGAGGGGCAGAGAGAGAGAGAGGGAGAGAGTGAGCATCCCAAGCAGGCTCTGCACTGTCAGCACAGAGCCCAGATGCAGGCCTAGAACTCATGAACTGTGAGATCATGACCTGAGCCAAAACCAAGAGTCAGTTGCTTAACTGACTGAGCCACTCAGGTGCCCCTAAATGCTAAAGAAAGTCTAGAGGTTGGAGCCACCTGCTCCATTTGCAAGCGGCCAAGCCCTCCAGCCTGGCCTGAGGCCATTAATCTTCAAAGAAAGTCCTTCTGTTCAAAACCACTCAGAGTTCATTTTGTATTTTGCCAAATTCTCCTCCCTGAATTCTCCACTTGTTTGTCCTACAGAATAATTTTTTTACCCCACAGAATAAATAGCATCTCTTCCAAACTGCAGAATACTTGAAGACATCTCTCATATCCCCTTTGTCATTGTTAAACATACTTAATTCCTAAAACTGTTCATGAAATTGCTAAGACTTCATTTTATCAGTAGCCGTCTAAAATGCAGTCATAGAACAGAAAGACATGCCTTATAAGTTGGTTTTCATATAAAGAAGATGGCCCCTCAGGCTGGGCTGTGATTTCATTAATACCAATTTTCTTGAGTAAATGTGTTCATAGGGTGGAACATTTAAGCCAAAACTTGGAGAGTTGTAGAGATTAGCCAGGGAATGGCCAGGGACAAGTGTTCAGACAGGGAACAGCACCCTGGAGTATGACAGAGGAGAGGGGATGTGGCTACAGCCCAGCGCAGGTGTGGAGAGTGGTGAAGCAGGAGCATCTCTAGGCCTGGAGTCTTCACATTCACAGTGAAGGGTTGGTCCCACTGGTACCCAGTGTCAGGGTAAGCAGTAGAGCCTCTTGTAGAAGATGGATCTCCCAATACACTGTCCCAGGCCTTTTCCAGTGAACCACAAAACCTTGCAGACGTGTGGTGCTATAGTGTGAAGAGGGTCATGATGGATCCAGTAAAAGTGCTTCATTGTAAACTACCACTTTCACAAAATAGATGGGTTTCCCATTGTCCACTAAAAACCATAAATTAAGAAATGAACGTGACATTGTGTCCTTTTCATTTCCTGCTGAGTCTGTGAGTGTCCTGCTTGGAGACAAGCTTCATCTAGAAGAGCTTTTCTCGGAGTGCCAACTCCTTGCCACTTGGGCCTGCCCTGGGTCCTTAGTCCGCCTCTACCCTTCAGGGTTAAGTAGAGGACCCCAGGTGAGCTGTCTAGGTGAAGGAGCAGCTGGATACATAAAAAGGTTAATGACTTGGGAAATTTTGATGATTTGTTATTCTTCTAAGACACTTAAGTGCTCTCCATCTCTCCATCTCTGTCTCAGCAGTGGCCCGCGACATGGCAGGCAGGCACCTGCGGTTTTCACTTCACTATTGATGGGAATAAGAGGTCTTCAGCTAAAGTTTCAGATTCAGTAAGTTTACAACTTTTTGTTCCCTTATAAATGATATGCTTGTCTTAGAGGAATAATGATCTATGCCAGTCTTCAATATATTGGAGTAATACACAGGTCTTATTTAAAGGAAAACATTCTGGTTCCAATAATGCTCTAATTATTTTTAGTGTATAGCACTTAACTGTAGTACAAATGTAAGCATAGTTACTAACATTTTTTGCTTATGGTTCTTAAGTATCTATAAACCAGATTAAAATTTAAAGCAGCAAAATAATAAAATACCAGTGACCACTGAACATTATTCATTGTGACAGATGACATAGGACCCTGAAGCCACTTGTGTGTAGGCTCTTGGTGTTTACTGGGTCTGTTCTGTCCTCTGCTGAAGGCACTAAAATTTGTTTACAAATTCTTTTCTCACAAGCTCACAATAGTTACTGAATACTAGTTGGCACCTTCTCAGTCCAACACAAACATGGTCCTGAAACCGGGGGGTGGTCCTCAGTGCTGAGGCAGTTGCCCAGATGAATCGGAATGTGCCTACCTAATTAAAACAACATACTGGGGCACCTGGGCGGCTCAGTCGGTTAAGCATCCGACTTCAGCTCAGTTCATGATCTCGTGGTTTGGGAGTTGGAGCCCCGCATCAGGCTCTGTGCTGACAGCTTTCGATTCTGTGTCTCCCTCTCTCTCTCTGTCCCTCCCCTGCTTGCACTCTGTCTCTCTCTCCTTCAAGAAATAAATAAACATTAAAAAAAAAAATTTACCTTTTCTTGAGAAACTTGCTGACCGCAGGTGGAGAATCATGATCTATATACTGCATTATGAGCTTAGATTCACACAAGCATGTGTATGAATATATGGCTGTCAACGGAAAAAGATGAACAGAAAGGATAATGGAGTAGGAAAGCCGTATTTAGAACTAATATTTTGATTTGTGTCGTTGCTTTCCTTTGCTTCCACGGTTCCCTGCTTTGAGGCTGTACCTCTTGTTTTCAACATTTCACTTCATGGTGGGTGTCCCAGGTGCTAGGATGCGTGCTCCCTCTTCGTCGGGTCTGTGTTTCGGTCCTGTCGGTGTGGGGTGTGCCAGCCACACACTCTGGGTCCTGGCACAGGGTGGAGGCCCCTCTGCTGTGGTTGCTCTTTCATCGCTTCTTCCATTTTGTCTGAGCTCTTGCACTGCACCCACCGTCCCAATGTGTGGCATAGGTAAATGGGTGGTTGACAGGTGAATTGTTCCTTTCCAGATTTCTACGCAATACCCGGTAGTGGACCATGAATTTGACGCGGTGGTGGTAGGCGCTGGAGGGGCAGGCTTGCGAGCTGCGTTTGGCCTTTCCGAGGCAGGGTTTAACACGGCCTGCGTCACAAAGCTCTTTCCTACGAGATCACACACCGTTGCAGCCCAGGTAAGAGAAAGGGGCCCCCTTAATGGTTTTGGCGCCTGCACAGCAGTGCTCAGTCTTCTGCCACAGGCCTTCTCACTGCACGCCAGCCATGTTCCTGTCTCTCTGCTCCTTGCACCCACCTGGCTTACTCGCCTTGGGAGTGTGTTCCCACACTGCCTCCACCCCCACTGCCGGAGTCACTCCTAGGGCCTCTTATCGTTCTGCTGCTCCAGTGACACTCAGGTCTTCTCTGAGCACCCACCTAATCCTCTGGCCCCCATCATAGTTTGTCTTCACCGTACTTTCCCAATCTAAAATGAGCCTGTCTCTGGACTGATTCTCTTGGCCCTGCTGCATCCTTGGCGTGGGCCTCGTTAAGTATGATGATGATGAGCTTTGCTGGTGGCAGGAGTGTGCAGGACAGAAGAACATTGGCCTTTAAATGCTCAAAATTTGGGGAAGAGGATAAAAGTAAGATGAAAAAGTACACAGTGATTTTATAATTTTGTTTTCTTTCCTGGCACACCGTAGGTGGTACGCAGGTTGTATATAGTATTGCAAAACTGGAATGAATTGAACTGTTTTTTCCAGTATTTGGAACATATTTCCTCATAGAGATAGCAGAGTGTGGGGTAACTTTCCAGGAACCAGTAAAAGCCACCCTAATTACTGTTGTAGCCTGTATTCAGCATGCAGCAACATTCTTCAGGCACTTTGCTACACAGATACTTTGTTCTAAAACTATGTGTTATAAACTGAAAAATAAATAATACATACTTTTGAAGATTACATTGTGTCTGAAAGGAAAAATGGATGTAAACATAAGTCTAAATAATGAGAAATAATAGTATATTCAGGTAGTGCAATATTAAAACAATAAAAAGTTAGAAATGGATAGCTTACCTTGAATGCTGGTTGGAGAAAGTAAGGTTTAATTGGGGGGATAAGACAGGTGGGGACTGGGCAAGTCTAAAGTGTACTCCTGGGGGGGGCGGGGCACATGGCTGGCTCAGTCAGTAAAGCGTGCAACTCTTGATCTCAGAGTCGTGAATTAGAGCCCTGGGTTGGGTATAAAGATTGCTTTTTATTTTTCTTTGAGTAGGCTCTGTGCCCAGCATGAAGCCCAGCATGGGGCTTGAACTCTCGACCCTGAGATCAAGACCTGAGCTGAGATCAAGTTGGACACTCAACCGACTGAGCCACTGAGGCGCCCTGAGATTACTTTAGAAAAACAAAATTGTATTTCTTGGGACTCCTGGAAGACCAGCTGTCTGTGGCCCTGATTCTTACTAATAGTAGCAATAAAATAATAGCATGGACATGTGCACTGGGCCAAGTATTTAGTGTTATTTTAAACTAGGTTTCTCTCTTCTGCTACTACTCTGGTACTTAACAGTTTTTACTAGGACTGTGTTTGGGTTTACAATCGGTGGGGTCGGAGAAGGAGGAGGAAATAACTTGTGACTTTTGCTGCTTGTCTTGTTAGGGTTCCTGGCTTTGTGCTGGTGACTCTTTTCTTGATAACTGAAACATAATGGGAAACTGAGGCACAGCAGCACCAAGCGGGGAAAGAATTCCTGCATGGGTCTGCTTGACTCAGAAGCTTGATTGAGGAACATTTGCAAAAAAGAGGGAAGTCAGAAAATGTGCCTTTTCTTCTCAAAAAGAGATGAGTAATCTGGTTTTAAGTTGCGGAGGAAAAGTGTGAGTGTTACATTTGTCCCTGTACTGCCATTTTCTGTGACTCTGAGAGACAGACACGGTAGAGAATGTGACTCTGAGTTTAGAGTTTATTCCTTGACCGTAAGTACTTCTTTAACACATGTCCATAAATGCCACTGGGAACATTTTGTCATAAAATTATCCCAGATGGATTTGCTCAGTACCTTTTATGTGCCAGGTTTGGAGGTGACAAGCATTGCTCATAAAACCGCACTTAACCCTCCAGATGGCTCTCGAGTTCAGCTTCATGTCCCTTCATGGATAAGGGCACTGAGGCTGAGGGAGGTAAGATTTGGTATCTGTCATGCCTCTCCCTGCTCAGGACGGTCCTGTAACCAACCGGACTGCAGTCAGGTCCCTCACATGCCGTTGTTGTCAAAATTAGTTGGCTTTCTCTGAATCCAGTTTTGGGCAGTGGGTGGAAGGGGGATGGGCCTGGAAGGTCCAGGGTTCCCTTTCGTAGCTTGTAAGTCTGCCCTGTGTTTACAGGGAGGGATCAATGCTGCTCTGGGGAACATGGAGGAGGACAACTGGAGGTGGCACTTCTACGACACTGTGAAAGGCTCCGACTGGCTGGGGGACCAGGATGCCATCCACTACATGACAGAGCAGGCCCCTGCTTCCGTGGTAGAGGTACTGTCCTTGCATGGTCTGTTTCTGGTAGAAAAGAGAGGTCGAGGCAAATGTGGTCAGCCCAAGGAATGGTAACGAGTTGATGTAACAAGGGAAATCTTTCCTATCATTAACCATTCAGTTCATTTAATAACAAAGTTTTTCTCTTTTCCTGAAGTGTTGAAATTTTCATAGAACGTATTGGTTTGGGTTTACAGGTTTATGTTGAAATTGTTTAGTGTAAATTAGCGATGAATATCCCGATTCCTTCAAGGTCCTAGGTGTTTGTTTTCACATTTCACAGCTGGAGAATTATGGCATGCCATTCAGCAGAACTGAAGACGGGAGGATCTACCAGCGCGCTTTTGGTGGACAGAGCCTCAAGTTTGGGAAAGGCGGGCAGGCCCATCGGTGCTGCTGTGTGGCTGACCGCACTGGCCACTCGCTGCTGCACACGTTGTATGGAAGGGTGAGGCCACCCTGGGTGCATGGGGTGACAGGACATGGTCTGGTTAGGCCAGGCATGTGGTGATGAGCTGGAAACAGGCCACTCTGGGACAGGTCAGAAGGTCAGCATGTCAGCCCTGGGGTTGCTTAATAAACAGCAGACTAACATGGCAGGATGTATATTTGTTAATTGTTAATTTGAAAGTGTCTATTTTAGAAAATTAAATTGATCTGCCATACCGAAAGTATAAGAACAGAGCAAGTATTTTAGGACTCAGCACCTCTGAGTCCCTGAACTAATTGATTTAATACTTAAGTGTTCAAACTGGACTAAGGTTTGGGGGACAGTAGTTACTGGATAATCAGGGCCTACTTTGGCATAGCCAAGTAATCAATATTTGGAATAACTCTGATTCATAATATTCAGTATTCTGAATTCTTGCTCTCAAATGGGGACAGATTCTTGATTTGCAAATGTTAGGACCCTGGTGGCAGCTTCGGCTGAGTGCATTGACACACGTGTGACAGGATCTGCCCATCCTGCAGCATACTGTGTCATGTTGGGGAGCTGGTGGGTTTGTGAGAGCCCTTCATGTTTACTGAGCAGCTACAGCATCTTCTCTGACATGCGTGACACGTGTATGTCCTTCTTATGGTCTGATCTGATCATACAGCTGAGAGCAGGGTACCTTTCGTGTTGATCCACAACAGCATCAGCACTATGGTTGATGCAAGTAAAGTCTGTGGCTTCTTTTGCAGCCCAGGGTTTACCCTGTCCATTTGTTACACACCACATCAGAGCCCTTGACTTGTTCATATGAGCAGTGTTGCTGAAATGTTAGTTTAACACCCTAAATGCAATTGAAACTGTGGGATTCTTTTTTCTTTCATGTTTTTTAGTCTCTGCGATATGATACCAGCTATTTTGTAGAGTATTTTGCTTTGGATCTCCTGATGGAAAATGGAGAATGTCGTGGTGTTATTGCGCTGTGCATAGAAGACGGGTCCATCCATCGCATAAGAGCAAAGAACACTGTTGTAGCTACTGGGTAGGAGTCTAACTTGTATTTAGTTTTTCTGCAGGAAAGTTGGGTCTCCCGAGTTTCTTTAAAAAAAAAAAAAAATGGAGGCAGTGACCTAACCCAGGAGCATAATAAGCTTTGCCAGTCTCAGTTCCATGTCTCCAAAGGGGACAATCATAGCACCTGCCTCAGGTGGGTGAGGAAGTATCTGTCTTCAGTTTGCACCTGAGAGGACCCTTGAGGAAACGGGTCTGGAGAGTCACGTGACACTTCCTGGCTTAACCTGTCTTTTGCTTTAGTGGACACTGTGTTTATACTGATTTCTGGTGTAGATAAGTGCTGTTTGTTCACATGATGAAACTAAATTACATTTCTTACATTGTCAGTCCGTTATTTTAACCCTTTACAAGAGTGAGTCCATAAAGCAAAAATTTCAGCATTAAAGCAGCACACGCTTCTCAGGGAGGTCGTTCAGATAGCATGAAAGTGCCTTGAAGTATAAACGAGAGTGCCTCCTCCGTCTCCCAGGCTCCCGCCCCAGTTGCCCAGGGTAGCACGTGCAGACAGCACCTGTCACGGTGCTGCGGGCTGCTCTGTCCGCTCTGGTGCCACTAGAAAAGCGATCCTGACGGGACACCATGTGTCACTGCTTTCTCTCTGCTGGCCCGTCTGTTTTCCAGAGGCTACGGGCGCACCTACTTCAGCTGCACATCTGCCCACACCAGCACCGGTGACGGCACCGCCATGGTCACCAGGGCAGGCCTTCCCTGCCAGGACTTGGAGTTCGTTCAGTTTCACCCCACAGGTAGGACGGGACCACTTTCATGGGGTCAGGACTCTCATACCTCTCGATGCCCCTCTGTAGTCCCACACACTAGCACATTCTCAGAGCCCAGCTTGTCATTTGCTCAAGGAAGTTTTTTCCATTTCTCCCGAGGCAGTTTAGGCCACCACCTTGCCTTGGCGATACCTGCTCCAGTCGTAAAGCTGGAGCTTTATGTAAAGACTGTTCAGTGTCCCTCTCCCCAACTCGATTGTCAGCTCCCGGAGGTGGGGACAGGTGCTGCAGTTCACAGTGCCTGGCACATAGTAGGACCTCATCAGTGTTTCCTGAGTGAATGTCCCGAGAGCTGTTGATCGGAGTTGTGGCATGGGCAGATTCCAGTGTTACAGGGAAAACATCAGGCTGTCCAGTAGAGTATAAAGTCGGAACGAGCTATGGCAGATGCGGCCCCCTGAGATGTTAATGACTATGGTGCCAGTTGTGGGCACATTGAGCTCATCTTGCGTCCTCAGACAGTTGAGTGTGCAAATGTGGAGTTCAGACGGGAGGTCTAGGCTGCAGGTGCAGAATTGAGAGAGTTCATTATTCAGATATGAATTGGAGAGAGAGATCTGCCTCTTGGGACAGGCAAGTCTCAATCTGGACTTTGTTTCTAGTTGCTTTTCTGACCTGTCAACCGAGGGGACACCACACTTTGTGGAAGTAGCCTCCCACCATGCTAAAGAACCAGACCTGGGTTTTCTCTTTGCTCTGTCAGTATATTTTTTCTGATCCCTGGCAGGGATAAAAAGTAAAAAATGTTTTAGGTAGTTTTTTAATACTGGTTTTGGGGGGTTTTGTTTTGTTTTAAAGTTTACTTATTTATTTTGAGAGAGAACATGTGAGCGGGAGAGGAACAGAGAGACCAGGAGAGAGAGAATCCCAAGCAGGCTCCGTCCTGTCAGCATGGAACCTGACTTGGGGCTCTGGCTCCCAAACTGTGAGATCATGACCTGAGCCAAAATCAAGAGTCAAAACACAATCGACTGAGCCACCCAGGTGCTCCAGGAAATTCTTGTTCTTTTTTTTTTTTTTCTTTTAAAAGTTTGTTTATTTTTGAGAGAAAGAGACAGTGTGAGCAGGGGAGGGGCACAGAGAGAGAGACAGAATCCGAAGCAGGCTCCAGGCCCTGAGCTGTCAGCACAGAGCCTGACTGGGGCTCGACCTCACCAACCGTGAGGTCATGACCTGAACTGAAGTCAGATGCTTAACCAACTGAGCCACTCAGGTGCCTCTGCTTTCTTGTTCTTAAAGCAAGAAAACTCTTCTGGTGTGGTAATGACAGTTTTAACTTTCAGGTGACATTGACATAGGTGTTTGTCTCCTTGTTAAAATTCAGTTGCTTAGCATTCCTTATTGAAGGGACAGTGAGATTAAGGGCACAGACCTGCCTAGTTGCCAGGTGTGCATTTGGCTCTGCCTTCCCAGCTGCAGAACACTGACAAGTTCCTAAGCTATCATTGCTCTCTCTGAAAATAGGGATATTTCCTGGGGTTGTTACAAAACTTAGAGTTGTATACAGCAAGTACAGTATAAGTATGAACGGTGGTAATTATTGCTGTTGTTAACCAGTTTTTATTTTTTTATTTTTTTTTTTTAAGTTTTTATTTTTATTTTCAAGAGACAGAGAGAGACAGAGCATGAGTGGGGGAGGGGCAGAGAGAGGGAGACACAGAATCCAAAGCAGGCTCCAGGCTCTGAACTGTCGGCACAGAGCCCAATGCGGGGCTCAAACCCATAGACCGTGAGATCATGACCTGAGCCAAAGTCGGACACTCAACCGACTAAGCCACCCAGGCGCCCCATTAACCCATTTTTAGATACGAATTTTCCAAGCTGGTTTTTCTTACCTAGTCACAATGTCATGCTACAAAAGAACATTCTGCAATTAAAACAAACCTGAGATATTTAACTCATGCTTGGTTGTGCTGAAAGCTGAAAAGCTGTTGGAATTGGAATATTCAGCCAAGCTGTGTTGTTACTACATTAGCTGCCCTTTCTCCTCATTGCTGCTTCATTGGTGCTTTTTGTTGTCAAAACTTCCTACTATTCCTTACTTAACCTGTCCTTTGTCTTATTCTGTTGTGAGCATCATGCCCCTTGCATACCCTTTTCCTTTCCACCCCCAGAAATGTATTGGAAAAAAATTTGCATTTGAAATATTGACCTAGCAATTGTTAGGTTATAATCATCTAATTAACTGGGTTCTTTGCAGGTATATATGGTGCCGGTTGTCTCATTACAGAAGGGTGCCGTGGAGAGGGAGGCATTCTCATTAACAGTCAAGGCGAAAGATTCATGGAGCGATATGCCCCGGTTGCAAAGGACCTGGCATCCAGAGACGTCGTGTCTCGGTCCATGACTCTGGAAATACGTGAAGGAAGGTCTGTGTCATTCTATCCAAAGGTGTCTGAGTGCACACACACACATGCACACCCTCCTTTCTCTTGGGTGGCTGCTATTCATGTCTACCTGTGCACCTGGGCTGGTGTGGCTTCTGTGTGAGTTTTAGCAACTCACCTACCCCACCCAACTCTGAGTAGGCTGCCTCTCCTCCCCTCTGATGGTTGTTTGTCAATTTATGATATCCCTCTAAAAACCTACATTTTGGGAAGTTAAGCTGGTTTGACTTCAGTCTCTCTCAAATCTGTGGAACATCAATTGTGTGTATGAGTGTTATGATAGAGACAGACACTCTGTGTGGGGGAGCAAGACACACATGCCCACAACCTAAGTTAGCATATGGGCCTTCGATGCTGTTTGGGGACCCACATGCGTTCGAGACCTTCACTGTGCAGGCTCTTGAGTGCCAGTGCTGCCTTACGATGGTGATCTTTCTTGTATCTTTGATGTTACAACTTCTAGAGATTTTACATTTGGAGTGTTTGCATTAAAAGGACTTTCTAGTGCATTTACCAAGGAAAACAGCTAATTGTGACTTCCTAAGACTAGAGTATGAGCTCAGTGAGGGCTGGAAGTCTGTCCATGTTCTGACTGTGTCCTACCACATTCAGTCTACCCTGTCACAGAGCAGGTGCTCAGAGCAGATGTGAAGAATGGATGGCCACAAGTGAAGGGAAATTTTGTACAGCATAAAAAAATGTGAAACTCATAGTCTCACATTTTCTATAATTGCCGTTTTTTGCCTCACACCGTGATGTCCTTTTCCACCAGAGGCTGTGGCCCTGAAAAAGATCACGTCTACCTGCAGTTGCACCACCTACCCCCAGAGCAGCTGGCCATACGGCTGCCTGGCATTTCAGAGACGGCCATGATCTTCGCAGGTGTAGATGTCACCAAGGAGCCCATCCCCGTCCTTCCCACCGTGCATTATAACATGGGCGGCATTCCTACCAACTACAAGGGGCAGGTGACCAAACCAGGACCCTTCCACAGTGGGAAAGAGGGTGGGAATGATACAGGTGCCCTTGCGAGCTCAGAAGACCGACATTTTCCTCAGAAGGCACTGTGTTGTTGTACAGGCTGCACTTCCCTTGAGTAGATGCTGCCAGAGGGCAGGGGGCTCGGCCACCTTTCAGCTTTCACTTTTCACTCCACAGTGATGAGTAGTTACTGATAACTTACTGATCCCTCCATAGTAGACAGCCATAGATGTAATATCATTGTTTTTCCCAGCTTATAATTTATTTTACCGTATGATCTCTTGTTACTTTTACTGCAGCCTTGTAAATTGTATTCTCTTTACAACAAGTACCTTCGAGGGTTTGTAGTTCACCCAGAGCTTTTTGGTTCTTGACTTTTTTGGCCTGTCCTTAGGGGCGAGGTGACTGGAGATTACGTTCATAGATGAGTAATAGGCTGGAAGCATCTGAGTTACAACTCAAGTCTGCCCTACTCCCTTCCCTTCATTCGAATCCAGAGTCAGAGTGAGGGAGTAGGGGATCAGTTAGAGGTGGTGAGTGAGGTTTCTCGTGAGCAGTAGGTGTGGGATTAAAATCACAGGTGCTGCCACATGGGATCCTTTGATCTCTCTTGGCCTGGGGTGGCTGAGTGTCTGGGTGCAGAGGGCGGAGACTGGACTGACACAGAGAGTTCCCTGTAGGTGAGAGCAGATCTGGCCTTCACCTGCCCTCCTCCCTCTGCCCCTGCATGCAGACACCCCACCGCAGGAAGCAGTCCTGTGCAGACTTTGCTCCTAAGTCTTCAGTCTTCCTTCCACAGGTTCTGAGGCATGTGAATGGCCAGGATCAGATCGTGCCCGGCCTGTATGCCTGTGGGGAGGCTGCCTGCGCCTCCGTGCATGGTGCCAACCGTCTTGGGGCAAACTCACTCTTGGATCTGGTTGTCTTTGGTCGGGCGTGTGCCCTGAGTATCGCGGAGTCCTGCAGACCCGGTATGTGTTTCTCCAGGCTGTTTCAGGAGGCAAGAGGTTGCCATGTCTTGATTTGTAATTGGAAATTTGTTTAGTGATCATGGAGGGGGTAGTCTCTTTTTACCCCCTATAAGTGAGGAAACAGAGCAATCAGAGATTTATATGGTGATAGACTTGAGACTAGACACAGGTTGGGTGAGGGTCTTAACAATTAAGAAGGTAACCTGGTTTTGGTCAGGTTCTGTCCTATAGTCCTTGTGTTCTGCTTAGAAAAGTCATTGTTAGGGAGTTATTTTAAGGGGAGGTTTATCACATAGTTGCTTGCTCAATATAAATTACTTATTTGTAGTGAAATATTTTAAACAGGTATGACGAAAGAGTAGTTTTCAGTACTTATGGAAAAGTAATTTAGATTCTAAAAACAAAATATAAATACCCTATTAAAGCAGAAAGGGAGGACGTAATGTACACAAAACAGAGGATTGGGTCATATCCGTCCCTGCATTGATACAGTGGATTCAAGTCAGTGATTGCGTTCTTCTGTTAAAATAATCTGCTGAGGAAAAAATGCCATGTGCTAGAAGGGTGAGTCCCACTGTGAACAGGACACTTACTGTCGCTTTGACATTCAGAGGGTCTTCATGTAGATTGTGTTGGCCCATTTGCTCAGAACAACATGTGAGGGGAAGTCACTGTTCCCAAGAGAAGTGTCATGGGATCCCCAGGCCTCTGCTCTTCTCGTTATGCTTCATTGACGGTGACTCTTTAGTATCAGTTGTGCTATTTTTATTGCACAAAAGCTTTTCGTATGGACTTTAAGTTGGTGAAAATCTTACTATCCCATTAGTTAAACACAGCCCTTAGTATACCATGCCGTGCTCCCCTTTACATCTGCAGTTAGCAGATACATGTAAGGAGAAGGACAGTTGTATTTTCAGACACCCCCCCCCCGCCCTTGCTCTGACTACAAGTCCAGGCTGTGAAGGGCAGATGTGGGGCCCTGTCCCAGTGTTTGCTGCAGAGGCAGGAGTTGAACCCACCTGGTCTGATACCAAATCTAATGCTCATTTCACTATAGCAGTGAAGCCTAAAATCAGATCTCAGAGGAAAGCAGAAAATTTGAGGTTTCTTTTCTTTGAAAAAGAGAAAAAGGAAGTTTTGTAAGAATATCTTTACTTTCGGGGCATCTGACTCTGATCCCAGAGTCATGGGATTGAGCCCCACATCAGGGGCTTGGAACCTGCTCAGGATTCTCTCCCTCTGCTCCTTTGCTCACGCATGCACTCATTCTCTCTCTCTCTCTCTCTCTCTCTCTCTTTCTCTCACTCTCTCTCTCTCACTCTCACTCTGAAAAAAAAAAAATTTTTTTTAATATTGTTAGAAAAAATGAATATCTTGTACTTTTATATCTGAAGGATCAGTATACAGCTTTAAAAAGTTTTTTAAACTTAGCAGTAAAAAGGAACAAATTACTCCTACATGCAACAACACAAATGCATTTCAAAACATATTAGGTTGTATGACCCAAGCTTAAAAGGCTATATACATACATCTAACTTTATTTACATAACATCTTGGAGGAGACAGAACTAGGGAATAACACGGCTTGGTGGTTGCCGTCCTGCTCATGGTGGAGCTTGTGTGACTCTGTGAGGCAAAATGTGCAAAACTCTACACCAAAAATGATAATTACACTTTCATTTTTAAAAACAAAAAAGAAAAGGAAAAGCATCACTATATTTTCCCAAATACGAATATTTTAAACATTAAAATGTTTAAACCCTAATCTGGATCCTATTATGATGGTTACAGGAATCCATACCATGTGTCAACATTTGTAGAACTATGCACCTAAAGAAAAATAATTTTGGTAAACGATCACTTTTTAAAAACGTTAAAAACAAAAGCAGAAGAAACCACAACCAGGGGCACCTGGGTGGGTCAGTCAGTTGTGTCCGACTTCGGCTCAGGTCATGATATAACAGTTTGTGGGTTCGAGCCCCGTGTCAGGCTCTGTGCTGACAGCCCAGAGCCTGGAGCCTGCTTCGGATTCTGTGTCTCCCCCGCCCCACTCCGCTTGTACTCTGTGTCTCTCAAAAATGAATAAACATTATAAAAAAGAAGAAGAAGAAGAAGAAGAAGAAGAAGAAGAAGAAGAAGAAACAACTGTAACCAGCCTAAAATTGGGGCATGTCACATGAGAGACCAGTGCCTTGGCCCCTTGCAGAGAGCAGCTGTGAGCAGCCCAACTTTACCTGCAAACCTTTGTTTCCTGTTTTTCATACCTTCTGCCCCTTTTACCTCTTGAAAAAAATACATTTCAAAACATGTTACCCCCCCCCAAAAAAAAACCTTTAAAAAATCTTCAAAACATTAACTTTATTTTTTAGAAAAGCAAGAAGAGCAAATCTTGAGGTTTGGGTAAGCAGATATAAGGGTCTGAATCAGCAAGAGACTTTTAAACGTGCCAGACCAGGTCCTCCCTCGTCTTTGAATGAGGACCACGTGGTGGTGGGGGTGGGTGGGGGTGGCAGAATTGTTGGAAACTGCTCACTACCTGAAGGTGCCAGTTCTCCCTTCTGTAGAGTAATACTGCAAGGTGTCTTTGCATAAATCTAATTTTTAAGCTTAAGAATAGTTTCTGTTTTGTTCAAAGATTTCTTACTGGATACCTCCTCCTTGCTAGAAATTTTGTCTTTATATGTTTACGGCCCCAAGTCAATATGTGGTGCTTCAGTTAAAGGGTGGCTTGGGTGGAACATTGGCTCAGGTTACGGGTACATTTTCCAAAAGCCATTAAATTCTAGCTTTTTGTTTGTATATTTTTTAAGGAGATAAAGTTCCTCCAATTAAACCAAATGCTGGAGAAGAGTCTGTCATGAATCTTGATAAGTTGAGGTTTGCTGATGGAACCCTAAGAACATCAGAACTACGACTCAACATGCAGAAGGTAAGCACCTGTGCTCTGAAGTGAGCAGGCCATTGTGTCCACAGTCCTGTGCCAGGCCCGGGTTGAGTAGCAAGAGGACACATTGCACACAGAAGGCCGCAGGTAGCAGCCCAGGGCGGAAACTACAACTTCTACATCCCACCGTGCTTGTATGTGGCTCCTCAGACCCTCTCTTCTGTTGTGTGTATGTCACAGCCTGAAGGGGGAGAGAGATTGGAAGGTCCAAGAAGGTCCCGGCTGGGAACTTCCTTATACCAGGCTTCCTGAAAGCCCAGCACATCTCATTGCCAAGAAGTTAATCCTATCGTCACACCCAGCTTCTAGCAACTCTGGGAAATGTCTTTAAACTGGGGCCATTGTATCCCCTAAATAAAGTCAGGAAGAGTGGAGAGTGTGGGTTTTGGGAGGAAATGGTAATCTGTGCACTAGTTGTCGTCACAGTATTTATCTTCTAGATCAGCATGTCTGATGGGATGTTCTCTGAGGATGGGAACATGTGTCTTTGACCACATGTGACTGTGCAGCATGTGAAATGTGGCTAGTGTGACTAAGAACTGAGTTTTATTCAGTTTCAATTTAATATAAATCGCTACACATGGTTACTGCATTGGATAACGCAGGGTTAGATCAATAAAAGTAGTATGTAAAACAGCTAGGGATCCATCAGGTTCTTCGACTACAGAGATCCTTGGTCCATGAGTAAGATCTCTGTCCACTTGAAATTATTTGTAAGAATTTGTGGAGGCATTTTCCAAAAAGAAGCCACCCTTTGCTTTAGTCACATTCTGATAAGGAGTCCAGTGGCACAAATGCTCACCACCAAAAGTTGCACCATGCAGCTTTTATAGGACTGTGTGGTTCTGTGTTCAGGTGAGACTGGGCTTCAGGGAGGCTTCCTGGAAAGGTAAGGCAAATAGCGTGTGTGAAGGACAAAGGTATGTTTAAGGAAACCAGTCAAGTGATCTGTGCAGGACTTTTGTGGGGTACTGATACCAGGAGTTGGGAGGCCAGCTAGGACAGATGTAATCATTGCGCTGGATAGTAGGAACTTCCGTTTGGATATGGAAATGGTGAATCCATGAGAGATTTTGAAATAGGAAACCTTAGAGGTATTCCCACTAAATAAGGCACGTACAGATCTTTGACTTACAATGGGGTTATGTCCTGAAAAAATGCATTTAACACACTTGTCTTACTGAACATTCGCCTAGCTGGCCTTAAATGTGCTCAGAGCACCTAGGTTAGCTTGCAGTAGGGAAAGTTCATCTGACATGAAGCCTATTTTATAACAGGGTGTGGTCTGTCTCACATAATTTATTGAATACTGTACTGGAAGTGAAAAACAGTGGTTGTGTGAGTGGAGATGGTTATTGAGCCTCAGGATCATGGGGCTCAGTGGGAGCTGCAGCTGCTACCACCACCCAGAGTCATGAGAGTGCGCCCTAATGCACACTGCTAGTCCGGGAAAAGGTGACAGTTGCCGGTACGGTTTCTCTGAATGAAGATCCCTTTTGTTTCCTTGTAAAGTTGAAAAATCATTGCTCAAACCCTCATAGGTTAGGGACCATCTGAATTGGTATCTGCTGTGTGCCAGGCAGTATTCTAGATGCCCGAGTCATCCAAAGAAAACAAAAAATCCTGCCCTCGTGGAATGTACATTTGAGTTGGGGGACGGAGTAATCATTTTGCTGATTCCAGTAAATACAGTAAGAAAGAGAAAAGAAATGACGAATGTATTGAAAAGGAGTAGACAAAATTATTGCTTACTGATACAATTAAAAATTCCAAGATGGTAAGTGGAAAACTAATAAAAACAAGAATGAAGTAAAGCATCTGGATAAAAGGTTCATATATAAAAATGAGTAGCTTTCCAGTATACCTGCAGTAATCCATTTGAAAATGATCTTCACAGTGCAGCCAAAAAGTTTAAAATACCTTGAATAAACCTAACCCTAAAGAGTATGACAACATGAGCGCTGAAGAACATAAAAGAATGTTTTAATTAACATTTACTAGATTCTGAGATAGCTTTTTCCCTTTGCTTTTGCTGAAAAGCCAAGACGTTTGATGGTATGCTTTATAATTTTTAAATTATGTATCATTCTAAAGAAATAGATGAGGTATCTGTTAAATAGAACTAAGTCAACAAGCTGTGTTAGTCTGTGATAGAGAAGGAGACATCTAGATCAGTTGCATAGAGTCCAGAAGTAGGCCCAGGCACACGTTGTGATTAAGCATGGGATAAAGGGGTTTTTCAAGTGTGATGAAAGGTCATTCGGTGAGTGATAGGAAACAAAGGTAGATCCTAAAATAAATTTCAGTTTTATTTCATGTCCCATTTCTTATGAGCATAAACAAGCAAACCATACAGGAATTTGACACATGAGGAGTTTTTACAGTATTTAACCAGAAGTCCACCAGGGAACGCTCCCAGGCTTCTCACTTCTCCCTCTACTTTATGACCATCCACTCCAGGCTCACTGCAGACCACCCCATAATCTTAGCACTTCTTAGTTTGTGTCAGCAAGGAGCCACCTGCTGCTCCTAGAACATTTACCACCAGATCTCGAGGGTGGAGCAAGTCTAGGAACTGCTGTCTCCTTGGGAATTCGAAGGTGGAACCCTTACACCTTTCTGCCACCACTCAGTACATTATGCCTCAGAAGTAAGTCTGCTTGGAATCACAGATCTTGGCCAAGTTCCACAAACTGCCTTCCCTAAATGCACAATGTTCCATTTTAAATAACGGACATGGATTTAAGACATGTACTTAATAGGAACATAGAATCATGTTTTAAAAGCATTTATCAGGGGCACCTGGGTGGCTCAGTCAATTGAGTGACTGACTTCGGCTCAGGTCATGATCTCACTGCTCGTGGTTCAAGCCCTGCATCAGGCTCTGTGCTGACAGCTCAGAGCCTGGATCCTGTGTCGGATTCTGTATCTCCCTCTCTCTCTCTCTACCCCTTCCCCATTCACACTCTATCTCTTAAAAAATAAACATTAAAAAAATTTAAAAAGCATTGGGGTGCCTGGGTGGCTCAGTCAATTGAGCGTCTGACTTCGGCTTAGGTCATGGTCTCGCAGTTCGTGGGTTCAAGCCCCACGTCAGGATCTGTGCTGACAGTTCAGCCTGGAGCCTGCTTCAGATCCCGTGTCTGCCTCTCTCTCTGCCCCTTCCCTGCCCACTGTGTCTCAGAAATGAATAAACGTTAAAAAAATTAATAAAATAAATTAATAAAAAAGCATTAATCAGAACTTCATTTAACATCTATTTATGATAAAACTCTCAACAAGGCAGGTATAGAGGGAATGTACCTCAGTGTAATCAGGGCCATATGTGACAAGCCCACAGCTACTGTCACACTCAGTGGTGAAAAGCTAAAAGCTTTTCGTCTTAACATAGGAGCAAGACAATGTTCACTCTTACCACTTCATTCAACACAATACTGGAAGTCCTAGCTAGAGCAGTCAGGCAGGAAAGAGAAATAAGAGGTGTCCAAATTGGAAAGGAAGAAGTAAAAGTCACTATTTATAGATGTATCAGATCATATTTGACACAGACTCCACCAAAAAAACTTAGACCTGGTAAGTGAATTCAGTAGTGTTGAAATATGCAAAATCAATACATAAAAATCTGTTGTTTCTGTATACAAAGAATAAATCTTCTGAAAGAGAAATTAAGAACATAATCCCATTTACAATTGTTTCAGAAAGAATAAAATACCTGGGAATAATAAATTTAACCAAGGAGGAGAAAAACCAGTACACTGAAAACAGTAAAACAGTTTTCTCGTATAGAATGGGAGAAAATATTTGCAAATTATATGTCTGATAAGGGGCTAATATCCCAAAATATATAAAGAACTCCTACAACTCAATAGTGCAAAAACAGCCTAAGAAATGGACAGAAGGGCTGAATGGATGTTTCTCCAAAGAAGACCTATGGATGGCCAACAGATACATGAAAAGATGCTCAATGTCACTCATCATCAGGGAAATGCAGATCAGAACCACAATGAGCCATGGCTGGCTGGCTTAGCCAGTGGAGCGTGCAACTCCTGGTCTTGGGCTTGTGAGTTCGAGCCTTGTGTTAAAAATAAAATCTTTTTTGGGGTGCCTGGGTGGCTCAGTCGGTTGAGCGGCCAACTTCGGCTCAGGTCATGATATCGCGGTCCGTGAGTTCGAGCCCCGCGTCGGGCTCTGTGCTGACAGCTCAGAGCCTGGAGCCTGTTTCAGATTCTGTGTCTCCCTCCCTCTCTGACCCTCCCCCGTTCATGCTCTGTCTCTCTCTGTCTCAAAAATAAATAAACGTTTTAAAAAAAATTTTTTTTTAAATAAAATCTTTTTTAAAAAGGTGAAATGCATAAGAAAAAAATCTAAAGGGTTTAATGGTTCTTGGCATGGCTTTTCATATGAATTGAAGATTTACAAATGGTATTTTGTGTTACAGTCGATGCAAAATCATGCCGCAGTGTTCCGTGTGGGAAGTGTGTTACAGGAAGGTTGTGAGAAAATCAGCCAGCTCTATGGAGACCTAAAACATCTGAAGACATTTGACCGAGGTGAGCATTTCTGTGGGCCCCTGCACACAATTGGGGTGCTGGGCATTTGCAAGGGAGGCTGCCTCAGGGTCCTGTCCATCCCACTTAGTGCTGACTTACCCGTCCTTGCTATTTGTGTGGATGCTGGCAAGCCCATAGCTACAGCCTGGAGTACCCATCTGACTGGATCCTGTCTCTCATGGGTGCCTTGTGTGTCCTCAGGAATGGTCTGGAACACCGACCTGGTGGAGACCCTAGAGCTGCAGAACCTGATGCTTTGTGCACTTCAGACCATTTATGGAGCGGAGGCTCGGAAGGAGTCACGTGGTGCTCATGCCAGGGAAGATTATAAGGTGCGCCTTCACAACATACCCTATTTGCACATCATGCCTTCTCTCACCTGGCCTTGCTTAGTCCCTAACCCTGTACTTTCTCTGCATTTCACTCAATTTTCCCAAAAGTAAATTTTAAAAAGTATGCCCTTTTTTTCCCCCCCTGATAACTTTTACACTTTGGTATCACTGTGTTTACTACCAATGTGACCTTTTTCTTGGTTTGGATCAGTATCTGCTGCTGCCAGTAGCACCCTGAGCAAAACACACCTGAACTTTACTTGGTCAAAGGTTACTGTGCAGTCCGAGTATTATTGCCAGAAAATGCTAACTTACTGACTTAAAATGATGAGGAAATCATCATTTGAGACCTGATCTCATCTTGGGTCACTTTTTAAAAAATTTTTAATGTTTGGTTTTTTTTAATGTTTATTTTTGAGAGAGAGACAGAGCACAAGTTGGGGAGGGACAGAGAGAAGGAGACACAGAATCCGAAGCAGGCTCCAGGCCCTGAGCTGTCAGCACAGAGCCTGACACGGGGCTCGAACTCATGAACTGAGAGATCATGACCTGAGCCGACATTGGATGCTCAACTGACTGAGTCACCCAGGCGCCCCATTGGGTCACTACTTTTTTTAAATGACCTGGTTTTTATGCAGAGTACAGTTGTCAGATTTTTCCAGAACAGAGCACTCAGCATATGACAGCAAAACATCAAGGAAATGGGCACTCGGGAACAAACACGAATTTAGGATGGAATGTCGGCAGGACCCGAGCCACTTTCCAGACAGACAGGCTTTGGTCTGGGACAGTATTAGTGTTCCTGGTAGCAGGCTCACCAGTCAGCTGTGAAACTTTGTTAATTTACCTTCCACTGACTGGAGCTGGATTAGATTAATATTAATTAAGCACATTTGTCACATGTACTGAGAACTAGAAGCTTCTCTAGGCTGTTGGTTGGCAGTTTGTGTGATGAGATGAATGAGTTTTCATTCAGTGTTAGCAGATAAGCAGGTGGAAGCTGCTTCCCCTGGGAGAGCTCACCTGTAGGTATGTGTTCAGAAATAAGGGAAGGTGGGGCACCTGGGGGGGGGGGTGCGGTGCTCAGTCAGTTAAGCATCTGACTTTTGATTTCATCTCAGGTCATGATCTCACCATTTGTGAGATCAAACCTTGTGTCGGGATTCTCTCTCCTCTGTCGCTCCACCCCTCTCCCCCGCTCATGCTCCTTTCTCTTATAAAATAAATAAACAAAAAGGGAAAGAAGGTGCTAGCCCCACTTGCTTGCCTTTCCCCACCACCACACTCACCTCACTCAGCAGAAACAGAAGCAAAGTGTTTTTATTTTATTTAATTAATTAATTTTATCTTTAAGTAATTTGTCTCTACACCCAACATGGGGCTGAAACGCTTAACCCCGAGATCAAAAATTGTGTGCTCCACCGACTGAGCCAGCCAAGTGCCCCTGGTTTTCATTTTAAGAGGCTCTTGTACATTCTTATTCATTTCTATGTGCCGGGTATTCCTTAATAGTGTTCAGCTTCTCTTTGAGAGTTTTTGAACAAAATTTTAATATAATTGCTAGAACTGAAACATTTCAATAAAAGCTGAAAGAAGATGAAAGTTCCCAGAGTACAGAGCAGAAATACAAAGTATTTGATAAACTTTTAAGTGCATAAAAGATCTGATTTCCACACCCAACCACCCACTGGTTGTAGAAATGGAGCTCTGAGCTCATGGTGCTGCAGACCCACTGCTAGCTCTGTGGCCTCAGTGGATTCTACCCTTGTTGGGACCTGCGCCGTGGAGGCCCTGGAGTGAGGAACGGCCTGTCTGGGAGCCCCAGGGTGGACAGGTCCTCTGGAGGACTGACCACTGGCAGATGGATCACATGTCTCATCTCTCCATCCCACCTGCATTTGGGACTCAGTTGCACTGTTTTTCACATTGTGTGTTGTTTTATTTTTTATTTTTTTTTTTTAATTTTTTTTTCAACGTTTGTTTATTTTTGGGACAGAGAGAGACAGAGCATGAACGGGCGAGGGGCAGAGAGAGAGGGAGACACAGAATCGGAAACAGGCTCCAGGCTCTGAGCCATCAGCCCAGAGCCTGACGCGGGGCTCGAACTCGCGGACCGCGAGATCGTGACCTGGCTGAAGTCGGACGCTTAACCGACTGCGCCACCCAGGCGCCCCTCACATTGTGTGTTGTTTTAGATCAGATCTACACAAAATGGTTTTTCATTAGGGATTGTAGAAGGAAGGGGCATGGGTTGAAAAATGGACTAGGAATGTCCCAGCTCAGAACAAGGTCTGGTTGGGTCAGTGGATACCTCCTTGTTGGGTGGGATCTAGGAGGATTCATAGCAGACTGGTCTCTCATGTATCGTTTCAATGAGTTTGCCATATTTTCCGGTTAAATTGCTGTTAGAGAAGTAAGAAACTTGAAGTGTGATTGTTAGTGGTATTTTCTGAAATACACTTACTTTCTCTGGCCTCAGGAGCGGATTGACGAGTATGATTACTCCAAGCCCATCCAGGGGCAGCAGAAGAAGCCATTTGAGGAACACTGGAGGAAGCACACCCTTTCCTATGTCGACATCAAGACTGGGAAGGTATATGGGGGCATGTTCTGTTCACATAGTGCTGACAAATACGCTGTCCCACATGTTCTAGAGTTCAGCATGTGACGGACTGGGAGAAGCAGCATGGATTTAAGTCGACCATTGACAGATTTGAGATACCACTGGAAAAGACCTTGTCAGTCAGCTTCTGTCTGGAGGCAGAATTCAGCATGGGCAGGTGGTTCAGAAGGGCTGGTCTTCCACAGCTTAGCACTGGGCAAGGAGTGAGCACCCAAGCCTGGATAGCAGGGGAGGGGATGAGGATTCTGGAGCCCATAGAGAGCAAGATCAGGGGGTGGGGGTGGGACGGGAAAACACTGCTTTCTTCCCATTGGTCGGACCACCTCAGGGTGCAGCCTCAGGGAACCCAGGGTATGCTGTGCAGCCCTTGGCATTGGCCTGGGCACAGCAAGCAGGGGAGGGGGTGAGGGTGCTGGGAACAACCAGCTACAAGTACAATAAAGGCTCACAGTCTTACTCCACCGAAGGGTAATTCACCCATTTGACTTTTCTCCTGGGCATTAAGAGTCCGAAATAAGATACAAAGTGTGTGCCCTTAAGCTTTTCAGGCTTGTAAGGGATCATCTCAATTATTTGTCTCAGTCTGCAGAAATTGCATTGTGCTTTGTTGTCATCACTTTATACAGAGTACCTAGTGTCTGCTATTTCAGGCAGGCAGTGATTTTCATAATTTTGCATGAAGGCTATTTTCTGACAGTGTATGTAGAAAGATATCAGACTGGGGCCACCTGGGTGGCTCAGTCAGTTAAGTGTCTGACTGTTGATTTCAGTTAAGGTCCTGATCTCACAGTTTGTGGGGTCAAGCCCCGCATTGGGCTCTTCACTGACAGCACAGAGCCTGCTTGGGATTCTGTCTCTCGCGCTTTCTTTCTCTCTCTTTGTCTCTCTCTCTCTTTGCCCCTCCTCCACTCTCGCAATCGTGCATGCTTTCTCTCAAAAATAAACAAACATCAAAAAAATTATTTAGAAAGGTATCAGACTTCTGTCTCAGTACAATCCTATTTTTGGTAATGTTCAAGACTTTTTACAATTATATAAGAAGTAAGTGCTCATTTTAAAGTATGGAAAGTGCAAGATAAAGGAAATTAACATTTGTAAGATCACCAATCACAGATACCCCTTATTATTATTTTGAAATTTTTATTTGTGAAATTTTGAAGTTTATTTTGAAAATTTATTTTGAAATTTTATTTTATTTCATTATTATCATTTTGAAATATTTCCTTCAAGTTTTGCATGTATGTTTATACACTTTTCTTTATATGTATGTTTATACACTTTCCTTAAATATGAGTAGAAAAATATATAGTTTAAATGTAATTAAAGGATGACAGTATATACAGGGTTTCACCTACTTCTTAAGCATTTGTGTAAAGCATCAAGAATTTTGTACATTGTTATTTTAATTGCTGTATTTCACTACATGGATTTACCATAATTTACATAGCCCTGTTGTGCTTTTAGATCCTTTTTGAGTTTGTTAGTGAAAAATACTCTAGTACATACTTGTGGTTTTAAGTTCCTGAAATTTGCCAATTTTTTTTTTTTTTAATTTAGTTTGAGAGAAAGAGAACAGGGGAGGGACAGAGAAGGAGACTCCCAAGCAGGCTCTGTGCACTGTCAGTACAGAGCCCCATTCAGGGTTCGAACTCACGAACTGAACCGTGAGATCATGACCTGAGCCGAAATCAAGAGTCGGGTGCTTAACCGACTAAGCCGCCCAGGTGCCCCTACAAATAAGTTTTATAATTTTTCAAAAGAGCATAAGAGAATGCTGTTTGTGTGGTTTTCCACAAATTTTGTCTATCAATTTTTCTTTTTAAGGTCTCCTTGGAGTACAGACCCGTCATTGACAGAACTTTGAATGAGGCAGACTGTGCCACAGTCCCTCCAGCCATTCGCTCCTACTGATTGGGCCAGAGATGACCGACTTTGTACCCATGTATAATAATAGCTCATGTGTGCTTTTATATCATAACTGTCCTATTGATACCCTGTCCTCAAGGGAACAAGGGTCACCATTCGAATAGGTATCATCTACCTGGTGGCCAGAAGCTTGCCAGTAATCAACAGCCAGGAAGTGTGAGGCTTCATTCTTGTGAACTAATAAAACTGGGCATGATTCTTAAATAAACATAAATTACAAACCTATTTCTATTCCAAGTCCATTTATGAGCTTATACTGTTTGACTTGAGGCCTGTTTGTTGACCTGAAATATCGAAATCCAGAAATTTTGTTGTAGTATATAATTAAGTAAAAATGAATTTCAATGCTGACAGCACATGAAAGAAATAAACATATTCTCCTTGTTCTTAGTAAGCAAATGGTTTAATATGTGAACCTGTGTCCTAAAGTATTTAAATAACCGGATACTAAAGGAAACAGATGGATTTCTTCTTTCCCCACTTGCTTTCAGCTGCTACTTGGGGTCTCCTTCCTAGTAATTGTCTCAGGGCTGGCTTCTGTAGACTCCAGTCCACAGCAGGTAGGGTCATTGATATTACTGTCTGTTTTTCAATTTTAAGGATGGTCTTTACAAACTTAGTTTGCAAATATGTAAAACATTTATGTTCTTTCAGAGTCCCTTATATTTGGAGCTAACCTCCTTAATTGTTCCTGCATTCTCTCCCTTCTCTCCCTCATAGCAACCACTTTAGTTATCTTCTTAGCTAAATGTTTAAAGAGAAGAAGAAAGCAAATCTGTATTTGCATTATGATGTATAGACCATTGTGCATTCCTTGTCTGCATATCCGGAGGTCACTCCTTATCAGTGAGTCTTTGTTCCTTCCTTTGGCTGCATGAGTGTACCTTACTCTCCAGTGATGGGCATTTGTGTTATTTCCAGTATTACAGATGCCACAATGAGTAACTGTGTGCTTGAAGTCATTTTCTTCGCCAGTTTCTTTGAGGTGGAGTCCTAGAAGTAGAATTGCTGGGTCCAAGGGTAAATGCACATATTGTTTTGTTAGACGTTCCCAAATTCTCTTCCATAGGGGCTGTGATGGAGGAGAGTTGCTGTTTCCCACAGCTTTGCCAAGAAAGTATGATGGCAAGTAAGAGTTGCTGATTCCTGGGCTGGGGGAGGAAATGTTTAAGATGAGCCTAAAAAGGTGTCTGAGCTGGAAACCGTCAGGGAGCACTGGGGCCAGAAGAGGCATTGGAGCCAGCAAACAATGGTGGCTGCATTGATTGAGACTGAGTGACTATATTAAAAACATGCCGTTGATTTATAATGACAGTGTAAAAACTCAGCCAAAACTGAAGAAACAGAAACACACAATTAAGCAAGTTAGGCACTAACTACTAACACTGAAAATGGGCAATTAAAGGAAAATCATGATTATCCTGCCTTTTATCCACACATTGCCATTCAGGGTAACCTAGTTAATTAGGAATGTATTTTACAGAGGAATTCCTTCAGATAAATGAGTAAGGACTGATAGAATTTAAAGACCCCCTTTTTGCAATCCCTAATGTGGTTCTGGAACTTGCCTGTGAATCAGAGTCACCTGGAAGGATTGTTGAATAATTCCTTACCCCACCACAGGACTTCTGGTTCCGTAGGTCCTGGGGTTGGGCCTGAGAATTTGCATTTTTAATATGTCCAGGGACCACACTTTGAAAACCACCTGCACAGGATCATGTGGTTCAACAAACATGAAGGGGGTGGTTTTCAGGAGAAAACAACAGGTGCAAAGACTACTGACAACTTCAGACCTCCATCCCAACCAGCAGATGGAACAAGGTATAGCCAAAGCAGTTTGCAGAAGTGGGAGTATAAATATAGGCACCTCAGCATCATTTAAGTGTTAAGACAATGAAAAGGTAGCACAGTCATGTATGTGAAGCATGATAAGACAACAAAAGTGCTGATTGGTTCCAAAGAAGTAACTGAGGGTGGCAGCCTCTTTATGTCTGTCTGCTACTTCTCAACATTGTGAGACCAAGAAAACCGCTGGGGAGTGGCTGGTCTGGAAATGCACATTTCTATGGGACAGAATACTTCATACTGGAAATGTTTTATACATTGTGTATTCAAGGTTTCTAGGAGAATCCACACGTTGAAGGAATTGACAGACCAAAGATATTTAAAAAAATGCATCAAAGTAAAAAGTAGAGTACTGCCCAGAGAGATGTGAATCATTTCTAATCTGGATAAAAAGAAGCAACAAACTTAAGATACAGTACAATACTCAGACTTAAATACTGTCCATAGCATTAGCCATAGCCACATAGCTATTGTTTGCTAGATTTATATAAAATTTAAAATTAAATTCCCAAGTCACCTTGATTCATTTCAACTAGTAGCTATATGTAGCAAGTGACTCCCACACTAGACAACAAAACAATCCCATCATTGCAGAAAGTTCAATTGGCCAACACCAATATAGACATTTACTATTATCTTACATTAAACAGCGTATATTTGATAAATTGACCACTGCTCAGAAACCTGAGTTAAATAAAAAGTGGTAGGTCATTCTCTAGCAATACTAATTTGTAAAGAATATTGATTGGAGAGGATGTAGAAGGCTGGGCAGTCAGCTGCCCCCTAGAATTCTGCACCAGAGTCTGTAAAACGGAAAGTGACACAGGTCTCCATGTAAATGTCACAGTGTAAGCCATTACTGATGTGAAATGAGGCATAAATAATGAATCAAAGTGGCTTCAGAGGGAAAGCTGTAAGGGTGGATAAATACAAAATATGTGTGTGTGTGCACATTCACGCGCAAAAACAAATGGGCACGAAACTTATTTGGTCATCCATTTGTTCACTGTCTATTGAGGGCTTAGTATATGCCAAAGACATAAGATAACAAGAGGGTAGACTGTGAAGTGTGAGGAATCCTAGCACCCAGAAAGAGCCAACATTTAGAAAAACTCTAAGGATAGTAATAGAGGCATTTTTCAATTAGCTCAGAGATATTACACCAAAGGAAAGACTGGCCCAACATTAGACACGTGATGTGCTAATGTTAATGGGAGGAAGAGAGCAGTGCTGTCTTTCAGTTTACTTCTCTACTTTCCCATCCAGGAGCACCACCTACATGGAAAGCTTAGAACAGACCTGGTTAGGAGGGAATTGAATCCCAAGATCGGCGAGGGGATAGGGCAAGTACATCAATACTTTAAGTGATTGAGTCAGCAGGACTAGGCAGGGGATGATCTGCCTCTTTTCTGTTGGCAGAAGGTCTCCCCTGTGGCTGCGCAGCATTTTCGTAAGGAGGCAACAGGACTCCAGGCAACACTCCCATCAATGGCAGCTGGAGGACTCAGAGGCTTGGTCCTGCCCTCCCAGTACAGCATGGGCTGTGACCCACCTGCCGTGCTCTATCCAGCCTCTCAGAGCCAGAGACGTTCATTAGAAATAAGGGCCATGGTGAAGGGAGGGATGCACCAGGCCAGTCTCTGCTGAAGCCTTCTAGATTGATCTGTACATTTGGGTATATGCTGGTGGGAGGAGGGGAGAATTTTCCCTAAACCTTCATTTTCTAGTCATTAATCTCTCTTTTAAGAGTCAGCCTTGGGGCATCTGGGTGGCTCAGTCGGTTAAGCGGCTGACTTCAGCTCAGGTCATGATCTCTCCGTCTGTGAGTTCGAGCCCCGCGTCGGGGTCTGTGCTGACAGCTCAGAGCCTGGAGCCTGTTTCAGATTCTGTGCCTCCCTCTCTCTCTGCCCCTCCCCCGTTCGTGCTCTCTTTCTGTCTCAAAAATAAATAAATGTTTAAAAAAAAAAAAAAAAAGAGTCAGCCTTGCCCTGACAGATGATGCAGGAAAGCAGAGCTAGGCCTGGCCTAAAATCTCCTTGCCTGTTTGACCTTAGGCCAGCCATGGTTTTCTCATCAGTAAAACGCAGACCCTGGTGGCTTGCCCTGAGGCGCTGGTGTGAGGGTTACTCAAAGGAACAGTGACACACTAGGGTAGAGTCTCACTCCTTGTGAGCATTCAGGAAGTGCTCCTTCCTTTGGATGGTTCATTTTGCACACCTGGAACGAACAGAAGGCAGAACAGAACACTTCTAGGCCCTGCAGATGGTGCTGGCTGTGGCCATCCAGGTTGGGGACTTGGCCACAGGTTGGTGGAGAGTGACACTGTCAGGAGAGGGAGGCCAGGGCCTGCTGCAGTTGCGGAGACGGTTCTTGCTGAAGTTTCCCTACAATTCGTGTTGCAAAATCAGTTATTAATTTTGTGGAGTTAGAACAGAAAAGGAGCCAGAGATGGGACTAAAGATGGGTTTCAGAAGCCACAGATCAAAGACCTGTGGAAAATTCTAGAAAACATTATTCAATAACTGATGTGAATGAATACTTTATGAGAAAATTAGAAACTTTTTGAATTCACTAAGTCATGGGAAAACCACACGTTAAGAGTTTTGTAGATTAGCACTGTAGGTGAATGCCAAAGTCAGAATATTTTAATTTCCTTGAAGATCCTGCAAGAACCCTTCACATCGTGTGGTGGTTAGGATGCAGGAAAGGGGGCAGAGAGTGATCCCTGGTCACGTCTGTGGCCGGGCCAAGGGCCTGGATGATATATCGGTGTCCTCAGAGAAGGGGGGCTCCGGGCTGGAGGCCAGCTCCTGGACTCTCGGTCCTTCGGGGACTGGGAAGCACCGTGGGAGGGTCTCGCCTCAAGAAACCCAGCCATGAGGACCAAACAGCACTTAAAATCCCAGGGGCTGGAACAGGCTCTGTAGCAGAGGGAACAATTTCCGGGGTCTTCGGGAAGCCTCCTGCAGGGCGCTGCGGTCCCCACGGGGAGGGCTCCCCTGCGGCGGTGTCCAGCAGCAGAACCGCCAGTGAGGTGCAGGCCGCGCAGGGGCGAGGTGACACAACAGGAGGACACGTGGGAAGTCTGACACATTCCAGAAAGACGAGTTCTTCCCCTCGGCCACGCTCACTTTGATGACTTTTTAAAAAGCTTATTGATTTTGAGACAGAGCACGGGATCAGGGGAGGGGGGGAGAGAGGGGGAGAAGGGGAGAGAGAGAGAGAGAGAGAGAGAGAGAGAGAGAGAGCGAGAGAGAGAGAGAGTGAGAGAGTGTCCCAAGCAGGACTAACCCCTAACCCTAACTAACCCTAACTCCACCCCGGGCTCGAACCTGTGAGATCACGACCTGAGCCGAAAGCAAGAGTCCCTCGCATCCCTTTGATGACTTTTTGATGCAAAACTTAAACACGCTGGGGGGAAACCGCTGTCGCCTTGCGGGTGTAAGCGGCAGCTCGCACGGGTAGCGCGGGATCCGCTCCCCCGCGCGCCAGGGCGTCGGTGTCGCTTAGCAACGGGGCCGCCAGGCCTAGGCCGAGGTCCAGCTGCCAGCGGGGACACGCCTCCTTCCAGCGTTCCCGGAAGTGGCGTAAGCGGTAGGCCCCGCCTCAGGAGAGGCGGAAGTGGAGCGGCCTCCAGCATCCAGCCTCCAGCCCCCAGCCCCCAGCCCCCGCCTGCAGCCTCGGCCCGGCAGTGCGTCTGGGCCCATGGCCGCCTACCCGTACCGCCCGGGCCCCGGGGCCGGCCCTGCTGGAGGCGCGGCGCTGCCAGACCAGAGCTTCCTGTGGAACGTTTTCCAGAGGTGAGGCCCGGCGCCACCCAGGCACTCACGAGGCTCCACCGGTCTCCCCTACGTTCTCCTCGGCCACCCACCTCCCGGCCTCCTTCCTGGCTCCCCCCCCCATGCCTTTTCCTGGCTCCTTCCGGCCTCCCCCCCCCCACGCCTTTTCCTGGCTCCTTCCGGCCTTTCCCCCCCGCCCCCCCAAGGCTCTTCCTGGCTCCTTCCGGCCTCCCACTCCCCAACCAACCCCCCCCACGCCTCTCCCCAGCCTCTTTACTGGCTCCCTCTGGTCTTCCCCTCGGCCTCCCTCCTGCTTCCCTTTGGTCTCCCGTCACCCTGACTCCCTTCCTGGCTCCCTCCGGCCTCCCCCTTGGCCTCCTTCCTGCTTCCCTTCGGCCTCTGGCCTCCTCCTTCCTGGCTCCCTTAGGTCTGGCCCCGACCTCGTGCCGGAAACCCCCCCTTCCCCCAGGCCCCTGTCGAGGTGCAGAGCCCGCTGCAGGTGTCCAGGGGATCGCGGCCCCCACCCCCGAGCCTACAGCCCAGGGGATTGCTGCTCCGGGAGGGTCTTCGGGATGCTTGTTTAAGGTAAACAGAAACACAGACTGCTCCAGCGCTGTTACAGTCCAGCAGCTGGGAAAGAAGCTGGAGACCGGCACTGCAGCGTATTCTGTCCCCAGGTTGCCCTTCAGAATGAATGAGTGACCAATGGTCATGGAAGGACGTGTCTGAGGCAGTCTTTTTGCTGTTTATGAAAAGGAGAGAATACAGACTGTCCAAGGGAAAGAAAAGGAGAAAGGCTTGACAAGGCAAAAGGAGCCATCTCTTTGGGAGAACCTTGTTCCCATGCGGATGCGAGAGTGAGAGTCCTAGCTGCCTCCAGAGTTGACGTAGGCTTGGCAGAGGAATGAAGTGTTTATGCTTGATATGTTTTGCTTGTCCTGCTCTTTTATTCACCAGCTTGACTGGTCTTGATTTTGTAGGGTTGATAAAGACAGGAGCGGGGTGATATCGGACAACGAGCTTCAGCAAGCACTCTCCAACGGTGAGTGGGACCTAGTCGTCAGGACTTCTGCTGAACTTTGAGCCTGACCCACCTGTAGTAAATAACTTCTTTTCCCAAGTACAGAGGAGTTATGAAGGCCTAATTACTGTTACTGGCATGTGGTGGAGGTGCTTCTGATTTATTTTGCCAGTGGGTATCCTGCGCCAAGGGCCTTGCCGAGCCGTTCCAGCCCCTGCATGGACAGGCGCAGGGAAGCACTTGAGAAGTGGAGGTTAGGGTGTAGGTTTTAGGGAAGGATAGGAAGTTTAGCTTTGTAGGGCTAATATGCTTCAGGTACATTGAAGATCACTGATTCCTTTCGTGACCGTATCTCTGTGACCTCTTGGGAGAGGATCATCAAGGTGCCAAGGGCACCATGGGGAAGTGACTGGGATGTTGGGGATGTGGCTCTGGCAGGTGGATTGTGGGAAGATGGTCTTATCAGTGGGAGAATACTAGGCATTCAGACAGGGATAAAGGACCATAGCTGTTACATGGCAGTGTGTTGGGGTCTCTCCATGGAGTTCTCTTGCCAGTTTCAGCCTGATTAATCCACAGAAGTACTGTTTGAGACCTTTCATTTTATTAACTACCTGGCTCTTTTGCCTTTTAAAAAATCCCTCAGATGCCACTGACTTTTCTGATTCTTAGATTTGTAGCTTGTCTTTCCAGAGGTGTGCCATTTAAGGTAGAAAGGGATCGATTCTAAGATGTTGGAAGACTCTTTTTTTTTTTTTAAGTTTATTTTGAGAGAGAGCGCACGTGCATGCGTGTGAGAGAGTGGGGGAGAGTCAGAGAGACAGAATCCCGAGTAGGCGCCACACTGTCAGCATAGAGCCCAATTAGGGGCTCGAACCCACGAACTGTGAGATCATGACCTAGCTGAAATCAAGTCGGTGCTTAACCAACTGAGCCACCCAGGTGCCCCAAGATTCATTTTTATTAGTAGGAACCAGTTTGATGTTCTAGAAAAAGTAAGGATGCCGCCACCACCTCACAGTGCTGGATATCGGGCTAAAGGAGAATACGTGCCCTCATTGTGGGCACATACCAGGCACTTAGTGTGGTTTATTGCCTCGTGATTTACATGAAGTACAGGGTTTGTATTTACAGATTAATACGTTTAAAGAACGGTACATACCACTGACTTTTTTCCTCCAGTATTTAACGTATATGGGCCACAGGTATTGGTGTATAACTTCACACGTATTTATGTTGTTGAGTTTACGAAATTTTTCTTAAATTTTATTTTTAATTTTTTTTAAATTTACATCCAAAATAGTTAGCATATAGTGCAACAGTGATTTCAGGAGGAGATTCCTTAGTGCCCCTTACCCATTTAGCCCATCCCCCCCCCACCACCCCTCTAGTAACCCTCAGTTTGTTCTCCATATTTATGAGTCTCTTCTGTTTTGTCCCCCTCTCTGTTTTGATATTATTTTTGTTTCCCTTCCCTTATGTTCATCTGTTTTGTCTCTTAAAATACTATATAGTTGTGTTTACAAAATTAAGAAATTTCTTTATGGGGCGCCCGGGTGGCTCAGTCGGTTGAGTGTCCCACTTTGGCTCAGGTCATGATCTCACGTTTCATGGGTTCGAGCCTCATGTTGGGGTCTGTGCTGACAGCTGGGAGCCTGGAGCTTGCTTCAGATTCTGTGTCTCCCTCTCTCTCTGTCCCTCCCCTGCTCTTTCTTTCTCTCTCTCTCAAAAATAAAAATGGACATAAAAAAAAAAATTTCGTTACTCTCATTTGACAATTGTGCCTTCTTGATTCCTCGCTTATCATTACTAATCTCTTTTCAATTTTTGTGTCTCCAGTACTTGGTTACACTTGGAGGAGTAGAAGATAAGGTTACTAGCACATGTCAGAAACAGCTGCAATCCAGCAGGCTATGACCTGGCAAATCTGGCTTAAAACTTTCTAAGTGTTCACCAAAATGTATGTCTTCACATTCTGTTAAATGTGGTCAGAGGTTCCAGAGGGTGGCCACTCCAGTGAAAGCACCCTCAGAGGTCATGCTTCAGAGGCATTCCTTCTGAGTTCTTTTCCAGTAAGTGAGGACCAACTCTCTTTGTCCATTTGCTTGAAGTTTTGAGGGTGCTGCCCAGGTTTGGGATCTCTGTGAAACCTGCCCCTCAAGAGTGATGGTCACACTCTGACCTCATTATCATGACAGTGTCCACCTGGGGGCTCCTGTCTGAGTTCAGATCCTGGCTCTCTCGGTTCTAGGAATACGACTTTGGGCAAGGACTTGACCCTCCTGGGAGGGTCGGTAGAGGAACTGCACGCAGAGTGCTTGGTGCAGTGCCTGACACGTAGCAGGGGGACTGTGTTGTTGGCTGAGTGGAGGAGGGGTATTGTCACCAGCCAGGCCAGGCAGCCAGCTCAGGTGCCACATGAGGGGCAGCCACTGTTTGTAGGCACTGTGCCAGCATTTAACAAACCTGATTTCACATGAGCATTGTTGTTTGAGCCCCCGGGGCATGGTGGTGGGACCTAATCTGACCTATAGGGTTAGGCTTCTGTATTTTCACTAGAGGGTGTCAGTAATGCTCCTAGTTCTAGTTCAGCTGGTTGTTAAAGAATATGGGTCTTTACTCTGTTAGAGCATAATCTTGAACTCAGCTGCTACTAAATATCTACCAGGAGGCTGTTTAAAAGAGAATGAATTTTCACAGTTGTCTAGAGGATGTTAGGTTCACCATTGTTGAGACCCTTTGAAATCAATACCTGCTCTAACCTAGTATCTGTCGGGACTGTCTCGGTGGCCCTCTGGAGGCCCTTTTATTGAGTTGCCCTGTGGGATTGCCTCAGCTCTTGTTCAAGACATGTAAAAACTGGCCTCCCTGTTCACCTTGACAGAGGCATGCCCTCTGCGGGGTGACTGCCAGGCAAATGACCGGCTCCCTTCTCCCTAGCGGGGACGGTGCCTCTGGTGTTCCAAGCACCTTTGGTGGCTGTTCTGTCTTGCTTTGTTTGCATTTTATTAACCTTGAATCTTTTAACCAGTTAGATTTGCCTCTTCAAATTAGCTGTGAAAAAGTTTAAATTGGTGGCTGGTCAGTAGCATGAATTTAGAATTTTAAGAGGGGGATTTTACTGATCTAGTCTTAGAACCCTTTCTTATCCTCCTACTTTCTCCTCCCATCCAGTATGATTAAAATTTACTTCATTCTGCTCTACTGTGGATATCTGCGTACATATAAGTTCTTTCTGCAGTAAGGCAGGTTATGTATGATGCACATTCACAGAGTAGGTGGTATCATATCGCTTGCGGAGTTACCCGTTGTGGCTTTTGAGCTGTAGCACAGGATTTAAACCCAGATGTGTGTTGCTGGCACCCCTCGGTGCCCGTGCTCCTGTTGTGCTGTGGGTGTACTTCACAGCTAGGTGTCACAGCACCGTGAGCCCTGGTATCTTCCCATTTGTCTCCAGGAGAGTGTCCACCGCTTGCCGTGGGTCCTGTACTCCTGCCTAGAGCACCTGCCCTTCGTCAGCATGAGGGGAAGCTGTGTGCATCCTATGTTTCAGATCCCTGTCTGCCTGGAGGGGTGTGCCCTCTCCTGCCTTTGAGCCCCCTCAGCATCGCTGCTTTTTCTTGGACGCTCCCTGCTCTCCATTCTCTGTATTCTACATGATCATTGTCGTAGCTGTCTCTGGCCACTAGACTGTCCACTTCTCGAAGGAAGGCCAGACTGGGCTCCTCTGCGCAGCTGCTCTGTGTGCCCAGGCACTGCTCACTGGACGGGCCTGTGTCCATCCTGTTCCCCCCGACTGCCCCCAACTTCCTGGAGCTGATGCGGTTGAAATTTGACTTCTGATTGCTCTCCCAGTATTGGGGTTCTGTTTTCATATTAGAACTGGAATATTAGGGCTATTTCAGGAAGTTGGTTTACTTGGTCTATTACTGGTTAGAAAACTGAAGATACAAACTTGTATGATTTCTCACTTTAATTAAATCTGTGCCTGTGTGCTCTCTGCTAATATCCAGTTGAAACCATCCTGAAGAAGTACTTGTGGGTCCCATACACTGACTCCTTCATAAGACTTGTTTCCATAGGAAAGTTTCTAAAATTGGCTGCTCTCAGGAAGGTTTGTGGTTAACAGGTATGAAGAAAGACAGAAGAAGACTGTTCTCTTGCCTTCATTTTGAAATAACATCTCATAAACTATCTTGAGTTTAGTACCTTTTTTTCCCCTAATTTTTACATTATTTCTTGGAATTATGGGAATTTTATTTTGCTCAAGCCTCTTTTTTGTAGTTCTGCAGGTTTGTCTTAACATAACCTAGGTAGGTATTTTGTGGAGACTTTTTTAGCTGCACTTTAAAAAAATAATAATTCATATATTCTTTTTTTTTTTAATCAAAATAGAGTTCTGGCTTTCTTGAGGATCCCATATTAAGAAGAAATGAGAGGGGCACCTGGGTGGCTCACTTGGTTGAATGACCAACTCTTGATTTCAGCTCAGGTCATGATCCCACGGTTTGTGAGTTTGAGCCCCACATCGGGCTCTGGGCTGACACTGTGGCATCTACTTGGGATTCTCCCCGCCCCCTGTCTTTCTCTCTCTCTCTCTGTCTCTCATACGCACTGTCTCTCTCTTTCTCAAATAAATAAACTTAAAAAAAAATAAAGAAGAGGGGCACCTGACTGACTCAGTCAGTTAAGCATCCGACTTTGGCTCAGGTCATGGTCTCACAATCCGTGAGTTCGAGCCCTGTATCGGGCTCTGAGCTGACGTCTCAGAGCCTGGAGCCTGCTTTGGATTCTGTGTCTTCCTCTCTCCCTCTCTCTCTGCCCCTCCCCTGCTTGTACTCTGTCTCTGCCTGTTCCCCTCTCTCTCTCCCTCTCTCTCTCTCTCTCTCTCAAAACTAAATACTAAAAAAAAAAAAAAAAAAAAAAAAAAATGGAAGAAATGAGAGAAATCAGACCATATAAGCAGACTGTTCCCTGCACACCAGTGCTTCTGGTGCCATCACTGCTCCTGCCCTGACAGTCCCAGTTTGGTGGGTAAGGGTGTTTGCTGCTGGTAATGCAGCAGGGACACTTAGAGGTTTACCCTCAGCTTCCATCCGCCTGTGTGCGGAGAAGGGCTGACTCCGCAGTTGCTGAGTTGGGTTGCTCTGAGCCTGCTCCTTCCCAGGAAGGATTTTCATGGCCGGCTGCCTCCTGGGATATTCTGACTGAGAAGGGTGTTTGGCCCACTGAGGGCCCTGAGCTGTGTGGTACCTGTTGGCCTATATAGTTGATCCCAACAGTACGATTTATGGCAAACACCTGCTTTCCCTCTGGGTCTCTGGAGCGTCCATGCCTGCCTCCCCAAGAGAAACCCTGGGTTGTAGACTGGGGAGTTCCCTAGTTGACAGTACTTTGCCTCTGTCCTCAAGACTCCTAGCTGGAGGAGTGAGGACGTCCTGTGTGGCTCCATGAGGGGGTCCCTCTGGGCGCTGCACGGGTCTCCACCGGATTCTCCTAGTGCCTTTCTCTGCTCTGCTGATTTTACTCTGGCCTTTCATTGTAACGAACTGCCTGAGTGTTGGAGTCCTAGTGAGTCATGGAGCCTGAGGGTGGTCTTGGCAACTCCAGTACAGCCTGTCGTGTCTGCTCTTCCCAGAGATGCACCCCGCCAAAGTTGCAGATAGAAACAAAATAGAGTTGGGATTCGATGGACCTGGCTTTGCCGACAAGTTTCTTCTCCGTGACCTTGAGCACATTGCACTTCTGGCCCCAGTTTCTTCGGATGTAAAAATAGGATGACTGGAAGTTTAGATCCTTTTCCTCCTGGAGCCAAGCCCCTCTGCACCAGATCCTGCATCTGTCTGCTATAGAACTGGGAGACCCTGGGGCGCCTGGGTGGCGCAGTCGGTTAAGCGTCCGACTTCAGCCAGGTCACGATCTCGCGGTCCGTGAGTTCGAGCCCCGCGTCAGGCTCTGGGCTGATGGCTCAGAGCCTGGAGCCTGTTTCTGATTCTGTGTCTCCCTCTCTCTGCCCCTCCCCCGTTCATGCTCTGTCTCTCTCTGTCCCAAAAATAAATAAACGTTGAAAAAAAAAATAAAAAAAAAAAAAAAAAAAAAAAGAACTGGGAGACCATGTGTCTTCTGGGACTGAGTTTACAGTGTTTCACTAGTAGTCACTTAGATTGTTTTTAATTTTCATTAATCTAAATGCTGTAGTAATTTGACCCAGACTTTCATAGAACCAGTTTCCAGCTGTGGCATTTATTAGATCAGTGCTGTTGATCAGTATTTCAGAAAGGTCATGTTTCTGACTGTGCTATTTGAAGTTGTCATTCCAGCACTGGCGAAGTCTGGGATTTTGCTGAACCTGAAGAGACACCGAAGTTCTGCTGATTGTGTGCATTGGGTGCCTGTGCTGTGTGCCCGTCCCTGCAGGATTTGCTTATAACTCCTCATCTGTAGCTCCTCTCTGGCAGAAAAGGCCAGGAAGGCTGGGAGTTCTAGGTCTGATGCAGTAAAGTGGAAAGAGATCACCAGTGATGATGTAGAAAAGTCTCATTCTGCTGCTGTTGTTGCCCCTAGAGATTTCAAGTAGTTAAGTGTCTCGATTGTGCAAATGCTGGATGTTGTGAACTCCTAACCCCAACCACTCACTAAAGCCAAAGTTTAAGCTTGTGGTTAACAGGACATAATTTCAATAAAGAAAACTCTTTGGAGAGAGTGAAAAGACAATATATTACCAGAGCAGAATGGGTTTTTTCCCCCTTGGAGAATGGAGGCAGATGCAGGTTCTTGACAGAATTTGTGTGCTTGGGAGTTAAGTGGAGAAATGGTAAGGTGTCCTGATGGGGGCTGTCTCTACAACCATGGATGGTTCTTTGGGCCATTGTCATTTGCTTAGGGTGGCTTCTTAAGGCTTCAGCCCTGCTCCCAAATTATAGGTGACAAAAGTGTATTAAATTTACGTGGGAAATCACATTTCTGTATTCTTTAGTTCTTTAAGATGAAATTGAGGCAGGACACCTAGAAGTCTAGGTAAAAATCCGACAGGCAAGCTTTTGCAAGATGACTGGTTCTAACGTTCAAACATGCTGCTGTCTGGGAGAAGCAGATGGGAGTGTTTGAAATTGTAGGTGGCCCTGAAACCTCGGTTAGAGGGTTATGGAGTTGCAGGGCTTGTGAAAAAAGTCTACCTTTATAATGTACCCCCTGTTTTTAGTGAGTGTGTTAAATTGATTATTTGCGTTGTATTTTCTTACAGAAAACTGTTTTATAAACCACTTAAGAGTTTCAGGCTGGCGCTCAGGTGCATTTAGTGCTTAACACAGCTGAGATATTAAATGTGTGCATGTTGCCGTGTTGCAGCTTCATTGTGGGTTACTGAGCTTTTTATGTTTAGTCTGAGAACCAGGCCGCAAGACCTAACTGTTGGCTGTCGTTACCCCTTGGATTCTGTGCAGAGTCGGGCCCCGTTTGGGTAACAAGAAGGATGAGCAGGGGTAGCAAGAGGTTGCCTCCTCCGCCTTCCCCTTGCGCGATAGCCCCGCAGGAAACCTGTGGGTCTCCGTCCTTGACTCAGCGCATGGTGACCTGTTGCTCTCCGGAGCCTGGGACCCCTGCCGTCGGCAGAATCCTCCAGCATGGCTGCCAGTCCCCATGGGCCCCTCAGGGATGCGCCTTCCCCGGGCACCCCACGTGTGCCTTTCCAGGTGGCACCTGGCTTTCACCACAACAGGTGCTCACGTTTGCACGCTACTCAACTGTTGCACTTGTGTTGCTTTTGTTTCAAACTTGTTTGGCCGAGTCATTTGCGAGATGGCTCGTGAGGCTTCTGCTGACAGTCAGGATGGCCTGCGGGGGCTGCCCTCACCTTCACAGATTGAGAGCGCATCGGCCTGTAGCAGAGGTGAAGGGAAGACAAAGGAAAAGTGAATCAGGAAAAGGCTTCAGTAGGTGCATTAGGTTCCCTGGGCTTCTAGTCCGTGGTGGGCTGTCTCCTGTGGAAACAGCAGGTCGCTGCCTGCAGCAGCTAGCTGGGAGGGAGGGAAAAACAAATGAGGTGAGGAAGTGACACTCTCTGTCTTTAGAACTTTCTTTTCTGTTGCGTTCTCTGTAACATAGTTTTATCATACGGGTTTTCAGTAACGTGCCCTAATAGCTTCGTATACAGTCTTCTGCCCGCTCTGCCCACCCCACGAACGTCTGTGAAGCCTGCAGAAGATGCTTATCCAACCCCGATGTGCCAGGCACAGGGACAGGTGTGCCCCTGCCTTCAGGGGAAGAGCAGCCTTCACCGAGTAACTACGGTGGTGCTCGTCCCAAAGGGGAAGCTCGAACCTGCGCTGATAGAGCTGACAGATTTAGCTTAGGGGCTGGGGGGACGTGGGGCGCTCAGGGAGGGCTTTCCTGAGGACGCGTTTTTCCTGTGGCTTAAAGGAGAGGTGAAGGTGAAGGATGTGCGTGTGTTGGGAGGCACACCCCGGGTCTGGAGAGGCGCGTGCGTGAGCCCTGAGGTGAGCAGGCACAGCCTTTGGGCGCCGCAGCGGGAAAGCCCAGCGTGGAGGACGGTTCCCTTTGGAACCATAGTTCCGAGCGAAAGGTCACGATGTGAGGTCAGGGGGTGGGGCTCTGTGAGAAGCACGGAGTTTTACACAGAGAGGGAAATATGAGGTGTTTCCATACAAGTGCGGTGTGGGGAGAGGCCCTGCTTTCCCTCCACATTAAAAACACTTTTTTTCCTTGTTTTTAGTTAGTGTAAAAATTGGTAATGGTGTAAACCACTCTGGACACAGATTTTGGGGCATAAAGGTATCTAGTGAACACTTCATTATCGGTTGATAAACGGTTCTGTCAGATTCAGCAGTCTCTCTATGACAAATATTTGGTAATGTCCCCATTACTGTACGGAAGTGGATTCTAGGGTGCCATAGTCTGCTTTTTCACACTCGCAAGGAAAATAACGTGCAATCTCAGGAGAAGACTTTAAGGCATGGTTGTATGGTATGTTTTGCAGTATACCTCTCAACTTACCTGGTGGCTGAACGCCTGGAAAACTGAGTGTATATTAAAATACTCTAGAGCCGTATCTTGTTTACACAGTAAAGTACCCAGCTTCACGTCATTATAAACAGCTTGGAATGTTCGTCTGTTGGGGCCAAGGGACTCCTGCACAGTGTGGGATGGGACCCCAACCGTGACGTGCTTACAGCCCCCCGTGGTCATGGCAACCAGAAATGTCCCCTGGGGACAGTGTCCCTGCTGACAAGTGTGGTGCCAGGGTCTTCCCGTGACCCCCAAGTTACTTTTGTTCGGTTCAGATGGTACAGATTCGAAACCTAGAGCTTGCTGGTGTCTGACTGTCATTCCTGTCGCTTATTTTCAGGCACATGGACTCCATTTAATCCAGTGACTGTCAGGTCAATCATATGTAAGTAAAGGTGCTATTGTCCCGCCTGTGCTTGCAGACACCTGTCCTGCTTCATCCTGCCCTCCCGGCTGAGCACTTGAGCTCATTGTCTGACGTGTCCTTTCACATCCCGGTTCTGAAGAGTTCAAGTACCTACAGGACCGGCGCGCTTCACACACCGTCCGTATCTGGCACGATTGTTGACTGGCGGAAACACCCGATACTCAGTTTTTGACCTGATTTTTCATTCTGTGCGCTTTCACTGAATTACAGTGTACTTCTGAGCAGCCAAGAGCGCTCATGTTTCAATCTTCCATTAGCGTCCCTTCCTGAAAAGAAACCAAATGATTTGTCATTTTCTCAGCAGTAGTTCAGGCTGAGTTCATATATATATTTTTAGCCATTTTGCAATTACATGGAGATGTAGTTGTAGGTTCTTTCGTATTTGGACCCGGAATTAGGCTGGGTTTTTTTGTTTGTTTGTTTTTTTAATGAAAAGCAAGTCTTCCTAAGAGAAAACACCTAAAGCCGATAGAGTCTTCTTGTCACTGGGGTGGGCCTGCGCTGGTGGGCGTAGGTCCTCTGGGAGAATGGAAGTGGCGGTGCCCGGAGTTGGGCCCAGTTCTGGGAACTGAGAAAGTGGAGGGGCTCCTTCAGTCTGCACTTTGCTTTCTTCCTGGCAAAGTGAGAGTATCCACCAGGCGCCGTGTCTTTGTAGCCTGCTTCGCTGTGAAGCGTTATTTCTGCTGTGGCTCTGCCCGTGTTTTCTTGCCCTTCCCTCTTTACCGTGTGCCTCACGTCTGTCTAACGTGGCTTAGGGGCTGTGGCTGGAGAGCCAGCCGGCAGAGGTGGTCTGGCCCTCCCAGTCAACGAGTGAGCGTTTCTTGGCCGTGGGCACCTGCTGGCCGAGCACCGGCCTGACCCCGAGGCGGGTGTGGCTGTGGCTGTGGCTGTGCTGTGGTCGAGCTGCTTGCTGATGACCGACGAGATGCCAGCTGCTGCACACCACTCACGTTCCTTTCTGTCTCAGCTATGTTCGACCGAGAGAACAAGGCTGGCGTGAACTTCAGCGAGTTCACTGGCGTCTGGAAGTACATCACAGACTGGCAGAACGTCTTCCGCACCTATGACAGGGACAACTCTGGGATGATTGACAAGAACGAGCTCAAGCAAGCCCTCTCAGGTTTTGGTAATTCACTTATCTTGATTGTATAGCATGTTTCATTTTGGAACCTAGGTGCCATTAATGTTTTTTTACTTGGTTCATTTTACTGATTTTTTTAACTATGACTTTTTTTGGCATACAGATTTATACTTTGATACTTTTTATATCATGAAGGCTTATATTTGACCTGAAGACTTTCATGTGGGTTTTTTTCGCATCCAAAATGAGATAAGGGCTATGCAATCATTTCTCACTTGTGAAATGTAGTGACGTCTCACTCACATTGAGAATGAGGCAGCTTTGGAAACAGTTTAACGTGAATAAGTGAAAAGAAAATGTCGAGCAGCTCATATTTCTTGATACATCACAACACGTGGCAGGATGATCCAGACACTCATCAGAGATGATTCTGAAGCTGCAGACACGGTGTCGGCAGGCATGCAAGTGCCCGTTCTCAAGTGCGTGCAGGCTCAAGTGTGCTGTGCTGCTGGGAGTGTTCACCCGGCCTTCCAGAGTGGGTCAGTGGGCCCTCTGATGCGGGGGTGTGGGTCTGAGAGGAAGGTGGGATTTCTGGTGTGTAGGGCTATGCAGACATGGGGTATTTGTCCGGGGCTTGTGGGAGTCTCACCCAGAGTCTGGTGTGTTTGGGATGGTCTCACTCAGCCCTGTGTTCACTGGGCCCCTATTACAAAACCCCTTCTATATTTTGCTTAAAAGTCTGCTTATAAATGCCAGCTAGAAAAAAAATAAGGCAAGTTTGTTTATAATGTACTATTTTTTTTTTTTTTTTTTTAATAATATACTGTTATGGGTTGCCTGGGTGGCTCAGTCGGTTGAGTGTCCAACTTCAGCTCAGGTCATGGTCTCGCGGTTCGTGGGTTCGAGCCCAGCGTCGGGCTCTGTGCTAACAGCTCAGAGCCTGGAGCCTGCTTCAGATTTTGTCTCTCTCTCTCTCTCTCTCTCTCTCTCTCTCTCTCTCTCTCTCTCTCTCTCTCCCCCTCTCTCCCTCCCCCCCCCATGCTCTGCCTCTCTCTGTCTCTCAAAAATAAATAAATGTTAAAAAAAAATTTTTAAGTTAAAGTTATAATAATATACTGTCATAATGTATAACGTACTTCTAGGTATTTTGAGTTTTAATAATACAAAGGACCTTTTTAGTTCTTATGTTAATGTGTTATTAACTTCTGTCCTTCCCCCATTTTTCCTCTGGGCACATACTTCATGGCTGTCTTTCTCTTTCTCTTAGTTTGTTGCCTTATGAATTCTGGTGGTATTCAGTTAGAGGCCCTGGGAATCCATAGCACGTTTGTGTTCTCAGCTCACTGGGTGTGGGTCAGGGTTAGGGCAGGACTTGACCTCAGGTTCTCTGCATTGGGACTGGGAATGCTTCTGACTTTTCTCTACCTATAGGTTGGGGAGAAGGTCAGGCCGAATGGAAGATCTGGGAGGGGTGGCTGGCAGCTGTCCACAGATGGTGGTCCTGGGGCTGCGGGTAGCTGCTGGAGGCCCGGCTGGGCTGAGGACAGCTTGGGAGGAACCTGCATCCTGTGAATTACTTCCAGACAAGTGACCTTAGGGGTCAGGGAACATGGCATTTTCTAAAGTTGTCAGGCCCAGAGCCCTCTTTTTACTCAGTGCCGGTGTCCAATGGGTCCTTGGAGCTCACAGTGGGAATGCTAGGGGGGGCCGTGCCACTGGCCTCTCTGACCTCCGAGTGCCCATCAGGCCCTGGCGTCTGCAGCCATGGCTGCATGGTCACAGAGGTCACGTGGCACTTCCTTGTGGTAAGGAGCCAGCAGGCCCTCTTGGTCTGGGCAGGGCCGGGCTCCTTCCTGACTTCTGAGCGCTTCTTGGAGAAAAGTATTCTGTGGTGCATTGTAGTTATTCAGAAGCTTCTCCCTGTAGTTGGCTCTTGATTTCTGAGAGCCTGCTCTGGATCCATGCCTTCTATGAAAAGGAACGTTGTTCTCCTTTTCACATAGTCATCACTTTGGAAGATTCTCTGTAGGAACTGAAGCAAAGTCTGTTCAGTTTTGACTCCTAAGGACAGCTCTCTTGCCCTGCTCAAACAGGGGGGCTGCATTTCAGCTCTGCATGTGTGTGAGGGAGTCTGGGGGTGGGGGGCAAGCCCCACAGCGTCCTCTGACCTCTGTCAGCTCCACTTGACGTCTCAGGCTGGTCCTGGTGGCACTGGGTCACCCTCACGGGACCCACGCTGGGTATGATGGCTCACACATCCCTTTTGTAAGCCCATTTCTAGTATGTGCTATGTGCTAGGTACAGAGACCTGGAAATAAAGAGGTGTGTGGGGCATGGCCCTCACACCCCTGCTAGCGGGGAGCTGACCGCTCCACAGTGGGAGTCTGCTCACGTGCAGGGCGGTCCTCCCCTGTGGGCAGGGCAGCGGGCACGGGGCTGCTCCCTCTCCCTCCGCCCAGCATTTTTTGGTGAAAAGGTTATGAAAGTTATCAAGTGTCAGGACCCTCCATTCAGTCGTCACCCATCCCAGCCGCTACCATTTTCATGCTGCATTTGCTCTGTCCCCTGTTGTGTGCCAAGGCTGACGGGGCCTGTGCGCCGTGGTCCCAGCACACTTCATTCAGCAGCGTTTCCCTGGGGCGTGTGTACTACGTCCACAAAATCCACACCATTGACCCACCTTAGAGGTTAACCGTCCATTTGTGTGAGTTAGGGTCCCAGCAGGTCCACAGGCAGCCCCCACCCCTTTTTCATGCCATTGGCTGGTTGTAAACATGGGTCTGTCCCTTGCTGCAGTCTCTGTCCCCTGGAGAGTAGTTACTGAAGGTATGCTATCATGCCAGGCTGCTGAGAATAGGTGATGTGGGGTCTTCAGGGTAGCTCTGATGTCTCACCCCTCCTGCGCCTGTTAGTTCTAAGGAGAGAACTTCATTCTCTTAAGGTCAGGGTGTGGCCCTGTGGTCAGTGTGTCAGGTCTGAAAGGGCCCAGTCCTGACCAGGGTCACAGGCTGGGGCTGCACATGGAGAGCACCTCTTTTTTTTTTTTTTTTTTTCGTTTTATTTAAGTATAGTTGACAATGTCGTGTTAGTTTCACGTGTACAACATAGAGATTCGACAACACTGTACATTACACGATCTGAGTCACCACGCAGTGTTCTGACAGTACAATTGACTATGTTCCCTATGTTATACTTTTCATTTCCTGACTCACTTATTTTATAATCTGAAGTTTGTGCTTTTTAATCCCCTTCACCTGTGTCACCCACCCACCCTCACCTCCTCCTCTTTGGCCACTACCAGTTCTCTGTAGTTATGAGTCTGTTTTTGTTTTGTTTGCTCATTTGTTTTATTTTTAGATTCCACATATAAGTGAAATCATTTGGTATTTGTTTTTCTCTGCCTTATTTCTCTGAGCGTGATACCCTCTAGGTCCATCCATACTGTGACACATGACAAGGTCCCATCCTTTTTCATGGCCGCATAATATTTGTGTGTGTGTGTGTGTGTGTGTGTGCACGTGCACGCACGTGTGCACACACCACATCTTTATTCATCTTTCGATGACCACAGGCTACTTCCATATCCTGGCTACTGTAAATAATGCTGTAATAAACACAGGCACGTTTATATATTTTTGAATTAGTGTTTTCATTTCCTTTGGGTAGATACCCAGTAGTGGAATTGTTGAATCATAGGATAGTTCTGTTTTTCACTTTGTGAGGAACCTCCATACTGTCTTGTAGAGCAGCCGCACCAGTTTGCATTCCCAGCGACAGGTGCAGGAGGGTTCCCCTTTCTCCACATCCTTGCCAACACCTCTTGTCTCCAGTCTTTTTGATACCAGCCATTCTAACAGGTGTGAGGTCATCTCATTGTTCTGATTTGCATTTCCACAGGGCACCTCCTCTTAATTTATGAGGGTGGGGTTATCACTGTGTGGGTTTTCACTGAAGGAAATTCTTCGGGAACAGTCTGCTCCCAAATTTTGCCTCTTATAGAAACATCCTTTTTATAGTTTGTTTGTTCATCATCCGTTTTTCTGGTCTGACTTCCTTTGGTTTTGTTCTGACTGCGATACTATTGAAGAGCAGGGAAATTGGAAGTTAGTCCCAGGGATGATAGAAGTTGCTTCTATTTTCTGTACAGATTGTGGAGATCCAGCCTGTATGTTTGTGACTAGGCCGGAGAGCGGCACCACAGTGGCCGTTGTCTGCTGTCTACACCCTGGATGAGCTCAACCCTCACCAGCTTGGACCTCTTATTGCCCAAAGGCACAGGTGCCAAGTGTGAAGAGAGGAGACTCGTAGGGGTCAGGGGGAGTGGTTCCCATTCAGTACCTGCTGTCTCTGTTTTCTAAGTCATGGTCCTGTTTTCTAATCAACTGGCAGGGAAGGGGGGGCCCTGGATTTAAGTCACAGACGCATAGAGTATGCTGACCACTCTGGAAGGGTGCTGTCATGTGTGTGCATGTTTGAATCATTTTGAGAAAAGTAAGTGCTTTTGCAGGTAATTAACTGTGAAATTCACTCAGATAATAGGTGTATGTATATCCTCGCAAAGATTCCAACAGGACCGAAACCAGTAAAAGTATTTTGGCCCCTGGATCTTCTCTCCTGAATAAGTAAGGACACCAGAGGCACACAGGTAGTGGGATTAGTAGGGAAGGAAGTAGATGTCTTCATTTAGAGCGGCCCCGAGGGGTATCCCTCAGGCACATGGCCGTTGTGTCTCTCTGTCTTTAAAACCACCTCCCTGCTGGTGACCCCTTCAAGACCTATTCAGTAAATTGGAGGTGGAATCAGTGACTCTTCATCATAATATCTGATGGCCCTCAAGTTGTTATGAACCTTGTGAGGCTGCCTTACTCCATATAATCTTTTACTGCCTAATGTCTGTGCTACTTGATGTATAGAAGTACCTATCAGTTAATCTGCTGCTTCCCTAAGTTTACATTTTGTTTATTTGGAAGCTTTCAGTGATGTTTTATCTTTCAAATCTAAAATGAAACTTACCGTTTGTAAAATGATAACTTCACCGTATTCAGGGAATGAAGCCTTGGCCGCCCTGCAGGGTGATTTTTGGGGTGCAACACAGTAGGGTGAGTATACTTGATGTGAACTAGTGAGCGCACGTAAATGACCTGCTGTGCCTGACAGCTCTGGCCTCCGGGTTACGCTCACCCTTCCAGGAAGAAGCGGTGGTCCTCAGGTCAGCCACTCACAGGACTGCAGATGGGGAGTCATGGGAGGGATTGCAGAATGATGGCTTCGTTCCTAGAGTGCATGTGAATGCATTTGCGCCTTGTGTTTCCACCCCCAGCCTCGGCCATTTGTTATCAGCTGCTGTAAGAGGCTGTGGGGCCTTTTGGAAGGAGAATGTGGGTGTTGATGGCAATGTCTGCTCTCCTGGCCCTCTCTTCACTCTCTGTTTTCTCTTCAAGGGTACCGGCTCTCTGACCAGTTTCACGACATCCTCATTCGCAAGTTTGACAGACAAGGGAGGGGGCAGATCGCGTTTGATGACTTCATCCAGGGCTGCATCGTCTTGCAGGTAATTGGGGCTCCGTGGAGGCTCACAGTGAGCTGAGCTGTGGAGCAGGATGGGAGTGTCTGTGAAAGCAGAGGAAAAGGGAAGTACCTGCATTCTGGAATTTGCAGTTTAATGGAGTAAGATCAGTTTCTGGAGCTTATAAAAGTTTGTCTTGTCTGTGGAGAAGCAGTTATTCTGTTAGGTGGCGGTATGGCCCAGTAGTGCACTGTGTCCCTGTGGAGACCCTGTGCAGGTCCGTTCGGTTGCAGACTGTTTTTGATAAATATGGTGTAGGGCTGTAAATGTATTTTCCTTATGGTTTTCCTAATCACTTTTTCTTTTCCTAGCTTAGTTTACACAATACGTACGCAAGGTATGTGTGAATTGGCTGTTATTGGTAAAGCGTCTGGTCAGCAGCAGGCTATTGGTAGTTAACGTTTTGGGGCATCAGAGTTCCATGTGGATTTCGACTGCTCCAGGGCCTGTTGCCCCCAACCCCCACATTTTTTTGGGGGGGCTCAGCTGTATTAGCAGTCCATTCGGATGAGGTCATGTCTTCCAAATCCAGTGGGTTATTTACATGTGTTCTCTGGTACTTTTGTTGTGTTTTCATTCTGAGGAAGAGGATAAATTTTCCATTTTGATCTTTACTGTGCCCTCCCTTTTTGAGTGAGGTCAGCTGCAGGGGCAAGAGCCGGCTCCTGAGCACACGGGCCTTGTTCCCATGTTGCGGCCACTGCCAGCCAGCGTCTGGTGGAGCCCGTGGAACCCACTCCCCCCGTGCTTGGTGTTTCCCTCCTGTGGCCTTGCTTCTTGAGCTGGGAGAGAAACTGGTGTGGAGGTTGAGGACCCTTTCCAGAGACTGAGGGCAGGAGTGCCCGAGTCTGCCCTGCTGTGCCCACACAGTCCCCGCTGCTCCTGTCTCTGGGTGAGGATCCAGGTTATGTAGATTGAGGCTTAGAAATGCAGTGGACCAGGGATGCCTGGCTGGCTCAGTCGGGAAGAATCTGACTCCGGCTCAGGTCATGATCTCACGGCTCGCGAATTCGAGCCTCGCATTGGGCTCTCTGCTGTCAACGCAGAGCCCACTTCAGATCCTCTGTCTCCCTCTTTCTCACAAAAATAAGCAAACATTAGGGGCACCTGGGTGGCTCAGTCGGTTAAGCATCTGACTCTGGCTCAGGTCATGATCTCACAGTTCATGGGTTCCAGTCCGGCTTCACGTGAGCCCTGCTTCTCTCCCTCCCTCTCTGCCCCTTGCTCACTTGTGCGTGTGCTCTTTTTCTCTCTCTCAAAATAAACAAACAAACATTAAAATTTTTTTAAAAACTGCAGTGAACTGATAAACCCATAGATAGCTTTTAAAGTTTTTATTATGACAAATGAAAAAAAAGTAACAGAGACAACAGTGTGATGAGCCCATGTGCCCCTCACTCAGACTCAACAGTTAGCAGCTGATGGACAGCTTGATGTCATACCTGCATAACCGTAACACTTCCCCCACCCCTTACTCTGAAACAGATTTGGGCCATGGAAAGCAACTGTTTTATCTGTACATATTTCAGTAGGACTTGCAACTAGACAATGAGTCCTGGTAGCTTATAAATTTTTTTTTTAATTTTAACATTCTTATTTATTTTTGAGAGACAAGACAGAGCGCCATCAGGGGAGGGGCAGAGAGAGAGAGAGAGAGAGAGAGAGAGAGAGAGAGAGAGACAAGGAATCCGAAGCAGGATCCAGGCTCCGAGCTGTCAGCACAGAACCGGACGCTGGGCTCCAACCCGCGAACCGTGAGATCATGACCTGAGCCAAAGTCTGACGCTTAACCGACTGAGCCACCCATGCACCCCTGATCCTTGTAGTTTGAATTCCGGTCGGGTTATGTCATATCAGCTCTAGAGGCCGCTGAGAAATGTCAACACTGTGAGGTTTTTAAATATAATTTGGAATTTTGGGAAACATTCTCTGGGTTTTTTTTCCCATTAGAATTCTAGATCAGTAAAAGTGAAGTTTCTGTGGCATGCTAAGTGCAGCACTCTGTGACTTCCTTGCCGATGAGGCAGGGAAAAGCCCCATCCCTGTTCAGGGCCTTGTTGGAGAGCTGGGTCTGCTGACATTTGAGCTGTGGCTCTCTGAAATGGGGAGAGCCTTACCCCATCTCTGCCTCAGGGTTTGGTGAGGCTGGGTTACACTTCTTTTGCAGTGTTGTCTGGACACTTAAAAAGGTGTAATGTAAAAATCTCCTTATTCTCTGCATCTGAATTGCTCTAGGGTTAGACTTTTCATTTGAGGTTCTGTCCCATAAGTAAACATCTGATCCTTATATTTCTTCTTGAGCAAAGGTCATTTCGTGTAGGGTTTCAGTAGCTGGGGTAATGTGATCTGAGTCCCACAGGGAGCTCGCCCAGCGCCTCCGCACACCTGTGGGCTGAGGACAGGCCAGCCAGGCTCTCCTGCAGCCCCTGCCTCTGGGCCCCATGCTGACCTGGACTTCTGCTCCCACCCACACTTCCCACATGACCTCAAACATGGGGCGGAGGTGGGCAAGCTACAAGAAAAAAGTCCTGAAAAATGTCTTCCATCTGCCTTTTTCCAGAAAGAAAAACGCTTTTAGAAAATTAGTTTTACAAAAGAACATGAAAATTTGTAGAAATCTTGGGAAAATACAATTAAAGTATAAAGAAAGATTTCCAGTTGTTCTTCAGGCCGGGATTAACTGCTGCTGGTGTTATTGGAGTTGGTTTCACATTAGCGTCTCACGCGTGTTCAGATGCTCCTGGCCACCACCCGAGTGGACAGTCAGCTGTGTCAGGAGCCCCTGTTATTGTCAGCCATTTAATCTGCCGCAGCACCCGAGGGCCGGGCTCCAGCCTGCTCTCGTGACGAACCTGTGTGTTGTTTCCTTTTCTCGTCCTGAGGAATTGTACTATGCCTGCTTCCTTTTGTCATTTACAATTCCTTAGGCCTTTTGTGGTTGTCCAGCTGTCATCTGGAACAGCACTCCTGTAATTGTCTCTGCTTTGGGGGGCAGGGGTCTCCCCTCTGCTCCTGACCTGCTGTGGGGGAGTCAGGCTTGTGCACAGACTAAGGTGGAGCCTTCTGGGTGGGGTGTGCGCGAGGGACCCTCAGGCTGGTACAGGGAGACCTGCCTTCTGTGCTCTGTGGCTGAAGCTTCCTTCATCTGTTGGGAGCAGGTTGTAAGCGAGGGGCTCAAGTCAGGGCCGGTTTCCCTGTGTCCTGAATGGCAAGTGACCAGAGCCGAGGTAAACATTTGAGTAACCCCCACGAGGTTGGTCATAGAGCAGGGGGAGAGGACCCAGGTTTACCACTGGCCCACTTGGGGAACCAAGGCCTGGACCCAGGGCTGTCGTGTATAGCCTGCAACCCACCCCTTGATCTCTTAACCACCTTCCTGTATCCACCCTCCCACCTGACCTCGGCATCCCCCATAGTGGACAGGCCTGAGAGGGTGGTCAGGGTTACCCACCCATGCCTCGCTGCCCTGGTCTCCGTCAGAGTTGGGGTCGTCTGGAGACATGGATTAATTTGGGTTCCTAAATTTTTTGTTTTGTTTTGTTTTTTACCAAATAACATTTTGTTCCTACTGTTAAAAAAATATCAAGATCTAAATGACTGTTGTTTCTTCCCCAGAGGTTGACAGATATATTCAGGCGTTACGATACGGATCAGGACGGCTGGATTCAGGTGTCATATGAACAGTATCTGTCCATGGTCTTCAGCATCGTATGACTCTGGCCTGTGCAAATAACAGCATGACTTAAGGAAGGAAGACTAAAAATGCCAAATCACCCTTTAAAGAAACAGAACACAAATGCAGCTAGATACTGTTCTTTCTTTAGATTTTATATAATTAACATTTGGGGACCTGACTGTACATATGTGGATAAGCTGATTAAGATTTTTGCAAATGTAACAATAGTTATAACTCACATACAAACATTTGATTTGAGACTGTTCAATTGTGCCATGAGGTAAGATATAATAATGTTTCAAGTGTCTTGCATGCAAAAAATTCATCATGTGCATTTCTAGATAGCTCCAGTTCTACAGTGGAAATACTTTTATTAGCCAATAAGAATTTAAAAATAATAGAGAACTTGCACAGAGGCTTTTATGTGCCTTACATTTTTAAAACAGGGTTTATTGTATTTGTTTGAATATGCAACATAAGCAATAAAGCAAATGCGCACCCGGTCCCAGACGGCTCGGATATACTCACGTGGGAGCTCCCAGAGGTCCAGGACCCTTTCTGGGGCGTCCACCTGACTCTGCTAACGGAATCCAAGGAGACCACTGTCCTCTGTGACAGGAGTTCGTTTAAATTTCATAAAACTTCTTTGGACATAGAAATCCAAATTTGGTCTGGAAGCATGTGGGTTTCTGTCACTTACAGTGATTCAGTCCTGCCCTGCGAGGATCTGTTAACTGTGGTTTTTGAACATGAAAGCGGGGTGCAGACAGCTGGGATGGTCGCCCACGTCACCTGCTGTCGGCACACGGCCATTCCCGGGGGGGGCACTCATCCTGCGCCTGTCAGAGTCCTCGGAGCCTGCTTTCTGCCCCTTCCCTCTAAGTGTGCTGCCCCGAGCCAGAATTTGGGGTGGGGGTTGTGAAGACATTCAGATGGGCAGTAGTGATTTATAAATGGGTCTGGGACATCAGAAGTTGGTGTCCCACAGGGGTATGTTGGGGGCTCCTGTTGGTTGAGAGGGGGCCCTTTTTGGGTTTATCTGTGGCACCAGATTGCAGAGGTCAGAACACCACTGACCACAATATGTGGGGTTGGGCTAAAGAATCTCTGGGGCTCATAGACTGGCCTTGTGAGCTCAGGGTGGGTAGCAGGGTCTTTGGGATTTCTACCACTTTCCATGTTGGGTGCCTCTCCGGACATCAACATGCTCATGGTGCAGCACCAGCACACGACCCCAGGTTCTGTTTCAGTCAGCTCAGTCCTCTGACCCCAAATTCCTGACTCCAAGAGGCTTTCAGACCCATGGCCCACACATCCAGGTGTTCTCTCTCTGGGTTCTCGTAGACATCTTGGACTCCGTGTCTCCCAGCTAATAAACCCTATGCCCTCACTCCCCAGCCACGGGGTAACCTCTGCTGCCTGCCTGCCTGCCTCCCCTCCCCACTCCATGGTTCCAAGACATGCCTTATTTCTTCCTTGCCCCAGGCCTTCAAAGACCCCAGGCTTGGAGTGAGGGTGGCCTGTGTGGCTGTCTCTCAGCCTCACTGTGCTCTGTCCTGTGCACATGGGAGCCCCTTTGCCCGTCCACCCACGTCACCCCCTTCCCTGCACCTGGACCCCCCTCGATCTGGCCTTGGTGAGGCACCTGCCCCCAGTACACAGGTGGTATTTAAGCTTCATGGAGGCCAGACAGCAGACCCCGAGAGGCCTGTTCTCTCACTCTGTTCTCAGCCACAGAGGGAACTGTAAATGTGTCATGAGTTCTGTACCCCCGATTCAGGGAAGGGAAAGAAAGGTATGCAGAATTTTACAAAGAAAAGGTCTCATTGAGGATGGGTAAGGGTCTCCTCTTCCATCGGTGCAAGGAAGGGCTGTTGCGCTAATGCAAATAGTGTGGGGAAGACAAAAGTGCATGGTACAGATGCACAGGTGTGTGCTACTCAGGTATGGTGCGGATATCGTGTTTGGCGCAGATGTACTCAGGTGTGATACAGGTAAATTCAGGTGCGTGGTACAGAAGCACTCGTCTGCGGTACAGACGCTCTCAGGTGTGTGGTGTAGATGCTCTCAGGTGTTTGGCCCAATGGACTCAGTCAGGTGTGTGGTACAGAAACAGATGTGGCCCCAGCCCTCCCAGTGGGAGGCAAGGGTTTGGTCAGCGGAGGCACATTGAGGAGTGGGCAGTTTGGGAGGTGGTGGTCACCGGGGACTTGGGTGGCCAGTCAAGGCTTTGGTGCGTTGGGGGTGGTGGTGGGTATGTGGCTGTGTTTCCAGAAGGCCTAGAGGCAGTGGGGCTTAAGGGGCCGGAGGGTCCGCTGGGGAGTCCAGGCTACTTGAAGGGAGCAGATGGTCCTGAGGGCCCCAGCCCTGCCCAGGCCGCCCCATCAGGGTGTGCGGAAACTCCCTTCGATGCGCTGCACCCACATGGTTCCCTGCGCCGGGAGCCAAACCCAGCTCCGAGAGCCGTCATTCGGCCACACGGGGGCAGTGCAGTCACGCCAGGCAGGGACGCCTGCCCTGGATGCCTCGTCCACAGCATGACCCATCGCGTGCCCAAGGACACGCCAGCACAGAATTAACAGAAGCAGCAGAGAAACTGGAGTGAGTGGGGCTTAAGGTCTGAGGGCAGCAACACCTGTCCTGGAAAGTTGTGAACAAAGACTTAGGCAGCTTTTCACTTACTACTTTGCTTAAGCTGTGCCCTGGGTCCACTTAGACATGGGTGTTTGGGATGGGCAGGCAGAGCTCCCCTAGGGAAGACGGCCTCCGTGAGGCCAGGTCAGCTGCCACAGCCACCCGCAATACCTGATCACTTGTCCTCTGTCCCCATGTGCCCTCCTCCCTCACCTCCCATGCCTTATTCCCTGTCCCCAGCCTGCACTCCCCTGTTCCCCCTTCCCTGGGCCCTTGATCACCTACTCTCACATACTCCCTCTCTTGCCATTTGAATGGTGTGTTGATGACCCAGCTCTTGACTTGATTTACAGGAAGACGAAGAACCTGCTGGAGACACCGGATTCTCAGCCAGCTTTAGCCTTGGGCTCTTTGTGAAGAAAATAATCCAGGAATGGTCAGAAAGGCCTGACTTGTGGCCACAGCTATGGTCACACTAAAGTTAACCTAGCCAACTGGGAGAGCCACTTGTGTCAGTCCAGAGGAGCCTGGTCGAGGAGGAAAGCAGGTGGGGGTCTGGGGACAGAGGAGGGCCTCCGCAGGGTGGGTGAGGATTGAGGCCCCTCCTGGGGAGGGGAGGGGCTGCAGGCGAGCAGATGTGCCCTCCCTCCTGTGTCGCTGAGCAGTCCCCGTGGATCCTCCTGTCACCTGAACCCCTCAGGTCCCCCAGGCAGGGGGGCTGTCCTGCTGGGCAGCGTGGGCCCCCCTCATCCCTCACCCTCACATCACCCGACAGAGGTGGGCCCAGGAGTAACCTGGGGTTCACAGCTTCTCCATAGCATTACTCACGGTTGCACATGTGAGTAGGTGTGTGTAAGTGCGTGTATGTGATTGGCCAGTGTCTGACGCCCACTAGAGTAGAGGCTCCAGGTGTCTGGCCCGTGTCTGCCTCTAAAGCTGGACCATACGTACCTGGTGGGTAAATGGGTAAAGCTGGGGATTCTTCCCTCTTGTGTGTATATGTGTTAAAATATATATAGCAACAAAACTTACATTTTTACAGTTTTAAGAGTACAGTTCAGTGGCATTAAGGACATTCACAGTGCTGTGCAGCCCTCACTCCCATCCGTCTCCAGAACTTCTCTTTCCAAACTGACACTTTGTCCCCATTAAACCCTAACTCCCAGCCCTGGCACCCACCATGTTACTCCACATCTATGGATTTGACTCCTCTTGGGACCTCATCTCAGTGGCAGTATTTGTCTTTTTGTGCTTGGCTTGTTTAACTGAGCATCATAACTCCAAGGGTCATCCACATCATAGGTGTCAGAATTCCCTTTCTAGACAGAATAATATTCTAGTGTTATTATGGAAATGGAATGGAAACCCCACATTTTGCGCACCCATTCATGTGTTGATGGACAGGTTTGTTTCCACGTTTTGGTGGTTGAATTATGAACATTGGTACACAACTCTCTCTTAAGGTCACTGCTTTCAGTTCTTCATCAGACGTCTGGTTATGTATCCAGAATGGTAGATTACATGGTAATTCTGTGTGGACTTGTCTGAGGAACTTCCATACCATTTTTTATAGCAGCTACCCGTTTCACATTCTTCCCAGTAGTGCACAAGGTTCTCATTTCTCCATGTCCTCGCCAAGAGTTGTTAATTTTTGCGAATAGTCCCCCTAATGGGTGTGAGGTGACATCCCCTCTTGGTTTCCACTTGCATTTCCCTAACGATCAGTGATGTGGAGCATCTTTTCATGTGCTATTGGCTGTTCATTTGGAGAAATGTCAGTGTCATGAGGCTTTTCTCCTGTTTTCTTCTAAATGTTTTCTCGCTTATTTCAAATCTTAGATTGATTTTGAAATAGATGTATGGAGTTAGGTAAGGGTCTAACTTTTTTTTTTTTTGCATGTGCCTATCCATTTTCCTTACCACCATTTGCTGGCAAGACTGTCCTTCCCCATTTAATGGTCTTTGCACCCTTGTCAAACCTCATTGACCATGTATATGAGGGTTAATTTCTCTGTACTCTATTCTTCCATTTGTCTATACTTATCTCTTCATTGATAAAAATTGGAGACAGAGGAGGCCCATAATTTGGCCAAGGTCACATGATAAGTGGTGGTTAGGCTTCAGTTTGGACAGAGGGCACCCTAGACCATGCTCTTTCATGCATGGACATGGGGAGTGCGGAGGGCACATCTGACCCTGTCCATCCTTCCCACCAGATGACACTACAGGCCAGCCAGACTGGGCTTCACCTTGTTTAAAAAAGGATCATTTCTGCTCACAATTCAGAGGGTTTTAAGATAGCAAAGTTCCTCTTGAAATTGCCTTCAAACAATACAAAGAACCAGAGAGGGAAACAAAGCTTCAGTGTCTGATGGTGCGGGAGACTCCTGGCCCCAAGTTCCAGGGAGAAGCTCCTCGTTCCTACAGAGTGCAGGATGGTACAGGAGGGCAGTGCCAGTGAAGGGGAGTGGGGCGTAGGCAGGGGGACAAGGGAAGGCTTCCTGCAGGGCAAGCCCCTCTGTCCCAGGGCAGGAAGGCAGAGAAACTCACCACTTGAGAACATGTCTAATTAGGGCAGAGCCTCACTCTTGTAGGAAGCAAAGAAAGTTCACTTGACATTTGTAAAAGAAGCAACTCAGGAACCAGAAGAAACATCTTAGAACCCAATTTACAGCCAGTATCTGAGAGATGACCAAAGATACTGCATCCATTTAAAAAAGAACTATAAGCTTGGTTTGCAAACATAATTCGTTCTGGAAACATGCTTGTAATCCAAAACACTTGTATATCAAAGCAAATTTCCTCGTGAGAAATAATGGAAACTCAGATGATTCGTTCCACAACCCCAAAGCATTCATATAAAAATGATCACAATACTGTAATATACAAAATAATAAAGAAAATACAAAATAGAAAAGTAAACTAACACTTACCTTTGAAAATCTTCGTGGCTGGTGTGAGGGAAACGAGAGAGGAGGGTTATTGGGAGGACTACTTCCACTCTCACTAATGGAATCCCTATCTGTTGGCTCAGTGGAATCCTTTTCTTTTTGTGCACCTTTAACAAGGAACCTATCCAATGACACTTGCTTCTGCCTCCTTTTGAGGATTTCGCGGAAATGTGACATTGCATTGTTAAACAGATTCATTGCTCGCACTGCTACAGCCTTGTTCACGTGGTGCTTTTCTACAAAATTTTGCACCGTTTCCCGCATTTTACACATCTCCTTGATCTCATTTGAAGCGAGGGATTCCTCGGCCTTTTTCTCCTCCTCCCCTGCAGACAAGATCTCCCCCATAACCTCTAGCTCTTGCTCGCGATGCAGATCCATCAGTTCGTTGGTGGTCGGCTCCTGGCCATGCTCCTCTGCCCGTTCCTGAATGTCGTCCTCATTCACCTCCAGTCCCCTGGTCTTCCCCAAGGACACAGTTTCATCGACAACTGGCGGCTGCTGTTCATGAGCAAGGCCCTCTAAGTCAGGTCCAAGAACGCACCCAGGCCACGGGTTTCTCCAAGCAGAACTGAGGGTTCTCTCAGTGCCCCCATCCAGGCTTTATCGATGATCTTGAGGCAGTTCACAGTGTGGAAATGATTTTTCCAAAACTCTCGGACGGTGAGGTTTGTTCCTTCGGTCACATGAAGCGTCGCTGAATAGTGCTTTGGTGTAAAGCCTGTTAAAGTTCGAAATGACTTGCTGATCCATGGGCTGGAGGACTGGAGTGGTGTTGGGAGGAAGGAACCTGCCCTTAATGAACTCGAATTCCTCCAGTAAGTCGTCCTCAAAGCCTGGAGGCTAAGCTGCGGCATTACCCATAACCAGCAAGGCTTTGGGTGGTAGATTCTTTTCTTTTTTTTTTAATTTTATTTTTTATTTTTTAAAATTTACATCCAAATTAGTTAGCATATAGTGCAACAATGACTTCAGGAGTAGATTCCTTAGTGCCCCTTACCCATTTATACCATCCCCCCCACGACCCCTCCAGTAACCCTGTTTGTTCTCCATATTTAGAGTCTCTTATGTTTTGTCCCCCTCCCTGTTTTTATATTATTTTTGTTTCCCTTCTCTTATGTTCATCTGTTTTTTCTCTTAAAGTCCTCATATGAGGGAAGTCATATGATTTTTGTCTTTCTCTGATTAATTTCACTTAGCCTAATACCCTCCAGTTCCATCCACGTGGTTGCAAATGGCAAGATTTCATTCTTTTTTTTTAATTTTTTAGTGTTTATTTATCTTTGAAAGAGAGCAAGAGAGAGTGGGGGAGGGGTAGTGAGAGAGGGAGGCACAGAACCCGAAGCAGGCTCCAGGCTCTGAGCTGTCAGCACAGAGCCCAATGCGGGGCTCGAATTCACGAACTGCAAGGTCATGACCTGAGCCAAAGTCGGACGCTCAACCGACTGAGCCACCCAGGCGCCCCAAGATTTCATTCTTTTTGATTGCCAAGCAGTACTCCACTGTGTATATATGCCACATCTTCTTTATCTGTTCATCCATCGATGGACATTTGGGCTCTTTCCATACTTTGGCTATTGTCGATAGTGCTGCTATAAACATGGGGGTGCATGTGTCCCTTCAAAACAGCACACCTGTATCCCGTGGATAAATGCCTAGTAGTGCCATTGCTGGGTCATAGGGTAGTTCTATTTTTAGCTTTTTGAGGGACCTCCATACTTACTGTTTTCCAGAGTGGCTGTACCAGCTTGCATTCCCAGGTAGATTCTTTTCTAAAAGGTATTTCTTCACTGCCGGACCAAAGACCTCGTTGATCCACTCAATGAGCAAGATACGTGTGTCCCAAGCCTTGCTGTTGGACCCACACATGACATTTAACTGGCTCTTCTGCACCTTGCATTTCCTGAAGGCTCGTAGATTCTCGGAATGATACACGAGCGGGGCTTGACTTTGAAATCCCCACTTGCACTAGCACAAAACAAGAGGGTGAGACGGTCTTTCACGGGCCTGTGACCGGGCACTGCATTGTCTTCTTCTGTAATGTACATCCTCTTTGGTATCTCTTTCCAAAACAGCCCCGTCGCATCACAGTTAAAAACTTGCTCCGGCAGGTAACACTCAGAAGCCATGAGCTTCTGGAACTCGGTAGCAAACACCTCCGCTGCCTTAGCATCTGAACTCGTAGCCTCTCTGTGCCCCACAACACTATGGATGCCACTTCTCTTAAAGTTATCAAACCATCCCCTGCTTGCTTTGAAGCCGCCTTCGTTTTCTGTTGACGTACCTGGCAGTTTACTTACGAGGTCGGTGTACAAGGCCTTTGCCTTCTCGCAGATAAAGTTCTCGTTCAGTGTCACCTGCTGGTCGCTTCTCATTTACCCAAACCAGAAGCAACTTTTCTACATCTTCCAGAACACGTGGCCGTGGCTTCAATGTTCTCGTAACTCCTTTTGCTGCATTTGGCTCCCTTATTTGTTCTTTCTTCTTTAGTATCGTGCAAATGGTCAATGTAGACTTCTTATAAAATCTTGCAGCTTCAGCCAATCACATACCTCGTTCGTATGTCTCGATTTCCTTCTTCCACTGTAATCATCTCCCACCACCTTTCTTTTCAGCCTTTCCCTGCTCGGGGCCATTGTGTATGTTCACACAGATGTCGACTACAGCATTAATAACCTCCTGTCATGGACTGCATGTAATGGAACTGGCAGTGAGGCAGCAGAGGAGAGGGTCCATGTCTGCAGGCGGCCTGACCTAGAATGAAGCAAAGCATTCCCAGGCTCACTCTTGTCTGGAAAAGCAAAGGACTGTCCACGGGTGCTTTGGAGTGACAAAAATACACCAGTGCCGGTTGTGGGCACCTTCCAATGTTCTGAAAAATCACTGATTTCTGCCGAACACTGTGGCCTGAGACTGCACTTGGGAGACAGGCATCCACAATCCCGTTGAGAAAGAGAGGGAACAGTTGGCTCGGCTGTGACGTGATGTGACGTTCGGTGTCACGTACTACTCGTATCTGAAGACTTGTTCGTTTATCAAGTTAAAACTTACTAGATGTTTGTTCTTCTTGCAGAACACTTACAGAATAAGTTACTTGCAATCCAAGGTTTTACTGAAATTCTATAAGAAAGAAAACAAAATGAGAAATCTTAGAGGTTAAAAATAGACTATCTGGAAGGGAAAAGGCTGAAGAACAGGAAAAAAAAAAAAAAAACTAGGGAAGAAAATTTCAAAACAAAAATGGGGCCATTTTCCAGAACTAAAGGAGGTAGGGCTACTTTGGAAGGACACTCCAGATGAACAAGGCCATGCTTAAGAGCATCAGAGCCCAGGGACAAGGAGACCCTTACTGTCTCAGAGGAGGACAGGTGACCCTGAGACTTGAAGGGACTGGCCACGCGGCAGGGACAGCACAAGGGAAGGTTGTGTCCACTTTGAATTCTGCTACTTGCTGTAAAGACAAAGTTTTCAAGACCTTTTCCTCCCGCGTTCCTTTAACTAGGACACTCCTAGAAGACACGTTCCAGGAAGCTGAGTGAACAGACCAAGAGGAAGGGCTGGAATTTGGGAAATAACTGGCATGAGGACAAGTCGAGGGAGCCAGGATGAGGGGTGATGGCAGAGCTGCCCACGTGGAGTGTGATCCGACTCGCGGACTCTGCGGAAGGCGCATTTTCAGAGCTGCTGAAGGATGTGGAGGACAGTTGCTTCAAAGAAAACCAAGCAAATGAGTCATGTTCAGTTAGGGCTGGGGGGGTTGGGAGTGGGGAGAGGCTGTACAAGAAAGGAAATAAATTACAGTAAATATGTCAGGAAATAAACTGTGGTAAATTGGCCCTCTTCTCCCCTCCCCCGTCCTCTTTTCTGTCCCCATAGTGGGTGGTTCTCAGCTCTGGGGCTGCAGCCAGGTACAAGGTGGTTGAGAGTTCCTGCACCTTCCCCCAAATCCCAATGCCAGGTGGTGAGGGACACAGGGGTGGCTTCTGCCTCTAGAGGTAACTTGGCACTGAGGGAAGTGAGGCCAGGCCAGGACGAGCTGGGAAGAGCCTCGCAGCAGAGGGAATAGCACCTGTGAAGGCCGATGGGGGGAGGCCGATGATGCAGGCAAGGTGATTGGCAGAGCCTGGATGGTCTTTGCTGTGGGCTCTTCACAAGTGTGGACTGCTTGGGAGTGGGTGGCTTATGCCCACCAAGGGCAGTCTCCGGGGAGGAGGGGGAGCTGGACACTGGTTTTCCTCTGCACCGGGGGCTGTGCAGCATCACCAGTGCTGGTCCCGTCCTGGGAAGTGGCAGTGAGGTGTTCCTCATGGTGTGGGAACAGCGAGGCTAAAAGGGATCCCCGGGGGTGTGGAGCTGCTGTCTTCCCAGGTGGCGGAGTGCCAGCTCTTACTACAAAGGTCCAAACTGGGAGAGGGTCCCGCAATTGTCCTGGACCCACCTGACTTCTGCCAAGATGTGCCCTCCCCCTCCCCGGAAATCATACACATGTGTGCTTATTGAACAACAACCAAAAAAAAAAAAAAAAGTACTACATGCTTCCTGCAAAAATGTTCAGGAATTGTAGAAATTAAAAGAAAATTACAGTTCACCTGTAACCTCAGTTTTTCTCTGTGCACAATGCACGTTACAAATGTTGGATCGAAGTGCAACTACTGCGTTTAGCTACTTAGAAATACGATATATCGCAATAGAGCTGCAAGTTTACCTGTCACCCGCGGTGATTTCAGGTGTGCACCAGGAAAGGAGCAGGGAGAGCAGACGGACAGTGGTGGCCTTGGTATGGAGTGGGTCTTCTGAGGGCACAGGACCAGGTTGCTCCCCTGCGGGTATCTGGAGAAGAGCATTTCTGCGAGGGGACAGCGAAGGCACGGGTTCTGAGGCTCACATTCAGAGCACAGCAGTGAGTCTACGAAGGGAAGGACTTTGGGAGCGTGTGGGGAGTTGGGATTTTGCTCAGAGCCTGGTGGGGCCTAGAGAAATACCTTTGGCTGCAGCTGTGGGGCTGGACGGGGAGCCTCTACTGGACTAGATGTGGCGAAGCCCGGTGGGGCTGGGGTGAGGGGTGGGTCCTGGAGACCACCCAGGGACTAGACTTGGGGTGGGGGTGGGGCGATCCCACGGCGGGCCAGGTGAGGACAGTGGCGTCGGAGCGCGCTGGGGTCTCTGGTGTCCCCTCAGACGCTGGGCAGAGACCACAGGATGTGAGGCCGGGCTCCTGGGGGGTGTGGGGGTGGTGCAAAGTCAGGACGCCTGGTGGAGCAGGGGAGGGGGCCACAGACCTTCAGGGTGGAAGAGAAGGAGCCGCCCGCCGTGGCCCAGGGAGGAGGGGGAGGGGGAGATACGCGCCTGCAGAGTGCGGGTGAGCTGAGCAGGGCCCCAGCCTGGTGGGTTCTGGACTGGGACATCCGCAAACGACCTGGCCGTTCGTTCCTGGAAAGTTCAGGGCGAACGTATTATGTTAATATTTTATAGTTTGTAAAACTTAAAAACAAATGTTTATTGATTTTAAGAGCGAGAGAGAGAGGGAGAGAATCCAATCAGCGTGGAGTCCATGACCGGCTCAAACGCCCCAGCTTTGGGATGGTGACCTGAGCTGAAATCCGGAATCCCACACTTGCCCCACCGAGCCGCCCAGGCGCCCCTACAGTTCATAAAACTTTTTAGTCCTTTTGATTCTTCGCCATTACCGCAGGACCGAGGCCGCAGGAGGGGGGGGGGCAGGGGAGGGGAGCCTGGGCCCCCCTTCTCTGCAGCGCAGGTGCCGGCTCTGCCTCCGAGGGAGCAGGTGGGTGGGGACGCGTGACTGGGGGCGGAGAGTAGAGTCTGCGGCTCCCGCGGGGAGCACAGGGGCCTCGAAGAGCACAGGGCACCCCTGAGCGGCCGGAGTCCTGGACAGACCTCGGGGACGCGATGCGCGCGCGCGCCCCCTGCCGCCTCCCGGGTCCGCTGGGCCGCGGGGCGGGGCGGGGCGGCTCGCGTGCCGGGGTGGGGCCGTCCTTCCGCAGCCGCGGCCGCTGCGGGTCCCCGAGATGCGAGCGCCGGCAGCCGCGCCACCAGAGCTCCCGGCCCGGGTAAGTGCGCAGGGGCGCGCCCCGCTGGCCCCGCTGGCCCCGCTCTGCCCTCCTGCCGCCCCATCCTCGCCGCCGTGGGCCGTGGGGTCCGACCGGCCACTTCTTAACTGAAAATGGAAACGGGACGTTTGAGGGAAGCCGACCCTCTGCCCCTGCTCGTGGCCCCTGCTCGTGGCCCCTCGGTCCCCCCGCCCCCGCAAGCTGTGGATCGAAGCTCCTGCCTGTGACCCACCGCCTTGGGGCCGGGTGGGGGGCTAATTGCCCTTTGCTCTCGGTCCAGTTTCTTTCAGTAGCTCTTTTGGGCAGATGCTGGCAGGGGGCTTCGCCCTGCCCCCCCCCCCCCAGCCCTCCCCAGGGCGGCGAGTGGAGGAGGCCGGAGGTGGGGGTCCTTGGAGCTGGGGCGGCTCAGCTTGACGCCCTCCTTCCGGGCGGGAGCACCAGCGTTGGTGCTCACACTTGGGAAGAGCGGAAGGGCCCGTGTTCCAGGAATTCGCTCGGTTTCGGTTAGCGGCACCAAGAAAGGTTTTTTCCCCAAAAGTCTTAATTCGAGTGGTCAAAAATCCCAGACTGTGGGCCCAGCACAGACCATCAGGGACCTCCCGACCCTGTTGTTCCCACTGTGACTCCAGTTGGGTAAGGGGCCACCCTCAGGGGCAGGTGACGGGTCAGGGTCGGAGGTCAGAGGCCTTGGGCAGCTCTGTTCTTGGGTCCTCCCTCCTCTGTGTCCAGGGGCTGGGGCTGGAGGCATCTTCCCCCTTTGGAATTGCCCAGTGGGCCTTCAGCTTTGGCTGTCCCAGGTATCTCATGGGGGGTGGGGGGAAGCCCCTACTTACGCGTGGCCTCTGCTTGACCAGCCGTAGCTAGTCCTTGAGGGGCTTGACGCAAAAGGGGGTGCTTAAGTGTGTGCCTGGGACATCTGTCCCCAAGCTCTGGATCCTTGACCGTTGTGTACCCGGCCTTTTCTTGGCCTGGTCAGCAGCCTGACTCACTGAGGGCAGTCTTCAGACAGCCTCTGGTAGAGGCCGGCCCCTAAGCCTGGACAGCCTCCACCCAACATCCGCCATTAGGGATCATGTCTGGCTTCTGCAGGCTCCCGGATGGGAGCCCTGTCATGGTGGCGCTCTTAGCACCCACCATTAAGAGGAGACCCTGTGCTGATGTGCAGGCTGTCTCCACTCCTGGTGGGGGGCTAGCAGGCAGAGCAGCCCGGCATGGGAGGCTGTGTCATCAGCAGCGGCCCTGCAGCGGCCTGCGGCTGGCACTCACCTCCTTTATGATGAGGACTTTGCTGGTAACTGCTGGAGTTTGGACTCAGACCTCCTGGTGCAGTTCAGCAGCACTGCGTGCCTGTGGAAAGATGGCTGGGGACACACACCCAGACAGGGGTGATGGGGCACCACTGCATGGGGAGGGGTTTTAATTTTGGGACAGCCATTGCTTTTACCATAAGAGAAGAATTCTCATAAAAGCTCAGGTTTCTCCAAAGAAACCCACAGTCAGCTCAGAGCTTAGCAGCGATGGAAGGTCCACAAACCACCGTGTTGGGCCCAGCTCCCACCCGCGGGTTCCCCTGTGGTGCCCAGGCTTCTGGCCACCTCCCACCCCAGCAATGACCATGGTTGCAGAAAAGACCCTGGTCCAGGCCAACCGCAGGCCACAAGGAGCCCAGTGTGGAGGGTCTCCTGCCTTCCCCCTCCCCTGCTGACTGACAAGGCGTCTGTCACCTGCATCTGAGGCAGAGAGACCTGTGTCTTGCCTCAGAGGGGCATTTCTTCAAGGAGTTTGGTCCTATCCCAAGCAGGCTTCATCTTTTTGAGGAGAGGGCACGTATTTAGTAAAATGGAGCAACCTACAGCCACTTCCTATATGTTGGGTTCCTAGGGCAGAAACCTCAGCACAGATGGAACCCCAAACTGTGGTTTTTCCAGCGAGTTCTGTGGGGGGTGGTGTCAATGGGCCGACTCCTTTAATTTCTTCCACACAGACCCCAATGGGGGTGGTGCCTGGAGACTTTTATCTGCCCTTGGTTGTTGCTTTTTGCCATAACCTGTGTTTTGGGGGTCATTCTGAATGCTGAGGTGGAGACATGGAGGGAGAATGTGGCTTTGTGGGGCGGGCAGGCAGTGTGCAAGACGGGGCCTGGATCCTGTCCCAGCTTCTGCTTTGGGGAAGAGGGCTGTGGGTGAAGGATAACTAGGGGGTCAGTGCCACCCCCCATAGGAGTGTCCCTGGACCCCTCGTCATCTTCTCTGTCATCTCCTCCACCCCCCACACCATCCCTGCTCCTGGCTTGGGGCTCATTTGCGGAATGGTGATGCTGGGGATGGGGTCTCCTTCACCTTTTTAAAAAAAATTTTTTTTAATGTTTTTATTTTTTTGAGACAGAGGGAGACAGAGCATGAGCAGGGGAGGGGCAGAGAGAGAGGGAGACACAGAATCGGAAGCAGGCTCCAGGCTCTGAGCCGTCAGCACAGAGCCTGACGCGGGGCTCAAACTCACGGAGTGTGAGATCATGATCTGAGCTGAAGTCGGACACTCAACCGACTGAGCCACCCAGGCGCCCCGGTTCTCCTTCACCTTTGGCTTCACGGGTGGCTGTGTGGGCTGTCGAGTGCTTGGCCCCTCTCCGGGTGCAAGGAAACATCCCTGGCCTTTTGTCCCCCTAAGCTGGGGCCAGGCCTGGGATGATGACCTTGCCCTCTGGCCTCCAGCCACTGAAGGCCCGACCTGGCTTCCCAGAGAAGTGCACGCATGGTGGCCGTGGCACAGGGTGAGGCTGAGAAGGCCAAAGCATCCGTCCATCCGTTTGTGTTGAAGCCTGCAGCCGCCAGGCCACATCCCTGCACACGCTCCAGAGCGCTCCTGTGCCTGCCCACTTCATCCCTGGCAGCCCAGAAAAGTACATCCGTCCCCCAGGGCCCTGCAGCCCCCACCCATTGTCCGCTCCCTCTGTGCAGAACACCCTCAGACATTTTCAGTGTGCTCTATCCACTTCTCCACTCTGAAAACTCCACCTGTATTTGCATATAGATTTGTGTTGTGCTTTTCGTTGAGTTAAAACTCGCATAACCTAAAAGTAACCATTTAAAAATGTATTGTTCAGTGCATTTATTTAGCATATCGCCAAAGTTGGGCACCTACCACCTCTGTCTGCTTCCAAAACATTTTCTTCACCCCAAGTTAAACTCTGCACCCATTAAACAGTCATTCCCCATTCCTTCCTCCCAGCCCTGGCAACCACTGCCCTACTTTCTGTCTATGGGTTTGCCTGTTGTGGACATTCCTTACATGTGGAACCAATACGTGACCCTTTGTGTCTGTCTTCTCTCGTGTATCTTCGTGGCTCATTTGTGTGGCGGTGCGCATCAGAACCCCATTCCTTTATGTGGCTGGGTGCGTAGACCACACTTCGTTTATCTGTTCATCAGTTGGTGGGCTTTGGGTGGTTTACACTTTTTGGCTATTTGTGAATAATGAAGCTATGAGCGTTTGTGTGCCAGATTTTGTTTAAATGTGTGTTTTCAATTCTCTTGAACTTATACCTAGGAGTGGAGCTTGCTGGGGTGTGTGGTAACTCTGACCCTTCGGGGAACTGCGCGCTAGTTCCCACAGCAGCTGTACCATTTTCCATTGGCAGAAGCAGCCACAGTGTCCCAGTCGCTCCGCGTCCTCACCAACACTTGCCATTTTCCCTTTGTTTTGTTGGTAGCCATCCTAGTGGGGAGTGAAATGCTGTCTCCTTGTGGCTTTGATGACATTTCCCTAGTGACTAATGATGTGGAGCATCTTTTCATGTGTTTGTTGCCATTTGTATATTTTCTTTGGATGTCTGTTCAAGTCCTTTGCCCAATTTTAATTGTACTGTTTGTCTTTTTGTTGTTGTTGAGTTGTAAGAATTCTTTATATGTCCTGAATAGTAGACTTATCAGATGCATAATTTGCAAACGCTTTCTCCCATTCTGTGGGTTGTCTTTTCACTGTGTCCTCTGAAGCACAGGTTTTTAATTTTGATGGAGTCCCATGTATTTTTTTTAACTTTTTTATCTGTGCCTTTGGTGACATATCTAAGAATCTGTTGCCAAATTTAAAGTCATGAAGCTAGAGCCCCATGTTATCCTTGAGGATTTTATAATTTGTGCTCTTACACTTAGGTCTTTAATTTTGCTGGTTTTTCATATGGTGTCAGGCAGGAAGCAACTTCATCCTCTTGCATGTGGGCACTCGGTTTACCCCTTTGCTGAAGACACTCTTCTCTCCCCGTTGAACGGCCTTGGCACCGCAGATTGTCTGCTCCTATGCCACATTTTGCTTCTTTTTAATGCTTTTTAAAAACCTTTTCTTATGGAGAATTTCAAATCTTTGACGAAAAGGGAGGGAATTTTATGATGAGCCCAACTTATTCATCAACCAGCACAGATGGGCAGCTATCAACGTCGAATCATCCAGTCTCACTTGGACTCCCTGATTACATAGGAACAAATCCCTGACAAGTCATGTTTTTAGTATGTAACTTTTAAAAATCAGCTTTTTGTATTTTTAACTTAACTTCTTGTTTGAACTGAGAGACTTTGAGGAAGAAATGTCTACAACGGTGGAGTGGCTGTAAGGGTGACAAGACGACTCTGAGGGTACTCCAGGGCTGGCAGAGAGAGCATGCTGAAAGCATGCCCTTGGACATGGTCCCTCGGGCCTGGAGAGGGTATAGTTCAGCCCCGTGGATGGTGGAGAAGGTCACTGAGTTTCTCCACCTCTGGTGGTGGTGAACCGGAGCAAAGGAAAATCTAAAACCCTGGGACCAGAAGCCCCTTATTCCTGCAAAGTCCCTCCGGGGCCTCTGCTGGCAGGGGCCATACTGTGCTATATAAAGAAGAAATGCTTGAAGGGTCTGCCATGCATGCAGAACGAGCAAGGAGGGGTGGATTTGGAGCCTGGAGGCAATAAATGGATACCTGCACAACTTTTGAGGACGAGTGTACCTCCTAGGGAACAACAGCATAGGAGCCTGCCCCAGGGTCCTTCAATCTTCCCCTCCTGGCCCAGGCGCTATAGTTGCTACAGTTGCCCTGACAGCTACATATGTTATAAACCCCATGATACCTTGTTATCATTGCTGTTTAAACAGTTATCTTTTGAAGACATTTAAATAGTAAGAACAAACCTTGGTTTTGTACCCAGCAGTTCCTGTTTTCTGTGCCTCCTGTCCCATTTTGTAGACCCATGTTACCATCTGGTATCATTTTCCTTTGGCCTGAAGACACCCTTTCACATTTCTTATAGTGTGGGTCAGCTGGCAGTGAATTCTTTCAGCTTTTGTATGTCTGAAAAAGTCTCTAGCCTTCAGTTTTGAAAGCTATGTTCAAACGGTGTGGAATTCTAAGTTTCAGGGTTTTTCTCTCCGTGCTTTAAAGACGTAGTCTCTACACTTTTCTGATGAAGCACCCACTTTCATTCTTACCTTTGTTTCTCTGTACCCGATGGCCATTTTCTCTGGTGGCTTTTAACATTGTTCTATATATCACTGGTTATGAGCAATTTGATTATGACTGGCCTTGCTGTAATTTTTTTAAATGTTTTTGTGCTTGGAACTTATTGACCTTCTTAAATCTGTAAGTTTATATTATGTTTGGACAAATTGTTACTATTTATTAAATTTCTTTCTGTCGCCTTCTATAACCTCCTACTCTTTAGAGTCCAGTTATACACAGAGTGAACTTCTTGAAATACCTAAGTATTTCATTTTTATTTTGGTGCTATTATAAATGGTACTGCTGTTTAAAAATCTGTGTTCTGATTGTTCATTGCTACTCTACAGAAACACACTTGACTTTTGTATCTTGTCCTTTTACCCTTTGACCTTGCTGAACTCAATTATTACAAGACATTTACCTTAGTAAACTTTTTGGAATTTTCTGTATGTATAGTTGTGTTGTCTGGGAATAGAGTTCTGTCTCTCCCTTTCCCAATGTTCTGGCATTGCTTTTTCTCACCTTATTGCCCTGACTAGGACACACATGTGGCACAGAGTAGGAAGGGAAATGAAGGGCTGTGCCTGTGAACTCAGAGGACAAGCTCAGTTTCCCGCTGTGGGTTGTAACGCTGGTGTAGGCATTTCTGCAGATGCCCTTTATTAGAGTAATTAAGTTTTCTTCTATTCCTAGCTTGATGAGAGTTTTTCATTGTTATGAATGGGTTTGGATTTTGTTAAATACCTTTTTTGCATGTGTAAGATGGTCATATGTATTTTTTCTTTAGTTTATTAATGTAGTGAATTACAGTGATCAATTTTTGGATGTTGAAGCAGCCTTGAATTCTTGGATAACCCTCACTTGTGGTGATGTTTTGCCCTGTTTGTTTTGCTGGATTCCATTTGCTAATATCTGATTGAGGATTTTTGTGTCTGTGTTCATGGGAGATATCAGTCTGTAGTTTTCTTGAAATGTCTTTGGTTTTTGTATCAGAGTAATGTTGAACTTATAAATGAGTTTTCAATTTTCAATTTTAATTTCAATATTCTTCCAAAGTTTGCAGAGAATTGGTATTATTACTCTTTTCTTTAACTGGTAGAATTTACGAGTGAAACCATCTGGGCCTAGGTGTTTTTTGGTTGTTATTGTTGTTTGTTTGTTTGTTTGTTTGTTTGTTTGTTGTTGGAATAGATGTAGGACCAGAGCGAACAGTTTTTTTCTTGAGTGAGTTTTGGTAGATTGCGTTTTTCAAGGAGCTGGTCTGTTTTCTCTAAATTGTTGGATCTGTGGAGATAGTGTTTGTCTTAGTCTGCTTGGGCTGCCATAACAAAATACATAGATTGGGTGACTTAAACCACAGACATTTATTTCTCATAGTTCTGAATGCTGGGAGTCCAAGATCCAGGTGCCTGCTTGGTGGTTTTGCAAACTCCTCGGGAACTTCCTAGGTGTATTCTGAAACTAGCCCCTGCTTATGGAGGGCAGGGAGAGACCAAGAAAGAGGCAGCCACTCCCAGGTCGGTAGGTGGCAGTTTTAATAAGCAAAGAGAACTTACATATGAAAGCTTGTCTCAGATGGCAGAAAGATGAGTAGATCCCATACTCACTGGCTGTATCTTAAAAGCTTCTAAAGAGGTCGTAACTGGGCTCAGCCATGTATACTTTGCATGTGTTCTCAACAGAACATCCCCGACTCAAGGCTGTGTCCTTGGACCGGCCTCTGGGAGCAGGAAAGTTGAGTGGAACCCACATCCAAGGACAGAGGAGGGGATGAGTACCTTCCTAGTACCTGGGTCCAGCTCACAGTTCAGCTGGCAGTCACGTCTTCTCCATGACCTTCCCAAAGCTTCAGATTTGGTTTCCAGTGAGAGCTCTCTTCTTGGTTTGCAATGACTCTGTACAGATAGTGAAGAGAGACCCCCTGGTGTCTCTTCCTCTTCTTATAAGGGCAACAGTTCTAACAGGTCAGGTCTCCACTTTTACGACCTCATTTAACCTTAATCACTTCCTTAAAGGCACCCCTTCCAATGCAGGATTAAGGCTCCAACATATGGAATTGGGGGGATACAAGTAAGTTCCTTGTCATATACTCTAATTTTCTTTCTAATGCCTGTGGGATCTGTAGTGATGACCCCTCTTTCATCCTGATTTTGGTCATTTGTGTCTTCTCTATTTCTTGACCAGTCTGGCTAGAGGTGTATCAATGTTGTTGATCTTTTCAAGGAACCAACTTTTGATTTCATCAATTTTTCTCTTATTTTATTTAAGTTTCATTGATTTTTCTTCTTTATTATTTCCGTCCTTCTGCTTGATTTGGGTTTATTTGCTCTTTTTCTAGTTACTAAATTGGAAGCTCAAAATATTTGAGATCTTTTATTTTTTTCTAATATAAATACTTAATACTGTCAGTTTCCATTAAAGTATTGCTCAGCCGTGTCCCACAAAATCTGGTATGTTGTGTTTTCATTTTAATTAAGTTCAAAATACTTTAAATTTCTTTGACACCTTCTCTTTGACCCATAGTTATTTAGAAGCATGTTGCTTTCAAAATATCTAGGAATTTTCCATATATCTTTCTAGTTTAATCTCATTATTATCACAGAACATACTTTGTATGATTTCTATACTTTTAAATTTGTTCAGGATTGTTCTAAGTCCTGGAATTTGGTCTATGTTGATGAATGCTCCATGTACACAGAATACACACTCTGCTGTCGTTGGGTGGAGAGTTCTGCAGTTCAAGTCTGTTACTGTTTGGGTATTCTAAATCCTTCCCGATTTTCGGTTTACTTATTGTATTGATTACTGAGACAAGAGTGTTGACATCTCTGACGAATTATCTGTTCAGTTTTATTCATTTTTGCTCCACATATTTTATAGATGCATACACATGTAGGATTGCTATGTCTTCATGCGATATCCGTCCTTGTCCCTGGTTACATCTTGTCTTACTCACATAACTATCCCAGATTCTTCTGATTCCTGTTTGCGTGGCATATCTTTTCCTCTCCACTTACTTTGCCTGCCTATATCTTTATATTCAAAGTGTGTTTCTTATATTTAAAGCACATTTGTTACACATTTCCAATGTTCTCATGGCACTTCACACACAGGGTGAACATTGTGTGTTGGGCCTACCTCTTCTTGAGGCCAGGCAAGGGCTCTTAACCCACTCTCCGACTCTGTTCGCCCAGTGCCTAGCAATGAGTGGTCACTGCACAGGATGTTTATGAGGGTTCAGATAGCCCACTGCATGGAAGAATCAAGATTTTGATGCCCTTCTTGAGGTGATGGGTGAACTGACCAGCCTTAGGACACAGGTCTTGGGCTACTCCTTAAGGACCTACTCTCGGATACAGGCGCCATGTCCAGCACTGCTGGTGGAGGCTGGTGGGTGTGTTCAGCTGGGCTGCAGCCGTGAGTTAGTGGCTAAAGTGGAGTCCAGGGCTATGGAGCTGAGTGCGAGACTTTACATACAAAAGAGGAAGGCTGTTGGCTCAGAAGTGCAAGGCCACAAAGGGGAGGGATGGAAAGAGGAAGAAGACCCACCACAAACTCCACCAAGAGAGGGTGCATGCGGCTCCTGCCAGGGAAACAGCCCCATGAGAGCCCTGACACAGCAAACTGTTCCTTAGGACCCTGGCTGTGTCTCCTGCTCCTGGATGCCTGTGGAACAGCTTCTGTTTTCTGAGGACAAGCTCAGGATATTTAACTTTCTGAGCCAGGTGCAAGAGTGGAGGGCTGTTCTCTGTGTGAGTGTAGTGACTGAGATCCTCAGGTCAGGCTGGGGGACCATGACGCCGCCGGTCAAGGGGAGATGTTATGGTCAGGGCTGTGTGTCCTCACGTGGCCCTTGAACACCTTCCTGCTGAGTGAGAGGGGGTGTGAGTGGTTCACGTGGGCAGGCTTTGTGCCAGAATCACCTTGGGTCTTGTCCAGTTGGCAAGGAGGAGTGGGACCCCCAGCGTGGGCTCGGTGTTGACTCCTTGATTAGAGACACAGCCGACCTTGGCCGATGCTGCTGCCTTTGGTGGTTTGGGGAGTCATACGGGCACTGGGCTCTCTTCAACATAACAAACTTTATGCTCCCCCCCCTTTTTTAGGGCCAGAAATGATGATTCCACCAGGGGAGTGCATGTATGCTGGAAGGAAAAGAAGGAAGCCCATTCAGAAACAGTAAAGTATCACATCTTCTGTTTTTGCTGATTGTTCCTGATGAAGGGGGAAAGTATTTGCATTTTCATTGAAAGGAGTGAATTTTAGGAATAAAGTGAATGAGGGAGAGGTTTTGCTGAGTCTTTCTGATGGGTAGAGGGGCTTGCAGAAACAGCATGAGACCCAGCGCCTGGGGCTGGCGGGTGTTTTGTGGGTTCTCTGCGCAGCTGGAAACCCACTGCTGCCTTTCTTAGCGACTTTGGGCTGCTTTCCTAACTTTGATGGCAAGGCAAGACAAGGCAAAGCTGAGTGACACCTTTCAGCTAGAAGTCAACACGGGGGGCCGAGATGTCACCATGGGTTTTGGTGAGCACCAGGTCTCCTCCCTGCCCTGGTGAAACCTGTCCTCGCAAGGACACACCCACGGCCCCTGCGAGCGTTGCCGCACATGAAGGACACTGTGGGGCTTGTCCCCCTGCCTGTGGGCCTCCAGGAGGTTTACCGAGTAGAGAAAGGAACCTGTGACCCTCACCTCCTGGACACAACACCAGTGTTCACAGTCCCGCCAGCAGCCCAAAGGTGTTCAGGACAACAAGGTATGAATTTTGCGGCAGGGGTTTGGGACTGCCCTGCTGTGAGGCCAGCAGGTGTGGTTCCCAGAGCCCAGCGGCTGCCTCTGGCTCCTCCAAGGGGGTCCTGCAGTGTGTGCACTGTTGGCTGGGTTTCTGGTGTGTGTGTGTGTGTGTGTGTGTAATATAGCTCTGTTTGAGTCAGTGTGAGCATGTATATATAAGGCTCTGTGTTTGGGCCTGTGTTTCTGTGACCCAGGCTGCCCCTCTGGGCCCTGGTGGCTGCAGGGTTCTGTGAGAGGCCCCCACCCAAGGATAGGCAACAAAGGCTTGAGGGGCGGGGCTTCGGAAAGTGAGTTTGTCACCTGAGTTGGTTGTGTGGCCACCGCGGGCCTCCTGGGCTCTGCAAGTGGAGGGTGAGGCAGGAGGCGGCTGAGTGTTTCCACGACTGGGTCCGGGGCGGGGCAGTGGTGGGGCTGAGTCCTGCTTGTGTGTGCTAGACAGGGTTCATTCTGGTGAGCACACAGTCACGATGAGTAAGGAACGGCACCGCGGCCCCTGGAGGTGTTGGTCACTTGCATCTTTTTCCTTATTGGGCTGTGGCACTGCACGTGGTTAAATGTGCAGTCTGGTCGGGTTGACAGCTGTATGCACCAGGGAACACCACCAAAATCAAGGGCACCGACACTCGGATCGTACCCAGAGTGTCCTGTGTGCTTGCGGTCCCTGCCTCCACCTCCGTCCAGGCAGCCCTGACGTGCTCTGTGCCGTAGCCTGCTTTGCATCTCTGGAGTCTTCCGCGAGTGGACTCAGACACCATTTTGTTGGGCTTCTTTCCTTCAGCCTGATCTTGAGGCCCGTCCACACTTCGTGTGCGCGGAGCGTGCTCCTGTTTGCTGCCGAGTAGTGCTCCAGGGTCTGGACGCACCGCTTCGTTTACTCACCTGCAGATGGACATTCAGGTGCTTCCCAGGTTTGGGCCGTTGCGGGCAGAGCTGCCACGAATGTTTGCACACAAGCCTTTGTGTGGATGGATGTTTTCATTTCTCTTGGGTAAATACCTAGGAGTGGGATTTTGACTCAGCAGATGTGTGTTCACTTTTAGGGAACCACCAAGCTGTTTTCCAGAGCAGCTGCGCCGTCTTGCTTGCCGGCAGCGCGCAGGGGCTCTCGGTCCTCTGCCTTCTACCCAGGTCCCCGATGGGCGGTGGTGCCGCCTCAACCCGGCTTGATCTGCCTCGTTCCCCACGGGCGCTGGGCGTCTGTTCATGTGCTTGTGTGCCATCCACATATCTTCTCTGCTGTCTTCTTACTGAGTTTTAAAACTGCCTTACATATTCTGGATACAAGTTCTTGTGGACATTTTCCCCCAATCTGTGGCTTACCTTTCCATTTCATTTTCTTTTTTAAAAAAGTAATCTCTAGGGGCGCCTGGGTGGCGCAGTCGGTAAAGCGTCCGACTTCAGCCAGGTCACGATCTCGCGGTCCGTGAGTTCGAGCCCCGCGTCAGGCTCTGGGCTGATGGCTCGGAGCCTGGAGCCTGTTTCCAATTCTGTGTCTCCCTCTCTCTCTGCCCCTCCCCCGTTCATGCTCTGTCTCTCTCTGTCCCAAAAATAAAAAAAAAAAGCGTTGAAAAAAAAAAATAAATAAATAAAATAAAAATAAAAAAGTAATCTCTAGGGGCGCCTGGGTGGCTCAGTCAGTTGAGCGTCTGACTTCAGCTCAGGCCATGACCTCGTGGTTCGTGAGTTCAAGCCCCACGTTGGGCTCTGTGCTGACAGCTCGGAGTGTGGAGCCCGCTTCAGATTCTGTGCCTCCCTCTTTCTCTGCCCCTGCCCCACTCACACTCTTTCTCTCAAGAGTGAATAAACATTAAAGAAATTGTGGTTGATATACACAATGGAATACTACATGGCAGTGAGAAAGAATGAAATATGGCCTTTTGTAGCAACGTGGATGGAACTCGAGAGTGTTACGCTAAGTGAAATAAGTCATACAGAGAAAGACAGATACCATATGGTTTCACTCCTATGTGGATCCTGAGAAACTTAACAGAAACCCATGGGGGAGGGGAAGGAAAAAAAAAGTTAGAGAGGGAGGGAGCCAAAACGTAAGAGACTCCTAAAAACTGAGAATAAACTGAGGGTTTATCGGGGGTGGGAGGGAGGGGTGGGTGGGTGATGGGTATTGAGGAGGGCACCTGTTGGGATGAACACTGGGAGTTGTATGGAAACCAATTTGACAATAAATTTCATAAATAAATAAATACATAAATACATAAATAAATACTAATCTCTATGCCCAACATGGGGCTCGAGCTCATGACCCTGACATCAAGAGTCGCACGCAGCACTGACTGAGCCACCCAGGCTCCCCGCTTTCATTTTCTTAATGGTGATTTTCAAAAGACATTTAAAAGATATTGATGAAGATCAACCTACCCATTTTTTTCTTTTATGAGTTTGAGTGTACGTGTGTATTCTAAGAGTCCTGTGGCTATCCCAAGGTCTCAAAGATCTTATGTATTTTCTTGTAAAGTTTTATAATAGGCTATAGATTTAGGACTGTGACCCACTTTGAGTTAATTTGGGGGGATTATGTGTGGTGACAGTTGGTGTTCACCTGTTTTCATGGGTTTCCAGTTGACCAGCCCCGTTATTGGAAGGACTTTCTTTCCCTTGAACTACCGTAGTATCTTCATCAAATGAATTGTCCAAAATCGGTGGGTTTATTTCTAGACTCCTTACTCTGTTCCCTTGTTCTATATTTCTATCTTTTCTGTAATACCAAGCCATCTGGAACATTGTAGATTTATGACAGGCTTAAAGTCAAAAGGATAGGTCCCCCGATTTTGCTATTTCATTGGTTATTGTTGGTCCTTTGCGTTTCCATGTAAGTTTTAGAATCAGTGTGTCAGTTCCTATAAAAAGCATTGTTGGAATTTTAATTTGATTACATTGAATCTACACATCAGTTCAGGGGAGCATTGCCGAATGTACACCAGGTATTCTATATTTTTGGTGCCAGGGCTCTCTTCCATCTGAGCCTGAACTATCCCTGTGCTAATGGCACTGGTCCTTGTCCCCTATCACCTGCTGAGTCTCTGCCCGGGGACTTGGAACTTACTCCACATGCCCCTGGGCCTGAGCCTGAAGCCCCTCAACCCCCATTCCCTCTCGTGCCCGTGGGCGTGGGGTGGGGTGGTTCCTGCTCTGGCCCATGGGACTGGGGAATGGGGTGGCGGAGATGCATCACGGGACAGCCAGTATTGTGAGAAACTTTGAAGGGGCTCTTCCAACGCCCATTTCTCCAGCAGGCTAGTGTCCCTCCCACAGGTGCCCCAAGAGGGCAGGGGTAGGAGAAATATCATGGCCCAGCTCATCTTCAGGCACAGGCTGTCTGGGGAGACAGGGGAGCAGCTCCCCCCCCCCAGCCCTGCACAGAGGTGAGGTTTCAGCAGGGGCCACCTGCCGGTCTCCCACCGTCTCCCCTTCTCTGACCCTCACACCTGCCCTGAGTGCTCCTGTGTCTCTGGGGAGGCCTCGGGTGTCTTTCACTGACTGGGGTGGGGGTGGGGGGCTCTGCTCTAGCCAGCAGGTGCCAGCCCACACTGGAGCTGCTGAGTTTATCTCCAGGCCTCCTGCCGGTTTAAATGTTGCCCAGCAGCATGAGTGATTTGGGGGCATATGCCTCATTAAGGAAGAAAAACAGCAGAAAGTGAGAAAAGCAAAGATATAGGAGGAATATTTGTAAATCATGTATCTGATAAAGGGCTTCTGTCAAGAATATAAAGAACTCCTACAACTCAACATTAAAAAGACAACCCAGTTGAAAAATGGGCAAAGGACTTGGGGAGACATTTCTCCAAAGAAGACACACAGACGCCCAACAAGCATGTGAAAGGGTGACCATTACTGGCCGTTAAGGAAAATCCCAGTCAGACCGCAGCGAGGCACTCCTTCACGCCTGCGAAAGTGGCTGTTCTACAGAAAAAGGAAACTGATGTGTCCATGAGGGTGTGGAGCGCCGAACCCTCACCTGGTGCTGGTGGTGACGTCTTTGGGTGCAGCCGCTAGTCTGACAGCTCCTCAGAAGGTGAAGTGGAGTGACCACACCGACCCGGCTGTCCACTCCCAGGCGTGCACTGGGAGAACTGAGAATTAGGTGTGAGCAGGGTCTTAGGGTCATACGGCATCGGGTACGATGTCCGTCGAGTGAAAGCTGGCCAGACTTCCATCGAGTTGTGAACAGGTGAGCAAATGTGGTCCATCCACACGACGGAGTGTTATTCACCCAGAAGAAGGAGTGGGGTCCTGATAAACGCTGCACACAGTTACTTGAAGACATGATGCCAGGTGGAAGAAGCCAGACGTGAAAAGTCTCACACTGTGTGGCTGCACGTGTGTGGAATGTCTAGAACAGGCAGAGCCGTGGAGACAGAAGGCAGCTTGTGGTTGCCAGGGGTGCTGGAGGGAGACCGGGAGAAACTACTGAATGGGTACAGGGTTTCATCTGGAGCCGTGAGATGTTTGGGACTTGACAGAGGTGAATGTACATTTTGAAAAGCTAGTGTTGTGTGAATTGTACCTCAAAGCAAACAAAGAAGTGGCCCCTGGGATCGGGGCATCAGGCTTCTCTGTGCTTTTGTGGCCAGGGGCCCTCAGACTCTGCAAAGTAGGTTTGTGCTGCGGGCCCCTCCTGACAGACGGATAGCTGGGTCTCACCACACTTGTAAGTGAACACACAGGGACAAATAGGAACTCCTAGACAAAAGAGACCTCAGCCCCTAAAAACGGGAGCCCTCCAGCCTCCCAGGTGCCATGACCCCAGGGAGGGTTGGCCCTGGGAGCCAGGCAACCTGGGTCCAGCGCCAACAGCCCCTCCCCCTGCCGCCTCTCCACCCAACTCTGGCTGCCACTTTAGGTTCAGATGCTTTGATGTGGGTGATGTTTAGGAAGGGCCTGTATAGAGCTGTTTCTGTGAGGGCGGTTAGGGTCAGAGGAGAGGGACTGTCATCCGGCGGGGGGGGGGGGGGGGGTGGTAAGAGGGTCAGATGAGGGAGGCCAGCTCTGCCCTCTACCAGGATGGTGGACAGGGAAGCCCTGGGCAGGGGGATCCCCCTTGTGGGGGAGAGCAGATCTGTTGTGGGGCAAAGGGAAATGGAACCCAGGCCACCAGCCACCTCACAGAGGCACAGCCCATGACGTCAGGGCTTCAGAAGGGCGGGTGGGACAGCGCCCAGGTGCCCAAGGGTCCTCTGTTACCCCCTCCTCGGACCCGTTCAGCCCTGCTGTGTAGAGGAGAAACTGAGGCCCAGAAGCATCAGTCACACCTGGACTGCAGGTCCTGAAAAGGTCCTGCGTTTAAGAAAAGCCTGGAAGAGCCTGAGCACATGCAGCCTGGGGCCAGGGATCCTCCTCACACTTGGGGAAAAGTTAGCACAGAGAGGTCAAGAAATGTGCTGGAGCCACACAGCTTGCCTGCAGCTGTGTCCAAGGAGACCTGCTCTCTGTCTCTGAGCGCCCTTCCTGGTAATGGATCCCAGCTTCCTCGTATGCACAGTATCAGGAGCCTTTTGTCCTTTTCAGCACCTTTTCTCACTTAGAAGCTGATCCACGCCATAAGGTCACTTCTGGGGACAGGTGTGTGCTCCGTGGGGTGACAGCCCCTGGCGGGAAACCCCGAGTCTGATGGCGCTTGCTTCCCTGCAGGAGGCCGGCCACGGGGGCTGAGAAGTCAAACCCGTCCAAGCGGCACCGGGACCGCCTCAACGCCGAGCTGGACCACCTGGCCAGCCTGCTTCCGCTTCCTCCTGACATCGTGTCTAAGCTGGACAAGCTTTCCGTCCTGCGTCTCAGCGTCAGCTACCTCAGGGTGAAGAGCTTCTTTGAAGGTAGGACTCTCTTCTGTCCATCTGTGCTCAGCTGGGTGTCACCTGGGCTCGCTTCGGTCTCACCCGGGCCCACCCCGCTTTACTGGGATGGACCAGTTTGCACCCTGTCTTGGGTAATCATTTAGAGGAGCGGGCACTGAGTGCTGATGACCCAGGGCAGCTCTGTGCAAGGCTCAGGGGCTGGCCCTCCCCCTGCTCAGCTTCCCCACGGCCTCAGGGCTTCAGAGGACCAGGCAGATCCTCTCTGTGGGGAAGCAGGACCAGGGCTGAGCTCAGGAGGCCGTGTTCCCCCATTAGCCCGTGTCACTATTGGGTGGCCATCCTTCCGTGTTGTTGCTTTGTCTGTCCCGGGGATGCTGTGATCCCAGCCAGGCACCAGCCCCTCTGCGCAAGGGGTCCCTGGTGTGTCAGTCCCTTGCAGTAGCTGGGGATGGGTGCTCTCCTATATCTGATGCTCCCAACCAGGCCTCATTCTCCACGTGTCCTGGCTCAGTTCCTGGTAAAGAAATGTGGCTGTCACCACGCTGTTTCAGGGCCCATGACTGCCGTCATCGTCCCGAATTAAGTCTGAACTTCTTACCAAATCGCAACTTACTACATGTCTTTGGGAGTGGGTAAGACAAATGTGTAAAGGGGCGGGTCTGGGCACCAGGGAGTGGTGGGGGCTGTGGCCAACAGCAGAGTCTATACTCTCTACCCAAAGGCTTTGGAGGTCGGTTTTTGCACATCCTCATTTTGCTGCACAAAACACCCTGGGCTGCAGTGAGGACGCTGGCCAGGGCTGAGGTCCTCGGGTGATGTGAACCCAGGTCTGTCCCAGCTCCCACACCTGTGGGGACAATTTGCCCTGAGATGATCATGGCAAGGCCCGAACGCACCTTAATCAGACACGTCTGAGGTGCGACTCGGCTACTGTGCGTTGCTGGCCTTCTGCAGCCCCCCAGGAGAGGGAGGGCGGTTTTCTTGAGGACTTAGCCTACCTTCAATCCCAACTTCCTCCAGAGACCTCACCATGAGGAAACATTAGGGGCCTGCAGGCAGCTCTGCCCAGTGCATACTCCACCTGGGCACCTTGCCGACTGACCCCTCCAAAGGGCCCCACACGCTGGCCTCCATTTTCTCTCATGGAGCAGGAATCCCAGATCCTCTGACCACTACTGGGCTCGGAGAGCCTGCTCTGTGTGTGAGAGCTCTGCATGGAGCTCCCTCCCAACCTCCGTCTGACACCCCAGAACCCTGGGGGCTCACCCATGTGTGTGCCCTCTCTGCTCTGGGGTGTGGAGCCCAGTGGGTAGTCTGGGCTGGTCCTGAGCCACACAGAGATGTCCCATCATGGAAAGGCCGCCTGTCATCATGGGGAGGCCGAGTGCACTGGGCTGGATGGCCATGTGGCCTGCTGAGCCAGGCTTGGTCCTGAGGGCTGGTGGCTGCCACATTGGCCATGCCCAGGACCCCTCTGGGGCATCCCTGTTCCCCTGTTCCCCTGTGCATCCCCGTGCTGCCTCTTCCATCCCTGATGTGGCCCCGTGGGATTCGCAGCCGGGGCTGGAGCTCACCCAGCACTCAGCCCAGGTCGGTCTTCCTCACTAAACCTCGCACTCTTCCTTTGGGTTAAAAGGGTGCCACCTGGGTGTCCGTCACCCAGACTTCCATGGCTGGAGCCCAAGCTCACAAAACACTCCCGCTGAAGTATTCTGTAGGGTGACAGAGAATGGTGCGTGGCCCTCAGTGGAGGTCACCAGGAGGGTCTTGTGGGCTAGTGGGCTTCCCACAGGAGGCAAGGGGCAGGCGCTGTCTGCAGGCTGCCCTGAGGCAGCCCCTCACCCCAGTCTGTCCAAGGCTCTGGCCCCTTGCTGCCAAGGTCCTACATCTCGGGACGGGGCAGGGGCGGGGGCTGCTAGTCACTTGTATTCTCCCTGCTGTGGTCTGGGCCCCTTCCCCATGGGACGGAGGGGTTTTGTGTTCCTTCCCCAGCTGCACTGGGGTATCCCCAGGCCCTCGGGTGACAGGACCAGCTGTATGCAGTGCAGTCCTGTCCCCCAACCTCCATAGCTGCAGCTGCTGCGTTTTCTCACTGGCCACATTCAAAGCCATGTCTATTGCCTGGATTCTCCTTCCCAGTGTCCACATGTCTGGCTCAGGCCCTCTCTCCTTGAAGTGCTGGAATCTTAGATTTCAGGTTCTTGGTGGCTCTGGGACCTCAGGTGAGGGGCCAAGAAAGGCCCGCAGATGGGAAGACCGGTGTAACTGGGGGTGCTCTTCCGAGCATCTGTGCTCTGAGTAGAAGCTGAGAGCCCCAGGGGCCCCCAGCCCCAGGCCCCAGGGGTTCTATCCCCATGCCCAGGGCCCATCGCTTTGCCCTGGGGCACATCCCCAGGCCCCAGGGGTTCTATCCCCATGCTGGGGGCCTACCTCCTCATGCCCGCGGCTGTCTGGTGGGCACTCTGAGCCCCGATGGTGACAAGATCAGTTCACTGAGGTGACTTGGAACATTTTCGTGCTGTGCAGGACAAGAGTGCTTTTCTAGGAGGTTTGTGATGTGATGAGTAAGTCGACAAAGTCATACAAAATGTGCCAGAGAGCCAGGTGTCCACACCAAGGGCGCGGTCCCCAGACTTGCCTTTGTGAAGCCCCTCTGTCATGGACGGCCACCTCAGCTTCCACGGTGGCCTCTTTAGGCAGCTCGGGGAGGTTTGGGGCTGCCCTGGGTGGGGTTGGTGGTTCACCTCCTGTTGACACACCCTTGCAGACCTGACCTCCTGGCTGGGTGGTTGGGAGGGAACCAGGTCACTTCTCTGGATGGGTCCAGCTGTTCCCAGCCAGGCCAGGGTTGGTGGTCTCTGAAAGGCTCCCGTCTGCTGTTTCTAGGGGTTCAGGCAGCTGTTCAAGTATCTGCCTGAACGCCTCGCCTCTCTTAACTAGCGGTCGGTGATGTTCCTGACCTGCCACCCCACGCCTCCCGCTGGTGCACGCAGACGCCCTTCAGGTCTGTCCGAGAAGCTAGGGCTGACTCCAGGTCCTGCAGCAGGTGGGCCAGCCCAAAGCTCACAGCTGCCTGGCCACTGTCACAGTCAGGTGTCAGAACAAAACTTGGTTTCTCCACAGCACCGTTTCTGTCAAGGGTTCTGAAGTGTGGGATCCCCTTGAAGCTGCACAGTTTAGAGGAAATCGTAGAAAGTTTCCCGAATTCATTTTCACCATGGAGTTAGAAAAAAGTCAGGCTGCAAAAAATCGGATCTTAATCTGCACTTCCTGACTCAGAAATAGATGAGTTAATTTCATTAAAGCTTCCATAAAATGTCACCTTTGGGAAGGATGTGACCTGGAAAATTTCAGCTTCAGATGGTAATAAGGCCTGAAAACTTGCCTGTGATGTTTACTTTAGTGCTGGCTTTTGTGGATTTTTGAAAGGCAGCAGATTTTTAATTTTTTTTTTATCTGGTTTTTGCACAGGCAAGGGGCCAGTCAGTGCTTCTGTGTTACCAACCCCTCTGCTCAAATGCAAGACTGGGATTTTCCAGTCTTGTGGATTTCATCGTTCACACGATAGGAAATTGGGGGCTGAGGAAAAGGGGGAAGTCAGGACAAACAGGACCCTCGAGGTGGGCTCCCCCAGGCTGTGGGGCCTGAGAAGCCCCAGCACCTCCTCACTTAAGCCTGGTAGTTGCTTACGGCCACCCTCCCAGGCATTAGCTCTGCAGTGTGGGCTCGTCTGGGACACTTGCTGGCCAGAGGAGCAAAGCTCAGGTGGTGGAGAACCACCACTCACAGGTAACGGACCCCAGGTCCACACGGTGTGTCCATCCCGTGAGTCTTGGGATGGGAGCATCAGCCAGGGCTCCTGACTCTGTGGAGAGAAGTGTCAGAGAGGGCAACAGGGGCGATAAGCAGAATGAAGTGAGAAGGGGGAGGGGGAAAAGCAGTTTCGGCTGTCTGTGGGAACGTCGAGATTCCGACCCTGGGTCAGTGCTGCCCATGGGTCGTGTCTGGGCCTCCCGTCCCTTTGCGTTTTCTCCGCTCAGCCTGTGGGGCTCGATTCTGCACATGCCAAATGGAGCCCTGCAGGGGTGAGTCCTGGCCCCTGCTCACCTGGGGGGCGGGTCCAGAAGCCCTCATGTCAGGAGGGTGTGCCCCAGAAGCTTCCCGAGAGGCCTTGCCCGCGCGCAGCATGTCAGGAGGGCAGTTTGCCTTGATGGTCTTAGGACCAGCAACGGAGGCGTGTACAGCTAGCTGAGTGGCACCAGTTTTCAGCTGTCACTAGAGTTACCCTTCTCTCGATGAGCCCTGTGCATCCCTCCAAATGCACACACCAAGGCCCGCACCCCCGTGTGGCTGTGTTTGGAGATGGTGCCTCTGAGGAGTATTAAGGTTAAATGAGGCCCTGCGGAGGACCTGACCCCACAGGATTAGTGTTGGTCTGAGGAAGCCAGGAAAGATTTCACCAGAAACTGAATCTGCTGGTGCCCTGATCTCAGGCCTCAGCCTCTAGAGCTGTGAGGAATACTTACCTGCCGTTTACACGCCTGTGCGTGGTGTCTTGTTACAGGGACCCAGGCTGACTGAGATGGGCCTTCTGGGGGCAAGAGGGTTGGGACCTGCCCCCTCTCCTCTCATGTGGAGCGTCCAGGGGCTTTGTCCCCCAGGCACATGGATACGGGTCACTGCTGCCTCTCACCTCATCTGCTGCTGGAACCACCTTCCTTACCCCTTCCTTCCCAACACTGACACCTTCCAGAATTGGTTCCCTGGGGCATTTCCAGCAAAGACACGCTAGTGCTTGGTCATTCAGGATAGAGTGCCTGTCCTGTCCTACTGTCTGTGGCCACCAGCTTCTGACCCTGCAGGAAGGGCCCCCAGCACTCCTCAGATCACTCTTGATTCTTCTATGCACGGTTTTATTTACCTTACCATATCTTAGCTACTTCCAGGAAGAGGAGCAAGCACTCATTGGTCTGTGCACCGATTCCCTCCCTCCCTTCTGGTACCTGCATCTGCTCAGACCTGATAAGGAGCCAGAACTCAGGGTCAGCACAAAACAGCTTTGATTTTTTTTTTTTCTCTCCCCGTCCCAGCAAATCTCCTTTCTGGTTGGTTCCTCCACTACCCATGGAAGAACCAGGGCAGCTATGGATGTTTCTGGTCCCTTCCAGGGAATTCAGTGTCCCCTCCCCACCCCTTCACTCCATCATGTTGGCTTCCTATGCAGGCTGAGCTTGGTATTAGTATGATCTGTCTTTCAAGTGTGAGCCTTCTCCCAGCCCTCACCTGGAGCTCCAGCAGGCAGAAGGGCGGGGGCTCAGGCTGGCTGCTTCTCCTCTTGGTCCTGCCCCACTGGTAGCTGTGGTTTCCTGCCCTTCTGGTTCAGAGCAGCAGCAGAGAGGAGAGGCGAGGGTTCGTTGAGGTCCTACCTGACTGGCATTGCCATGAGCTGGCCGGCAAGGCTCAGTGGGGGACCCAGAGGGGTCTTCTACTGCGGTTGGTAACACTGGCACTCTGTCCTCTCCAGCCGGTCCCTGGCACCTCCTTTCTTAGCCTCAGGTGTCAGAAGGTACCTCTAGCCTCTTCTGTTGTAGTCTCTGCTCATGTCTCCAGGCACCCTCTTGGAGGACTTGAGACATCCCAGGCCAGTGGTTGGGCATTATGACCCTACCTGCTCCCCAGGAAACACTCACCTTAGACCCACTAGGTTGGTAGATGGCACTTCCCACGTGGATGCAGCCCAGGTGCCTACCAGGAGCCTTAGGCCCCACCTTTGTCCTTTGGATTTCTTGAGTGTAGAGAGACGCCAGTCTTCAGGGTACAGGTGGGGGCATGCAACTCACAACACAGACCCTCCAAGGAGACCCTCCTCCCATCCTTGAGCATCTCTTGTTCCTGACACCTCCTTTGTAACCCTGCCTAGGTCACCTGGAATCTCACTTTGGGACTTGGGTATAGTTGGCACTTTGTTGTCTTGGGGCCTCAACTCTTTCAGACAGAAAGAGTTCCATATTAACAACCTGTTATAAGGCAAGAAAACAGAAGATCCACCATGGTCCCCATCCCCGGGCGTTTAGAGTCTAGTGGGAGAATTCTGCTACCAAATATACGCCTTCTTCCATTTCCAACAATACAACAGGCCAGTAAGTAATCGGTCATCTTGCTGCTAACAGCCAAAAATGCAAGATAAAATATCTGAAACCTGTCAAAATATATCAGTGGGCAAGCAGGAGATTAAGGAATACTCAGAGACCAAAAACAAAATGAAGCTGAGAACCCAAAGAGAGTTTTATTAAAGGAAATTTTAAATGTTTATTTATTTATTTTTGAGAAAGTGCATGTACACAAGTGAGGGAGGGGTAGAGAGAGAGAAGGAGAGAGAATCCCATGCAGGTTCCATGCTGTCAGCACAGAGCCTGATGTAGGGCTCGATTCCACAAACCATGAGATCATGACCTGAGCCAAAATCAAGAGTTGGATGCTTAACCAACTGAGCCACCAGGCGCTTCTATTAAAGGAAATTTTGAAGGATGTACTTCATGCAGAAGGAAGGGCATTCCAGGTGGGAGACCTGGAGTGGAGACGAATGGAAGAACAGGAGGGTGGTGACCATGTGGGCAGATTGACACAAACACTGACACTATAAAACAGTAGTACTACCATGTTGGAAGAACAAGAGAGAGAGAATAAATTCCTAACCATAAAAGTGGAGAGGGAGACTTGAGGCACAGACTTTGGTGGTTCTTGTGTTAATGTCCTATGGAAGCTGGCTAACTAATTCATCATAAACTGTCCATAATAATCATCAGGGTGAAAGAAATGGGGTTTCCCTTAAAACTAGTGGAGAGACAAAGTAGAATAAGTAGATGTAATCAATATTCTTAGACAAGAAAGAAGAAAACAGAGATGTGGAAGGGGGACTAGAAACCACAAAATCCCAAATGTGTCATGAACTACAGTAAATGTGAATAGACTAAACATGACAACTGAAAGATAAGGATTATTAGGGTGGATTACTATGTCTGTTTACAAATGGCATGGAAAGGTTGAAAGAAAAAGGATGGAAAAATGCTAACTGAAAGAAATCTCATGAAGCCATTTTAATGTAAAAAAATTTAGTTTTTGGTTAAAAAACATAACTGGAGATCATGAGAGAGTCACTACATAATGATTTAAAAAATTTATATCAATTAAAGTTTTTTAAATTGAAAACATTTTATCAAGCACTAAAATGGTTTTATTTATTTATTTAAAGTTGATTTATTTGAAAGAGAGAACAAGCAGGGGAAGGGCAGAGAGAGGGAAAGAGAATCCCAAGCTTTGACCTGGGGCTCAAACTCATGAACTGTGAAATCATGACCTGAGCTGAAATCAAGAGTTGGATGCTTAACCAACTGAGCCACCCAGCACTGAAATGATTTTACATTTATGTGCTTCCAGTAACATAACCTTGAAGATATATAACAAATATTGACAGAACTATACAGAAAAATAGATGAATTCATCCCCATGAAAGATTTTAAGTTATTGTCTCAGTGTTTAATAGATCAAATAAATAAAAATCAGTAAAGATTCTAGGAGACTTCACAATGCAAAAAGGGTTAATCTAAAGGACACACATAAAACACTACTCTGAAACTATAGAATTCACATCTTTTCAAGCCCACGTGGAATTTATAAATATACTGAAGACATATTGGCCAATGAAAGCAAGTCTCAATAAATTTCAAAAGACAAAATCATGACAAATGCATGTTATAAGACCTCAATGCACTTGAGCTGGAAATCAGTAATAAAAGATGACTTCAAAACCCTTATATTTGGAAATAAACACACTGGTAAATAACTCATAGATGAAAGAGGAAAACATCATGAAACTTAGAAAATATTTACAAATCAAAATGTGGGGCATGCAGCTAAAGTAATCCTCAGAAATAAATAACCCTATGTGTTTATATATGCAAGAAGAAAGGTGGAAAATTAATGAACTAAGCATTAGGTTCAGTAGTTCTGATAAAGCAAAGCAAAATAAACAAAAAGAGTCCAAGAAAGCAAATAATAAAAGAGAAGATATTGGTGAAACAGAAAAGAAACGTACAATAGAGTTCCTCTAAAATGATAAAATTTGTAAATATCTAGTGAAACTGAATGAGGAAAAAAGAGTAAATAGTATTAGGGACCTAAAGGGAACATGATTCTAGGCGCTGCACATATTTGAAAGGTAACTGAAGGCTATTATGAACAAATTTATGTCAATAAATTGGAAAACAAATGAATACATTACTAGAAATATAGCTCATTAGAAATGACTCAAGAAGAAATAGAAACCCTAGTCATATGACTATTTTGAAAAGTCGAATCAGTAGTTAAAATGTAGACCCAGAGGGTTTTAAAGCAATCTCTACCAAATATTAAAGGAATTAATATTAAAGGAAAAATAATTCCACTCTGTACTGAATCCTGCGATGTTGGATTGGAATTGGAGGTACTGGTGTGAGCTCATCATTTTCAAAATACAAAGATAGCTATAGACATAAATACATGTGTATAGGTGTGTGTTCTGCCCACTGGCAAGGTCTAAGGTTGCTGTGAGCATAGCTCACACTCAGATCTTGGTTTCTAGATACTGTTCACCATCAAAAGGAACTCAGGCCTCCTTCCAGAGTTGGAGCAAGGAAAGCTTAGAGCATCTCAAGCCAGAAAGTGAGGCAGTGCTCAGAGAGGAATGGAGACATCCCACAGGACACAGCCATCCCAAGGGGGCTCTCACTGGCCAAATCTGGACCATTTCAGCATTAAAATGAAAAAGAATAGTAATAGATCATAACCCAGTGAGTAAAATAGGATTCCATAAGCCCACACTGATATGTATGCATAGACGAATGAATGAATGAATGAATGAATGAATGAATGATAAGACAAAGTTTTCCTGGGGCACCTGGGTGGCTCAGTTGTTTTAAATGTGTGACTTTGGTTCTTGTCATGATCTCACGCTCGTGGGCTTGAGCCCTGTGTCAGGCTCTGTGCTGACAGCTGAGAGCCTGGAGCCTGCTTTGGATTCTGTGTCTCCTTGTGTCTCTGACCCTCCCCTGCTCCTGTGTGTGCTCTCTCTGTCTCTCTCTGTCTCGGTCTCTCTCTCAAAAATAAACATTAAAAAAAAAGACAAAATTCTCCTTAGGGCAGAGTGCTGATGAGGAAGCCCGGGCTGTGGAAAGGTGACTGGAGACAGATGTGATGTACAAAGTCATCAGTCATTCACCGTTGTAGCAATAACTCAGGCAAGAAATTTCTGTACTAAAATTAGTGGGTGAAAGTGGGCTCAGAAGTGGAATTTTAATAGTCTTGAACCGCCTCCCAACAAGTATGAGTTCACACCTAAGGGAAAAACTTAGAGTGGAGAAACCCACCACCTGCCTTAGGCCACCAAATCTGACCCCTCACATGCTGGGCAACAGGAGGCAGAGAACATGTCCTCTTGGGTGATGTTCCTGAGAGGGTGAGCAGACCGTGGTCTAAGCTGAGGAAACGCTGGACAACCCCCAACTGAGGGGCAGTTTGCAGAGTTGCTGGCAATGATCTTCAGGGTCATTGAAGTCAAGGAGGACAAGGAGACTGTCTGCAAGGAGAGGTAGGACCGACCCAGCTGAAGGGTGTTTGGGGGACACTCAGTGGAGTCTGGGCAAAGCCTTCGGTGCACATGGCGCTGTTCTTCCCGCTGCTGTGGGAAGAGGGAGGAGGCCCGAGGAGTGGTTCTGGGGTGTGGACCCGGGTGGCTCCGGGGCGGGTGTGAATGGGGGTGGCTCCAGAGCCAGTGAAGAGCACGTGCCTGGGGGAGCTGGTGGGGCCCGGGAGGGCGCGGCACACCCATGTGTTTGTCAGACAAGTCCCATTGGAACCTTCCCGAAGCACTTGGCTCTTGGGGCACCCAGTCCTTGGTAAAAAGCAAGAGAATTGCTAGCACTTTCCGCAGCCACCGTTAGCATCAGCCGTTTTGCAGGGGGGTCTGAGCAGTGCTGGCTGGTCAGGGGGAGCAGGCCAGTGGGCAGCTGTGGGGACTGGGAAACACTGGGGGAGCAGGGTGCCACAGAGCGAGCAGAGGGGTCGCCCCGTGTCTCACTTGGGGGATACTCCCTTGGTAGCTCTGCGCACCTGCTGGGCTCATTTTCTTGCAGCCAGGCCCCCGCGGCGCCTCCGCTCCTCCAGGTTGTTTCTCGTGTCAACCCCAGACAGCGTCCCCAGGAGGTACACCCCCAGGATGGGCTGGCATTGTAGACGCTGAAGAAAGGGGTGCCTGCTTGAGCAAGGGAACGACCACATCCCGCAGAGGCCTGTGCACCTGGACAGCTCTGGGCACCGAGGCCTCCACATCCCTTCAGCCTGTAGCATCCACCACGAGGGAAGCATGGTAGGAAGCGCTTCCTTCACAGTGACGTGTGGTGACAACCACCTTGTCAGGTTATTTGCAAATTTGAGGTTCCGTAACTGGAGGCTTCTTTACAAATACATCATAAGTTCATTCTTTATACATGAATCAGACGTTCTCCGGTAGCTTTGCTTCTCCAGAGCTCAGGACACTGGACCAGTAGGTACAGCCCCAGACTCTTTGCTAGCAAAGAGTCCCCCAGCGTGGCGGCTCAGAGCACCCAAGGGTAGGCCAGGGCTCGCTGACTGTGGGTGTGACCGTGGGTCCTGCACACTGGCTCGTGGGCTGCTTCATGTACCTGCACACCACGCAGTTATTTGTCGAGTAAGTATTGGACTTTCTCAAAGCACCAGCATGCTGTGTGGGTTATGTTTTGTCGTGTTTCACAAAATGTTCCTTGAACTCTTGGCTTGACGCTGGTGTACTTCTCTCGTGATGCGTTGAAACTTAACAAAAACGCCTAACGAGTGGGCTTGTCCCGGATGTTTCACACCATGAAAAGGATATGGATCCCCAATGTGTGTAAGTTCCCCTCTCTTTTTTTTCCCAAAGAGCTGTTTTTGGTTGTATCTTGCTTTGGGGATTTAAGGAAAGAGTGCACTTTCTCTGCAGGACATGTGACCCAACTTACGCAGAAGTGGTTGGAAATGTGTTCTTTTGACCAGAGAAAGTGGATGGGGTGGCCACTCTCTCTCTCATCACTGGCTCTGAGGAAATGCATTTTCTGTGGTGCCTTTTCAGCCGTACTAAAGTGTGAAATCTCTAAAGCATGCCTGGTACATTTTGGAAAATACGGAAAGTTTTTACAGAAAATCGACAACTTGATGCAACGTACATCTTGGAATGTGCTCTTACTCCCTAAATGCAGAGCTTGCAAGAAACAAGCGTGTTTCTTTATACTCGTGATGTTTTTTCTTGCCTAGGGACCTTGAGGCTTTGAATGGCAGCTTTAACCCTTCCCCCTCACTGGCTGCCACTGCAAGGGTCCTGCAAGGACTCGCACCTGCCAGTCTGCACCTGCTGGGACCCTTGCCCTGGCTGCTGGTTCTCCTCCCCTCTCCACGGGCCACAGACATCTTCGCCTCCTGTCAAAATGTGCCCACGCCACGTGTCAAAAGCAATGTTTCTCCTGCCCTCCCTCGTTGTCTAGGCCCCAACATAGAGCATATACGCCCTCGCACAGGACATGCCGTGTGTACACACACCCTTGGTTACTTCGCTCCATCTGCCCCTCCGGGCCTGTTCTCTTACCTGCTGGGCCCACCTGGTTGGTTGGCATAATGCAGGGAATGAGAGATGTAAATGTCAGTCCCCGTGTGCCCTTGCCTGTGGGGGGCCCCGTGTGTAATCATGAAATCATTTTGTGATTCATAGGAGGGGGCACTGCCTGGGAAGACCGTGGGGACGTGGCTGGGGTGCACCCCCCACCAGCATGGGGGAGACATCCAGCCTCAAACGAATGAATGGATCACCCGAGAAGGGAAGGCCAGCAGGCTTGCCCTCACCCCGCCCCCATGCTGCCCCTCAGGGGATCTCCTCCGGCCAGGCCTGCAGCCTGGGTGAGGTGGAGTGTCACAGAGAGGGGCCACGGTGAACATCCCTCCAGAAACCCCCATCTGCCTGCAGAGTTGGAGCAGGTCATGGACGAGTGCCCTTTGGAGCGGGCGAGGTCCCTGCAGGGCTGCAGAGGGAACGTGCAGGTTGAGGCAGCACATCTTTTCATGGGAACCTTAAGAGATTCTTGTCTGCACATGCCCCAGGCTTGAGAGGCCTGCCCTCCCAGGGATGGGGCCAGCTCGTCCTCACTCTGGGGGTGCAGGACAGATGGGCCTCTGTGGATGCCCCAGGAAGGGCAGAGCCCCCAGCCACAGGAGCAGCCTGGCCAGCGCTTTGCCCCTCTCAGTTGGTGCCACCTGTTTTCTGCGAGGACTGGGGCTTCTCCAGACCCTCATCGTCTTGGCCCCTTCCCAGACACCTCTTCCCACACATGCTTTGCACACAGCTTGCTGCTCTTAGCTGCCAAGGGCCTTCCCAGAGCCACCCTGTGCCACTGGGCCCTCTTCCCTCTCAGCCTGCCACCCACCTGGGCACTCCCCACTTGTCGTCAGGACCGCCCCCCCCCCCCACCCTTTGGTGGCTAGATGAGGCTGTGTTTGTCAACAGCCTCCTGCCCAGAGAACCTAAGGGTGGTGTTTCCCTTTGCCCTTCCCTGTGCAGGAGCCGGGCAGACCTCTGCATCTGGGTATGGAGAGCAGCCTGTTTAGAAGGTAAGGGCAAGGCCAGGAGCGACCTCTGTGAATAGCCTGAGGCCGTCAAGAATCACTGCAAACCCTCCCTCCCAGCGTGTATGCTCCATTTCCCTCTGTCAGAAGCAAAACAAGGAGTTAATCTTTTTGTCCTTGAAAAGTAAAGGGAGGGATGGTTTGAAGGCTCGACAATTGTGAGGTGATGGCCCATTAATTTGATGTAGAAACTGATGTAGAACTGCAGGTCTGTAGACCCTGTTGGGGAGCCTGTGCCCTCCCATGGGTGCAGCTCCCCACCCACCATCTCCCCCCTACTCCTGGGAAGCACCTGCCTAGCTCTCTGCCATGGCCTTGGTCTGGTTGGAGAGACCGGGTGTGGGGAGAGGTGAGCCAGGGCTCCCGGAGGCACCCCTCCACTCCCAAACACACGTGGGCCCAGAAACCTCATGCTGGCCCTCTAGAAGGGGCCCTGGCGGTGGATGGAACCAAGTCAACACAGCCAACCTTCCCTCGTGGCTGGCCCTCCACGTCCTACACCTGTCAGTCTCCAGGTGGGCAGCCCGGGCCCCCAGGTGGCGTGCCAAGAGCACCTTCCTGGTGTGCTCATGAAGCCTGTCGATGTTGTTGGGCCTGTCTTATAGGAGGGTGAGGCTCCCAGAACTCCCTGCTCTAAGCTGTATGCTGTCCTCTGCTAAGCATGTCTCCGAGGGGCTCTGGGACAGAGGTTAGCTTCTGATGAGAATTGGGCAGAGATAGGAGGGCACTCTTGCTCCTCGGGGGTCCCCAGGGTGCTTCAAGCTCACCTGTTTCCCCTCTACCCCTGACCTCTGGGTGTAGCACGAGGAAGAGCAGAGCAGAGCCGTGGTCACGTCCTCTGCCTCCATAGGGACATGTAGGGAAGTGTGGAGATCAGCTCTGACCTGTGAAGGCGTGGGGCAGGCCTCTAGCGGGAAGGCCTGCTAGACTGGGGCTGGAGGAGGAGGAGGAGGAGGAGGAAGAGGAGGAGGAGACGTGCCATGGGTGCTACCCAGAGCGTGAAAGTTGGGACACACTGTGCAGGGCCCCAGGGCTCAACTCCGAAATGAAGCCACGTTTTACCAGGCAGGTGTTTGATTCAGCCGGCCAATGGACATAGGCCCGTCCACTCCAGGACCTGCAAATGGCCAGAATCGGGGTTTCAGTCCAGCCTCCAGTGGGGCCCCTGGCTTTTAATACTCTGGGTGGCAGGAGTCCTACCCAACCTCTAGACGGCTCTCACATTCAGTGCACCCTGCACCTGGACCCAGCTGTCCTGCTTACCTGTCCTATCTGCACTGAAAGGAGTTGGCTTCACCTGAGCAGGGAACAAAGTGGCTGCCACTTTCTGAGCATCACAGCACCATCCAGAGGCAGAGATAGGGGAGTCTTCTAGCTTCTCCTCCGCCAAAAACACTTGGCACCTGTCATTGGCCAGACCCAGCCACACGAACTCTAAGCAGCTACTGTGGTGGGACAACAGGCCCCAGTGGCATGTGGTTTGGCCCAGGGTGGCACCTTGCTGAGTCTCCCCTGTGTGAGGGAAATAGAGGTCTCATAGTGGAGAGGTTGGGGTGTGGGGTAGGAGCTGGCAGGGTGCAGGCAGTCCCAGTCAGCCTCAAGGGAAGTGGGGAAGTGGGGAAGTGTCCCCTCCCTTCTGAAGCGTCCCCCCGCCCCGGCTTGCGTGGAGACAGGGATGGCCGCTGTCTCCATGGTTTTTCGGATTCTCTGTGTCCCAAATGAACCTTCTCGAGGGTGTAAGAAGCCAGTGAAGTGGGAAGCATCAGTTGTTGGCGAGTCTCATTGTGGCTGGTGCTCTGGGGTCGTTGGGTGACTCAGAGTCGGGGAGGAGCTGGCTTCTTCAGGGTTCAGGCTGAGCGGTGAGCCCGAGGGAGTCCGTTTGTTTCTGGGAGTGGGCGGCCTGGCTCATGCCTCCTCTGTCTGCCACATGGCCCCGAGCTCTGTGTGACAGACCGGGTGCGGAAAGCTGGCTTCAGGCCAGTCCCCAGGGCTCTCAGAGGCCCCCAGTTGCCCCTCAGAGTCCAGGCAGGGCAGGAGGACTAGCTGCCCACAGGGCGGGGCCTATGGGACGTGGTCCTGGTGGGAGCCAGCACACTCAGCCCGGCCTCCTTTCTGTGGGCGGGGCAGTGCCAGCGGCTCACGAGGGGTCTGGGCCACTTGTGCGTGGATGGGCCTCTTGAGCCCCTGCTGGTCTGTGGGGGCTCTCATGCCTGGAACTTCCTCTTCGTGGCCTTCTTGACAAGCCGGGCCTTCGGAGGGCCCCCGGCAGACTCTCCCCACACTCTCACCAGCTCCCCAGAAGGACACCCTGCACCCCCACCTGTTCCCCAAGAGCCTTTCTCCCTGACCTGTTACCATGGGCAGTCAGGTGCAGAGGGGGCGGTGACAGGGGCCAGGTGGTGGGCTTGTCCCTTGTCATGGAGGAGGAGAGGGGGGACCCCCCCAGGGCAGACCCAGCAGTGGGGCTGAGGTCTGTCTGCAGAGGTTTCCAGGGCCCTGGTGGCCTTGCCCACAGCCCCAGTCCCTGTTGCACTCCCAGCTCAGGCCCTCAGGTGAGAGCTGCATTCAGGGGGGACAGAGAACGCAGGACAGGAGAGAAACCCTGAGGTGGGGGAGCGGATCCAGGGCAGAGCTGAGCCAGGAGGGCTGAGGAGGGGGCGCAGCTTACCGGCTGCCTCCCGCCCTCCTTACCGGTCGCCCCCCTCCCCGGGACCCTGCTGCTCTGCCCTGCCTGGCCACCTGCCCGTGGGAGGCACGGTGGGACCCTGGCTGCGACCCCACACCCCACCCGAGTCTGCTGCTCTGTTTCGACTCCCTGAGGGCCCCTGAAGTGGGGGACCTGGGAAGTGAGCGGCAGGCACTGTCAGCTCGCATGGATTTCCGGGAAAGCTGGCCCCCACCCCCGGGCTCCTGCATTCGGTTTCTTTCTGTCTTGCCACAGGCCTGGGGGTGGGGCGCGTCTGCGGCTGTGCTCGCACGCGAGGCCCTGGCTTGGGTCCAGGTGGCTGTCACTGCGGCGCTGATGGCCCCATCGCGTGACAGGAGCCCAGAGGAGGCCCCGCTGGGCGTGCCCCGCCGGGATGTGGCTGCAGAGGAGGGGAAGTGGGGGTGCCCAGCTGGGGGGGGGGGGACACGCGATGCTCGGGGGCCGGTGTCCCACGGTGTCCCCGTGGGTGGGGAGAGAACTTAGAGAGGGTGTCCCCCGCTTCTGCCTCTAGAGGGTACAGGACGGGATGTAGCCCATCAGGTTGGGGGGCAGTGAACACCCCACAGGGCAGTGATGTCACCATGCTGGGATCTTCCCCCACCCCAGCTTCACAGCTGTGGAAGTCATTGCCCCCAACAGGGTCTGCAGGGGCAAGAGAACAGGCAGGCAGGGGCAGTCCAATCCCTGCCTTCCCCTGCCCTCAGTTTGAGGGGTGTGTTGGAGAAGGCTGGGGGCAGGGAGCTGGCTTGAGCTGGGGTGGGGGTGGGAATGACCCCTCCACAATGGAGTTTGCTTTGTGGAGGGCCTTGGTGGCCTGGGTGTTTGGGCAGGCGGCCCAGGATGCACTGAGGTGGTGGGGGGTCCTGTCTCTGCCCAGCCAACGGCACTCCTGGCCTTCATCGAGCCCCAAATTCACCACAGGTGCTGCACAGGCCCTGCCCATACCCTGGTGGAGAGCTGTGGCCTCCCTGCTGTGGCAGCAGGATAAGACCCTCTGGCGGGGGAGGGGAGGGGTGGGACAGGGACTCACATGCCAGTGTTTTTCCTCCTTTATCTTTCTGGGCCTCTGAGAGCATGGGGTCCTGTGTGACCCCCGGCAGAGGCCCACCTCAGCCTTCGGGGTGTTCTGAGACCAGAAGGTTCCCTCAGGGGACATGGCATTCGCTTCACCAGGGTCTGTTTTCTGCTTCTGTGTGCTGGGGGTGGGGAGCTGTGTGAGTTTAGTGAATTCAGACCTTTCAGCTTTCTGAACGACAGGGTTGTGTTCCCAAAGGGAGTAAAAATAGGCACCTCTAAATGTCCCTGGCTTTCGACACATCTCAAAGCTTAGTGAGCGGTGGGGCCTTGATTGCTGGTGAGGTTTTCAGTTGGGAGAGGGGCCTGGGCAGTCTGCAGCACCGACCGCCCCTGTACCTTTGCCCGGCAACCCCCAGGTGTGACTGTTCTTGTTTCCTGCTTTCTGGCCAAGGAGATGCGTTCATTTCTGGGAGTATTTAGAGCAGAGAACAGAGTTCCAGTGCTTCATAGCTGTGGGAGAGAGGTTGATAGAGCAAAGCCCTCTCGGAGAGGGAAGGACGGGGGGGCCAGACAGAGACCAAAGGCCCCAAGGTGACCACCGTCTGTGGGGCCCTCCTGAGGGCCACCTCCCTGCATCCAACCCTTTGCCTCTGTGGACACTCGGCTCAACAGTTTCCCTGCACCTGGCACCAGAGGGCTTGAGTGAAGGGGCCCAGCGTGGCCTCTGGTGGGAGGCAGGAAGCTGCCAGTCCGGCAGTGCAGCTGGTGTGGGGTGAGGGTCCCACCAGGGAGGGCAGTCCGTGTCTGACAAGAGGTGTGGACAGCGTCTCGCCTGGAGTGCAAACATTGGGGCCCTGCAGTCCCTGGGCTCTGGGGACCTGGGGGCCTGAATTTCTATCAAACTCCGTGGCGGAGCAGCTGCTGCCCATAGCTCGCTGATATGGGGGGGAAGGTACAGTGGATGTGGGGCAGACCCTGGCTCTGAGTGCGGCTCAGGGGGGTGTGAAGGTGCTGATGAAGTAAAAACTACCTGGGTAGCACAATCACTACGACCCACGTGCCCTGGAGGAGTTCAGCACAGCTTGGTGGTTTTGGAAGAGAAAATGCGGGAGATTTAAGTGCCCGTGTTTGTATTTTCTCCCAAGACCTGGACAAATGCAAGGGTTCTGCCTGCCCCAGGCAGGGCCCTTTGACCCCCAGTTGCACTGACATCACCTGCAGCTTCAGTTTGGAAACCGACCTGAGGGGCAACTGGGAGGCCCTTCCTGGTCTGCCCAGCCCTCCAAGGAGGCTCCGGGTGGCCCCCTTTCCGCACCCCAGGGGTCCTCCCATAATTCTCCATGTGGATGGGGACCCTGGGCATGCAACTGGGGGTCCACAACAGGTGCCAGTAAACGGGGATGTGGACGGCATGTCTGTATGTTTGAGCTTTCACCCCAAAACGGAGATGGGGCCACACTGGGGTTGGGGCTGGGGGAGGGCCAGGAAGCTGCCACCCTTGGGGGGCACCTGAGTCATGCCAGGGGGGCCTTCCGTGCAGTGTGGGCCGCTCCATACCAGGTTGGGGGTTGGGGAGCAGTTGGGGGAGCTGGGGGCATGATGAGGTCGCGTGGGCACTTCCAGGGTGGTCTGAGTTATGGAGACCAGCAGTGCCGAGTTAGGGCACCTACTGGAGCTTGGGTCTCCAGAGAGGACCTTGGGGACCCCTGGGCGGTGTCCCTGAGGCTGGGCGGGATTCTGAGGGGCTTATAGGAGGGGGCAGAGAGCAGTTTCTGCAGAGCAGAGTAGGGGTGGGGTCCTCGAGGTGAGGCCCAGCCCCGATGGCCTGATCTCCTGAATATCACACTTGGTGCTCCCACCTGGCTGCCCTAGTCGGCCCGGGTCCAGTTCCAGCTGTGCTGCCCCCATGCGTCCCACGGAGGAGACCCCAGGTCAGCTTGGGAATGCGGCTTGGGAGGGTGGCGGCCAAGAACTTGGGAAACAGAAGAAGGTAAGCAGGTCTGGGGCCCAGGAAGGGTGCTGACAGACTTGCTTCGTTCTTCTCTGACAGCCGTGCAGAAGTGCCCACGGCAGCCGGCGGCTGGTACCCCCTCACCAGAAGACAGCGGTCTGAACGGAGGGTCCACCGTGCTGGAGGGAAGGCTGCTGCTGGAGGTGAGTCCCCTCGTCCTCCCATCACATGCCTGTCACGCTGCGCGGGGTCTGTCTGCCCGCTGGTCGTCAGGTTGGACCGCTAACAATTTACTGGAAATGTGGCCCTGGGAGCAGCAGCAGGGGGTCAGACACAGATGCCCAGGTGAGGCCCAGCAGGTTGGGACAGGGAACCAGAGGTGGCCTTGGCCCATACACCTCAAGTGTAAAAACCATTTCTCATTCTGCATTCTCTGGTTTTACTTGTCAGTCAATTCAGCAGGGTTTTTCAGAATTATTGTTATTATTAATGACAGAGAATCGCACGAGTTTTGCAGGGTGTGGCAGGTGCAGGCTGGCCCAGCTGTCCATATTACACGCACGGCATCTGGGGCCTGGGTCAGCCTTTTCCCCGAACCGGGGCCTCTCACCCCTGGTGACTCTGAGGCGCCATGCCCTTCCTGACCCTCTCCCGTGGCCCGCTTCTCGAGGGGCAGGGGCATGCGTGGCTCAGTTCCTCAAGCAAGATAGGACAGCGAGGTGGAGCTTTCGGGGCTGGGTCGAGTCACTGTGTACAGAGCACGGGGGTCGCTGCCTCCACCGATGGCTGAGAGACCCTGGTTTTCCCACCTCAGGAGGGGCCTGTAACCAGCCGCTGAGGTGCCCCCGAGGCCGTGCTGCCCCTGGCAATCCCAGAGGGGCCGGGCCCCATGTGTCCCCCTGCGTGTCCCCTTTGGGACCCCAACACTGGGTTCCCAGCGCTCAGCCCTGCTTGGTGGCAGTCCCGTCCCCCCAAAGTGAAGTGTCCTCAGCTGCACACACTCGCCCGTCTGTTGGGCTGACGCGCTAAAGGCAGAAATGGTGGCGCGTTGGCTCCTTTTATGCTGATGAAATTGAGTCTGCTTGGAGCCCACCGGCCCCTTCTCGGGGGCCCCTCAGCAGTCTCGCTCAGTGTTCTGTTTGCACCCCAGCTGCCCTGCGGCAGCCAGAGCGGCCTGTCCCAGGCGGGTCCTGAAGGGCAGCCCCGGGTCCTCGCCCACTGGCCGGCCCGTGCGCTGCCTGCTGGCCCAGCCGCTGCCCTGGTGCCTTCACCGCAGGAATGAGCTCAGAGGTTTGTTTGCGAGCCGGCGCCCCTCATGGAGGACAGAGGACAGGGATCTTCTGCCTGGTTCACCCCCGCCCGAGTCTCGCTTCCCACCCTTCAGTCTGCTTCCCCCCCAGGCGCTTTCCCTGGCCCTCTGGGTGGCTTCCTGCTGTCTGCGTGTGAATTCCTGGGTGCTCAGCTGTTTGGCATGTGGGCTTTGGTGGTGGGGATGTGCCCCTAGGGCACCTCAGCCAAGATGTCCCCACAGTGCCTCACCTAAAGGGTAGGTGGAGGGTGGGGTTCTACCATCTGCTGACTCACAGGTGGGCAGATGGAAAGCATCTGGGCTGGTTGGAGGGGAGCCAGAGATGCTCCTGCCTCGGATCTGGGGGTTCCTATCTGCCACCATGACCCCTGACCCGCCATGGCCCCCCCATGACCCCCATGCCCCCTACGGTCCCCACAGGGACCCCCATGACCCCCCGACCTCCAGTGGCCTCCCATGACCCCCCATGGTCCCCCAGGGACCCTCACAAACCCATGACTTTCCACAACTCGCCATGGTCCCCCATGATCCCCATGACCCCCAGTGGTCCCCCAGGGAACCCCCCATGACCCCGTGGCCTCATGACTCCCTGCAGTCCCCCATGATCCTCCAGGACTTCTGCAATCCCCATAGGAGCCCCCATGACCCCGTAGGCCCCCTGATTCCCCACAGACCCCAGGACCCCTCTATGCACCCATGATCCTCACAGGGACACCTACAGTCCCATATACCTTCCACTGCCCTCCAAGGCCTTCACGCCTGCTGAGGCGATGGTTCTCATGAAGATCACAGAATTTATAAATCACTTCCTTTTTAAAAAACAAAAATACAAGCAACCATATACTTGCAGTTTGCTGGGTTACTGTTGGATTTCCATGAAAATTCTGTATGGCGGGCACCTGGGGACCCCGTTCTTAGAGCCCCTGTATCTTTGCGTCCCATCTGGAGCAGAGCAGGGGTCCTAACAGCAGAGTAGCTTTTAGAAATACTGTGGTTTCAGGAGAGGAAATATTTCCATACCTCACTATTTACCATGTTTTTCGGAAGTGAATTCTTAAATATTAATTTTTCCTTTAAAGTTGGATTTTTCCAAGCTGGTGAGCTTGGGGCTGGAAAACATTGTGCCAGCTTGAGTTTTATTCTTGGCAAAATATAACTGGCATGACTCTTTTTATAATTCATGTTAAAAATCAAGATAATAAAATCTTAAACATGAAATCTTTGTTAAACTGTGTTCCGACTATAAATACAGAAGCATGTGCACACCCCCATCTCCTGCGAGAGCCCGGGGGCCTGTTCCACACGTGTCCACACCACTGCCCTCCAGCCCCTCTGCTGGCCCTCGGCGGCCGTCCTGCTCTCTGCTCTCTGAGCAGGACCAGGTTTCCCCCGAGGACCTGGGGACCTCAGGACATGGATGCAGCACGGTAGTCCCAGCACAGCTGGAGACTAGGAAGTGGCCCAGCCTGACCTTCAAGAGCTGACCAGCTCCCTGGGGGCCGGAGGGCGGCACCCAGCCCCATACCTCCTGTTGGCCCAGTGTGTGTGTTCAGAGAACTACCCTCTGGGGTGGGACTCGAGGCTACTGGTCAGTTTGCCGCGGCACAGGGGGCTGTACGGCCGTCCCCTTGCCCCACTCCATCTTGAAGACAGGGCCAACAGCTCCTGAGGCTTCCTTCTGCCACCCCTTGTAACACGTTCTCTGTGACCACAGAAGTTTCTGGAAGTTCCCTTAGATTGGAAGCAGTCTAGACTGTATGGTGAGGGTTCTCCTCACCACATTTCTAGTGTGGCAGTTCTCAAACTTTGTGACTAGAGACTCTTTTTGAAGTTTAAAAATATTCCCTAACAGCAAAATAAACAAATCAAGCAGCAATAACGAGAAAAGCCAGCTTTTATTTCTAATCTTCAGTCTGTTAAAGAGAAACTGGAAAAAATGAGAGGTTTATGACAGGCATCATAAATTCATAAAAATGTAGTGCTGGCACAGACTTTAAAGGGCCTGTGGTCTAACGTCCACTATTTTAAGATGAAGAAACCAAGATCTGGAGCGGTTGGGGGTCCAGGATCCCTGTTGGTGTTGGGGCTGGGCCTGGCGTTTCTGTATCCGTGGTGAGTGCTCTTGGGCCCCTGCCTGCCTCAAGAAGCCAGGGTGGGTGGCCAGGGGGGCCGCCAGGGGAGCACCTTGGCCCAGGCGCTAGGCATGGGACAGGTAGGTTCTGGAAACACACACATTAGATCACAGTTAGCAGCGTCCTGGGCTTCTATTCCCACTTTTAAGGTGGTCTGTAGTGTTTGGTGTGGACAGGGCAGCTGGCTAGCAGGAACTGTGGACTCGGGCCTAGGAGGGGCCGGGCTACGGGCCACCTGACCCTGACTAGAGTTCTGGTGTGCCGTGGGTACACTTTCTCACACTTACTTTTAAGTTCACGCATGCTAAAACGTGTTCTTATTGGCAGTGTGGTGTGGCCACCACTGTGAAGAAGACAGCGATACCATCATGCCTGAATTCCCCTGGTGCTGCCCGTGTGTGGGGCCCGGCCACCAGAGCCACGTTCTCCCGCCCCTGCGGCCTTCTCCGACCGCTGTTCTCAGGGTGCCTATAGGTGGGCTCCTACAGCGGGGAGCTTGGGTGCCGGCAACACACACCAGACCCAGACACGCGGCTGCCTGGAGCACAGTTGGTTTTGTCCTTGTGTGGTGCGAGGGCATCTCGGTGTGCTTGTCCACCCGACCACTAAAGGACGTTTGAGTTTCCAGGGTTTGTGTATGTGGATAAAGCTACAAGCAGCCGCGTGCAGGTTTTCTGGGAGCATCGGCTCTGGTTCTCTTCGGGTGATACCCACGTGTGTGGTTGCTGGGTTGTGCGACAAGAGTGTTTTTGGTGTCGTGGGGACCTGGCGTGCTGTTTCTCCAGGTGGCTGTGCGGTGTCCCCAGTGGCGGAGAACAGGGGTGCCCATGTCCGTGCGCTTGCCGCTGTCCTGTGTTCCCCCTCCTCAAAGCTGTTTTAAGAGAATCTCGTCACGGTTTCGGATTGCGCTTCCCTCGTGACCAATGACACAGAGCCTCTTGTCAGGTCGCGGTTGTTCATCGAAGGAGCCCCTTGCGAGCAGCCTGCTCAGACGTTTGCCCGTGAAAACAGGTTGTTTCCTGCCTCGCTCTTGACTTTGGAGCCCTTTATGTGTTCTGGACACATGATCTTTGTTCTGTGTGTGGTTTGTAAGCATCTGCCTCTAGTCTGGCCTCTCTCCATTCTCCTCAGAGTCTTGCAGAGAACGAAAGTACTGAATTTGGACAAAGCCCGGTTTATCAGTTTTTAAATAGGTCATGATTCGTGTCACATTTGAGAACTCTTTACCTCACCTGGGTTGCAAAGATTTTTATTTTATGCTTGCTCCAAAGTTTTATCGTTTTGTGTTTTACATTCAGGTTTATGGTTCATTTTTAGTTGACTTTGCTACAGGCGAGGGTATGGGCCGAGATAGCCTCGTTCTGCACGTTAAGATCCTGGTGTCTCCCCTTCTCCACTGAATTGCCTTTACACCTTGTAAAAAAAGCTTGTGGCCCTGTGTTTGTGAGTCTGTTTCTGGACTGTGTTCTGCCATTGAGAACAAGCACCAGCCGGTTTCAGTGTCTGCAGCTTTACAGCAAGTCTTGAAATCGGAGAGTATGACTCTTCCAATCTTTGTTCCTCTTCAAAATTGTTTTGGCTATTCTAGGTTCTCTGTCTTCCCGAATATATTTTAGAATTCGCTTGTCGCTATCTACAAAACTTCCTGCTGGAATTTGGGTTGGGTTGTGTTACATCAGTAGGTCAGCCTAGGAGAACTGAGACCTACAAGTACTGACCCCTAATGCACGAGCACACCATGTCTCTCCATGTATTAGCTCTTTTCCTGCTCTCATCCATAGTTGTAGTTTGTGGCAGGGAGATCCTGTGTATATTGATAGATTTATACCAAGTATTTCATATTGTCGTTATTGTAAACAGAACGGCAGTTTCATTTCACTTTCTACTACTGTATAGAAATACAATTTATTGTTCTGGGTTGACTTTGTATCTGTGAACTTACTGAATTCATTAGTAATTCTTGGAGCCTTTTTTGTAGATTTCTGTGCGAATTTTACATAGATTATCATGTTGTCTGAGAATAGAGACCGTGTTTATCTACTTTTTCAGTGTATACACTTTTTTTTTTCTTGCCGTATTGCCCTTCTGAGGCTTCCTGAGCAACGTAGAGGAAGAGGGGGACATCTCTGTCTTGTTCCTGGTCTCCAGGGGAACCCTATAGTCTTTCAAGGTTAAGTATGTTATTAGCTTGGAGTTATTTTCCGCTTTTTGTTTGTTTTGGGTTTTTTTTTTTTTTTTTGGTAGATGCTTTATATCAGATTAAGAAAATTTTCTCTATTCCTTATTTTCTGGGAGTTCTTATTACAAATGGGTATTAAGTTTTGTCAAGTGCTTTGTCTGCGTCTACTGAGATATGATCATGGCTTTTTTTCTTCAGTCTGTGAATACTATGAATTACCTTGATTCATTTTCAACTGTTGGTCCAAACTTGCTAGTTTGAATAAATCTTACTTATACATTACTGGATTAAATTTGGTTATATTTTGTGGGGGCTTTTGTTTTTATGTTCATGAGAAATATTTTTGTAGTTTTCTTGTAATGTCTTTATTTTTGGTGTCATGCTGATGCAGGCTACATTAAATTAGTTGAGAGTGCTTCCTTCTCTCTTGTTTTCTGGAAGAGACTGTATAGAATGGGTGCTATTTTCTCCTAAAAAATGTTTGTTAGACTTCACCAATGAATATAACTGGTCTGGTTTTCTTTGTTAGATTTTAAATTATGAATTCAATTTTTTTAACCAACAGAGGACTACTCAGTTATCTATTCTAGTGTGAATTTTAGTAGTTTGCATCTTTCAAGGAATTGGCCTGTTTCCTCTACTTCATTGAATTTGTGGGTACAGAACTGTTCAAGGTTTCCCCATGTTGTCCTTTTAGTGTCTATGAGAGGTTCTGTAGCTATATATCCTTTCTATTTTCATTGGTAATTTGTGACTTCCATTTTTTTCTTAGTCAGTTGGGCTAGAAGCTTATTCATTTTATTGATTTTTTTCAAAGACGCAGCTATTGGCTTCATTGATTATTGCTCTGGACTGAATATTTGTATCCTCCCCCCAATTAATATAATTCAAATTCATATTAGACCGGAAACCCAATGTGAAGGTGTTAGGGGTCAGAGCCTTTGGGAGGTGCTTAGGTCATGAGGGTGGAGCCTCATGCATGGGATTTATGCCTTATAAAAGGGGCCCGACAGAGCACCCTTGTGCCTTCTGCCCTGTGCAGTGATAGCAAAAAGCCATCCGTGAACCAGGAAGTGGGCCCGCACTTGACTGCTGTCACTGGGTGAGGTGTTCTACAAGCATCAGTTACATCAGCTTGGTTGACAGTGTTTAAGTCTTTTATATCCACATTGATTTTCTGTCCGGTCTCAACCTGAGAGACAGTGTTAGCATCTTCTAATTTAACTGTGGACTTTTGTGTTTCTCCTTTCAGTTCTATCAGTTTTTGCTCTATGTGTTTGGGAGTTCTGTTGAGGGGTGCATACACATTTAGGATCATTACGTTTTTTTATGAATTGACCCTTCTATCATTACCATTGTATAACATGCCTCTTTATTCCTGATTTTCCTTGCTCTGAAGTCTACTTTGTTTGATACTAATATAGCCACCCCAGCCTTCTTTTTTCTTTAAAGTTTATTTATTTACTTATTTTGAGAGAGAGAGAGAGAGAGAGAGAGAGAGCGCACGCACACGCACTTGCACACATGAGCAGGGAGAAGGGCAGAGAGAGAGGGAGGGGGAGGCTCCCAAGCAGGCTCCACGCTATCAGCACAGAGCCCAACACAGGGCTTGAACTCACGAACTGTAAGATCATGACCCGAGTCGAAATCAAGAGCCAGACGCTTAACTGACTGAGCCACCCAGGCGCCCCAATCCTTCTTTTGATTAATGTTTGCCTGGCATATCTTGTTCCCTCCTTTCACTTTTAACTAGTTTATATTGATATATTTAAAGTGTGTGGTTTTCAGCCACTAGGTCTCTAGTAATTTGCTGCAGCAGCAAAAGGAACTAATTCAGATTGAGCCCTGGACATTCCACATGTGTTGGGAGCCTTGGATGTCACAGCCTCAAGGTGGGTGCTTGTCTTCGGTCCTGTGTTGGCAGCGGCCGTGCAGGGGGCAGGTTTGGCCAGCAGGCCCGCTCCTTGAGAGCACGCTGCCCATGCCAGCTTGGCTCTCTGCGCAGGCTCTGCTGGTCTGCCTCTCCGGACGTGCTCCACACACGTACCCCTTGGACTGAGCCGGGACTGCGTCAGCTCACACACAGAGGTGAGCCCGGGTCCCTTCCCCGCCGTCTCCTCTGCGGGATTTCCTCCACACCTGCTTCCTCCTGGGACCCTCTTCCTGGTCCTCTGACTAGAACTCCTGTGTTTCTCTTAGAGCTCAGCTGCCACTGTCCGGTGGTGATTCTATGCATGAGCACATGGTCAGGGCAGAGAAGGGAGAGAAAATGGGGGTACCGAGGACCAGGCTCCTGTTCCTCCCTGGTGGCAGATTTCCCTCGGGCACTTGCGTGCACACAGGCATGCTCACCTGCCTTTTGGGCTTGTTGGTCTGAGGAGTGAGGTCTGTCCTCCCAGAGGGCACGGGGCTGGGGCACTGGCCTCCACATGGGGCTGGGGCACCTCTCCTCCAGCTCCTGAGGACAACAGTGGCCCGAGCAGTGTGTGGTGGTGATGGCAGTTCAAGTTCATGACTGAATGCGGCTCAGACAACAGAAATGTACTCTTCATAGTTGTGGAGGCTGGGAGTCCGAAATCAGTGTCATTGGGCTGAAAGCAAGGTGTGGTGGGTGAGTTCTTTCAGATGCTCTAGGGGAGAGTGTGTCCCATGCCTCTGCTGACAGTCTTCCCTGTGTCTCTGTGTCCCTCTTATAAGGACACCAGTCATATTGGATTTGGGGCCACCCTAACCCAGAGTGACCTCACCTTAATTTATTACTGCGAAGATTCCATTTCCAAATGAGGTTGCTTTGCAGCCCCCGTGTGCCCGTGTCTTTGGGAGCCGCTATTCAGCCCGTACAACCGTCCACTTTGCAGGGGACGTGCTTCAGGTGAGAGCACAGATTGGGGCAGAAACTCAGGCCTCTCCTGACTCCAAGACCCCAGCCCTGAGCCAGGGCTCAGCTCCAACACACCAGGGCCGCTTGGAGCCCTGAGGACTTACTTGATCCTCGACAGGCATACGAGACAGATGCTGTCATTGCCTCCCTTTACAGATGGGGAAACGGAGTAGTTCTGTAAGCTGCCCAGTGTCCCAAAACTAGCAAGGACAGAGCCGGGACTGGCCCCCACTGCGTCCCCTTGAGAGACTCCGTCTGAGCCAGGGTCCTATCCAGGTGGTCCTGTGGCCCTGGCAGGTGAGGGGCTGGTGTCAGAGCCAGAGGCCTGTCTTGCTGTCACCTGCAGAGCACTTTCAGGGCTTTAGTTTCAGGCCTCAGAGCCTTTGGGGATGGCTAGACAGAGTGGTGTGCGTCAGGCTCAGGGACACAGTCACCGAGGCCTTCCGTTCCCACCAGCCAGACCAAAACAGGAACGTGGCAGGAGCGTGCCATGGCCCGTGGGGCTGGGTGCCTGAAGGACACTGGTTCTCACGGGCAAAACCAGCATCGCAGAGGGTTTCCTCCAAGTGTTTCACACAGAAACCAAAGGGCAGAGGACCCCAAGCATCTGACGCGTCAAAGGGAAGGCTGGCCGGGCCGAACCACAGCCGGGCGTGCACCCAGCCTCACAGTGCACCGAGGGGCTTCTCCGGGAAACCAGCCCTTATGTGAGGTCAGAGGCGATGTGCGCACGGGTCCTGGTGAAGCCTAGGTGTGGGGACACAGGACAGCCAGAAGGCAGTGTAGGCTGAGAGGCAGCGTGAGCGGCTGCTTGGGGGAGAAATGGGAATCGACTGCAAACGGGCCTAACTGGGTGAATTTAAAAGGAAAAGCTGTGAACCAGGGAGGCAGTACCTCCTTCGTAATTTTGCAAAGTCCTTGACAACTGAATGAGAGAGATAGCTGTGGAAGTCGTGTGGACAGTGGTGACCAGGCGCTGGACCCTGGACCCATGTCCTCAAGAGGATTCTACAGTTAAAGGCAGGACACAACCAGCACGCCGGCCCCTCTGGCCAAAGAGACTCAGTGCGGGCACGTGGCCTGCAGCCTTCCCACGCTGCACAAGAGGGTCGGGGTCTCCAAGTGTGGAGAGATGGGCGGTGGGGCTGCACACGGGGCACTGACCCTGGCGCAGCCCCTCTGTGGAGCCCAACAGCCTAGAGGAAGGACCCGAAGACACCGATGTTGGGGCTTCCCCACTAGAACTCTGTCGTGTGTGTGGACGTCCTGGTGGCTGTCCCACACCTGCTTGTAAACTCCCAGCACATGAGGGCCACAGACCCTTGAGACAAGAGGCTCGCTCAGGATCCAGCAGGAAAGGCAGCTCGGGTGACCCAGGGAAATAAACCAGCTGATGTCGGGCTCCTTGGGGAGAAGAGCAAAGACACAGTGTCCGTGAGATGGAAACAGGTGCCAACAAAGGGAATATTCTGAAGTTTGGGAAAGAGCTCAAGAATTACAAGTATGAGAGCAAACGTAGGAGCTGTACGAAGATGGAGAGTTGACGCTGAAGGGTCACTTCAGTTTCTCCAAGAGGGAGAGGAAACGAGGTGGAGAATATAGTCCCCGAGGGCCCCATAGGCTCCAGTTCCAGAAAGATCGGGGGAGGAAGCTGTCAAGGAGGGTTTCCCAGAACCACGGGCTGGGTTTCCGGCCTGAAGGTCCCCCTGCGTGGCCAGCACAGTGGGTGGAAAGGACCAGCGTGTTCCGCCTTTCTGAGATTCCACACCCCAGCACAAGAAAACCCCAAATGCTCCCAGAGAAAAGGAGCAGGTACCAAGAAAAGCACTGAGCCTCAGGAGTCCAGGCCTCACCAGGAGCGCTGGAGCTGGAAGGCCTTGCGGAAGTGTGTGCAGAGGCAGGAGCAAGGTGATGTCCTGCTAGGCCCCACAGGCCTGCCACCTGCCGGGTTTGGAGGGTGAGGCGGAGAAGAGCAGCTTCAGACGGGCTGGGCCTGGAGAGTGGCTTCTCAGGAGGAGGGGCTCCTACTGGAACCAGGGCAGTGTGGAAACACAGGCGTGGAGCCTGGAGCCCAAGGCCCCACCATCAGCAGGGGAAGAGAGGAGACCGGACGGAAAGGCCTCTGCACGAGACAGAGCTGGGTACATGAGTCAGCGTGAGGACGCACAGCCGCCTGGCTCAGCTCATGGGTTTATGCACAGCTGGGACATGGCCACGCAAGGACAGCAGGGCTCGGAGCGGCTGCTCTGGGGTGGGCCTGGCGGGCCAGTTCTGACACAGGCTCTTAAATCTTGCCCACTCGACTCCTGTCCTTCGTCCCACCAAATTTGTTGTATCAGAAATAAACCTGCTCCTGGCTTCCTTGTGGATCCTTGCTGCCGGGCGGATCTTCACCACCCTCTGGTCTCGTTTTAAACGTGCCTCCTGCAGACGTGGGGGGCGGTCCTTTCCCCACACTGTGTCCTGTCGCGGGTGCGTTTAGCCTCTGGGTACTGCAGTCACCCTTATTTGGGGCTGCTTTGTGACGTCATATTTTGTCTTTCACACTCAGGGCTGTGGCTCCCTCCTCCCTTTCTCTCCAGGCTTCCATGAGCTTTCTTGTGCTAGTTTAAAAGTTACACATTCTGCCCTGTCTTTATGGTCTTAGAACAGGTCTTAGAAAAGACCTGTTCAAGTTGGTTTTCTCTGATTCTTGGGCTCACGGCATGCTCTCAGGCCTCTGGTCTCCTGGACACTGCACGTCAACTCTTGTCTTGAAGTTGAATCCTGCCCGGCACGGGTCGTTGTCTTTGATCCTTGTGTCCTGGGTGTGTTTCTCTCTGGAGTGCTTCCCCTGCAGTGCGTCCACTGTGGGTCTGGCTATGACATGTCCCTGCGTCCACTGTGGGCCTCGCTGTGATGTGTCCCTGCGTCCCCTGTGGGTCTGGCTGTGACATGACCCTGCGTCCACTGTGGGTCTGGCTGTGACATGACCCTGCGTCCACTGTGGGTCTGGCTGTGACATGTCCCTGCGTCCACTGTGGGTCTGGCTGTGACATGTCCCTGCATCCACTGCGGGTCTGGCTGTGACATGTCCCTGCGTCTACTGTGGGCCTCGCTGTGACATGTCCCTGTGTCCACTGTGGGCCAGGCTGTGACGTGACCCTGCGTCCACTGTGGATCTGGCTGTGACGTGACCCTGCGTCCACTGTGGGTCTGGCTGTGACGTGTCCCTGCGTCTACTGTGGGCCTTGCTGTGACATGTCCCTGCGTCCACTGTGGGTCTGGCTGTGACGTGACCCTGCGTCCACTGTGGGTCTGGCTGTGACGTGTCCCTGCGTCTACTGTGGGCCTTGCTGTGACATGTCCCTGTGTCCACTATGGGTCATGCTGTGACATGTCCCTGCATCCACTGCGGGTCTGGCTGTGACATGTCCCTGCGTCTACTGTGGGCCTCGCTGTGACATGTCCCTGTGTCCACTGTGGGCCAGGCTGTGACGTGACCCTGCGTCCACTGTGGATCTGGCTGTGACGTGACCCTGCATCCACTGTGGGTCTGGCTGTGACGTGACCCTGCGTCCACTGTGGGTCTGGCTGTGACGTGTCCCTGCGTCCACTGTGGGTCTGGCTGTGACGTGACCCTGCGTCCACTGTGGGTCTGGCTGTGACGTGTCCCTGCGTCCACTGTGGGTCTGGCTGTGACGTGTCCCTGCGTCCACTGTGGGCCTCGCTGTGACGTGTCCCTGCGTCCACTGTGGGTCTGGCTGTGACGTGACCCTGCGTCCACTGTGGGTCTGGCTGTGACGTGTCCCTGCGTCCACTGTGGGTCTGGCTGTGACATGTCCCTGCGTTTACTGTGGGTCTGGCTGTGACATGTCCCTGCGTCCACTGCGGGTCTGGCTGTGACATGTCCCTGCGTCTACTGTGGGCCTCGCTGTGACGTGTCCCTGCGTCCACTGTGGGCCTCGCTGTGACATGTCCCTGCGTCCACTGTGGGTCTGGCTGTGACGTGTCCCCTGCCTCCACTGCGGGTCTGGCTGTGACGTGACTCTGCGTCCACTGTGGGTCTGGCTGTGACGTGTCCCTGCGTCCACTGCGGGTCTGGCTGTGACGTGTCCCTGCGTCCACTGCGGGTCTGGCTGTGACGTGACCCTGCGTCCACTGTGGGTCTGGCTGTGACGTGTCCCTGGGTCCACTGTGGGTCTGGCTGTGACGTGTCCCTGCGTCCACTGTGGGCCTGGCTGTGACGTGTCCCTGCGTCCACTGTGGGTCTGGCTGTGACATGTCCCTGCGTCCACTGTGGGCCTCGCTGTGACATGTCCCTGCGCCACCGTGGGTCTGGCTGTGCTGGCTCCTTCCATCTGAGGTCTGTGGTCCTCAGTCTGGACATTTTATTTCTGTCTTCATGTCGGATAAAGCTCTTCTCCCCTATTGCTTTCATCTTCTAGAGCTGCTCTTATCCAGATGTTGGTACTTCCACAGCCACCCTCCCATCTGCTGGTTTTTCTTCCACGTTCTGTTTGGTCTCCACTCCCCCCCGCCCCCCTCCCGCCCGCTGCCCTTCAGGAGAGGGGGCTCCTCCCGGCCGACTGCCGGGTGCCGTCCATCACACCAGATCCCGGACTGGTTTATTTCTCTGGTTCCAGTTTCATGCCTACTATTTCCATTTGATTTGTTTGTAATGCTTCTTGTTTTATTCTGCTTATGTCTTTTCTTATTTCCCGAAATGTACTTTTTAAATTCACGCTCCTCTCTATCCTGAGCCCCCTGTGTTGCCCTGCATGCCTTGTCCCTGCTCTGCCGGGGAGCTGTGTGCTGGGGCAGGCAAGGCTCAAGGAGGGGAGGGGATGCCGGCCCCCCCTTGGGAGGGAGCCCCCACCTGGGCTGCTTCCTCCAGCTGGCCCTCTCCCTCTCACCCCTGCCTGCCCCACCAGGGGAGGCGGTCCCTGGGCAGTGCGGGGAGGGACCACAGCAGAACAAGATCTCTTCCTTCCACCTTTCTCTGCCTGCCCCCAAGCCCCTGCCCAGGCTGCAGCCCCAGTCGCCTCCTCACCTCCTCATCCCAGCCCTAGATGGCCTTTCTGGGGCTCCTCCTTTTCTCCTCTCCTTTCCTGGGCCTGATTTTGGGGAGGAGGAGTCAGGAAGCCCTGTGTCCATGTTTTATTGAACCAACTGCATGTGGGGATGTGGATGAAAGGGGTTGTGTTTAGGGTACAGAACTGCGGGCTGCAGCATGTCCTCAGGGGAGGGGTCCCAGCAGTTCCCGGGCACTCCCGGGGCCTCGGGATGGTGACTCATGCGGGGTACCGTCTGGGGGCCTGGCGGGAGCTACAGGGAGTGCTGGCATGGCACAGGGACTTCCCACCTCCAGGTCGTGGCTCTTCTAAAGAAAGACCTAGAAACTCACTGTCCCCCACATCGGACCTCAAGAGACACGGGAGCCTATCTCCCTCCGAGGCTCTTCTACTCTGCTGGCCTAGAGACTAGTCCCCAGACACACAGGCTGGGAAGAGTAGGCACAAAACCCCAGCAAACTCATGGCCAGGACTTGGGGTTGCCTGGTGCAGAAAGAGGGGCACAGTAGGAATTGGCTGGGAGGACAGGACAGGGCCTTCAGGCATGGGGGGAGAGCACAGTAGCTGGGGGTCCCAGCCCAGGCCCACCAAGAAGGACTGGGACACAGACAGAGGGGCCCTGGGATTGGGGCCTGACTCCTTGGCCACCTCCCACCTGCTCAGGCCTGGCTCCCTCAAGCCGACAGGCTTAAGAGGGGCGAGTCTGTCTCTGACTTTTGAAGGGTGTAAGTGGGGTTACCAGGGCAGGAGCTGGTGTGATTCTGGGGGCCCATGGCAGGTGAGGGAGTGCGGGCTGCCCGGCCCTCGAGAGAGCCTCACCTGTTTCTGTCTCCCTGTGGAGCAGTCTACAGCACCAGCGGCTATGCCTCCTGGGTATTCCTTTGGTCTTTCTCCTCCAAGGAATCTGCCTTTGATTATCTTCTGTTGTGGCTGCTGAACCCACTCTTCTGAAGCCCCTTTCAGTTTCTTTCAGGGGCTCACCAGACATGAATAAGCATGGAAAGCAGAGGCCTCATGCCAGGAGGGCCCCTCTAGTACAGCCCTCCACCTTACCTTCCTTACTTTCTGTGGGCCCGTGCCCCACTGCCAGCCTGACGATATGCATGGGGTGTCCCAGGCTGACCTGAGGACCCTGCCCACAAGCTTGTGTCACTTCTCAACCTTGTCCTGCCCTGGCCCGTGAGGTTGTGCCTTCTGCCCATCCAGTGGCCTTCCTGTGGGGTCAGTGCAGGGATCCTGGTCCCATCTCTGAGGATGGATTGGGTGGCTGGGACTTGACTGGGCCTGGCCTTTTTGTGGCTTTTAGGTCATCAGGATTCTCCACTGTGAACCATCCCCCCCCACCATCTATTAGCCTGTGACCATCCACCATTTGTTCTCTGACTTTCCACCATGAATCCCCAACTGTCCATCATGAACCCCTGGCCATCTACCATGGATGCTCAACTGTCTACCATAAATCTCCAACTGTCTATCATGAAGTCCTGACTGACCACCCTGAACCCCCAACCATCCACCATGAACCCCTGACCATCCACCATAAATCACCATAAATCCTGACCATCCACCATGAACCCCTGACTATCCACCATGAACTTCTGACCATCCACCATGAACCTCTGACCATGCACCATGAACCCCTGACCATGCACCATGAACCCCTGACCGTCCACCATGAACCCCTGACCATCCACCATGAACCCCTGACTGTCCACCATAAATCCTGACCGTCCACCATGAATCTCTGACTATCCACCATGAACCCTGACCATCCACCAGGAACCCCTGACCATCCTAATGAACCTCTGACTATCCTCAGCCACTGAGTTGGGCTCACTGGGTCCCTCTCACTTAGTGACCATTGTGCTTACTCTGGTCCTGCTTGGTTGTAGGGTCTCCTAGGCTTGGACACATGTGTCCCAGCTCCTGCCCCCACTGAGCTCTGAGTCATTGAGTGGGTCTCCAGCAGGTGATTTCAGCACAAGGTGAGGAGACTGGGCCAGCCTCTGGTAGGGAAGCCCCATGGAAGGAGCATGGGCCATGCTTACTTAAGATGCCACGTGTTTTAACTCTTGTTCACGTTACCATTTCAATGTTTGAATCTGTGGAACACTGAGGAATTGCAGCCCTGAGCCATCATGTGGAGTTTTAATTACTATGGGAGGAGCCAGCATTTGTGAGGACCTTCCAGGCAGCTCTGTGTCATCCTGGCTTCATGCGGCAGCTGCTGAACCTCTGGGAACCTGAGAACCTTCCTGTCACCTGGATGCTGGAGTGCCTGTTCTGTCTCAGAGCATCCCTCCCCGGGCATGCTGGGGGATGGCCCACTGCCGGCTCAGGCTCACACCTGACTCCCCCCTCATGAGGAGGCTGCCAGCACCCTGTGGCTCTACAGGTTACCCTTGTAGCTCTCCCTCCTGCTGGTGGTGTTCTGCCTGGAGGGCTTTATCACCAAGCCACCTCAGGCCCCAGCACCACCCCTCCTTCCTGCTGTTCGGAAGTGGTGGGGGGGCAAAGTGGGGCAAAGCTGGATCAGGCTCTCCTGGGTGTAGAGCTGCCCACGTGTGAAGGAAAGGTCTGGAACTTGTCCAAGGCAGGCTCTGACCCAGAAGGTCTGGAGTGACCCATGGTAGCCAGGCCGAGGCTGGTGGTCTAGAACATACTCGGAGAGTGAGGTCAGAGATTTCAGGGTCAGTGAGTGCAACCCTCCAGCCATCAGGACGCCTGCGAGGACAGGCCTGCTTCCTCCAGATGGATCCTCAGACTCATCAATAGCATTTATTTATTGATTGTCCCTAACTGGGCTGGCTTTTAATCAACCAAACTTCACGTTAAGATGTTTGTACTCAGGAAGTAGATCCCAGTTTTAAAATATAGGCTTTGTTCTCACTTTAGGAAATGATTTCAACACTTCTGGTATCAAATCACATGTCCTGCATTCTAATTATAGTACAGATTCTATGGATTCTAGTACAATATGGATTCTTTGCCCACTCTGTGCTGGGCAGGGCTCATTTAACCCTCATAGGTGGTCACTGCTGTCATTCACATTTTTCAGAGGAGGAGACTGAGGCCCAGAGAGGTTAATTAACTTCGCCAAGGTTGCACAGCTGAAGAGGCAGCACAAGGTTGAAGGGTCCGTGAAGAAGCAGCATGGTCCCAGAGAAGGGAAGACAGTGGGTGCTGGACATGGCAGCCGGCACCTAGTTCTGGGCTCCACCCCCGCTGGGCACGGGGAGGCCGGGACGGCTGCAGAGCGGTGGTTCTTGCTGAGAGCCCTGTCCCGGCACCTCCCCCCCCCCCCCCGCCCCGGTTTCTGTGGTTCCCGTGGAAAGGAAGGCCCCGGGGAGCCCAGGGCAGCGGGTTACCCAGAGCCGGGCCCGGGTTAGAGCGAGGGAACGCGGGGTCAGCCAACTGCGTCTTTCAAGAACTGTTTTCAAGCACCGTTGCCGCTTCGTGGCAGAAATTCAAGGCTGAGTTTACTGTTTGTGGGATCTATAAACAGCCAGTCATTCCGCTCCCTCGCACGCACGCGGGCCCCATGGAGAGGCCGCGAGTGATCTGCCTCCAGCAAGGCCAGGCAGCTGCCTGGTGCCCGCTCGCTCGCGTGACTGGCGCGGGCTGGGCCTTGTGTTGTTGCCCCGTAGCCATGGCCGCGGCTCTCAGGGGAGTGCTTGGCTCCCCACGTCCCTTTATTCTAGGGAGGAGCGATGAGGGGCCGTTAGAATTGTTCCATTTTCCCTCGTTGTGTTCCTCTGCCGTGACCTTGACAGAACGATCTTTGAAGTACTTGCTGGCTGTTTTTTCTGCCGCGGGACTGGACGAGATCAGGATATGCAACGGGTTTGCCAAGGGAAGTCCCGGGCTTTTCGCACGTTTTTGGCTTTATCCCCACAGAGGGGCTGTGGGCGGCAGGCAGGGCCAGCAGCGTGGGAGGCGCGGGCACCCGGGGCCCTCACCTGCCGTGACCCCTGCTGCCCCCTAAGTTGCAGGTGCACGTTTCGTGACTTTCAGTAATTGAATAGAGATGTGACTTTTTTGCCCCTTAAAAAAAGCTCAGTCTTAAGTTTGGGACCAAATCCTTTTTTCCACTTGGAAAAGTGACCTCATTTTCCATGTACCATGTTTGAGAAAACACAAAACTCTTGTAGGATTAAAAAGAGACCGGGAGAAAACAAACGTTGGCGATGCATATTTGAAAGATGGTCCCACATGTGTAAAAGTATTTGGCATGATGCTTCTGGACCAGAACGTCAATCCGATATTGAATCCATATGACTCGGCAAACGGCATTTTATGGTCCTTTTTCTTTTTTAAAAAATTTCTGCCTCGTGAGTTAAAATTAAGGTTGTTTTTGGTTGTGACTAATCTTATAAAATCTTTTTTAAGAAGGCGTTTTATATACTCGAGCCTTGAGCCGTCGTTCGGTCTTTGAACCGTTGCTAGCACGACAGGCTCAGCGTGCAGCAGCCTCCCCTCGGGGGAGCCGTTCAGGGAGATGGCCGAGCAGCGGGCGCTCCAGGAGGGGCTGGGGCCGAGGGCCACGCACCCCCCGCCGCCAGACCCCTCTGAGGTCATCGCTGCCAGCGCCACATGGCAGTTGGTCTGACTGCCCGCCCGTTGAGCATGTCACCCGACCTCAGGGTAGTGGCAACAGCAAATAGTCACTCTGATAGTCTATTAGCACGATCGATGGTCTTCCAACCAGCCGTCCGTGGACCCCAGTGTGGCCCCACCTACCTCCGTCCGAGTCCCAGGGGTAGGACGGCAGGGGCTTCGTGGTTGGCTGCTCCCATCCTGCGAGGCTGCGCCAGCACCAGTGGGTGCGATCCGCTGTGGCGGCAGCGCCCTGACTTACCCAAGTGTCCCCGTCACTGCACGGGAAGTGGGTGGTACCAGCCCGTTCTCCCTGCCCCGCCACCCTGAAACCCACCAGCCCCCGTGGGCGCCAGCCCCCAGGGCCTCGGCTAAGCGTGGGGCAGGAGGGGGGCCAGGTCACGTCCAGGCAGAAAGGGGCCCGGCTCTTTGGTGGTGAGTGCCAGGTGCCGGGTGCCCTCACTCCTCTTAGCCAGGCCCCCACCCCGTAGGCTGGCAGTGTGTTTAATGTCGTCACATGCCTCCACACTTCTTTTGTCTCAGGCAGTGAAGGCAGGTCTTTTGATAAATGATGTAAACAGACAAATTCCAAATGTTCATAGGTGCCTCCCCCAAAACCCTGTGTGTCCAAGAGCAGAGGCATTGGGCAGGGCATTAGGCAGGCGCATATATATATATATTTTTTTTTTTTTAATTTTTTAGAGAGAGAGAGAGAGCATGGATGGAGGTTGTGGGGAGGGGCACAGGGAGAGAGAAAGAGAGAGAGATCTTAAGCAGGCCCCACATTCAGTGCGGAGCTTGGACATGGGGCTCGATCCCACAACCCTGGGATCATGACCTGAGCCAAAATCAAGAGTTAGACACTCAACTGACTGAGCCCCCCGGGTGCCTGATTTAGGCGTATTTACAAACTCTCAAATAGCCCCCTAGGATGAGAGCCAGGCAGATACTGGACTTTCCATTCACCACTCAAAGGTGTTAGGATATGTGGGACCACACACTTCTGTCTGGAGGTGGACATTTATTCAAATGACAAGTAACGCAGTTTGATTCTTAGAGGTGTTTTGGTGGACACCTATGTTGTATGAGGTCAATTTCCTGTTCCTCAGAAGTACGTTGGGGTTCAGGGGCGGGGGGCTTTGCAAGGACCATTTAAGTCCGTGGCCAAGGCTGCAGGGCTACGTGAGATGGGGATTTCTTGCCCAGAAAATTCAGCACAAAAGCTGAGTCCTTTGCAGAGTCATCGCCCCAGTGTGCGTGCCTCTGCGTCAGAAAATTGTCCAAAACTTTGAAACTTCCAAGTCACAGAGGAGCCAGGCCACTCCAGGGTTGTCTGGAGGGGGTCATTTCGCAGCAGAAATCCTATCCTGACTGCCTGTGGGCACCTAGCTTCTCGGGCGCATTTGGGGCTGGTTTTGACGTTTTACCACATCTCTCTCGAAGAGCTCTGACAAGTGTGTTTTACATTTTCCTGAGTGCTGTCACTTCCCTTTTTGAAATACTTTGGCGGCTGGATGTGTGGCTTTGTAGCGGAGCAGGCTCTGTGTGAAGCTGGAAGGCTTGGTCCTTTGCCCTGAGGGTTTTCCTGGGACCTTCATGTGACGTCGTCCCATCACCAGAACACGGCAGAACACACTAGCTCTGGTTGGCAGGTGCACTTTTCCTACACCTCCACCCCCAACACAGAAAACACACATCTGAGGCAAGAGTCACATTGTACCTGAACGAAGTAGGCAGAAAACCTACAACGGTGTTATCTGAAAACAAAGTAGGGAGCAAACAAAAAGACAAGGCATCACCCAGAAGAAGACACACTCTGTGGACAGGTTCTGCGTGGCTCCACGAGACGGAGGCCTGACTGCAGCGCCATGGAGGATCATGATGTTGGGGGACCCTGGCTGGTTCCATCCTCTGCCGTGCAATAGCTACATTCCTGCAGGAGCAGGAGCGGGGAGCAGGGAGGCTCCCCAGAACCCAGCTTCTGCCCTGTGGCAGCTGGGAGGGAGCTGTTCGTGGGTACATGTGATATTACTCTGAACAGAGTCAGTCACACTGGTGAGAGGGAGCGGAGCTAGGGGTGGGGGTGTCTGATCCACTCGTTTCTACACGCAAGTGTTAGCGAACCTGAATACAGAAAACCAAGTTCCAGAGCACGGAACGGAAGGGGAGAGGGTCGCGGCTAATTCTGTGAGGTCAGAAAACCGTGCACTGAAGCCTGATGGAGGGCACAAAGGAGAAACCAACTCATCTCCTCGAGACACTACATGAAAGAACTCTAAATAAAGCAACAGCGAGTTGACTCTGTCTGCAGCAGAAGGAGCGAGCCATGGTGGCCATGGGAATAAGGTGATTCTCCATGTCGGGAGCCACTGTGAGCTCATCGACCTGGTAACCCTGAAGGGGCAAACACCACCTTGAAGATGATTCTCCAGCCCTGACGGACAGACGGACAAACACAAAGCACCATAACAAAAGCTTCACAAAGCACCATTTATTGAAAAGCTCGTTCTGTCCCAGTGGTTCCGGTGACACCTGCTTCCTATGCCACATTTCCATCTAAGCTGGGGCCTGTTTCTGGACTCGCCATGCAGTCCACTGACCAGTCACTGACACCAGCACCAGCCGTCGTGACTACAGAGGTCGGCCCCACATTTCGGTGTGTGAATGAGACAGCCCTCCCTCCTCACTTTTCCTGTCTTTTGTAGCTATGACTGCACGTTTCCTGCCTGCACGTAGCATCGACTCGCCTGCTCCCAAAACAGAGTGGCAGTCTGTTGGGGGCTTCACTTGGGCAGAACGGGCATTTTTGCAATGCTGAATTGCCTTGTCCCGGAACAAAGGATGTCTTTCCATCTGTTCAAATATAATTTTGTGTCTTGAGAAGTTTTAAAGCTTTCTGCCCCTGTGTTTTACACTTTCTTGTTAAGTTTATTTATCAAGTAATGGATCTTCTTTAATGTGTTTGTAAATGGGGTTTTATCTATCATCAGACCCTCTAATTTGGTTATTTTTCTAGTATGTAAAGATTATTGAATATGGTATCTAATTTTATATACTGCTTCCTTACTGAATTTTTTTAATTTTTTTAATTTTTTAACTTGTTTTATTTTTTAATTTTTTTAAATTTACATCCAAATTAGTTAGCACATAGGACAACAGTGATTTCAGGGGTCAGAGTGACAGGGAGACACAGAATCCGAAGCAGGCTCCAGGCTCTGGGCTGTCAGCACACAGCCCAACGCAGAGCTGGAACTCACAAACTATAAGATCATGACCTGAGCTGAAGTCAGCTGCCCAACTAACTGAGCCACCCAAGGGCCCCAAAACTTTTTTTTTTATAAAACTCAGAAACAAGCAATACTGAAAAAACTATGAAAAGGAAAAAAAGATTCCTTAGTGCCCCTCCCCCACTTAGCCCATCCCCCTCCCACAACCCTTCCCGTAACCCTGTTTGTTCTCCATATTTATGAGTCTCTTCTGTTTTGTCCCCCTCCCTGTTTTTATATTAGTTTTGTTTCCCTTCTCTTATGTTCATCTGTTTTGTCTCTTAAAGCCCTCATATGAGTGAAGTCGTATGATTTTTGACTTTCTCTGACTAATTTCACTTAGCCTAATACCCTCCAGTTCCATCCACGTAGTTGCAAAGGGCAAGATTCCATTCTTTTTGATTGCTGAGTAATATTCCATTGTATATATGCCACATCTTCTTTATCCATTCATCCATTGATGGACATTTGAGCTCTTTCCATACTTTGGCTATTGTTGATAGTGCTGCTATAAACATGTGCATGTGTCCCTTCGAAACACCACACCTATATCCCATGGATAAATGCCTAGTAGTGCTATTGCTGGGTCGTAGGGTAGTTCTATTTTTAGTTTTTGGAGGAACCTCCATACTGTTTTTCAGAGTGGCTACACCAGCTTTCATTCCCACCAACAATGCAAAAGAGATCCTCTCTCTCTGCATCCTCGCCAACATCTGTTGTTTTCTGAGTTGTTAATGTGAGCCATTCTGACAGGTGTGAGGTGGTATCTCATTGTGGTTTTGATTTGTATTTCCCTGATGTTGAGTGATGTTGAGCATTTTTTCATGTGTCAGTTGGCCATCTGGATGTCTTCTTTGGAGAAGTGTCTATTCATGTCTTTTGCCCATCTTTTTTTTTTTTTTTTTTTTGAGTTATTTTATCATTGGCTTTCTAGGAGTTTCCAGATATCCAGTGATAGCATCTGTAGACAGAGTCCATTTTACTTTGCCCAGTTCTTATGCCTCCTGTTGGTTTCTCGTCTTGCTATAACAGCTAACACCTCCATCTGATGGTGGTCACTGTAGGATAGGAGTCAGCCAACATTTTCTTAAAAGGCCAGATGCTAAATATTTTCAGCTTTGTGGGTCATACAGTTGCACCCACTCGGCTCCACTGTTACAGTGCAAGAGTGGCCACAAACAATAAGTAATGAATGTGTCTGTGTTCCAGTAAAATTTTATTCCCAAAACCAAGTGCCAGGCCATAATTGGGACCGTAGTTTGCACACACTGGAATGGGAGATCATGGATATCTTTGTGTTGCATCCTGGTATTACTGGAAACACCTAGAATATTTCCCCACTAAGTAAGTTGGTGACTTAGAAATAACACGCACCCACATAAACACTATCATGTTAAGAATGTGCCTATAATTCCTATTTTCTTAAGAGTTTTTATAGAGAATAAATGTTGAATTTTGTGGAAAGCTTTTTTACCATCTATGGAGATAATTATAAGACTATCCCCCATAGATCTATAAATGTGTATTAAGCTAATGGGTTTCCTAATGTTGAGTCAACCTTGCATTCCTGGAATAAGTTCACTTGGTCATGTGTATTGTGTTTCCTTAATGTGAAATTGGAATCTGTTTGCTAATATTTTATTTGTACATTCTCATCAATAACTAAAGGTCTGTAATTTTATTTTTATTGTACTTTTCTTTGATCAGAGTTAAGTGTCAGTGTTACACTTCTGAAAATAAGTGGAAAAATTCCCTGACTTTCTATGCTCTGGGACAATTTATGGGGCATTGATGCGATCAGATCTTTAAGACTTGGTGGTTACATGTTAAAGCCATCTGTGGGCTGGATCCTTGGTAACTTCCTCTGTGTCTTCTAGAGAAATCAGTCAGGTAAGGTTTCTGTCTCTAATGGATACATCGTATTTTCCTAGGGAAACATACACTTATTTAGGGTTTCAAATTTATTTGTGACTTTCTCCTACTTTCGTTTAATGTGGTTCCCTCTGCCACCACCAGGGAACTGCTTTCTGGTGTTTATCCCATTGCTTTGTTTGGGCTGCCCCTGGGCTCCCTATAAATAGATGCACAGGCCCCATGGTCAGCAGGGTGCTCTTTTTCTCTGTGTGATAGCCCTCATGTGGGGCTGGTAGCTGCTGGGTTATTTCCAGAGTGTGACTGTTGGGAAGGAGGCCGCTATGAACATTCTTGTTAGGGTGTTTTTGTGAGCACACCCATCTCACTTGGGTAAGCACTGAGTGGAATTTCTGGTCATGGGGAGAATGCACGTTCATGTTTATGAGGAACCTCAAAACCGTTTCCCAACGTGATTGTCACATTTTACGTTCTTACTGGTGATGGTTCACATCCTCACCAACATTTCGTGTTGTCCGTTTTTTTGACTGTAGCCCTCCCAGTGTTTGTGAAATGGTATCTTAATGTGATGTTTATCTGCATTTCCCTGATGACTCATGATGTGGACACATTTTCATCATAGACAGGCCTTTCTTCCATCTCCCTAGGAAAGTATCTGTTCAAGTCTTTTGCCCATTTAAAAAAATGGGTCGTTCATCTTTTTACTATCCATTTATGAATTTTATATATTCTGAATGAGGTCCTTGGTCAATGTGCTGCGAACGCTGTTTTCGTGCCCTGTGGCTTGTCTCTACATTTTTAAATTGTGTCTTTTAATAAAGTCCAGTTTATCAAGTTTTTCCATGAAGGGCTAGTGTTTTTGTGTCCAAATCTGCCTATTCCAGACTCATGAAGACGTTTTGTTTTCTTCTAGAAACCTTATGATTATGAGGTTTTATCTTTAGGCCTAAGCTATGTCTTGAATTAATTTCTGCGGAATTAGATAGGAGTCCGCGTTCATTTTTTCCATACGGACAACCAGCTGTCCCAGACACATTAATGCCATGTTGTCCTGGCTACCACAGCTCTATGCTAAGTCATGAAGCCAGTGTAAGTTCTGAAATTTTGTTCTTCTTTAACATCGTTGCTTTGGCAAATATGGGCCCTTTGCACATATAGAATTTAGAATCAGCTTGACAATTTCTGCAAAAGGAAGAAAACCCTCCTGAGATTGGGATTGGGATCACATCACACCATAGACCGATTTTAGAGACTGGGCTCTCTAAACCATGTGGAATCTTCCAGTGCAGGAGCATGGCATATCTCCTGGATTATTCAGGTCTTGTACATCTTTTATTAGATTTATTCCTAGGCATTTTATGGTTTTTTTTGGTTTAAAAATTTTTTCTTAATGTTTATTTATTATTGAGAAACAGAGAGAGACAGAGCATGAGCAAGGGAGGGGCAGAGAGTGGAGGAGACACAGAATCCGAAACAGGCTCCAGGCTCTGAACTGTTAGCACAGAGCCCAACGCGGGGCTTGAACCCACAAACCACTAGATCATGACCTGAGCCGAAGTCAGATGCTTAACCGACTGAGCCACCCAGGTGCCCCATGTTTTGTTTGTTTGTTTGTTCTTTTAATCTAGGTCTGGAGTTTTCTTTGTGGGAAGGTTTGTTGTTGTTGTTGTTGTTGTTGTTAAGTAGGCTCCATGCCCAGTGTGGAGCCCAATGAGGGGCTCAAACTCACAACCTTGAGATCAAGACCTGAGCTGATGGACGCGTGGGTGGATCAGTTAGCATCCAACCTAGGCTCAGGTCATGATCTCGTGGTTTGTGAGTTCAAGCCCTGCGTCAGGCTCTCTACTCTCAGTGCAGAGCCCACTTCAAATCCTCTGTCCCCCTCTCTCTCCGCCCCTCCTCCCTCTCAGAAGTGAATAAACATTAAAAAAAAAAGAAAGAAATTTGAATTTGTTACAAAAAGAAAAAGACCTGAGCCGAGATCAAGAGTAGGATGCTCAACTGACTGAGCCACTCAGGTGCCTGGCTGTGTCATGATTGTAAATCCCTGGTGTCAGTAACTTGTATTTTTCTTGATAAAATTTGCTAAGGGTATATCAAATTTATTGATCTTTTATTGATCTTTTATCAATCTTTTCGAAGAACCAAATTTGACTTTGTTGATGATGTTCATTATTTGACAATTTTAAACAATATCATTGACTTTTTCACTCTTGTTTTTTTCTTTCTTCCATTTATGTTGGATTTAATTGGCTCTTTTACTCTAGTTTCCTAAGGAGAAACTACACTCTTCTTCCTTTCATAGCTCACTAGGATTTAGTACTGTCTTTTCTGCTAATGTCTCTGCAAGTTACCAGCTCTCTGTGGTCTCATCAGGACAAGGGCATGGATTTGTGTAGTGTCACTTTTCTTGTTGTTTTCCATCATTTATAAGCGAGGGTATTTGGGGTTAGGTGGCTGCTGCTGTCCTCGGATGCCTAGAGATCTTCAATATTAGCAATTTAAAAGCTCTTGGGAATTGATATTTATAAACCCTGATAGAAAAATTAGCCAATGATATGCATGAGCAGTTTGCCAAGCAAGAACTACAGGCTAACAGTGAGTGTGTGGAATCTCATCAATATCAATCCCATTAATAATCAAAGAAATGAAAATTATAGTAAATAGTACAATAATTTATCACTTAACAAATTAGCAAAAATTTAAAAAGAAAAAAGTATCCTACATGATCAAGAATTAAGGGAAATGAGTATTGTGAGATACTGCCAATAACTACAAACTTCATAGAAGTTAAAGTCTCTAAATGTCTGTATTTTAAAGATACAAATTGAGGGGCGCCTGGGTGGCGCAGTCGGTTAAGCGTCCGACTTCAGCCAGGTCACGATCTCGCGGTCCGTGAGTTCGAGCCCCGCGTCAAGCTCTGGGCTGATGGCTCGGAGCCTGGAGCCTGTTTCCGATTCTGTGTCTCCCTCTCTCTCTGCCCCTCCCCCGTTCATGCTCTGTCTCTCTGTCCCAAAAAAAATAAATAAAAAACATTGAAAAAAAAAAAAAGATACAAATTGAAATATTTATGAACTCCACTGCCCGGATGCCCTCCCTCACCTCCAGCTTCTGCACTGGCCGAGTAGAGTTGCAACCTCCTGCTGCATGGAGGTGATGTAGAATTGAATGAGACATTCCATGTAGGGTACCCAATACTCACGTGCACCGTGTGAGCTATCATTTTCTTTTTTTAAATTTTTTTAATGTTTATTTCCTTTTGAGAGAGAGACAGAGACAGAGTGCGAGCCGGGGAGGGGCAGAGAGAGAGGGAGACACAGAATCCGAAGCAGGCTCCAGGCTCTGAGCTGTCAGCACAGAGCCTGATGCAGGGCTCGAACTCAGGAACCATGAGATCATGACCTGAGCCAGTCGGACGCTTCACCGACTGAGCCACCCAGGTGCCCCCAGCTATCATTTTCTTTATCGTAATGATGATGATGGTGAACAGGAAGAAGATAGATAGATAGATAGATAGATAGAGGATGGATGAAATGCTCATCGATCATGTAAATCGGTGGCTGTGTTCTCTTGTGCATCTTCACTACTGGTGATTCTGGGAAATCACTGCAGGGCGGAGCTACAAAGCTTGCTTTTTGAATAAAGATTTGAAGTCAGGCACAGCGTAGCCACATGCCGCACTTTTCTACACACATGCACGCACACCAAGTAATTATGGATATAACTGATTTAATAATCATAAAAATATTGTGAATAGCAGACACTAACAAATTTAAAATGAAGAGGAAAATATTTTAAGATGCTCTAATTGATAAAGAAAAAATTAAAAACCTGGATACACTAACAACCATTACATAAACCGACATGGTGCTAAAACCCTCCCCTTTTCACTTGCTGTCTCCCATCATCCCCAAGCTGAATGCTCTTGGAAGTGAAACCAAACTTTCAAGGTGCACGTTATCCTTGCCTTCAATAAGTAGGTCCAGGAAATAGAAAAGAGGGAGAGGGGCCTGACTCGTATCTAGTGATCCTGACACCAAAATCAGGAGGGACGCTCGTGGGCCAGCTTTTCCTTAAATACGGATGAGCGTCTCCACAGCAAAGTGAGTTACTTCCAAGAGCATATTAGAAGTGACGCTAAGGCTTATCCTGTAATATGCAAGAATGATTCATCATCAGGGACCTATCATGAAATTCTCCACATCAATAGACTAAAGAAATGTTATGTTACTGTTTCAGTAGATGTAGAAATAGCACTTGATGGAGTTCGATATTTATTCATGATAAAAACTCTTAGGAAAACCAGAACATAGTCTGGAAGAAAGTGCGTGAACAGGGACAGTCCATATAGTGAAGTGAGGCTCCTGTTTTGTTTCAGGTACTGCTGGGAGCCTCATCTCTCCATGATGATATTTGTATTTTGTACAAGATGAGTTTTATAATCATTAGAAAAAGAAGAACACAGTGTTGAGGCTTATCAACCATGATGAAGTGCCCCTGTCATCTGCACACTTGGGACCTATTGCAAAACGGCCATAAATAAACAAATAAATAAATCAACAGTGGGTGTTTCTGGAGGTTATAAATACAGACTACGGAACAGGAGAAATGGTCGAAAATGCAGCAGAGACAATGCTTGCGCTTTCTCATTGTGAAGGTTCTGAGAATGTGGGCAGGAGCCAACTCAAATTCTTGTTTCTTCTAGTCTCTCGATGGCTTTGCCCTGGTCGTGAGTGCGGAAGGCATGATATTTTACGCGTCAGCAACGATCGTGGACTATCTGGGCTTCCACCAGGTAAACACAGCTCTTCAGCCTGCGGCGTGGCGGGTCCCACGGTTTGCACACGCTTACTGTCTTCCAGCCTCACACACCTGTAAAACCAGGCTTTTCTTATCATGCAGGTTTTATCAGGTAAGGATTTCCACATCCCAGCTTGGTCTAGGGCTCAAGGTCACAAGAGAGGTGTCCAGGGTGTCACAGCTGTATTGGGCACTGACCTCTGCTGGCCGCGACCTTGCCACAGCATCACTGTCTGAAACCCCAGAGATGGGGCACATTCGGGAAATAACGTGTTCTGGAAATGCCCTTATTGATGTCCAGGTAATTCATTTGGTCTGTTGCCGCAGGCCTGCCCAGGCTGAATGATTCCAGACATTGGGGCAAGGCTCTGGGGTTGAGACCCACCAAACGCTGGATCCTCCTCCAAGAAAAGAAAAGGTACAATAAAAAAAAAAAAAAAAAAAAAAAAACCCACCCACGGCCCAGGGAGGGAAAAGGAAACTTCAGGTCCTGGCCTCTGGGAAGGAAAGGAGGTCGCTCGTGAGAAATCCAAAGTTTGAGCTTCAAGTCCAAATCGAAATTCATACTTAAAAAAAAAAAATTTAATGCTTATTTATATTTGAGAGAGAGAGACAGACAGACAGACAACAGAGCATGAGCAGGGGAGGGGCAGAATCCGAAGCTGGCTCCAGGCTGTGAGCTGTCAGCACAGAGCCCGACGCGGGGCTAGAACTCACAAACCGTGACATCATGACCTGGGGCAAAGCCAGACGCTCAACCAATGGAGCCACCCAGGCGCCCCGAAATTTACACTCTTGTGTAGCTCAGAGCCCCAGGTCAGAGCCAGTGGTGGACAGATGAGAACGTGGGGCACCAGGAAGCAGAAACATGACCTTAGCTGCAGGGCCACAGCCGTCCCCAAAAAGATGTCCCCTCTGAAGAGGGCTTCTTCGTGCAAAATTATAAACACACTCCATGCAATATACAAACAGGCAGATTGGAGAAAGAACAAAATAGAACTTTGAAAAGTGAGGTATACAGTGTATCTGTCTGTCAGGGTCCTACCTGGAGACAGAAACTGTGAAGTGATCTGACTGGCTTAATATAAAGAATTAATGTGAGTTTCGTATAAAGAATCATTAACACAGGATCCTAAGGGGGTACAGCCGTAGACAGAGACACAGCGAGCGGAGGGGCCACAGGGCCCACAGGAGGCTGGGCACCCCAGCAAGGAGCACATTATGGAGACCCCCTCATGGGTGAGGGTGAGGCCATGGCTCCTGGGTGGTGGAGAGGTCACCGAGGTGCCCCAGGCCAGGGCTAGCCAGCAGGAAATGCCCACTGGGATGCTGGCCAGACTCTGGGGGAGGCTACCTGCAGGCGGACCTGGCCTGGGTGTGGTCTCAAAGGACGCAACCTCCCTCCTGCAGTGCCCAGAGCACCTTCGCCAGCGGAGGGGAAATGTGTGCAGGATCCGGGATCAGAGCCAAGTGATGAAAGGAGCTGAGAGGCAGTACATGGAATTAGAAACAAAGATCCCACAGGACGGGCGGAAAAGCAAGGGGATGCCCAGAAGCAAAGGGCGGTGGAAGCCAAGATCTGAGAATGGGGGTCCCTGACACATGAAAATTCAAGTCTGCCTGAGGCCCCTGAGGCTGCTCGGAGCATTTGATGTAATTTCCATGAAGACTGTCACTTTGAATCATTCCCAAAACTGAAGTGTCCGTCACTGCACAGATGACTCCGAGAAGTGTCTCGTCTTACACACGCCTCTACATTTGCTTTCCTGCCACCTGACCCTGGGACCGATGGCTGCCACTGACCAGGCCTCTCCCTGCCGCTGGCCCCGGGACAATCTTTGGACAGACAACGTGCACACACCCGCTCTTCCACAGGGCAGCCGCTGGTGACAGCCGACCCTGTGGCCTGGACTGGCCCCTGCAGCACGTGGAGGTGTGGCTCCGGCAAGGACCCCACACACAGGGCCACCGCGTGGCAAGTGGACAAAATGCCGTGGGTGTGATCTCCAGGAGGTGCTTCCGGGGCTTCCCTGCACACCACGGGGCAAGCCTTGGCTCCGCTCTCTCTGAGCCTCCTTTTCTTCTTCCATGTGCAGGGCACGGGGCATTGGCACCTGGTGACACTCGGCAGGGGGGAGGCGTCCCCACCACCAGCCACGCCTCAGGGAGGTGGCCCGTGGCTCTTCTCCCGCTGGCTGCTCCTGGCAGCGGGTGACAACTGGGCTCCACCACTGTGTCCTTGTGTGCACCTCCACCTCCTGAAGACACGCGGGGCAGGTGTTGGGCGATGTGAAGTGGGGGGAATGCATCACCCGCCCCAGACACATGAGCACCTGGATGGCCAGCTGAGGCCCTTCCTCCCCTCTTTAGCCCTCCCACGTGTGCTCTCAAGGTTGCTGTGCTCGCACAGCTCTCTGGCCTCGGGGCCCCCTTGTGCAGCTTGGAGCTCAGGGACCCACAGATGGCCAGCACCAGGCTGCGGACACGACGTGATTCCAGCCCCCAAATGGCAAACTCTCTTTGTCTCCTCGATTGCGTGTGCGGGGTCTGATTCTAGAAAAACGTGGTCTGGGCTGCCTTTTCCATGCTCAGAACTCAACTTCGGTCCCTATCACTGTCTGCTGAGTTGCCCTGCAAATTCTCCAGACACACCCAGAACTGCCTACCTTTAGCCATAATCCGGGAGGTGGCTTTGGTGATGTGCAAGTGTCCTGAGGCGAGGCTTTGGTCCCAGGTCTGAATGTGCTCACTGGAGTCTGTTTTTTGGAGCTTGGTTATTCTGCAAGTGCTGGATGTAAAATAAAATTTTGCCTTCTATTATAAAAAATTGTTTCCAAATGCCATTAAATCAGGCATTGCCTCTATTTATGTAAAACATGTTGAGAAAATATCAGAACAGTTTTGTGCTGTCGTGAGCTCCTTGTGCAAAATACTTAACAGAAGTCAGGAACCAATTATTTCAGTATCTTCAGGTTCAGCAGTCATTTTGATGAACAGCTAGGTTTTAGATGCATGTTTTAGTTGCCGTTGACACTTATTGATTCAAGAAGGGGTCCATTCTCCCCCAGGCTGGCAGCTGGGGGAGAGCTGTCCCCGTTTGAACCAGGGCAAGGGCATGGGCGCAGTTGGGAATCCCACAGGCTAGGTAACAGGTGCGTGTGCAATTTGCACAAAAGGATGAGGGCTGCGGGGATGGGGCTGTAAAAACTGGTCATGACTTTATTCTTAACTCCAGAAACGGTAGTTTAGAGCTAAAATAAGGCTGGCTTTAGTTGACCAAAGCTGTGTCTGTTTTTCCACATTTTTTTTTTTGAGAGAGAGAGAGAGAGAGAGCGCGCGCATGTACAGAAGCACATGCATGCATGTGCGGGGGCGGGGGGGGGGCAGCGGGGCAGAGAGAGAATCCCAGGCAGGCTCTGCACTGTCAGTGTAGAGCCCGATGTGGGGCTTGAACTCAAGAACCACGAGATCGTGACCTGAGCCAAAATCAAGAGTCAGACGCTTAACGGACTGAGCCACCCAGGCGTCCCTGTTTATACATTATTTGAATACTTATTCTACTGATCTCTCCACCACTTGTCACTGACCCCGCTTTGTAGGGAGCAGACTCCGGGAGGTTAAGGGAGACTAAGACCAGTCAGATATGTCACAGTAGTTATTATACCCTTGTTGCCCAACCTAGAAAGTGTCCACATCGGCTATGTCTTTCAATTTGCCTGAGTCGGAAACGTCTCTTCCGGTTTTATCGTGCCCTCGCCATTGGTCTCTCTCGTTTTGGTTAAGCCACAGAGCCCCTCTTTCATGTTAATCCCACACATCCTTCCATTAATTAACTCAGGTGTGGGGAGACATGAACAGGGCGTCCAAGGACGCAACCTTCTGGGATTCTACAAAGCGTGGGGTCACCCACCAAAGCTCGCGAGAGAATGACCGAAAGACAGTGCCTGTTACAAACTTCCCATGGGAACTACGACTGCCCAGTGCTCGGAGGTCAGCAGTCTTTTCCATTCATCAGACCGTAGAGGGGAAGCTGCCATCCATTTGCAGCAGGAGGAAGAATACAGAATTTGCAGCAATGAGTCAACGAAGTGGTATTTAGTCCCTCACACAGAAAATATAAAACATTATTTACAGAAATTAAAGAACCAGATAAACAGAACGATGTGCCATATCGGTGAATCAGAGGACTCCAATTATCATTATAAAGATGTCAGATCACGTTACAGAGGTAATGACATTATCATGAAAACTAAGCAGCTCTTCTAGGTAGAGATAGACAGCTTTTGGGAATGCAGAAAGTTGGGAGTCTCCAGGGCCAGGGGGCAGGAGTAGTGATTGCTGGGACTTACACACCGGACACAAGACTTCCTGTAGGACCCAGTTGCTAGATGAACAGACCCCAAGACAGAACCGGAAGCTCACAGCAGGCACGCGTGCACGGGTGTGGGATTTACAATGAAGGGGGCGCTGTCCCGTGGTGGGGAAATAGCCATCTTGCCAACAAACAGAGCTGGGTAAACTGGATTTACACAGGAAAGAAATGAATCCTGGGGGCGTTTGGGGGGTCCAGACAGTTAAGCATTTGACTCTTGATTTTGGCTCAGGTCATGATCTCACGGTTCATGAATTTGAGCCCCACATTGGGCTCTGTGCTGTCAGCATGGAGACTGGTTGGGGTTCTCTCTCTCTCTCTCTCTCTCTCTCTCTCTCTCTCTCTGCCCCTCCTCTGCTTGTGCTTGCTCTTTCTCTCTCGAATAAATGCATTTTAAAAAACTTAAAGAGAGCTTGATCCTAGCTCTTACCTCATAGCATGCACAATAAATAAATGGCAGAAGTTTCTAGAAGCTTCAGGACCCAGTTAGGAGATGGGTGAGGATGATGAGGGCAAGACCCCACCCATGAGGAGACAGACAGATGAACTGGCCGTGTGAGGTCCACTAAGAGAGCAGAAAGGCAGGCCAGGGAGTAGTGGCTCTGCCATCACAGCCCTCACAGTAGAGGACCCATGTCCAGAGCAGATGAGGAAGCCACAAATCAGCAAGACAGCTCAATGGAAATTTGAGAGAAGGACACAAACAGGCGACACGCACACTCCCACATGACACGCGTACATGTGTTCACACGCACACCTCAAGACCAAAAACGTGAGAAGATGCACAATTTCATCGGCTCACGACGCACCGGTGAACACCACGGTGCGGAACCGTGGCAGCCGCCACAGCGGCTCGGATGAAGAGGGCTGGGGACGCCTCGCGTCGGCCGCAATGTCAAGCGACTGCGCTGGCACGCACCGCCACAGTGGCGTGTGGATCTGCGCCCTCACTCTGGAAGGGCGCTTGGTGCCATCCGCTAATGCTGGCCCTCTGCCACCCCTGACCCAGGAACCCCACCCCTGGGCGTGACTCGCTCAGACACAGCAGCGGCGTGTGGAATCAGGTGGAGACACTCACCCCACGGACGCGAGAAACTGGCGCCACACACGCGGCGTGGGAGAACGTTACAACTGTGATGTGCAACCACAGAGGACGGACACTAAGAACAGCATTCCGTTTACGAACATAACCGGCCTACGGTGTGGGCAGTCTGTGCCATGACCGCCCCGGGGGAGGGGGTGGAGGGAAGGGGCTCTGGGAAGCTGTTGTGTCCTGTTTCCTGATCTGGGAACTCACGCATCCACTGTATGCATATGATGTGGGCACTTTTCAGCCAAGTGTTATGCTGAATCACACTTTATTAGGAAGGCATCCTATGGGAAGGGCACGCGCGATCACAGGGCCACCAGATGAGGTGGGAGCTGGCAGGTGAGTGGAAGCCATCAGGTCTTGAGCTGGAGGGAAAGCCTGGTGCCCTCGCCTCCACCAGGAGTTGGTCTCTGCCTGTTGGCCTGACGTTCACACCCAGAGCCTCTGACGTGGCCAACCATGACCAGGGACAGCAAGCACTCTGGCCTGTGAGCACTTGTTTGTCTGAAGACATCTCTTTGGACGAAGGAGTGCGCAGGTAATTGTAGTGCAGCCTTCGAGTTACGGTCGTGTTCCTTTTCTGCTTTCCTGAGGGTGTTTGACCCGTAGGGATCCAGTGAGCCTTAGCCATGCAGCTATGGGCAAGAGTAGGGCCCCTTGAACAGACAGCGGGTCTCATCCGTCTGGGTGAGTATACTGGTTACTTTCTGAAAAAGCAGCCTCGTTTCTGGACTTGATTCTTCAGGGACTTTCCCTCCATCTAGTTTTCGTAATGATCCTGTTGAGAAATGACGCAAACTTAGAAATGGCTCTTCCCAAAGAGGCCAAGGGCACCTGCCAGGTTATTCAGGTGTTGTTGGGCCAGGCTCTCCGTGCGGATAATGAGTGAGGGAAGGTTAAGGGAAGGTCGCGGGGAGATGTGCATGGCCTTCATCATTTATCAACACACTCTGAATACGTCTGCTAACGGTCAAAATAGTCACGTTCCTGGGAAGCCCGTCTTCGTAGCCCACAGTTGTGGCCGCTGTGCCCTGAAATGCAGCTTCCAAGTGTGGACCCGGTGCCTTTGAGGGCTAGCCTCTGTGTTCAGGGCTCAGGTAGGTGGGAGGACAGAGGAGCAGAAAGAGGGCTAGGGACCTGCAGGTCCTCGTGGTACCATGGATGGGAGCAGCGGCCAGGCACAGAGGAGCCAGGATGAAGGAAGTCCCTGGCCAGGAGGCCCGGCCGGGCTCCCGTGCGCTCTGATGGCTCCCAGTTCACCTGGCAGCTCCTGTCTCACCTTACGGCTCTGGTCTCACCTGGCGGTTCCCACCTCACTTCTTAAGGACACTTTCCTAATAAACTTTTGTGATAGGACACAAAGTGTCCCCATGATAGACACACAGCTTGATGAGTTCTCCTGTCCTGGAGAAGAGTGGCTACCCTGGGCCCAGGTGTTTGATCTCTGAGCCTCCTGCTCTGCCCTCAAGGGCACTGCCTGGTGAATGAGTGGGGGGCTGCGGGCGGGTGGGGGGCCTGGCATTCCAGGCTGGACACCTATGTCCTCCCAGGGAGGAAGTGTCCTCCAGCCAAAGGCCTGCCTTTCCTGTGAGACTTCTCTTCACAGCTGTGGCTGAGACAGCTCTTCAATGACTAATCACTGGAATAAAGCAGGTTGGAACCGTTGTTGCAATATTGCAGACGGACGTGATGCACCAGAACATCTATGACTATATCCACGTGGACGACCGCCAGGACTTCTGCCGGCAGCTGCACTGGGCCATGGACCCTCCCCAGGCGGTGTTTGGGCAGCCCCTGCACTCAGACACAGGTGGGTCTTCGGGTCCCCAGTGAGCCTGAGACTTGGGGCCGTTCCTGGAAAGGCGTGGGCGCCTCCGGAGAACTGACCACCATCCGTTCTCGTCCTGCTTCGCCTTCCTTGGGAGACCCCCCCCACTCCGAATCCTCCTCCCCTCTCCAGCCCCCCTCCCACACCCTCCTCCCCTCTCCAGGCCACCCAGCACCCTCATCCTCTCTCCGCACCCCCTCCCACACCCTCCTCCCCTCTCCAGCTCCCCCTCCCGCACCCTCCTCCCCTCTCCAGGCCACCCAGCACCCTCCTCCCCTCTCCAGCCCCCCCTCCGGCACCCTCCTCTCCTCTCCAGGCCCCCTCCCGCACCCTCCTCTCCCCTCCAGGCCACCCCGCACCCTCCTCCCCTCTCCAGTCCCCCTTCCTGCACCCTCCTCCCCTCTCCAGCCCCCCCTCCTGCACTCTCCTCCCCTCTGCAGGCCCCCCCTGCATCATCATCCCCTGACCAGCCCCCCATCCCGAACCCTCCTCCCCTCTCCAGGGCCACCCCTCCCGCATCCTCCACACCTGAGGAAATGAGGCAGTGCTTGTCTGTCACCTGGCAAGCTCCCCTCTGGAAATCCTAGGCCCAAGTCAGATTTACCTGTAAAAAATCCTGTTCAGAGACACTGCCCCTTGTGGGCAAGTGTTTCCTCCTGACCGTGGCCCCTGACCCATCACGACCAGGCCAGCTCCCCTAGAGGTCGTGGAGCAGACAGGAGGCCAGGGGAAGGGGTGGCGTCCACGGGGGTCGCCGCTCTTCCACACACGCCCCCAGAAGTTGTAAACGACTCAAGAGAAGCTTCCACCACAACCTCAGGCAACAGCAAGATTTACCCCACAAAGTTGAGTGAAAACAAAAACCCCAGGTGCCAACACAGTATCATTTTATAAAGCTCAAAACACACGACAGCTGACCCGCGACAGCTGACCCCCAGTCACCCCTGCAGTCGTACTGAAGGGATGTTTCTAGGGACAAAGGACCAGGAAGGCCAGCTCGGTCAGAGTGGCTGTGTCTGTGAGGACGAGGGTGGGGAGACAGCGGGATGCCAGTGGTGCTCAGGGGAGCACCCGTGCACCTGCGTGTGCTTGCAAGGGGGTGGGGGGTGGGGCGGTGTGTGTAGAGGTGGGCATTTGTGTGGACGGGTGGGCGTGTGGGGACGCGTGGCGGGCAGGTGTGTGTGTGTGTGTGTGTGTGTGTGTGTGTGTGTGAGTGTATGTGTGGCGAGATGTGTGAGCCGGGGTGTGGGTGTAGGAGGCAGGCTGCGGGTGTGTAAGCTGAGCTGTGAGTGTGAAGCAGGGTGTGTGCGCGCACACGGCAAGGTGGGCAGGCGTGTGTGTGCGCGTGTGTGCGTGTGCGCGCGTGCAGGGGGGAGCGCGTGTGCACACGGCGGTGCTGTCAGTCTGTGTTCACGGCCTCTCGGTCTCTCTCCTCCTCCCCCCACCCCTCACCCCCGCACCGGTGCCCGCGCAGAGGACGCGGTGCTGGGGCGGCTGCTCCGGGCGCAGGAGGCGGACTTCTCGGCCTTCCTGACGCGCTGCTTCGTGTGCCGCGTGCGCTGCCTGCTGGACAGCACCTCGGGCTTCCTGGTGAGTCGCGCCCCCTGGCGCCCCGCGGCGCACGTGCGGGGTGGAGGAAGCGGAGGGGGCGGGCGGGCACGCGGGTCCGGGGGTGGGGGCGGCGGGGGGTGCATGCGGACCCCGGGGGAGGGGGGTGGCGAGCGGCGCACGAGGACCGGGGCGGGACCGGCGGCGGCCGGGAGGAAGCCTCCAGACTCCGCTCTGGGCTTTACTGGCTTGGTCGCGCCTTCCCTGAAACCCCCTTAGCAGCGTGTCGTCAAGCACACCCCGCAGCCTGGCGCGACCCCCCACTTCGGCCCGGGCTTGCCGTTTTCGCCTCTTCTCTTTCAAGTAGGGGCTTGGGGTGTCCGTTTCCGTTGCTCTTCGGGCTCCTCGGCCAAGGGCTGAGAGGGCGGCCGCGGACGTCCTCCTTGGGGCTGGCACAGCGGACCCTCGCCCACCCAGACCTCTGCCCACCCCGCACCCCCGCAGCTGTGCTCCACAGAGCGTCTCCCCCGCCCCCGCTGCTGCACCTCCCAGCCGGCTCTACGCAGCCTCCCGGGGTTCGCGCTCCCAGCAGTCCCAGCGTCCCCACCCTCCGCAGCAGCTCAACACCATGACCTCTGACCCCAGGACCCCCTCCCCCTCCAGCTCCCCCCACTCCCGTGTCCTTCGGCCATCAGCGCCCTGGGCAGGGCCCTCGGATGTGTGCGGAGCTGCCCGCACCCGCATGACGGCGTGCCCTCCTCCCCAGCCTCCACCCTCGGACTGTGGGCCCCTGGGGTTCTATCTCCCCCCCCTGGGCCGTGGTCCCCAGGAGAGATGCGCCTCCAGTGCTCCGCAGGGCTGGGCTGGGGGTTTCCAGAGGGGCTCAGCCTGTGTTGGAGGCAAGGCGAGCACAGGACAGTGGGCGTTCCTCCGGATTGGGTTCCAAATGGCTCTGAAAAGGGGGAGCCCTGGAGAGGCACCCACAGACCAGCGGGAGCCCACACCGGCCGTCAGCGGTCAACAGCAGCTCTTGGGTGTCCTGCCTGCTGGCTTGTCCCACCTCGCGTGGGCTCCTCTCCATTGTGTTCACACCGGCCGTGTGCACCACCGTGCAGACCGCGAGCGCCCGAGGTTCCTCGCTGCTTTCTGAGGGGCCCCCGGCAGATGCACGCCCTAGCGGTTCTGCATCTGAGTGGTCTGTGGGTGCCGGGCTGAGGAGCAGACTCCTGAGATCAGAGACCCACTGACTGCATAGCCCCACCACAGGCTGGGCTCAGCGGGGGAGACAGTATTTTCCATTAACCCTCTCCTCTTGGCTGGTCTTTATGCATTAACAATTTTTTTTTTAAATAAAAACATTGCTCGTACATGACACAGATTTAATCATTTCAGAAGAGCAGAGGAAATAAAAACGTCCCTCCCTTGCACACCCAGGCCCCTTCCCAGATGTCAGCACCCCAATAATGTCCTTCCTGAAGCTCTTCTTGCCCAGCCTCCCCAACTTTCTGCTCCGCCCTGACCAGCGAGAGTGAGTTGAACTTGGGGTGGTCTTGGGGACTCTCCCCAAGACTCAGGACCCCCTCTGCCTTCACATGTGCTTCTCCGGGAGCCTCGCCTGGCTGACCCCTCTCCAGGTTGGAGGCCTCACCCAAGATGCTGCCCTCCCAGGGTCCCACATCACCCATTCTGGGAACCCAACCTGCCAGGTGGTTGTGCATTTACCCAGAGGGATGACAGCTGAGGGAATCACTCCATCCAGGCTGCCTCCCAGTGGCCATGTGTCATTTGTGGCAATATTTTGGCCTCAGTCGTCCGCTACTGCGATGGCGGCTTCACGCTCCCTGGGCTTATTTCCCTGATCCAAGGGGATAGTGAAGAAGGTTGCTGGTGGGTGACAGTGGGAATGTTTCTGGAACCAGCTCTGAGGACCCAGGACAGGCCCAGCCCTACGGCAGATGCATCCCACACGACTTCACATTTCTGCAGGCCTTTTCACCCCACCGGGACCTTCACAAGAGAAGCAGCTTTTTATTTGCAACATGGTCCCAAGTCTGCTGCTACCAGGCGTACACATAATTGCTTATCTTTTATTTAGGTGATTGGTTGAGCATGAAGTCTTTTATTTTGATAATATTTTGTTCTATCTATTGGCTGATAAGGAATGTTCACTTTTTAAAATTGGATAACCAATTCCTGGTAACTTGGAAATTCTTATTTCCAGATGACATAACACTGGAGGTATTTTACTAGACAATCATGCATAAATTAAAATATAGATTAAAAAAGAGGGCGCCTGGGTGGCTCAGTCAGTTAAGCCTTTGACTTCGGCTTAGGTCATGATCTCGTGGTTTATGGGTTAAAGCCCTGCATCAGGCTCTGTGCTGACAGCTCAGCCTGCTTCAGATTCTGTGTCTCCCTCTCTCTCTGCCCCTCCTCCTTCATGGTCTGTCTCTCTCTCCTTCAAAAATAAATAAACATCAAAAAAATTTTTTTAATAAAATAAAATATAGGTTAAAATGAAACTGTAAAACGATGCACTGAATAGAGGAAACAACCCAAAGACACTTATCTGAAAAAAAGTTCCATTATATTAATTTGTGAAACTCATTTCTGCACACACTGGAAACGCCTCAGGCATTTACAAGGAATGCACTGAGAACAGGGGAGCGGGCATGACTTAGGGCTCTTCCCGGCACTCCCTTGTGACTCTCTGGAAGCCACTCTGTTTCCGCTGGCTAAGGCTGCCCGTGAGAACCCAGTGTTACAACATCAGAAATTTGGAGGTCTAGTTGATATTTAGTTGGTAGCTTGAAATCAGCCGTGATGGGAATATTTCTACCAAAGAAATTGGCAAACATAACAAATCAGGGCTTTTTTTTTTCCCTCTGGTGGGCTGGATGTTGAACACAACTGCCTTGAATCCTCCACACCAAGCACATGACTAGCAAGCAGTGGGTGCTTTGCAAATGTTTGTTCATTTAGTGAATCCATAGATGGATGGAAGATGGGAAGATGGGGGGATGGATGGTGAAAATGGATTGATGGAGGGATAGAGGGGTGGATGGATGGATGAATGGATGGTGGATGATGGACGGATGGATGAATGGATGGTGGATGGATGAGTGGATGGCAGATGGATGGATGGATGGATGAATTGATGGTAGATGGATGGATGGTGGATGGATGGAGGGATGGAGGGATGGAGGGATGGATGGTGGATGGATGGATGGATGGATGGTGGACAGATGGATGGTGGATGGATGGATGAATGGTGGATGGATGGATGGATGGTGGATGGATGGATGGTGGATGGATGGATGGATGGATGGATGGTGGATGGATGGATGGTGGATGGATGGATGAATGGATGGTGGATGGATGATGGATGAATGGATGGTGGATGGATGATGGATGAATGGACGGTAGATGGATGGATGGTGGATGATGGATGGATGGATGAGGGGGTGGATGAGGGGAGGGATGAGGAGAGGGTGGAAGGACAGGGGAGAAAAGGACACATTGTGGGGTTGTTTTAATGTTTATTTACTTTGAAAGAGGGAGAGAATGATCAGGGGAGGGACAGAGGTAGAAGGAAAGAGAGAGAATCCCAAACAGGCTCCACACTCTACACAGAGCCTGACCCAGGGCTCGATCTCACAAACTGAGATCATGACCTGAGCCTAAATCAACAGTTGGACACTCAACCAATGGACTGAGCCACCCACGTGCCCTGTGGGGTCATTCCATCAGGAATGCCCTGAAGTCACTTAGTAATTTAGATTAGCTTTTCCACTGTAGAAGGATCTTTTATTTTCTTTTATCACAAACTCCTAAATTACTTGTTGGCTGTTTAACTCACGTCATATACTCTGGATAAAATGAACTTGTCCCCAAGCTTTATCATCATGAGTGAAGGAATGACAATTCTGAAATGGAGAGTCAAATCTGGAACAGCCCTCAGAGACTACCTCCTCCAGCAAATCTGCCAGGGGTGGCTGGCGGCTCTGCGATGGGCCAGTGGCATCTCACTCTGATGCACACGAGCGCCCAGAGTGTGAGGCTCGGCTCCCACACCCACACCCCCACATACACATAAATGTGCACACGAGAACATGCTTTTCGGTTAAAGGAGATTATGGAGACTCCAGAGAAACTGTGACTTGTCCTGGAGGCCTGGGGATAGTCCACATCCCCAGGAGGCCAAGTGTGGAAGAACTGTTGGTTTGTGTCTCCTAAGTGGCTCAGGATAAGATTTTTCTCCACATTTCTATTCCTGAGAATGTAAGTTCTGCATTCTCTGATGGTGTTGCTAATGTGCTCTGTGACCACACCTCCGTTTCTGTCTTTAACACACCAGACAATGCAGTTTCAAGGAAAACTAAAATTCCTGTTTGGACAGAAGAGGAAGACTCCATCAGGGACAGTCCTGCCCCCTCGGCTGTCACTGTTCTGCATCGTGGTGCCCGTCCTCCTTCCTTCCGTGGCGGAGATGAAAATGAAGAGTGCGTTTCTGAGAGTGAAGCACAGGGTGGACGTCTCAGGCTCAGTGGACACGAAGTGAGTGAAAGTCCCTTAAAACACAGCCACGCTCACTGCTGCTGGCGGTTAAAACAAGAGCCTTGGCACTTAGAATCTTCTATTCTTTCTTCATTTCCAGCGAGCAACAACTTGAGAAGTTTGGTGGTTTTAAAGCTAGTACGTTATGTAGGAAAGAATGTGCAGAGGAAGTGCTTTCACACTAATATTTGCGAGTGGTGGTACCACATAGCGCCTGCACCACTGTGTCCCTGATCCCCCAGTTACGGCCTCGAAGCAGGTGCCCTGAGCGCTGGTCATCATGGGGTGGGAGGTGGGGGGCCACAGCCTTCTTTCCTCTGTGCGGTCCCTCCGTCCACGCACAGGGCTTAGTGCAGGGACCGATGCAGGAGGCACCGGTGCCCAGGCAGTGGGGACACGGCTGCCGCTTCTGCCCAGCCGAGTTTTCTCGGCTTTTCAGTGCTAGAAAACACTCCACATCGAGTTTTCTAGGCGATTCACACCTAAACTTTGTGGAACAGACTAGGCCTGTGTTTTGTGGGTCAGTGTCCTGAGAGTGATTCAAAATGTGCATCTGTGAATTGTGTTTTCCACACAGTATGAGTAAGACCAAGGGAGAGGGGTGGGGAGGCAGGGTGTCTGAGATCTGACTGTACCTGCTACAGATGCAATATGTCAGACCTCTGAGTCCCCAACCCACTTCTTTATCCCTCAGTGGCTGTCCCTAGAGTGGGGCTCAGCCTAGCCAGCAGCTCCCCGCTGCAGGGCTGCATCGACTAAGACCCACCAGGGCTTAGACCCAATCGCTTGGAGGAGGGCTGGGCTCTCATGTTGAGTTACATCAAAGTAGTATAGCTTTCCAGCTGCAAAGACCCCTCTGCCAGGGCCACAGGGCACTCACCCCAGGAGGGAGGCTTGCTCAGCACCCTCCTCGCCAGCATGCTGTCACTGTGTGTTTTGCATCCTGCCTGTGACGCTGTGCGCTGTGCGTACTGGCCAGACCTCATCTCCTCCTCCAGGAAGCCCCTGTCCCCCCTCCTGTCTCCCGCCAACAGGGAGAGCCTCAGCCTCAGATCCTGCCCCTTAACCCCGTTGGGCCCTTTTAGGAGGTAGGTGCACAGCCTACGTCTTCTCCCCTCCCTTGCCCAAGAGTGTCTGGCTTCCTAGGTCCTGGTGCCTCCCCAGGGAAGGTATCGGTCCCTTAAACCACTGCCTGATGGGGATGGGCCTGAGTGCAGAAGGGGGCTGGTCCAAACCCCTCAGCTCTCAGGTCTGTGATGGCCGATGAGGTTTAGTTCTGTGACAGCAGCATCTGACACGTTTGCTTGCCTCCCTCCGTGGGTCACTTTGGGTGCGGTGTGTGTGCCTCTGTCCTGGAAGCCACATCACCGGTGGGAACACTGCCTCCACCAGGATCCCCTTCTTAGCCCTGAGTCCTGTGGTCCTACTTACACGTCTGCTGACGTCCGGAAGAAGAGTCTTTGGCCAAGCGTCTCCCCCACAACCGGGTCCCCTCCAGAAGAGTCCCAGGGCTCTGTGGCCCGTCTAGGGGATTCCTGCTTGCCTGCCCACGCAGCGCCAGGATGGCAGGTAGTGCCCAGGGGTCTTCTCTTTGTGACTCTCCCTCTTGTGGTTGTGAGGGTCCGTCCCTCTTCAGTGTCCACAAATAACCTTTGACTAATTCCAGTTGACCTTTAGATGGTGAGAAAATCTGATAGCAGCTGCAGTGGAAGGAGGGCCCCCATTCCGGGGAGGGGGGCTCAGAAGGCTCTCCCTTCTGCCCATGTGGCATGGTCTGCCTTGGTCTGCAGGTCACGAGCCCCCACCTCCCTGCTGCTGGTCTCAGGTGCAGGGCCAGGGGTGGCTTCCAGGAACAGAGCCACCCTGAGCAGTGGCCATGCCAGCATGCTGAGACGGCAATTACTGGAACGTTTAAAAATAAACATATATGCCCTCTGAAAGATGCACCGTGTCCTAAACATGCCCTACCCAAGGGAGAAGACTAAAAGCAGGCGAGGGAGGAAGCAAGCTGACTCTCCAAGGTGCCAAACCCCAGAGGGTGCCGCCTGAGACGACCGCAAGCAGAGGCCACCGGTCTCCACACCTGCTTTCTCCCTGTCCCTCCCCTCCCCTGCCAGCCCCTCACTCTGAAATACTCCCACCTTCATTTACCGTCCCAGAGCTTTCTGTTTTTAACCTTTTTTTGTTTTTTCTGTGGGTTTTTTTGGCTTGTCATAATTGAAACCCACACTGAGCTTCCTCTTTCCCATTTTTCCAGCCCTGAAACCAAGTAGACGGAAATCTTACCCTCCCTTGGCTTTTCGCTCCTGGGGGCATGCAAGGAGGACTCCTACTGCCCCCTGGCGCCCGCGCCGGAAAGTGCAGGCTGATTAGGCCAGAGCCCCTGCGGCGGGGAACGGGGGGGGGGGGGGGGGGGGCGGGGCCTGTGGCTCACAAGTCACCCAGCGCTCCCGCAGCTGGCATCAATTCACGAACTCACTAAAGTATTTGTCCTCCAAAGTCCTATTCAAGGGATTTAGCACTCATTTGTGAACATGCAGTGTGCCAAAGAATTTGTCACCAGATGCTCTTTTGCAGATGAGGATGACAATGTAGTCCCTGTCACTGCTCCCCTGTCTCTGGTTCCTCGTCTCTGCTCCCGGTCTCTGCTCCTCCGTCTCTGCTCCCCGGTTTCTGCTCCCCCATCTCTGCTCCCCGGTCTCTGCTCCTCTGTCCCTGGTTCCCCGCCCCCCATCTCTGCTCCCCTGTCTCTGGTTCCCCCCCACCCGTCTCTGGTTCCCTCATCTCTGCTCCCCTGTCTCTGCTCCCCTGTCTCTGGTTCCCTCATCTCTGCTCCCCTGTCTCTTGTTCCCCCGTCTCTGCTCCCCTGTCTCTGCTCCCCAGTCTCTGCCCCCCTGTCTTTGTTTCCTCTGTCTCTGCTCCCTCATCTCTGTTCCCCCGTCTCTGCTCCCCTGTCTCTGTTTCCCCTGTCTCTGCTCCCTCATCTCTGCTCCCCCATCTCTGCTCCCCCCTCTGTGCTCCCCGGTGTCTGCTCCCCCATTTCTGGTTCCCTCATCTCTGCTCCCCCCTCTCTGCTGCCCTGTCTCTGCTCCCCTATTTCTGGTTCCTCATCTCTGCTCCCTCCCTCTGCTGCCCTGTCTCTGGTCCTTACAGCTATGGCCAGAGGATGGAGAGGGACCAGCATATAGGATAGGGATCTGTGGTTCTGAGGCCCATTGGCCTGGACTTGAGTCCAAGGCTGACATCTGCTACAGAGGTGGCCTCGAGGAAGTCACTTTACACTTCTGAGGCTTGTTTTGTTCTTTTGAAAATAATGAAATAGTGTCTATGAGGCTGAGTTTGCTTAGAATCTAAGACGAGGAGCTCTGTGATTTGTGTGAGTGAGTGTGTGCTCACTGCCCTAGGAAAGACGGTTCCATAGTCACTGAGCGTGCGTGGTGAGTTAATGGAACGCAATTAGTGGAAATCACAAAAATTGACTGTATTTTCATTCTGGTCCTGCGGAGAAAAACAAAAGCGCATTTTATGTGTAAGTCTATTTTCTGAAGCAATTTCTTTAGCCCTTTATTGGCTTGATGAGTGATGTGAATTGGAATCTGTAGCCACGGAGAGACTTCACAGTCTAGAAAGAGCCGGAAAGTGTGAGTTATGACTGCGCCCCCTCCCAGGCGTGACAGCAGCACCGGGCACGGTGTTAGTTCCTTCCGGCAGCAAAAACGCCCTCTCCACGTATGTTGCTATTATCTGTTCTTCGCAGAGCAAAAGCCGCCTCGAGTCTGTGTGACCCAGCATCGCATGGAAAACCCCACTGCCTGGCAGGTACTTTCACGAACGCACCGTGTTGCTGTTTTAAACGGGTGAAATGTGTCTGTGCCCCTCGGGGGCTCTCGCTGCCTCCTGCTGCTGGGGTGCATTCCCGGGAGACGCCCCGGACGGTGTGGGTGTCTGTGCTGAGCCACTCGTGGTGACTGCCGTTCCCCCGTCTAAACCCTGACAGGGAGGGGCATTGGAGAAAACATCTCAGCGCTCAAGGCACAAGCGGATGCAGGCTGCTGGGCCCGGGTTCCAGCCAGAGCCCCATGTCCCTGCCTCAGGAGCAGCCCGGACCTCGTTTCTGACCCCGAGGGGGCCGCCGGGTAAGTGGTGCTGTGGCCCAGCTGTGCGTGAAGGGAGCAAAGAGCCGCCGTCTGCTGGTCTGGTGGCTTTGTTCGTGACAGGCGAGCCTCGCCGTGAGGGAGTGCGGCGCACAGGGGACACGCCTGGGAGCTGTCCTCACACGTCTGAGGTGTGGCAGGGGACAGCAGGTGCTTCAGCCGGGGCTGTCACGACCTGCGCACTCACCCTCAACCTGAAGCCGGGACCGTGGGTGACCACCCTGTCCTCTGCCCTCCCCTTCACTCAGAAACCCTCTTCACTCCCTCCTCCCGTGGGCGCCCGCCCCAGCCCCCACCCCGACCAGGGGGTCTCCTCTTGGAGGACTGGCCTGGCTGTGTGGCTGCAGGGCTCCACCTGCTCCTCTGGGGCACCGTCTCCCCTGTCCCTGGCAGGTGCCAGCCCTGACACCGCAAGGCGTGGTGAGGTGGAGGCCTGCGTGCCAGCAGCAGGGTCTGGCTCACAGAAGCCGCTGGAGAGAGGGCATCTGTCCGCCTTACAGTTCGACGGGGCCCTCTGCGTCTGGGCTGGGTGTGTCTGACCCTTGACACAAGGCGTACGCCTCATCGAGGTGCCTCCCTAGGGCGGGGTGAGTGGCACACGCCCTCCCTGCTCCTGCCCGGCACCCCAGGTCATCCAAGAGGCCAGGGGAGGCTCATTACGGGAGGATGCCGGTGCCAGGGTCATAGGGCTGCTGGGTGGGCCGAAAGCAGGGGTGTGGCTGGGCCCCAGCACACTGCAGCCCTCGCACGTTCAGCCAGTATCATGCCAATTCGGTGCCTTCCCTTGGAGACCCCACCCGAGTCGGTGCGATGATCCTCATTCCTGCTCTGATGGGTCCTCTCCTCTCTGCAGGGACAGGGGAGGAGAGGAGCACGGGGGGGTGCCTGGCAGCACTCCCGGAGCCAGGGGGCGGAGGGAAAGACCTGCGTATAGTTGCTGCTTTGAGGCGCCCGGACCCGTGAGGCACCTGAACTGGATGACAGGGAAACATGGTCCAGATGGTGGCACCAACGTGAAGCTGGGACCCAGTAAGAGTGACCCGTTCTCCACACACACCGTGTCCCGTGGCTCCTGCGTGTCCTGCCCCGGTGTTCAGGGCACTGCCCATAGCAGTGGGGTTACTGCTTTCCGGAATTCACCCGGCTGTCACCCAGGAAGCCACTCTCCCAGTGCCTATGCCAGCCGCACGAGCAGAGCCTTGCAGGACGGCTGCAAGGGGCCCCCTCTGCCCAGCTGCCCCTTTCCCCAGGGGAGCCTGGACAATGGGCTCCCTCCGCCCGGAGGGCAGCGTCTCGCAGCGGGGGGCTATTCCACCGAGGACGCCAAGTTTCGAGGGGGGCCGGTGCCCGCGGGAGCCCCGTGCAACCCCGTGCTGTCACTTGATGTGCCCGTCAAGCTGGAGAACGACTCTGGGTCTGAGGACGCGGCAGACGGCTACCTCGTGTCCCCAGGCCAGGTGTGGCCGGGAGCCGGTGGTGTGGCCAAGAGACAGCTGGTCACTTTCCCTACCAGGATACACCTGAAGACAGAGTCAGACTCCAGACCCCACCTGTATGCTCCGCACCTGGGGCGCAGCATGCTGGGGGCTCACCTGAGCGGCAGGGCTCCACTCAGACCCGGCGAGGAGCCGGCGCCCTCCCGCCCCGCACACTGTGCCTGCCTGCAGCATGTGCATGGCCTTCCCGAGCCAGATCCTCCCCGCCACCTCCGTGCACACGGTCACCAGCCCCCTACGCTGGGCCGTGACTGCAGAGCTCCCGGCACCACACCCGTTGTCAAGCGCGAGCCCCTGGACTCACCCCCATGGGCAAGCCACAGCCAGGGTGGGGTGCCCGGCATGTTCCCCAGAAGTGCCTTGCCGACACTGATGCCCCCCAAAGCCCCCGAGTGTGCCTTCCTGCCGTAGGGCGGGTGTTTCTAAGAGCTAGCCTCTTCCGCACGCCCAGACTTACCCTCAGCTGCGATGGCAGGTGGGGGGTCGGAGCCGTTCTGCAAAGCTGCACGAGTCCAGGCCTCCTTAGGTGTGGGCAGCGTGTGCAATAGCATATTGCGTACTTTGTAAAATGTCACGCAAGTCCTTCAATGCCAAGTGGTGTTAAGTCTGCTCACAATTTTCCAGAAAGTGGCCAGAGTGAGACGTGTCAGCCTGGCAGGGCACACCCCTCTCTCCAGGACGCAGTGGGCACCTGGCCAGTCACGCGGTGTGGTCTCCCGCGATCCCCATGCTCACCTCCCAGCTCCGCCTGCGCCGTGGAGGCGGGTCAACGCCTCCACGGAGTGGACTGAAGAGAGCAGCCACACCCTGGGTACAAATTAGGGATATAATCTTTTGAGCCACAGGTGACCATGCCCCCATTCACGGAAGGAATCTGGAAGGTTCCAGGCAAAAGAGCCTGTCTGCACCAGGTCCTGCCCTCACTACTACACGCAGCACGTGCTCCTCGACCTCACGGTGGAGGTTGAGGCCACACCCAGAGTGGAAATTGACAGGATGATATCCTGTTCCTTCTGGAAGTCTCTGGGATTTTTAATGGGCCTCTGAAGATGGTTTATGCTAATCTGTCTCCAGTACATTGTGTAATTTCGAGTTTACAGAGTCTGGGTTTGGAAGCAGAGAGAAGGACGAAACGTAGAGAAAAGAGGTAAAAAAAAGTCAAGTTGTCCATGGAGGCTGTGTTGCTGGCTGTATACAGGTTTTCAAATGGGGATTCCAACCACCACCTCAGGAAGAATCATTAGAGACAAGACAGAAATTGTTTTCTAGAACTGTACACCCACACATCCCAACTGTAGGATCCCCAGACACAACGTTGTGAATCAGAAAGTGGAGTCCCAGGCACCCCACGGTCACCACCAGAGATGGGCCCCCTCCGCTCCCCCACGGTCACCACCAGAGATGGGCCCCCTCCGCGCCCCGCCGGTGCCATCAGCGAGGGGTGTGCCATCAGGGTATGAAGGTCTCCACCGAGCCCGCTTGTACCGTGGTGGACACACACCTGCTCCTCAGGGACAAGGGCATCTGTTCCTAAAGTCACCCCCAAGTCACCCCCATCTGGGAGCCTCAGGAGGTGGCGGGAGCCTCCAGGCAGGGACTTGCCGCTCCGCCATCGGTACGTTCTACCCTTCAGTGGGAGGCCTTCTTCTCCATCACCTAGGGCTTTGGGGTATCAATGTTCAGCTGGGCTAATGCTGAAGCCTTGTTAGAACTCGGGGTTTAGCTGGCAGGACCCTTAGACACACCCTGGGGCACCGGCGTGCCTGTTGCCAGCTTTGTGGAGGGTCCCCCATGCGGGATGCTGGGAGCTGAGGGCTTCTTCCTGGGGCTGACACGGGAGGCCACCCACTGGAGCCCAGGGTGTGGAGTGGTCAACGCGTGGCCCTCTGGGACACACAAGGCCAGCCCAGCAGCCTCTCCTCACCCACTGAGGCCTTGCAAATGGTGACGCTGGTGCTGTGCTGTCTTCACTTCTGCTGCCAGAGTCTCCCCTGACCATTACGATGGTGGCACAACCACCCAGGGACACCTGGGGACCTCTGGCTGGCCCCAGACCCTCCTCACCCGGTTCTGCTGCAGGGCACAAACGCCTGTGCTCTCTGGGCGTCTGGAGACTTACTCCCTGAGACCTGGGGTGGAGTTGCAGAATCTTCTTCCTTCTTTCCTAGTCAAACCCAGAGCCCAGGTCCTGGCCCTCTGTCAGATGTGACTGTGCACCTGTCTGGGGTCCCCATCTGTGAGGTCACTGACCCTCTCACTTCATCAATGGAGAGGCCACACCCCAGGCCCAGGCTGGCTGCCTGGGGCCATGCCCTGCGATGCACTAGGGCTCCCCCATGTCAGGATGCAGTAGACACACATGTAGCAGGTACCTCAGAAAACACAGGACTGAAAAGGTGGAATTCAGAGACATCATGGCATGCTTGCACATTGTAGCCAGGCCCCAGCATAACCAAAGAGGAGCGGCAGGTGAGAGCCTCAGGCGAGACGCCGCCCTGAAGCAAGTCACGCCTGTCCCCGAGGGCCGTGGCACCCACGCCACCCCCTCCCCACAAGCGGTCAGTTCGCAGGTGGACAGGTCCTGCTTTGTTGACAGAGAGTCTGGCCCCTGGAAGTTAGCTCTGCAGGTCTTGTGTTCTGGAGATGCCCATCCTACACCCGGGGCCTTGAACTCAACGGGCCCAGGTCCCCTCCTGAGATGCCCCTCATACACCCGGGGCCCTTGAACGCTCTGGGCCCAGGTCCCCTCCTCTCCTGGGTCAACACCAGCAGAACGACCCTGAGTCAGCACTTTCGTTACTTCACAGCCACACCCTTCCTGAAACATCATGTGGGAAGATGATGGCATGTAGGAGGTGCAGATGTGGTCACTTCCTCTTTAAATGTCATTACCAGTACCAATTACAGGGTTAGGGTTTTCTGTGTCTCGTAGCTTTTGCTTATTAGCTGAAAACATAGGAAAATCAAATGTAACATGAGAATGGATGGACAGGAGGAGATGAACACAAATTGTATATTTTTATAGTTTCTACTGGAGGAGAAAAGTTTTTAATATCTAGACTGACTTGCTGAATTTTTTAAAATGGAAATATTATAATGTAACTTTTTATACTGTTTTCTCAGTGCCTTTAGAAACAGCTTTCAAATATATTCCTGATAGTATGGTTTGTATTCAATATGCAATACTGATATAAAATAAATCACGTTAGTTCATGTTTACCACAAACAGAAATGTCTACTTGATTTTCCAGATGAAGTAACTATTTCCTTCGGTGTGTTGATTCATTTCATTCTAAGACAGTCCTTTACCGCTGGATAAAAGGCAAAAATAAAATGCTGGGGCCCAAAGATGCAGGCAGGAGGTGAGCGCTTGGCCCCGCGTGCTGTGGCCTCAGCAGAGCTCCCTCCCTCCACCCACCAGCCCCCTCTTACCCATCGTTGAGGGGTGGAGGACCCTCCCAGGTGCCTTTGGGTCCCCCAGACTTGACCTGTCCTGAGGGAGCAGACACCTGGCCCCCGTGAGTGTGTGCATGTGTGTGCGTGTGCAGGTTTGTGATTAGGATGCTGCAGGCCTGGTGAAGGGCCATAAAGTCACTGCACTCACGTGGAGAAAGGGGCTGGGGAGCTCTGTGCAGCCTCTTTGTTCGGGGCACTGGTCCCGTCCCCATGGCCCAGCAGAGCAGGTCTCGAGTATGAAGTCTGAGGGACATCAGTCCACAAGCCCCCACCAGCCCCCACCAGGCCTCTTGTCGCTGCGACACTTGGCATCACTGGGCACACTGGTTTTGTCCACCTGGGGGCAGAATGGTAGGTAGTTGGTTTTTGTGTTTTTTTTTTTTTTTAAATGTTTGTATTTATTTTTGAGACAGAGAGAGAGCATGAACAGGGGAGGAGCAGAGAAAGAGGGAGACCCAGAATCCCAAGCAGGCTCCAGGCTCTGAGCTGTCAGCACAGAGCCCGACGTGGGGCTTGAACTCGTCAACGGTGAGGTCATGACCTGAGCCGAAGTCGGATGCTTAACTGGCTGAGCCACCCAGGCGCCCTGGTTGGTAGTTGTTTTATGTCCACCAGCGGTGCTGTTGAGGTTCTGCTGAGTGCCAGGCCTGTGACAGTGCCGGGGACACAGCAAGGAAAGAAAGAGGTCGGTGTTGTGCTAGAGCTGACATCCCCGAGTGTGCACAGGGACAGGGTGCTGACACGTGACCACAGAACCAAGTTCTGCAAGGCAGAAGGACACGGGCACTGCACAGACTGGGGCAGGGTAGCCCAGGTGACCAAGGCCACACTGAGAGTCACAAGAACAGCAGCCTGCAGGGCTGGGGCCAGCCTGGGAGCCAGAGGGCAAGGAGTGGGTGGGACAAGGTCACAGAGGCCTGGGCGAGAGGGGACACAGCAGGGCCCATGTGGGAAGCACCCTGGGCTGCAGTCTGAGGCTCATGCGGGCTGCAGGGCATGAGGGGGCCCCAAGGCCTTCCTAAGGATACAGGGAGGCACCACTGGTCTGGCCTCCAGCCGGGAGTGCTGCTCGGGCCCCTTCCAGTCTCTCCTGCACTCGTGTGCCCATCTGGTTGGTCTCTGCACGTTCTCGTTATGTCAGGATAGCAGCGTCTCCTCAGTTACAGATTTTCTCTGTGGCTTGTCTTTTCGTTTAGAGATTCTCTAAAATAGCATACAAGAGGTTAACATTTTAAATGTCTTTTTCTTTATGGCTTATGCATTTAGCATCTTAAGAAATAACTGAGTGCCTCTGACATAAAGCCTACTTAGTCTGATATTATCTTGCCCCATCAACTTTCTATGGCCCTGACTACACGTCAAACCCCTGCACACTGGCCATCCCGTTCCTTCCATGTTTGGCTGTTTTACAGTCCATTTACTTGTGCTCTGATAATTGGTATATTTGCATGTGTTTCTACTTCTTGTGTCTCTAGTTACACAGGCCCTCTGGTATTTCTGGCCTTTCCTATGTCCCTAGGGGATTGCCTGTGTTTCCTGTGTTCCTTCCCCCGATTTGTCTGGAAGTTACAACTCTGCTTCGGTGGCTATCGTTGACATGTGCTCCTAACGAGGTGTAAGTTAGAGCGAATCAAGGTCCCTGTTCTCCCAAAACAGACAAGGACCAGCTGCTGCACCCCACTCTGCACTCCTGCCGAGGCCGGGGTCTTTCCTACAAGCATCCTTGGGGCTGCTTCTGCCAAAAGGTTTCAGTGAGAGCTTCCAGGATGAGGAGGGGTCATTCCCAAGTGAAATGCAGGCCCGCAGCTATGAGCTCCTGGGTGGGGAGCTTCCCTGACTCAGGGTTCCCAGTACCTGGGAGAAACTGTTCTGGGGCTTTGTTGTTTGTTTGCCCCATCCACTCTTACACTGAGGCTGCACCCTTTGTCCAGACCCCACCTGTCCCACGTGGATGTGAAAGCCCACCCTGGGCATCAGGTCCCTCCCACCCCCACCTGTCCTTGCCCTAGGGCAGTCGCCCATCATGCTTTCCTGAGCTTGCTTGGGCTCACCTGTGCATTTCAAAGGGGCTCGCTATTTCCATCCAACACTTTACAGGAGGCTGTTCGGTCCGCCAAAAAGAGAAGTCAAAAAAAATTTTAATCAAGATTTTGGTTTTTTAGTTTTAAGGAGGAAAAAGCTTAAAGCCCTTTAACAACCATCTCATTTCTACCCATCTTGGCTGAGGAAGTTATCAGGGAGCCCTATCTCCAAACACAGATGTCCACAGCACAAAGCTCCAGGTGGTATGTTAAACGTTGCCGAATTTGAAATAAGTCCTAAAAGCTTTGATAAATTTGGCAAATTTTTTATTCATTAGTTTCAAAGTACCTTTGCATTCACAATTTCAAACATAATTTCAACTTTTTGTGTACATCCATTGTTCAACTTAGTAATATATTTTCATAAATTACTAGGTACAGATGAAACCACAAAGGGGTCAACTCTCGGAGTTAGTATCGTGCCACAGTACTGCCCCTCCTCAGCCGTTCAGCTGATGGCAAGTTGCGGTTTGTACGACCACAGCAATGGGGGGGGGGCTCACACACCTGCATCCCCCTCCCCCACCCTCCTTGTGTCCAGGTGTGTGCACACGCTTGTGCGCCCCACCCCTGCATCGCTGCCCCCACTCTCCTCCCTGCTGGCTCCCATGCCTGCCATGTTCCAGTCTCCTTCCTGTTTGACTGATCTCGGCAGGATTTCAGGAGGTGCCCATCTGTACGGTCTAGTAACCTTAACGTAGCGAAAGGATTTGTTTTCCGTCGGTATAAGGCAAATAGCGCTTCTTACCACAACAGGCAAACCCTGAAATCTGAGTGGCTTAACACATGTTCTCGCTCATTCTGGAAGTTAGTTCTGGCCAGTGGGCCTCTCCTCACACAGTAACTCAGGGACCTGCTTCCTCCTCTTCTTTCCAGCTAGTGCAGCCCCCCCTACCTCCCACCCCTGCACCTCTGCCCAGTGACACTCCTCATCCCCAAGACCCACCCCCCACTCCCCACCCCCCAGCTTGGCCTCCACCCTCTTAGCATTTTGTGACAACAAGTCCTACTGTGGGTTGTTCCCAGGTGGGCTTCTGTTTCGTTTGTACTCATTACAAGGGGTGATCTTGAGATGTGCTGATCCTGAGGGGCTGGGCTCATTTTTGATTCCAAGGTGTAACAACAGCTAAGAAGCTGCGAAGTAACAAGCTGGGTGTTGATCTAGACAGTCAGATGTGACTGATTACCAACCGTTACCCACCTTGTTCATTAATTTACTGAATGTCTGCCCTATGCCAGTCACGGGTCTGGGGAGGAGCTGGGGCACGGCGAAGGCCACAAAACCCCTGCCACATTGTAACAGGAAAGACAGATGTGGACAAATAAATACACAGAGCCCCAGTAATGGAAACCAGGGCGGAAAATACTCAAGATGAGGCGGAGCGATGGAGGGGCACAGTGGCTCCCTCACTGAAGGAGGTCACAGAGGGTTACAGAAAGGACACACGGGGAAAGAGACCATAGTGAAGAGGAGTACTGAGAACGGTGCCCAAGGAGAGGCACTGGCAGGTGCACAGAACAGCCGGCCTGGGGCCGCGGAGGGGAGAGGACAGGAAGGGCTGGAATAAGAGGGGCTGAGTGAGGAAGGGACCCTCCTCACTCCACCCCCGTGGGAGCGACCCGGGCCGGGACCCGGTCCTGAAGGCTCCCTCGCCCGGTGGGAGGAGACAGCCACCCCACAGGTCTGACAGCTCAGGCCCCGCCTTTCCGGCGCGCGGCCGGAAGCGGAAGTGTCTGTGGGCGGCTTACTTCCGGGCCCAGAGCCGGGCGGCGGCGGTGGAGGCGGTGAGTCGTGGACGGCGGCGGAGGAGCGCGAGCTCCTGGGCGGTGGTCGGCGCGGTGCGAGGACGGAGGGGACGGAGGGGGGAATGGGAGGGGTCGGGCGGGGAAACGGGCAGCACAGCCGGGCTCTCGACTGTCGCGGCCCGGTCGCTCTGTGGCCGCGATGTCGCCCCTCACCCCGGTGGGTAGGGGCCTGTCGACTCCGAGAGCGCCGCTCGCTGGGGAGCTTTCGGGGGGCACCGAGCCAGCCGCAGGGGGCCGTCCGAGGCCTGCTGTGCGCACCTGCGACCGGCTGGAGGCCCGCTTCTGCGGTTACCGTCCCGCCCCATGCGGAAAACCGTGCAGGTGTGCGGCCGGTGGAAGCGCGGGTTACCTCTGCAGTGAGTGTCGGCCGAGGAGGAAACGCCTGCCTTCGGGTGGTGGAATTTAAGGCTGGTTGCCTTTGGCATCTGCGCATTTTTCTGTCCCGTTAGATTCTCGGCATTGGTGGGCATTGGTGGGAAGGACTGGTTGCAGCGTAGTGCCTTTCGAAAGAGGAGCAGAAAGGCGCATCCTGCACCCAGTGATTACCTGATACAGAGCCCATGGCGGAGATAGTCGGTGCAGTTCTGGGTTTTTCTGAAAGCTGTGGGAATGAGGAGTAAAGTATTAAGGGAGAGGATGGCCCTTCCGCTTTAAGAAGCTGTATACAGAAAACATGCGCAGAAGTAGGAGTTTAATAGCTGAGGTCAGGGGATCCCGTGTGTATGAAACCCTCTCACTTGGCAGGCCTCACCAGATACCCCTGTTGGTGCCAGGAATAGAGCTCTGGAGCTGGGTTGGAAGGTAAGTTTGCCCGGCAGGCAAGCGTCCGTGCTCTGCACTTTGTACCTGAGCACAGGTGCCTTCTGCCCCCTCATCTTTGGTTATTGGGCTGTTCAGTGCAGGCAGCAGAATGCTGGGTATTACAGACGGCAGTGAGTTTTGAGGGGAACCCTAGGGCGTGGGCCGGGACTTGAGCAGGGGAGGGGCGAGGCATGTTGAGGTGTGTGCTGTCCCTGTGCCTCCGCGTCCTCACCGAGGCCTCTGGGCACAGCCGCCCCACCGATGTGGCCAAAGGGTTCTGTGAAGGCTCCAGAAATTGGCCTTGTCTAGGGAAGAGAAGTCCCTTGGAGACCGACACCTGATAGGATGAGGGGTCTGAAGTCCCCACGGACACGTTCTCTGTTCAGAGATCAGAGTTCATACCTGTGAGTGCCTCTGCTCCACTTAGGGGTAGAACTGTCTTCATATCAGAGTTCTGAAGGTTTGCATTTCGTATTAAGGAGCTCGTAATCCCGGTTCAGCTTTCGGGTTTAAGGGGTTAATGATCTCAAATGCTGTCTTTCCAGCTCCATTGTGAACAGCTGACTGTTAGGGGAATGAGTTCTGTACCTGATATTTCTTCCTTCCCTGACCTCCTCCCGCGCTCTCCCCCCACCCTCACAGGACACCTCTAGCATGACAGGTGCAGACATCCCACCTGCTTTGTAATCATGAAGGAAACAGACCGGGAAGCTGTTGCGACAGCGGTCCAGAGGGTTGCTGGGATGCTTCAGCGCCCGGACCAGCTGGATAAAGTCGAGCAGTATCGCAGAAGAGAGGCCCGGAAAAAGGCCTCTGTGGAGGCCAGATTGAAGGTACGAGACCAGAGAGGCCATGGGCGTCGGCTTTACTCCCAATCAAGACAGATCTCTTTCTTTTGAGTTCTGGGTTTCTGCACAACATCTTCATTGTAGTTTTGCTAAATTAAATTGGATTTTGTGACGATCTGGAAAGAGGCAGAATGGAACATCACCTTTCCTTAACACATTCCTTCCAACCCTGTATTACCAAGCAGTAGATTCACAAAGGAGATTGTGGGAATATTGGAAGTCCCAAAGGAACACCCTTAAGAGAATGAGGCTGCAAGGTCACCTCTTCAGCCGAAAACGCTTTTAGCATCCAGGCAATGGCAGGCTGGATGAGACAGGTGAGGGTCATTCATTTGTCCCAAAATGAAGCGTCTGAAGGCCGGTTAGACTTATTTAAAATGGTAGTTTTCCTTTCATTTAAAAAATAGTTTGGACCCGCTACATTTGTAGTCAGAATTTTTATCTGTTCCAGAAACTTGTGGGATTAACAGATGATTATCACTGGTGACTTAGGAACCTTGTGCAGTCTGTTACCATCGTCTTAATGATTTCTACCTGCAGTTTATGACTCCTGGGTCAGGTGTGTTCCTGGCTTTGATTGTGCCACCTGGTCTTTCCCTTCCCTGTCCCCTCCACCTGCTGCCATTCCTTCATGCCCCCTGCCTTCTGGCTGTACAGCTTGCTCGTGGCCATTCGGCATCACTGGTGGAGGGAGTCTGAATCTCAGATGTACCAGTTCTGCACAGTGGCACTGTCCATCATGAGACATGAGCCAGAGAGAGGGCCGGGGGGTGGGAGGGGGGAGAGACAGAGAGAGAGAGAATATCTTAGGCTCCAGGCCCGGTGCAGAGCCCGACGCATCTCCCCTGGGTGTCTCCCCTAGGCTGCGATCCAGTCCCAGTTGGATGGTGTGCGTACAGGCCTGAGCCAGCTCCACAGCGCGCTGAACGACGTCACAGACATCCAGCGGTCCCTGGCCGATGTCAGCAGAGACTGGAGGCAGAGCATCAACACCGTTGAGAGCCTCAAGGATGTGAAGGACGCTGTCGTGCGGCACAGCCAGCTTGCTGCCGCCGTGGAAAACCTCAAGAACATCTTCTCAGGTGGCCGGGGGGACAGCTGAGGAGGGCGGGTGCCTTGGGCGTCAGGGGCAGCGTCCTGTCTGTGCTCTTCCCCACAGCTCTGTGGGTGATGCGGGGGTGGACCCAGCTTTCGTGCAGGGTGTTTTGTAGACCTGCCTCTGCACGGATAGTGGGTTTGATTCCCGCCTAAGCAGTTGACTACTTGTTTGGACTAAGGACGAAGGGACCAGTTGCAAAGACCAGGAGAATGCTTGTCGTTCTGTTTGCCAGGACAGAGGCACAGAAACGGGTTAGTCAAATAAGCGCTATGGGAGCTTCGCTCCCCTGGCCACAGTATGGCTGTTAGACCAGGGGGCCCTGACAGGCCAAGGAGAAGATGCATCCTGGCGAACAAGACAGAGGGTCCAGTTCCCAGAGAGAGGTGACGCAGGAGAGTAGCGTTTTCTAGGTGGAAGAGAGTGCTCACAGGCCAAGGGTGGGGAGGGCAGAGGAGGGACTGCTCTGCGGCGTCAGGCAGCTCAGCGCTGGGGACCTTGGGACCTGGTGGGGGTCTGGGGGCTGGCGGAGTGGCGCAGGGAAAGGGAGTATGGAGTAGCCCTTTCGGAGCCGTGTCCCGACACCTCATTACTGAGAAGAAGTACACTCCACAGCCTTGTGGAACAGTGTCAGTCCCCTGGGCGGGGCTCTCTGTCCACTCTGCACAGTCCAGAGTCTGTCTCCCGCCACCCTCATCCCCTCCCCTTTATCAGGGTCACCAGCATCCCAGCCAGAGGCCTTGGGATAGTCTGATGCCGAACCTTCCCTTATCCCATGTCTGGTGTCCGTGGATTCTTTGTGTCCTTCCCTAAACTCTGCTTGACCCCTGAACGTCACAAGGCCGCGTGTCTCCCACCACTGGGGCACTGCAAAGCACCTTGGCAGCTTGCGTCCTCAGGCTCTGACTCCTCGGCCCTCTCGCGCCTGGTCTGACCCCTCGCTCTGCACTCAGCCTCCCGAGGTCTGATACCTTGGGCCACCTTCCAAGTTGCTTCCCACATAGCTACGCGAACGGCACAGCTGTTGCCGGCCCTGCAGCGGGTGCTAAGGAGGCAGCTCCTCTTGGTGGCTGTCCCCAGGACTAGCATGGAGTCCCCACGCCCGACTCTCCTTTGTGACACCCAGCTGGCACCTTGCTAGTTAATCTGTCTCCTTATGATTTCCTTCCAGTCTTGTAAAACTAACGCCAGATGACCAGAACGTGACTTTACTGGAAGCAGTCCATCCACAGGGGTTGAAAATAATTTCCTTCCCTTGAGGAATGAATGAGGCTGTGTTACGTATGTATTTTTGTTAGGAGTAGATCTTACTGGGAAGATGTGCTGGTGTTTTGTTTTTGTTTTTGTTTTTCTTTTTATAATTTTTTTAATGTGAAATTTATTGTCCAGTTGGTTTCCATACAACATCCAGTGCTCATCCCAAAAGGTGCCCTCCTCAATACCCATCACCCATCCCCCTCTCCCTCCCACCCCCCCATCAACCCTTAGTTCTCAGTTTTTAAGAGTTTCTTATGCTTTGGCTCTCTCTCTCTCTAACCTCTTTTTTTTTTTCTTCCCCTCCCCCATGGACTTCTGTTAAGTATCTCAGGATCCACATAAGAGTGAAAACATATGGTATCTGTCTTTCTCTGTACGACTTATTTCACTTAACATAACACTCTCCAGTTCCATCCGTGTTGCTACAAAGGGCCATATTTCATTCTTTCTCATTGCCACATAGTATTCCCCTTGTGTATATAAACCACAATTTCTTTATCCATTCGTCAGTTGATGGACATTTAGGCTCTCTCCATAATTTGGCTATTGTTGAGAGTGCTGCTATAAACATTGGGGTACAAGTGCCCCATGCATCAGCACTCCTGTATCCCTTGGGTAAATTCCTAGCAGTGCTATTGCTGGGTCATAGGGTAGATCTATTTTTAATTTTTTGAGGAAATTCCACACTGTTTTCCAGAGAGGCTACACCAGTTTGCATTCCCACCAACAGTGCAAGAGGGTTCCCGTTTCTCCACATCCTCTCCAGCATCTATGGTCTCCTGATTTGTTCATTTTAGCCACTCTGACTGGCGTGAGGTGATATCTGAGTGTGGTTTTGATTTGTATTCCCCTGATGAGGAGCGACGTTGAGCATCTTTTCACGTGCCTGTTGGCCATCTGGATGTCTTCTTTAGAGAAGTGTCTATTCATGTTTTCTGCCCATTTCTTCACTGGATTATTTGTTTTTCGGGTGTGGAGTTTGGTGAGCTCTTCATAGATTTTGGATACTAGCCCTTTGTCCGATATGTCATTTGCACATATCTTTTCCCATTCTGTTGGTTGCCTTTTAGTTTTGTTGATTGTTTCCTTTGCTCTGCAGAAGCTTTTTATCTTCATGAGGTCTCAGTAGTTCATTTTTGCTTTTAATTACCTTGCCCTTGGGGATGTGTCAAGTAAGAAATTGCTGCGGCTGAGGTCAGAGAGGTTTTTTCCTGCTTTCTCCTCTAGGGTTTTGATGGTTTCCTGTCTCACATCAGGTCCTTTATCCATTTTGAGTTTGTTTTTGTGAATGGTGTAAGAAAGTGGTCTAGTTTCATCCTTCTGCATGTTGCTGTCCAGTTCTCCCAGCACCATTTGTTAAAGAGACTGTCTTTTTTCCATTGGATATTCTTTCCTGCTTTGTCAAAGATTAGTTGGCCATACGTTTGTGGGTCTAGTTCTGGGGTTTCTATTCTGTTCCATTGGTCTGTGTGTCTGTTTTTGTGCCAATACCATGCTGTCTTGATGATGACAGCTTTGTAGTAGAGGCTAAAGTCTGGGATTGTGATGGCTCCTGCTTTGCTCTTCTTCTTCAATATTACTTTGGCTATTCGGGGTCTTTTGTGGTTCCATACAAATTTTAGGATTGCTTGTTCTAGCTTCGAGAAGAATGCTGGTGCAATTTTGATTGGGATTGCACTGAATGTGTAGATAGCTTTGGGTAGTATTGACATTTTAACAATATTTATTCTTCCGATCCATGAGCACGGAATGTTTTTCCATTTCTTTATATCCTCTTCAATTTCCTTCATAAGCTTTCTATAGTTTTCAGCATACAGATCTTTTACATCTTTGGTTAGGTTTATTCCCAGGTATTTTATGCTTCTTGCTGCAGTTGTGAATGGGATCTGTTTCTTTGTCTTTCTGTTGCTTCATTATTAGTGTATAAGAATGCAGCTGGTTTCTGTACATTGATTTTGTATCCTGTGACTTGGCTGAATTCATGTATCAGTTCTACAGGCTTTTGGTGGAGTCTGTTGGATTTTCTGTGTATAATATGTCATCTGCAAAAAGTGAAAGCTTAACTTCATCTTTGCCAATTTTGATGCCTTTGATTTCGTTTTGTTGTCTGATTGCTGATGCTAGAACTTCCAACACTATGTTAAACAACAGCGGTGAGAGTGGACATCCCTGTCGTGTTCCTGATCTCAGGGAGAAAGCTCTCAGTTTTTCCCCATTGAGGATGATATTAGCTGTGGGCTTTTCATAAATGGCTTTTATGTTTAAGTATGTTTCTTCTATCCTGACTTTCTTGAGGGTTTTTATTAAGAAAGGATACTGAAAAAAAAAAAAGAAAAGAAAGGATACTGAATTTTGTCAAATGCTTTTTCTGCATGGATGGACAGGATCATATGGTTCTTTTCTTTTATTAATGTGATGTATCGCGTTGATTGATTTGCGGATGTTGAACCAGCCCTGCTCCCAGGAATGAATCCCACTTGATCATGGTGAATAATTCTTTTTATATGCTGTTGAATTCAATTTGCTAGTATCTTATTGAGAATTTTTGCATCCATATTCATCAGGGTTATTGGCCTGTAGTTCTCTTTTTTTACTGGGTCTCTGTCTGGTTTAGGAATCAAAGTAATACTGGCTTCATAGAATGAGTCTGGAAGTTTTCCTTCCTTTTCTATTTTTTGGAATAGCTTGAGAAGGATAGGTATGATTTCTGCTTTAAATGTCTGGTAGAATTCCCCTGGGAAGCCAAGATGTGCTGGTTTGACGGCCTTCAGGCTTTTCTCGTTACCTGTAATTCAGGAGTACTGTGCACACAGCCTTCCCCCCCCCCCCCCCACTTTATTTTCATGTAAGATACACAGGGTGAAAAGTTTATCAGCCTGATTGTTTGCGTGTACAGTTCTGTGGTGTCAAGTGCTTTCACATTGTTGTGCAGCTGTCATGACCACCCACCCCCGGACTCCTCTCGTGAAACAGGCATGGGACAGTGTTGCATGCCCGTCACATGCTAGTAAAGCTGAAAGAAAAAACAAATTTTACACCCGTTAAATGTTAGCTCCCACTTCCCCTCCCTTTACTAGTTATGGGTCTGTTTAGATTTTCCGTTTCTTCAGGGGCGCCTGGGAGGCTCAGTCGGTTAAGGGTCCCGCTTTTGGATTCGGCTCAGGTCATGATCTCACGATTACGAGATTGCGCTGACATCGGGGAGCGTGCTTGGGATTCTCTCCCTCCCTCTCTCTCTGCCCTCGCCTGCTCACACTTGCTCCCAAGATAAATAAACTTAAAAAAAAAAAAAGATTTCCTGTTCTTCAGGGTCAGTCTGGGTGGGTTTGTGCCCCTTGTCTAGGTCGTGGTACAGTTTCCAGGACTCTTGTGGTCGTATTTCTGCAGGATCGGCAGCCATGTCCCCACTTTCATTTCTGATTTTAGTATTTGAGTCTTCTCTGTCTTTTTAAGACCATTTAGCCAAAGGTTTGTCAACTGTTGATCTTTTCAAAGAACCACCTTTTGGTGTTGTCGATTTTCTGTGTTCTTTTCCTGTTGTCTGTTTTGTTTCTCTCTGCTTTCCTCTTTACTGCCTTCCTTCTGCTGACCTTAGGGTCACCCTGCTCTTCTCCTGGTTCCCTAAATTATAAAGTTCGGTTGTTGACTTGACATTTTTCCTTTTCTTTGATGTAAGCATTTAGAGTTCATACACTTCTCCTTTAAACTGCTTTCCTTGGTCCCATGAGTTTTGGTGTGCTGTGTTTTCATAGGTATTTTCTAATTTCTTTTGTGATTTTTTTCTTTGATCCAGTGATTGAATATGTTTAATGTCCACAGATTTGTGCATTTTTCTAATGTTACAGATTTCTAACTTCATCTATCATGGTTGGAGAAGGTATTTTGTATAATATCTGTCTTTTAAAATCTACTGAGATTTAATTCGTGGTGTAAGATGTGGTCTGTCCTGGAAAACGTGCTCTTGGAGGAACAGGTGTGCCACTGCTGGGTGGAGTGTCCCCTGGGTGTCTGTTAGAGGTCGGTGCTTGTGTGGTTCAGGTCCTCTATGTCCTTCTCTCTTGACTGCTTGTCCTGTCCGTTACTGTGAGTGACATCGAAGTCTCCCAACTATGATCACGGGACTGTCTATTCCCCAATCTTGCGGATTTCTGCTTCGTGTAATTCGGTGGTCTCTCATTGAGTGCGTAAATGTTTGTAAGATTCTGGCTGTAAAGAGCTTCTTATTAACATATAATGCCTTCTTTGTGTCTTGTAAACTTGTTGATTTGGGGTCTGTTTTGCCTGATATTGGTAGGGCCACCTGCTCTAATCTGGTCACTGTTCACATGGAGTGTTCCCTCCGGCCTCTCATTTCACACGCTTTGTATCTGTGGATCTCGAGTGAGTCTCTTGTAGATGCCAGGTGGCTGCATCTTGTGTTTTTGTCCCTTTTGCGGTCTTGGTCTTCTGATTGGAGAGTTTAATCCACTTACATGTAGAGTAATCCCTGATAGTGGGTGCCTTACTGCCGTCATTTCCCCATCTGATTTCTGTGTGCCTTACAGCCTTTGTGTCTACCGTTTCTGCATTATTGTCTTGTTTTGTGTTTAGTTGATTTTTTTGTAGTGAAATGTTTGAATTACTCCTCATTTCCTTTTTTTATATATCCAATAGCTGTTTTCTTTGTGGTTACCATGGGGATCACATTTAAAAAATAAAGTTAAAATACTCTGAATTTATCCTGGCTTAACTTCAATAACAGATGAAAACCCTCCTCCTACATGATGCCGTCCTTACCCCTTTTCAGTTGTCGATGTCACAAACTTACATCTTTATATGTTGTCCAAAAACAGACTCACTGGTTGTTGTTTTTTATGTATTAGTCTCAAATCATGTGGAATTATAAACCAGTTATAGTAATATTATCTTTGAACAAGTAATTTTTTTCCTAGCTGTATTAGTCTTTTAAATTACTTAGAACAAAAAGTAAAGGTACAAACCAAAGTTACGATAACACTAGCTTCTCCAGCTACCCATATATTTCCCTTACCGAAATCTGTACTTCTCGACCCAGCTTTGCATTACTGTCCCGCATCCTTTCCTGTCACCTGCAGGGCTCCCAGGAGGTCTCCGGGCAGGTTTTGGGGTCACGAGCTCCCTCGGCTTGTGTGTGTCTGGCACTGTCTTCATATCTCCTTCATTTTGAAGCGTAGTTTTGCTGGGTATGGGACTCAGGTGACAGTGGTTTCCTTTCAGTCTTCGACTGTCCCAGCCCCCTGCTGTCAGGCCTCCATGGTGAACAACCTTCTTGTCTTACTGAGGTTCCCTCATAGGCAGCCAGCTGCTTCCCCCTCACGGCTTTCAAGGTTCTCCCTTTGTCTTTGGTTTTCAGCAGTGTGTTTGTAACATGTCTTGTTCTAGATCCTCTGAGTTTTTTCTTCTTGGAGTTTAGTGAGTTTTCAGATGTTCATAGACCTGTCTTTGATCAAGTTAAATGCAAGTTTGACCACTAGTCAGATCATTTCTCTGCCCCCTTTTCTCTCTTTCCCTCTTCTGGGACGCCCACAGTGTGCGTGCCGGTCACCTGATGGTGGCCCACAGACCCCCGAGGCTCTGGTCACTCTCCTTTAGTCCTTTTTCCTTCTGGTCCTCTCACCTGGTAATGTCCATTGTCCCATTTTGGTCCGCAGTCTTCCTTCTGACCATCAGACCCGCCTTTGTACACTTGAGATAAATGTTTTCATTTTCAGGGTGGTTTTTGGTTTCCTTTTAGGGTTCCTGGCTCTTCATTGATGTTTGCATTTTGTTCCTGTATCATTTTCTGGACTTTCTGCACCTCTTTCTTTAGTCTCTGGAGCACATTTAAGACTTGCTTTAAAGTCTTTGTCTGGTAGACCAACCACCTAGTGTTTCTCACGGATGGTTTGTGTTGGGTAATTTTTTCCCCTGAATCTCCATACTTTCCTGTATCTTTTGATGCCTTGTGATTTTTTTTTTCATTGGACATTGGGCATTTGAATCTGGTAACCTGAGAACTCTGAAATCAGGTGCTCCTCTTCCCCAGGGGGTGATTTTGTTTATTACTTGTGTTTTGGTTATTGGAGGCTGTCCCTGTGCTGCAGATCAGACCAAGAAGTATTGAAGGTCTTCTCAGGTCTGCTGAGCCTGGACCTATGTCTGGAGGGAGACGGGAGTAAAAACAGAGGGGGAAAGAGGCACTGGCTCTTTAAATCCCCCAGAAGTCACCTGGTGGAAGAGAGAAGGGTTACAACATTGGTGGTGGGCCTCCACCTCCGTGTCCGCATCTCCCTGATCAGCCAACAGTGGGGACACAGATCCTTAGTATTGGAGGACGTAGTCCTTTCTGCTCACCCAGGTTCTCTCGGGCTGTCTGCGAGCTCCTTCAAGAGCATGTGGCGGGCTGGGCCGGGCCTGGGGAGCTGCTCCTGTGCTCAGAGCTGCGACGGACCGAAATTAACCTCAGTTTACCACCAAGCCTTCTTTGGGAAGTTGCTGGCCTTCTGCAGACTCCACAGTCCAAGTAGTTACCCAGCTTCTGCCAGTGCAGTTGTCTGGGTGGCAAGACAGGTCCCCATGCTGTGTCCTCTGTGTCCTTCCCAGCCTCCCACACAGACAGGTGCCCGTGCTCCTCCTTCCCAGCATCCCGCACAGACAGGTCCCCATCCTCTGCCTCCTTCCCAGCGTCCCGCACAGCCTTTTGTGTGGTTTTCACAGTGCCATCTTGTGCCTTTTTCCCTAGTGCCCGAGATTGTGAGGGAGACCCAGGACCTCATAGAACAGGGGGCACTCCTGCAGGCCCACCGGAAGCTGATGGACCTGGAGTGCTCCCGGGACGGGCTGATGTACGAGCAGTACCGCATGGACAGTGGGAACACTCGTGACATGACCCTCATCCACGGCTACTTCGGGAGCACACAGGGGCTTTCGGACGAGCTGGCCAAGCAGCTGTGGATGGTGCTGCAGAGGTCACTGGTCACTGTTCGCCGTGACCCCACCTTGCTGGTCTCAGTTGTTAGAATCATCGAAAGGGAAGAAAAAATTGACAGGCGCATACTTGACCGAAAAAAGCAAACTGGTTTTGTTCCTCCCGGGAGGCCCAAGAACTGGAAGGAGAAAATGTTTGCCATCTTGGACAGAACTGTGACCACTAGAATTGAGGGCACACAGGCAGACACCAGGGAGTCGGACAAGATGTGGCTCGTCCGCCACCTGGAAATTATACGGAAGTACGTGCTAGATGACCTCATTGTTGCCAAAAACCTGATGGTTCAGTGTTTCCCCCCGCATTATGAAATCTTCAGAAACCTCCTGAGCATGTACCACCAGGCCCTGAGCACGCGGATGCAGGAGCTCGCGTCCGAAGACCTGGAAGCCAATGAGATCGTGAGCCTGTTGACTTGGGTCTTGAACACCTACACAAGGTAACTCCAGGTTCACTCTTGCATTTCGTTCACGTAGAGTTGAGTTGTTTTGCTCTGGTGTGTGCTCGGCACCCTCAGACTTTGTTTTCTTGCCGACGAAAGTCTCTCTGGCCTGTTTGTGGGCTTCCCCTGAGGTCAGGGCCCAGACTCTGGTTGTGTGAACGCCTTTGTGTTTAGGTGGTGCCCTTGATGCCCAGGCCCTATTGAGCGGCTCTGTGTTGCGCTTTTCTATGATACTGAGCCCGCTGTGCACGAACCCATTCCCTCCTTGCGGTGGCACCCCGAGTGTGTGATTTCACCCCGTTGGACAGGTGGGCACGCGTGGGCATAGGAGGTCCCGGGACCTGCATAGTCACATGGCTGGGAAGGAGGCACCACTCCATCCTCCTGGCTTCCGGTGCCCCCAGTCTGGTTTACTCTCACCAGTAGCCGAGAAAAGTCTGTTCTCTTTGCATTCCAGCCTTGTGATTTTATCACTTCACAAGAGGAATGAGCGATTTTGTGCTTGATTGGTTTGAGGTTGATCTAAGAATCTCGGGTGAGGGGTGCCTTGGGGGCTCAGTCGGTTAAGCCTCTGACTTCGGCTCAGATCATGATCTCACGGTTTGTGAGTTCGATCCCCACATCTGGCTCTGTGCTCACAGCTCAGAGCCTGGAGCCTGCTTTGGATTCTGTCTCCCTCTTCTCTGCCCTTCCCCCACTTGTGCTCTGTCTCTCCCTGTCTCAAAAATAAATTAAACATTAAAAAAAAATTTTTTTTTAAAAAGATTCCCTGGGTGTAAATCTAGGATGAAAATTAATAGTCACAGAATTTTCTGAAGTTCACTGAGGAAGACCTTGTATTTCTTTCTTTTTTTTCTTTTTTTTTTTTTCTTTCAACATTTATTTATTTTTGAGACAGAGAGAGACAGAGCATGAACGGGGGAGGGTCAGAGAGAGGGAGACACAGAATCCGAAACGGGCTCCAGGCTCCGAGCTGTCCACACAGAGCCCGACACGGGGCTCGAACTCACGGGCTGTGAGATCATGACCTGAGCTGAAGTCGGCCACTTAACCGACTGAGCCACCCAGGCGCCCCAGACCTTGTATTTCTTACACATAGTGGACTAGCTGTTAGTACTCAGCGTTTTCATTGTAAATACACATTTAGGGAACACGGCATAAGGTGTGTGAGTTTTCTGAACATTTAAGCCTCGGACTTTTGAGGACTAGCCACACGTAGATACTAACTTCTTTATGGAAACTTTTTTCTGGAACTCAGTTCCCATCCGTGTCTTCTTAAGCACAGTCGCCTGAACGTATTGACACTTTTTGCTGACTCACGTTGGGTTATGAACCGCATAGATTAGCAACACTAACTTCAGGGTCTGGTTTCTAAATTATTGTACTTGGGTGTTACTCCCTTGTTTGATAGAACCTGTCTACTGAGCACCTTGTATTTGCCAGGCCCTGGCCTTCCCCATGGGGAGGTGCTATGGGTAGAAAAAACAGTTCTTCCTCTCACAGGGTTTCTTTCCTGAGTGATGTGGGTGCAGCCGGCTGAGGCCAGGGAATGAGCCGCCTCATGTGGCCCCTTCTCGCCCAGCACTCTCCCCAAGCCCTGCCTCCCCTCCCCGGCGTGGCATTGTTGGGGGGGGGGGGGCTTCGTGTATGACAAGACCCAGGAGCACTTACCTGAGTGTTTTCTGTCTTCCTAGTAATTATTCTTTCTCGTACCTGGTTTTGCCATAGTGCAGAGATGATGGGGAACGCGGAGCTGGCCCCAGAAGTGGATGTCAGCACCCTGGAGCCTTTGCTTTCTCCAGATGTGGTCTCTGAGCTGCTTGACACATACATGTCGACTCTCACTGTGAGTAGGTGCTGTGTGGTCCCGAGCCAGGCTGTGTCCCTCACGTAGACCACGATGTGGGCTCTCTGGGTCAAGCTGCCGTCACCGAAGCCAGTGGGCAAGAGAAGGCAGGGGAGAGACCTGTTTTGATGTTGGTTTCCTCAGGATGTGCAGGCTCTGTTTCTGAGAAGTTGGGTCTTGAAGTGCACGTGGCCAGTTAGATGAGGAGGGCGGCTTGTCCTCTGGCCACTGGGTCTGGAGGTTGAGGTACGTGTTTGAACCTCCTCCGGCTGGAGTGGGGAGTGAGCCTGTCCTACCCCTGGAGGCTTTGGGAGGCCCCTGGATGTCCTGCTGACGGGCAGTGGTGCCAGCCAGCCTCTTAGAGCTGAGCCCAGGAGTGGGAGGGTGGTGGCAGTTGGGGACCAGATGCCGCCCAAGACCCCCAGGTGGCCTGTGGTGACAGGAGGAGGTCAGGGTCTGCTTCCTTGGACAAGGTGAGCCCGAGTAGCAGATAGCATTCTGACTGAGGTGCTGAGCAGGGTGGGGTCCGTGTCCTGAAGCGACAGTGCTGGTGTGCGGTCTTCGTGGACGGGTCTGCTGGGAGCATGGCAGCCTTTGTGCTTCTGTGTACTTCTGACCCGCCTGGCCTGGCCTGCAGTGGGGTTCTCGCCCGGAAGGTTGTCTGTGGAGGCCCCACCTGCCATGGTGGTGGCTTGTGGCACGGCTCGTGTGGGAACGGGGACTCCCGGGACCCTGAGTTTGGTTTCTGCTGCTGCACCCCTGAAGAGAGGACATTGCCTTGCTTCAGAGGGACCTGTTCTTCTCTTCTTTCTCTGCGATGCTGGACTTCTTTTAGTCAAACATAATTGCCTGGCTGCGGAAAGCACTAGAAACAGACAAGAAAGACTGGCTGAAAGAGACGGAGCCCGAAGCCGACCAAGACGGGTACTACCAGACGACACTCCCTGCCATCGTCTTCCAGGTACTGTCGCACCATCGAGGGTCATTCCTGGGCTGTCCATGGGCTCTGTGGGCGCTGCAGATCAGCAGGAAGCCGCCCCGCCCCTGTAGTAAAGACAGAGGGAGCCCCACCTCGTACTTCAGGCCCTTCTCCGTCTGAAGCAGTTGTGCCCACCGTTGCTTTAGTTTCCGTGAGGTGTTCGGATTTGAACTAGAACCTGATTACGTGTTATTTGCGTATGGTGCTCAGATAGGGGTTTGCTTTTTGACGTTTCCTCATGTTGGAAATGTCCAAGATTTGTCTTCATAAATGCCGCCTGATTGAACATCGCCTGATGGATTTGGGAAGGGGTCCTTTATGTTTTGGCCGTAATCATGCCTTCTTATGATTCCTTTTTGATGCCTGGCACTTGCTGGCGCCCTCCGGCTTTCCTGTCGGGTTTCTCCCTGGAGGAAGCTTTCTGGCAGGAGGGGGCGGAGCCGTGTTCTGATACTTGTGTGGGACCGTATCGGTGGCATGTGCTTGGGCACCAGCTGGGCACGAGGAAGCGATGCGGGCGTCTGTCTCTGGGTGACGCCGTCAGCATCCGGTGGGGCCCCACCCTTTCCCTTATTTTGGAAACTGGTGTCCTGACAGGCCTCGTGTGCCACGGGCCTGGAGTTGGCCTGGCCGTCTGGCCTTTCCCTGTCTCTGTACACCTGCCTCCCCTCAGTCCAGTGTACGCCCTCCTAACTCTTCGTAAGGAATCCCCGTGGCAAGTCGTAGCCCAGCCCCCGGCACCCATGTGACCCCAGCCACACCCAGCCTCCCTGTCCGGGGAGCATATACTCTTCCCTCTTTGTGGAGACCAGCCTGTTTGCAGGTAATTAGGAAGTGATTCACTTGGTTTTTTTCTATCTAGTGAGAAAGTTGTTTGACTGGCTTTGTTATTTTTCAAGCGGTTTCATTTTTTTTTTCCTGAATGTGGACTGTAACTACCAATTGGCAGATAGGGGTTTTATGTAATGGGAAACTCTCGTGAGTTTATATGACAGTTGATAAGTTCTCCAATTTTTAGATGTTTGAACAGAATCTCCAAGTTGCTGCTCAGATAAGTGAAGACCTGAAAACAAAGGTACTGGTTCTGTGTCTTCAGCAAATGAATTCTTTCCTGAGCAGGTATGTATTTTTGCCAGCGTGCTGATTTAGAAAGTGTATGTTTTCAAAACTTAAAAGCAAAATTTTGATCCCGATACGCCTGGTGTTAAAAAATGCTTGAAGCCCAGATTTGCTATAGTGACCTTTGTTATTTTGAAACAAGCCTTTTCTTACTGTCTTCCTTTGGAATGGACTGTGCCATTTTCCTGAGAGTCTGGACGGGTCCGCTGGGCAGTGAGGTCTCCTGGGCAGTGAGGTCAGGGCCGCCGTCATTAGAGTCTCCTCCAGACGCGTCCTTCCTGTTGTCTGAACTGCCCCTGGCCCAGGAGGGGGAGACTCCTTCGGTGGTGGCTCCACGTTCCATCACTGGGAGTCGGCCCTCCAGGGCGTCTCGGGGTGTGTTTCCAGGACCCCTCCCTCCCTCTGCATTGTTCGCAAAGGAGATTTTCAAACCTCTACAGAAGTAGAAAGGTGTAAAAACCTCAACCCGTCATCCGTCTTCAAAAGCTGTCCCTTTAAAGCCCCCTTCACCTCATCTGTACACCCCGAGGACTTTAAAGCAAATCCCAGACATCCAGGCATCTCATTTCCTGCGTTCTTATCTCACTGTAGGGCCATCAACCCACGTACACATGAGCATCCTTTCTTGGGATCATCTGACACCAAATTTGTATCTGGGTCCCCCCGTCCCCCTGTTGATCCAGGAAAACCTCTTTCAAGTTACATATTCAGACGGGGTAGCGGCAGGGTCTGCATTGCGAGGTCTCAGGTCCTCGAGTGCGGCCTTGCCCCTCTTTCAGCCACTGGCCTGTGGACACGTGTCAGATAATCTCACAGTGCCTAACCCTGACTGCCACCCACCTGCCAACCACGTGTTGGCTCTAAAGGCTGTGGGTTTCATCTTTGTCACCTTGCCCTTTGGCAAGAAGCCCGCACAGGCAGTGTGTACACGAGGAGATGCACGTCCCTGTGTCCTCTGCTGGCTCAGGCGCCGACAGCTGGGCCCCTCACTGAGAGTCCCCGTCAGTCACCCACCTGCACATTGTGGCCTTGTTTAGTCCTGTCGTTAGCAGAAAGAGGAAACTTTCCTCATCAGCCTCAGAAGCTTGATTACCTGAACCACATGTCGGACAGAAAGGCAGAATAAATGCTTAATTATTTCTCTGTAATTGGCAGTTTTCAGTTTGCTTCTTTCTTAAGGTCTTTTAAACATACATACGGTACGTTGTGCTATTCTACTCCTGTACGTGTTTGGGAATCTAACAAATTCAGAAATAAAGCGTGTAGTGATCTCACTTGCTTGTTTTCTTGACCTCAAATGAGTTATTTATTTTTGAGTGATTTATCGGTTCTTCTTCAGAAAGTGAAATTTTATCTAATACTTGATAATGTTCTCAACACTGTCGTATGCATTTCTAGGCAAGTTGTATGTCCGACGAAATAATAATTTCCCATTTACTAAGAAATATTTCTAAGTATTTGTGTAATGAGAATCCTGAACCATATTTTAAAGCCCGATAGAAGATTTATCTTCAGGAGTCCGCTTAAAGTGATCAGCTTCCCTGGTCTTGCAGATCATCCCAAAACTCACCTTGTCCGTAAAGACTTGCCTGCTCAGGTGTCAGCGGTGCCAGATGTATTTAGGAGGTGTGATGTCAGCGTGGCGCCCGGCACACCCACCTGCCCCTCGACTGATGTTTACTGGGGCTGTGTGTTCCAGATACAAGGACGAAACCCAGTCGTACAAAGAACAACACCTGAGGGACCGGCAGCACCCGCACTGCTACGTGCAGTATGTGATCGCCATCATCAACAACTGCCAGACCTTTAAGTAAGTGACCGTGGACAGGGCGGCCCAGAAACAACAGCGGAGCGGGTAAGGGCGCTCGGCCGCTTCACGGAGCCGTGACTGTTGCCTCGTAGAGAATCCATAGTCAGTTTAAAGAGGAAGTACTTGAAAAGTGACGCGGAAGCAGGCGTGTCCCTGAGCCAGCCAAGCATGGACGGGATTCTGGACGCCATTGCGAAGGAAGGCTGTGGCAGCCTGCTGGAGGAGGTCTTCCTGGACCTGGAGGTGGGAGCCACTTCTTTGCCGTTTCGTTTCTAGGCTGAAAACGGGGCTACCGTCCTGTGTGCCCTCGGGGACACGCAGCCGGCTGACACTCGACTTCACCTCTCTCACTGTCAAAGGGCTTTTTCCGTCTCTGTGACGTACGCCTGTACGACAGAGGCCCAGGTTTGGGGCCCTTCCAATGTACAGCTGAGCAGAGACCCCGTGAACTGTGAGGAGACTCAGTGGGGGCAAGTGTGCAGACGGATTACGTTCATTAGCGAGTTCTCGAAACCAGAACCAAATTGAGAATATGTGCACACTGCACACGCATCACGTAGACCAGTCTCAGCTTTGAGTGAAAACACAAAACAAGCCATTAACAAAGTGCGTTTCGCATCACATCTGAGGGATAATACACCGAGAACAGCAAGTCAGGTTAGATGGCTTAGCATTATCTAGATATGTTCGCAGAAACCAGAATATATTGAACAAACTAAAACTGTGATCAGTCTCAGGTCCTGCTGGGAAGGAAGTAGCTGGAAAGGAGCTTTTGGGGTGATTGGTGGGATCGTTTTGTGAGGTCTGTAACTTTCTTGAAAATGGCATAGAGAACAGATGAAATGTATACGTTTGAAATCATTTCAAAATAAAGTAACAACTCTAAGAGAAAAGTAAAGGATGACCAAGTTTCACAGAAAAGGGTTTTTACAAGTGTCCTAAATACAAAACAAAATTGCCTATCTCCCTGACCTTCAGGATATGCAAATTCAAGCCAAGTGGTATCTGTTGCTTAGCGGGACAGCAAGGGTTAAACACGGCAGTACCTGTCCGTGTTGTCGCCAGCCTGGGGACTGCTTTCTGGAGGGCTACTGACGCTTCACTTTGCACACTTGTGGACTGAGTTACGCTCTTGGGGTTTCACCTGCGGAAACACAAATTCGTCGCAGCCTTCTTTGTAATTGCCAAGTGTGAAAAACTGTAAGTGTCCGTCAGGCTGGGGTAAATGAGTTGCAGAGTATCAAGCAATAAATGCTCGTGAACGTTAAAGGCAGCACGTGTACTGCAGGCGTGCGTAGAGGACGCAGCCCAGCACGACGGTCACGTGCGGCGTCCACCTCCCGCAGCTAAGGTACGCGTTCGCGGATCGCGGGCCAGTGGGGTTTCCCGTGAGTGTGCCTGCTGTCACAGAACGGCACCAAGGCTCTGCAGCACCTTCCTCCCGATACACGTGACTTGGGGACAGCGTCCAAGTGACGTTTTTCTCTGTCCTTCACTTTTCAGCAACATCTCAGTGAGCTGATGACGAGGAAGTGGCTGTTGGGGTCCAACGCCGTGGACACCATTTGTGTTACCGTGGAAGACTATTTCAATGACTTTGCCAAAATTAAAAAGCCGTATAAAAAGGTAAGGGCGCGGGCACAGCCACTTGGTGTTGGCGTGTGCTCACCTGCATGTTGGAGCCCACATGGCATCTCGTGTGGAACTCAGTGTCCAGTTCTTCTGTGACTGGGTGTTCACAGGTGGTTTCAGTAACCTGAGGCAGGGAGGACGCATCAGCGTCTAAAGGGGTTTGTGTTGTTCCTTTACCCTTACTGCCTCCTGGCACCCCACCAAACCGTCTTTGGCACAAGGCCACACACGCAGGCAGTGCTCGTGATGGGGACCCCTGGCAGGGAGGGTGGAGGCAGTGGCTGTGGACCAGGGTGAAGCAGCCGTTCCCTCTCCGGGTCCCCGTCCCGGGCACAGGCAGCCTGGCTGTGTTTCCACTCCGGCAGAGGCCCAAGGGTTCTTCCCCGTGCGGCCAGGCCCTGCGAGGACCTGGGAGCCCTGCTGCAGATGGGCGAAGGAAGGAGCCGTGTGCCCGAGCCCCCGTGTCCCTCGGCCGTCTGCATGAAGTCCTCCTGCAGGGCCCGGGCGTCTCTCCTCACTCCCTCCTCGCGTGTCCTGCCAGGGCATTGGGCCGTGCTTGTGTACCGTAAAAAGTGATATATTTTAAGAAGTTTGCTTCTGGCTTATGGAAGTGGTTTTAATACACTGACCTCACGTTCAGATATTGTAAAACTTTGTGAGTGTTTCTAGGATTTGTCTCTGGACCCCTTCAGACCTGTACGTACGTGGTTGTGTCATTTTAACAGAGACACTGTTTTCGTTTCTGGTCCTCGCACCTTTCGTGTCTTCCTGTCCTGCTGCGTTGGCTGGGACCCAGTATAGCCCTTGTCTAAGGACTAATTTTACAGGGAATTCTCGTGACTCAGCCACTAAAAGTGATACCTGTAGGGAGGCCCGGTGGTTGGAACCCCCGACTGACCGGTCGCCTCGCCTGCCAGGAAGCCTCTGGCCGGTCAGAGGTCGGCGTGCAGCCCTCTCGTCCGTTGCTCGCACAGTTTTTGGTTCCAGTGTTTACTTCCGTAAACATCTGTTGCGTCGATTGAATGCCGGTGTCTGGCAAGTGCTGTGTGCAGGCCTCCGGATGGTAGACGGGTCTTGTCTGGATGGCTCCTCTCGGGCGGCTGGCGGGCGCGTGTCTCGTGAGAGAACCTTGTTTCCAGTTTCCTTTCACCACTTAGTGGAAAGCACCGTAGCGAATGGGGTTGTGGTTCAGCGAGGTGATGCAGTGGAAACCTCGGATGTGCACCTGCTGGAGGGTTCTGCCGGCGATTGGCGAGGGCTCGCCCGCCCGGGTCTCCACCGAGGGTGGACCTCCGCAGGGACCTCGCTGACCCTGTGTCTGCCCGCAGAGGATGACGGCAGAGGCGCAGCGGCGCGTGGTGCTGGAGTACCTGCGGGCCGTCATGCAGAAGCGCATCTCCTTCCGCAGCGCAGAGGAGCGCAAGGAGGGCGCGGAGAGGATGGTCCGGGAGGCCGCGCAGCTCCGCCACCTGTTCCGGAAGCTGGCCTCCGTGAGTGCCGCCTGGGCCCCGAGGCTTTCTCATCGTCCCCACCCCCAGGGCCATAGGCCAGTTGGTCGGGGACCGGGAGACCTGTCGGTCTCTCTTGTGTGAACGGGAAGGTCTGGTGGACCCTGTGGCTGAGGCTTCGTGCACTGGGGCGTGGCTTCTAGACCCTTGGGGGGCAGCGCTAGCCAGACGCTAGCCTGACCCTCATGGGCAGTCCTGGGCTCACTCCCTGTCGACTGTCCCTGCCCTCCTGCCGGTAGCACCGCCATTGAGTGCTTGGAGAGGGCTCCACTGTGGACCCTGAGCTGGACCCAGAGCCACCTACGTAGGAGGTGGGGAGCCAGCCAAAGTGAGGGCTTGACAGAGACTCGTCAGGGGTCCCCCTTTGTGGCCCTCAGCCGCTGGCGCCCTGTCTTCCAGGGTTTTGGGGAGGATGCGGACGGGTACTGTGACACCATCACTGCCGTCGCAGAAGTTATTAAGCTGACAGACCCGTCTCTTCTCTATCTGGAAGTCTCCACGCTGGTCAGCAAATACCCAGACATCAGGTAAGGGCCAGTGTGCCTTCCTGTTCCAGCTAGAATTCATGGCACAGAGCAGCAGGCTCATTCCTAGGGTCACTGGGAAGATGGGAGAGCCTGGCTGTCAGGTGTGAGCGCCACTGGGGGGGCGGGGAGGGGGGTCTGGGCTCCTGTGGGGACAGGCTGGGGGGGCGACCGCCAGGAGTAGAGTGGACTGCAGAGAACAGCAATGTCTCTGTGCCTCCCCTGGCCCTCCACAGGCCCTGGAGCCCACAGGCCCCCAACATGGGACGCGTCTCCTGGGGTCAGCCCCAGTGAACAGGTGGGGCGTCGGTCACGCTCTGTTTGCTGGGGAAGGTGCACAGCAAGGTGGCTTCAGGAAGCTCCTCTTGTGCTCCTGGGTTCAGAGAAGAGGGGACACGTGCCACACTCGACCAAGACACTCAGCCAGTGTCTTCCCTTTCTGCCAGTGTTCTGGGCTTCAAGCAGGAGGGCCTGGTGGTCCTGTTCTCCCCAGGGTCCTCCTGCTCTAAGCAGGCAGTTCATTAAAAATTTAGGAGAACAGAGTCTAGAAAGCTTTGTGCTTGTAGCTTGAAGAAAAGGCCACAGTGAGAGGAGAACTCTGGTTTCTCTGCTGTTGTTACGAGTAGTCTGCAGCTGTCCAGCCCCCTCTGGGGCCTTGGGGTTGGCTGAGCCAGGCGTGGGGAGAGCCCTGGGGGAGTTTGAGTCGGGCCTGGGGGCCAGTGGCTGTGTGTGCACCCCTGACGCAGCCCTGGTGTCCCCGCATCCACAGGGATGACCACATCGGTGCACTGCTGGCCATGCGGGGGGACACCAGCCGGGACATGAAGCAGACCATCATCGAGACGCTGGAGCAGGGCCCGACGCAGGCAAACCCGAACTACGTGCCCATCTTCAAGGAGATCGTGGTCCCCAGTCTGAACGTGGCGAAGCTCCTCAAGTAGCCCGTGGGCCCCAGCCTCGCTGTGGCGCTGTGCCCGTCCCCCACCCGTGGCCCCGGCCTTGTGACGCTGTGCCCGTCCCCCACCCTTGGAAATGCGTGGCGGCCAGAGGGACATGAGACGCCCAGGTCCCGCATGCCTGCCTCTGGTGGGACCGCGCTCGTGGCTTCTTGATGAGTGAGCTCTCTGATGGTCATGGCTCTTCTGGTTTTCTCCTCTCTTGTCGTCTGAGGGGGCCTCATGGTGCCTGTCCCCCTTAACCCCTGGGTCTCCCCTCATTTCTGCACGGTGTAAACACCTCCAAAACTCTGCCGCTCAATAAAAGAGTCTAAACTCTTGCAGGAAAATGAAGACTTCCTGGTTGTGAAGGGTTTCTTCCTCGGGTGACCTGGTAAGGTTCCAGGGCCCGGAAGCTAGTTTCTGGTTGACAGGTGTGCAGCCCAGGGACGTGCATGAGCCCGGACCAGGGGGCCTGTGTTCCGCAGCTCTGCATGGAGCCCCCTCGTGCTGAGAGTCCTACCGGGTGAGGTTGGACAGGCGCCCCTCTGGTCCGCCCTCCCGTAGGAACAAGCCTGGCACCCGTGGGTATGGCCGGGCAGGTCCTCGCTGGAGACGTCGTGAGCGTCAGGTCTGACAGACTCGAAGTGAACGTGAACGTTTATCTGGTGCGCGCTTCAGGGTCTGAGCTTAACACCTGACACGGGATCCCGTAGACCCCCGTTGTGTAACCATCTCCACGGCAACTGCTTCAGCAGTGGCTTTGTTTGCACATTAGTCTTTAATCTCGTGACAAATTAACGAAGAAGCCACGCCAGAGTGAACGGTAGGGACTTGTATGTGGGGTTTGAAGGGTCCTGACCCTTCCCCACGCTGCCGTTTGCCAAGGGGGTTCCTCAGATGCGCCGTGCGGTGCCGGCCACGATGAGGGACGGGGTGTTGCCCTGCTCCCCCACCCTCGCTTCAGGGGCCCAGGGACTGCAGACCCCTCGTGAGTGCGGCGGGGGCCACTCTGAGCAGCCGAGTCTGAGTCTCTGGGACGTGGGCTTCCCTTCTTCTCCAGCCACGTTCAAGGTGCAAAGCTGGTAACCACCTTTATTTCCTCTTCGCGAGATAAAAAAAAAATTCACACGTGGGACTTTTTCTGGAAGGAATCCACGCCTAAACGGGATGAAATAACTAAACATGGGATGCAGTTCCTAGAACCGTTACTGGTTCGGGAGAGGCGTAACTTTTCGACAAATGCGTAGTAACGCCCTGTCTCTTCGTGTACATGCTAAGTATGACGTCTTCATGCCTGCGTGGAGCAAGTGCCCAGTGCTTTTTGAGCGCATACAGCGAAGAGTTAACGACTGTTAGTTATTGTCCCTATAATAATAAAAATACATCTGTTTTTCCCCCAGCTGAGAGAATTTTCACTCCATGTTACTTTGGAGCAAACATCCGGGGTGAATCTTCACACAATGACAGCAGACCCCAGTGGTGCACATGGTTCTGGCCGGTCCCCTTGCCCTGATCGTGTGATGGTCACTCCGGTGTCCGCGGTCCCTGCTCACACCTGCTTCCGGGATGCCTGCGGCGATGGTGGGCTGAGCACTGGCTGCCTGAAGTGAATGCCAGATGCCGGCGCGTCCCAGACCCTGGGGACTCGTGGTTTTGAAGGCAGCACTTTGGCCAGGATGCGGTGGGAGTGGTGGGGACAGCAAAGGGCCGCGTCCTGGTGGTTGGGTGACACCCGAGGGAGGGTCACCTCCAGGCCAGTTGGTGCCAAGCGTCCATTGGGGAAAGTGGGCTTAACGGGACAGCAGCCTCCAGCCAGTACCAGAAACAGGTTCGCGTCGGGCCACTGCAGACTCGCTGAGTCTCGGGGCCGCTCTCTTGCTGTTCAGTTGGAAGAAGATGCGTCCAGGGAGGAAATTTCCTTGACTCTCAAGTTTCATTGACAGGGCTCCTGGTTTGTCTGTCTGACTGGGGTGCAGTCTTGCGAGCTGATGCTCACCGGGGGTGCTGTCCCTCTCGAGTCCACCCCTGTACAGCCCAAACAGCTGTGACCCCAAAACACGGAGCCTGGAAGCACAGACACTTCTTTCTGTCCAGAGGAAATCTTCCAGGGAGGGTGGGCCACGTGGAGGCTTCTGGCTGCCCCGCCCTCCCTCCTGCGTGGGGCGCCCGTCAGCCAGGCATGCCACGGGGACACCAGTGCCACCTGGGAAGAGACGCGGGACTCGGCGAGGAGAAGCCCGGAGATGGGCTCCCTGGACAGCCGGTCTGGGAGAGTGCAGGTGGGGCCCTGACGGACATGGGTGGGGTCAGGTGGCGTCCCTCCCAGCCCCGGAGCACCGGACGCTGCAGAGGCCAGAGGACTCCCCTATGGGACTGGACGAGCGAGGCCCTGCCCACACCTGGATTTCTTGGTCATAAGGCAACACGTCTGTAGTATTACGGCGGTCCTAGAACCCACACTCCTTGAGACCATCCTATCAGGTTTGAAACAGCTGTAAATTTACAATAAGAGGTTAGATTCTTCTTATAAAAAAAGTATCTATGGACTCAGCATTGGTGTGCCATTTTCTTTTATAATAAACATCTAAAATTTTAACTATTAAAAGATGTGTTTGTGCCACAAGACTTCAAGGATGACCAGGGGGTGTGAGATCCACCTGGGGTGGGGGGCTCCACCTGGTGGGGGCAGGAGGCAGGAGCCACCTGGGAGGGGCTCCACCTGGTGGGGGGCAAGGCAGGGGCCACCTGGGGGGGGGTGAGATCCACCTGGGAGGGGTTCTACCTGGTGGGGGTGAGGTAGGATCCACCTGGGGGGGGTGAGATCCACCTGGGAGGGGTTCTACCTGGTGGGGGCAAGGCAGGAGCCACCTGGGGGGGTGAGATCCACCTGGGAGGGGCTCCCCCTGGTGGAGGGGGAGGCAAGAGCCACCTGGGGGAGGTAGGATCTGCCTGGGAGGGGCTCAACCTGGTGGTGGTGGGAGGCAGGATCCACCTGGGGGGGGGTGAGATCCACCTGGGAGGGGCTCCACCTAGTGGAGGGGAAGGCAGGAGCCACCAGGGGCAGTGAGATCCACGTGGGAGGGACTCCCCCTGGTGGAGGGGGAGGCAAGAGCTATCTGGGAGGGGCCCCACCTGGTGGGGGGAGGCAGGAGCCACCTGGGTGTGTGAGATCCACCTGGGAGGGGCTCACCCTGGTGGAGGGGGAGGCAAGAGCCATCTGGGAGGGGCCCCACCTGGTGGGGGACGAGGCAGGAGCCACCTGGGGGGGTGAGATCCACCTGGGAGGGGCTCCACCTGGTGGGGGCAAGGCAGGAGCCACCTGGGGGGGTGAGATCCACCTGGGAGGGGCTCCCCCTGGTGGAGGGGGAGGCAAGAGCCACCTGGGGGAGGTGAGATCCACCTGGGAGGGGCTCCATCCACCTGGTGGGGGGCGGAAGAGGCAGGAGCCACCTGGGGGGGGTGAGATCCACCTGGGAGGGGCTCCACCTAGTGGAGGGGGAGGCAGGAGCCACCAGGGGCAGTGAGATCCACCTGGGAGGGGGGCTCCACCTGGTGGGGGGCGAGGCAGGAGCCACCTTGGGGGGCTTCACCTGGTAGGAGGGGGAGGCAAGAGCCACCTGGGAGGGGCTCCACCTGGTGGGGGGAGGCAGGAGCCACCTGGGTGGGTGAGATCCACCTGGGAGGGGCTCCACCTGGTGGGGGGCGAGGCAGGAGCCACCTGGGGGGGTGAGATCCACCTGGGAGGGGCTCTACCTGGTGGGGGTGAGGTAGGATCCACCTGGGGGGGGTGAGATCCACCTGGGAGGGCCTCCACCTAGTGGAGGGGGAGGCAGGATCCACCTGGGAGGGCTCCACCTGGTGGGGGGTGAGGCAGGAGCCACCTGGGAGGGTGAGATCCACCTGGAAGGGGCCCCACCTGGTGGGGGGAGGCAGGAGCCACCTGGGTGGGTGAGATCCACCTGGGAGGGGCTCCATCCACCTGGTGGGGGGGAAGAGGCAGGAGCCACCTGGGAGGGGCTCCACCTGGTTGGGGGCGAGGCAGGAGCCACCTGGGGGGGTGAGATCCACCTGGGAGGGGCTCCACCTGGTGGGGGTGAGGTAGGATCCACCTGGGGGGGTGAGATCCACCTGGGAGGGCCTCCACCTAGTGGAGGGGGAGGCAGGATCTGCCTGGGAGGGGCTCAACCTGGTGGTGGTGGGAGGCAGGATCCACCTGGGGGGGTGAGATCCACCTGGGAGGGGGGCTCCACCTGGTGGAGGGGGAGGCAAGAGCCATCTGGGAGGGGCTCCACCTGGTGGGGGGAGGCAGGAGCCACCTGGGTGGGTGAGATCCACCTGGGAGGGGCTCCCCCTGGTGGAGGGGGAGGCAAGAGCCATCTGGGAGGGGCCCCACCTGGTGGGGGACGAGGCAGGAGCCACCTGGGGGGGTGAGATCCACCTGGGGGGATGAGATCCACCGGGGAGGGGCTCCACCTGGTGGAGGGCGAGGCAGGAGCCACCTGAGAGGGTGAGATCCACCTGGGGGGCGGGGACAGGATTCCCTAGGACATTCAGGGACAGGTGCACAGCTCCATCTCATGGGTCTCCCTGCACTTCTGCCGCCGCCATCAGCCTCATGATGACCCTTCAGAGACCCTCCTTGCCGCCAGGCTCTGGACCCTGCTGTCCCTGCTCACCTCTTTTCAGCCCTGGGCCACCCCTCTTCTTTAATGTCTCAGGTGCTTCCTCCCCCGACTCTGGCTGGGTGGGTACTGTTCTGCCCTTTCTGGGCACCTGCCCCGTGTGCAGTGACGAGTTTGAGTAAGCAAGTGAGCGGTGGTGTCTCCTTGTCTCTGGGAAGAACCAGTTCTCAGAGGCCTGGGTGGGCCAGAATTCGCGTGTCCAACAACCTCCTTGCACCAGCCAGAGGGGCTGCCTCTGACCCACGGGCACGCACCCGCACGCAACTGTGTCGACGTTCATTTTAGTGCCAGAGCAGTGTTTGCTGCAGAAACTGCTCCTTAAATTCTCCTCGATATGATTTCTCATTTATAAACAAAGTTTGTGCCCAAAGTGCCTTGAAACATTTTTAATAGACTTGATCATGCAGGCTTGACAGGGTCTGTGATGGGGCCCCTGCCCAACACGTCCGGGGCAGCGCTCGCTGTAAGGCACATCGTTCTGTGATCAGGGTTACACAAAATTCGACTTAATTTACATTCACAAAATTAACATACACAATTTTCACCACTCCTAATTAACATACATTTCCAGCTTCAAAGAAATTCTTTAAATCTCCTTTCACAATAGAAGACCACTAGTACACGGTATAGAAGCACTGTAACCAAATTATTTTCAAGAAAATACAGAAGTGAGAAATAGCGACTCCTACAGTCATGTTCCTTCGTCTACCATAAAGTAGGCCAAGGTTCAGTATTAAATAAATAGGAATTCTTTTCTAATAAAAAATTTTACAACAGTTTTCCTAAGGAAATACATTCATAAGACTTTGTTTACATTCTGTTTTACAATGACAAAGACAGCTAGGATTCTCATTTATGAAATGTATCCACAGCACGAGGGTTTATAACACCGTGTCCACAGAGGAGACAGCAGACCTCTCTCGAGCGCTGCCGCGTGAGATTCTGCCAGGGAGGTTTCCGACCCGGAACTTCGGTTCCCTTATGGATGTGGTTGGCCCTGTGCAGTTCAACAAACTGCCCGCCCACCACAGAAAACACCAGCCAACAGCTGAGCCATGAGACATTTGTCAAACAGATGCATCACCAGGCGGTTTACTGTCTCTGGCGTTGAGTGGGGTGCCCCTGAGTCGCTTTCCCTGACTCAGCCTCTGGCTCCGCAGCTGGGAATCGGATCCGGGTCCAGCGGTCCAGGTGAGTTGTTAAGGCAGCTAGAGATGCCGGACCAGCTGGGCTGTGGCCCCTGGGGCCCCGGTGCGCCAGGACCCATCCTGCTCTAGACGAACTCTCCGCGGGGAGTGGACAGAGTGTGTGCCTTCCTGGGGATGTGATCGATGGCTGTGGCTGAGCAGTGAGGCTGGGCTGGGCGCTCACTAACGGGCAGATAATGGGTGAATTTCGTGCTCACAGGGTTGGTCAAAGTGGTCGCACCGTGTAGGGAAAGCAAGCGCCATCCTGTGTGATTTACGGAACGCAGATCTCGATGGGCTTTGTGTCGGCGAAGAGATGCCACGGGGACTCTTCCTGGTTTTTCTCAACACAAAGCCATGAACAGCAGGTTATATACAGACTTTTTCCATCAGGGACTCCGTGTGCACTACTGCAACACTACAAACTGCTGGCAGACCTGGCGCGTGGTGGTTGTGAGAATCTACAGCATGAGAACTTGGTCGCAGCACAGCACAGTCTCCTTTCCTGAACAGGCTGAGCCTGGCCTCTTTAGAAAAGCTTCTAGGAGAGCCCTGAGGCCCCTGAGGTCCTTAAACACCTCTTTCTCATACAAAACCCTGTCTGAGGAACAGGCAAGGGCACAGGAGGCCCCCCACCTTCCGGCTCCCTGTGGCAGACTCCTCAACCCTACGCTCTCGACCACTCCCCCCCAAGGACGGCCAGACAGTGGTCTCCCTCCAGAGGACTGGACAGCGGTGGGGGTCGGGGGAGGAGGGACTCTGTCCAAGGCCATGTCCCTGAGACCCTGGAAGGGGTGGAGGGAGTCTGTGCCACAGCACCCTCAGGGCAGGCCCAGGGATCCCGTGAAGGTCTGGGCCCCATTAAGCTGCCGTGAAGGCCCCATTCTCCTTGGCAGGAGCTGGGCGAGCCCACACGGCCACTGCAACTTGTAACTCAGCGGGGGCGTCTCACAGGGTCAGGTGGGACAGCTCAGGCCAGAGACCAGGTGTGTGGGGGTGGGGGTGGGGCCACACCTGGAGCCCAGGGGCTGCCACACTGACACCTGGGCCAGGGCCAGACGGGTCGCGGCACAAAAAGGATAAGCAAACAAAAGATGTTTCTGCAATCGTACCTACAGTCCTAAGGTGACAGGTAGTTCAAAGATCTGGTAAGTGGACATTAAGACATCACACAGGGCCTAGGCTGCCCACATCCCCAACCCCTGCAAATTGCTCCTGGAACCAGGGCCCCGGGTCTCCCTGGGGGTGAGAGCCCTGCCTGGGCCCAGAATCATGGGCTGGCATCAGGATGGGCAAATCCCACTTTGTCTGGGTCTCAGTTTCCCTGGCAGTGCTGATGAGAGAATGGACACAAAGTGGCAAGAACTCAAACACAGAGGCAGGCTTCTGGGGGCGCAGGGCCCTTCCCGACTCAGGGGTGAGGGTGGAAACAGTAACTCGCGAGCGCCAGGTCAGTTCACAACCAGGGCAGGTGGGCACAAGGACCCACAACAGAGTCTCCTGGCAAGGGCGCCAGCCCAGACCTCCCAGAAGCTGGAGGAGGCCCTGCCCGGGTCCAGGTCCACTTCTAGCCCGCGGGAGCCTCTCTGCAGGTGGCTCCGAGGAATTCCCAGGGTCAGGCCTCGGGGGGGGGGGGGGGGGGGGGCGCACATCTGGTCCCCTGGGACCCATTCTAGCCCACAGAGTCCGGCTGGCGGCCCTATCCCAGCACCTAGACTCCGGATGCGGGAGACCTTAGGGCGGGGCCGTCACAGCGGCGTCTCCTCCTGCTCCAGCGCGTGCGGCGGCGCGTGGCACGAAGGCGGCAGGGACGAGAGCTTGAGCAGCGCGGGGCGGCGGCGCGCGCGGGGCCGCTGGAACGAGCGCCGGCTGTGCACGCGGCGCGCCGCCGCCGAGCGCGCGTGCGCGCCCGGCAGTCCACGGCGCTCCGGCCCCGCCCCCGGCTCGCGGTCGGGGGGCGCTGTGGGCGGGGCCTCGGTGGGCGGGGCCTCGGCGGGCGGGCCCTCGGTGGGCGGGCCCTCGGCGGGAGGGGCGGGGCTCGGGGCGTGCGGCCACTGGGACCGCGCGGGGAGCGGGGGCTTCTCGGCGGCGGGAGGGGACGAGCGTCCGGTCAGCGGCACGTCGGAGCCCGTGTCACCTGCGGGAGGAGACGGCGTGAGCGCAGAGGGCACCTGGCAGGGGCCCTCGGGGAGGAACGGGGGCACGGGGTGGGAAGGGGAGACCCGGAGGCTGCGCTGGGCGGGTTCCCCGCCCCATCCCAGACCGTCAGGCCTTCGGCACAAACTGCGGGTAGGGGGCCATCGCCAACCCTCCAAGTTGACTGCTGGCGCCCCCACACCTGGAGGCTGCCACGTCCCCTCAACGGGCACGTGAATCACAGGGACCCTCCAGCCCACGCCGTGGAACCTTCCCTCTAATCTTCCAGGATGGCTGTGCAGCCAGGAGGGTCCCCAACAGACCCAGCCCGACCCCCACCCCCACTACCTGAGAGGTTCCGGGGCACTTTCAGGCCACGCCCTGGCCGTGTAGCCAGCACGGTCCACAGTGACAGGGTCGGCTGAGGACCTGACCCTGCAGCCCCTCGGCAGGTGCCTGTTCTGCAGGAAGGTGCTCAGTGTAAAGCCCACCCCAGACACAGCTACCCTGCCCAGGAAGTGGTCCTAGCCACGTGGCTTCTCCGGACTCCGGTGTCCTGCTCCAGGGACAAGCAGGGCTCAAGGAAGAGAGAGGGGAAGGTTAGGAGGTTCAGAGGCAGAAGCCAGGAAAAAGCAGGGACTCTGCCCACGTGGCCTCTCCCACAAGCTCGCTTGGAGTCCCCAGTGGCATACGTCCCTGAAGAAATCTCAGCTTGTGCATAAAGCAAATACTGCACCAGGCAGGGATTTGCTAGAACACTCTACAGTGAGGGGTGGACTGCCGCTCCCCCGCCGGACTGGTAGACGCCCCTGTCCACGTGTCCACAGGAGACAGAAACAGGACTTTCCTGCCCTCCTGAGTGAGAGCCCCTCGGGTACCAGCTCCTGTTTCCTGTCTCCTCCCAGGTGGCCACCAGACACCAGAAGGAAATGTGGAATGAGCCCGGACCCTGCAGAGGGGCTGAATCCCCTTCCCTGTGGACAGTAGAGCGAGGACAGCACCTTCTAGGCACCCAGCAAGGAAGCCGGGACACCTGCACTTAGCTGCACCTGCCTACCACCCTTGCCTTGCCCCCTCACACCCCGTCTTCACCCCTGCCCCCGCCTTCTCTGCCCTCCTCTCCCGGTCTTCTCTGCTGGTCTGGTCGGTGGGCTCACCGGCTGTGTGGCCGGCCCCTCCGCTGCCTGTGCCCTTTCCCTGAGTTCTTGAGATGCTGAAGGGGGCCTGTTGCTCTCCTCCACTCACTTCTGTCGCACGGGCTTTAAGCAAAGCCCTGGGGCCTTTAGGGACAAAAGTGTGTTCCCCTTCCCACGCGACCCCCGTCCCGCCTCCACACCCCCCCCCATGCTTAGGCCCCTCTGAGATCATGACTTAGATTCGTGGGCTGAGCACATGGGTTAAAGAGATCTTGAAACAGCTCTGGATCCTGACATCTCAGTTGGAGGAGCTGAGACTCAGACGATCTCCTAAGAAACATGCGGCTGGAAAAGAGGCTTAGAAGGAGGAAGAAAGCTTCTGGAGAGTCTGCAGAGTTCAGGTTCAGAGCAAGAGAGGCGGCCGGCTGAGGGAGAGGAGCTGAGGAAAGAGCAGGCGTCAGGGGGGGTGGGGGGGGGGGGGAGTTACATGTGCGTGGACTCAGGGAGGGTCGTGCGGGGCTGCTCCTCGGGGGCGTCGGCCTGCAGAAAGGAGTCCACGGACTTGCTGCTGAGGCGGAAGGGTGCCAGGCGGTGGAAGTTGCCCGGCGAGCAGGGGATCTGCACACGGGCCCTCTGGGAGGGCACCACAGTCTCCCCTGGCGACAGCCAGGGTGGCACCCTGGAGAGGGTGCTCGGGTCCTCATCCGGGGAGAACACGGGGTTGTCAATCCCTAGGAGAAAGGGCGGCAGCTGGTCAGCTCCCCAGGTGAAGCCGGGGCAGCAGGGAGGGGGGGTGCCACCCTGGGGTCACACACCAGCGCGTCCTGCAGCCAGCACCTGGAAGGTTACCTGGAAGGTCTCGGGTTCTATGCTCTGCATCCCATGCCGTCCCTCTACACGTGGCAGGCAGGGCAAGTGCCGGCTCCCTTCTCCGGAGCAGAGAACCCCGCCTGCCACTCACACCCCACATGGGCCCAGAAGTCCCCATCCAATGACCAGTGATCATGCTCACTTCTGGGACCTGAGGAGGGCCAGCCCGCCTGCCCCTCACCTGAGGGGGAGTCTGTCGCCGTGGTGTCCTGTGTGACGTTTGCCAGGAACTCGATCCCTCCACCCATTTCAGCACCGTAGTCCGGGGCCTCCTCTGGGTCTGAAAGTTCCAAATCTGGTGGCAAGAGAAGGCAGCAGGAGGGAAGTGGGCTGGGTGCACAGACGCCCCCATTTAGTGCCCTTGACTGACACCCTGACCAGCTTGCAGAGTGCCCCGAGGGTTGTCATTAGCCACCTCCTCTGGGTAGCTTGCTGGGTGGCAGTGCCCGGGTGGCCAAGCCAGCACAGGGCTGTACGAAGCAAAACCACACGAGGAGGTTTTCCCTCCTACACCGGGGCCGCGGTGAGTGCCAGCCCTCTGCCCCGGCCCCTCCTCCCCAGCCAGCCTGGCCTTTTGGAGGACAGAGCACCCTGGAGAAGGGGGCCTACTCGGGGGGGGGGGGCACTAACTTCTTGTGGCTACAACATGAGTGGAGACTGGGACAGGGGATGTGGAGCCCACCTGAAGGGCGCCGCCCAGCGGAGTGGCTGGGGCCCTAACGGCAGCTCCTTACCCGAGGCAGGACAGGCAGGACCCTGCGGGCAGGGAAGGGTCCCCCTGGCAGGACGGTGCTCCGTATACCTCTCCCGCCCCATCACACGCCCCTGCGTCCCCGCTGGTGAGCGCTTTGCTGTGGCCCCAGCCAGTACCTTTCTCCTTAATGGTGAAATTGTGCACGGGGCTCTCCATGGGCAGTTTCCCATTGGGAATGCTGCTATTTCTCTGAGAAACAAAAGGAAAACTGTTAGCAGGTGTGGGCACAGCGACACCAGGACCCCGACTGCCCCAGCCGTTCCGGGGCGAGGCCCCGCTGGGGCCGCCTGGAGCCGTCCAGGGCCACTCCTGCTCTGTGAGGGGGCTACAGAGGTGAGTGGTGCAGAGTCTCTGCCCAGGCCTGTCCCTGGGGGATGCCCTGGTGTGAGCCCACGGTCCCTCTGCCAACAGCCCCGTGCCTGCCGCCCTCACCCGCTTCTGGGCACGTTCCCTCTTGTACAGTTTCGCTGCCTTCTTGTTCTGATTGATCCCAAGCTTGGCCGACTTGAAGGATTCCAGGCGCTTCCGCATGGTCCTGTGGAAGATCTCCTTGTCCTGCTTCTCGTCTTCGTTCGGAGTTAGCTCGTGCCGACTGTAGAGATGCTTGTACTGGGGGAGGGGCAGCCGGGCGGTCACAGTGGGGACACCTTGCATGGCTGGGTCCCCCCTGCAAAGCCAGCCAGACAGAACTGGGGACGTGAGGGCCCAGGCTGAGCCCCCCCACCTCCTGCCAGCTATCTGGGCCTGAGTGTTCTCTGCACTCAGGACCAGGACCCCTGTGCCAGGGTGAGGACCCCACCCCGGGCTCGGCACACCCACCTCCTGCCGGGGCTTGTACAGGTACTGCTGCAGCGTGTGGTGAGTGGCCATGTCCTCTGTGTCACGGATGCTCCTCCTTCTCTGCTCCAGGGACTGCATATCCAGGCACACGGCACTGACGTTCTCCCTCCTACGCGGGGGTCACAGTGATCGCCCGCCCTCCCGGCCCCTCACCCCATAAGCCCGGACACCTCCAGCCTCCTGGAAGGCCCGTCCTGGGAGTCTTCTCCCTCAGGGTTTCAGCCAGACCCCAAGAGGACTCCCCACCCTCCCCCGGGGCTCCCTGACCCCCTAACTCAGCCCAGCCCAGCACCTGCACACCAGCTGACGAAGCCCCAGCCAAGCAGCATGGCCCAGCACAGGAGGGAGGTCCTAAGTCCAGGACCAGTGTGGGGGCGACCAGGGATGGGGCTTCAGCCCCAAACCTCTGCCCTGCCAGCTTCCTCTTCTCTTAGTCTCACACCAGGGCAGACACTAACCTTACTGCAAGTGTATCTGTGCAGGGGAAACTCGTGGCACCCGTGTCCACACCCTGCGCTCCTCTCTGCGCCCCTCCCTGGGGTCCAGTGCACACCCCATTTACACTCTCAGTTGCCTCAAGATGCCCACTGGCCAGTGTGTGCCCAGAGGGGCCCTGCTGCCTGTGACTAGGAGAGCCTGGGAAGCGCAGGTCAGGGGAGATCGCCGCCCACGGCAGCCTCCAGGGTCGTGGCGGGAGGTGCCCAGGTGAGGGGTGGCTTCTGGAAGAAGCCCGTGTAAATGTGGGCACGTACAGGAGATAGGAGACAGAGGCCTCCACAGTTGAGGGCCGCGGTGTGCTGAAGTCCACGTTGACCATGTTGTCAGTGCTGGGGGAGCGGATGAAGGCCAGGGACCCACGGCGTTCTCCCTGCGGGGAGGAGGCAGACTGTGCCAGCCCACACCGTGGAGTGCCTGGAGGCCAGACAACCACCAGCCTCTGGAGAGCTCAGGCCGCAGGTAAGGGCTCGCTTGAGCCGAGTGGTTGGTGGCTGGTGGCTTGAAAAACTAAAGACAGAAGCAAGTGTGAAGAACCCAGCCCCTCAGCGAGCACGGCGCACCAGGGAACGCCGCAGCTCCCCACAGGACTGGGGATGTGTCCCTTGTCCCCACTGGGGGTCCCAACCAGCTGCCCTCAGTTACCCCAGGAGGGAACCCCCAGGCCTCTGTCCAGAATTGAATCAGATCAAAACTACGTACAGCAGAGCCCTACGTGAATGAAAGTCAAAAACAGCCACTCTCCTTGGGTGGGAGTGTGGAGCCCTGTGCCAAGGGGGCCACAGAGAGAAAGCAAGGGCCCCTTAGGGAGGGCATGGGGCTGTGAGGGCACCAGAGTGAGGGGCTGACGTGGCCGTGCAGGAGACTCAGAGGCACAGCCCAGGAGGACACATCACCCCTGCTGTGACCTGAGCCGGCAGAGCCAGGCCTGACCAGGGAGGAGCCCACGTCACGGGCCAGGGGCACTCAGTGTGCTGGGCAGCAGGGGCCCTGACAGCAGCCTGCATATCCCACGTGGGGGCTGGGGGCCTTGGAGTGTCCAAGGGACATAGGACTTGGCCAGAAGAGAGGGACAGCCCCTCCTGCCAGTCCCACCAGGCTCTAGGCCACGAAGGCCTCTGCAGTCCCACCAGGCAAGAGGTTCGTGCTCTTAACTTTCCCAGCCCAGGGTCAGAGGTGCAGACAGACGATGGCCTTGTCCCTGCTGGTGCCTGGAGCTTCTGGGTTGGGATTTCGGGGGGACCAGGGTCGGCACTAGCCCAGTGGGTGGTGTAGAGGCCCTTCCTTTTCCTCATCTCCCTGTGTCCCTGCCCCTCTCTGTCTTGTGGTGACCCCAGGCTGTGCTGGGGTGTCAGGCTATATATTTGGGGTGGACAAGCCCACTGGAGGACTCACTTTCCGCTCTGAAGGGACAGGTGCTTCCAGGGCTCTGGCTGTGCCCTCCGTGTGAGGTCCGTGGGGTTTGCCAAGGTGGCCCCGTCCCTCCAGATGAAAATGCGGACCCCTAGCTCACCAGGCTCTGTGTAGGCCTGAGCTGATGAGATGCCCGTGACCTCGGGGCCTAAGGGCCATGTGTGCGGACACACATGGGGCAAAGGCAGCTGGGTGATCAACGCAATGGCCAAGACATGGTCACACACGTGTGCACTGAGAAGCCAGGAAGCATGTGGCCACTGGGGAGGGGGGGCGGGAGGAGTGGGATTTGACCTGAGCCCTGCCATGACCGAGTCACTTGGACACATCCTGTACTGACCAAGTGGCTGTGAGTTGGCACAGGGCACGTGGCATCAGAAACAGCAAGATCCAGAGCGTCACCGTGCAGCAGGGCTAGTCCCTAACCCCCCACATGCTCCTGAGCCCGCTCGTTTTCCCCACACCCTGGACGCACCCACCAGCCACTGGTTGGTGGGGAGCTTTCTCCGGCCCATCAGCCTCAGGGACACGGGAGCGGACTCATTTGCCTGCGGAAGGCAGGGGTTCTGTGGGTGCAGGAGGGTCCTGCTTACCTGCAGGGCCGGGGGACGTGGAGGCCACCTCAGAACCACAGCCTGTTACCAGGCATGTCCCATGTTGACCCCACAGGACTCAAGACCTCCTTGCTGCATTCCCCTTTGTGCGCATGCGCGTACGTGGATGAGCGCGTGTAGGCACGCATGTGCATGTCTGTGTGCACTATGTGGGGGTGGAGGAGTCACGACTCCATAATGCCCTACCTGGCCTCAGACCTCAGACCCACCAGGCGTCCTGCAGGGAGCTGTAGGAGAGGGCTCTGTGCCCCAGCTCCCACAGCCATTCTCAGGGCTTTGCGTCATGAACATGTCAACCCCCGCACGGGGCTGCCTGGGCCTCAGGGTGCAGACAGACGTGCATGTGAGGTGCAGGCCCACTGCCCTAGACCCCATGGCTGGCCACATCCCATGTCTGCGTGTTGTTTTAGCCCCCAACCCAACAAAGAGAACAGACAGAATGTTCTGGTACCTCAGCCACATAGCTAATGGCATCTTTCAAGTTGAGTTCGTGGAAAACATTCAGAATCCGATCTCGTGACTTCTGTGCCGACCTTCTCATAAGGATTTTGCTAAGGAATTTCCTATCGAAATTGGACCACCTGGGGGGTCAAATCAACACAGATGTTAACACTTGGGAGGATCGTGGGACCCTGGCAGCATGTGGGGGCAGGGAGCAGCGGGCCCCCTCTCCCACTCCCAGACCTGTAATGGACGTGGTCTCCCAGGAGCTGAGACCCGGGAGATTCCCGCCCCTCCCCTCCGAAATTTATTTATTTACGGTAACAACCTTGAGGGTGAGATTTAAAATAAGAGGAATAACCCTCAGGGGCTCTATTTCCCCATCAGTGTTCTTCCTGTCAGAACATAGAATTCTGAATTCTGTTCTCTCATTCGATACAATATTGCAACGTTTTCCACCTGACGGTTACCTAACACTCTGGAAAGGGTAGGGCAGGCTGAGGACAGGGCCCTGGGGCCCTGGCTACAGTGAGAGGGACATATTTTACCTGCAGAGGGACTGGCTAGAGCAGGAGGACCCTCTGAGCTCCCACACTTAGAGAGAACCAGGCTGGCCAGAAGGAGGCTTTAAATCCAGCACAATTAGAATACTGGCCAGTGGTCTGGGGCAGAAGAGGGTGTGGCCAGGCCAGAATTGCAGAGGAACATCTGGCTGAGGTCCAGTGGGCCTTGAGCTAGACATTGAGGGGGAGGGGTTGCCCGAGGAGGCGAGGTCTGGGGGGGGGGGGGGAGTCCCAAGGGGAGGGCGCTGCAGGAGGAGGGGTCCTGGGGGAGAAGGATCCCAGAGGGAGAGGGGTTTCAGGGGGAGGAGGAGTCCTAGGGCAGTCGGGGGTCAAGGGGGTGGGGTTCCTGGGAAACAGGAGTCCCAGGAGAAGGGGGTCTCAGACGATTTGGCAAGTACCCTTGTTCTTCAGTCAGCCAGTGCTTTGTGAGGTTGGTTTATGGGGAATGTCAGCCGCCCTTTCTACCCTGTGGGTCCTCCAGTTAAAACTGAGGGCAGAGACGAATGTGCCTCCAAATTTCCCCATTTCAGTCCAACCAGGGGCACCTAAAGCCACTTACTTATCTCTGAGATAGTTGTGTCCAATTTGCCCTGATATGTCCTCGATGGCAGAGAGGATGTGGTCGAAAGCCTTTCACAGGAAAGAGAAGTGGGCTGGCATCACTCGAAGGGCTACCCCTGCCTTGCCCTGCCTCGCCCCTGCCCCCCCTCCCCCACCCCAGTCCCCTACCCGGCCATGCAGCTTCTCATTGAGTTTGGGTTCCCGGTGCTGGCTCCTTTTCACCTTCAGCCACTGCACCAGGGGCTTGATGGTCAGGCCCTGGAAGACAGGTACTGACCCAGACGGCGGGCAGGCTCCCGCCCAGGGCCCACCCTGGCCCACGGCACCCCCAGTGTGTGAACCCGTACTTGTACCCCCTCCACAGGCACACGGGGTGAAATGGGCCGCCCTTATCCACAGACCTGACCTGCTCGGAGGGTCCCCCGATCAGCTCCTTAGACTTCCCAAAAGCAAGGAGAAGTGGGACACCTTCCTGGGCGTGTCTGGTCAATAAAACCCTAACTGGGGCTTCGTTAACCAGCGGCAGCACAGGAAGAACATTTTCAGGCCAAATCGTGCTGCGTCCCCTGTGGGGCCACATGAAAACCTACAAAACGTCTCCTAGTTACTAAAATTACAAAAACCAATTAGGGCCTGGAGGCTGGAGAGGCTAGAAACAGAGCGCCCCGCTGGCGTGGAGAGGTCGGGGGTGCGGCGGCCGCGTGCCCTCCACCCTACCTGGAAGACGACCGTGAAGAAGACCACGATGATGGTGGTGCTGACGAAGAGGTTCCGCTCCTTCACCTTCTGCTCGTCCAGAAGGACGACCAGAGCGAAGGCCACGGCCCCGCGCAGGCCGCCGTAGGACATGACCACCTGGTCTATGATTTCCAGCTGCACCATCCGGTACCGGTTCAGGACCCAGGTCTGCAGGACCACACCTGCGGGCGGGGAGCGCACTGAGCTCCGGGCTCCTCGAGGGCCTCAGGCCAGTGGCAGCCACCGCCCTGGGGGCACAACATGTGGGACTCCCCTCCAAGGGCAGTGACGGTGACAGGTTCTGTCCCGGGCAAGGGGTCAGGGAAACTGCACGCTGTAGCCCTACTCTCCCCAAACCCTCTTGTCCACACCAGTGCTCTCTCCTGGCCACAGGTCCGACCTGCCGCTGGGGATACTCCGCACCCCGCATTTGTGGCTGGAAGCTGCTCCACACAGCTCTGGGAATTCGCAGGTGTCCCTGTGACCGGGCTGCAACACTGAGGCCTTGTGCTCTTGCCTCCAGGACCGGGACCCTGCTCTGCTCTGTCAGCCGCTCCCTGGAGCCCTCAGGCCCTGGTGAGCTCAGGCAGAGTGGGTGGTGGCCTCGCCCTGGCACCGCACACCAGGGAGTGGCAACCAGGGCCGGAGCAGGCAGGGGGGCTCCTGCCTCACATGAGCCTCAATCTGCTCATCAGTGACTGCATCCGCCATGAGTCCTCGGGAAACCAGATGGATTCCTCTAGGTTCTAGAACCTTCCACCCTGACCCCCAGCTATCCTAACTCCATCTCAAGGTGCCGAGGCCGTGACAAAGCCTGGAGTTTCGATGAAGATAACCCACGGCCTGGCCGTGGTGAGGCTCCCCAGCAGCTCCCAGACCCGCCGCTCACCGGGCACGAGGGCTGTGCTCGAACACCACGTGCCTGGTTTCCACAGCCGGGCCCCAGCGCCTGCCCCCACTGTGCCCAGCGTCCCTCAGTCATCCCCCCTGCCCCCCCATCTCCCCCGCACCCCTGTCATCGCCCCCCACCCCCTCCCCCCTCCCTGGTCCCCACCGTCCCCCAGCGTCCTCACCAATGGCCCGGTACACGGAGATGAAGACCAGTGTCAGGAGCACAAAGGCCGTGTTCCACTTCCAGATGCGGGGGTTCACGGCCGAGATGCCCAGGAACATGAAGATGATGGTCTCTGCCCCACTGGCCAGCATCTTCATGGTGTAGCGCACGGTGGTGGCCGACTGTTCCGAGATGTTGGCCTTCACGTACTTCTGACAGCAGATGCCGCAGAAGGTGATGCTGGAGGCGGGACGGGCACACAGTGAGGCTGGGGGCTGAGACTCTGGCCCGTGTCCGGGCACATGCCCACCCTACTGGTCGGCGTGCTCGGCTCTGCTTAGGACCGGGTGCAGTCCCGGCCCCCGACGCCCCAGGATCTGAACCCTGAGCCACCCAGCGGGCCGCCTCAGCGTCTGTCCTCAGCCCGGCGGTGGCTGGCTCTGGGGGGAGGTGCCAGGGCAGATTCGGGTCATGGGGGTGCCAGCCAGCCTCCCACCCAGAGCATCCGGAAGGGGCTGCGTGTAGGCAGAGCTCACGGACAATTCTGTGGAAACACCAACTCCTTATTTAAAACCTGAATAGACCAGATTCTTCACCCCCACAGTGCCTTCTCACCCCTTAGAGGGAAGCGGGCCAGGCGGATGGGGGCTGGGAAGAGACCCACAAGGTTGTGCCCCAGGAGAGGGAGGGGCCCCTCTCCCTCCACCCGTCACCCCCCCTCCCCCTCCCAGGCACAGCTGCTTGGCTGTGCTGTGGGTGGGCCCTGCCCTACCCCTGCACACCAGCACGGCCCGTGGCCCACGAGCTGTGTGGCTCTGGCGCTCTGGGCCGTGGGAGCGAGGGGGACTCACGCCAGGATGGCCGACAGTGACAGCATCTCGGAGGTGAGGTAGGACAGGTAGGAGATGACGAAGACGAAGCCGGGCTCGATGATGCGCACGTGCTTGGTGAAGCGGGTCACCAGCGACAGCAGGAAGGCGAAGACGACCCCCACAAGCGTGCCCCCCAGGCTCACCACGAAGAAGGACACTGCGGGGCCGAGGACACTGGCTGAGCCGCCTGAAAGGCCCTTTGTGGCCGGGCGTGGCTGGCCCCTGCGTGTGGGCACGGCCGACCGGCTGTCCTTCCAGACCATTCCTTTCATCGTGGGTTGCCTGGTAACCCCCACAGAGGCGCCAATAACTCAGCAAACAAGCGTCCAATTCTCCCCCTGAGAGGCCACCAGGCACGTGGAGAGCTGGGAGGCCTGGCTCCCCTCCCCCATCATGGAGAAAGCCCGACAAGGGGGCCTTGGGCAGGGCTGTCCCTGCACCCCTGATACAGCCAGGCTGTCATTGTCCCTGCCCAGAGGAACGTTTCTCCAGAACCACCCAGGACACCAGGGCCCATGTCCTCCAACCAGACATTCTGGTGGGCCTAACAGGGCTGCAGCCCTTGCCTCCCCAGGGTGGCGGGACCCAACAAAATTGTTTTCATAAAACACGTTGGGGACAGGAGGGATGGGCACCGAGACTTTTCCCACACAGGCTGTGGGTCCCAGGGGCAGGCCTGGTGTCAAAGCCTGGAGGTGGTCCACATGCTGGAGAAGAGACGTGGCCCCCACATTCCCCAGGTGTGCGGACCCACCAGCCACACACCTATGCCTTTCACGCAATCCACGCCAGTCACCTTGTCACCACCCAGCGTCACGAAAGATTCGAACACGTTGTAGAGGACCTGGGGGGACAGAGAGGCAAGCATGACATCGGGCCGGACCTCGGCCAGTGCTCACCTGATCTCAGGCCTCGGGCCTTGAGGACTTGGTCTGGGTCAAGCAGGCCATGGTGGCCTGTTCAGGAAACAAAAAATCACCGGGAGGAAATCATCACAGAGCATCACAGAAAAGAAGATGAAGGCCAAAGACGAGCCAGCGGGTGGGATACGAGAGGCAGAAGAACATTCTAGAGGGAACTAGAACCTTTACGAGCAAACGTCGTCCTTTCCTACTATCAGCAAAGCAGGGGTGACCACAAATTTAACCCGCTACATTTAATTCTGTTTCATGTTCCAAGATGAAGCCAGAGTTTCTTTTTTAGTGACTCTGCTGTTGCGTTAACTCCCGATTATAGGATCACGCCCCTTGGTGTCTTTGCATGTTGACGTTTAAACCTCATTCCACCAAGATGTTGCAGATGAAAGGCTCAGGAAGGGCATGCGAGGCCACAGCCGTGGAGGCTGTGCTGTGTGTCCTATGCTGAGCCCTCCACACCCAGGGACCGAGGGTAGGACGCAGGTTCCTGGGGAAACAGCTGGTCTCTGAGCCCCAAGCCTGAACTCTCCAGGTCTGCTCAAGGGGACAGAGGACCCCAAAAGGCGGGGTGTGGAGCTGTTTCTACAACAGGAGGCGCACAACAGGCCTGATGACTCTCGGGTGCTGGGCAGAGTGTGGGCACACAGCCACCAAGGGTGCTGGGGGCTGGACCACAGCCTGGGTGCCTCCATGGAGACGCAGGTGGGAGGGGAGACGAGGCTCAAGCCAGCTGTAAGTGGAGAGCTCCGTGGCTCAGCCATGAGTTAGAGCTTCTCCAGAGAAACGGAGCCACGGCACAGAGCAGCCCAGCCTCAGAGGAGCTGTGTCTTATATTTCTGATTAAGTTTGAAATTAATTCTCAAATTCCCCGAGAACGTCTTATCTGCTACAGAAGAAATCTGGTGCAGCACAAGCTTAGGGTCTATCCCTCTCCTGAACCCTGAAGGAACACGGAGAGGGAGAATTTCTTAGGCCACAGGTACTTTTAGAGCAAGAGGGACCTTCACGTCCTGCTGTGTCTGCAAAGCCCTCGGGGAGAGGCGACAGGCTGGTGGGGCTGGCCCAGAGCAGGTGCTCGGAGATGCAGCACGCGGCTGACCTGTGCAGGGAAGGCGCTCTGTGCGTGCCTCCACCTTACCCGTAACGCACTTGCACAGAGGTAGCGGCCCAGTGTCGGGCTGGGTTTCGACAACTCCGTGCTGGCCACTGTGATGCTGAGACAGTGCTCCCACATTTCATGCACCTTCTGTTCACTTTACGGATCTGTTGTGGCCTCACACCCTGACCGAGAGTCCTCCCGCCCCTGCCCACCCACCCCGGCCCCGCCGAGCTCCCGGGCTCCGCCTCCTTCCTGGAGACCGAGGCGCTTCATGGGTACGGTCAGCGCTCGATCGTCTTCCCTCCTAGGTTCTGGCGAGATCTCACTGTCTCTTTAGTGGCTCCCTTAGGGAAATCAGGGCCGGGGGCATCGACTCTGGACCCGGAGTTAGAGGCGTCCCGCTCTGGCAACTGGTGGTGGGGTTGGCAGTGAGGTGTTATCAAGACGGGAGAAGAGTGTTCGAAGAACCGATTGAACAGGCAGTCATTCGGAGTTGGGAGGAAGTGAGAGAGGGGACAGCATGCGATGGGGCTGCGGGGGAAACCTCCTCCAGTCAGAGCGGTGGGGGGCGGGGGGCAGAGGGAGAGCACCCCCCACACCCATCTCAGGCTTCTCGCGGCACCTCCTCAAGGCTGATTTCTCCGCCCACAGCACCGAGGCCCTGGGGCCGCCCAGCACCCGCTCACCACAGTGACGGCGTCGTTCAGCAGTGACTCCCCAAAGACGATGATGAATAGGACCTCGTTGACGTGCACCTCCTCGAACACAGCCAGGACGGCCACCGGGTCCACGGCGGCTATCAGGCTCCCGAACAGGAGGAAATCCAGCAGCCCGACCTTCAGGTCTCCTGCAGGACAGGCAGGGCCGTCAAGGAGAGCCCTTCGGGGCCCGGCTGGGCGAGGACCTCTGAGCCCCGCACACCAACTCCCCTGGCCTTCTCGGGGGCTTCTTCAGGCTTCCGTCCTCCTGACTGCCGGCTTAGAAGCCTCTCAGATGGGACTCCCTCTTGGGCCTGGGGCTGGCTGGTTGTGGAACCTGGGTCAGAGCTGCCTGCCTGCCTCCCATGGGCTCCCACAGCCTTCAGGAAAGGCTGGTCTCACCCCCACTGGGGACTGACTGCCCCTCGTTCTTCCCTTCATCCACCCTGGGGCCTGCTTACTCCCTCCTGGGGGGCCCACCGGGAGGCTGCTGTGAGCAGATGAAGGACCTGGGGGGCTCGGCCATGCACAGCATGGGATCAGACCCCTGCCCTGGGCCGTCTGCGGTCCAGGGTTAGGGCTCGAAAGGGGGTCAGGGGCTCAACAGGCATGGGAGAAAGGCTTCCCTGGAAAGTGATGTCTCCGCCCAGATGAGAGCCACCAGGACCCAGCCTGGGGGGACGTGATGGAAGGGGGCAGGGGAGGGGCAGGCCTCACAGGGTCCTGGGGCCACAACTGGCCTGGGGAAATCCTGGGGGACTCCAGTAGGAGGGGCCACCAGGGAGGTTTGAGGGACAAGAAGGGAGACGAGGGCTCAGGGTGGGGCGGGGGCGGGGGGGGGTAGGAAGGGACCTTGGAGGAGCAGGTCCTCAGAGTGAGCTCAGCTCTGCTTCTTGAAATGGCCCAGTGGGTTCCTGGTGCCCTTGGGGGCAAGGGTCGTGCTGAGATGCACTTTCCAACATTCCAACATCTCAGTCTCCAAAGCGGCACCAGGCCGCACTCACAGCCGCACGGCAGTCCGCACCGGACACACAACCTCTGGGACCCGAGGACGGTTGCCTCATCCCGGCTCTGTCCGGGACTCACACCTGCTCTCAGCTGGGCTGCTCTAAGGACGGCCTTGTCCGGGAGCCTTCCTGGCACTGAGCCGCCTTCCCGGCCTGAATGCACTGAACCAGACCTCAGGCCTGGAGGGTATCGGGGAGGCCCACGTGGGTGGGGAGACACAGAGGCCATGCGTGGGCTGGACCGCTACCCCTCCAGGCACTTGGGCCCTCTCCAGGTCTAGGACAGGGCTTCCGCAGGAGCCCAGCTCTCCCTTAGGGCCACGCAGGGCCCCCTGGAAGGTTGTCTCCTCGGAGAGACGTGGCCCTGGAGGGAGCTCCCCGTGAGCTCTGAAAACCCGGCAGCCTGGCTCCAGAGTCTGTGTCCCGAAGAAGTGGCAGGTGTTAGAACCAGCTTCCAAAGGGTTTAAAATGTGCCTTCTGAAATGGGAATCGTAGGGTTTGCTTTTCTACCTCCAGGCACTGTTGGTGAGGCAGAGGTGAGAACACAGTCCCTCCTGGCTTCAGACACGGGGGCTCCACATGCACATTCCACATTTTGGGGCCGTCCCGTCTTTAAACGCCTCCTGGCTCGTGGGTCTCTCACTAAGGGCCCAGACAGACCCGGTGGTACATTCTGGAAGCCAGCCACTCCAAGCAGGAAGTGTCCCGGGGCCAGCCTGCTCTCCTCCCTGGGGCAACAGTCTACCACCCACTGGCCCTCTCTGACTGCCTGAAGCCTCTGCTGGGCCTAGCCCCGGCTGGCCCGTCCAGACACCCATCCAAGATGCCCACTGCCAGCCCTACCTATGGCCTGGCCTAGGGTGACTTTTCCTCAGAGGGGTGCCCCGGCCATTGGACTACAGAGACCGATTGGTCCCTGCCTCCCCAGCTCCTCAGATGCCTTGCTCCGGGTGTCTAGGGACAGGATAGGCTCATTGGCCCCTGGGTGCTGTTCTGATCTGTGACTTTGGCTGATGCCTAGCCTTGACCACCTGCATCCTTAGGGACTCCTGCTCTAAACCCCGGGACTCTCCCCTGTGTCCAGTGGCTAGAGATGGCCCTGCCATCCTAGATGTACCCAACCACCTAGAGGCATCACCAGTAAATGCACCCGGGGCTTACTCACCTCCAGGGCCCGGCCAGACGTGTTTGGCCCCATGTCAACCTTAGGGGGTTTCTCTGGGCTGAGCCTGGAGGCGGTGCCAGATGGCAGTGGGGGCTCCAGGAAGCATACGTGCTCCCCATGGGGTGAGGACAAAGTCCCAAGGTGACAAATGGGACAGGTGAGGTGACTCTTCCCGTCAGGGGACCTTTGGCCTCTCTTTCTCAATGCATGTCCTTTGTCATCAAGGTTTCGAGGCCTTGATCCACACAAGGAATGCTGTGCAAGGCTGTTCCTTCAGCCGGACGGAAACCACTGATCCGGGCCCGTCCCTGGGAGTCTGGTTCGGCAGGTGGTGGTGTTTGGGGCCTGTGGTGCCAGCACCCACTTCTCGTCGGTCGCCCCCAGTGCCGGACGCTAACCCTGTAGACCCATGATGCAAGCGGCCAGCCACAGCGGCCCCGGAACGGGCAGCGTCTAGGGCTGCGCGCACATCCGCGCAAGGCCTCAGCTGAGCCCCTGGCCTCACCTGTTCCAGTTTCCCAGGCAGATAATGGCCAGCTCCCGGGTGGGTGGGGCGCACCTCGGCCGTACGCCAGGGATGGATTAAGTAACCCAGACCGCGGGAGACACTGGCAGGGGCAGGAGGGGCACCGGTGACCGTGCAGAAGCTGGCGCGGCTTTTCTTGCAGGTGGGGTGGGGGCGCCCGGGCCGCCGCTGCCCAGGTGGGTGTCTACCAGGCTCCACAACCGGCCTCTGCCCAAGGGGCCTTCTCCTCCCTCTCCCTGGAGGCTTGCTGGCAGGGGAGTGAGGCCTGCCCCCACCTCCTTGCTGAGGGGGAGGGACCGCAGCTTGGCCGACTCACCCACCCCACCCACCCGCCAGCCTGGTTGGACGGGGCGTCATTCCCAGGCAGGACACGAACCTCAGCCTGGGGTTGCCTGGACAGGCTCTTGTTCATTCATTAAACCTTACTGTAAACATGCCAAGCGGGTTAAGTGGACCCACCGGTGACATCTGTCACCCCAACCACTCATCCCCTTTTTGGGTCTGTGTTCTGTACCGAGCGTTATTAAGTGGAGTGCCCAGAGCCTGCTCCCGCAGAGCCCAGCCCAAGGACCCCGCACCGGGGACCCCACCCAGAGGACCCCCCTGCAGACGGCATGCCCACTCACCCATCAGGCCGCTGAGGAAGACGCCGTAGAGGGACAGCCCGGTGGTGGCCGCATTCCACACGGTGCCCACGACGGCGTACAGGAGGATGGTGCCCAGGTTGCCAAAGAAGAGCCGGTTGGGCATGAAGTAGCCGGCGTCCAGCACGATGGGGGGCAGCAGGTAGAAGAAGAAGACAGTGGGGGTGAGTGTGAAGGAGGCGATGTGGTCGGCCGCCCAGACGATGCCGCCCAGCACCAGGCCCAGCACGATGAGCAGTGCACTCTCGGGGACGACGCTGGTGACCTTGTGTGACAGGTGGAAGCCTGCAGGGGAGGGGGGCCGTCAGGGGCGCCGGGACCCCTCCGAGCGAAGCTTCTGGTCCAGGGCCACCGCGGGCCCCTCCCACACGGGCAGATTTCATTCTGGAAACGCAGCGGGCTCTGGGGCTGACGGAGACCAGAAGCAGCTCTCCCTGTTCACGTCTGGGAGTGGGGGCTGCCTGGTGGCTCTGTGGACAGGCCGGCCTCCTGGGAGGGGCTGTCCCAGCCCACAGGACAGACACGGGCCTGGGAAGTGAGGCTCCACGTCTGCGTCTGTGGACGCTTCCCTCCGGCCCCACTCATGTGGCCAGGAGGCCCTGCCAGTCCACTGTCGACTGCTGTCCCCTCGGGACCTGGCCCCTGGGACACCCTCCTCAGGGTCTCCTTGCCTTTGAGGGGTGGGTCTGGGGCAGACAGAGACTCCCATGACAGTCGGGCTGCAGGGGGCGGCTCCTGAGCCCAGGGCACCCTCATCCCAGGCCCCGCGTGGCCCGTCCCCTCATCCCTCCATGCTGCCTCACCCAGCTTGTCTCAAGGTGCTGGAGCCTGAAGTGCGGCTGCCTTTTAACCTGCCCTGGTGGGACTCGGGGGGCTCCGGAGGTCCCCCTGCTGGCAGCCGGCTGCCTGGGCCCCGTGGCCCATCACCCTTGCAAAGACCTTAGGGTGCAGAGGCCTGTACTCTGAGTGAGGCAGGCTCACAGACCTCCCAGGGCCCTTTTCTCCTTCTATTGAGTTTGTTCTATTTTAAGACTCAGAGAAAAGGTTAGAAGAATTCCTAGGATGTGTTCCAGGTGGCAGCAGCTGCCTGGCCAGTGAAGCTCCCCATCCGGGCTTCCGCTGCCCCGGACTGTGCCACTCTGTCCACCCCAGGCACCACCTCCCTGCTGTCCGTGCCCCCTCCCCTCTCCCCCCGAGTCTGTGGAAACCTCTCAGACCTTCTGGTTCCACCAGCCTCTCGCTCTAAGGTCTCCTACCCTTGGTCAATGATCTCTCAGGTCTGACAATGGGTGTTGACCCATGAAAATCCTCTTTACAATTTCCCCGTTTTGCCGTCCTCACTGGAGCGCCCGTCTTACTGAGATTGTGTTGGCCCTTTTCTGGGAGGTTGAGCTCTGTGGGGACTTCCCTTCCATTTCTTGGGTCACATTTTACCCCAGGTGTCCTCCCCCTTCTCTTTCCTACAACATCGTATGGCCGCCAGCTGCTTCTTCGCCCTATTCGTGCCTGACCTCACTTTATACGCACTCACGGTGCAGGGCAACTTTCTGATTGCGGCTTCTGCCTCATATGGGCTCACGTGAGCTAGAGTTTGGGGCGGGATGTTGCTGTCCTTGTCCTGTGGTCTGGGCGCCCTCCTGGGACCCTCGTTCCGTGCTCTCAGCTGGCATCATGTTGGCAGCCAGGGCCGGGCCTTCTGGGCTTCTGCACTTCTGGCCACCCAGCCCAGGCACGAGGGAGGGTGACAGTTTCAACCAGCCACGGCCTCTGGTTGTTGGGAATTCTTGGTGAGAGAGGCCAGCCCTGCAGGCGGGCTCTCCCCATGCCCGTGACCCCTTCCAGAAGGCAGCTGCACTGTAATGAGCTAATTAAACGGAAGACTTGATTGACTCTTAAGTGGCAATTTGCTGGTGGTTCAGCTATTAAGCATATAATGGGCATTTTAGGAGCCAGTAAGCCGAGTTCCTGTGGGGGAAACGCCCTGTGGTCACTGGCCCGAACTGCAGGGACGCAGTCAGGGATGTGGCTCCCAGTCAGGCTGAGTCACCACAGGCAGACCCCTTCTTCCCGCATCAGGTCACTGTGAAAAATCCCTGACTCTAGGGTGGAGGCTCAAGGCACAGCCATGGCCTCTGCTGCAACCCCACAGGGGGAGGGGGGGGGCTGGGCCTCTGGGAAGTGGGGAGGGAGAGAGGGAGGGGGAGCAGGAACTGAGAGGCACATGCCTCACCACGGCCACCAGAAAACCCAGCACCCGGCGTGCTCAAGTGGGCTTGGCCACCAAGACTCCAGTGGCAGGTGGCAAGACCCGATGCCCTCTCAACCCTTGTTTGCTACACCTCGTTAGAGAAGGATCCAGCAAAGGCAAATCTGAGCAGTGACCCAACGACCTCCTCAGGACCCACAGCTCGGGGCCTCCACATCTGGCCTGGCCCAGAGCCTGAGCCATGACCACGGAGAAAGGCCCTGCGTCCTAAGGCCATGTGCCAACAGGGTGGCTGTGACCTTGGGAAACGATTAGGTGGTGCAAACTTCCGCCTCAAAATCCCACGGCATTTTCTGGGGAAAAGCCAAACCTCATAGGCTGGACAGGCAGGGAACGTCTGAGCCTTTGAGGAGCCCACGGAGCTGGCTTTCCCATGTGCCCTGCCGAGGGAGAGGGCAGACAGCGATTCAGGATGTGCACCAGCCATGCTGTGCTGACCCCGGGCCCAGCCACGGGCAGAAAAGCTTTGCAGAAAGCGGCTCCCCACATGCCTCGAACACTGGAGAAGCAGCAGCTCAGCGGCGTAAACCCCAGCTCGGCAAATATTTGAGCTGCTAATGCAGGCAGGGCACGTGGTGCGTACTCCTAGGACTGACAAGACAGAGTGACAAGAACAGTAGAGGACAAAATCAAAGTGCACCAAGATGCACAGACTACGGGGAGCTGAGTGAGGCCGGGCCCGGAGCTCCCCTGCCGAGGCCGGTCCCTTCCGACCAGGGGACGTTAATGAAGCGACTCCCAAACCCACAGGTAACTGATTGCCGAGGCCGGGAGAGTTACAGCTAATTAAGCACGAACGGCCTGGCTGCAGGGTGGTAACCACAGGGGACACACACTTTTCATTCTCATTACAAACCCTCTGACCGATGTTAAAGGTCAGGAGGCGCCGGCCTGCCAGCCAGCCATTTCTGGAGCAGGCCCTGGACAGAGTGGGTGCCGAGGCCCCCGGGAAGGTCATCGCTGACGTGTGTCACGCCCCCTCGGGATGCAGCTGGGTACCCAGGGCCTGGGGTCAGGCCCTACGTGGCCACAGCCTCCAAGGATCTCTCAGCAAGATTCAGCTGAGTCCACGCAAATGCAACAGCACAGTAAATCCTTTGGTTTTACTTTAACGCGCACGAGCCTTGGTCAATTAAACGCTGCCCGACAAAATAACCAGACCAAGCAGTGGAAACATTCCCAGAGAGAATGAGAAGCACTGGGAGTACACAGGGGACCCCCTTCGCCTGGGGGCAGGCGTGGAGGGGCTGGGCCCGAAATATCACACAGTCGGGTCCACACACAGGTGCTCAGAGACACAGGTGGGTGCACACAGACGCACACACGCACACGCACACACCCCCCGCACGTGACTCCCCCAGCACTCACTCCACAGACGAGCGTGAGGTTCCTCCCGCGCTTTCCTAGGACGGGACTGGCTCTGAGCCCCACCCCACCACCCACGGGGAGAGGCACAGACCCCCCTCTCTGACCTCCATGCTACCTCAAGAGGCACCAAGGTATGAGTTAGTTACAGCAAATGTGTCAGCTGCCAAGCCCAGGGCAGGAGCCGGAGATATTTATAGTGTCCTCAAATATTACCTAGCTGACCCCACACCTCCTGCCTGCTAGGATGTTCCAGATGAGTGCTCAGAGTTGTTGTCAGACAGGCCTGGCCTCTCCCGAGGGAGGGTCTGTTTCCGGGACCCTGAGTAGAGCTTCGAGAGCAAAGGAGGCCTCTCAGGATTGGCCCTTCCGCTCACAAGCCACGAGACACTTTAGACATTGCGTGCCTGCAAAACTCAAGCAAACTTTGTCAATTTTTAAATTAAAAAACGAAAATTGTTAATGGCTTCCTAGGAAAGCATCAGATTCTTTCATTTGGAGCCGTCGTGAACAGAAGTGAGGACAGAAGGAAGGCTGGGCCCCAGCCAGCTTCAAGCACTGAGCCCAAGCGTGCATGTCCGAGCTGAAGGCGTGCGGGGACAGGAGCTGGAGCCGGAGCCCAGCGAGCACCAGGACGACGTTCACAGCAGCGTCCTTGTCCCCGAGCAACCCCCTCCTTCTCAGCCCTCCTGGGCCAGACTGCTCCTGTGGAAGTCCACATTAAAGGGCGCCATGCTTAAGCTTTGCTTTCTTATGCTTTCATGACTGGCTCTAAACTAAATAAAAGTTTGGGAGCAGGATCTGTGACAATTATACCTTCGGGGCCGGGCACTGGTGGGGTAGCACCATTGTACCAACTGTCCCTAGGGAACAACCACGAACTCTGGAAGAAACATGTCAAATGGCAACTTAGGCACTGAGGAGAGACGGAGAGAAGGCAGACACTGGCGGGCTCCAAATCTTGAGGGAAAGGGCGGCAATGGGCGAGTTCCCTGTTTTCTTTTTTGTTTTCGTTTTCCTGACTTCCCTGTTTTTTATGGCTTTTTCCAGAGAGCAGATCCCAGCTGGGGTTGTCCAGAGCAGTTAAAACTGTAGCCTTACTGGGCTGAGAAAGCGGAGGGCAGAGATGACGGTGACCACGGCAGCTGGGCAGCGAGAGGCCAACATTCTATGTGTGAACTCTTCCCAAATTCCTGGCTGATCCTTGAATTACACACGAGGGAGGCAGGTACCAACCTCCTGTCACCACAGGGAGACCTCTTTGGAGTCTCAGTCCATTCCTGGTCAAATGACAGCACAGCACCAACCACCACCACAGAAATCAAGGCTCTCCAGCGGAGCACAGCGGAATACAGAGTCTCTACAACGTATGAGCTATAGTCCTGGAAACAATCCCTAATTACCAGACACATGAAGACACAGGAGAATGGGACCCAGACATCACTGGGGATCTCAAGGTGATCCAGACATTGGAATTAGCAGACAAGGGTTTAAAAAAAACTACTGTAACTATGCTTAAGGGTGTAAAGGAAGACATACTTGTAATGAATAAAAAACTAGTACATCTCAGTAGAGAAAAGGAGTTGGCGATTTGTTTTCAATAAGAGCCAGATAGCAAATTGCTTAGGCGTGTAGGTTCTGTGGTCTGTTCGGCAGTTAGTCAGCTTGGCCGCTGCATCACAAAAACAGCCATAACACCCACGAACAGCTGTGCTCCAAGAAAACTTGATTTACAAAACCAGGTGGCCAGCCCACGGGACATAGTCTGCTGACCCCTGACATAAAAGAAACCTAAAAGAACCAAATGGAAGTTCCAGAATCGAAGAATTCAATATCTGAAATAAGAGATTCAATAGACAGACCTGACAGCAGACAGAGAGAGGAGAGACAGTGAACTCGAAGTTAGATGAGTGGACACTGTCCAGCATAAAGAACAAAGATGAGAAAGATAAAAACGTGAACAGAGCATCAGCCGCCAGTGGGACAGTGTCGGAAGGTCCAATACATGTGTAAATGGAGTCCTGGAAGGCCAGGAGACAGAGGAGGGGTGGGGAAAATCTGAAAAGAGAATGGCCCAAATGTCGCCCATCTGGCGAAAGACATACATTTGCAGATCTGAGAAGTCCCTCAGATTGGATTTCTATCTGATTTCTATTTCTATCGATCGGTCTTCAAGTGAAGTTGGAATAAGTGTGAGAAAGGCTGAGGGTCCAGGGAGAAGCAGTGGGGGCGGTGGGGCGCCTGGAGGACATGAGATGGGCACCTGGGGCTTGGGGAGGGCTGGGGACTGGGCTGGGGCCAGGAGAGGACCTCAGAAGAGGAAGGGCGGGGGGCCGCCCCAGCCTGGGCTGCGTAGAGCCCCACGGATCAAGCTGGCGGTACCGATCCGATGGCACACAGGGCGTGACTGCTGCAGGACGCCGGTGGCCCGGTCACGGAGACCCTGTTTAACAAAATGGCTCGCGGAACTGCAGCTGCAACAGCAGGAGGAAGAAAGGGTCCACATCAGAGCCACACAGATCCCCGCGCCGGCACCACGGACGGACCCCCAGCTCTGCTCAGGGTGTGACGGGCCACCGGGCCCCGTGTACCTGGTGCCTCCGCCTCCACAGGACCTGCGGCCCCGGAGGCTTCACAGACCAGAAAGGAGTTGTTCCTCAGAGCTTTCCGCTTCAAGGACATGGAAAGTTAGTCTTGGCCTGGTGGTTGCCTGGAGGCTCGGAGATTGACCTTGATGGTCACACTCGTTGTAAAATCCACCAGACAAAGGTGCAAAGATGCTTCAGTCTGGGGTGGGGCTGGGGGGCCGCGAGGGGCCCTCGAAAGGCTCCAAGGATTTCATGAACGGGTTCTCTGTGGGGGAGCAGGTGTAGGTCTCACTGACCTTTTACCCCTTCGTGTGAAAATTCCAGCGAGGCTATTTTCTCTGAGGACATCTTTGGTGCAGATAATGTGTGGGCAGCGTCCCAAGGTGTCGTAAACCGAGCCTGTGCCCACTCACGTGGCTGCTGTGTCGCCACGGTCACCACTATCAGGGCGTTCCTAGCTCCGTCCCCTGAGGCTGGGACTTTGTCATGGGCCGCTGCCCGGACACAGAGCAGCAGGAAATGGTGGGGACTATTGACTCTTGATATGGACGTGGTGCTGCAGGAGGGTGAAGGGCTCCCCAAGGTGGGAAGGCCACGGGGCAGCTGCCGGCCGGGAGGGCCCCGCTGAGGAGAGCAGCACTGACACATGCCAGCTGTTCCCGGAGGCACATGGAGCCTCGGGGACATCCTTCAAGAGGACAGGCACAGCCTGCTGAGTGGCCTGGCCAGGTGCTGCCCCGGCGGACCCCTCGTGCCCGGTTCCCCATGGAGCAGTGCCTCCACGGTTTCTGCATGTGTGAGGGCTTTCTGTTCCGAGGGACCTGTCCTGCCACTTCTCGAGCTATGATTATCTTATCCCTCCAGACTCGATTTCCTCAAGGTCAGATGACAGTCTAGACCCTTCTGGGAAGTTGGACGATGACAATCAGATTCTCACAAGGAAGGTGGACTGAGTGCGTCTTCCCCAAGCCTGATGAAAACAAAAGGGGAAAAGGGGGGAGGGTGGGTGTCACTCATTGTCTTTATTTTTCATTTTTTGGCCAAAAGGAAGGAGAGATACGAAGACACTGGCACCCTGTGTCTCATCCACCGCAGCCCACGCTCCCACATACATGGGCCTGGCCCAGGCCGGCTACTGGGGGTGTCTTGGGCGCAAAACCCACAGCTGAATCACAGGAAGCACAGTCAAGCGAGCGAGGGAAAGTTCGAATATCACCATCGCTATCCACACCGATGAAAGGAAGGTCGCACCCTTGATAAGAAAGTACATCCAGAGATTTCAAACCTCTTTTCAAATATAAGAGCAGAAGTACTTGACAGAAGAGTTGAGGGGACAGAGATAGAGGGAAAAGACAAGGACACAAAACACAGGAGAGGAAACCTAAAAGGGGAAGAACAAGGGACGATCGGGAGACGAGAGCAGAGGAGACGGGCACTGACCCGACAGCCACAAACACCCTGGGCGCACAGGGCTCCAGGGACTCTGTCTCCAGGGACTCAGCATGATGGCCAGTTGGATCCCACCCCCAAAGTCGGGAGGAGAGGGAGGAGACCCCACACGAGGGAGGAGGATTGGGGGGGAGAAGGAGACCCCACGTGAGGGAGGAGGTTGGGGGGGAGAGGGAGGAGACCACACACGAGGGAGGAGGCTGGGGGGGGAAGGAGGAGACCCCACACAAGGGAGGAGGCTGGGGGGGGAGAGGGAGGAGACCCACATGAGGGAGGAGGCTGGGGGGGGGAAGGAGGAGACCCCACACAAGGGAGGAGGCTGGGGGGGAGAGGGAGGAGGCTGGGGGGGGAGAGGGAGGAGACCCACACGAGGGAGGAGGCTGGGGGGGGAAGGAGGAGACCCCACACGAGGGAGGAGGCTGGGGGGGGAAGGAGGAGACCCCACACAAGGGAGGAGGCTGGGGGGGAGAGGGAGGAGACCCCACATGAGGGAGGAGTCTGGGGGAGGAGAGAGAGGAGGCTGGGGGGGAAGAGGGAGGAGGCTGGGGGGGAGAGGGAGGAGGGTTGGGGGGGAGAGGGAGGAGGGTTGGGGGGGAGAGGGAGGAGACCCCACCTGAAGGAGGAGGCAGGGGGGAGAGGGAGGAGGCTGGGGGGGGAGAGGGAGGAGACCCCACATGAGGGAGGAGGCTGGGGGGGAGAGGGAGGAGGCTGGGGGGGAGAGGGAGGAGACCCCACATGAGGGAGGAGGCTGGGGGAGGAGAGGGAGGAGGCTGGGGGGAGAGGGAGGAGGCTGGGGGGGGGGGAGAGGGAGGAGACCCCACACGAGGGAGGAGGACTGGGGGGGAGAGGGAGGAGGCTGGGGGGGAGAGGGAGGAGACCCCACACGAGGGAGGAGGCTGGGGGGGAGAGGGAGGAGACCCCACACGAGGGAGGAGTCTGGGGGAGGAGAGAGAGGAGGCTGGGGGGGAAGAGGGAGGAGACCCCACACGAGGGAGGAGTCTGGGGGAGGAGAGAGAGGAGGCTGGGGGGGAGAGGGAGGAGGCTGGGGGGGAGAGGGAGGAGGGTTGGGGGGGAGAGGGAGGAGACCCCACCTGAAGGAGGAGGCAGGGGGGAGAGGGAGGAGGCTGGGGGGGGGGGAGAGGGAGGAGACCCCACACGAGGGAGGAGGACTGGGGGGAGAGGGAGGAGGCTGGGGGGGAGAGGGAAGAGACCCCACACGAGGGAGGAGGCTGGGGGGGGAGAGGGAGGAGGGTTGGGGGGGAGAGGGAGGAGACCCCACCTGAAGGAGGAGGCAGGGGGGAGAGGGAGGAGGCTGGGGGGGGGGAGAGGGAGGAGACCCCACACGAGGGAGGAGGACTGGGGGGGAGAGGGAGGAGGCTGGGGGGGAGAGGGAAGAGACCCCACACGAGGGAGGAGGCTGGGGGGGGAGAGGGAGGAGACCCCACACGAGGCACTGGGCCAGGGGCAGGACACCAACTCTGGAGGGGCCTGGAGTGATGCTTCCTTCCTGGGCAGGGAGTTGACTTCCAGGCTGCACCCAGAGGGGTCAGTCTGCTCCTGATGCTTGCTTGTCAAGGCTCAGCTTGCTGCACATCCAGTCCCCAGAAGTAACAGAGGGAGAAACCACATTTGGTGGAGAATGAACCCACCAAACGGAGGTTCTCCCCAAGACAAGAAGGCACGAGATTCAGGAGATGGGGTGCCCAGTGTGGGGGAGCTGGTGTTGTGCCCGCAGAGGGGAGGGGCCCGGAGCACACTGCCACGTGCAGCAGCCTTCTGGGAGTTTGGGGCCGAACCACTTAAATCCATAGAAAACTGTGCCAACAACAACAGATTAGTCAATGACTTCGGGTAAAACAAAAGGATGTCCTGGAAATGGAAAAATGGTCCCATGCTATCTCATGGCTATGAAGACAGTTTGTGTAGTCACAACGTTCAGCACCGAAATTTTGGTGGAAAACACCAGAACTTCGAGAGCAAGCATGTGGGGGTGGGGCAGGCTTTCTGTGCTAACTCCCCTGGCCAGAGACCCACAGCTGGTGAGTCATATCACAACCGCTTCCCGCCTCGTGCACCCACACGAATGGTCCTGGCCAAGATAGCCTAACATGCCCAACGTGTGCTAGCAAAGCCAGGCACACAAGGCAAGGTGGCTGGCCCCCTGGGCAGGGAGGGGCAGGGGCAGGGGCAGAACGAGTCCTAGATGATGTCTGTGCAGAAAATCCCAGAAAGTGATGGAAGACTTCAGGGTATACAAAGTCCATCACTTTCCCATAAACCAGCAATAAAGGTATGGAATTCGAAATGTAAACCATAACACCATTTACATCAACACCAAAAAAAGAAAAATAAACAAAAAACCAAAAAAAAATCTTAGGTAGAAATCTAACAAAATATGTACAGAACCTACATGAAAACTTGCAAACTTGGACGAAGAAGTCAAAGAAAACCCATATAAATGGAGAGATAGTCCACGCGCACGAATGGCAAGACTCAGCACGGTCACGCGGTGAGTTCTTCCTGGCACGATCCACGGACACAATGCGATCCCAATAAAAAATTCCAGCCTGTTACTTTATCATACGGAGGCAAAAAACCCAGAGCAGCCGGCACGACCTTGAAGAACATTCGAGGACTGACACTTTCCCGACTTCAAGACTCAGGTGAGACCACGGTGATCGCTGAAAGGACGGACGAGCGGATCAGTGCAACGGAACAGAGGGCCCAGAAACAGACCCATGTGATCACAGTCACCGGTCTTTGACGAAGGGGCACGGGTAACACGGTCGAACAAAGGCGGTCCCCTCGGCAACTGCCGGGACGGCGGGACGTCCCCGTGAAGAAAAATGAGTCCGGACACAGACCTTACAGCCTTCACAACAATGAACTCTCAACGGATAGAGACCTACAAGTAAAATGCAGAACTGTACGTCTCCTAGAAGATCGTGGGACAGAAAACCCAGCTGGGTTTGGTGATGACTTCTCAGATCCAGCACGATCCCTGAAAGAGGGAAGCCCGACCTCACTGAAATGAACGAACTGCTTGAGAAAGACCACGTCAAGAGAGCAAGAAAACAAGCCACAGCGGGGAGAAAATATTTGTAAAACATGTACCTGATAAAGGATTTGTGTCCCACACACACGAAGAACTCAAATCTCAGTAAGAAAACAAACAATCCAATTTAAAAATGGGCCAAAAACCTAAAGAGACACCTCACCAAAGAAGATATGCACGCGGAAACGTATCTCAATATCATACGTCATTAGGGGATCGCAGATTAAAACAACAAGGTACCACTAGACATCTATTAGAATTATTAAAATCCACAACACAGACGACTGGAGATTCTCGCTGGTGGGAATGCAAAACGGTGCAGCCACTTGGGAAGACAGTTTGGCGGTTTCTTGCAAAACTAAACATACCTTCACCATACGACCCAACAATCATCTCCTTGGTGTTTACACAGAGGAGTTGAAGCCTTATGTCCATACAAGAGCCTGAAAATGGATGTTTACAGCAGCTTTACTCGTACTTGCCAGATTGTTCTTCAGTAGCTGGATGGATAACAAAGCCGTGCTACATACACAGTGGAGTATCATTCAGCGCTAAAATAAACGAGCCATCGAGATAGGAAAATCCGTGGACGAATCTTCGATGCACGTTACTAAGGGGAAGAAATCCATCTGAAAAGGCTACCTCCTGGAATCCTCATACAGCAGCATTCCCACTCTACGACATTCTGGAAAAGGCAGAGACTACGGAGGCAGTAAAAAGATCAGTGGTGGCCAGGTGATGGGGGAAGGGAGGGATAGGTGGAGCACAGAGGATTTTTAGGGCACTGAAAATACTCTGTATGATCCTATAATGATGGATACACGTCATGACACATTTGTTCAAACCTGTAAGATACATAACACAAGAGCAAACCGCGATGTAAACCATGGGCTTCAGTTAATAAGGATACATCAATATTGGCTCATTAACTGCAACAAATATATCACAGCAATGCCAGATGTCAGCAATAGGGACACTGGGGGGTGGGGAGAGGGGGGAGGGGGAGCCGGTGGGTACGGGGAACTCTCTGTGCCACCTGTTCGATTATTGCGTACATTTTCACCTTCACTAAAAAATTAGGTCTATTAATTTTTGAAAATCAGCATTGCTGAGGTGTGGGGGATGCCTTTGCGCTGTGAGGTAGGCTTGGGAGGCCAGGCCCGGGACGGAGGTGACGTGACGGTGTTTTAGGGACGAGGGAGGGAGGTGGGTAGGCCAGGAAACACCCTTGCTCCTCGCCCCGAGGGACAACCGGGGGTGAGCGGCCTGCGGTTTTGTGCCGGCCGGGGAGCGGTCTGTCGTGGCTCTACCGCGCTCGCATGCTGCCAGGTTTCGTCTGAACAAAACCAAGTTTGTTCAGTCTCACCGAAAAGGGTTTATTGCCACCCGCGGGGAAGGGGCAGCTCCAGACTGGGGTGGTGCGGTGTGGGGTTCTGGCTGCCAGGGTGGCACAGGGTGGAGGGCGCCACGGTGCCCGGAGCTTTCCTAGTGTGTGAGGCAGGAGCCGCGAGGAGGCCAGGTGCCAGGAGAGGGCACGAGTGGGTGTGCAGGGTGCAGGTGTGAGCACACGTGGGTGTGAGCTGTGTGAGCAAGTGCGGGCAGGCGGGCGGGAGAAGCACCCCCCCAGGAACCACGTGACGTGGCAAAGCTTGTGGCAGAGCCAGGCCCACGCGACGCCCGTGCAGTGTGGCGCGGCTGGGGCTTCGGGTCTACCTTGAAGCTGGCCTCAGCGGACAGCTGCACGCTCCTCGTGACGGGTCAGGGGAGAGCCTCTCTGAGGGGAAGGTTTGCCTGGGGCCACGCGGCCACGCAGCCACGTGGCCCGCCGGGGCGCGCGCCGCGGGCCCCTGCACGCCCCGCCCCCGTCCCCTCCCTGCTGGGACAGAGGCTCCCCGGAAACAGCCTGACGCGTGGCCCTCCCAGGACAGGAGCTCCACGGGAGGGGACGGTTCCAAGGTTTCTGAGGGTGCTGTGGCCCACGTGTCCTCACCAGGGCGCGCTCACACCTCCATCACGGCACCCACAAACACCCTCCGTGGGCCCCGTGTGGCCTCCCCTTGCAGCCCTGGTGGGCGGGACAGTCGGCTCCTGCCAGGCTGCCTGAGGACCACAGACCCTCCCCTGCTCCCCTTGATGAAGGCACAGGACGCCAGGGAGGAAGACCTTGTCTCTGGGAAAGCGGGGAACTCACCCCTGCTTCCCACGGATAGGCGCTGGGGCCCGGCATGTGGATTTAGGCCGGACACAGCACAGCGTGGCCCTGTGGGCTGGTGCAGGAGGCCGGGGCAGAGTGTGCTGGCCCCGCTCAGCTCACAGGCTGCCTGCCCTCAGCCACCCCAGGACAGAACCTCCTTCCTGCTCCTCTCCTGGGAGCAGACACCACCACGCTGTGTCCAGTCTGCTTCCGAGATTCCGCTGGGCTCCGTGCTGGCTCCCGGCCATGGTCTGAGGAGTGGCCCGCCAGCCCCTGGCTTGGGAAGGCACCATTGTTCTTTGGGGACAGATAACGCTTCCCCAGCTTCACGCAGCTCGTGACACTCGAACTAATCTTCAGGCCACAAGAAAACCAGGATTCTACACTGAAAGCCAGCTGCAGGGGCCTCAGGGCCCGGTGCCCTGAGGGCAAGGTGGGGGCCTGGGGAGGGGGAGGTGCAGAGGCAAATCCCGGTAGTCTCCACCCGCCGTGCCACTGGGGGACTCTGTGGTGGGGTGGGGGGTGGGAAGAGGGTCCCGGAGCGCTAGGCGCGGGGGTCAGCTTTCCCGGCCCTGGACACCATGGTCAGGGGGCGGGGGGTGGGAAGGGCCCATCCTTGTCCCTGGGCGGCCAGCCACACGCGCCCATCCCACATCTGCCAATGCCTCTCGTGGGGCACCTCAGGTGAGCCGGAGCGGGTGTTGGGCAAAGACATGCTCCTCCAGGCTTTGGGGTCCCAAAATGCAGGGCACAGGCCAAGGCTCACCCCGGCCCGGGGCTGAAGGCACCCCAGCCGTCGGAATGTTCTCGACGTTTTTGAGTTAATGAGTAAAGGATTTTGACAACAGAGGCTGTACCCTCGACACTGGGGGCCTTCTCAGAAACTTCCAACCGCCTTCCTTCTCCGGTTCACCCCCAGAAACGCAAGCTCTGGCGGGGAAGGTGCATGGGAAGGGCTGTGCTGAGACCTGCCCACACCTGGACCCCCGGCCCCTGCTCTGGTCAGTAACTGTATTTTGTAAATGGCGGTCAGGTGACCCCCACCCCAATCCTAGCCACACTGCACTGGGGGAGAGGAAAAGGAGGAGGAAGAAAAGGCACACTGGTGGCCGCGGTTTGAGGCACACGGGTGAGGGGCCGACACAGGGTTCCTTCGCAGGCCTGGCCGAATCCACAGAACACCCTCTCCAGCTACACTTGGTGGGTACAAGCCAGCACCCACCAGGATGAAGCCACAAAATCATTCCCACTCCAGGGACAGGGCGGCACCAGGAGCCTGCAGGCAGCCGGCGTGTGGGGGCAGGACTGCCGAGTCCCATGCTTGCCGCTTGTGGGAGGACACGGGCCCCCAGAGCTGGGTCCTGGCTCTCACCTGCCGTCTTGGACACAGGCGTCTGTAGCTGCCGTGTGGCTGTCTTTGCATTTTCGCTTTCACGCAGCTGGTGTCAGTGGGCCTGTTATTATGGCCGGGCCCCCTGCTGGGACCACCCAGGCCACAGAACGTCCCCCAGGCACCTTTGCAGGACCCTCCATGCATCTGCGCGCCGCACCTGCTAACCTCCGCTCTCCAGCCGCATCTGAGGGAAATGTGGTCAGCCACGTCCCTGCTGAGGAGGCCAGGTTGCTGGAGAGGAGGGCAGCTAGCCCACTGCAAGGCCGCAGGCATCCCCCAGATGCAGCAACCGACCAGGCAGGGGTCGGGAGGCCCGGGAGGGCCCTGGAGTCCCGTGGGGTTGCCCACGGATGTGTGACGTGGCCAGCCGCCAGGAGCCTGGCTGGGCAGCGGCTGTGCGGGAATGGTGACCGTCGCCTCCCCCCTGCTTCCCACCCTGGACACCCTTGAGCTTGGATCCTGGCCGCAGCCCAGCCCCCGGAGGCCCTGGTTCGAGCTGTTTGGAGCCAGCCCTGGGGGACCGAGCTGGACCGAGCTCACTGATCCCTCCGAGCTCCTCAGCCGCCTGTGAGAGACCGAGGCCTGAGGCTGGCCCAGCCTGGGTCACACAGGCAGCTGGTCCCCTTCCCGATCCTCCACTAAAGGACCAGAATGAAGGTTGTGCCGCCACAGGACGCGGGAAGGACGGCAGCACCCCACGCGGAGGCACGGCCCACTTCACCACTGCACCCTGCCCGCTTATGCAGTTTCTGCTGTCACTGAGCACACAGGGCGACACTAGCTGACTTCTGGGGAGTCTGGCCTCTGAATTGGCCTTTGTGAAGTATGGGAGGGGGGCTGCGGCTGCCCTAGCCCTGGTGTTGACCACACCTGTTCCCAGGCCTGCTCCAGGGGCCTGCTGCAAAGGCCTCTGTGGCCCCAAGACACAGCTCTTGGGGGGGCCGCTTCCGCTGGGGTGGCCAAGAGGCAGCTTCGGCCCCCTCCTCTACCCCAGGATCTTCCCCAGCCCACCCCCTGGAAGCCCAGCTGCTTCTGTTGGGTTTGGGCAAGGAGCCTCCCTTGGGACTCTGTCCAGCGTTTGACAGTCCATATGGGGACACTCCCTCGGACATGGGGGGTGGCGACAATAACTTGATCATTCACCAAATACCCCCTGAGCACCTGCCATGTCTGCCCACTCCTCCCCGAGCCCCCACAGGGAGTGTGGATGCTACAGAGGTGTACGTGGTACCACAGGACCCCAGGAGCAAGCAGCCTCGAGCCCACCGCCTCGTGGGGAACACGATCGTCAGCCACAGGCTGCCACCCTCCACCTTGTACGGGCCAGCACACAGGAGCAGTGCACACACGCATGTGGACACCGAGGGAGTGCACACGTGTGGTCCTCCTGTGGGGCTGCCCTGTTCGGGTCCACGTCTAGCTGGCGGGCCAAAGGTGAGCTGCACCGAGCACCCAGCGTGTGAGGGCTGCGTTCTAAGGCAAAGTAGGTGGCCGGGTGGGAGGCCCACGTCCACTGTACCCCAAGCTCCGGGGCTTGTTAAACCCAAGAAGAAACGGAACCCCCAGGAGCTGTGGTTTTCCACCCTTTATGTTGTTCTACAAGCTGCCAGAAACAGGCATTTGCAACTTCCTATTTTGCCTTTGCAAGAAACCCTTCCCCGGCTGAGAGCGCCCCACGGTTGGACTTTAGCATGATAGCTCTGCGGGTGGTGAATTCAGAGGCTTCCTGATTTACCCAGGAAAGGAAGAAACAGAACTCGGCCCTTCCCCCCACAGTCCTGCACCCTTCCTCCTGAGCACAGGGCTGACCCTGCCCCCAGAGGCTGGAAGTCCCAGCGAGGGGCTCACAGGATGCCTCCCAGAGCCGATCTGCTTGCCAAGGCCACATCCGTCCAGACCCCCAGACTCCATCGTTAGCCCAGTGGCCTCGACCCCCACCTGGGCCCCCTGGGCTGCTGCCTTCGCCTGGACCACTTGCTCCCAACCCCGCTCACTCCAGCTGGCCCCCTCCCTTCCTGCGTAGCTCATCCCCGCTGCCCCTCAGATGGAAGGCTATAGCCCGGACTCTGACCCTATGTGTCCAGCGAAGCACGGGGCTCTCACTTCTGTCCAGAGCGGATGGATGAAAGCTTGGCTTGTAGATGTGGACTTGAGACACAGTGAGCTCCGAGGGAAGGCCCGTGTGAGGCTAAGCCCCAGGTCCCTGGCCCAGCTGGGGCACCTTGCACGACCTGGAGGGTGGCCAGCATGGCCCTCGCCTGTGCAGACACCACCCGTCATTGCCATAAGGACACAGGGCCCTGGCGGGCAATGGGCGGTGGGGGTCAGGTGGGGCAGCATCGCGCACCCTCAGCCTCCTTGCACCTGACCCGCCCGCCAGTCCTGTGCCCTCTGGGACACTGGAGGCGCTGGGGCCAAAGCAGAACGGCCTGGCCAGGGCCCTTCAGTGCCCAAGACGTCACGGACCCTCACAGGTGCAGGCTGTGACCTTAACCTCTGATCAGACCCGAGCGCATACGGATGGTTTCTGACTCGTTTATTCTGCACATGTTTATGGGAAGAGCCTTATAAAATGAGAGGGGTTGTGCCAGCATTACAAATGCCCCAGGGAAGGCCCAGCTCATGAGGTGACAGTTCTGAGCTGCTGCCACCCCTCCCTCCCTGCAGCCTTGTCGCTCTCGGTGGAGCCAAGCACAACTCTGCTCAGAAGCCTCGGCGGCCCCTCTTCCCTGTGACGCTTGTGACTGGCTGCCTTGCTGGCCCCTCTGAGCTCACCGTCCACACCCCACTGGCTGGCTTCCCCCCGCCCGCCCCCTGCTGCTCTTCAGACACACCTACACATGCCCACCTCAGGGCCTTTGCACTGGTTGATCCACTCCTGAAAATGCTTTCGTTACGGGGCTGGTTCTCCTCTGCCTGCACCGTCCGCCTCTCTTCATTCGTTTTTCACTATAGCACATGATGCCATTTATCCTGTGCCATGATGTCATCCGTCTGTCCCCCACAGGAACCTGCACTTGTTGGGGGGTCTGGGGCTGCTCTGTTGGTACCACATCCTGACGTTTGTCAAGTGAGCACTAAACTGAGGGGACCTCGTCCGGCAGCCAGGGCTGCAGCTGCTAAAAATCAAGGATTTCAAGATTGCATCAATAAAGGAAATCAGACCAGTTATGCCCCCCAAAAGTTGTTGCTGTGCTGATGGAATTGACCCGCCCGGGACCCAAGTCCCAGGCTCAGCGCAGGAGCGTGAGGGCGCTGGCACCCACGCAGACGCCTGTGTCCCTGGAGCCCGCGCATCGTGACCCAGCGGATTTGCCCTGTCCTGTTCCGGAAGGCGTGACTGGGGGTGAACTGGCAGCAGCTGTCAGCTGGTGGGGGAGCGTGCGTTAGTGCAGGCGGGGTGCAACCTCCTCTGGGGACCCGGCCTGCCCAGGTGAGCACCGTGTGGGCCGAGAAGCTCCCCACCCTGAGCCCCGACGCGCCCTCCGTGCCCCGAGCAGACGCTGGCAGTGCTCGTCCACGGTCTGCCCGCCTCCACGGGCGTGGTGTTCTCAGAAGGCTGTGTGGCAACTCGGGGGAGGAATTCAGGTAAGGAGTCTCTTCCCAGGCCCAGAGCCTGGATGGTCTGGACAAAACTTACAAACGGGAAGCCGGCCTTCAGGGCTGCGTTCCTTCTCTCAGCCACGCAGATGGGCAGGCGGGGTGCCGGGCACTGAGAACGCGGCACGAGCCGGACACGGTGCCTGCCGTCACAGCGCTGACCTGGCTGAACCAAAGAACTGGGTGGGGGCTTCAGGCGCGGGGGTGAGCTGGAAGGCAGGACAGGTGCCAGGTAGCTTGCGTGACCAGGTGGAGTCTGGGTTTTCACCGGAACCTAGGGGAGCCACACATGCCAGGGCCACGGCCAGGATGGAAGCCACCACACACCCATCGGGCCATCCCGCTCCTGTCCCAACCGCTCTTGGGGCCTCTGTGGCCCCACCAGCCGCTCCGCCTTCACTAATGGGATACCTGCCCCCCAGCCCAGGGGCCCCTGAGCTTGTCATCCTCCAGTCCCACAGGCTCTGCAGGCAGGGCCGGGGTGGGGAGGGGCCCCCGCAGCACCTGGGTTCACTCAGCACCCCTTCTTCCCTGGCCTGAGCAGAGAGAGAAGACAGAAGATGGGAAAGGAGAGGCAGGGAAGGTCAGGAGGGAGGGCTGGGAGGCAGGATAGGAGGGAAGGCGCGGGCACAGGGTGGGAGCAGAGACCCGCCCAGGGAAGGTGCCGGGGACAGGGACCCCAACTGTGCTGCCCACGGCCCAGGCAGGAAACCACCCGGTCTGGGCTCCAGGGCGGAGAGGCTGGTTGAGCAGGCTGTGTTCAAACCTAGCCAAGCACCCAAGACCTGGAGACTCGGACCCGATGCCCGACAGTGGCCAGAGCCATGGGCCCTGTGCTCCTGGGAACAGGCCTGTCCCAGGACCCAGCCAGGAGGAGCCAAAGGGGCCTTCTCTGAAGGCAGCCATGAGCAGGTGCCAAGGCAGGGCAGGTGGCAGAGAGCAGAGCCCCGTCCCTCGCCCGCCCCCTGGCCACCCCTCCAGGTAAAACTCGGTATCAGCAGGGCTTCGGACACTGGGGGACGGTGCGTGGGCGTGGGTGGGAACGCAAGCTTCAGCCCCCGGCTCGGGAGCCTGGCCCGTGTGACAGGAAAACTCTCCTCCAACCCATGCGGACATAGAGGAACCCGCAGCCCCATCCTCGAGGGGCAAGAACTGGGGAGGGGGGTGTCCTGACACATGTGTGGAGAAACCAAGTGCAAGGCTGAGTGAGGGACAGGTCAGGAGGGCACAGAGACAGGTCTGCGACTAGATCACAGAGCACCGTGCACTCCCCTGACCACGGTCCAGACCCCCGCAAAGGGGCTTGGTGCCTTGGGAATAAGGCCAAGAACCTCTCTGCTTACAGGAAGTTGGCCCAGGCAGAGCCTTTCTGGGGAGTCCCTTCCATGAGCAAGCAGGACTGGATGCTATCAGCACTTCCCAACCTTTGCCCCTCTTTCCTTGGAATATTTCAGTGTTATACCTTAGCTCCAAATGCCCATGGATTGCTTTACAGCCTGGGGCTAATTCCCCCATGGGCAGTTCCTGAAAAGTGAGACTCTACACCTCCATCTGGTAGAGGCTCTTGGGAGGGCCCTTGGTTCCAGGCTTTGGATGATGGGTCTCGACTCCAGGCCCACTTACTGGGTCCTGCCAGGACTGGGGTCCACTAGGGCCCACTGGCTCATCTACCGCTGGGAGGATGGCCCCTGCCCTGCCCTTCCTCCTTTTCCAGATCCCCTCATGCATTCCTCCGAGAGGAGCAAGGCAAATTCAGTGGAGGCAGGCAGGAGAGCATGATGGAGAGCGCCCAGGAACCCACAGGAGAGAGTAGGACAAGGGTGAGGCTCAGCCCCAGGGGCTCCTGGTCCTAGGACCAGAGCACATGAAGTAAAACCCACAAGCTTCTGGTTTTAACCCCAGGAGGTAAATACCACCCCCTGGCTTCCCCCACAGCCTGGGCATGCGCCTGGGGCAGAGGCCCAGCCCCTGTGGCTGCACCTCAGAGAAACAGTGGATTAGGCGGGGTGTCAGGGCCAGTGGCCCCGGCTCCCCAGGTGCCTGGGCAAGACCACGGAGTATGTGGGTGGAGACCCAGGGACGTCCCAGGCCTGCGGCGTAAGTGCCCCCACTCAAGGGTGAAATCATAACGGTAGGAAAAGCACTTTGGAAGCAACGAGAACTGGGGCCAGGAACACGGGGCCCTGAGGCCCAAGAAACTGGATCGATGAGCCAGCAGCTAGCGCATCGGAAGGCATGATCCCAGGGCTGTGCTCCAGCTGGAGCAGAACTGGGAAGAAGAACTTCCTGTGGAGGCTCAACACGGGTCAGAGGCTGTGGACGCTGTGCAGCAGGCCCTGGTCTTCGCACCGGTTATGAAAGAGCCCCTCGGGGTCTCTTCCCCCAAGACCAGGAGTGAAGAGGGGGGAGGGCTTGCAAAGCCTCAAGGGTGCTGGAGGTACAGGGACCAGGAGAGACGACTTGCCACCACCCCTGAGCCTCCAGCCCTCGAAGCCAGATGGTCCCATCGGCCACTGGGGTCCTCCTGGGGGTGTTTCTGCCAGGTTTGAGTGGGTGGGATGTGAGCCCAGGAGAGGCCATGGTGTAGACAGCACAGATTCTCAGGCTCAGAGGGTGAGGCCACCACTTCCCAGCCAGCCAGAGTCAGGGGCCCCTGGCCTCCGGCCCCTGCACACCGCGAACTGCACTTTCAGGGGGCCTCAAACTGGGTTTCTCACTGGCCCACCCACACCAACACCGCCCCTCATCTCGGCCGCTACAAGCGTAGCCCGTCCTGTCCAGGGGTCTCGTGGCTCAGGCCTGCCTCCTCACCGGCAGGGTCCCGACCCCCTCAGGAGGCTCCTCCCTGACCTGACTCACTGCCCACCTTTTGCCCTGGACCCACCCGGCTGTCAGCTGGAGACCTGAGCCACATCTGTCCACTGAAATAGCCCCTGCCTAATGCTTGGGAATACATGGACCCAGTCAGCCTACAGCCGCCCCTTCCCCAGAACCTCCTCTGGTGCCCGCCCCCCCTCGCCAACGTCCATTCTCTGCCCTGCAACCAAGGCAATAATCTGAGAGCCCAGGTCTGTTCAATTCCCTCCTCTTTGTGCCATCCGGGTAGAGATCAAAGTTCTCCAGGGTCTGGTTGTGCTGGTCTGGCCTCCTCCAGCCTCCCCTCTGCCTCCCTCTGGTCTCCCCTCTGGCCTCCAACATTCTAACCTGCCTCTTCCTCCAGAAGGCACCTTTCCTGGTGGCAACCCCAGAGCTCCGTCTCCCGAAGCCACCTGGATCCCCACCACCCAAGCGGGCCCTCTACCCCATGCTCTGCTGCCTCACGACCTATGCATGGCCAACGTGGGCCTCGTGCTGGCCCGCCTTTGGCCTCCAAGGAAGATCTGAGGAGAGAGAGTGCAATTAAGGGGAAAAGGCTCAGCTTGGTCCAAGGCCCAAGACCCTGGGCCTTTGCAGGCTCAGGCCCCCCCCCCCCGGGGTCCAGAGGAGGGAATCACCCCCACCCAGGGGCAGACACTGTCCCGCTGCAGTGGGTCCCTCAACCTCTCTGGCCCTGCAGGCCTCACCTGTGCATGGGCTCCCTGGCCTCAGTGGCACCCTACTCCCCTTCTGAATTTCCTAAAGATGTGGCTATGGGCAGGGGGCCCCTGGAGGTCCAGATGCAAACAGTAAGTCCTTTGCTGAGCCCCAGACATGGGGTCTTAGGGGTTGTGGGTCCGTGACCTCAGCAGCCACAGACGACTCCTGGGCCAGCTTGCTGGTGGCCATGACCCTGCCCTCTGGCCAAAGCTACTTGAGGGGAGCAGCTGCCTCAAAACACTGGCATGAATTATTGCTTTGTCCCTCGTCCCCGCACCTAACTGTCCTGTCTGTTCCAGGCCCCCTCACCCTGTTGCCCTGACCACCCGTGGCTGGAAGAAATCTGACCGAAACTAAAATAAACACCTGGAACCATTGGTAAGACATTTGGCAAATGCTTGGAAATCAGTAGAAACCCCTCTCTTCTCCTGCTCCTGCGCCTTGAGATCGAAATAGCCTGACCGTTTCCAATGACCAAAGGGGCCTGAGAGTCTCATGAACATGAGCCCTGCACTGCGGAGTCAAGGAGGGAGGACGCTGGGACCCAAAGCTCGCCCTCATCTGTGCACACGCTGGACACACCACCACACGGCCTCGGCCTCGGGTCCCAACCTGGATGCATATGAAGGCGTGGCTAGGAGTGCTCTGTGGGGCTTGTGCGCAGGTGCTGGCTGCACTGGGAGGGGCCTGGGTGACGTCCTGATCGGGGGCCAGGTATGTGGGTCGGGAAGTGGGGGATGCCACGGGGCAGGGAGGTGGGCCAGTCGTTGGGGAACCCCTGGGGTATAACCATGGACCAGGTTAGGTCTCTGCTTCTCTCTGCAGAGAACAATGGATCATGGGGGTGGGGTGGGTGGGGGTCCTGACCGGGGAGGAGGTGGAGCTGGAGCTCGGTGGATCTGGTCAAGAGTGAGTGCAGGCCACTGAGGTGCGGTGACCGCTTTCTTTGATGTAGATCTTGCTTTGTGGGGCCGGCTTGTTTGCTAAGATTCGGTTTGGATGTTGAGCCCTGGAAGGCCAGAGGCAGCAGGGGGTGGGGTCCCAAGGTGGATGGAGAAACGATGTCTGGGGGACTATGGGCAAAGGGACAGAGCGGAGGGGCTTGGGGGACTGCAAAGGAAAGGGCCGAGGTGGGGGTCACCCGAGGACCATCCTGAGCCACCAGGAGGACCTTGGGGACCTGGGCAGGGTCAGTGCAGCAGATTCCAGGGTACAGGGCTAAGGGGTTGAGCCCGAGGGACGGATGGTGTGGGCAGGGCCGGGGCATGGCTTGGCCCAGAGCAGGACGGCCCTGAAGGGGGGAGGCTGGGTCAGCCCCACAGGCCTTCCCTTGGGGTCCTTTCCATGTTGTCCTTAGAACCCCTGGTCTCCAGGCTTGACTGTTCCCCCTTCAAGGGGGGTCAGCAATCCCAGACAACAACGGAATGAGCATGTGGTGCTCGCACAACAAGCCCTTTTCAGTGAGTGTGGGCAGGAAAACGAACTCTGGGCTTTGCTCTGACTGTGAAACAGAACTGGCTGGAGCGGGTGGCCACCCTGCCCTGGAGAGGTCCCCCTCAGGACAAGTCTGGCCGCGCTGGAGACTCACAGGTCCGCAGCTCTTCCCAGGTGAGTGACGAACTCCTGGGGCCAATACTCTGGTCAGTGAGACCTTTCCCGGCAGCCTCCCCTCAGGGCCACTGGCAGCTTGGGCGGGCGGCTGTCACTGGAATGTCAGATGCCACGGCTGGACTCGGGGAAGCCCCAGCTTTGCAAAGAAAGCATTTGCTTCAGGAAACAAGGGTGTTCCATGTCCCTGTGTGGCTCCCCAGACTGTCACGGGTTCACCCCGCGCACATTGTCATCTTTATGGTGGTGGTTTCGCAGAAGAGAAAAGGTGGCAGAGGACGAGAGCCCCCACTCAGCCCCAGAAACGGTCAGTTCCTGGGGGGGAGGGGTGGGTGGTGGTGGTGCAGGCAGTGTGAGTGTTAGTCAGGACAGGCCTCTCAGAGCCCCGGCCCGGGACTGGACCTGTCCAGTAGATGACCGGTAGAAAGCGGCCAGCGTCCTTTGCCCCCAGCAGGGGTGTCCGGAGGAGACACACGGATGAGACCTTGGTGCTCAGGTTTCCTCCGGTGTCCCAGAAAGCCCAGCGTGGGACAGAGTGAGCACCAGACCAGGCAGCCAGGGCCAGGGAAGAGATGCCTGAGAAAACAGGAGGAGGCAGAGGGATGGACGGTGCCCTCAAGAAGCAGAAAGCAGACAGGGAAGGGCAGGGAGGCGGCCGGCCGGTGGGTGGGCACCCGGGGAACCCAGCGCTGCCCGCCCTCCAGGCATCCAAACCCCAGGCTCAAATTCTGTCGCAGGCTGTCCCCAGAGCCGACGACGCTCCAGCCGGCTGAAAAGGTCAGAGCCCAAGGCCCTGGAGAGCCCTCTCCCCTCTCCTGCCCCTCCCCACTCCCAAATCCCAGCCTCCCGCTGACCCCTGGGGCGGCGTCCTCTCCCCTGACTCCGCCCAGTCAGTTACCGGCGGCTCCTCCACCGCCTCCCCAGACCCTCCCTGCCGGTGCCCAACGCGTTGAAACTTTGGTCCCCATGAGCTTTTAAGAAGCTGACCTTCCTGTCACCTTGGCCGGGATTGACCAGCAGCCCCCCCCCCCCCCTGCTGGCGCACTGAAGCGAGTTACGAGAAATCCCACAGACCAGGGGTTTGGGAGGAGAAGAACTGTCAACGGAAAAATCGCTCCTGCAAATGGGATTTTGCCGGGTTGAATCTCGAGCGGCCCCACTTTCCTTTGCCCTGGGAGCCGCCTACCACCCCAGGGCTCGATGGCAAGAGCTCGCGCTGCCTCCCCGCGCGAAACGTCTGGACGAGCCCGACACACACAACCCCTGGCCGAGGGAGCTCGGGGATCCAGGCCGGGGTGCGGCACAAGGGAGCCCCGACCGCGAGACCCCAGGACGCGGGGCTGCGCGCGCCTGGCGGGGATCAGGTCGCTCTCGGCGACCAGCGTGGCCGCTGCGGGCCCGGCCAGGCTCGCGGTCCCCGCCTCGCCCCGCCTGACCCGCGGGCCTGCCTACGTGGGGCCGACGGGGCGCTCCCCAGGCCCGACCGCGGGGTGGCTGCCGCTGGGCCAGGGAGACTGCGGAGCCGGCGCAGGAGCGCGAACGCGGGAGCACAGCTCTGTACTCGCGGGCGGGGTCGCGCAGACAGCCCCCCGCCCCGCCCCACCCCGCGACCCGGCGGGGACAAGCGCGGGAGGAAGTCGCGGCGGGGCCGGGACCCCCGGCTTCTTACCGATCTTGGCCAGGCTGGCCACGAGGATCCACAGCGCGATGATGTACGGGTCCTTGACGTGGTGCCACTTGAAGCTGACCACCTGAAAGCCTTGGCTCGCGCCCCCAGACTGCTCCTCGACGCCCCTCACTCGCGGCAGCGCGCCCAGCGCCAGCAGCAGCGCCAGCAGCAGCCCGCACCTGGGGCCCGGAGCCCCGCGCCCCGACATCGCCGCCACCGTTCAGCGCCCGTTCCGGACGCGCATGTCGTGTGGGTCCTGCTGCTCCCGGGCGGGTGGACGTGCGGGGCGCGCCCCCCGCCCCCTCCAGGGACTCTCTCAGGGCGGCGCGGAGCCAAGCGCTCGCCGGGTGCGGGCTCCTGTCCCGGTCCCCGCCCGCCACGGTGGCCTTTAATCCAGCAGCCCCCTCCCGCCCCGGGGCGGGGCCTTCCCGCCCCCGCTGCGCGCACGCGAGCACGGACACCGTCGCACGCTCCTGGCACGCCAGCCCAGCCTGCACACGCCCACCCGGGGCCGACTGGTCTCCCTGACCTCCTCTCCGAACTCCCGCGCGCGGGGCCCCTCTATTTCCCTCCTCTATGGCCCGCGCGCCTCCCCGTTCCACCCTGTCCCTGTCCAGGGGCTGGAGGGCGCGGGCGGGGAGGTCCAGGCGCGCGACTCCGAGCAGCCGCCTCCCCGGAGCGGGGTGAGGTGGAGATCGCGGCAGCGACCGGTCCCTGCGGGCTTGTCTGGGGGCTTGGTGGGCTCCGGGTGTCTCGGGCGCCCCTCAGTGGCGTTAGCTCCGCTCCCGAGTTGCCTGGGGCAGCTGCGGGCACATTGGCCCCAAGCTTATCCAGAGATGCAGGGCCTGGGGCTTGTGGACCCCACTGGAGGCCCCAGGGTCCAGAAGGGGGCCAGGCGCAAGCCTTGAGCTATGTCTTCAATATGCACCTGCATTTCCTAACAGTTGGAACAAGTCGTCCGAAACCAGGTCCTCTCCCACCAAACCTGGGGTGGTGCCCGATCCAAGTGGTTCTGCCCTGCCCCCTGCATGGTGGCCCTGTTCCTTCCCCGAGGGACCCTCCCCCCGGGCCCTCAGAGCCCAGCTGGGAGGCTCAGACCCCAATGCCCTTTCTGCCTGAGGGCTTGGCCCTCCAGTGGCAACTAGCCACAGCCCCCCCTGCCTGAGCAGTAACCCGTGATAGCTTATATGGGCATCTCAGACTTGACCAGGCGAATGCCCCCTTCTTCCCTTCCCCAGCCCACCCTGCGGCCTCAGCGCTGGGCGGCCCCTTCTTCCTGCCGTCCTGCCCCAGACCCAGGACGCAGGCCTGACTCCTTCAGTCTCTCAGTACGCCTGTGGGCCCTGCCTTCAAAATACAAAGGAAGCCCAGCCACTGCTCAGCAAGCAGGTCCAGCCGCCACCGGGCTGCTGCAAAGGCCTCTTGCCTGTGCCCCCTCCTCTTGCCTGCACCCCCTCCTCTTGCCTGCACCCCCCCACCTGCCTGCACCCCCCACCTGCCTGCACCCCCCACCTGCCTGCACCCCCCCACCTGCCTGCACCCCCACTTGCCTGCACCCCCTCCTCTTGCCTGCACCCCCCACCTGCCTGCACCCCCCCACCTGCCTGCACCCCCACTTGCCTTCACCCCCCCCACTTGCCTGCGCCCCTCACTTGCCTTCATCCCGCCACTTGCCTGCACCCCCCCACCTGCCTGTGCGCCCCTACCTGCCTGTACCCCCCACCTGCCTGCACCCCCCACTTGCCTGCACCCCCACTTGCCTGCACCCCGCCACTTGCCTGCGACCCCCCAATTGCCTGCACCCCCCCACACTTGCCCTTGCGCCCCCCCCCCCCCCACTTGCTCTGTCCTGCTCTCCTGTTGGAGCCTGCAGTTCAGCGGGAAGGCCCAGTCCTCCCAGGACTCAGGCCTCTCTCTGACCTCCAAGCTCTTGGGCACCTCCCCTGGCACACCCCCTCTGCTTCCCAACGTCTTTGCTGCAATGTCACCTTCTCCTTTTCCCATAGCTGATCTCTCAGCTCACGGTTGTGACATCCCAACTCCCCTCCCTCCCGGTCGTGTTCCTCTATGCCTTCCGACATCATCCACTCAGTCTGTTTGCAGATTGCCCATCCGTGGAGTGTCTGTTCCATGGGTGAGGGTCTCCACAAAGCCCACAAGGCTCATGGCTGCAACCCCCCTTCCTGAAATAGTACCTGTCATACAGGAGCACTCAGGAGAAGTCGGGTGGGTGGGTGGACAGATGGGTGGGCTGATAGGCAGATGGACAGATGCATGCATCTTCTAATACCAGAATATATGTCCGGGTGCCCGGAGGCTTGAGCTGAACAGTGCTGAGCTGGGTGGCTTTATTCCTTGGGTCCTCTCCCCGGTTTCTGGCTGATGGGAGGTGGTCATCAGTAGTGTGGTAGACAGAAAGTGCGTTCAAATCATGCCCAACAGGGTGAATTGGCTGGACTGCTGAGCACAAAATGGGGGGGGTGACTATTTGGGAAGATACAGCAGAGGGCTTCAGTCTTCACTGGGTGTCTTTTGAGGACTCTCCAGCTGTAAGGTCCTCTGCAGTAGCCCAGGGACCCTTGGTAGGGGAGGAGGGCCAGGGTCAAGGGGCAGGGGGAACGGACTGAGCTGAGCACTTCATCTGTGATGGGAGCACGTGACTAGCTGCTAGGGTGGCCTTGTGCAGGGGGCTGAGGAGAGCTGGAGAGCTGTTCCCAGCTCACCCGTGTCTGTTTCTCTCCCCAGGAATCCTAAGCTTCCTGTCCCAGAGATAGTGCCAGCTGGACAAGATTGGGGTCACCCCTAGCCCAGACACCCTTCCCTGTTCTTTTCTCCTGGTTCTTGAGTGAAACCCTTAGGGAGAATGTCCTCTTTGAAGATGGTGCCCTTGCATTCCACAGGAAGGCCAAATTCCCACCAGAACAGCATGTGCTATGATGCCTGATGACCCTCTGGCCACTCCACCCTCGGGGTTTTCACCGAGAGCCTGTCCTGAGAGCTCACGGCAATTCTCCTGGGGTGGGGTGGCGGGGGGAGGGTGCTGCTTCTGAGATCCAGGAAACACTTCAAAGGGCAGGGTAGCTGAGCATTATCGTGTGGACTCATGGGTCCGGTGTGAGTGCCGGCGCTGGGGACTGTCCCTCAGATGGTATGCTGCAGAGGTGGCCACAGGATGCCCAAGGACAAGGGCAGGAGAGGCCCGGTCAGAAGGAAGCAAGCCCCGGAAATGGTGCCACCTGACAGGGCTGTGTGGCGGGATCTTGGGCGCTAGAGGGTGAACAGACCCGTGTTTCAGATTCCTAAAAGGCTCTGGGGCAGCGGTGCCTGTGCCTGAGGACGGTGAGGACACCACGTGTCCATCGGTGCCCCCCCTCGGGTGCCCCCACGACCTCTCTGCCTCTGACTGAGGTGTGGTTTCAGACGGGGCTGCGGCACGCTAGGCTGCCACCCACAGCGGGCAGAATCGTGAGTGCGCCTGTCAGAGTTGTGCCGTGCGCAACGCACACAACAGCAAGGCCGAATGTGCCTGGGGCCCTGGGTCGCGGGGAGTGGCAGGGTGTCTGGGGCAGTGTCCTCAGGAACTTGCCTGCGTCTGACGTTCTGATAACCACCTTACTCACCATGGCCACGGGGCAGGCCTGCGTGCGGTGGCCGCCCTGCCCCCACCCTCCCTGCGGCCTGGGTCACCTGCGGGCTTGCCCGCACGTGCACTGTCTTCGTTTGCTTGGGCCGCCAGGACAGAGCGCCGCGGAACGGGGACCTTAAACAACAGAAATCTATTTTTCTCACGCTTCTGGAGGCTGTAAGTCCAAGAGCAAGGTTCTGCCCGAGTTCCAGTTCTGGTGACAGCCTCTTCCTGGCTTGTGGAGGGCTGTGTCCTCACAGGTCTTTTCCCAGAGCACAGGAGGAGGGGAGGGAGAGAGGGGAAGGTCTCTCTCATCCTCTTCTTATAAGGCCACCAACCCTATTTGATTAGGCCCCACCCGTATGACTTCATTTAACCCTATTACCTCCTGAAGACCCATCTCCAAATACCATCACAGTGGGCACTAGCACTTTAACTTATGAATTTGGGGGGGGGGACACAGTTCAGTCCATGGCACCCACGGAAGGGCCATGGCCACACAACATGCTCAAAACAATTAAAGTAATGCAAGTAGCCAGCCCCAAACCACCTGCATTCTACCTAAGCTTCTGGAGCAAATGAGCTTCGAAATTAAGAAATTAGAAGTGAGAAACGTCCCATCTAGTCCATCACAGTAATTTCGGGTTATGCATTTCGTTCGTATGATTTCTGAAAACATCTTGTGCACAAAGAAACCAAGGTTTAGGATCTGTTTATGCTTTTGCCGACGACACGCACGAGGTGGAGGTTAAGTCTTTAATGCACTGTAAAGCTTCGCACACACTCCTCATCCCCCAAAGCTTATTTTCCAGCCCCAAGTGGTCACACGGCAGCTCTTCCCAAAGAGGGTCAGGAACACCGTGTAACCGCCTTCCAAGCCGGTAATTCTGCGGGGACTGCTCTCCATCTGTTTGCTGAGGACCTACTGTGTGACAGGGCCCGCCTAGTTGGAGCCGGCCCAAACCATCACAACGGCATATTCATTGTTTCTTGTGTGATTGCTGCATTAAAATTGTGTTTCTCACAGATTGGGAGGAACCGGTCTTCTGCGGTCTGTCTGTCCAGACTCCGAGTGAGCCTCGGGTCTTTGTAACCTAGAGCCCAGCTTGCAGGTAAGGAGCGTCGGGGGAAACCGCAGGCTGGGATCTCGTCCCAAACAGTAACTCCAACATTTCCACCTCGGCAGTGCGCCCAGGACACCGGTCCACTGATGCAGTTGTGCACCATGGGGTCAGCTGTGGTGAGGCTCCCGGGCCTGGGGTGACAGGTTGGGGGCAGGGCACTACTGCAAGGTCCCAGCCACCCCCCACCCCACCCCCGGGGCCCCAGAGCCCTGTCTCCCTTGGGATCCTGACCCCCATCAGAGACCCCATCAGCGCCCCTGTTCCACACCCCCCTCCACACCACTGGCTTGGCCAAGTCGGGGAGCCTGGCCTGTCTTCCCCTGCCTTTGGGGACACCAGGGATCCTCTATGACAGTGGCTCTGGGGACTCCATTGCGTTCTTGCAGGAGCCTTTCCCCCCAACCGCATCTGATCACTCCCTGGTCCCCCACCTGCCCCCTCTGTCCACTGACCTCACACGGACTCCGGCCACATCCCGGCATCCCCGGACACAGGTGACCCCCTTCACGGGGGCCCCCATCTCTGGGCCCCGCCTCTTACTCTGCAGGGTCTCAGGCTCCCCTCTCCTTTCTGGAAGCAAGACCTCCATTCTGGGAGGGACCCCAACCATGGACCGTGCCCCCTGACATCCCCGTGCTGTCTCTAGGCTGTGACTTTCTCCTGGGACTACAGTGCCCCCTCCCGACAAACGGCCCTGGGACCCTGTGCCGCCTGCACAGACCCAGTGCAGACCACCCGCCTGAGCTCCTTTCTGGGGCCCCATAAAAACCCATCAGATGGGGTCACAGGCTCAGACCACCAGAGCCCGGTCACCAGTCCACCCCCCCAGGCCCTGCCAGCCAGGCCGAGAAACCCACCCTGTTCAGGCATAAGACTGGAACCATCGTAAACACAAGGATTCACAACTGAACCCAGAAAGGTGTGGGGAAGGAAACAGGGACTTAGCAAGCTGAGCACATCAGGAAAGAAAGGGGGATTTGATATTGGAAAAGCCATTCCTGTAGCTCCTCTGTGAACAGACTGAAGAAGGAAGCTCAGGGATGTACCAGTGGAGGCAGAAAGAGCCTTCGGTAAAATTGAAAATCCACTCACAACACACACAAGGAGGAAGTCTCTTCGCAAACTGGTAAATAACTCCTGCGGACGTGGGTAGTGCCCCCAGGTGCTGCCCAGCCACGCAGGGGTCTCCGTCAGGGACCCTTCCTCACTGTGCGTCCGGGCACGATGAAGGAAAGGGTCAGTCATGCACGTGTGGTTGTCGCCTACATGCGACACCCGCGACTCGGGGACGGATTACTGGAATTCATGAGTTAGGTTGGCAAGCTCACTGGCTTCAAAACTGGTCTGAAATCAGTTCTCTTTCTTTTTTTTTTTTTTTTTTTTTTTAATTTTTTTTTTCAACTTTTTTTTATTTATTTTTGGGACAGAGAGAGACAGAGCATGAACGGGGGAGGGGCAGAGAGAGAGGGAGACACAGAATCGGAAACAGGCTCCAGGCTCCCAGCCGTCAGCCCAGAGCCCGACGCGGGGCTCGAACTCACGGACCGCGAGATCGTGACCTGGCTGATGTCGGACGCTTAACCGACTGCGCCACCCAGGCGCCCCTAGTTCTCTTTCTATACTGTGCAAGAAACTTTCCAGAAAATAAAAACTAATTTAGAAACACTATTACACTTCATCAAAAATATGAAGTACATAGGGGAAAAAATCCAACAAAAGATATTCAAGACACGGGAGAATTCTCCAGTGAATACTTTTCTAGGCGGAAGGAGTTTCAATTATGAATTTACCTTATTAAATGCACGGCCATTCAGACTTTCTGTTTCTTGCTGTACCCGTTTTGGTGAATTTTATTTTCAAGGAATTTGCCCGTTTCACCTAAGCTTCATGTTTGTCAAGTTCACGATATCCTTTTGTGTCCGTAACGTGCTGCTTCCCTGTTTGTGCCTCACGCCGGTGATGGTTGTTTTGTTGTTGTTGTTCACAGAACCGGGTTTGGGTTTTGCTGATTCTCTCTACTGTATGTCTCTGTGTCATAGACGCCTTTTCCCCTCCTTTCGTTCTTCGCTCTAATTTCGATGTTCCTTCCTGAACTGGAAGTCCTGGTCATTGGTTTTCAGCGTTTCTCTTTCTTAAATCCATGACTTCTCCAAGAAGCTGTGGAGTCCCCGCCGACAACCTTCTTGGTGCACCCCATGGTTGTAATATGTTGGGTTTGCCTTATCCAGTTCAAAATATTTTCCACTTTCTGTTGCGACTTCCCCTTTGACGTGGGTCACTCAGAAGTGCTGTGCGTGCCAGCATTTGCCTCCGGAATGCTCGCAGGTTGCTGCTGTGATCTTTCTGCCATCGAGACCCGCGTCGCTCCGGCACAGCCAGGGAACGTGCATGGCTCCGACCCTTTTGCATTTCTCACGCCTGCTTTGCGACCTAGAGTCTGGGCTCTCACGGGGACTATTCCACGTGCCCGTGGTGAGGACGTGTGCTCTGGGGTTTCATATTTGCCCACTTGGCCAAACTGCGTCATCGCGTTCTTCGAATTTTCTACATCCTTACTGATTTCAGTAACGAAGAGACGTGTTAAAATCGTCATCTGTGCCGGTGGCTGTGTCGTCTCGGGTGTATTTGCTTTTGCTCTCTGTGATTTAGGCTGTGTTAACAGGACGGCTGTGTCTTCAGGCTACACTGGCTCTTTGTCGTATGGAACGTCCCTGTTTATCTCAAAGACTCTTGCCTGATGTCTGCTGACATTCATACAGTGGTCCCCGTTTCCTTTCGGTCAGCACCTGACAGGTGCGTCACTTTCCATTCTTTTGCTTTCAATCTATTCGTCTGTTGAAAGTGTGTTTTTTGCTTTCTCATCAAGTGTGACAGGGTTTGTCTTCACGTGTCCTTTCTTAACTATTGCCTTGAGCTAGCCGGCGTGCGGCCTGCAGCCTACAGCCCTGGGCCTGGCAGGGCTCACTCTCCACCAGAGCAGCACACGGCTATCCCGCGGCAGGTGCAACGCTCCTGCCAGGGACGCGACTCCTGTGTGTCGACACTTACCCAGACTTTGCTCAAGGAAAAGTAAGCTTGCTCTGTACCCACGTCCTCCGATGATTCCTTCTCCCTCGTCGGCCTTGTCAGTTTCCCCAAGTGTTCCTTTTACATTCACTCCCCTTCAGCAAACATTTATTTGGACTCGGTTCTGCATGTAGCGTAGACGTGCCTTCGAACTGCTCGGTCCACACGTGGGAAGGGGACCCTCGTGTGTAAACGCCGGGAAACGAGTCTTGAGCCTGGAGACACAGACGACCTCACAGTTTGGATCTCACCCACCTTCCCGAGATCCAAGTGTGCCCACCCCACTGCATCACTGCGTTGGAAGTCATTGTTCATGCAGAGTTCAGCAGCTGGCGTCCCTGGAGCGTCTCGCACTTGACTGATCACCCAGGTCTTCTCCTTGGGCTCCCCGCCCAAGCCCAGGGGTCCCCGGGGCTCTGAGGTGTGTGCGGCGGCACGCGGAGCCTTTGGATCTTGCCTCCTCCGTGGATTTGCCCGCTTTGCGGGAGACTTGCTCTTGGCTCCCCTTCCAGTCCTGCAAGCCCACCCTCCCGAGTGCTAATTCACCCCTAAAGACAGCGCAGCTGTCCTTGCAGCTAGACCCCGAGGCTGAGAGCTGGCTGAGGACTCTGGAGCCCTGGAAACATCCAGGGGGTGGCAGAGCAGCTGGGCGCATAAGCGGGAGCAGGCAGCCGAGTGAGGGCTTCACCCCGCCGCCCGCGTGCACTGAGCCCGCCTCACCCCACCGCCCATGTGCAGCAGGCCTTGGGGACTGGCCCACCCTCGCTGCGTGTAGATGCCCTTCGGCATGGTGTGGACAGTGCGTCCAGGGTTGCAGGGCTGTGCATGCCGGGAGTGGACGGCCCTCTGAACACAGGCTGGTGCCCAGTTCACCCTCCTGCACTCTCGCCCTTTGCTGTGGGAAGCAGGAGCTGGGCCCTGTCACCATCAGGTCTGCCCTCTGAGGCCCCTTCGCTGTGGCTCTGTAGACATTATTGAAGGAGGAGGGAGTCGATTAACCACGCCGTTTCCACCCCATCCTAGCTCAGATGCTCCCACTTCTACTTCCACTTGAACCAGAAGAGCCCGGAAGCCCCCAGGTGTTTGTGATCAGAAGCCTGATCAGGGAGAGCAAGCTCTGGGGGCCCGCCTGGCCCAGACCCCCGCCTGCCTTGGGCACCGTCTTATTCATATCGAGGAGCCTCAGCTTCTCCCACGTGGCCACCACTGTGGCGCACACAAGTGGGCGGGGCTCCAAGCTGGACCCATCGGTACCCCCCGCTGGCGTCACAGTGAATGCCGATCCCTGAAACCGGGGGTAACCCGGGGCAGGTATGCCAACCTGTTCCCTACTCCTCGGACCTCCCAAATGGAAGCGACACACAGCTGGCACGTCAGCACCGGAAGCCTGCAGGGCTCTCACTGAGGCTGCTGGAGGTGGGCCAGGTCCCCGTGGGCCCGCGAGCCACTGGCCTCCCTGCCCAGCCCCAGCCCCACCTCTCCTGGCGATCAATAGTGAGTATCAGGACAGGCCCAGAGCAAACACACACCGAAAGGCTGATGACAATAGCCGGGCAGGGGTGAGTGGGGCATCTGGGGTTTGTCTAAGGGCTGATAGGGTGTGTGCTGAGGGTTTAGGAGGCTCCCAGGGCCTCGGAGCCCGGTGCTGCCCGCCGGGGGAAGGACAATGCACATTGTGTTCCTGAGAGACTGCTGCTCACACCTGAGCCGGAGGCCTTGGGTGCTCTTGGGATGAGCCCCTATTCACGGGGATGGACGTACTTCTGTTCACATACTCACTCCTGATAGCATTTCTTCTAAAAGGAATCCGGGGAGATTTCTGCAAAGAATGGCCGTGCTGTTGATGGGAATAACTTTAGAGCTGTTGATGGGAATAAATATCGTGCTCTGGAAACTGGCCCTTCTGTGTTTCCCTGCATTTGTCCTTCGAGTCACGTTCTTCAGTGGAAACAGAGGTTGAAGTCTGATCGGCAGCCCCCGGGCGTGTGGAGGGCGGGAGGTCTCAGAGTGAGCCATGGGTCTGAGCACCCCAGATGGTGCTGGGGACATCCAGGGGACGTGGAGGGGAGGAGCCAAGGTGGACACTTGTCCCTGCCGTGAACCTGCCCCCCGCTGACCACCCCCTCCTGCCGCTGGAGATCCTGCCGGGAGGGAAGGGCGCCTGAGGGGGGCAGGCCCTGGGGCCATCCGTGGCTCAGCAAGGATGGTGTGGACAGGAGCAGGGCAGGCGGCAGCGTGACCGTTGGCCCCATTTGAATCTCATTTCCACCCGTTTTGCTTCCACTGTGCACTGCCGGGAACAGTGATGGCCAAAGCCGGAACCCCGTCACCAAGCAGCATAGCCCAGAGCACTGTCCTTGGCAAGTGCAGGAGTAGGATGGCTGGTTTACCACTGCTGCCCCTGGAGGCCTGTCACTGGCACCAATGGGACCCCCCCATTTAGGAAGCATGCCATGTGCTCCCCACTGTAGGGCCCTGTCTGCAGGGGTTTCACAGTAAGCTCACGTCAGGGCCCCAGAGGGGCTCAGGCGGGAGCTGAGGCTTTTCACAGGCACGATCGGTGGCTAGAGTCTGAGTTCGGAAACCCACTGATTGTGAGAGTGCAGCCCAATCCTCTGCTGCTTCGCTGAGCCTCAGAGCATCGACCAAGGTCCTGTGGTCAGGGCCGCTCTGTCCCTGACCTCCCCACCAAGGACTCTGACTACTTCAGGTACTACCCACACCCAAAGACATGGGGAACAGAGGCGTGGGAGGGGGCTTCCTGGGGGAGTAAGCATGCGGTCTCCCCCCGGGCCCAGCAGCACTCACCTGACAGTGGAAAGTTTTCACAGAGAGGAATGTGCAGAGCGTGTGTGGTGGGGAAGGCACATTCCTAGGAGAGCATGCATTTACACAAATTAGCCTTTCAGATGGGAATGTCGCTCATGCAAGACCTGGCTGGCACGGGACGGCTTCTGGGGGGACTCACTGTCCTGGAGCACAGAGTCAAGGTCCCGGCACACACCGCCGGGCGCCCTCCTGCCCCCAGAGAAGCTGGGCCGCCCTCGTCAGAAGGGCAGAGGAGGACCCGCTTGCTCCCACCCTTGAGGACACCGTGTGCCAGCACGGCTCCGCCGGGCTCCCGCTGCTGTTTTTGGGAAAGGGGGAATCCCTCTCACCATCAGCCCAGCTCCGCACGCGAGAGCCCTGTGCCTGCTGCCCCGTGGCTCTGGCAGAGCCCTAAACCCGGCCTCTAGGCAGGGGCCGGCTCCGCGCGGGGGCCGCGTCGGTGCCCAGGCAGGAGGGGCCCGCAGCCCCGGGCATGCCTCTGTCCCCCACAGTCCGTGCCTCTGCTGCTACCTGGGACTTCCAGGCCTCTGAGACCCCCTAGAGACTCCTGTCCCTGGGCAGGCCTGGGGCGGCCGTGGGACGGAGGCCTACCCCGCTAACAAGTGCAGCACGCCCATCAAGGGGCCATCCTGTGCTGGGCCAGGCCTGAGCAGACCTGTTTGCTCAGACACTCGAGAGAGACACCCGAACACAGATGAGCCCTCTCAAGAAGCCCATCCCCACTGGAAGAAGAGGACCCAAGAGGGGCCGCCTGGTCCCTAAAGACCCAGGCATTTCACTGTGGGCCACAGGGCCAGGAGAGGTCAGGGAGCATGCACCGGCCCTCTGGCCTCCTTAGTGAAGGGTCAGAGGCCAGGGGCAGAGCGAGAGGGAAGGGCAGTCCTTAGTCATCTGAATGCTCATTTCCAGGCTCCCCGACCCAGCCTTGGCCCTGACAGGGATCCTACCCTCTTGGGGTGTGTGTTGGATTCCTGAGGACTCGGAAGGCAGGAACGGGGACGAGCCAGGCCCCTGTGGGAGGCTCAGTGGGTCCGCCTTCGTCCCCATAGCGCGTATCGCACAGGACCGTCCCGAACGAGGGCTGCACAGACATGCTCTGCAGGCGCGGGCAGTCCACATCTGCTCGTCCCCTCGGGGCCACTCTCACAGTTTCTGTGCACTGTCCCTCCCTGCGCCCTCTCCGGGGTCTCCCCGTGGACACCTCCTCCAGGCCTTGAGGGCCCCACATCCAGAGGGCAGCAGCGCTGGGCCGTGGAACCACCTGGGAGCAGACTCGCTCGTCCCCAAAGGCGGTGAGTGTGAGTCTGTGTCCTTCGCAGGGACATCACCGTGTCTCTGGGAGCACAGCCGCTGTGTCCCTGGCACCAGGGTTTGCTGGGTGCTCACTGCACAGCTCACAAGACAAAGGCTTTCGTGGGGTTTATGGGCTGTGGTTAGGCATGTGGGTTTTCTCTGCCTCAGTCTCCCGTCTGTCAAACGAGAGTGAAAGCGGGACGAAGGGGAGCCGAAAGCAAGGACTGCACCTCCCTTTGTGCAGATGGGGAAACACAGGCACGGAGAGGCGGCAGGGTCTGCCCCGGGTCATGTGGCTGAACGCCCGCACAGCCTGTCCCGTGGCCCCTCACTGCCCTTCCTTCCCTGCCCTGTACATGCTGGACCTCGATGTCCCCAGGCAATTTGAGCCAACACCAACCGGCGTTGTCAAAGCCCAACTTGAGGAGGCGAGGGAGAGACATCCTGAGCCCTTATCGAGAAGACCCCTTAGGGCAGTGGGCCGTGGGGTTCCTGGCCCCCACCAGTTTCAGGGGGCTCCGACTGGAGCCCCCCTGGGCCCCTCCAGCCTCCATTCCCCCCTGCTGGAGAGGACCTGCCCCTAGAGCCCCATGCTTGCTCACCCCTCCTGAGACCTTGCGGGACAGAACTCACAGCCTGGCCTCAAGCACCCACCCAGGGCCGGGCAGCAGGGGCGCCCAGGGTCACAGGCTGGGCCGAGGTCAATTGTACTGTAAAGGAGACAGCCATGTTGGGTATAAACTGGGACTTCTTTCCATAAATAGGAGTTACCAGGTTTATTGAGTATAATCCTGAGGAAGAACCGGGGATCCAGCACCGTCTGAGTCACGGTTTAGTGGCCCGGGACAGGGTGTGGAAGGTGTGAGAGGCACAGGAGCCTTTGCCCTGCCCCCGCCCCTCCGGCCACCCCCTGGGCCACGGGCACGGAGGCCACCACAGCCGGCTTTTGAGATTTGGGGTGGAAGAAAATAGCCCCAGGGTGGAGGCTGGTGTCCGGAACCCGAGATGCCCAAACAGCCACAGTGCCAGCAAACCCCAGCCACGAGTTTAGATTTCAGGAATAATATTTTCAAAAATCAATCTCTCCTGCTTCTGCTACGTCTGCTTGCGAAAACAAGCGCGTTTTCCTTGGATGTGCGCACGGGGTTGTCCCGCGGAAGAGCCGCGTCCTCAGGTCCCCGGGGCCGTCTCAGCCGAGGCTCGCCTGGCCACGGCTGCGGACCCACGAGCCCCGTAAGCCGAGGGGGGCGTAGGCCTGCTCGCCACTTCCCTCGCGTGAGAGCGCCTGCGTGTTTTCTTTCAGAAGTTCTGGGTTCTGACACCACATCAAACGCGACACGCTCTGCGCCTGGCCGGCACGGGCCCTCGGCACAAACCGTCACCGCGGGGACTCCTTGGAGTCTGTTGAGCTCCTCTGCTTGGGCCGGGACCAAGGTCTCCTTTATCGAACACAGCCTCCGGCATTCATGCAGACCCACCACGAGACTACGCACCCCGCCCTCAGAAGTGTGTGACCCCGTGATGGGCAGAGACAGGGCACTGACGATTCTCGGGCAGCACCGGGGGCCGCTGGGCTGCAGACTGAGCACCGGGCCGCTCGGCAGCCAGTGAATATGCCCATTGTTCTGCCCCGCACTTCCTTATTTGGGGAGCGGGTATTAAATATACAGGAAAATAATGACAGCTCTAGCTGCTGACCCCTGCCTGTGTCCCCACCGCGGGTTCATTCGATACCCATGGGAACCCCGCGCAGCAGGTAGACCTAACATCTACGCTCTATGCGTTCTAATCCCATTTTAAAGCAAGGAAGCTGAAGGCTTCCGTGATTCGCCCCAGATCGCGGGCTCGCAGAGCCAGCCCTCCCCCCCCCACCCCCCAGCTGCCCTGCACGTGGGCATTTGCACATGCAGAGAGAGAGAGCCTCAGGGAATCCAGTCCCCGACTGCCGGCTGGCTGTGTTGCCTTTGGGGAGTTACTGAGCCTCTCTGTGCCTCTTCTGTTAGACGGAGTGATGGCGGTAGCGCCCAGCCTGCTGGCTCCACGTGAGTGTCCGGGGTCCAGGATCAGGGAATACGGAGGCAGGCGTACGGAAGGGGGGCCGTCTGTCTGTATGGAAGGCCACTGGTGCCGGTCCCAGTGGAGCCAGTGCCCGGGGATGAGGCAAGAACAGAGCTTAGCCAGAAGGACCCCCCCCACACACACACACACACTGAGCTAGACGGGTTGCAGCCAAGGGTGGCTGGTTGGCTCCGAGGAGGGTGATGGTGGGAACAGTGTCCTGGCTTCCTGACTCCCCGGACGGCCCTGGGTAATCGGTATTCTGCTAGCGGGCAATACGCCACCCCCTCAAGCTGTCACCCCTTTCCTGGCGGGTCCCACCCGCAGGCCCCAATGTGACAGCCTCGCTGCACCAGGGGCGTCCGCGTTTCCCCCCAGAGCCTGGAGTCCCTGAAGGGAGAAGCAACAGCCTAAGAGGGGCCGACTCGGGGCAGCAGCGGGAAGGGGTCCAGGAAGCCCAGAGGGCCCTTGACCAGCTGTTGAGGCCCATCACGTGGCAGGTTTCTGGAGACAGAGGATGAGAGCCAGGACGATGCTCAGTCTTTCCCACGCCCCCGTGCGTGTGGATGAGGTGGCTTCCGGACGCCCCAGCACCTCCGTGGACGGAGCGTCCCAGGCACTTCCTACCTGGAAGTGCCTGGGCAGGAGAGCAGCTTCGCTGGGGGGACAGCCTCCTGACGCAGTGCCAGCAGCCCGCTGGCCACGCTGACTATTTATAAGTTTGTTGAGATCAATGGTTGCTTCTTTGTTAATGCCACGATGCCCCAGGGGGGCATCTAATGCGTGTGACAGTTGTGGCTTTGGTTGGCCAGAAAACACACATGCACTTGCAGGTTTTCTCCCAGGGTCTCTCCGCCGGCTTTTCCCAGAGCCCGGCTCCCACTACCTGTATGCCGCTCCCATGCCGGGCCCCACATGTGTCTCCAGGGTCGGTGCTCTCCACCTGCCCGAGCACAGGAGACAAAGGCAGGCGGGGTGGGGACTGACTCACCAAGCACATCTGTATGGGAAGCTTGTCCACGAGGCTGGGACCAGAGGTTTGAGACAAAACTGTGTGCATGTGCGTGTGTGTGTTTGTCCTGAAATCAAGGACGATGACTTCTGTGTCCCTGCATCTTTTTATATATATATGTGTGTTTTCTATTTATTTTTGAGAGAGAGAGAGAGAGGATAAGTAGGGGAGAGGCAGAGAGAGAGGGAGACACAGAATCCGAAGCAGCTCCAGGCTCCGAGCTGTCAGCACAGAGCCCAACGGGGGACTGGAACTCATGAACTGTGAAATCATGACCTGAGCTGAAGTTGGACGCTGAACCGACTGAGCCACCCAGGCGCCCCTGCATCTTGGAGCAGGGCCCTCAGCTAGGTAGGAGTTCATCTGTGGAATAGTCTGCGTGAGCTATTCTCTGACAGACGTGTGCGTTCATGAATCTCTTTCCACCTTTTCTTCCCATCTTAGCTCATCGGAGGGGGGCAGTGCCCAGAGGCTCAGGGGGAGCCTGACTCTGCCTGCCTCCAGGAGGGATGGGGTGTGCTGTGGCCTTGACACAGCTGGGGACTCGTGGCTTTGGCACAGAGTGGCTGCGTGGATGGAGTTGCCAGAGGTAGGGGAGGGCAGGTGGGGGGAGGGGTCCCTGAATTATTCCTCTTCCACTTACTTGGAAGGCTGGGCCCCACCCACTACGTCCTACCCCACCCTGGCAGAATCATTCCGAGGAGCAGCGGGTAAGAGCTCTGAGTCACCGTCCCTGCTCCCCGCTGACAGCGGGGCCCATAAATGGCCCGTGTGCCGCATTCCCCGAACTTGGGACAGGCTAGGAGGCCAGTTTCTGACACGCCCGGTTCTCTCCTCACCCCCAAATGCATGTGCTGTGTCCTACCTGCCAAGTTAACCTGTTTGCAGGAAGGGAACCGTCTGTACCGGCAAATGTACGGTCCCTCATTGTAAAGTCCCTCACCCCCTGACCTTGCCTCCTGGGCTTGCTGTCGGTGAGCCAAGAGGGAAAAGCACACAGAGATGGGAAGGCCCCGGGCTCCTGTGGGTGACCTGTGCTGACAAGCCCCTCATCGAAGCTGCAAATTCAAAATAGCGAGAATAGAAAAGCCCCCCAAACTGGCGACACGGTGCGTGCTGGGGCACTGCCCCAAAGACCTGGACAAGGGTGGGTGGCAGTGCCCAGGGCCTGGGAAGCACCAGGGGCTCCCTGCGGCGGGGCCCTGCCCGGCCGGCAGAGCAGCGGGGTCAGTGCCCCCCAACACCCCTCATCCCGACCGTGAGGCCACTCACAACGAGAGAAGGCTCTTATCGGCGTTGCCCTCCTTCTTCTCGTTAAATCCTTATCAAACAATGGTGCTGGTGCTGGAGAGATACCCGTGGGGCGCAGAATTATATATTAACTTGTGCTAATTAATGTTTATGCAGCCGTTTACGGCAGAGGGTGCCTTTGACAGCCACAACGGCGGCTTCGACGCAGAGGCAGGCTCAGGGCACGTCAGACTCAGGCCACAGGCCCGGGCCTGCCAGGGCAGCTCCCATCCCCTGGCCCCCGAGCCTGGCTGGGCCCTCCCCTCCCCTGCCCATCTGAGCCCCCATCCCCACTCGGAGACTTGTCCCGGATGCCTCCTGGGCCTCCCTTCTGAAAGCAGAGGAGCAATTTCGGGGGGCCCACTCTGCACCTGTCGTGCCTGCCACCCGAGGCTGTGTCCCCCTCCGGCTGCAGGCAGAGAAGACGCTCCAGGCCCATGTCTGGACTCTGGGTCCTCCCTCGGTGTCTCTCTCCTCCCTCCCTGCAGGAATCTCTAGAGCCCGGCCCTGACTTCCACGCTCTGCATTTTCTCCTTGACCTGCTGCCCCCAAACCAGCTCCACCAGAGTCACCGCGTCCCTCCCCACGTCTCTGATTGTTTTGAAAGCATCCCAGACACGCTGTCATTTCCCCGCAGTGATAATGATCATCTCAGTACCGGGCAGGGGAGGTGAGCAGTGGGCCAGGACATCGCAAGAGCATCTCCGCCCGTAAAGAGTTGATCCTTGGCCTCTGCAAGGGCACCGGCCTCATGGTGGGGAGGGTCTGGTCAGAGGAGCGCTCTGTTCCTGGATGGCTGTCCCGAGCCGTGCTGAGGCCAGGGGCACCCCGAGCTTGGGGAACATACCCACAGGGGACCAGATGGCTCTGGAGGAACCTGAACCTGGGCCGAGCTGAGGGGTAAGGCGCATATGCAGTGGGACCTGCTGGGCTGCTGTGTCGGGTCAGGAGGTTTGCTGGGGCAGGAGGCCCATGGAGGGAGGGGCAGGGGAGGTGGTCCAGGTGAGGGGATGGCCAAGTGGGGGTGAGGGTCAGTAGGGCTTAGGGGTCAGGTGAGGACCAGATGGGGGTTTGGGAGTTGGAGGAGGGGAGGTGGGGAGGAAAAGGGAGAAAAGGTGAGGGCCGGAGGAGGTTCTGGTTGGGGGGTGTCCTTTGCTGAGAACCAGCTGGTCAGTAAGACCCCAAGTCTGAGATGGGAGAAAGGGCTTGCTGCAGTCTAGAGCACTCCTGTCACAAGCAGGACATCCAGGGAGGGGGGTGCACTGATGTCCCAGGTGCTGGCTCACATCCTCGTCCAGCATTTGACCCCAACAGGAAACCACACGGCCTCTCCGTCTCTCTGGGGTCTTGGGGTGCTGTGAGGGCCTTGGGGGTGGGGCCAGGGATGGTGAGGCTTTGGGGGTGGGGGCTGGGGGGAGGCTGGCAGGCGGAGCCTGTCAGCTGCGGCCCCGGTGACACTGGGGCAAATTGCACGTGATCATGATGCATTGCTCTGTTTCACCGCAATGGCCGAGTCCCCGAGGCCACGTTGTATTTGCTGTTCATGGTGAAAGGGGCGGCGGGGGCTTTGAGTGTGGGTCCGGGCCGCCTGCTATGACTCTGGGTGCAGGAGGGGCAGCTGGCAGAGACCCGCCTCAAGATTGCGGGAGAAGTCGGGCTGTTACCGCACGTCGCCCCCTGAGAGCCCTGAATCCGTCCACCCCTCCGCCAGGCTGGATGCCCCCGGCCAGGTCCCCAAAGACAGGTCCCACCGGGAGCGGTGCAGGCCAGGCCGGCGCCCAGCGAGCTGCGGTTTCCCACCACGACTAAGCAGATACTGTCCTTGAAATGCCCGATATGTCTCATCGTGGACAGGCCTCCCGGGGGCCCCTGCCTGGGAGCACCGCCTGGCTGGAGCAGGCCTGCGTTCTGCCTCAGAGACCCTCCCTCACGCGGTCGGGTTTTCCAGGGAGATAGCGCACACGCCCTGTAGGGGGCCCAGGAGGCGAGGGTTCCAGCAGGAGTCCTGTTTGAGGTTTGCTGTGGCCGGTGGACCTGAGACCTGGGTCACCTTCCCTGGGGAGAGTTACTGGCTTTCAGTAAGGGAGAGTTAGAAACCTGGTGGTCTCGGACCTAAGGCCGGAGCACCTCCAGACCCCCCAGGACACACTCAGCGCCTCAGGGTGCTAGCGCCAGGGGAGGCCAGAGGGAGCGGTTGTGGCCCAGTCCTGCCCGCAGTGCTGCTACAGGGCGCTTTTATGCAGGCGGGGCCGCGCTCCCCACTCAGCCCCAGAGACCTCCCTGTGCAGCGTGAACCCCTGACCCCCCTCGGACCAGGAGGATCCAAGGCATGCTGGCTTCAAAGCAAAATTTGTGTTCATTCCCTGGGAAATCCCTGCTAGTCACTGGTGTGTTCAAAGTATACTCAGGTGGATTCCATCTCCTGAGTCCAGGCCCTGAAGGGGAAAGTGTGCTGGGCCAGGGAGGTGGCAGCCTTGGGGGGCGGGGGGGGGGGGGTTGGGTCACACAGGCGTTAACATCCAAGGGTGCAATCTATTTATGGATTAGGACAAACTAATTCTAACATTTATACGGAGGCAAAAAACCCAGAGCAGCCGGCACGACCTTGAAGAACATTCGAGGACTGACACTTTCCCGACTTCAAGACTCAGGTGAGACCACGGTGATCGCTGAAAGGACGGACGAGCGGATCAGTGCAACGGAACAGAGGGCCCAGAAACAGACCCATGTGATCACAGTCACCGGTCTTTGACGAAGGGGCACGGGTAACACGGTCGAACAAAGGCGGTCCCCTCGGCAACTGCCGGGACGGCGGGACGTCCCCGTGAAGAAAAATGAGTCCGGACACAGACCTTACAGCCTTCACAACAATGAACTCTCAACGGATAGAGACCTACAAGTAAAATGCAGAACTGTACGTCTCCTAGAAGATCGTGGGACAGAAAACCCAGCTGGGTTTGGTGATGACTTCTCAGATCCAGCACGATCCCTGAAAGAGGGAAGCCCGACCTCACTGAAATGAACGAACTGCTTGAGAAAGACCACGTCAAGAGAGCAAGAAAACAACCCACAGTGGGGAGAAAATATTTGGGAAAGACACATATGATGAAGGACTATTATGTAAAACTCAACAATAAGAAAACAAACAATGCTATTGAAAAACGGGCCAAAGGCATTTCCAGACGCTTCAGCACACATACAGATGGCAGATAATCGCCCGAGAAGATGGGCAACCATGTTGCTTGTGTTCCCGATGGAGCCCACACAAAACCTGCACACAGACGTTTCCAGCAGCTTTATTTATAATTTCCCAAAACTTAGAAGCAACCAGGATGCCTTTCAGAGCTGAATGTCCAACTAAACTGTTGTCCATCTAGGCAGTGGGACATTACCCAGCTCCAGGACGAAACGAGCTGTCACGCCGTGAAGACTTGGAGGAAACATAGATGCGTACTACCGAGAGGAGCCAGCCTGGAAAGGCTACTTACCGTATGGTTCCAACTCTGTGACATTCGAGAAAAGTCAAAACTCCGGAGACAGTGGGAAGATCAGCATTTGCAGGTTGTGGCAGGGTTGGGAGAGGTAACCGGGGGGAGATGAGGGCTTTTAGGGCAGTGACAGTACCCTGATGCTATAATGGCGGACACATGTCACTGTACATTTGTCCAAACCCATCAAATGCCCAGCACCAAGAGTGACCCTAGCGTGGACTATGGGGTCCGCGTGATTATACTGTGTCCACGTCGGTTCATCAATTACAACACATGCACCATTCTGGCAGGGGAGGCTGATCAGGGGGTTGGCTGTGCATTTTAGGGGGACAGTATGTGGGAAATCCTCATACCTTCCTTGCAATTTTGCGGTGAACCTAAAAGTGCTCTAGAAAAATCAAGCCTTGAGAAACATACGAAAAGACAACAGAAAGCATGTCTGGATGGGAAAATGGGGTTTAGTTAGTCCCCAAGGAGGAGCGGAACTTGGCCATGGGCGTTAGGCCGTCTGAGAGCATGGCCATCCGAGGACAGGCAGGAGCACGACATTCAGCTGCCCCTGCTTCTGGGCCATCCCTCTGGTCTGGTCCAGGCTCTTGGTGCCCTTGGGAGGCACAGTGATTCTCTTAAGAGGTGGGTGGGCACAAGCCCCCTGTTGCCACCCCCCCCCCCACCCCGGAGGAATCAAAGCACACCTGAGACCTGGTCTCTTCACCCCCTGCCTCCTCTCTAACCGCTCCCCCCGACTCTGGCCTCTGTGGGAGCCATCCGCCCTCGAAGCCTATCCTGACAGCGTGCAGTGTGGGGTGGACTTCCCACCTCCGCCCGTGGGGACGGTGCCCCTCCAAGCACGCCCACCTCACGGGACATGGCATCTGTTCTTCCTGTCGCGCCCGGGCTCTCTCCCGGCTCACTCGGAGCCCCGTAGGACAGGGTTTCTCTGTCTGACTCAGTGCTGGTCCCCTGGTGCCCCAAAGTGTCCCTGCACACTGCAGGGTGAACTAGCCAACGCGGGGAGCATGGTGCACGGGGTGCAGGGGAATGGCCATGCTCCCCGCCAGGCCCCAGACGCCTGGGCCTCGGCGTGCCAGGAAGGCCGGGTTCCGGCTCCAGGTCTCACACCGCTCATCAGTGTGCGCTGGGGAGAGCTTCTGCATTCCCACAAGGTTGCAGAAGAAGTATTTAGGCTTACTTCGCCTTTTGGTTATTCGGCAGACACACCACTAGCTGCTCAGATAACTCGGGGTGGATGAGGTCTTTGTGGCTTCTGGAAGCGCGGCCTCGATGGGGCCCCAGGGCGGGTGGAGAAGCCATGCGAGCATCACAGCGGGAGCAGAGACGCTGGGGCCCCTCTGAGGCAGCCTGTGGTGCGTGTCTGGGTGGGCAGCCTTCTCGAGGCTGAGTCTTAGCCGCCAGCCCAGATCTGCCCCCTGCTCCAGGGGCCTCACCAGCCCAGCAGGCATGGCCCTGTGGAGGTCCTTGGCCCACCTGGACCGCTGACCACACGCGGCCTGATGTCTGATGACAAGGGCCCGGTGAGTGTCCACAGATCAGAACACAGGGCCTGGGGAGCAAAGCCTCCCCCCTCCCCGCCGGGACCCGGGCTGGTCCAGTAGTCGGCCTCCCGTGGCTTACCCCATCCTAATCAACGAAGGAAAATGATTACCAGGTAAGAACAATTCGTGAGACCGGACGTCGTGACATTTGAACAAAGAGAAAAAGCAGCTGTGGCGGGGACTCACCCAAGAGCAGGCCTGTGTCGCTGCCGCCGAGCCGCGGACCCAAAAATCAATTTCTGATCAAATCACCGTCAGCCAGCCCGGTTCTTGGGAAGGCCAAGTGTTGGGGTGGGAAGTGGTCACCGGGGGCAGGGCCTCTGTGACTCCCGCTTGCCCACCGTGTCTGTTCTCATGTGCTTTGTAGGGACGTGAGTGGCGGGTGGTGCCAGCCCTGTAATGACCACATCCTGGCTTCTAGAACGCAGACCCTGGCACATCCACCCCCCGGAAGCTGAACAAACAGTTGGGGGCCGCGGGAGGCACACGGCCTGCACCCTCGGCGTAGCTGCTGAAGAGCTGGGGCTCTGAGAAGAGCCGGGGACCGCTCCCCAGCGAGACCCGAGGCAGCCGCGGCCGCCCACAGACACCTGCCGGTGCTCGCTGGGCCCACCCAGCCTGGCCCGACCCCGGAGAGCACAGCACCCAAGCCTGGTCAGCTCGGCCAGGCCACCCAGAGTTGAGCGTGCCTCAGAGGCTGCCGGCTGGAGGGCAGAGCTGGCCACAACAGCAGTGCCCACTCACTGCTCCCGCCCTGTCCCAGAGCAGAGATCCCCGGCGCAACCCCCCTCTCTCTGCTGGTCAGAACTCTCCAAACCCATTAGAGGGGCATAGACAAGCCTCGCCTTTGTAAGAGCAGCCCTCCCTGGTGGCCCCCATGTGCCTTATAGTCTATCGTGACCGAAGAAGGAGGCCTTGCTCGGTTCTGAGCGTGCGCAGGTGATCGGCTGAGGACTAGTGGGGACTACTAACTAGTACCGGAACTCTCCGATTCAAATCTCATCATTAGAAACCCCTTCCCACTGGGTGCTGCTGGACCGACGGGTGGCTGGACACATTAAGGGACAGAGACTGGAAGTCACATGCTGCGGATGACCCTGCGGGCTGTGAGCAACCTCAGGGTGACGTGTGGCCAGGAGAGCTTCCCCTGCCCCGGGCGTGAGACCGTCGGCACGGTCCGTGCACGACACACCTAATGGTGGCTGTGGGCCACAGACCCAGCTGTGTGCACCGTGGCCAGGCAGGGGCGGAGGCCAGGTTTCTGCTGAGCCGGCTCTACCTGAGCGCCTCCCCTGGCCTGCCTGAGTGGGGAGGGGCTCCCAGCAGCCAGGCGTCCGCACCTGTGTGCAAGCAAGCAGCTTCTGGGTGCTTCTAAGAGCCTGTTCCCTGCAGCAGCCCCTGTTCCAGACGTGCTGCGGTCCACGAAGCTCTCCGCCTGCGTCTTGTAGTCCTTCCTCCTGGCCCAGTTCTCTCACGGGGCTTTGTCCTACCATATGGCTGCCCACTCCTCACCTTGTCCGGGGCCGGAGAGCCAAGGGCCGGGGACACAGGACCCTCAGGGGCTGCCGCCTCCCCACCCCTCTCGAGGCTGTGAGGACCCCCCTCCAGCAGAACCGGGCCCGGGCCCTGCAAAGTCAGGGCATTTCCACAGCCCTGCGTTTTTTCCCTCTGGTTCCCGGCAGGCTCAGCCTCTGCTGCGTTTGAGAAGGTTCCTGGAAGGAGGTGGAGGCAAGTGACTTTGTCTGTCCTGGGCAAGGCCTGGAGCAGCTGCCAGAGGCTTATCAGGAGGAAACTGTGCCTCTCAGCTGAGCCCTGTCATTTCGTGACCTCGACACTGACACTGGGGCGGCCAGGCCGGGGCCTTTGTTCACAAGAGTGTGGCCGTGGGGCCGGATGGCCCTGGGCTAGGCCTCCCAAGCTGTGACCCCAGCACCAGCAGCCCCTGCCGCTCAGGGCCTGGCCTCCTCCACTGTCCTTTGCCCGCTGGAGGCCAAGCTTGGACATCTTGTGCCCAGAGCAAGGCTGCTCTGGGCTAGACACCCCTCCTTGGTACCAAAACCCCTTTTAGAACAGGGGTGAGCGGGACAGGGAGTCGGCTCCTCCTGACAATAAAGCCTGCAGAGTTATAGGCTTGGACTTTGTGACACTTGATTACTTCTGCTACTCAGACCTGCCGTGCTAACTTCCTGCTTCCTGATAACCCAGGCAGGAGAGGTGTCTCCGTGGCTCAGCTCTGGCCTTGGAGCCTCCCAATGGTCGGGAACGCGGTTCCCACCCACTGCGGCCTCCTGCCCGCCCAGGCTGAAAACTCATGGGCCCGTCCTGGAAGGGCAAGAGGCCCCCCAGGGCCTGAGAGTCCCAGGCAAAGGAACTGCCAGGCAGCCGCGAGGACCTCACCAGATGAGGGGCCTCCCTCCCTCCTGCCTACCGAAGTCCTGGAGGAGCAAGCAGCCTTGAGAGGGAGGAGGGTCAGTGCCATGACCCACCACTCCCTGCAGCCCACCCCACCCCAGGCCCCCAGGACCTGCCAAGTCAGGGCAGGGAGGGGAAGTTCTACCTCCAGACGGAGTCTTGACTGTTCCACCGTCAGACATCAGAATCACTGGAACGGGGCCCTCTGTAGGGAAATGACTAGAGCAGGACCCCTTCTTCCCCACCGGTACTCTTTGTGGCCTCGGTATCCCCAGACTCAACCACAATGCCACGGGGTGCTGGCCGGACCATGCTGTCCGGCAGCTCACACAGATATGGGGCCGGGAGGGGGCCAGGCTGTGACTCTGGGCACAGACAGGAGCTCAGGGTCAGGGCCGCTCAAACCTGGCATCATCAGCAAAGACGGCAAGACTGGGGTGTGGCTGCTGGACATCCAGCCAAGCGGTCCTGAGTGCCAGACCCACCTCGAAGCAGCAGCCCCAACAGCCCAGGGGTCAAGTGCAGCCCACAGGGGTCTGAACTCAGAAACACTGGTGGCCAGTGGCTTGTGGAAGGGGCCCGGCTGGGAGAAGGGCTTGCACAGCAGGCATGCGCAGCCCCGGGACTGCTCTGCTCCCCGACCTTCATGGGACCCAGCGGGGTGCAGGCTACCCTGGGACGCCTAGGGGCACAGGTGGTGCTGTATCTGAGCTGTGAGCCCAGCAGCCTCCCCGCTGCCTCTCCCAGGGCAGCCGGGCTCCCGGAGTGCTGTGGTCGGGGCAGCACCTGCCCCGCTGGGCTCGGGACCACTTGCCTGCCCAGTGCTGGGGGCCCAGGAGAAACCTTGGCTCGGCCTGGGTGTGGGCTCAGCCCATACCTGCTCCGGGAGCCAGGCCCCGGCCCTTCAGCCACTGTGCTGCCAAGTCCGACACCTTTCGGGCCTGTGCTCTGTGGGTCTCCGCCAGGTCTGCCGAGGCAGGAAGATGGGCCCAGCTCTCTGCCCAAATAGCCCGGTCTCCGCAGAACCACTGCATCGTGGCCTCACCTGTTTCTGTGCCAAATCACCAGGGACCTTAGCAGTAAGTGCACAACGAGTAGTTTTCCATTTTTCCCAAAGAAAAAATACCCATTTTATGCCAACTCTAGTACTGCTACAGGATAATCTGGTCTTGCGTCACGGTTCATATGAGACACAATTAGGACTCGTTTGACAGTTCTAGTGAGTTCAGATCTGACTATCGGGAACCAGCACATAGAGCCTTGAGTCACTACTGCCACTTTGAACAACTCCGGGGACCAGAAGACCTGTCACTTTGTCCAAAAGGGGTCTACCCGCTATCCGTGTTTAGGAGACAGCTCAGGGCTCTTACACCCTTGACCATCACGCATGGGACTGCACACGTGGACAGGCGCACTTTTCTTGTATGTTGAGCCCTGTGCTTCCTAATCTAAGAACGCCACTTTTAGGGATGTACCTTGAGGAAACCATGAAACGTGAGGAGAAACTTGGGTCCATAAAATGCATTTTAGTAAGGAAAATCATGGAAATAACCTGAACCAGGGGAATGATTATATAAGTTACTGTGTATTCACATGATGGGTGCTGGGCTTCCTCTAAAATGTCAAAGAACTTTAATGGCATGAGAAAACGCTCACTATGGGATATTCAGAGAAAACACCAGGACCCACATATGTGTACTGTGATTGCAACTACCAAAGAAAGGACTGTCACCTATGGATACAGAGAAATTACTGGATGGAAACATAGTTAGGCATTAGAAATACTCCACTGAGTATTCTGGATGGGTTTTATTAACTTACTTCTGCATTTTTTTTTTTTTTTTTGCAGTGAACACAGGCTTACAAACAAAGAGAAAGGTTATTTTTTTTTAAGTGGGTTGACATCCCCTACCAGCTAAGGTGGGTAGCTGGGACCAGATTTACCACCTGCCTGACAAAACACAGACATAATATATGGAACACAGCTTTCAAGACATTGGACATCAGGCAACTTAGAACAGTGATCCCCGCGATATGGGAAACAGAGTAACAATATATCATGGGATTTATAACACGTAGAACTCAATGTATGTTAGTAGTACAAAGGAAGTATGTATGCTGTTGTTGGTCTGAATCCGCATGATATCACTGAAACATAGAATTAATAAACAAAGATGTGTTCATAAACCCTAACGTGACTGTGGGACACAACAAACGATGAACAACAGCCAAAACCCCAAAAAGGACGTTAAGTTCAAACATAAAAAGTATGCAATCTTAAAGGAGACAAGAAAAAAGGAACCCAAACCAGATGGGACACACAGAAAAACGGTAGATGTACTAAGCCATATCACTAATCACATTAAATATGAATGGTCTAAATACAGAAATTAAAAAGCAAAGGTGGTCAGATTGAAAAAACAAAAAAACCCAAGACCTGACTCTATACTTCCTATAGGAGACCCACTTTAAATATCAAAACATAAATATGCTAACAATTAAGGACTAGAAAAGGATATAGCATGCCAACCCTAAGCGAAGAAAGCTAGGGTGACTAAGTTAATACCAAAGTAGAAACAATTCAGACATGCATGGACGGTAGTGGGTACAGCTTTGTGGTAAATCGTTACAGTGGGACACTACCAAACTGTAAAAGAAAGTCAAATATTTTTAAAAATTTTTAAGTTTATTTATTGATTTTGAGAGAGGGAAGAGAGCAGAGCTTGAATGGTCGAGGAGCAGAGAGATGGGGAGAGAGTCCCAAGCAGGCTCTGCATTATCAGTGTGGAGCCCAATGTGGGGCTCGAACTCACAAGCCGTGAGATCAGACCTGAGCCAAAATCATGAGTCAGATGTTTAACCAACAGAGCAACCCAGGCACCCCAGAAGGAAGTGAAATCTTGATCCACACATAAGCATAGGTGAGTCTCAACATAATTATTCAGAGTGAAATAAGCCAGACAAAAAAAGTAAATGCTGTGTTATTATATTTCTATAAAAGTTGTAACAAATGCCTACTGGTCAGCGGTGACAGAAAACAGGTCAGAGGCTGCCTGGAGCCTGAGGGGGTGTGGACAGGGAGGGGTGGGAAGGACAGATCCCAAAGGGGCACGGGGAATCTTTGGGGTGATAGAGATGTTCCTTATCTTGTTTGTGGTGGTGGTTTCACCAGTGTAGACACGTATCAAATGCATCAAGCTGACACTTTATGTACAGTTTATTCTGTGTCAATTGTACCTCAATAAAGCTGCTAAATAAAAAGTAGATGAGTGAGAAGTTTTATACGAGTTCATAAAAAAATTACCTCTAAATTTGCACAGTATTCAGTTCAGGGTGGCCTCCAGCTGGTTGCCTCACCACAGTACATGACTGTTCTGGTCTGGAACAAAGTCCGGACGTCTGTAAGTCTTCATCACGACAAGTGGAATGGAGACCCAGGCGTGAGCAGGGGCTGGGGGCCCGCCTGGTTGGGGTGTGCAGAGGGGCCCTCGGGCGCTGGACTCCCGCGAAAAAGCAACACAGGATCTGTGCCTCCAGAGGCAGAGAAACTTGGAGGGCATGTGTGAGGAATGCTTCTAATCATAGGTGGCGAGATGTGTCAGCTGAGAAAAGTGAAAGCCCTGTGTGCAACACCGTCTTTCCCCCTTTTGGTGAGGGGTTGTTTGGACAGCCTTTACCGAGCATTGTTTTACAGAGCGAGCTATGGATACTGGCCACAAACATTCAAGGGCAATATGAGGAATCAGGAAACGGGACAGTTACTTCTAGTTCTGTTACTTCTAGCTGTGCCTTCCCTACTTTGGAGTCTTATATGCAAATCATTCAACATTTGTTTATAACAAAGCTCTAAAGTCAATGAGGAGAACCACTTGGAGGTGTCCCAGCATAAGTTGCTACTTGCCAGGCTTTTCATTCAGGATTATCACAGTTCGTTTACGACGAGGGAAATAAGCCATTACCTTTCACCAAACCACACCGTTTTATTTATTTAGGGCGTACGCCCCATCTGCTTCCCGAAGGAATTTCGGGCAGCTTATAAGATTATGCTCAACACAGAACAGGACTACTATAAATAGAAAATAAACACAGAGCAGACAGCCTAAGGTTGCCGGGCGCTGGGGACGGTCCTGCAGGGAAGCATGGAGTTGAGCCGGGAGGCTCAGGCTTCCTGTCGATGTGACCCTGTGGGGGCTACTTGACTCTGACGACGTTCAGCTTTCTCACCCACAGCTGGGGTAGTTAGCACCGTCTTCCTCACACGGCTGTCCTGCGCACGATCTGTGCGAGCAGCGAGCGCGGGCTGCTCCTTGGTGGGTGCCCCCCTCCCCAGAGGAACACAGCACTCACTCCCCAGCTGACCCCTCTCAGACGAGGCCCCAGAAGAGTCGCTCCTGCGGGTCGGTGGGGGGGCGACAGGCCCAGTGCCCCGCTAAGCTATGCTGCAGGGATGTTCGGGGCTCCCCGAGCGGCTGCCCGGTCCCCTTCCAGGTGGCCTCGCTGGCTCCCAGGAGACACACTCTCTAGTGGGATTCTCTCAGCTCTGCTCGCTGGATTAGAGTACCCCTAATTCTGATTAAGCAAAAAACCAAAAAGACACTTTGAGAATGAGTAAAAGGAGTGTATACGTTCCCAAGACAAACAAAAGCGATCAGGTCAGCAAGGTCCTTTCTGTGGAGCTGAAAAGAAGCAGAAAAGGAACAAGCAAGGAGGAGCCTCTACAGCTGGTGGCCCCGTGAGGAAGTGACTGGACTGCCACCTGCTGGAGAACCGCGGCCTCCCTGCACCTCAGCTGGCCGTGGTCAAGGCCAGCGGGAAGAGTGGACAACACCCAGTGGTTACGGCTTAGCTGAGATGCAAGGATGTCGAAGCCATGCTCTCCAGCGCCACCAAGGAAAGGGACACTCATGCGTCTACTCAGCTTCGCCTCTGCCCCAGAGCCCACCCTGCACAGACCACCCACCTGCGTGGACAACCCACCCTGGCAGACCACCCACCTTGCCAGACCACCCACCCTGCCAGACCACCCACCTGCACGGACCACCCACCCTTAATAGGCCACCCACCCTGCACAGACCAGCCACCCTGCCAGATCACCCACCCTGCACAGACCACCCACCTGCGTGGACAACCCACCCTGGCAGACCACCCACCTTGCCAGACCAGCCACGCTGCCAGACCACCCACCTGCACGGACCACCCACCTGCGTGGACAACCCAGCCTGGCAGACCACCCACCTTGCCAGACCACCCACCCTGCCAGACCACCCACCTGCACGGACCACCCACCCTTCGTAGACCACCCACCCTGCACAGACCAGACACCCTGCCAGACCACCCACCTGCACGGACCACCCACCCTTCGTAGACCACCCACCCTGCACAGACCACCCCCCTGCGTGGACAACCCACCCTGGCAGACCACCCACCTTGCCAGACCACCCACCCTGCCAGACCACCCACCCTTCATAGGCCACCCACCCTGCACAGACCAGCCACCCTGCCAGATCACCCACCCTGCACAGACGACCCACCTGCGTGGACAACCCACCCTGGCAGACCACCCACCTGCATGGACCACCCACCCTTCATAGACCACCCACCCTGGCAGACCACCCACCTGCATGGACCACCCACCCTTCATAGACCACCCACCCTGCCAGACCACCCACCTGCATGGACCACCCACCCTTCATAGACCACCCACCTGCATGGACCACCCACCCTGCACAGACCAGCCACCCTGCCAGACCACCCACCCTGCATAGACCACCCACACTGCATGGACCTTCCCCACTGCCTGGGCCTCCCACACCGCACAGGGTCTCCATCCATCTTCCCCTCAGGGAAGTAACAATGACAGCCAACACCGTGGGGAGGGTATCTCGTGCACAGTTCTAAGCACAGTATATGCGCTCATCTTCATCACACCCCATGAAGCAGGTGACATTATTGTGCTAATTTATTTATAGGCAAGGAAACAGAGCTCTGCGCCATCTCTCTGACCCAGCTTTTTCCCAAAGGGGTGGACATGGCGTGATGCTGGGAGCGCCTTCTCTGTCCCTGATACGATTAAGGAGCGACAAGCAGGGGGCTCTTGCTGTGTAGACACCCCCTCCTCTGGGGCAGGGCTAAGGAACAAGATGACCCCGTCTCAAGACGAGAGCAGTTTCCCATACTTGCGGGGGTTGCAAAAGAAAGCACACGGAGCTAGCACCGCACCGGCTCAGCCTTGGGGCTCTGCAGGCGCAGATCTTGCCGGGAACGTGGGTGCCCCCTCCCCACCGCGGGAGGCAAGAGGCTGAGCATCCGGCACCTCGCGGGTCCTGACGCCCACGTGGCCTCCCCACAAGACTGCGCATGCCCAGTGGGCACAGCGGCGCACGCGCAGCAGCCGCGAGGTGGGAGGGTGCAGGGGACCCGAGTGGCCGCGGCTGCATCTGCTGGCGCCGTGCGTTCGTGCAGTGCGTGCCCTGAGCCTGCCTGCAGAGCGGGCTTGAGCTCCGTGGGCCGTGGCCCCAGAAGGCCGGAAGCCCTCGTGGTGATTCCTGGGTGTCACCCTGCGTATTACACCTGCCCGGCCTGTCTGCGTGTCCGGGAGGCACCCGGGCCCTGTCCCCTGCGTGACGAGCAGGGCGCCGGCCCTGCACGCTGTGGGGGCCGCGCCTCCTCGGGGCCTAGACCTCCAGGACCAGCCCCCTCCGTGCTCGGGTTCCCTGTGAGCCCGGCCGCCCTCACTTCGCACTGCGGACCCTGCACTGCTCGCCTCCTCGCCGCCGGCCTCCTCATCTCGCCCACTGCTTCTGACCCTTCTCCCCGGTCGTCACACAGCACCTTCCTTGGCCAGACCACACCCCCTTCGCTGGGATTTTAGCTCCTGGCTCCTCCCTCCATTAGGCCCCCCCACCCCCCACCCCGGATTCTCGTGGCTCCTTCCTGAGCTCTTCTGCCCACCTGGACCCCTCCTTTCATGCTGACCCCAGACCTTGTGCTACCCACCCCTGCACAGGCCATGCGTGGGTCTCCTCCCTGACAAGGGCCAGCAGGGCCTCCAGGCCACTGACCCTCGGTCCTCCACTGCCCCCGGATGCCCTCACCCCTCTGTACCAGGCCCTGTGTGCCTTCCCATTTCTCTGCATCATCACCTTGGACACCCTTGGCAAACGGCTGTTGTGTGTAAGCGGATACTTGTGCCCTGGTGCTGCCTACTTCCTTCTTCCGCCCCCCTGGGGCTCCACCTGAGCCGGGCTCAGGGCCCCCCCCCCCCCGCCGCTGCCCCCCCCCCCCCCCCGCCCCCGCGCTGGATCCCCTCCTCCCTCTCTGCTGGATGAGCCCTGTCAGCCTACAGACCGGCTGTGGTCTGTCCTATCCCAGAAGGAAACCTTCCCTTCCACCCGACCCCACACCGGGCACACCCCCGTAGCACACTCCGAGTCCTGGCTTGTGGTTCCCCCACAGCACACAGGAGAGGGTGGTCGGGGCCCTGGATGGCCTTGTGTCACTGAGTCAGGACAACCTGCCGGGCCTGGTCCCCTCGGCCCTCCCCAGGAGACCCGCGGCCTGGCCGGTGCCTGTGTCGCCCACATGGAGTGCACTCTCCCGTCAGCGGCTGGCAGTTCCCTCCAGAGCCTGGGGCTGGTCCGTTCCCATGTCCGCATCCGCGGCCACAGCTGAACACCCGCCACCCCAGGCTGAACCATGGACAGCACTTCCTACGGCGGAGGGCTGCGGCCTGAGCCCCAGCCCCACTGTCCCCCACCAGTGATGGAGAACTTGGTTGTCTAGACTTCCCTGGGTCCCCTGCCTCCATGCGCCCCCTCATGCCCTTCAGTGTCCTTCAGCTTGAAGCCTGTTTCATGGGCTTCTCAGAGCTCCCAGGAGTTTGCCGGTTCACACTGCAAGAGGAAGAAAAATCTGCCAAACCCAAATATACCCTCAAATGTCAAAACCCTACTTGTGCTGTTGAGGGATTCTGGGGAGCCCACCATGAGGTTCACACACAGTCTCCAGGAGAGTTCCAGGGCTCTCGTACAGCCTCCTGTTTCTCTAAAGTTCCAGAGCCGCCGTGAAACTGTTTGTATTTTAGTAATTAGACTGCTCAGCTACAAGGGGCAGTTCCCTCTGTTGCTTGACGAAGCAGCCTTTCTGAAGGGTGCTGGAAAACCCCAGTAATTCAGAGCTCACATGAAACCACATCCACTCTTCCTCCTCTGATACCCTTGGGGTAGATGGTTCGGGGATGCAGACCTCGTCAGGTCTTAGAAATCAAATACGGTGCATATACTGTGCTATGTTAGGTGATGCCCCCGTGGGCTTTGGACAGCATCCCAAAATCAAACACACTGGTGGTTGCTCACAGTGAGATAGACTAGATCCAGTTCAGACAGATTTTACACCAAACTTAAGAAAACACTTGCGGTATTTGGTGCCGTCTGGGTTTCAGAAAGGCAGGCGAGGTGCTGTCGATGAGACCGTCCCATGCCACGGGCACGTGGCCAAGGTTGGACCAGAGGCACTGGGTGCTCCCTCCACATAAGCCTGCATTCACACGTACATCTAGGCACCCCTCCCAGCCCAACAATTCCTGGCCCTCCCAGCCTCTCGCTGAAATCCGGGGGAGCAGGTTCCTTCTGCCACAGAGGGCTGCTGCTCACGTGTGTGGTTACACGAGAAGTTTTCTGTCACCAGGGAAACTGGCAGCACCCCAAGTCAGGTGCGGGCGACCTTTTGTCTGTTGACGGGCCCTGCGTGCTTGGCACAGGCTTCTCTGTAGGTGTCTCTGCATTGAGCAAAGCACTTCACGTTTATTTCCTCGCTGGCCTGTACTCAGTAGGACACTGCCTGAGGGCCAGCCAGTTCCATTTAGGAAGGACACGTGGCCATCAGCCAGACCGGGCTGGGGCCAGATCTTCACACACAGCGTACGCCCGTGGGCGGCCAGTCCTAAGTGCACACAGAGGTGCCGCTGGGAATTTTCTGGCCACATCAATTCTCTTTCTAAAGAAGCCATTGGAATCAGGCATAACTGAATACATTCTGTGTCTTTCTTAATCTGATCACATGCTGGACGGTCAGGTTTTCGTTCAATCTGATAATGCAGTCCCCAAATTCAATCTACCCTTGGAGCTGAATTAACTGTTCTGTGCAATGTTACCAAGAGGCGACATTCTTTATAAGGAATGAACACAAATTCAGACTCTGCTATTTGGAAATTTGTGAAATCATGGGGCAGCTGATGTTAATCTTTTCATACTCGGTATAAAGCAAGCTAACGGTGGGGCGCCCGGGGGGCTCAGTGGGTTGAGCGTCCGACTCTTAATTTTGGCTCATTCAGGTCATGATCCCAGGGTCGTGGGATCAAGCCCTGTGTTAGGCTCTATGCTGAGCATGGGGTCCCCTTAAGATTCTCTCTCCCTCTGCTCCTCTCCCTCTGCCCGCACTCTCTTTCTCTCTCTGAAAAAAGCTCAGTGTGTGCGCCAAGAGTTGCCAGGGGATGGCTGACCCACTGTGCAAGGGACACAGTCCTCTCCATGCACGATGGTGCACAGACACATGGGGACCAGGCCTATGGGCCCTGCTCGAGAGGCTCCATCGGGCAGGTGGCATGGACCAGGATAGTCTTCGTGTGCTCAGGTGGGCCATTTCATCTCAGAGGAGCCCTCGAAAGGCCGACAGACTCCAGGACTTGGCCTCCCTCCTCCCGGTCCCACTGGGCAGGTGTGTGACAAGAGGGCCATGGAGTCTCGGAGCACAGGGAGGGGACCAGAGCTCATCAGCTGCTCACCAGGGGCCCAGGAAGCTGTTTGCCGTTCCGGAAGAACAGTGCTTACCGGAGAATATTTACAAGGCTCGAGGAATCATGAAATGAAACCAGAAAAACTCTTGGTGGGACCAGAGCACACGCTTCTGGAGGTTTGTTTCAAGCCCAAGAGTGGAAACCCTGAACCGGCGCAGCGTGCTTACCCAGGAGGGACGAAAGGGCCACCAGGGTCCACATGGTGAGGAGGAAGGGGCCCCGCACAGACAGCCGCCGCGCGCTGGCCGCTGGGATCCCGCTGCTGTTCCAGGGGGCGGTGGTCTCTGGCCTCCGGCCCCCGCTGACGAGTGCCCAGGAGTGGGCGGTGCCCGTGAGCCAGGCCAGCAGCACAAAGACATACGGGCCAGATCCCCGTGCCCACATGCTGGGCGTGGGGTGCCGGGCTCCTGACAAGCTCGGAGTATCCTCTGTGGGCTCACAACTTGCGGTGACCTTGTCTGTGCAGGGAAATGCCCAGCTGGTCTCCAGCGACGCCAGCCCCGCCTCCCTCTGGCCGCCTTGTCCCAGAGCTGCGTCTGCTCTGCCCACAACCTCCCCGCTGCCTTCCCTTTGCTGACCATAAGCCCAGCCTTGTCCTAGGTGGCCCGTGGACCCCCCCCCCACCCCCGCCAGGTCATCCCCAGATAAGCTCCCACTTCCTTCCTTCCCTTGATTCTGGCCAGCAGGCCTTCCTTGGGGCCGGCTCTTACCCGCAGTTCAAAGACTTTGCTGGGAGGGGGTTGTCCATTTCCCTGTGCTGGGAAGATAAGGGGCCCGCCCATCCCTTCCCGAGATTAGGTTCTGCCCGTCACATAAAATAAAAGCAGATGAAGAAACGGCATTTAATCGGTTCTTTATCAGGTCTTTCGGTCTTTGTTTGGAAGGCGGCCTTGGGATTCGGAGAGCACACCTAGTCGTGTTACCTGCAAAGCCGGTGCAGTCGCGAAGTTCCCACTGCGGGGTCCACAGCAGGGCGTGGACCTCACAGAGCCCCCTGCCACCTGCTTGGGTGGCAGAGTGGCCCCCTGGCCTCTGCCCTTGCCAAATCCCTTTTCTTCCCACTTCCTGTGCCCAGGTGACCTTCCCGCCTGTGGGTGAAGACCCCCAACCTCAGAACCGGAGCCTGGGGGGGTAGGGCATCCGCTACCCTGTGTGGCCAACCCCCAGCACAATGGGCAGGTGGGGGCAGAGACCATGGCCCGGCCTGGCATGTGGTGCCGGAACTCAGGGTGAGAGGCATCCGCTCAGGGCGACCTGGGGTGGGCTGTCAGAGCCCGAGCAAGATGGACAGAGCGTCATGGGGGTGAAGGGGGCTACTAACCGGAGACTGATTACCTAAGAGGGGATGAATCAAAGACATAAGTCTGTTGAAGATGATGGGAGCTGAGTTTCTTAAATGTCTAAAAAGGGAGTTACAAACTTTGGGAGGAGAGAAAACCATTGTAAACTCTGACTTGGATTGGAACTGATTACATCTGTATGAACTGATCATTTTCAAAATACAAGGTGGACACAGACATAACTATAGATGTGAACTGGCATGCGTGTCCCACCTCCGATGGGGTCACGGTAGGGACCAACAGTGTCCCCACAACAGTGAGCGCACCCAACACCAGACCTGGGTTTCCCAGGGCAGCCCAGAGTCCTGGGGCAAGATGAGCCAGGAACCTGTGTCAGAAAGATGAGGCCGTGTGAACAGAGCACAAGCCAGCCGAAAGAAAACCATCCAATCGTGAAAGTAAGTAATCATAACAATCAATTTTTCTTTAATGTTTATTTTTTAGAGAAAGAGAGAGAGAGAGAGAAAGACAGAGCATGAGCAGGGGAGGGGCAGAGAGAGGGAAACACAGAATCTGAAGCAGGCTCCAGGCTCTGAGCTGTCAGCACAGAGCCCAGTGCGGGGCTCGAACCCATGGACCACGAGATCATGACCTGACCTGAAGTCTGACAGTCAACCGACTGAGCCCCCAGGCGCCCCGTAATAATAACAATGAATTCTAACCTAGTGAATGAAAGTAGGGCTCATGAATCCGTACTTACATAAGTTAATAACTGGGAAATTTGAGGAGGATTATGACGTTTGCGTAGTCTCAGAGAACCTCATTAGTGACACGGGGAAAGGTACCCTCACAGGCAAGATGCTGGAGAGCACTGCCTCAGCTAAAGGTGGGAGTGAGAACCGAACAGGAGGTAGAGGGGTAATGACACGTCTCATTGCCAAGTCATCCTCAGTGGTCAAACAGAAAACGTTTCTCTTGTTATTCTTGTAATATTCCTGTCAAAATTTAAAAGTTTTTAAATATATTACTTAAAAAATTCTACAAATAAACAAGCTTATATAAAAAGTATACATTTAAGTTCTGCTTCATTACCATGTAGAAAGTCACAAGAGACTATTTTCACCCAACAACTGAAACAAGCTGGTTGAGCTATAAATTCATAGTTTGTAAAAACCATCCATGAGCTAAGGATTCCAGGAAACCGCAGTAAATTGAACCACAGGGACTGAGGGGCCCCTCATGGGGGAAAAGGGGCTGATCCTCCCCACGACAGGGGGTAGTATTTTTAAACTACACTGGATCTTTTGAAAGTTAAATGAAATAAAGGATTTTCTGGCTAAATAAATCACAGCCAGGAGACTTTTGGAAAGGAACGGCGTTGAGGGGGAACAGACTCACTGTATGAGGACGTACAGGGCTCAGATGATCCAAACGAGCCCCGGTGCAGTGACAGGAGGACTGGGGCTGGGGACAGCAGCGGCTTCCAGCCGGGGTGGGGGTGGGGGGGTGGCGGAGAGGGCGAGCGGCTGTTCTCTGTAGGAAAAGAGAAAGAATCCTGCAGGGCAGAGAGCCTGGGGACAGTGCCAGCCCCGACCAGTGGCTTCTGGAGCGAGAGCAGCTTGGCTGGGGCTCGCTCCACACAGAAACCCTTTGTGTCCGTTCCGAACTTTCTGCCGTGTGTGTGTGTTCTGTTAATATAAGTATGTACACACGTACGTGTATACGAGGCTGGTTGCCTCTCTCCCTGCAAGGCAGGGAGGGAGAGTCGGCCCCAGGCCCTCGGAGAGCAGAGCCCACCTGGGGTCCCCATCCCTGGCCGAGGCCACTCCCTGCCTGGCTCCACCCGCCTCTGGATCAGACGCTGTCAAGTGACTGGTTCTGTCTGTGGCTTGGATTTTTCCAAGAAGTTGTTCCATAAACGGAAGCCGCTATTTATCCTGGGGGGACCGCGTTTGGGGACCGGGAGAAGCCCCGTGTGGCCGGCTCTGAGCGTGATTTCCTCTGCAAGGTCGAACCCTGTTTCGCCAAACTTCACTTTCCTCTGAGCCGAGCCAGTGGCCAACGCGTGCTTTGTTCTAGGACTCAGCAAAGTTGAGTCGATGTCCGTTGTTACACGATTTCCTTTTTGCTTTTTTGTTTTTTGAAAACAGCTTTGTTGAGATGTTATTCACATACCATATAATTCATCTATTAAAAGTGTATCATTCGGGGTGCCTGGGTGGCTCAGTCGGTGAAGCGTCCGACTTCAGCTCAGGTCATGATCTCACGGTCCATGAGTTCAAGCCCCACATCAGGCTCTGTGCTGACAGCTCAGAGCCTGGAGCCTGCTTCGGATTCTCCTTCTCTCTCTGCCCCTCCCACACTGGCACTCTGTCTCTCTCTCTCTCTCTCAAAAAAAAAAATACACATTAAAAAATGTATCATTCAATGGCTTTTAGTATATTCCAGAGTGTGCCTCCCTCGCGATATCAACAGAGCGCTGAATCCCCGCTAGAGACCTGCCACCCATTAGCAGGCACCCCCAGCTCCCGACGGCTAAGCGACTTTCTGTCTCTGAGGATCTGCCTGTTCTGGATGCTTCAGAGAAGGTGCCCACGAGGACGTGGTCCCCGCGCTGCCCTCACAGAGTGTCGTGGCGCCCGGGCCCCTCCACTGTGGCCGTGTCAGCCCTTCATCCTCTGCGAGGATGTTAAGGTTTCCGTCCCGTCTGTCAAGCGGTGCTCCCTCGACTCTTCCTGCTTTCTGGCTATTAAAGTCATGCTGGGGGGCACCTGGGTGGCTCAGTCAGTTGAGCGTCTGACTTCAGCTCAGGTCATGATCTCTCCGTCTGTGAGTTCGAGCCCCGCGTCGGGGTCTGTGCTGACAGCTCAGAGCCTGGAGCCTGTTTCAGATTCTGTGTCTCCCTCTCTCTGCTCCTTCCCTGCTCATGCTCTGTCTCTCTCTGTCTCTCAAAAATGAATAAACGTTAAAAAACAAAATTAAAAATAAGCAAATAAATAAACCCATGCTGGTGCGAGCGTTTCTGTCCAGTCCTTGTGTGTCTGTGTTCCATTTCCCCATTTCCCTCCTGTATGCTCCCCATTTCCATTTCCCCAGGTGTATGCTCAGGAGGGGGTCGTACGCAGTCCGCCGGTTATTCCTCCAAACTAGATTTATTGTCCTCCACCACTTTTTGCTTTCAATTTTCCTATTGCGGGAAAACACAAACCGCAGCATTTTCCGTCTTAACCTGTGTTATGCGTGCAGCTCGCTGTATCAGGCAGGTTCACACAGCCGTGCAGACGCCACCACTGTCACCGCAGAGCCCTTTCCACCCCCACACCGGCGCTCCGGCCCCCTGAATGCCGACCCCCGCCCGCGCCCCCCAGGCCCTCGCGGCTCTGACTCTGGCGACTCGTGTCAGTGGAGCCACGCAGCGTCTGTCCTCCGTGATGGCTTGCTGTTCTCAGCACCACGCTCTCCGGGTGCATCCGTGTTGTAGCAAGGCTCGGAATCGCACTCCTCCTTAAAGCTGAGTAAGCCGGCCTCACACGTTGTTTTGTGCTGGTCTCCGCCTGCAGATAGTGACGCCGTGGACTGAAATGTGGGACTACCTGTCCTGACCCTCCACAGACACTCCTGACCTGAGCCAGGGGCTGGACCAGCCTTGGAGGACACACCCCTGCAACAGCCATCGAGGAGCACTGAAGAAACCAGGCTTCTTACTTCCAAGTCCCAGGGGTACGCGTGGCATGCCTGGGGCCACACGGCGAGGTCACAGTGGGCAAGGGAGACAGAAAACACAGGCCTGGGGGTCTGCCCTTATCGGGGTCAAGCGTGGGCCGCCTAGGGTGTGGGTTCACTCTTCGTTGGTGAATTTAAAACAGGAGCAGGAATTAAAGTGAGGTAACTCAAACCGTCTGCTATCTAGGTCAGCCGGAGCTTTCTGGAAAGGGAACGCCCGGGGTGGGGCAGCCTGTGTCTGTACCTAGTTGTGTAGCCGGCATTGTGTTTGTTGGAAGTGGATGCCTTTGGAGTGCTCACGCCGGGTGCTCACGATGCAATGCAGGGGGCACATTTCGCTCATCCATCCGTCTGTCCGTGGACGCTTGATCACGGGGTGTGATCCTTTTAAGAAGGTGCTAAATTGCGTTTGCTACTGCTTTTTGAGGGACCTCATAAGGGTTGTGAGTACATCGTGTCTTTGGCTTGGTATAGGGAAATGCTGGCCCCACAATGAGTTAGGAATATTCCCTGCTTTTCAATTTTGGGGGAAGTTTGGGAAAGATTGGTATTAGTCCTTTAAATGTTCGGTAGGTCCACCAGTGAAGCTCTCAGGTCCTGGGCTTCTCTGTCAGACTTTTGATCACCGATTCCATTTCCTGACTAGGTATTGGTCCATCCAGATTGTCTGCTTTTCGTAATTCAGTCTGGGCGGGTTTTGTGTTTTAGCGATGTGCTCCTTCATCTAGGTCATCGGACTGATCGGTGTCCCGTTGTCCATAGGGCTCTCCTGACTCTTTTTATTTCTGTAGAATCGGCAGTAATGTCCCCACTCCCATTTCTGATTCTCGTACTTGAGACTTCTCTGTTTTTCTCGGTGCATTTAGCTAAAATTTTGTCTATTTTGTTGATTCTTTTGAAGAACCAACCTTTGGTTTCGTTGGTTCTCTCCATTGTTTCCCTATTCTCCACTTAACGCAACTCTGCTCTAAGCTTTACTATCTCCTCTCTTCTGCTAGCTTTGGGTTGTTTGCTCTTCTCCTGGTTCCCTAAGAGTAAAGTTCACTTGTTGATTTGAGAGCTTTCTTGTTCTTTAATGTAAGCCTTTAGAGCTATGAATTCCCCCCTTAGCACCACTTTCACTGTGTCCCGTAAGTTTTGACGTGTCGTGCTTTTGTTTCCATTTGTCTCTAAGTATTTTCCGCGTTTATTTCTTCTTTGATCTCTTGGTCGTTTAGACATGTCTTATTTAATGTCCACAGACTGGTGAATTTTTCTTCTGTTACAGATTTCCAACTTCATCTATCATGGTTGGAGAAGGTATTTTGTATAATATCTGTCTTTAAAATCTACTGAGATTTAATTCGTGGTGTAAGATGTGGTCTGTCCTGGAAAACGTGCTCTTGGAGGAACAGGTGTGCCACTGCTGGGTGGAGTGTCCCCTGGGTGTCTGTTAGAGGTCGGTGCTTGTGTGGTTCAGGTCCTCTATGTCCTTCTCTCTTGACTGCTTGTCCTGTCCGTTACTGTGAGTGACATCGAAGTCTCCCAACTATGATCACGGGACTGTCTATTCCCCAATCTTGCGGATTTCTGCTTCGTGTAATTCGGTGGTCTCTCATTGAGTGCGTAAATGTTTGTAAGATTCTGGCTGTAAAGAGCTTCTTATTAACATATAATGCCTTCTTTGTGTCTTGTAAACTTGTTGATTTGGGGTCTGTTTTGCCTGATATTGGTAGGGCCACCTGCTCTAATCTGGTCACTGTTCACATGGAGTGTTCCCTCCGGCCTCTCATTTCACACGCTTTGTATCTGTGGATCTCGAGTGAGTCTCTTGTAGATGCCAGGTGGCTGCATCTTGTGTTTTTGTCCCTTTTGCGGTCTTGGTCTTCTGATTGGAGAGTTTAATCCACTTACATGTAGAGTAATCCCTGATAGTGGGTGCCTTACTTCCGTCATTTCCCCATCTGATTTCTGTGTGCCTTATAGCCTTTGTGTCTACCGTTTCTGCATTATTGTCTTGTTTTAGTTGATTTTTTGTAGTGAAATGTTAGAATTCCTTCTCATTTCTTTTTGTGTATATTCCATAGCTGTGAAGGGGAGGAAGGGCCCAAGCCCTTTAAATCTCCTGGAAGTCCCTTCAGCTGCAGGGGAAGGGGCTTGCTGCAGTGGGGTGGGGGGAAGGGGAGACACAACAACGACACCCACCTCCGTGTCCGCATCTCCCTGGTCAGCCAGCAGTGGGGGCACAGATCCTCAGTATTGGAGGACGTGGTCCTTTCTGCTCACCCAGGTGTAAGATATGGTCTGTCCTGGAAAATGTGCTCTTGGAGGAACAGGTATGCCACTGTGTGCGAGCTGCTTCAGGAGCACGTGGCGGGCAGGGCCGGGCCTGGGGAGCTGCTCCTGTGCTCAGAGTTGCGACGGACCGAGATTAACCTCAGTTTACCACCAAGACTTCTCTGGGAAGTTGCTGGCCTTCCGCAGACTCCACAGTCCGAGCAGCTACCCAGCTTCCGCCAGTGCAGTTGTCTGGATGGCAAGACCGGTCCCCATGCTGTGTCCTCTGTGTCCTTCCCAACATCCCACACAGACAGGTCCCTGTCCTCTGCCTCCTTCCCAGGGTCCTGCACAGCCTTTTAGAAAAGAAATATTTCCTCTTGTCATAACATTTTCTTCATTCTAAAGGCAGTACTAGCCCAGCCTTAGATTCCCTTTGTTTTCCCTTTTCAAGATGAGCACGTGTTCCATTTCAGTTGGAAAATGGGGGCCAGAAATGTTCGGTTAACAGTATTCTATATCTGAAGTCTTTGGTCTTACAAAGAAGGAGGGTGTGTCCCGAACTGACCGACCCACCTGCTTATGGACTTGGAAGAGGGAGACCAAACCCTGGGGTCCGCTGGCCTTACACGGCCTGGATTTGGGGGACTCTGCATGACTTAGCCTCATGGGCCCAGAAAGGCACCTGTCTCCTTGGCTGTCCAATAGCAGCCTTACCACTTATATCTCAAAGGAGAACAAGAAGAACCCAGCTCTTGAGTGTTCCAAGTGAAGAAAGAGAGCTGTGCCTGGATGCCCCAAGGTCCCTAAAGGAAGACACTATGAGTGGCCAGGACACTTTTTCTTTCTGAGACAGATGCCCAGTTGTCCCCCCAAAGCTTGGCTCTAGGCTGTTGGAATACCCCGCTGCACATGCCCTCACTCAGGACAAGCCACCTCACTCAGGACCAGAAGTGTTGAGTCCACTACGATGTTACCCTTGACCGAAGGCAGGAGGGAGGGCAGGGGATGGTAAACATTGCTCAGCATTGCCTTGGACAGAGTTTTAGGGACAATCAGCCTTTACTGTCTCCCTCAGTGCCCGACACTCCTGTCCTCCTACATTGAACGGCCTCCAAGAGACAGCTAATGTAGGTTGAAACCTAAAGGTGTCATGTTCTAAAATGTACAGTCTGTTCTCTGATTTTTCAGAATAACTCAGAAGGTATCATTGTCTTCACTGACGGTGGAATATCTTTGAGGAATTCTTTCCAGGGTGTGTGATGTGGATGTGTCTCAGACACTGAGGATGGCAAGGCGGTCAGGGTCCAGACAGCAGGTGAGGCTGAGACCTTCCGCAGGGCTGCGTGAGATGTGTCCAACGCACCCGCAAAGGGAAGGAAATCACACTGGCCACAGACGTCTCATTCACAGTGACAGATGCCAGGAAACAATGCAACGTAGCTTCATCGTGTGAGGGTTAGTAGCTGTCAACACTAAATTGACAGACTAGGCTCCAGAACGAGGGTAAAATAAGGCACTTTGGGACATTTGGTGACTAAAAGGGCTATGTATAGTGTACAGCCTCCCCCTGGAGTAGCCACCAAGCACGTACTTTATCCGGAAGGAGGAAATGCGTTGGAAGAAGCAAGAGCACAGAAATCGGTAAATGTAAATGTAAACAGTATCAATTATTTTGAAATTAAAACATGAGGGAGGCATGAAAACTATATGGGGTTTTGCTTTGTAAATGGCAGAGTAACTCTCCCTTCGACAGTAATGACACATTCTGCACAAAATTAGAAACACTAAAGGAGCAGCTGGGTGGCTCAATCAGCTGAGTGCCGTCTCTTGGTATTGGCTCGGGTTGTGACCTCAGGGTGGTGGGACGGAGCCCCCGCCAGGCTCTGTGATGAGCACGGAAGCTGCTTGGGATTCTCTGTCTGCCTCTCTTCCATGCTCGTGCTCATCCTCTGTCTCTAAAATTAAACAAACAGGGGCAGCTGGGTGGCTCAGTGGGTTGAGCGTCCGACTTCAGCTCGGGTCATGATCTCGCGGTCTGTGAGTTCAAGCCTCGTGTCGCGCTCTGTGCTGACAGCTCGGAGCCTGGTGCCTGCTTCGGATTCCGTGTCTTCCCCTCTCTCTGCCCCTCCCCCGCTCATGCTCTGACTCTCTCCGTCTATCAAAAATGAATAAGCATTAAAAAAATTGTTTTTAATTAAACAAACAGCACTAGTTAAAGGTATTGGAAAGCAATGAATGAAGGTACAAACTTAAATACTTAAAAAAAATACCCGAAATGAATAGAACTGCAACAGGGGTTCGCACGGAAACAGCTGTGGCCCGATGGCAGCTGGGGGTGGGGGGCCGTGCAAGTCAAGCAGAGGCCACGGCCCCCCTGGCTTGAAGAGTCAGACGCCAGAAAGTGAAGGGTGAAGTCCCCAGAAGGGCTACAATGAGCCTGTAGGTCTGCGTACAGATTCTGTCCAAACCCTTGTCTGACTCCCAAGCCGCACGTGCGGGGCGGATGCTGAGATCTCAGAGCAGAGGAGCAGCAGTCACAGGCAGGAAGGGCCGAGCAGACAGCTGCCTCTGTCACAGGGAGGCCGAGGCCAGGTAGACGGCCTGCTGGAACAAAGATGAACACCCTTCCGGCGAAGTTAGGACAACGCAGAGTCTGGGCTGCAGACCGGCACGCAGTGGTTTCCAACGAAACGTCACTCGACAGGCAAAGACACAGGGAAGTGTGACCCAGCTCAAGATCATGAAAGATGGTGAAACTAGAAGACAAGAACCTTATTTTCTTTTAATTTTTCAAATTATGTTTCTTCATTTTTGAGAGGCAGAGAGAGACAGAGCACAAGCGGTGGAGGGGCAGAGAGAGAGGGAGACACGGAATCGGAAGCAGGCTCCAGGCTCCGAGCTGTCAGCACAGAGCCCGACGCGGGGCTCGAACTCACAAGCTGTGAGATCACGACCTGAGCCGAAGTCGGAGGCTCAACCGACCGAGCCACCCAGGTGCTCCAGAAGACAAAGACTTTAATATGTTTAGGGAATTTAAGAAAAATATGGTCATAGCAGATAAACAGATGGGGATTCCCAACAGAGAAATATAAATTATTTTTTTAGAGAACCAAATGGAAATTCAGGAACTTAAAATTACTATAGATCATATGCTGGGTTGTAAAGTACGTCTCAGATGTTTCCAATAACTGAAATCTTAGAAACTGTATTCTCTGATCACAATGCAGTTAAATTAGAAATTAATAATTACACATTTGGGAAAAACAGATATTTGCAAATTAAAGAACATACCTTTAAATAATCCATGGGTCAAAAAACCACACAGGAGATTAGAAAATACTTCAAACTGAGCAATAATGAGTGTATAACAAATAAAATCTGTAAGATGAGCCAAAGATGGGCTTGGAAGGGAAATTTTAATTATAATTAAAGGTTATATTTAAAAAGTTATATAAATGTTCACATTGAAAAAATCAAACAGGGGTGCCTGGATGGCTCAGTCTCTTAAGTGTCTGACTCCTGATTTTGGCTCAGGTCGTGATCTCGTGGTTTGTGAGTTCAAGCCCCGCTTCGGGCTCTGTGCTGGCAGCATGGAGCCTGCTTGGGATTCTCTCTCCCCTTCTCTCTGCCCCTCCCCCACTCGTGCTGTCTTTCTCTTTCTCTCAAAATAAATACATAGACATTAAAATTTTTTCAAACAGACGATCTAAGATTCCACTTTAAGAAGTTTTAAAATTAGGGGCGCCTGGGTGGCTCAGCCGGTTGAGCATCCAACTTTGGCTCAGGTCATGATCTCGCAGTTCATGGGTTCAAGCCCTGCGTCGGGCTCTGTGCTAACAGCTCACAGAGCCTGGAGCCTGCTTCCGATTCCGTGTCTCCCTCTCTCTCTGCCCCTCCCCCACTTATGCTCTGTCTCTCTCTGTCTCAAAAATAAATAAAAACATTAAAAAAAATTTTTTTAAAGAAGTTTGAAAAATGAGCAAAAAAAACCCAAATTAAGTAGCAGGAAGTAGAAGCAAAAATGAGAAAGGTGAGAGATGAATAACAGGATTGACCGAGAAGTCAATGAAGACAAAAGTTGCTTTTTGAGATCAATAAAATTATAAAACCCTAGCAAGACTGATCAAAGGAGAAATAACCATAAGTTGCCAACATCAGAAATATGAGATGAAGTTACTACAAACTCTACGTATGTTAATAGGATAGTATTAGAACATTATGAATAATTTTATACTGACAAATTTGACAACTTGTGTCACACCTTCTTTCAAAATGCAACTTACCAAAATTGACACAAGGTAAAATAGACAATTTAAATAGCCCTATTCTTTCAGGTGAGAATGAACTGGATGCTGTTATTGACGACTGTATATCTAGTAAAGGAATTAAATTTCTTATCAAATGCCTTCCCACAAAGACAATGCCTGAGCTAGAGGACTTCAAAGATAAATTCTATCTGATAGTTAATGAAGATATGATGCCAATATTTCACAAAATATGCCAAAAACTAGGGAGAAGGAAACCTTGTTTTATGCGACCAGCTTAATTCTGATGTCGAAACCCGGCAAAGGCGTTGTAAGGTATGGAGACTGCAGAGGAACGCCCTTCATGAGAAGAGATGCAAAAAATCTGAACAAAATACTAGCAAGCTGAATGTAGCAATATGTAAAAAAAAAGGTGGGTTTCTCTGGGATTGCAGGGTTAGGTTACTATTTGAGAGTCAGATCGATGGAATTCACCATATGGACAAAATAAAGGAGAAAACCTGTGAATATCTCCAGGGGGACAGAAAGAGCACTGACCCAAACTGAAACTACGTGCAAGATAAAAGCTTTCAGCAATCAAAGCCATCAAAGTAAAACCTATAGGCATCCTCGTTCTTAAATGGCAGAATATTTGGTGCTTCTCCTCCCAGGCGGAATGAGGGAAGGAGCCTGCCGTGACCTGCAACCCCCCCCCCCACCCCGTCTCACTGCAGCCCCTAGTGCAGCAAAGCAAGAAGAAAATAAGGGACAGAGACCGGTCAGCACAGCGTCAAGCTGCCTCCGTCTCCACTCGCTGGTGGTGCACCTGTTCGCGCGGAAATTTCTAAGGAGTCGTCAAGAAAAACACGAGAGTGAAGAGCGCGGCCGTGCCTCAGAACACAAGATCAGCATGCCACGGTCCGTCCCGTATCTGCGCACTAGCAGCAGATAATTTGGAAACAAAAATTTGGAGTGACTCCGTTTATAATAGCATCAAAACTGTCAAGCACGTAAGACTACGTTTAACAGAAGGTCCACAAGGTCCCTGTGAAGCACGGCTGAGGGCACTAGGGGAGACCCGAATGCGTGGAGAAGCATAGTCGTTAAGCGGTCGGTCCTACCCTGCGGACGCAAGTGCAGTCACCGTGGAAGCCGAGCAGGTCTGAGACCGGCCGGGGTGGGGGTGGGGGGCCGGGGCAGAGGAGGACCGGTGGGGTGGGCTGGGACAAAGCCCGCCTCTGTAGCGCCGGCGAGTGGGGCCCAGCACTGTTCACCTCCTCGCAGTTCAGCCAGGACTGCTGTCCTCACCCTGACGCAAGGAAAGAGAGGTTGTTTGACCCGGCCAGAGTCACGCAGCTGCACAGAGGCCCGGCTGAGAGTGGACCCCGCACTCCTGCCCCGACCTCGCGCCCTCGAGGGTCCTCTGCCCTGCCCTCGCGCCCTCGACGGTCCTCTGCCCCGCCCTCGCGCCCTCGAGGGTCCTCTGCCCCGCCCTCGCGCCCTCGACGGTCCTCTGCCCCGACCTCGCGCCCTCGAGGGTCCTCTGCCCCGACCTCGCGCCCTCGACGGTCCTCTGCCCCGACCTCGCGCCCTCGACGGTCCTCTGCCCCGACCTCGCGCCCTCGACGGTCCTCTGCCCCGACCTCGCGCCCTCGAGGGTCCTCTGCCCCGCCCTCGCGCCCTCGACGGTCCTCTGCCCCGACCTCGCGCCCTCGACGGTCCTCTGCTGCCAGATGATCTGTTACTCATCACCATCTTGTTCCTTAGATGAGGTAAGGGGTCCCTGAATATTATCTGTGGACAGCCACTTCCTGGATTTCTCCGAACTCTAAGGGTTGGGAAAGACTGGTTCGTCCTGGCCCTACAGACCTAAGGTCTGGGGGTGCTGTCTTTGGCAGTGTCTGAGACGCTGCCGCCCTAAAATGGGCTATCTGGGGATCAAGGCCGTGCGCTGGGCCCCCCTGGGCTGGGCGAGTTTGGCCCTGGCCTTCTGTGAGCTCCGACAAGGCCTGTCCTCTGGGGACACGCGATCCAGTGGCCTCTGAGTCAGTCCTGCCCAAGACTCTTCACTTTGCTTGGACTGGCCCTGCCGCCCTCCCCACCGAAGCCTCACCGCGTCCCGGGGGGCTGGCACACAGTAGGTGTTCAGCGGACGGCGGAGGCTGGGGGCCGCGTGGAAGGGGTGTCTCTGCTTCTCTTCGCAGGGTGAGAACCTTTGACGAAGCCCACGTCCTGCGAAGGGGACACGGGGATTTCTCACGGAGGCAAGACCGGAGCGTATCAGCATTTGCCGAGCATGTGAGCCAATACTGAGCCCCTTCGTCGTAACCCTCACGGTGTCGGGCAGTGTCTTCCTTTGATAAACTCGGCCTTGTTTTGAATTTCATCCTCATTATGTGTTTAAAGATTTCTTTACGTTTGTTCTGCCTTGTTAGGGCATTCGTGTGATATCACACGTACAGTGCTCCCTCCCTGGCTCTTAATTCTTTGGTTTCTGCTGATACTTAATATTTCCAATTTCTGAGCCTTCACACGGGTATTATGCTTTTGTTTGCAGAATTAAAAAGCAGGAAGAGAATGAATAAAGCAATGTCTTTCTTACGGTAAGCTCCAGGGATCCGCACCCTTGGTGTTCCCTCCGGGGAGGCCGCCCGGTGCCCAGGGCACCTGAGCAGGTGCGCAAAGTGCGAAACCTCCAGGCATCTTGAAAACACGGGGAGGGAGCTGAGTGGACGGGTAACGGGCGGGATTTGAGCAAAGTCAGGTGTGCGCACCACTTATAATTGTGCCTCTTCAGCAGATGTGCAGCCCAAAGTCACGGTGTGGCTCCATAACATCCGTGCTACCTCCTGGAACGATGCGCGTGCTCTCAGGGCAAAACTTCAAGTTGCTGACAGAACTCACTCTGACATTCTGTGGTGGAAGCCGTGGACGGAAACCCAGGCCTGCCCCCGCTGCCACCTGGGATCCGTGAGGGCGGTGGGCCGCAGGGTGAGGGTAGTGCCATTTGGTGTGAAGGGAAGAGAAAACACAGTCGGGGGTGCTCTGGGGCCTGGCCTGCAAGAGAGCGGGGGCCGCCGGAGACTTTCCCATCACCTCTCTGTGGTTGGTCTCCTCCTCCGACCCCCTGAGCACTTTCTTTATTTTCCAAAAATGTAAACGGGGGCTTCCGGACGGGGAGGTCATGGTCGGCTCTTGGTGTCTGTGCTTCTCTGGGTAAAGCTAACTGGACCGCCGTCCTCCCAGCACAGTGCACACCTGGAGTGGGCGGTGGGGGACACGGGCACAGGTCTCAGGACCGTCAGCAGATGTGAACGCGGGCCGGCTGCTGGACGACCTGAGGGACCGCGTTTATCCGGTCCCCACGGGGGTCTGTGGTTGCCCGTGGCGCCAAGCCCCGGAGGAAACCGGCCTCATTCTTTAGAAATGCCCGGTGAAGTACCGAGGGGTAAAATGCCACGCTCTCTGTCAGTTGGCCAAAATCCTCTGACCCAAACAGTAGATGGAGCAAATATAACAAAATGCCGAATGGGGCGCCTGGGTGGCGCAGTCGGTTGAGCGTCCGACTTCAGCCAGGTCACGATCTCGCGGTCCGTGAGTTCGAGCCCCGCGTCAGGCTCTGGGCTGACGGCTCGGAGCCTGGAGCCTGTTTCCGATTCTGTGTCTCCCTCTCTCTCTGCCCTCCCCCGTTCATGCTCTGTCTCTCTCTGTCCCAAAAATAAATAAACGTTGAAAAAAAAAATTAAAAAAAAAATGCCGAATTGTTAAATCGGCGGGTAAGTGCCTGGGTATGTGCGATTCTCTTCTCTCTACGTGTGTGTATGTTGAAGATCTTTCCCACTCACTTGTTGATCCTAGCCAGTGCTCCGGGCCACCGCCCCGCCCAGGGCCCCGCCCAGGGTACGAGGGTGGGAGCCGAAACCTCCCGGGTCAGCTGAGGGTCCAGCCAGCCTTGACTGCTGGGCAGGTGTAATCACTGAAAGAAAATGACAAAGTTCCGATGACCCCTCGTCCGCTGCCCCAAACCCAGACTGTCTCCTTCCCCTCGCGGTCTTTCTCTCGATCTCTGTCTTAAGTTTTTTCCCATGAGGGAAACTACGTCAAGCCCCTTTCTCTAACTTAGTTAACTGGACGTCAGGGGAAAATGGGCACAGAATCACTTCTGTGGCCACCATCCCACATAGCAATTATTCTCAGTTGCATTTCCTCTGGAATTAGCAGTCCTGGGCATTCGGGGGTGAGCTGTTCCGAGGCAGCTCTGTGTGGACTGAGCAGGTATGAGGTCTCTTTGTAGCAGACTTCCTGGGCCGTGCCGTGCATCTTTCCAGGAGCCCTGGTGTGCAGTGTGCGTGTGAGCAGTGTTTCCCGAGCCCCACTGACCACACAACCTTCCCCGCCTGCCTCTTATCCTGCAGGACGCCACTGTCACCCTCATCATTTTTCTGCTGCTGCTCTGTGACCCATTTACTTTAGAGACGCCGCGAACCGTCTGGGGGGAGTAGACTTCAAAGTAATGATGCTTCCAGCCATAACCTGAGGTAAAAGAGTGAGGCTCTGTGCCCGCTCCCCTAGCCCACGGACACCAGGCAGCCCTCCTTGAGGAGCAGGGAGGAGCCGGGAGGAGCTGGCCTGTCACTCACTCTGTGGCCCTCGCCCGGGAGCGGCCCGGACCCACATCCCTCTGGGGCCGGAACGCCGAGGGGACGCGCTGGCCTTGGCACCCGCCTCCCCACGGCGGTCAGCACGCTGGGGTTTATCTCCCGCTTCCCCAGCTCAGAAGTCGTCCACATTCAGGAAGAGAGAGTGTGACCCCATGGCGACAGGTCTGAGCCTTCTGGAAGCGTCTTCAGAAACATCAGTTTCAGCGGGAGCCCTCCTCGAGACACCGGGTCTACGTCCTCGCCCCGCAGTCACCCCATTGCTTTGCTGAGTCGTGGATAATGCAGCTGGGGACACGTTGTTGTGGAAAGTGACAACTGAAGGCAGACAACTCCCAGGTTATAGCTCACACCCGAGGTAGGGCAGCAGCTGCCTTCACAGAACTCAAACCACCGCCTCAGCTCCACTCTCGTCCTCCTGCCCAGAGGGACAGAGTTCTTGCGGAACGATCCGTAGCCCAAAAGCTAGCAGCTGGAAACAACAAACATGTCACAGGGGCCGCGGTTGGGAACGGGGGCGGTCTCGCCGGGTGGTCCGCTCAGGGTCCGGTGTGGTGGCCGTCCTGCTCTTGGCTGCAATGGTGGCCTCATCCTTGGCGGGGGGCTGGGGGTCCACTTCCAGGCTCACTTGTGTGAGGTGGGCACGAGGTGCCAGCTTCTGTCTGGACGCCGCCGGAGCGTCTCCCAGTCCAGCCGTCCAAGAGAGGGCCCTTGGGGTAGAAACGCGGGCTTACCGACCCCGCTCAGAGCTGGCGCCCCCTCAGAGCCGCCACCTCCTGCTGCCCCCACGGGCCACGCTGTGTGATGACAGCACAGCTGTGCAGGACGAGAAACCAGGAGGTGCCGTGGGGGCCCCGGGCGGCCGCGATCAGCAGAGCCAGTGCAGCAAGGTGAGCCTCCTTCACTGTAAATAAACATTTGTGCTGCCTGTTGGGGTTCTAATGCTGTGCTGCACGTTGCAGCAGAAGTCACATCTCCGGCGGGACCTTAACGACCACCCTGTTTAATCTCCTTACTCTGCCGCACAAGGAACTGGCCTTCCAGAGACAGGCAGAAGCTTGCCCAGACATAAAGATACAGTCACTGGCCGCAGGGCTGTGATCGGAATGTGTGCTCTGATTCATGTCCATTTCACCCCAATGGCTACCAAGAAGAAAGCACAGCCTCTGCTTTTAAGAATCTGAAAAATTTCTTGGGAAGGCGAATGCCGCTGGAATGAGCGAATGCAACATGGTCTCAGTGTTTTCCAAAAGCTGTAGAGGGGATCCTGCTCCACAGTGAAGGTAAGAGAAAGGCAGTGGGTGTCTTAGCATGTGAGCAAAATGTTTGGAGTGAATCACGAAGGAAGATTATGCAGAAGCAGGAGAGACGTCCAAGCGTCTGTCACAGGTCTGCCTCGCCCTGGACAGAGCTCTGCTTCCCACTGCGTCCAGAGGGTGACCGATGACAGGTATTCGATAGCATGTGTGTCGGCAAAGAGTGTTCATTTGAGTTAATCTAGTGCCGGGGAAGCGGAAAGAAATGACGCATCCCCGTGGGGAACGATAGTTGAAACAGGGTAGATGTCTCATCAGCGCGGAGACCAGAGCACATGGAAGAACGTGTTTAAAGTGTGAAACCAAAAGAGCCATCAAGTCAGAGTCGTATCAGCAAAAGCATCCTCAGAGACGAGGAAGATGCAGACCCCCGGGACACAGTCCCATTGCCTGGTGCAACGGGCTTGCTTTGGAAGAACTGTTAAGGGCCCTTCAGGCAGAAGGAGGTGACACCGGAGGGCAACTCAGACTCCAGAAGGAGGAACAAGAGAAGAGGTAGATCCCCGAGTGAACACGGCGGACTATATCTCCTCTTCACGCCTGATTTTCCTGGCTCTGATGTCTGTTCTGTGTAACATCAACAGGGCTGTCCGAGGGTTTTCCGTGTATGTGCGTGTGATACACATGAGGGTCACGTGTAAAGGGAGAGGGGTCTATGTGGTGACAGGGCTTCATGCCGTCTGCAAATAGACAGTTTTACTTTTTCCTCACCAGCTTGGGTGGCTTTTATCACTTTTTGTTGTCTGATTGCTGCGGCCGGGACTTCCGGTACCGTGCTGAATGAAAATGGTAAGAGTGGACATCTGCGTCTTGTTCCTGACCTCAGGGGAAAAGTTCTCAGGTTCTCACCATTGAGGATGATGTTAGCTGTGGGTTTTTCATATGTGGCCTTTATCACACGTTGCCTCTTCACCCACTTTGTTGAGGGTTCTTATCACGAATGGATGTTGTACTTTGTCAAATACTTTCTCTGCATCTACTGAAATGATCATATGGTTTTTATCCTTTCTCTTGTTGATGTGATGTATCATGTTGATTGTTTTGTGAATACTGGGCCACCTTTGCATCTCGGTAATAAATCCCACTTGATTTTGGTAAATTATTTTTTAATTTATCGTTGGATTTGGTTTGCTAGTATTCTGTTGAAGATTTTTGCATCTGTGATCACCAGAGAAATTGGCTTGTAGTTCTCCTTTTTGTAGTGTCTTTATCTGGTTTTGGAATCAGGGTCATGCTGACCTCATAGAATGAGGTCATAGAAGAAGGTCATAGAAGAAGTTTTCCTTCTTCTTCTAATTTTGGGAACGGTTTGGGAAGAATGGGTATTTACTCTTCTTTAAAGGTTTGGTAGAATTCACCTCTGAGGCCTCTGGTCCTACACTTCCGTTTGTCGGGAGTTTTTTGATTACTGATTTAATTTCATGGCTGGTTATCCATCTCTTCAACTTTTCTATTTCTTCCTGTGGCGATGAGGTTCTACATCCCACTTGCAGTAGTAAAATGTCAATTGTAAGTAGATTGACAAGTAGAGTGAGAAGTTAATATCTATGTTGTGATCTGTAGAGAAACCACTAAAGAAACTGGGAAGAGATATAGCAAAAAAAAAAAAAAAAGAAAAAAAAGAAAAGAAAATTTAATAAAAACAAAATATTAAAATATATTCTAATAATCCAAAAGAAAGCAAGCAAGAGAGACGGGGGAAGAGAAAGGCTATAGCTAAAACATAATAGGTGGAACACGTGGTGACATCTAACATCGCTGGATCAATAATGAAGCTGGGCACAGATGACGTGAGCACACCACCTGAGACAGAGATTGTTAGACCGGAGACAAGCAACACAACCTACCTATATGCATCTACAAAAAATATAAAGATCCAGGCGGATTCTTCTATTGACAATAGAAGGCAAGGAAAGTCCTAACAAGTCCTCTTTCAGTAAGTGATAGAAAAGTTGATGGAAGAAAAAAAAGAAAAGCTGATGGGAAACAAACAGGGACCTGGAAGGACTGACAGCGCCAGGAGCCAACAGGACCCCACTGACATTTATAGAATAGTTACTGAATGACCTCAAGGCATGCATCCCTCTTGAGTGCTAATGGGACATTCACTGGGACAGACCATACTTTAGGTCATAAAACACACCTTAACAAATTTAAAACAAAAACAAAAAAGTCACAATGGAATGAAACTAGAAACCAATAAAAATATCTGGAAAATTTCCCAAATATGTGGAAATTTAACAGCACACTTCTAGATAACCCACACGTCCTGGATGATCTCTCAGAAAAATTAGAAACTATTTAAACTGAATAAAAATAGAAATACAACATATCAAAACTTAGTGGTGTTCAGAGGAAAATTTATAGAATTAACTGCTTATATAGGGGCACTTGAACCCCATTGTTTATAGTAGCACTTTCAGGGGCGCCTGGGTGGCTCAGTCGGTTAGACGTCCGACTTCAGCCCAGGTCACGATCTCACGGTCCGTGAGTTCGAGCCCCACGTCGGGCTCTGGGCTGACAGCTCAGAGCCTGGAGCCTGCTTCTGATTCTGTGTCTCCCTCTCTCTCTGCCCCTCCCCTGTTCATGCTCTGTCCCTCTCTGTCTCAAAAATAAATAAATGTTAAAAAAAATTAAAAAAAAATATAGTAGCACTTTCAACAACAGCCAAATTATAGAAAGAGCCTAAATGCCCATCAACTGACGAATGGATAGAGAAGATGTGGTTTATATATACAATGGAATACTATTTGGCAATGAGAAAGAATGAAATCCTGCCATTTGCAGCAACGTGGATGGAACTGGAGGGTATTATGCTGAATGAAATAAGTCAGTCAGAGAAGGACAGATGTCACATGTTCTCACTCATATGTGGATCCTGAGAAACTTAACAGAAGACCATTGGGGAGGGGAAGGAAAAAAAAAGTTAGAAAGGGAGGGAGGCAAACCATAAGAGACTCTTAAAAACTGAGAATAAACTGAGGGTTGATGGGGTTGGGAGGGAGGGGAGGGTGGGTGATGTGCACTGAGGAGGGCACCTGTTGGGATGAGCACTGGGTGTTGTATGGAAACCAATTTGACAATAAATTATATTTAATGTAAAAAAAATTTTTAAATAAATAAAAAAGAATGAACCGCTTATATTAGAAGCATTTAATTAGAAAGAAGAAATAAATGCTTATATTTGAAACAAAGGAAAATTAGAAATCAACAATTTAATCTTCCACCTTAAGAAATTAGAAAAAGAAGAGTAATGTACACTGAGAACAAGCAGAAGGAAAGAAATAATAAATGAGAGAAATCAGTGGAATTAAAAACAGAAAGACCATTAAAAAAAATCAGTGAAACTGAAAGCTGGTTCTTTGAAAAGATCGATAAAATTGATAGACCTTTAACCAGACTGTTGACAGAAAGAGAGAGAGAGAGAGAGAAGGAAGGTTAAATGACCAATTCTGGTAATGAAGGAGGAGACTTCATTACTGTTCCCACAGACATTAAAACGACAGTAGGGGAATGTTACAAACTGCTCTGTGCACATACACTCGACAGCTTAGATGAACCAGACCAATTATTTGAAAGCAACAAGCTACCCAAACTCATCCGAGAAGAAATAGAGACCCTGCATAATCTGAATAATTCTTTCTCTATTAAAGTAGTTGGCTTCACAAGGGAAAAACCTGAGAATGAGAATTCCAGATAAGACAGTTTCCTTAGTGAATTTTATGAATATTTAAAGAAGAGGGGTGCCTGAGTGGCTCAGGTCATGATCTCCCAGCTCATGAGTTCGAGCCCTGTGTCGGGCTCTGTACTGACAGCTCAGGGCCTGGAGCCTGCTTCAGATTCTGTGTCTCCCTCTCTTTCTCTGCCCCTAGCCCACTTGCATTCTGTCTCTGTGTCTCTCAAAAGATAAATAAACATTTTAAAAAAATTTAAAGAAGAAATACTACCAATTCTATACAATCTCTTTCAGAAAATAGAGGAGAAGAAACACTTCCCAACTGATGTCATGATGCCAGCTGTTCACTGACAACAAAACCAGGTACATGTCAATATAAGAAATGAAACAACATACAAATATCTCTGGCAAACCCAGATATAAAAACACTCATCAATATATTAGCAAATCAGGTAAACAATATATAAAAGCAATAATGCATAGTGACAAGCGGGGTAAAAGGCTGCTTAAACCTATGAAATTCAACCAGCACAGTCCTCCATATTAACATATGAAAGAAGAAAAACTCCATGATCATTTCAAATAATGCAAAAAAAAGTGACAAACTTCAAGATTCATTCATGACAAGAACTCTCAGCAAAGTAGAAGGAGGGAACTTCCTTAGTCTGATAAAGGGCATCTACTAGAAGATCTACAGCTGGGGCACCTGGGTGGTTCAATTGGTTGAGTGTCTGACTCTTGATTTCAGCACAGGTCATGATCCCAGGGTCGTGGGATCAAGCCCTGTGTCGGGCTCCATGCTGAGCATGGAGCCTGCTTGAAATTCTCTCTTTCTCTTTCTCTCCCTCTGCCTCTCTCCCCTCACTCATGGTCTCTCTCACTCTAAAATAATAATAGAAAAAGATCTGCAGTTAATGTGCTTAATGGCAAAGAACTGAACATGTTCTCCCAAAGATCTGGAACAAGAAAAGTACACCTGCTCTTTCCACCCCTTTCCAACCCCATGCTAGGGTGAGAAAGCAAGGTAAGGGTAAAGGAAGATAAAGACATTCAGACATGGAAGGAATAAGACCATACCTATTTGCAGATGTTATAATTGTTTGGGTAGAAAACCCAAGGAATTGACAAAATATAACGATATTCAGAGCTAATAAACAAGTTTGGCAAGGTCACAGAATACAAGACCAGTACTCATATGTCATACTCTTACGTACTGACGGTGGACATGTGGACACTGAGATTTACAGCTCAGTGTCATTCACAATTGCTGCAGAGGGGTGCCTGGGTGGCTCAGTCGGTTAAGTGTCTGACTTTGGCTCAGGTCATGATCTCGCTGTTCATGAGTTCGAGCCCTGCATCAGGCTCTGTGCTGATGGCTCAGAGCCTGGAGCCTGCTTCAGATTCTGTGTCTCCTTCTCTCTCTCTGTCCCTCCCCCGCTCATGCTCTGTCTCTCTCTGTCTCTCAAAAATAAATAAATGTTAAAAAAAATTCTGCAGAGGAAATGAAATATATATATATACTTAACAAAACATGAACCAGATCTTTATGCTGATGAAAGCAGCCAAAGAAGACTTACTACGTAAGACCGCTTTAACATGTTCATTGATTGGAAAACTATCCCCCAAATTGATCTATGGGTTTAATGCAATTACAACAAAAAACGCAGCAAGTTTTTTTTCTAGATAAAGAGGCATGTTCGAAAACTTTTATGGAAAGGCATAGGACTGGATTAGTTAAATCAATTTTAAAATAGAAGAGCAAAGTTGGAGACGTGACATTATCTGATTTTAAGACTTACCGTGAAGGCAGGGCGTCTGGGTGGCTCAGTGGGTTAAGCCTCAGGTCATGGTCTCACAGTTTGTGGGTTCGAGCCCCACATCAGGCCCTGTGCTGACAGTGCAGAGCCTGCTTGGGATTCTCTCTCTCCCTCTCTCTCAAAATAAATACATAAGCTTTCAAAAAAAAAAAAAGACTTACTGTGAAGGATATAAAGACAGTGTGGTATTGGCAAAAAGACAGATACATAAATCAACAGGAAGTAGAGGGTCTAGAAATAGACCCACACATAAGGCCCATTGATTTTTATAATCAATGCAAAGGCAGTTCAATGGAGAAAGGATCAGCTTATCAACACATAGTGTTGAAACAATTGGACGTCCACATGCAAGAAGATGAACGCTGATAGACACACTGATCTGTAAAAATTAACTCAAAATGGATCAAAAATGTAAATGCAATATCTAAAACTATAAGACTTTAGAAGAAAACAAAGGATAAAATGTTTTTACTTTGGGTGAGAAATTGAATTCTTAGACATGACACCAAAGCACAAACTGTGAAAGAGAAAATGGATAAAGTGGACCTCACAAGAATCAAATGTTTTGTTCTGCAAAATATGCTATTAAGAGAGTGAAAAGGCAAGGCACAGGCCAAAGGACAACATCTGTGAGCCATGCATCTGACAAGGGATTTGCATCCACAATATACTAAGAACTGCTAAACAACCCAATACACAAAGGCAAAAGATTTGAATGGATACTTCAGCCAAGAATTTGGGATGGCAGATAAGCACACACAGAGTTGTTCAACACTGTTAGTTGAGGCAGAATGAAGAGAAACCTCACAGTGTGGTGCTGCCTGTGTCCATCAGAATTAGCACACGGGGGGGAAGGGGGAGAGAGAGAGAGAGAAAGAAAGAGAGAAAGAAAGAAAGAAAGAGAAAGAAAGAAGAAAGAAAGAAAAAGAAGAAAGAAAGAAAGAAAGAAAGAAAGGAAGGAAGAAAGAAGGAAAGAAAGGAAGGAAGAAGGAAGGGAGGAAGGAAGAAAGAAAGGAAGGAAGGAGGAAAGAAAGAAAGAAAGGAAGAAAGGAAGGAAGGAGGAAAGGAAGGAAGGAAGGAAGGAAGGAGGAAAGAAAGGAAGGAAGGAGGAAAGGAAGGAAGGAAGGAAGGAAGGAAGGAAGGAAGGAAGGAAGAATGAAAGGAAGAAAAGAGGAAAGAAAGGAAGGAAGGAAGAAAGAAAGAAAGGAAGAAAGGAGGAAAGAAAGAAAGGAAGGAGGGAAGGAAGGAAGGAAGGAAGGAAGAAAGAAAGAAAGAAAGAAAAAAAGAAAGAAAGAAAGAAAGAAACAAAGGAAGGAGAATAAGGAAGGAAAGGAAAGAAGGAAGAAAGAAAGAAGGAAAGAAAGAAAGGAAGGAAGGAAGGAAGGAAGAAAGAAAGGAGGAAAGAAAGAAAGAAAAAGAAAGGAAGGAAGGAGGAAAAGGAAAGAAAGGAAAGAAGGAAGAAAGAAAGAAGGAAAGAAAGGAAGGAAGAAAGAAAGAAAGGAGGAAAGAAAGAAAGAGAAAGAAAGGAAGGAGGAAAAGGAAAGAAAGGAAAGAAGGAAGAAAGAAAGAAGGAAAGAAAGGAAGGAAGAAAGAAAGGAGGAAATAAAGGAAGGAAGAAAGAAAGGAGGAAAGAAAGAAAGAAAAAAGGAAAGAAAAAGAAAGGAAGGAGGAAAAGGAAAGAAAGGAAAGAAGGAAGAAAGAAAGAAGGAAAGAAAGAAAGAAAGAAGAAAAGAAGGAAGGAGGAAAAGGAAAGAAGGAAGAAAGAAAGAAGGAAAGAAAGAAAGGAAGGAAGAAAGAAAGGAGGAAAGAAAGAAAGAAAGAGAAAGGAAGGAAGGAGGAAAAGGAAAGAAAGGGAAGAAGGAAGAAAGAAGGAAAGAAAGAAAGGAAGGAAGAAAGAAAGGAAGGAAGGAGGAAAGAAAGAAAGAAAGAAAGAAAGAAAGAAAGAAAGAAAGAAGGAAAGGAAGGAAGAAAGAAAGAGGAAAGAAAGAAAGGAGGAAAGGAAGGAAGGAAGAAAGGAAGGAAGGAAGGAAGGAAGGAAGGAAGGAAGGAAGGAAGGAAAAGAAAGAAAGAAAGAAAGAAAGAAAGAAAGAAAGAAAGAAAGAAAGAAAGGAAGGAAGGAAGAGCAAGCAAACACTTGACAGCATCAAGTGCTGGTGAGGGTGCAGAGCACCTGGAAGTCTCTTCCGTTGAGGTGGGAATTGAAAGGTGACACAGGTCCTCTGGAGAAGTGGCAGCGTCTTTTAATGCTACACATTCACTACCATGCAATTCAGTAATCCCATCCCCAGAGAAGTGAAAACTTATCTCACAGAAAAATCTGTGCACAACTATTTATACCAGCTTTATTCATGACCACCCAAAGCTGGAAACAACTGAATGTGTCTCAGCAGGTGAATGGATGAAGTGTGGACACCTGCACAAGGGGATACTGCTCAGTAACAAAAGGAACTAGCTCTCCATGTGTAACAACTTGGATGAAGCCATGGACACCCTCTGGGCGAAAGAGGCCAGTCTAAAAAGGCTCATGTTTTGTGACATTTCACAAAAGGCAAAACTTTAGAGATGGGGAAACAGATGCGAGTTTCCAGGAGTTTGCGGTGGCAGAAGGGTTCGACTCCACCAGGGAAGCCCGAAGGAAGTTTCTGGCATCATGAAATTATTTTGTGTCCTGATCATTTCTTTTTATTAGAAAAAAGTAAGTTTTATGGTATGCATATAAATTAATTAACCAAATTAAAATGAAAAGGAAAGAGTATAAGTTTAAAAAGTTTCGGAAGTGTTGTCAATATTGGCAACTAACATCTCAGCCTGTCCTTTTGATTTGCATTTTGGATCCTGTTTCGAAGCTGTCAGTTTACATTCTGCGTTCAGATTCTGAATTCCAAGTTCTGTGTTTAGAATCTTGACTCCAAACGCAGATTCCAAATTGTCTCCCCACCGTTTGGTTGTCTGAGGCTAATTCTGTAGCACAGAGCTCAACAAACCATGACTCCTGGCGAAATCAAGCCCCCCACTTGTCTCTATGAATCCCCAAGGAAGACCAGTTTTTTTTATATTTTAGGTGGTTAAGTAAGCATCTTTATAATATCTTCAATTTGCCTCTTGACCCATAGAGCTTAAAATATTTACCATCCAGCCCCCAAGGCAATGTTGGCTGACCACACGCGCGGATTCCCTGAGTTCTGAGGGGTTCGGGTCTGCCTGTGGCCCTTCTGTTAGCAATGTGGGTCAGTTGGGCAGGGTGTAGGGTCCCCGGCCTAGATGCTCTTTCCTTGGTTATCTTAAATATGGCACTCCATTACCTTCTGGCAAAAAAAAGAGGACTCTCTGGTTTTCTTTCCTTGAAAAGGGACCTGGGTTTTTTGTCTTCTGACCAAGTCATTTCTCTTCTTCTTCCAAGTCCACTAGTTTTGTTAATAGATGCCTCAGAGCCGGTCACTCTGGCTTCTGTTTCCAGCACTTGATGTCCTCTTTCCACGCATGCCTTCCAGTGAGGTTTCTTCTTTGGGACGGTTTCCCGGACTCCCAGAGTTGCAGAGGCTCCCCCAGGGGTACGTGGACCTGCCTCTTCCCCGCCCCTCCCACGTTTGCCGTCACCGCGTGGACAGAGCATCGCTGTGGCTTCCCGCATCTGTGCTTCCGTGTCAGCTTCCCCAAAGTTGGGGACTATTTTAAATCCCTTCCTGAGATCAGTCGTCTGGCTCCCAAAGGCTGACCTTCCGCGCCCTCCCTTCTCAGCCGCTCTAGCCACGCTGCCCTTCCAAGGCTTCTACCGCTTGCTTCTTTCCAGCTCCTTTTACATCGTGGTTTTCACCAATTTTCTAGTTCGGTCTTATGATGTGCCGGCTGAATTTAACGACACGCAACCTTCAGTGTGGGTTAGAAATTATCCCATGAGTCCATTCTAGTTTACTTCAAGAAGTAGAAAATGAACTGGTTGAATCCAATTAATATTACCAATGGTAATAAAGTAATAAAGCTAGGGGTGTGTGAATGACTAAATTGAGAGCCACTACAAATTGAAAGACACTTGCTTACATATTTCAATTATTTGCCTATTCTGTTTCTTTAGGGTTTGGCTCCGAATCTTTATTTACTCTTCTAATACCTACAGTTATTTCTATGCAAGTGTATTAAACTTACCAGTTGACTATTTAAATAACTAATGTAGCAGGGGTGCCTGGGTGGCTCAGTTGGTTGAACGTCCGACCCTTGATCTTGGCTCAGGTCATGATCCCAGGGTCTGAAATAGAGCCTCACATAGGGCTCTGCATTGACAGTGTGGAGCCTGCTTAGGATTCTCTCTCTCCCTCTCTCTCTCTCTGCCCTTCCCCCCTTGAATGAGTGTTCTCTCTCTCTCTCTCAAAAAAAATAAATATTTAAAAACAAATAACTGATGTGACATTTGTTTAAGAAAACTAAATTGAATACATCTTTGTGTACAACCTGCCATTGGTCTGGTGTGCTGTGAGTCCACACAAACATGAAGAAGGACGAAGGCCACCGGATAGGTAAGTGGGGAGGTGGATTCAGTGGAGGTCAGCAGAAGAATAATTTCAGGTACGAAGTCGGGGTAGAAAGGATGAGGACAAATTCTCAGTTGGCACTTTGGTTTCGGGAGGTGCTGATGCCGGTCAGTGGGGGCCCGGTGGGTGAGCGCATCGCCCTTGCGCAGCTGGCCGAGGTGCCACCCACCTGACCCCAGTGCACCCGGATGGGCGCCTGGCTCTCCCGCGATGCTCAGATGCTGTCCTGCACGGTCCCCGGTGTAAACAGCTAACCCTGCTGTGGTGTAACCCTGTCTAAACCCCGCCTCCCGGATCGGGTCTATCCTGTGCGTATTCAAAACCACAACGTGCCCGGCACCTGTGTTCCTCTCCTGTTCCCGTCTCCTGTTTCCATGGCACGGCTCAGCTTGTGGCACACTGTAGCGTTTCCTGATGCCACGTTCCGGCCTCTGCTCAGTGGAAACAAAGCCCCACTGTGTGGCCAGCGCCTAGAACAGGCACTCGTGAACACCTGTTGAATAGGTGAATGAAGGCTCCTTCCACAGAAGGAACTGGCCTCACCCACCTGTCTTCCGTGGGTACAAGCAACCACGGGGTAGAGGTGTCAGGAAGCAAGGGGAGTCAGGGCTGGCGAACAGGCCGAAACCGCCAGGAGGGGCTCCAGGGCACAACTTTGTTGGAGGTCCTGTCCGCTCATTTCACGTCTCAGTCACTTTCCTCCGCAGGCCAAGTCCTGCAGCACGAACCTCCTTAGTGTTCCAAGAAGACTGATGTGCTAGCATATCGAAAGCGTCTCAAACACCTGAGAGATGGGTGAGAATTCAGGTGGTGCCTGTGGGTCGGGCCGGGCCCCACGCATGGGCCAGATGTCGCGGCCTCACAGGGACTTCAAAGGTTCGGGGAGAAAAGGGGCAACCGAGGCGCAAACAGGTGAGTCAGCCTCATTGTTCTGTGTAACTGAGACGTCAACTGGGTCCAAAGTAAAAATATTTATTTAATGAGCAAAAATGTGTGGCTAATTGGTTTTTAAAAGCATACTGCTTCCTGCTCCTTGAGACTGAAAAGGGACCTTTGAGAAAATATTTACAGGGACCGAGTTCTGAAAATGGTTTTTGGCAGTTAAATGAGTACAGAAAACAGTGTATAAGCCGCAGGAGACAACTCAGGCTTTTGCGGGCGTCCGGAGGAAAGTGGAGTAAGGTGGCCCCACATGACCCTCCCTGCCCTCCAGGGGTCTCCATGGGAGGTGGTCTCCATTAGTGGGGAAGAGCTCAGGGCAGGAGGCAGAGCTGGGTTTGGATCTGAGCAAGTTTCATGGCTCCTTCCAGCCTCAGTTCGCTCCCCCGTAGAATGGGTGTGGGAGAGAGGATCTTCCATCCCGTAGCACCTTCATGGGATCCTCATGGCTACTGACCAAGACAACACGGCCGACCTGCCTGGCCCAACACGGGGGAATCGACCCCTGAGGGCCTGCTTCTCAGCCTCCTCTGAGGACGGCTCTGCCCTGTCCCGAGGTTGGTCCTATTGCCCAGTGTCCTGGAACACTTGTCAGGGGCGTGGTCTCCCCGCCCCGCCCGGGCTCTCCTGAGATGTGGGAGGAGGCAGACCCCGTGGAAATGTCTTCCTTCAACCCACCATACGACACAGACTGGACAAGAGCACCGCGGAGCAGTGTCCTCGAAAATAAAGACAACTGACCATCTTGGGAGCTTAGGTAAGGCATTTCACACCTGCAAAAATCAACTTTCTGCGTATGAAGGGGCTGATCAAGGCAATTTCTGAGGTCATTTTGTATTTCGACTCCCGTGGCCGCTGTGAGCAATCACCACAGACTCATGGCTTAAAACAACACAAATCTACTCTCTCCTGCTGTGGGGCCTGATGTCTGAGGTCAAGTCACTGGTGGGGTTGTGCTCCCTCTGGAGGCTCCAGGGAGGGTTCTTCCTGCCTCTTCCAGCTGCTAGTGCCCCAGGCGTCCCTGGGCTCCCCCTGGCCGTGTCCCTGTGACCTCCGCCTCCCTCGTCCCATGGGGGCCAGAGTGTGTTTCTCACGTCTTCTCTTCTTTTATGTGATTGCATTTAGGGCCCTCCAGAAAATCCAGGACAAACTCCTCCCAAGATCCTTAAATTAATCTCATTGAGGTTCGAGAGATTTTACATGGATTTTGTTGGGGGGAGAGAAGAGTACTTCTAGTTTCACAAATGTTTTCCCAAAATAGCCTTTTCGGGTACCCACTATCAGCTAAACTATAAGCTCTTTGTAGGCAAGACCTTCCGCTTTGGTTTTGTTCTGGGCAGTACCCACAGTGATACGTGGAGGCTTGATCCCTGTTCTGGGAGTCTCGTCACTGTTTGTCTTAACTGTTGGTGATTATGCACGAAGGGCAGGAGGCCTGGCTGTCGGAATTCTCGCTCACTTTGTAGCCGGGAAACCAGTCAATTGTTTCTGGTTTCTGCTTATACTTGGCCCCGTCTGCTCCATCATCTACACAAACCGCCTGGACTTGGCCAGGTTGGAACTGAGCTCAACCCCAGAGCAGAGGGAGGGCCGTGCCCACCCCAGGCGTCTCTTCCTCTCTGACTGAGCCTCAGGTACAGGAGAGCCCCTTCCTCCCCACTCTGCTGGCAACACCCACCTCCACGCCCCGTCCGCCCCTCTTCTGGGAGCCTGTCTCTCTCCCCCAGGCAGAAAGGGAGCCCCTCCACATCTGCCTTGTGGAATATCACGTCTTGGGGACATCCTTGACTGCACACTCACCACCCGACGCAGCCCGTGCCACGCGTGGCTCGCCCACCACAGCAGGGGGGGATGCGTTTGGCTGTAGCAGGGTCACTGCACACTGGGGTCTTCTCACAGCTAGAAGGCTCGGGGTAGCTGGGACTGGCATTGGTTTGCAGCCCAGGCTGGGAACCTGTGCAATGCCAATTTTCCCCTCATTGTCCCCAAATAACTGCTGCAACCCCAGGCATCACAACTGTGTTCAAGACAAGGAGAGGGGGGCGTGGCATGTGCCACCTACACTTATTCTTTTTTCCAGAAGATCAAAACTCTACCCCAAAATGCCATGGTAGCCTCCTGCTTACTTCTTGTCAGTCCGAAATGGAAATCGGCAAAATTGAAGAGGTAGGGAAGCGCCGGTTGCCTCAAAACCCTGCCAAGTTTTTAGCGACGGGGAAATCTGTGGTTCGGAGAGCGGCTTGCCCGGCCACACAAACTCGTGGGCCTGCCCACGGCGCCTGCTGGTTCACAGGCCGGCTGGCCTGCTAGAGACGGTCCCTGCCCCCAGCTGTGTCGCGCGACAAGAACAGCATCTCGCAGACCGGTGTTCCCGCCCTCCATGCTGCCCGCTTTACGGCGGATGTAACACACGAGCCGCAAGAGTGGGCAGCACCTGACCTTTCTCCTTGTGTTTGCCAAGCTCTGCCACGTGATGACTCTGAGCCCAACAGGGAATCCTGCCCTGTGGGGATCTGCGGGGATCGGTGCAGGCTGGGGGTGGCCAGCTCTCTGGAGACGTTAGGGCTGGCTGACCTAGGCTCATGGGCAAAGGACCAGGGTGGGGGGCAGGGGCTCCGTGTGGCCACACTCTGCCTGGTCCAAAGGAACCCTGAGCCCTGTGCTCACTAGAGTCTCAGAGGTAGAGAGCGGGCTGCGGGTCCCCAGACCCAACAGAGGTGGGGTGACACCTGAGGTCCATCCCTCGCTTGTCCTGCATCTCTCCCTGGCAGTTTAGCAGCCGAGTAGGTAGTGGGAGGGAAGGCAGGGGGTGGGCGCAGAGGCAGCTCCCACTGGGAAGACCCTAAGTCCACAGCAAGAAGATGCAGGGTGGTTATGGGATGCAGTGTGCCCGCAGTGGAGCTGGCTGTCCCAGACGGTGGGCAAGGTCCCTGGTCTCCGGGTAAGGGCCAAGGCTCAGAGGCCTGGGGAGCTTGCAGGCCTGTCCCCATGGTGCCACTGCTGCTTTGCCCCCATGCTGCTGTAGTGTGCAAACATAGGCCCAGTTGTCCCGTGTCCCCTTCCAGAAGGAGTTGGAAGTCCCCATCTTCCTGAGAAGTCTTTGGATTTTAGGTGTTGGCAACCACAGGACACCAGAGCCCCTGTTCCTCTCTCCCCCTCTGAAGCCCTGACCGGGACAGGGGTGGCTCGGGGACACAGGGCACCCAGCCCACGGACAGAGACTGCTGGATGGGGGGAGGCTCCCCGGGCTCTGTAGGCGGGGTGTGGAGGCAGGGGTTTCCACTGGACATGGACAGGAACGGGTCACACTCGGCCTCGTGGGAGTTGAGCTGCGGCCAAGCGTCTGGACAGAGATGCGGTTGCCGGCAGCAAAGCTGAGCTCGCCCCGCATGAGGGGTTCTACTTGTGTTTCATCCGGGGCTTGCATTGCGTCTGACACCCGAAGTCGGTAGAATGTTTGCCGGCGCTCCGAGGTGAGACAAAACCCCCGCCCACGCTTCCCAGGGTGGGTGCATTTTCCCGCTCCGAGGACCTCGCTCCCCCAGAGGAGGCCCCCTGGAGCTGCAGGCCTCCCCGGCAGAGGCCTGGACTCTCACCTTCCCGGAAATGAGGGGCAGAGTCACGTGCCGTGAGTGCTTCCCAAAGACAAGTGGAGTCCACACAGCCGGACTTGCTCCCGGCCTGGAGCCGTGGCCACCCACGGCCCGTCCCCCCCCCCCCCCGCCTGGACAGCCCCCACAGCCTCCACCCTGCTGGCCACACGGCCCGGGGCCAGAGCAGAGGCAGCACCACCCGTTCCTCCGAGTTACGATTAGCCACGTACGAGGTTAGCATACTAACACGAGCCCCCCAAACTACCCTCGATAGTTGACCTTAAAACAGCCCAGAAGGGGCCTCACACCCCATCTCATTTTACTCCGAGGAGAGGGGTTAGTTGGCAAAATGATGCACGGACAATTCACAGGTAGCAATGCTGCTCTTGCTGTTGGAAATACGGCGGGGGGTGGGCTCTTGGTTTGTGGGTGAGCACGAGCCAGCCCTCGTCAGATGCTTCTTCGGGAGGAGGAGCTGGTGGGAGGTGGGGAGGACCGTGCCCGCTGGGCCGCCTGCCCCTCCCTCCCTCCCAGCGTGGCCCTCAGGAGACACCAGTAGCCACATCAGACCACGGGCGCGTTCCATGAAGTCTCTGAATGAGGTGTGTTTGCAGGGCACCCGCTTTGTCTGGGTGGGGGGTGTCTCCAGCCTGGCCAAGGGTGGGTTCCATCACCCGGCTGGGGAAGGCCGTGTGTGTGAGGGTATGTGACTGTGAGCGCGCAGGTGCACACGCGTGAGTCTAGTGGGCTCGCTAGAGACTGGCGACGTGGGCTCATCCTCGCCGCACAAGAGCCCCTATGTTTGCTGGACCTGGCACAAAACTGGCACAAAAGCACAGGTGTGGAGCCTGTGCCCTAAAACTGCACCCAGGTGGTCACTCTGTTTCCTCGCCAGTGAAACAACACGACGCTGGCTTACACCACAGGATGGAGAGGGGACGCCTCATAGTAGGTAACAGAGCACTTCAGAGACACACAGCGAGCACCCCTCAGCCACTCTGGTTCCCAGGGATGGGTAAGCTCCCCTGTCTTGGGGAAAGTGGGAAATCACCCCACATCGCAGGTCTCTTCCCACCCCCACCCCTTCCCTGGCAAGAACCCTGGTTTAGGAAAAGTCCAGACATCCCAGGGCACCTCTCCAGCTGCCCAGCACAGTGGACATGGGCCCATCCTCAGATTGGTCTGTCTGCTTCTCTGGCCTCATCTCTAGGGATGAACTGACCCCAAAGTTGCTGCCTACGGTTTGGGGATTGAGGCTGAGAGGCCCAGAAGCCTCCTTGGAATGTTCTAGAGAGCTGTGGAGGGCTGCAAGCAATGGAGAGCTCGGTGCACAGGGGGGCCCTCCACCCCTGTGTCCAGTGCCTAGCCACCCGGGCTCCCCCCAAATTTCTCCATGCAGCCCCTTGCACTGGCCACGAACACGCTTTCTGGGTTTTAGTCTCCCTGGGTGGTTGGAACCTCGTGAGGAGCTGGATAAAGGCATCCCCAGAGTTGAAAGGCAGTTTCCTTGGGTCTCTGGACAGGCAGGTGCTGAGCTGGGACAGGGCTGTGTTCCCTCAGTGGTTTCCACACACCTGTTGGAGACTATTCCGTGAAACCCAGTTCAATGCAGTCAGATGTGCCAGGACTCAGGACAGGATGCCATGGAGTTTCCTGCTGTCTCCCTGGGGGGTGAGTGGGGGCTATGTGGGCCAGGGCTTAGGCAGTCCCTGCCTCCCCTTCTAGATCCTTCCTGCTCTATGGTTTCATGGTGCCAGCTCCAGGCTCCAACACTCCTGGCTCCATCCAAAGAGCCCCAAGAGGAACTTTGAAACAATACTCCACCAGACTTGTCAATGTAAGGAAATGGAAACAGGCGGAAGGCCCAGCAATGGAAGGTGGGTCAGATGAACCTGGGTTTGGTTTATGATCCGATGGTCCATTACAATGGATGTTTAGGGGCAGCGGGCGGCTAGGTGGGTTAAGCGTCGACTTCAGCTCAGGTCACGATCTCACGGTTGGTGATTTTGAGCCCCACGTCGGGCTTGCTGCTGTCCGCACAGAGGCCGCTTCGGATCCTCTGTCCCCCTCTGTCTCTCTGCCCCTCCCCTGCTCACGCTCTCTCTCAAGAATGAATAAACATTAAAAAAAATTTTAATGGAAGTTTAATAAATGATGTTGAAGAATATTTAGTGACATAAAGAGTTCTTACAAAGTAAAAAATACACATGTATGTAATACGAGAACAGTCAGCATAGTCTCGTTTTTGTAAAATATACACAGGCTTGGAAAACACACTTGAAGGACACATGTGGAAACGTTAACGGTGCTTTTCTCTGTGTGCTGGAATACTTAATCTTTGTTCTCCCGTATTTTGCATTTTTCCTCCAATGAATAAGTGATACTTCAGGAAGCAAAAAACACGATTTTCCAAGCTTTCTTGATGCGTCTGTGACGGCAGAAACACTGCCTCTGTGGTGCTGTCCTGCAGGGTGTGCGCAGAGGTCCACTGTCCAGCCTCAGGACCCGCGAGCGGAGGAAGCAGTGGGTGTGTGGAGTGTGGGCCGCCCCGACAAGCCACTTCCCTCGGGCGGCGCCAGCTGAAGCCTTTTGTTAGCCTTTCTTCGCTTCTGAAGCAGGACGTGGGTTCGCTGTTTGTCAGTGTCTTGCCTGCACAAAGTCCCCCGCAGCGGACCTGGTGCGGTGACCACACCCTGGGCCTGGGATGTGCCCAAACCCGTAGAGAGGGGAGCGCGGGCAGTACCTGGAATGGGACCTGTGTCAGAGTCCCAGGACAAGCCCAAAGTATTACCGAGTGTTCGCCAGTCTCAGTAAATGACTCGGCCGCACAAGGGCCCAGTGCGCGTTGGAAGCTCTGCTCTGCTTAGCAGAGATGCGGTAGCCTGTACCCCACCACCCTGTGTGCACCCCCCTACACCACCACGCCCCGGGCAGTGACATGCCACGTGACCTTGCCAAGGAGCCGGTCACATCTGGGGCGAGGGGCAGCAGAGGTGGTCCCATATACCAGGAGATGGAGGAGGAGAGGGTGACTCCACGGTTCTGGCTGGTTGGGGCAGATGCGGCCGAGTCTTCCCTAAACCCTGCAGATCTCAAGTGCTCCTCCTGACGCTCAAAGGCCCTAGAGGGACTGACAGGCCACGAACCTCCGGGTTAGAGGGAGAGCCACAAGCTCGGACCCCAGACGTCACCGGCCGCCTCCGAGTGACCCTACGTGCGGGGTCTCCCGGTGGGTTAGGCTCCCCACGGCCTGGTAGGCTTTCCTGGGGAGGGCACTGCTCTCAGCGAGGGCAGAGCAGGGGAGCTCAGAGACGGAGGACCGAACCACTTCGCCCCGCCCCTAGCCCCGCCCCTCGCCCCGCCCCTCGCGGCTCCGCGGCGGCCCCACTGCGCAGGCGCGGACACAGGTGCGTGCCGTTTGAAAGTATGGCGCCTGCGGGCCGGTGGCTGGTGCTGTGTGAAGAGAAGATCCGGGAGAAGAGCGGCCTGGCGCCTCACCGCGACCTGTGTGCGTGGCGGTGACGGCGGGCAGGCTGGGGGCGCGAGCTTCCCGCCGCGGGGTCGGCGGACGGGGTCCGGCCAGAGACGCGGCACCCGGACCGCGTCTTCCTGAACCGTCGAAGGCGGGTGTGAGGTGGTGGGGAAAATGGGGTGGGAGCGAGGGGACCCGAGTGGGGGTGGGAGGCCCGAGTGGGGCCGGGGGGGCCGAGTGGGGCGCGGAGTCCGAGTGGGGTGGGGCCCGGAGTGGGGCGGGGGACCCCAGTGGGGTCGAGGGGGGGCCTAGTGGGGCGCGGGGCCCGAGTGGAGGTGGGGGGCCCCAGTGGGGTCGGGGGGGCCGAGTGGGGCGCGGGACCCGAGTGGAGGTGGGGCCCCGAGTGGGGCGGAGGACCCCAGTGGGGTCGGGGGGGGGGGACCGAGTGGGGTGGGGTGCCCCAGTGGGGTCGGGGGGGCCGAGTGGGGCGCGGGACCCGAGTGGAGGTGGGGCCCCGAGTGGGGCGGAGGACCCCAGTGGGGTCGGGGGGGGGACCGAGTGGGGTGGGGTGCCCCAGTGGGGTCGGGGGGGCCGAGTGGGGCGCGGGGCCTGAGTGGGGTGGGGGGGCATTCTTTCACCCATAAATAAGGCGGTTCCAGGTTGGCTTTTAATAAAACCTTGAACCTGCGGTCTTCCTTCCTGGGAAGACGTGCCCTCCGCCCCTGTTGCACAATTGTCCCCTGAGTTCTGGTCTCCCATCTCTCTGTGCTGCGGAGTTTTGTGTGTATATTCATGGGGGACATTGGTCGCTGGTTTTCTTTTTGTCCTGTTTTTCTCTGGTTTTGGCATCAAGGTAAAGCTGAGCACATGAAATACGTTGGGAAGTGTTGCTTCCTCATGTGCATTCTAGAAGAGGTTGTGTAGATTTGGTGCTCTCTGAAACCATATAAGCCTTGAAGTTTTTTTTTGTTTTGTTTTGTTTTTTTTAATGTTTCTTTCTGAGGTGGGGAGGGAGAGGGACAGAGGATCGGAAGCAGGCTCTGCACTGACAGCAGTGTGCCCCATAGGGGCTGGAACTCACAAACCCCCAGCTCATGATCTGAGCCGCCCAGGCGCCCCTATATTTGAAGCTTTTAAATTATATATTCAGTTTCTCTGTCTGTTGTAAAACTATCCTTATTATCAGTTTCTTCTTGGGTGAGTTATGGTTGGGATTTGTAAAATTGATTGTTTTCTAGAAGTTGTTGAACTTATGTGTGTAGAGTTGTTTACTCCCTTACCAGCCTCTTAAATGTTTTTGGGGTCTGTGGTGGTAACCCTTCTTCCATTCTTGATATTGGTCATTTCTGTCTTCGATTTTAGACTTGGTAAAGGTTTGTTGATTGTATTAACCTTTTCAGTGAGTCAGCTTTTGGGTTGGTGGGTTTTTCTCCATTGTTTCCTAGTTTCAAATTTTATTGATTCTGTTCTTTAGTATTTCCTTTTGTCTGCTCACTTTGCATTTAGTTTTCTCTTGTAGATTCTTGAGGTGAGAGTTTAGATTACTGATTTTATACTTTATAATTTAGTGACATAAGTTTTCCTCTAAGCACAGCTTTAGCTGCATTCACAAATTTTGTTATATGTTCATTTTCATTAAGTACAGTGCATTTTTAGGTTTTCCTGAAGACGACTTCTCTTTGACCTGTGGATTGCTTGGGGGTGTGTTTTCTCATTGTGTGTTTGGAGATTTTCCTTTTTTCCCCTTCTTTTATTGATTCTAGTGTGATTCCATTATGGTCAGAGTACATACTCTATGATTTTAATTCTTTTAAATTTGTTGAGGTTTGTTTTTGGTCCAGGATCTGGTTTATATTGGTGAATGTTCCAAGTGCACCTGAAAAGAAAGTTGTTGGGTGGAGTATTATGTGAATATCAATTAGATCCTGTTGGCTGATGATGAGGTTTAGTTCTTCTGTATCTTTGTTGATTTTCTGTCTAGTGATTGTATTAGTTACTGGGAGGGAAGTGTTGAAGTCCATAACCGTAATTGTTGATTTCTCTGTTTCCCTTCATATGTTTTGACACTGTGCCTACATATTTAGGGTTTGAAGTGACCCTTGTAACATATGTGCTGTTGCTCTTTGTCCCTGATGATTTTCTTTGTTGAGGCATGTAGTGTAGCCACTGCAGCTTACTTTTGATTAGTGTTTGCAGGGCATACCTTTCCCTTCTATTTACTGTGTAATCTTTAAACTTATCTATATCATTATATTTGCAGTGAGGTTCTTATAGGCAGTTTATAGTTGGTTCATTTTTATTTACTCTGCCAATCTCTTTTTTCTAGTGTATTTAGACCATTTACATTTAATGGAATTGTTAATATAGGATAGTCGGAAGTATGCCATTTTATTATTTGTTTTCTGTTCTTTCCCTGTTCCTGCCTTCTGCCGTTTGAGTATTTTTTTAGTGTTCCATTTTGACTTCTCTATTATATTTTTGAGCATATCTCTTTGTATACCTATTTTTAGTGTTGCTCTATAAGTTACAATGTATTATGTAATTTCACACAGTTTACTTGTGTGGACATTTTACCCCTTCCAGTGAAATGTAGAAACCTTACCCAATGTGTCCTTTGGTTTTATTATCCTTTATAATTTAGTGATCTTAAATATTTTCTTTGCATACCTTGAGAACCACATTAATCACTTTTTTCTTTTACAGTCATCCAAAATTGTAAATAACTCAGGAGGAAACATTTTTACTTACATGCTTACCTGTTTCATTATTCCTTCATTTCTGATGACCTAGGTTTTCTTCTTTTATCCTTCCTATTTATTTGAAGAGTTTTCTGTAGCAGTTGCCTTAGGGCAGGTGTACTCATGACAGATTCTCTGTGTTTCTTCATTTGAAAATATCTTTATTTCACTTCAGTACCTAAGATTGTTTTTGCTGGGTATAGGTTTCATGGTTGAAAGTTCTTTTCTTTCAGCACATGGAAAATGTGGCTCTCCTTCCTTCGGGCCTCCTTGGTTCTGAAGGATAATCACCTGCCTTGTGAGTTGTTTTTTCTCTATGGGTAATGCCTTTTCTTTCTGGCTGTTTTCAAGATGCTTTCATTGTTTTAATTTTTTTTTTTAATGTTTATTTATTTTTGAGAGAGACTGAGCGTGAGCAGGGGAGGGGCAGAGAGAGAGGGAGACACAGCTGTCAGCACAGAGCCTGATGTGGGGCTTGAATTCACAAACCACGAGATCATGACCTGAGCTGAAGTTGGACACTTAACCAACTGAGCCACTCAGATGCCCCTCTTCCACTGTTTTTAGATTGTAGAAGTTTATTTCTGATGTATCTGGGCATGGCTTTTTTTTTTTTTTTTTTTTGTCTTTATTCTGTTTGGGGTTTTCTCAGCTTCTTGAATATATAGCTTTATGTCTTTTGCCAAATTTGGTAAGTTTTCAGCCATTATTTCTGTAATTGCTAAACATTTTTCTTCTTAGTCATACTATCATTCTCTTCTTGGAACTCTAATTGGGACTGCATGGGGACTCATGACAGGAATGTTAGGTTTCTTTTTCCATGGGCCCCTGAGGCTCTGTTCATTCATTCTTTCTTTCTCTTCTTTTTTAAGTCTCTTTTCTCTCTGCTGGTCAGATAGGACAATTTTGACCAGTCTATCTTTGCGTTCACTCTTTGAATTTTTTCTTCTGTTATCTCCATGCTGTTACGGAGCTGCTTCTGTGTGGTACTTTTGTTTTGGTTTATTGTATTTCATGTTTCTGAAATTCCTATTTTTTTCTTCTTTATATCTTATGAGGTTTTTTTGCCAAGACTTCCTATCTTATCGTTTGTTTCAAGAGTGTTCATAATTGTTCATTAAAGTATTGCTTTAAAATTCTTGTTAAATAATTCTGTCCTGTCAGTGTTGGTGTTGATTGTTTTTCTATTTAAATTGAGATTTTTTTCAGGTTTTGGTCATTTTTTTCTTGTGTCATGGACATTTTGGGTATTGAGAGACTTGTTTCTTATTTGAATCTTGTTACACATTATTGGCACTGAGCGGACGCTGCCTTGTTCCTAAGGTAGTGGCCAGGCTCCTGTCACACACGCAGCCTCTGTAGATGCCTGTGGGCCACCTCCTTGCAACCCAGGTGGTAATCAGCATCCTCTCACTCTGTCCCAGGGCTGGCCACTGTGCAAGGCCAGGTGTGTGGTGTGTTTTTTTTGTTTTTTTTTTTTTTTTTTGCTGGCTCTTGAGCTAGAGTGGGGCTGATTTCAGGAGTCCTTCCTCCACCGCTGCCCCTTCCTGGTCCTTCTACCATGGGCAGCAGGCTTATCCTTACTTTTCAGTCAGTGTCCATGGTGTCTGTGTGTCACCAGCTTCTTTGGCACTCATATTGGGACATATGGGAGACAAAAAGGACCCCAAACCAGCACAGGGCCCTCACTGCTGGACTGTTTTCTTGAGGTCCCTAAACAGTTGGCCTTCTGTTCCCCACCCTCCAGATTTGTCTGGTGCTTGTTTCATATATTGTTTTCCAGGCACTTAGGTGTAGTACCTGAGTAGGAGTAGGGTGAAATGGGTCTACTCTGTCTTGTCTGGAAATGGAAGCCCACAAATCAATTTTAAATTTAATTAAGATGTGTTTTAAAACATAATTCTTCCTGGGAAAGTACTGGTGTGCTCAGACCCAAACTGTCTTTTTGATCACAGAAACTTATTTTTGTAGCAACGTTCATTTAATGGCATGCAGAGGCATATGGTGCATAGAGCACACACTGTGCCCTTGCATGTAACTGGCAGGGAGTTGTCACGTTAGCTCACCATTGGTTTTCGAATTGTGATCCCTGCATGGGGGCTCCACAGGTGACAGAGTGAAGCAGCCACGAGTCGAAGTGGGGGCCCAGTTAGGAAGATATTCCTGGTGGGAGAGTGTCTGAGGGGAGAAGCAGGGGTGTGGGGAGCAGGGCATGCGTGGGCATGGAGGCATTTTGGAGATAAACGTGAGCTGGAAGCTTGCATGCATTTCTCCTGTAGTATCAGTACTCAGACTTGGAGTTACATTGTTCTTGTGACTTTTCAGATTCTGAGGTTGCTGTAGCTCATTCTTTTTTTTTTTTAATGTTTTTTTTTTTTTTAATGTTTATTTATTTTTGAGAGAGAGAGAGACAGACAGACAGACAGACACAGAATCTGAAGCAGGCTCCAGGCTCTGGCCTGTCAGCACGGAGCCTGACGCGGGGCTCGAACTCACGGACCGTGAGATCATGACCTGAGCTGAAGTCGGCCGCTTAACCGGCTGAGCCACCCAGACGCCCCTGCTGTAGCTCATTCTTATTACAGTAATATATTTTCACTGAAAAGGAAGGTGAAAATCTCATGATTTTTCTATTCTTAGCTGAACTCCGGTCATTATCTATTCCTGGAACTTACCAAGAAAAGATTACTCACCTAGGAAATTCTTTGATGAACTTAACTGGCCTAAAATCTTTAGACCTCTCACGCAACTCCTTGGTGAGTCTAGAGGTAAGTTTTAGGTTTTTTTCTTGAAAGAAATGTTATTGCTTTCAGTAGCAGTGGAAAGTACATTTATAGTAACAATGCAGTATGTTTTATAACTTTGCTTATAATGTATGTAGACTGTACACTTAACAACGGTTGCAATATTGCGTTCTTTTTCTTGTGTTCGTTATGAGCTGTAGATTTCATACACATCTCATTACACCTTTAAACTACTTTGACAACTGAAACTCATATCTCCGATGAAGACAGCTGTATCTTTAAAGGCAATAAAATAAGGCCCGAAAGACTAGTGTTTGTGGGCTGGTCACTGTCCATCCCTGTCTCAGCTGTGTTTTTTTCCATCCACATTCTGCACTTCACATCTGGCCTCAGACCCTTAAGTGGCAGTGCCGTGTGTGCAGGGCATCCTGGGAAGCCCTTGGTCCTGGTGAGGGAGTGAGAAATCACCCAGGTGGTGGCAGGGGGGGGATTGTGTAAACACTGCCCACGACTTCCTGGAGAGGAGGCTTGTGCCTCACGTTATAGAGAGCGCTTGGAGCCTGGTCGGCGTCACCTGGGAGTTTCAGTCCAGGGCACACCCAGGGCCGGCCCCTTGTTCATCCTCCCCGGGCTGTTTTCTAATCTGTAGAATTGGAGCAGTAACAGTTCTTAGTGTGTGGGGTTGTGTGCGGATTGAATGAAGTTGTGAGAACTCCGCAGATACGGGCTGTCCTCCGCGGTCTGCGCTGCTGCAGACGTGGCATCCCGAACCTGCACGGCACGGAGCGCCTTCCGTCTTTGTGCTCCTCCTGGCAGTGGCATGTGGTCGCTCGCGGGTGCCTCTGTTAGGTTGGTGTTGGTTCGTATTGATGGCCCGTCTCGCTGTTTATTTTTCAAAGCATAAACTAATGCTGCATTCTGCCCCGTTGGCAGGGCATTCAGTACCTGACTGCGCTGGAAAGCCTCAGTCTCTACTACAACTGCATCTCCTCGTTAGCCGAAGTGCTTCAGCTCCACGCCTTGACGGAGCTTACAGACGTGGACTTCCGGCTGAACCCTGTGGTGAAGAACGAGTCTGATTACCGCCTTTTTGTCGTGCACATGCTCCCGAAGCTCAGGCAGCTGGGTAGGCGCCACAGCTGTGCTCACACCCTTGCTCATGGGAGCCCTAATAGGTGTTCTGTGCTCTCAGAAGTTGACTTTCTACTCCCCTGGTGGAGTCCCTGTGTCTCCCAGCGTGAGTCTTGTGGGAGCGCTGCCTGGGGGGATGGCCAGGAACTCTGGCCACAGACACCTGCCGGGGGGGGGGGGGGGGGGCATGAGCAGAGGTGTGGGCCAGGCTGCTCTGTCCCTTTCTGGCCCTTCACTTTCTAGGTGATTGGCTTGGACGTGTTCTCTGAACATCCGGTGCCATTTCTGTGCGTCACTCCCTGGGCTTCATCTCAGGCTCAGCCAGGCGGTTGGATTTTACCTTGTTTCACATCTGCCTAGAAAGTTGTAGGAAGAGAGGTTCATGTGCCCTCCTCTCCCCCAGGTGATAGCGATGGGAGAGTGTGAGGTCCTGTTGGCAGGTGTAGCTACCCACTGGCTTAGTAGCCCATGTCCCTAAAAGAAACAGATCTTTGTGTCAGGCTTGCACGCAGAGCTCCCAGGGTGCCCAGTGGCCATACCAGCTGGGAGGTTCATGCTTGGGGAAGCCATCCATAGCGGCACCTTCCCACCCACCTGCCCGGCTACCAGGAGTTGTCTTTGCCATGAGCGTTCTCGCCGGTGGCACTGCTGATGCTCCCCGTGTTGCACCTCCAGTCAGAGATCTGGAGTGTGAGCACCAGGGCACGCGGAGCACGAAGAAGGAGAAGGAGCCTTGTATGCTCAATCCTCCTCCTCCATGAAGGGAGCTAAGTGCTGGGTGTTGGGGGTGTGGGAATGTCTGCTTGAAGGGCAGTATTGTTCTGTGTCCCCAGTGATGACAGTGCATCCTCAATCCTGAGGGCCAGTGCACTGCTTGGTGAGGCTGAGGGGCGGTTGGGGTGTGCCTCCATTAAATGCTCTTTGGGAGGCAGCTTTGGAATTTAACCATTTGTGACGTTAGTTCTGTGGTAGGATGTGTGAAAAGTTGCACAGCATTGACTTTTAGTATTGGGAACCATCTGACTCTCAGGTTTTCTGGGGGAAGACCCAGCAGTAACAAGTGAGCAGAGGCCTTCTGGGGCTCAGGGCTCATGTGTGGGGACAGTTGAAACTCCGGATCTGAGGATGCACACCCTAGGCCCAGACACACAGCCACCACATTCACTCTTCAGCATGTTCAGGATTCTCATCCACGGAGACATCTCAGGTGTGCTCAGTGTGGTTCCAGAACCTCATCCAGCACTGAGAACATGCATAGAAAGGAGGTAGACGTGCCGAGAAAGACGTGCCTGTATGTCAACTTGCATGTGTATTTCTTTTCCCACGGGCAGCAGCCGGCCTCCACAGTAGTGTCTGAGGAGTAGCTTTGCGGGAGGAGGCCGACCCTCTTGGAATCGGTATTTGTCATCTGGGAAACCAAGTGTGCCACCAGAGCCCAGCATTCCTTTACTGGGTCTACCCAGTACTTAACAGGGGATGCTTGTGGCAGGACTGGCCCCAGGGGATGGAAGGTCCCTGAGCCAGGGGTGGCAGTGCTGGTCCCGTGCAGTGTGCTGCAGGGTGGGTGACGGGGGCACCTTCATTCCCAAGGGAAGGGTCATGTGCTTCAAGGCTGCTAGGAGGTGCCCCTGTGGGGCTGGGTCGTTGGGGGCCTGTCACCTGCTTCTTGGTGGTGTTTGCTAGTTCTCTGGCATCTTCTCCCTAGATGATCGTCCCGTGAGAGAGAGCGAGCGGAAAGCATCCCAGTTGCATTTTGCATTGGAGGAACCACTGGACTCAAAGCAGAGCTTCCCAGCTGTTTTAAGAGTTGGAAGGTATGAACAGAAGTGGTATTTGAACATTGAGAGAAGCTGTTCAGACTTGCCTGTTGATAGAATGTTTATCTAAAAGATAGGAGCTTCTTTGTGTGCTGATTGCCACTTCAAGGGCAGACGTGCAAAGGAGGAAAGAAGAAATGCTCAGGTACCAACGGGGGCTCAAGGAAATGGTGGTGGGACGGGGGCTTTCTCCCCCTGTTGTCCATGTTTTCCATATTTATTTTATAATATTAAAATGTTTATTAAAGTAGTAACATGTAGGGGCACCTGGGTGGCTCAGTCGGTTGAGCATCCAACTTCGGCTTGGGTCATGATCTCACGGTTTGTGGGTTCGAGCCCCATGTCGGGCTCTGTGCTGACAGCTCAGAGCCTGGAGCCTGCTTTGGATTCTGTTTCTCCCTCTGTCTCTTTCTCTGCCTGTTCCCCACTTGTGCTCTGTCTCTCCCTCAAAAATAAATTAAAAAATGTAAAAAATAAACAAATAAATAAATAATTAAAAAAAAAAAAGTAGTAACATGTAAAGTCAAGTAGCGATAGGAAGTCACAGCATCTTGTCTCCTCCTTGGCCTGTCCCTCAGAGGCAGCCACTGCTTACTTTCGTGGTTGTTTCCTGCTTGAGTTACTTTCTCATCTCCAGACAGTACAAACACGCCACCTTTTATGCGTGTGAGCACTTTAAGCAGTAGCTGACTGCTGACTGTCACAGCCCCTTCCTCCCCAGCCCCAGTGCTCACAGCCTGTGGAGTACGATCCTTCCCATGTTCTCTGTGGTCAGTGCTGGCGGTGCCGTATGTAGTTGTGCCGTGGGAGTGGGATCCTATGCCTGCCCGTGCCCCACATCTGTGCCACCTCCCCGCGTCTGCATTGCTGTGTTTAATGTACACTGTGATGGTTTGTAGTATTTAAATGTGTCCTGAGACCATAAAATGTCTTCGTGGTTTGTGGGTTGATTTTTTAAAAAAATTTTTTTTAATGTCTCTTTATTTTTGAGAGAGAGACAGAGTGTAAGCAGGGGAGGAGCAGAGAGAAAGGGAGACACAGAATCCAAAGCAGGCTCCAGGCTCTGAGCTATCAGCACAGAGCCCGACGTGGGGCTTGAACCTACAGACCATGAGATCGTGACCTGAGCTGAAGTCAGACTCCCGACTGAGCCACCCAGGCACCCCTGTGGGTTGATTTTAAAGGGCAAAAATCAATACACTATGTTTACATTGCTTATAATGTGCTAGAAATTACATGATCTTGTACACCATTTTGTTTTGTCTGAAGCTTTTAATGGTTTTCTTTTTCTTGCATTATACGCTTTAGCTCACCCCTAAATTCCTGTAATGTAGGGGTTACCAATTCTTTTTTGAAAAGGGCCGGAGAGTGAATATTTTTGGTTCTGTGGACCGACCATATGATCTCTTCCTCAACTTTTGAACTCTGCCTTTGTAGCATGAAAGCAGCTATAGGCAATATTTAAATGGATGACTGTGTTCCAGTAAAACTTTATTTACAAAAATAGGCAATGGGTTAGATTTGACCTTGTGGGCCATATTTTGCCAGTTTCTGTTCTGATTTCTCAAGATCAATTCCAAATCCTTGGGGTCTCCTGTTCCCTCAGATACCTACACTGTTGCCATCTTCTCCTCACTTCCCCATTAAAACTAGATTAAATACTGTGTAGACAGCTGCTCCCAGTACCCTGTGCAGTGGTCTGGATGTTTGTGCCCCCCCCCCCATTCATGTGTTGAAATCCTAACCCCTAGATGACTGTGTTAGGAGGTAGGGCCTCTGAGAGGTGGTTAAGTCATAAAGATGGAGACTCATGAATGGGTCTGGTGGCTGTTACAAAAAGAGTTTCCTAGCCCCTTTGTCCATGTGAGATTAGGAGTCCGGTAGTGTCAGACCTCTAACTTTGTTCTCCTTCAGTATTTTGTTCGTTTTCCTGGGTCTCTTGCTTTTCCGTGTAAACTATCGGTTTGTTGAGATTTTGACTGGGATTGCAGTGAATCTGTAGATTGAGCTGGGGAGAGCTGACACCTTGACAATATTGAGTCTTCCTCTCTGTGAGCATAGAATGTCCATTCATTTAGTTCTTTGATTTCATTTATCAGAGGTTTGTAGCTTTCCTCAAACAGATCTTGTACATGTTTTGTTAGATTATATTTGATATGTCATTTTTTTGATGCTATTGTAAATGGCACTGCCTTTTTTTCATTTCAAATTCCAGTTGTTCATTACTGGTATGTAGTAAGTGGTTGACTTTTGTATATTAACCTTATGCATTAGTTTCCTAGAGCTGATGTAAAAGTACCACAAACGGGGTGGCTTAAAATAACAGAAATTTGTTGTCTCACAGTTGTTAAGGGTAGAAGTCTGAAATCAAGGTGTTGGTGACTTGATTCTTTGTGGAGGCTGTAAGGGAGAATCTATCCCATGATTCTGGTGGTTCTTCTGGCTTCTGATGGTTTGCTGGAAATCTTTGGTGTTCCTTGTCTTGCAGATGTATCTCTCCAGTCCTCTTTATATGGCTCTTCTCCCTGTGTCTTTTCATGTAATCTCCCCTTTTGCATGTTTGTTTCTGTGTCCCAGTTTCCCCAAAAGATACCAGGCGGGTTGGATTAGGGCCCACCCCAATCTCCTATTAACTTGATTACCTCTGTAAAGACCCCATTTCCAAATAAGGTCATGTTCTGAGGTATAGGGTATTGGGACTTCATATCTTTTGGCGGCGGGGCGGGGGGCGGCAGGGAATACAATGCAACTTATAACTCCTTGTATTTTGCAGCCTTGCTATATAACCACTTGTTAGATCCAGGAGGTTTTTTCCTTTCTTGTTTTTGGTTGATTCTTTGGGATTTTCTATAGACAATCATGTATCTGTGAACAGAGACAACTTTATCTCTTCCTTCTCAATCTGTATATATTTTATTTCCTTTTCTTATTGCATTAGTGGGACTTCCAATATGATGTTTAAAAGAAGGAATGAGAGGGGACACCTTTCCTTGTCCTGATCTTAGCAAAGAAGCATCTAGTTTCTCACCATTGAGGGGGATGTTAGCTGCAGGTTTTTGTAGATGTTCTTTATCCAGTTGAGGAGTTCCCCTCTATTTGTAGTTTGCTCATCATTTTCATCAGGAATGGATGTGGGTTTTGTCAAATGCTTTTTCTGTATCTATTGATATGAGCATATGAGTTTTCTTTTTTAGTCTGTTGATGTGATGATTGCATTAATTTTCAAATGTTGACCTAGCCTTGCATATCTGGAATAAATCCCACTTGGTTGTGGTGAGTTAATTTTTTTTATACATTGTTGGATACAGTTTGCTAATATTTTGTCGAGGATTTTTGCATCTGTATTCATGAGAGATATTGGTCTATAGTTTTCTTGCATATTAAAATAAGGCTGGCCACATAGAATAAGTTAGGAAGTATTCTGTCTGCATCTGTCTTCTGGAAGAGATTATAGAGAATTGCTATAGTTTTTTTTCTTTAAATGTTTGGTGGAATTCACCAGTGAACCCATCTGAACCTAGTTTCAGAGGACTATTAATTATTGATTTTGTGTTTTTAATATACATGTCCATTCAGGTTATCCATTTCTCCTTGTGTGAATTTTGTTAGATTAGTACATTTCCAGGAACTGGTCTGATTAGATTATCAAATTTGTGGGTGTAGAGTTCTTCATGGTATTCCTTTATTATCCTTTTGATGTCCATGGGATCTGTCATTGTGACCCCTCTTTCACTTCTGACATTAGTAATTTGTCTCTCTTTTTTTTTTTTTTCTTAATTAACCTGGTATTGAGGTTTTTCAATTTTATTGATCTCTTTGAAGAACTAACTTTTGGTTTTTGTTGATTTTTCTGTGTTGATTTCCTGTTTTCAGTATCACTGATTTCTGCTCTGATTTTTATTATTTCTTTTCTTCTGCTTTGTTTGGATTTAATTGGCTCTTTGTCTAATTTCCTAAGGTGGAAGTTTAGATTATTGATTTTAGATTTTACTATTTTTCTAATATATGCATTCAATGCTGTGAATTTCATTCTAAGTATTGCTTTCACTGCATCCCACAAATTTTGATAAGGTGTATTTTCATTGAATTCGAAATATTTTTAAATTTCTCTGGAGATTTCTTTTTTGACTCATGTCATACATTATTTAGGAGTTTGCTCTTTATTATGTTTTTTTAAATATTTATTTTTGAGAGAGCGAGAGAGATCAATTGCATGCAGGGGAGGGGCAGAGAGAGGGAAGACAGAGAATCCCAAGCAGGCTCCATGCTGTCCGTGCAGAGCCTGGCACAGAGCTCGAACTCATGAACTGTGAGATCATGACCTGAGCTGAAATCAAGAGTTGGACACTTAACTGACTGAGCTATCCAGGCGCCCCAGGAATTTACTCTTTAATCTCCCAAGTATTTAGGATTTTCCATTTTTCTTTCTGTTATCAATTACTGGTAGTCTGGGAGCAGATACTCTGAATTCTCCTCTTTTAAATTTGTGAAGATTTGTTTTATGGCTCACAGTGTGATTTATCTAAGTTGAACAGAAGCTTGAGAAGAATGTGTAATTCTGCTATTGTTGGATGACGTGGTCTATAGACGTCAGTATATCCAGTTGATTGATGGTACTGTTGACTTCAGCCGTGTCCTTACTGATTTTCTGCCTGCCAGGTCTGTCCATTTCTGATATAGGAGTGCTGGAGTCTCCGGCTGTGGTGGTGGACTCATCTATTTCTCCTTGTAGTTTTGTCAGTTTTTGTCTCATGTATTTTGATGCTCTGTTGTTAGGTGTATACGGGTTAAGGGCTTTAAATTCCTCTTGTAGAATTGATCCCTTATCTTTATGTAATGCCCCTTGTATCCCTGTAACTTTCCTTGCTTTGAAGTCAGCTCCATCTGAAATTAATGTGGCTGTTCCTGCATTCTCTCTAGTAGCATCAGGATGATGTATTTGTCATTGTCATTGTCCCTTTACTTTTGATCCATATATGCCTTTATATTTAAAATGGGTTTCTTGTAGACAGCATATAGTTGGATCTTGTTTTTTGATCCTTGTTGAATCTCTCTTAATTGGAACGTTTAGACCATTGATGTTTAAAGTGGTTATTGATACAGTTGGATTCATATCTACCATATTCATTCCTGTTTTCTCTGTTCCTGTTCTGCTTTGTTTCTTCCTTTTGTGCTTCTAAACAAGCATGTTACACGATTCTATTTTCTCTCCTTTGTTAGCATCTCAGTTATATTTTTGCTTTTTTAGTGGTTGCCCTAGAGTATGAAGTAGACCTTTACAGCTAGTCCAAGTCCTCTTTCAAGTAACACTGCACTGCTTCCCAGGCAGTGGAAATACCTCATACTAACAAAACATTCTTAACTACACCCTCCTGTCCCTTGTATCGGTGCCATCATTGATTTCATTGATGAATAAGCTATAACTACATGTAATACGTGGGCATCCATAATCAGATACTACATTGTTGCTGGTACTTCAGACTTTCATCTGTTAGATCAGTCCTCTTCCTTTCTTTTTTTTAATGCTTATTTATTTTTGAGAGAGAGAGAGGGAGAGAAACAGAGCGTGAGTTGGGGAGGGGCAGAGAGAAAAGGAGACACAGAATCTGAAACAGGCTTCAGGCTCTGAGCTGTCAGCACAGAGCCCAACATGGGGCTCGAACCCACGGACCATGAGATCATGACCTGAGCCAAAGTCGGATGCTCAACCGACTGAGCCACCCAGGTGCCCCAGTGCCCTTCCTTTCTATGTAGATCTGAGTTTCTGACCTGCATCATTCTTTTCTCTAAAGAACTTCTTCTAACATTTCTCACAAGGTAAGTCTACTGGCAACACATTGCAGTTTCTGTTTATCTGAGGAAGTCTTTATTTCTCCTCCACTTTTGAAGGATAATCTTGCAGGTTACCAAATTCTGGGGTGGTAGCTTTTTCTCTCAACAGTTGAAATGCTTCACTCTTTTGCTGCTTGTGTGGTGTCTGAGGAGAAGCCAGATGTAATTCCTATATTTCTTGCTCTATGCATAAAGTGTTTTTCCCTTTGCCTTATTTCAGCCTTTTTTTACTTTTTCTTTGATTTTTTTTCCAGTTTGAATACAATATTCCTTGATGTAAATTTTTGGTTGTTTACTCTGCCAGTGTTCTCTGAGCTTCCTGGATCTGTGGTTTGGTGTCTGACATTAATTTACAGAAATTTTCAGACTTTAAATATTTTCTCTGTTCCTTTTTCCTCTTCTCTTTCTGATGTTCTCACGAAGCATGTGTTACACCTTTTGTGGTTTGTCCCTCATTTCTTGAGTATTCTCTTCTGGGTTTTTTCAATCTTTTTCTTTGTTTTTCAGTTTTGGAGGATTCTTTTGAGCTATCCTTGGGCTCAGACACTCTTCCCTTGGCTGTGTCCAGACTTCTGATGAGCCCATCAGAGGCTTCTTCATTTCTCTTCTTTGATCTCTAGTATGTCTTTTTGATTCTTAGAGAATTTCCAGCTCTCTGCTTAAATTTCCCACATGTTCTTGTATATTGTCTGCTTTCTTCATTAGACCTCAGTATTATTACTTGTAGTTGTTTTAAAGCCTAGTCTGGTAATGTTAGCAATTCTGCTATATCAGTTCTAATGCTTACTCTTCTTTTTCAAGATTGTTTGGCCATTTGGCGTCCCTTGAGGTCCCAGATGCATTTTATGATGTGTTTTTTCCATTTCTGCAAAAAACGTCACTGGGATTTTGATAGGGATTGCACTGGTTCTGTAGGTTGCTTTGGGGACTAGTGACATTTTAACAATGTTAAATCTTCCAGTCCATGAAGATGGGGTGTCTTTCCACTTATTTATATCTTTAATTTTTTCCAGCAATATTCTGTAGCTTATCTAGTCCTTGACCATCTAGAGACTGAACTGTTATGGCGTTTAGAGCTCAGAGGGTCTTATAGGTGGCCCGTGGAACCTTGTGATCCATAGGTGACGTGGAGACCCCCAAGGCAGAAGTGTGTCAGGTGTCAGGTTTCTGTGGGCAGACCAGAAAAAGAACCCAAGACCCCTTCCCTCTGCAGTGAGCTGGAAAACTCTCAGAAAATAGTGAACAGTATTGACTTCTTAAAGTATGATCAGATATCACAGAGTCAGTGTTCATAGTAGGTGATTATTATCTTGAAGAGATTTCATAAGCTGCCTTGTTGGAAATGAATTCCCTTCATGTGTGTTCACCTTCGTGTGCGGGGGGGGTCACCATTGGTAGGGATGTCGTATCTAAAACACCTCATATTCAGTCAGTGTGGAGCGGTTTTCAATTAATGTAAAAATAGAAATTTCAAACACCATTCGCTTTAACTTTCTTGATCAAATGCATCACATCATGGATATGCTAGGAGGAGAACACACTAGGGGATTTCAGAACAGGAGCTTTCTGGAACTTTCATTCTTGAACAGACCTGACTGGGATGTTAGGATGGCATGGAGACATCACATGACCTTCTTTTCATCACCCAGCATCCTGGGGAAGCCCTGTGCTGACTTCTGCAATAGAGGCACCCAGAGCCATTTTCTTCAGTGCACCAGCTCCTCCCCGGAGACCTTGTGGCCCCGCTGATAGAGCACCCATCTTCCTTCACAGGGTCTGTGTGGGCTGGAGCATGATGCTGGCTTGAACGACAGCACTGAGTTTGCTTTTCCTTGCAGACCACGCCCCTCTAGGGCCACGTGCGCTGATCCCTCGGCCAAGAAATGCTTGGTAATGGACGAAGATGATGAGGCGGTCCTGAACCTCATTGCTGAGTGCGAGTGGGACTTGAGCAACCCTCCCGGGAGCACAAGCTCCAGCCAGAGGGGGCGAGAGGCCAGCCTCCCTAGTTCCCAAGGTAGGCTGCTACTCTACCACCAAGGCCCAGTGGGCCGGCCTGTTGCGGGGTTCTGGTAATTACTGGCTTCCAGACACACAGTTGTGCTTTCTAGAAAACTCACCTTTAAGTACAGAATCTTCATGAAGGCTTTGTGAACTTGTAAATACCAGTAGTTTGGATTATAGACTTGTGACAAAATATCAGTATAATTGAGCGTATAGTTCTATGGCGTGGTTGTGGAAATTGTGTCCTTCCTCAGATCGACTTCAACTACACAGGAGACCCAAAAGGTCCAAGTAGACAGGAGGGTAAAGTGTCCTGTGGCTGGTGAGACTACTGTCCATCTGTACCATGAGTGGGTGTTCCCTTAGCTTAGGAGACACTGAGTGCTCAGGCTGCCAGGTTCAGAACTTTAGACCGGACGAGGATGTTGTGAAGTCTTTATAGCATGTGAGTTTCTTCAGGGGCTTTGCTCAGGGCCTCTGTTTTCCACCAGGGCTTGTGTCCGTGCTGTGGCTCTGCTTCTTCTCCTGTTAGGAGTTTCTGAGAGCTTTTCACGAAGACGGCAATAGGTTGAGGCATCAGTTGGGGCTGAAACCCCAGGACTCACCTGCTGGTGCGAGGACATCTGCCCATTGGGTGTCCTCGCCGGCTCCGTGTTGTCAGTCTTGTCAGTTCCGGCTCCTCAGGCAGCGCAGTGGTGTTCCTTATGGTTCTAACACGTGCTTTCCTGAGGACTCTGATGGGCAGGTTTTCAGGGCCACTTGTCTGCTGAGACACTTCTGTTCAAGCCTCTTCCCCTCCCATTTTTCGCTTCTTAGTGCCAGGTCATAAGAGCTCGTTCTCTGTGGCTTTTTTCGTACAAGCCCTTTCTCAGATGCAGGCACCGCAGACCTCTCCTGTTCTGTGGCTTGCCGTTTCTTTGCCTAACGTGCTTGGAAGAGCAGAAGTTCTCAGTGGAGTCTGCCTGTCCATTCTGTTTTTTATATGGTTTGTGCTTTTTGGTGTCCCGTAAAGAAATCTTTGTCCACCCCGTGCTTGTGAAGAAACCGTCTTCTCACTACCATGGCACATCTGTTAACTCAGCTGACTCGAGTCTCTTTCTAGATTCTGTGTGGTGTTCTGTTGGTTGTCGAGTCTTTGTACCGGTACCAGCTGTGCAGTAAGTGCTGAGGTCAGGCGTCTGCGGCACCTGCTGCTGTCACTGCGGGGTTGGCTGCTCAGTCACCTTTTTCTTATTTAATTGTGTACTCTGTAGCTATCATACACTGTCATAAGGTTAAAATGTCATTTCTGATGAAATAAAACTTCTAAAATGTTCTTTAATAAAATAGAATCCAGGCACCTGTTGAGTCCCCAGTCAGTACAGTACCAGTGTGGGGATTCCATAAAGAAAGGCCACGAGAAGAGGAGAAGCAGCTCTCGAGGGGATGGCTCAGAAGAGAGGCCTCAGAACCAGTACTGTGGGGAGCTCCCACCGCAGTGTGGGCTGCACACACACTTTGCCCCACACCCAGGTAAGCAGTGTCATGCGCCCTCTGTCAGCTCCTTGGCAGTGCCTGTTTTCACCGTGTGCTGTCCCTGTGAAATCTCTCCTCCTGTCTTCGATATATTTGTGTGTTTGTGGAGCTCTCTGAGATGTCTTAGGAAAGAATCTCCCACACTGAAACGTGTAGTGGATCCGTGTTGTAGAGTCTAGTCGCTAAGTACCTGGCCCTTCTGTCTATACACACATACACATCTTCTGAATACGGGGGTCCAGGTTACGACTGTAGCTACATTTTAAAAATTACAATGAGGGGCACCTGGGCGACTCAGTCAGTTAAGCATCCACCTCTTGATTTCGGCTCAGGTCACTATCCCAGGGTCATGGGATCAAGCCCCGCATCTGGCTCTGCACTGAGCATGGAGCCTACTTGGGATTCTCTCCCTCTCTCCCCCTCTGCCCTGCTTGCACTCTCGCTCTCTCAAAAAAAAAGAAGAAAATAAGTAAATTGGGAGTGTTGTATGCATGTGTGTGGCAAAGTTGTCAGAAAACCTCCCAATATGAGCAAACCAGGCACATTCCTGAGGCTTGTTTGTGGGGCCTTTCGAAGCCAGCAGGTCGTGCCGGTGACGTGCCTGGCTTGCCTGCGGCCGCTGCCTAACGAAACATGGCAGACCGGCTGCTTTTACCCCTGAGGCCTCACGGCGGTGCCGTGGGGTGTGTGGGGCACGGGACGCCACGTTGTCAGCGCTCCTTATTTTACCTCTATTCACAAAGACCATGTGCTTGATGTTCAGGCCTCTCTTGATGTGTAGTCCCTGTGAACTTTCACAGAGTGATCACAGAAAAGCTGCCATGACAGAACAATGAAGGTTCATGTCTGCTTTGTCCAGATGCCCCCAGAGTTTGCATTTACCACATTTGTTCGGTTGTGCCCCTCCCCTCCCCACCATGTATGTGTGTATGGTATGTATGTGTGTGCATCTTTGTGCGGGCACACGTGCTTATGTACGTATGTAACGTAGGGACGTATACGCATATGTATGTGTGCACATAGGCTGTCGTCGGCCTTTCTGGAACCTTCTCGGGGAAGGGTATCCTGTCACTCTTAACCACTCTAGTGTGGTTTCCTAAGCGCAACGACACTCTCCTGGATAACGAGCATTAACTCTGCAGAATGGGACATGAACCTTACCACAGACCTGCCACTTAACCCATAGACTCTGTTCATGTTTCACTAAATGTTCCATTGATGTTTTGTTTTTTTTCCGGTCCAGGATTTTGTCCAGGTGCACAGAGCATATCTAATTGTCACATCTCCTCAGACTCCTATGACCCAGAACAGTTTCTCAGTCTTTCCATCTTCTGTATCCTTGAGGCACTCAGACTTGACTTTACCCCCACTGTGACTTGCTCTGCTGATCCCTGGTGGCCAGACTCCACCGTGCGTTTTGGGAGAGTGGGCTCATGCAGAGGCGGTGGGCTGAAGGGGAGAAGGAAGAGCACAGGTCACAGGTTGAGGTGAGGTGGCACGGCAGCACTTGGGCTGTGTCTGTCCCCGGGGCAGGGGTGGGGGGAGGTGGTGTGAGTGGCTGCTGTGTGCGTGGGTTGTAGAGGGTGCACGGGAGGGTCTGCCCCAGAGGGTATGGCAGACCAGTCCCAGCAAGAGGCAGCGGTCAGGCAGACTTGGGGAGGTTCAGCGATGGACGTGTTGCTCAGGGAGCAGAGCGCTGGTGACCTCTGACCCAGCAGCTGGATGACTGTTGTCTCCTCAGGTCGTGAGCACTTGAGGCACAGGTTCGCTAGGGAAGTCCTTGGCTTGGTGAGCCCGAGGAGCCTTGGAGCTGTCGATGCCACGCGAGAACGCAGCAGCAAGAGCCCAGAGGAGAGGCCTGGGCTGGAGGGTGGCCTGGTGAGACGGGTGTGGCCGTGGGGCCTGAGGAGCCAGGCTGGCGTGCAGAGTCCAGAGTCCAGGCAGAGCTCGGTGCTGTGGTGCCTCGAGACAGCAGCAGGGAGGGGATGCAGGGAGAGCCTGCCCACGGAGCAAGGCCCTGTCTGCAGCGCACGGGGGCCTGAGGGGCCAGGGAGAGCCTTCGTCTCCTCCCGGTGCCGGGCAGTGCTTGGTGAAAGCCCGCTTCAGGGACGTGGCCCAGTGGCCGTCCCAGTGGCAGGGAGGGCCTCAGGGACTGACATGTTAACAAAGTCTGCTACAGGGGAAAATCCTTCAGTCCTCTGTAATTCCCAGATTCTAAGTTTTTACTCACTTCTTTTTCTCATACGTGATTTTGTCAGGAACATAGTAGTTGGTTGATTGATTTGTTAAAGTTATTAGCTCAGTTTTATCACTTTTGGGTGGATTTTCCATATTTGTGCGTGTGCACATACACACATATGCGTGCACACACACCTTTTTAAATTACGGTACTGGTCACTGAGGCCAGAGAACCTGGTCTGCTGAGGGCTCTCTTCCGCTCTCCTTTACAGATTCCACAGACATTGAGGAGACTACCCTTTCTCAGAAGTCAAGTTTGTCAGCCCAAAAGGTATTGAATCCATTGCCTGCTCCTGAAAAGTACAGGAAGCGAAGAATGCCTGGTGGGAGATCTCAGGCACCTGCAGACCAGGAGTGTCTGCACTGCCCGGAGAGGCCCAGTGTGCCCTCGAGCCCTGAGGAGAGTCTGAGCAGGCAGAGTGGCTCGGAGGGCAGGAGTGAAAGGACCTTTCCTCACTCAGCGGTGTCGGAGCCCGAAGAGGAGAGGCCCCCCAGCGTGAGTGGCACCGGAGAGGTGAGCGGGAGAGGTGAGCAGGACCGGATGGAGAGGTGGGGGCTGCCAGGCCTGTGTGCCCCCTCTCCCTTCCCTGTGCTCACTGGCTCCCAGCTGGAGAAACTTCTACACGTGCTTCTCCCCGGCGTTTGCTACCTTTTGATCTGGTGGAAATACGCTCCCAGGCTTCCCACCACTTTCTGCCACGCTCCGTGCTTGGAGGCTGGAATGTGGGCACAGTTGAGGGGCAGTTGTGCTCTGCTTTTTGGCAAGGGTGCTTGTCTTAGAGGCGGAACCCATCATCTTGGCCAGGGAGCCACCAATGGCCCTGTTGTGAGGGTGTCCTGGACGTGCATCCTGTGGTTTTCCAAAGGACTTGGCCCTGGGCAGGGACTGAGGGTTCTGCCACCCTGCAAATGACCCAGAGCCACATGGGTGATGCCTCTGTTGCCTTTGTCACTGGCTTTGTTGGAGATAGAGGCACAAAGTTGTGGGAACTGGGGCAGACGTTGGGCGGGCACGGGCTGTGGCAAGGGGGTCTGCCCTGTTGCTGGTCTGCCAGACAAACCCAGACAGTCGGGAGAGTGGGACAGCGTCACAGCGGAGGGGGTCTGGGGCCAGGGGAGAGAGAGGGTGCAGCAGAGTGAGGGACAAGATGCTGCTTGGTTAGGGAAATGATCTGGCTTCCTGTGGTCGGTCCTGAGTGGCAAAGAGGGAAAAAAAATTAGGGGAGCTGTCACTTAACTGATCAAATTCTGGCTGCTGGGCTGACCGTTACAGGGGTCACAGTTTGGCCTCCTGGCTGGTTGCCATACATGAGGGGCTGGCTTCTGGGCCGGTCGCTGCAGGTCTTGGGTCAGAGGGTCACTCTCACACAGGATGCGGCCACTGTTTGTTTATATGGCCAGTCTCTCACTGTCTGGACTGAGAGAAGGAAGAGAAATGAGGATTTGCTTGAGTGGGGAACAGGCCCGGGCCTTTCCTGCCCCCTGGAGGCCTGGCCTCGCTCACCAAGGATGGACAGCGCCAGGTGCGAAGCTTCACCCAGAGAGCTCATGCACTCACCGAGGGGCTGGGACCTCACGGTGATCGGCCTCTCGCAGAGGACACTGCCCTGTGCTCCTCAGGTAGGAGACAGAAGCCTGAGTGAGTGCACTGGGGACATGGGCTCTGTCACCTGTGCCTGAGGACAGGTGTCCAGATAGTTTGATGGAGGATGGAAGTGTTGGTGCCAGACACTCACCAGGGCTATATGCTCTTACCCTTAGCTTTTTGGGGTGAGCAGCCAGGCCTTGGCATTTTCACGCTGCCCCTCCCCCAGTGTGACCTTGGTCAGTGCGGTTCTCGCTCACCAGGCCCTGTCCCTGGTGGACCTGGGGTGGGCGGTGGTGGCAGGACCTGAGCCCAGCCCATGTCCCGGCTCTTCCTGAACACCTGAGACCAGCCCGTGTCTTGGCTCTGGCCGTCAGCCCAGAGACAGATGCAGGCTTCTATTCCCTCCCTCCCCAAACCCCCAGACGCTTGGAAAGTGGGCAGGAGGGCAGAACCATCTCCCTTTCTTTGGTAATTCTTTAAAATTGGTGACGTAATTTCTAAAGAGGAAAGGAGAGCTGTTGATGTGGTTGCTGACACGGCACTGATGTGGCCAGGCCCTGGGTGGAGTCTTGGTGGTTTTGCCTGGCCGTCTTCTGCCCACATCGTCCTGGCCTGACCTCCGTCTGGTCTGGCGTGTGGCCTCATACATTTGGGGGACCGTTCAGGCCGAGACTGACTCTAAAGGGTCTGCAGCCTCCAGGAGTCCCTGTGCACTGGTTCAGGAGGGCCCAGGACAGGCCATTGTGGGACTGGGGTTCCCACAGCCTTAGAGCTTAAATTATGATGTGGGTCTCATGACTGACATACTTGGTGTGACACCTGCTAGCGCGTCCTTTAGCTGTTCCTCCCGGTATGAGGATGCCACACGTCCGGGGGGCAGGAAAGGGATCCCCATGTGCCACCCCTGTAGCGTTGTGATGTTTGGACACCTCTGCAGGACAGGGGCATCAGCGTGAGGCATGCTGGCGTCAGAGGCTTTGCTTCACACAGTAACCGCTGATTTTGGCATCTCAGCATCAAGGCTTTGTCTCCGTGGCAGGTGTCTCCTGCCAAACTGTACTCAGCTCCGCCACCCGGCCTGGAAGTGGTGCTCCTGGAGGCGCTCCTCGACCTGGTGGACAGGTACTGGGGCGGCTGCAAGTCCCTGCACGGCAACGAGGTGTTCCGCGGTGAGTCGGGAGGACGGTCCGCTCAGACCCGTACTTGGGCCGCCCTCCAGGCGGCATTCTGTTTGCAGGTGCTATTTGCCTGCCGGGTTCTGAGCCCTGCACCTTGCTGGGCCCTCCCCATTGGCCGTCACCGTCCCTGCCGCACTGCATGGAGCATCCTGACGCCCTCTTGAAGCGGCTCGGGACTTCCATGAGGTGTGAGGCACGAGGGGTGTCATGCAGGACTGTGGCTGTTGGTTTTCCTACTGGTACTCTGCATCGTCACCTGGTTCTGTTGGAGGTGCTGTTCACATGTTGGGTTCTCGTTGCTCTGGTTTATGTGTGAAGGTTTGGAGAGATCACAAAGCTGTGCCGTCTCCTTCCGGCCCTCCGAACGTGTGCTCTTTTGTGCAGGGCCCTGGATTTGCTGAGCTTTCACTGAGGATGAGGCCCAGGAGGGTGGTCACTTCCCAGGGAGGACTTGGCTTTGCTTCCGCTTGTGCCTGGGTGCAGGAGCACACGGGGCGCCCTTCATCCAGAGAGTGAGACGCCACACCCTGGGGTGGTTACTGTGTCTTTCTCCCGCAGCCCAGTGTGCGGCCTTCAGGGTCTCAGTTGGGGCAGGAGCTCGCTCGTCCTTCCTGCAGACCCTGGACCCTGCCCGGAGCTGAGCTATGTGCTTGGTATCATGGCCCTGGAGCTTCTAGCATCAGGACTGCCCACGATGCTGGAGCCCCTGGATCCTGATCCTGGAAATCTTACCCACTTGCTCCCAGGCTAGGAGCAGGAGCAGGAGCAGGAGCAGGAGCAGGCAGTGCCATGGAAGAGAGCGCGGCAGGCCACTGGGACGTCCAGGCACACTGTGCAGTCGTGGCCTTCTCTTCAGGGGCACCTTTGCTTTAGAATAAAACTCTTCCTGTGTCCCCGCCTCCCGTCCCACCTGTGAGTGGATGGGTGTGCAGACACCTGAGGGAGGTGGTGTCGCTGGCGTCCGTGTCCTTTTGCCAGTTGAGAGTTTGTGTTACTCCAGATGTGCTGGACACGTTTTGTTTATTCTTCGTGTTTTCAACGTAACTGCCACAATATCATTTGATTTTTACTCCTAGCTCAGGCCAGACAGATTTTATCATCGATGCAAGAGTTTACAGCAGCTCAGGACATCTCAGCAGCCGTGAGTGAAGAAATTAGCTTCCTTACTCTGGAAAAGAGATCTTTGCAAAAGCTCCTTGCTGAACAGCAGCAGCAGTACAGCATGAGGATGAGTGAGGTGGCGTCGGAACTCAGCAACACGCGGAAGGAGATGGTGAGCCATGCCCTTGGCGTCGTCTCTGTTCATTCACCCCTCTTCGTGGGGTGGAGGCCTTGTTTGGGGATGCATTTCCCCTTGGCTGTTGTCAGGCCACAGGGGCAGGGGTCCCCTCCCCCGCCAGCCTCCCCACCCCCCAACTCCCTGCATGGTTCCCGAGCCCTACACAGCAGGGCTTTGTGGATGACAGCGTCCTGTCCTAGCCTCGATGTCCTAGCCCTGCCTGTCCTGCACAAGAGAGCACACATGGAGCTGGGCTTGAGGTGGAGTTTTTGTGGCCCTGGTGCTCCCTGGCTCGGGCTCCCTGACCACTGGGACCACTGGCGAGAGAGGCTCCAGTTAGCTGGGTGAGCCCGGGGTCCCTGCTGCTGTCCTGCCTGCATCAGTCAGCACAGGCCCACGACGTGCTTGCTTTTGGACCGGATGGACTTTGTCCACCAGGTGGCACCCAAGGGCAGGTAGAGCCAGTACAGCTTCCACCCCAGCGCCCGAGCCCAAGACTCCTGGCTGGGCAGGGCTGCCCCCGCCCTTCCTAACCTCACCGTGTAAGACCGTTACACACAAATGCCTATGTTAAAAAAGAAGAAAGATCTCAACAACCTAACTTTACACCTCAGGGAACTAGAAAAAGAAAAGCAAACTAAAGCCAAAGTTAGCAACAGAAAAAAAGAAAGAAATTGTAAACATCAGAGCAGAAATAAATCAAATAGAGAATTCGAAAAATAATGGGGAAAAAATACCAGAACTGAGGTGGGTTTTGGAAAAAATATCCACAATCCACAGACCATTAGCTGGATTAAGAAAATGGAAGAAGACTCAAATCACAAGTGAAAGAGGAGACATCACAGTGAATGCCTCAGAAATAAAAAGGGTCCTAAGGACTGTTACCAGTGCTTATATGTGAGCACACTGGAGAACCTGGAAGAAATGGGTAAATTCTGAGAAACATGCAGCCTGCTAAGACTATATCAAGAAGAAGTAAAGCCTGGGCGCCTGGGTGGCTCAGTCAGTTGAGTGTCTGACTTCAGCTTGGGTTGTGATCTCGCAGTTCATGAGTTTGAGCCCCACATTGGGCTCTGTGCTGACAGCTCAGAGCCTGGAGCCTGCTTCGAATTCTGTGTCACCTTCTCTCTCTGCCCCTCCCCCACTCACACTCTGTCTCTCTCACTCTCAAAAATGAATAAAATTAAAAAAAAAAAAAGCCTAAACAGACCAATAACAAATAAGGAAATTGGGCAATAATATAAAACCTCCCAATAACAACAACAACAAACAAAACCGAGACCTGATGGCTTCATAGCTTAATTTTATTGCACATTCACAGAAGAATTAATACTCCTTCTTAAACTCTTCCAGAAAATAGAAGTAAATACTTTTGTACTCACTTATGAAGCCAGCATCACCCTAATACCAAAAACACCACAAGAAAATAAAACGACAGGCTAATACCACTGATGAACATAATTTAAAAATCTGCAGTGAAATACTAGGAAGTCAAATTCAAGAAACAAATCAAAAAAAGTATACACCATAACCAAGTGGGATTTCCCCCTGGAATGCAAGGTTGGTTTAACATATGCTGATTAAAACACCGCATAAACAGATTGAAACATCAAAACCACACGGTCATCTCAACAGATGGGAAAAAGCATTTGACCAAATTAACATCCATTCATTATAAAAAGTCTCAACAAAACAGATAACACAAGAAAGTTTCCTCAACACCATATAGGCCACTTATGATAAGGCCACAGCTAACATCATGATCAGTGGGAGAAAACCAAAAGCTTGCTTTCTAAGCTAAGACCCACTATCGGACACATGTAGGACGTGCATATCCATGCACTGGAAGTAGTAGCAAGAGCATGCAGGAAAAGGAGACATCCAGATTGGAAAGGAAGAAGTAAGATTGTCTGTTTGCAGAGGACAGGGTTGTATGTGTAAAAAATCCTGAGGACTCAGAACAACAAAAACCTATTAGAACTAATCAATTCAGTAAAGTTGCAAGACATAAAATCAGTATAACAAATCAGTCGTGTTTCTTTACACCAACAGTCATCTGAAAAGGAAATGAAATAGTCTCATTTATGGCTGCATCAAAAAGGATAAAATACATAGGAATATATTTAACCAAGGAGGTTAAATATCTAAACACTGAAAACATTAAGACATGGATGAATGAATGGAGGGATATCCTATGTTCATGAATTGGAAGATTAATAGTGTTAAAAACCCCATGCTGCTGAAAGTTATGTACAGATTCAGTGCAATCTCCATAAAAATTCCAATGGCATTTTTCACAGAAATAAAAAATTATAAAATTTGTGATTATTTTTCTTAAAATTTGTATTCTCCTTTTTCTAGTTGCACAAAAAGACCCTTAATAGCCAAACCCATATTAAGAAAAAGGCATCACACTCCATGATTTCACATTATATTATGAAGGAAGCTATAGTAATCAAAACAGTATGGTGTTGACATAAAAACAGACACACAGATCAATGGAACAGAATAGAGACCCCAGAAATAAATTCATACCTAAATGGCCAACAAATTTTTGACAAGGACACCACCAATATATATGATGGGGAAAGGACAGTCTCTTCAATAAATGGTGCTGGGAAGACTGGATAGCTTCATGCAAAAGAATGCAGCCAGACCCTTAACACCATGCATAGAAGTCAATTCAAAATGGATTAAAGAGGGGCGCCTGGGTGGCGCAGTCGGTTAAGCGTCCGACTTCAGCCAGGTCACCATCTTGCGGTCCGTGAGTTCGAGCCCCGTGTCAGGCTCTGGGCTGATGGCTCAGAGCCTGGAGCCTGTTTCCGATTCTGTGTCTCCCTCTCTCTCTGCCCCTCCCCCGTTCATGCTCTGTCTCTCTCTGTCCCAAAAATAAATAAACGTTGAAAAAAAAAAGAAAACAAAATGGATTAAAGATTGAAATGTAAGACTTGAAACTGTAGAACTTCTAGAAAAAAACAGAGAAAAGGCCCCTTGATAGGGTCTTGGTGATGATTTTTTCGATTTGACACCCAAAGTACAGGCAACAAAAGCAAAAATCCACAAGTGGGACTACGTCAAACTCAAAAGCTCCTGCACAGTACCAGTGAGGAGGCAGCCTGTGGACTGGGAGAGAATGTTTGCAAACCATTTGTTTCATAATGGGCTAAATTCTAGAATATATAAATACCACAACTCCGTAGCAAAAAGAGAACCCAACTGAGAAATGGCTGGAGGCTCTGAATAGACATTTCTCCAAGGAAGACATTCAAATGGCCAACAGCTACACGAAAAGATGCCCAGCATCACTCATCATCAGGGAAAAGGAGATCAAAGCTACAAAGAGACGTCACCTGTCAGAAGCAGTTAGAATCAAAAAAACAAAACGTGTTGGCGAGGATGTGGAGAAAAGGGAACCTCGTGCACTGTTGGAGGGAATACAAACTGGCACAGCGAGCATGGAAGACAGTATGGAGGCTCCCCCCAAATTAAAATAAGTCTGTGATATGACCCAGCAATCCCACTTTCAGGTATGTGACCACAGGAAGTGAAAGTAGCACCTCCAAGAGCGATCTGCACCCCCGTGCTCACAGCAGCATTATCCACTGTGGCAAAGACACGGGAAACCAAACTGTCTGTCGATGGATGAACAGATTTTAAAAAATGTGTACTTACAGTACGGACTATTACTCAGCCGTTAAAAGAAGGAAGTCTTGTCTTCAGCAACATGGAGGGACCTGCAGGACAGTGTGCCCGGTGACCAGACAGAGCAAGAAATCAGCTGCATGGTCTCACTTTGGAGTCTAAGAGTTGAATACATAGAAACGGAGTGGGAGATGATCACCAGGGGCGGGCAGGTGGGGGGACAGGGAGATGGCGGTAAGGGGACATTTCCGTGGTTGTGCAGGATGACTGGGTCTGGGGCCACAGTTCCTATACTGCAGTGAGTCTGGAAGTTTGCTATGAAAGTAGCTTTGATGTGCTCACCAAGAAATGTTAACTGTGAGGAGAAGCTGCAGTAATCAGCTTGACTGTGGTAATCATTTCACCATCTATGTGTGTATCATCAAGTGCACACCTCAAATATATACGATTTTTACTTTAAAATGTCTACCATGTGGGGCGCTTGGGGGGCTCGGTCAGTTAAATGTCTGACTCCTGATTTTAGCTCAGGTCATGATCTCATAGTTTGTGAGATCGAGCCCCACATGGGCAGTCAGCACAGAGCCTGCTTGGGATTCTCTCCCTCTCTCTCTGCCCGTCTTGTATGTTCTCAAATGCTCTCGTGCTGTCCTCTCAAAATAAGTGTGTGTGTGTGTGTGTGTGTGTGTGTGTGTGTGTGTGTGTGTGTAAATGAGTAAGATGTCTACTGTGCACGCAGCCGGGTGAAGTTGTTTACCTTGCTAAGTATTATGGTTGAGTTTTACTAGATGGACTGTGTTCAGGGGGCTCTTCTTGTAAAGAGTCAGTACTAACAGATTATGTCACGTGGTTGAGAGGGTGGGCTGGGACACAGCAGCCGGTCAGTCCTCGCAAGTTACGTAGCCCTCCGTGTGTGTCCCTCACTGCTGCCTATGAGGTTACCCTAGAGGGCGGCACAGTCAGTAGCAAGGATTTATCGTCGACATCTCCTGTGGGTCAGGAGTCCCAGAGCAGCCGAGCTGTGTGTCTGACTCAGGGTCTTGCCATCACGTTGTCGATTGAGGGCTTGATGGAGGTGGGTAGCCCCTGCCGGACTTGCCTACAGCAGCCTTGGATCTGTGCACGAGGGCCTCTCTTCAGGCCGCCCGAGGCCCTCACGGCATGGCAGCTGCTCCTCGGGGCCGGGGAGTGGCCCGGTAGAAGGTCGTCCTTTGTTACCTGCTCTTGAGAGGGACTGTCAGCACTTCTGCATAGCGTGTTGCTCGGGATCCAGTCAGTAGGTCCACCCACATGAGGGGAGGGCGCCCCGTGACGGCGGGAGCACCCCTGTGCCGTCTTGGCAGCTGCCCCTCCAGCCTCGGCGTCGGCCGTGTCTTTCAGAAGATGGGACTGAGAATAGCCACAGGATTGCTGGGAGACAGGTCTCTGGAACACCTGATACCAGCTAGATGAGAAGCTGCCATTTCAGAGATCCCACACGAAGCTTTACTTTTAGAGAAACATAAAAAATGGTGCAATGATACTGGCGGCCTCTGGTCTTTAGATGGATGCACTGTGGACATGTATGTGTGCACACAAGTGGTGAGTGCATCCAGAAAGGACTGGAGCCCTGTGACCCTGAACCATAATCACTGCGTAGACGTTCTTTTTGTTGGACAGTGTTGACCCCACGGGACGTGGCGTGGCCGGTTAACCATGGAAACAAAAGGCCACGGCTTTTGGGTTTGGTGCAGTTGAGTAGGTAGCCCATCCCCTTACAGTGCTGAGTGTGGGACCAGTGGGATCCATGCAGACGGGCCCCTGGAGTCCGTTCCACAGTGATGCAGTCTAGTGTGGAAGTCGTGCTCCTTCACCTCTGTGGACGGTCTGACTGACCCTGTCCTACAGGGTGACCTTGGCTGGGGGCAGTGAGAGGCCCTGCCCGGACAAGCAGTCTCGAACCATCAGGAAGCCCAAGAGCCCTGCTCAGTTGTTTCTGAGGTTCACCCCATTGACCCCATCCCAGGGGAGGGGAGGCGTGGTCAGTGGAGCTCGGTCAGGAGACCTGTGGTGAGTCACCCAGGAGGTACTTCTCACAGAGGAAGTCATTTGTTCCTGAAGGGCCCATTGCTGACCCTGGTTTCCTCCCCGTTGTGAGGACGCTGGTTCCGCAGTCGTGTCTCCTCAGATCCCAGTGCCCGGGGAGCCGGTCTTGGCGAAAGCCCTGCCCCCGAGCCGGTCCAGCCTGGCTCTAGGCAGCAGTGTCGCACGTATCTGAGCGCCGTCTGTCCACTGTCCCTGCTTCAGCCTCCACTGAGACCGTCAGCACTGGGGCCCGGCCCCTGCCCTCTCAGAACTCCACGTGTTCGGGAGACGAGTCGTCGGACATAACTGGCCGTGTAACAGTTTCTGTAGTGCCCTAGCGTATGTGCACACAGAGGGGCCAGTGCGCTGGCCGGGCTGTTGGGGTGGAGAATGAGCGTAGCAGTTTCCTGAAAGGGCCCCTGTCACTTTGAGACAGACGCTCACTCCTCTGGTGGGGGTGCGCGTGCTGGTTTCTCTGCAGGCAAGGTGGCTTTGATGGGTCATATGCCACTAGCTCTCACAGTGGCCTCGGTCCCCTCTCCTCCCTTTTAATGTCCCGTGGCGCGCTGGGCATTGCCTCTGTCTCCGGGTGCGAGGGGAGCCCACTCCGTCTGCAGCTCCCGCAGGCTTGATTCCATCCACTTACAGGCTGCAGGGAGGCGCCTGCTTGGGGGTAGTGCGGAGCCCTGGGGTCTGCCTGCGCTCTTGCCCAAGAAGTGAGCCCAGAGGGACCACCTGGGGCTGGCACACTGCCCAGCCCTTGTTCCTGCTCCTTGAGAAGAGAGAGGGAGCCAGGCTGTGGTAACCATGGAGCCTTCCTGGAGGAGGCAGGGCTCCGGCAGCCAGCACATCTCCTCTCCTGCTGAAGCACACCCTCCCCAGGGACTCCGGGGACACCACCTGCCCCCTCGTGAACTGTGCCACCCCTCTCACTGTCCCCTTTGAAGTACACTGTGCTGCTCAGCTGGGGGCAGTTGCGATTTTTCTTGTTCACATTGTGGTTTGTTGGCTATGAGATATAAAAGAAAACTAACATCTGGTGATTTCCAAGGTTTAGTTTTCTATGTACGTTTTACTGAATTTGACTCATCTGTCTTAAGTGTATTGTTCTGTGTCCTTAGGGTGACTTGAGACAGCATCTAGACAAATCTTTGGAGGAGAATAGTAGCCTAAAGGCTCTTTTGTTCAGCCTGAAAAAAGAAGTAAAAAATGCAGACACTGCAGCTACGTTAAACTTGCAGATTACTGGTGAGTTTGTGGTTTATTTGGTAACATTATTTGGTGAAGTGTAAGTGTTCAAACACTCATAGGTAGACTTCAGGTCCAGTAAATACTGTAAAATGTCCTGAGGGCTGAGAGACGCTCCCACTTGGTCTGAGCAGACCCCTAAAAGCTCGGATGTGGTCTGTGTTGTTGGCAGTGCCGTGGACCGAGGAGCCCCCTGCCCGCCTCCCCGAGCATGCACACGGTCACTCCTCTGTCTCCTTGGCTCTTTCCAGCAGCGTGGTGCTTTTCCTCTTTGTCACGTTTCTTCCAGAGCCAGGTCACTTTCATTTCCCTCTCTTCACTGTATTTCTATTTTGCCATTTTTACAAAAGTGCACTCGGTATTTCAAGGTCAGATTCTGGGGTTTCAGTGACGGGCTGGTGGTAGTTTGTGTCTTCCGTGAATCTCGTCTGCGTGCAAACCGCAAAGTCGCTGGGAGGTTTTTTTTTTTTTTTTAATTTTTTTTTTTTAATTTTTTTTTTTTTTCAACGTTTATTTATTTTTGGGACAGAGAGAGACAGAGCATGAACGGGGGAGGGGCAGAGAGAGAGGGAGACACAGAATCGGAAACAGGCTCCAGGCTCTGAGCCATCAGCCCAGAGCCCGACGCGGGGCTCGAACTCACGGAGCGCGAGATCGTGACCTGGCTGAAGTCGGACGCTTAACCGACTGCGCCACCCAGGCGCCCCTGGGAGGTTTTAACTTCACTGAGGACTGCTCCACCGAGGTCCTCAGGGGTCCACAAACTTAAAGGGCCACGGAGCAGATGTCTCCGGGCTACGGCCCGTCACAGGCCCTCTCTGAGGGCTTGGTCCTGGGAGCGCAGCCACAGACAAGACCCTCGCTCTGGGCAGGCGTCTGTGACGCACCTACTCAGGCCTCTTGCACTGTGTTTATCGGGCTGTTTCATGGCATGCTAAGAGTTCGTCATAGTCTCTTCTTTAATTTTCATGTAAAAACTTTCCACTTTTCACCTGTTTCCTGAGATGTCATTGTCCTGTTTCACTTGCTCAGCCTTCGCTTCTCATGAAGCTTTCCTTTGCTGTGAGCTCGTGCCTGAGGCCAGCCGCCTCCTCTCTGACATTCCCATTTCTGACTAAGTTGTTCTTCCATTTCTTGTATCATTTCTTTTTTTTTTAAGGTCATTTATTTATTTTGAGAGAGACAGTGCGAGTTGGGGAGGGAGACAGAGAGTCCCCAGCAGGCTCCACACCGCCAGTGCACTGCCCGACGTGGGGCTCGAGCTCACAGACCGTGAGATCACGACCTGAGCTGAAACCAAGAGTCTGATGCTTGACCGACTGAGCCACCCAGGCACCCCTCTTATATCATTCCTTTCTGTCCTTAGCTCATTCTGAAATATCCAGTCCTGGTTTTGATGTGTCCCGAGTGTGGCTTCTTGTTGTCCGGGGGCAACAGCTGTGTGTGGGGTTTGCCTTTAGTGCTCTGTGCTGTTCACTTGCACATGGAATTCGTCCTCTCAGTGTCCAGGAGTACAGCACGCAGCACGTCAAACTTCACAGAGAAGTTCAGCAGCCCCTTGGGGGACTCCCAGGCCTTGTTCACTCTCCCGCTTGCCTCTGGTGTTCTCTCCTGCACGACTTGGGCCCCTCCCCAGCTGTTCCTCTGTGGTACGGCCCTGCTCTGGAAGGGACTGGGCAGGCCAGCCTTGAGGGCCCAGGGTTGCTCCAGTCCCTTCAGACCACACGGGGTCCTCTGGTCTGCCCTTGCTGGGGGAGGCCGAGCCTCTCGCGTCAGCCGCGGGTCCTCAGTTGCCCTGCAGGGATTTCTTGTGAAAATAGGGGACACTTAGCAGCTGCCCCCCTCCTGACCGCTGCTCCTCTCCCACAGATGAAGCCATGCATGGCTTGTGGCTCTCGTGTTTGGGTCTTGAGGCTGCCTCACCACCAGGTGCTGAAAGGTCGTCTGTGGGACTCCAGTTTTGTCATCTAGTTACTCTTGGTGCTAGACTACTATGGGGATTCTGGGGGATGCCGAAACTGTGCTTTCACTGTCCTCTTCTCACAATCCCTTCCACTCACCCTCCGGTGTAAGTGCAGGTGGATGTGCATGCTGAGGAGTGTCGTCCCATCGTAGTGCTTTTGGGAGCCTCTGCCTTTGCTGTGGGAGCCTGCTATCCGTGTCCTCACCGAACCTCTTCCCGTACCTTCCCGCTCTGGCTCTCCTGTTGTCTCTGGACTTGTGTAGTTCCACAGCCATGTGTCTGTGTGTGGATTTATTTGGATCCTGGTTTTGGGGTTTGGGAGCCAAGAAATGATATATTTCTTCTCCTCACGAGTTGGAAGCCCAGAGACAGGAGTCACGTAGATGGAGTCCAGACACACAGTGTGTCACTGATGGGCCTGGGAGCGGAGGACACATCAGAGACATGCGGCCACTGCGGGCCTCTTGTCGCTTGTCCCCAAAGCTTCAAGGCCTCCCTTAGGGCAGAGCTTGCTGCCTGGTGGAAGAGACACCCCTGAAGGCCCTTTCCTGCCAGCACATAGATCAGTGGAATGAGCTTCCAGCTGGCACCAGGCCCACCTCTGTCTCCACTCTCCACCCTCCATGCGGGGTTGTGGTTCCATGGGTGTCCGGAGGGCAGAGGCCCAAGGCTTTAATCCCAAGGTGATTTTTGAGTTGCTTACAGAAACCGACCTTTTCCAAGCTATATGTCTTTGGTGTCCCAATCCAGTTTAAACTCGGACTATTTTAGCTTTCAGGACACGAAACACTCAAACACATTCAATTTCACTAAATGATGCTACTTTTTTTCTCTTTCAGGACTTGAAACAAGTGTGAAGAGGCTCTCTGGTGAGATCGTGGGGTTGAAGCAACATCTGGAGCACTACGACAAGGTCTGGGAGCTGACCCAGATGCTGCAGGAGAGCCACAGGTGCCTGCCCGGGGCGGCGGGGGGGCAGGGGGAGGCAGGGCCGGCCCCAGTGACAGCAGGGTACACGGAGGAGCCGCCTGGTGGCATCGCAGCAGGTGGGGTTCTGGGCCGCACGCGTCGCCGGTTGACTTAGAACTCCCCTGAGCTCCCCTTTCTTCAGGAAAAGCACGTCCCTTCTTGCTGCGGCGTCTGTGAGGGGTGGGTGAGAGCTGCTGAGAGACTCTGGGCTGTCCCGGTCCACCCGGCGTGGTCCCTGTCAGTTCTCCTAGAGCGCGGGGCCTCCCCCTTTACTCCCAGCTGTGTGCCGGGTGGTGAGAAGGGAGCAGGCGGTGTGGGGGCTGTCCAGGCGGAGCCTCAGTTTCTATCCAGAGAATCGTGTGCTGGGAAGCGGGTGCAGGGAGGAGGCGTGCCGCTCACTGGGTGGTGTGAGGTGTACTTTGTGGAGGTGCGGAGCTTGAGCCCAACTCACCCCTGCTCCCCCACCTTGGGCTGAGTCCCACACACCTCCCCCGGGCTCGAGTGCAGCACGGCCCTAGGTGGAGCCAGGCTGTGACGCTGGGGGGTCGGCGGGCCCACCCCAAGCACGAGGTACAGAGGGGAAGGGGCTCCTGGGAGATGAGCTGGAGCATAGATGGAGCAGCGGAAGGGAGCAAAAGGTAGCCGTCATGGGTGCGGGGGGGGACAGGCGAGGCAGGATGGCTCCCAGAACCCGATGGGCCCCCATCTGCAGCACTGTGGGCTGCGTGTGGACGGGGCTGCCGTGCAGCGGGTGGAAGTGGGGGGCAGTGGTGGTCCACGCTGACTTCATCCACTCTGGGCCTTAGCCTGGCCGGAGCAGACGGCTGGTGCCTGCACAGGAGTTCTGTCGTCAGGGGCATACGTCTGTGGGAAGATGGCCCCGCTCCCATCTATCCCTGGTCGCTGCCGACTGGGGGGCGAGGGCGCTTCGCAGATGGCCGAGTGGGCAGTACAGGGCCGCTTCTTCCCTGAAGTCCTTCCAAAGGCAACCGTGGTCAACACTGTAAAACCAGGACTCTTCAGTTACGCTATCACTGTGTCAGAATTATTCAGGGAGCCCCTTTACATTGGACCGGGAGATAGAAATATGTCAGTCTTTGGATCTGTTCCAGAATGAGAACATTGTTCTGCTAGCTGGGAAGATGGTGATGGTTTTCTCAGAAAACAGGTGCGGCTGGAGTAGCGAGGCACCCCTCCGTCGTCCGTTGCCTTCGCCCGTCCGTCCGGGTGCTGAGCCTGCACGTGGCCTGGTGGCCGAGGGCTCGGGTCACGCGTAGCCTCACGCGGTCTGGAGGCCAGGGGCGGATGGCGGGAGCGGGAGCCGGTGGGAGACGGGAAGGGGTTGGCTGCGGGGACCGGGGTGGACGGGGAGGGCCCCGGCCAGGTGAGGGAGGACGCTGCTGGAGAGGAGGCGGCAGGCGGTGCTCAGGCGTCGCTCCCCCGCGCCCTCCTCCAGCTCCCTGGTCGGCACCAACGAGCACCTCCTGCAGGAACTGAGCCAGGCACGCGCGCAGCACAAGGCCGAGGTCGAGCAGCTGCACTGGAGCTACAAGGAGCTCAAGAAGACGCTGGGCCTGTTCCCGCGCGGCGGCTGCTAGGCCGCGTCTGCGTCGCCTCCACGCACCTAGTAAACCGCGGAAGCTCTCTTCTACCTGGTACGATTGTGGGGCAGAGCTCTGCCTCCCGTTCATAATCAGCTGAAGTTTTGAAACGTGTTCAGGGCCTCCGGCTCGGTTTTCTAAAACACCCTGAAAAGATGGGATTGATCTGCATGTAGGTGAGTCTGTGAACAAGGACATGTAGGGGTAGTGTTTGTAGGGAGGTGCTAACCAGGGTGGCTCCCTCTGACTCCACGCTGCTCCTGCTCCTGAGATTGCAAAAAAAAAAAAAAAACAGGATTAATCCAAGCCCTTCACATGTTTTGAGACAAGACATATTGATGCTTTTTGAGACCAGCATCATTAATTTTCCGTGAAATATCTTGAGATAAAATGCAGTATTTTTCTCCCTAAAGAGCGTGTGTGTGATCATTAAGTAATTTTGTATGACAAGATAAACTAACATTCTAAAAAGTGACTTTTTATAAATTGTGACTGAGATTTTCTCACTGAATTCTTTCATGAAGCAAGCTAGGCGCAGGTGGGACAGATACGTTCCAAGATTTAATAAAAGTAACACAGTTTGGGGAAACATTAAAAATACCATTTTGTGACATCACTGCCTGACAGTGGAAGTATTTCCCCAGGCGCTCTCTTGCTTACAATTACAGTGCATTGCTGAAAATTAGAGCACACACGGACAAAATACTAGATTTTTAGTTTGGAAACTTCTTATCTTATGTAAATACTTGGCTTCTAGGTAAAACAAAGTACTTTTTTAAACCAAGCCTACTTAATTTATGGAGAAGAGCAGGCAGGCCGACAGGTGCCTGCGTGTGTCGTCGGGCTCTGCCACTGGCGGTCGGGGGTCGGGCGTTTCCCTCAGGAACCGGGGTGGCCTCCCCGGTTCCCTCCTGTCTGGTCGTGGCTGTGTCCTTTGGCATCAGTTTCTCTGCAACTTAGCAGGAAAGCATGTCACAGCAAATACGGTTTTTGCGGGGGAGTGCAGTTTCTTTCATCATACCGTTTTTTTTAATTTTTTGAAAAGATTTTAGCATTCAACCATTTTAGGCTTGTTGGAAACACTCCCCATGCTATTACTTGATGTTCCTCTTGTTTGGGTTTCGTTGAGCTTCTTAGACCTGTGAGTTTATAATTTTCATCAAATCTGGGAAAGTTTTGGCCACCATTTCTTCAACATGGTTATTCGATGCAGCTTCTGTCCCACCCTCCCTCCCGGACCCCAGTTACACCCAGACCCCTTGGTAGCATCCCCACGGGTCCCCAGACTTCGGGTCTTTTTCCCCATCTTTCGTTCTTGCCCTCTGTTGGGGTCATTTCTGCTGCCTTGCCACAGGCCTCATCCATTCTGCAGTTGGGCCTGTGTAGATAATGGATTTTTAATTTCAGAAATTACATGTTTTTAGTTCTAAAATCCCACTTGGTTCTTATTAACTTTGTGTCCCATTATGTTCGTGTTTCACTTAACTCCTGAACCATGTTCTTAACGCCTTTGCTGTAGATAATTTCAGATGATTTCTAGAATGGTTATCCTGATGCTCCGTTAGAAGTGTATTAGTTTCTGTCGTTCCATGTTTCCAGCACTTACTGTCAAAGATTTAATGTTTTCATTCTAGAGGGTGTGTGATGCATAGTGTTTTTATAGATAGACTTTATCGGGTTAAAGAAGCTCCTTGTAGTGTTAATTTGCCCAGACGTTTTTTATCGTGAATGGATGAATTTTATCACTTTTTCTGCAGCCATTGAAGATGACCATGTGGTTTTTCTCCTTTATTCTGTTCATGTGGTTAATTACAGTAATTTGCTAATGTAAAAACAACCGAAATTTTCTGGGTTAAGCACAGCCTAGTAATGGTGGGTTTTCCTTTGCAAACATACCGTTGGATTTGGTTACTATTTTGTTTAGGATTTTGTATTCCGGGTACCCCACTTAATATCTGACATTTAATTACTGGAATTCTCTGGGTCTCCATTTCCTCATCTGTAGAAAGGGGTGATAAGTGCCTGCCCCCGCTGTCGTGAAGAGGAAATGGTAGCTAGAGTCTGGTCCCAGGACCCCGCTGACGCGGCACCGCATGGTGTGGTTGTCGGCTGGGACGGCGACAGGAACCCGTCCTGTCCCCGCGGTGACGCCACCTACGGTCCTCCCTTACGGTACCGCTCTCCTCCGCGTTCGCACCGCCATGCCATGCCCGTGACAGAAGTTTGGCTGTGCACCCTTCTCTGCTTTCTAGGAGAATTCAGGACAGGTTGTAACTCTCCCTTCCCTGAGTGTGCGATGGAACTTGCTGAGGAAGCCAGTCGGGCCCGAAATGCTCTTTGTGGGAGACTTCTGGCCACGGGTTTAGTTCCCTTAGCCCCTTCTCACAGAGCACCGTCCACCCCTCCGTTCGCCAGCCCCCTGCAGTGGGTCTGGGGCCATGTGGCTCATTCTGAGTGGGACAGAGAAGAGCTGCCGGGCCACCAGGGTGGCCGCCGTCCCCTCCGGAGCCTTGCCGGCGGTGCCACTGACCAGCGGGCCTGTTTCTCTCCTGGGGGCAGAGAGCCCTCCTTGACCTCGGCTGGACTCCGTGTGCGTAAGAAAGGAATGTCACTGTGTCAGCCACTAGGTTTGGGGGCTTTTCTACTTTGCCATTAGTTACTCGGCCTAAGCCCTGGGATGGCGCAGGCTGTCCCTTTCTTCCTGAGTTCTCATAAGGGCTGTATCTCGAATTCGCTCATATTGCCTAATTGTCCAAGTTTTTGGCCTAACAGTCTTTTAATGGCATTTCCACGGCCTCAGCATCTGGAGCTGTGTCCCTAAGGCAGACCCGTCGGGGTGGTGGTTGCTTCAAGCAAGTCCTTGCCGTTCGGGGAAGGGAAGGGACGTGGGTGAGCGATGGCCACGGGTTGCTCCCGACCTCAGGCTCCCCCTCCACTTTCAAGCCAAGGACGCGTTGGGGCGGCCCTGGCCGGTGACAGAGCAGGCAGAACACCAGGGCCAGCTGCGGGGCTCTGGCGGGGCCGGCGAGGCTTGGTCCGCACCTGCGTCCTCCCCATGGCACCAGGGCCACCCTGTCCCCCTGGCCATGGTTCATGCTGGTCCATGGCGCCGCTGTCTCTCTCACTTCCTCTCCTGCACCACAGCTTCTGTTCCTTTCCATCTTTAGTGGAAATTACTGACACATTCGGCTCTAAAACCTTTTACTTTATCGCTTTTCTCTCTTTTCTCTTGCCACATCGCCTGACATAATCGATACGCTTTTGTTTCTTCTTGTTTTGCATTCTGTTTCTTCTGTGATTGTCCCCTTCTACACTGTAGCCATTTTCACCTCTGCTGGGTTTGGAAGCTATGCGTTCTTTCTGGCATATTATCACAGCGGGTGTTCATCTAATCAGGGCTTCTGCTCCCCCTGGTAGTGTCCAGGAGCCATGGGCATGTACCTCCCTGGGCACCCTTCGGCTTCCATGTGATGGCTTTTAAGGGTTTTTTGGTTTTTGGTTTTTGCTTTAGTGTTTTTGTTTTGTTTTGTTTTGTTTTGTTTTGTTTTTGAGAGAGAAAGACAGAGAGAGAGCGAATCCCAACCAAGTAGGCTCCACCCCCAGCACAGAGCCTCACTCTGGGCTAGAACTCACAAACTGTGGGATCACGACCTGAGCTGAAATAAAGAGTCGGACACTTAACTGACCGGGCCACCCAGGCGCCCCAGTGTTCGAGTATTTTAGGGAAATATTTTTTCCCACAGAAAGCATTTATTTACAGGGTTTTTGTATGGTTACTTACTGCCTATTTTTTGAGCCACTTCCCTGCAGACATTCTGTCTGTGGTCATGTTCTTGCTGCAGTTAGACTTACTTTTAATGTCTGCTGGTGCAGTTTTCCCTGTTGTGTCTTAGAACGAATGCCTTTATCCTCAGTTTTGAAAACTATGTCACAGAGGATTTCATGTTGGTACTTACTCGAGGACATCATTGCTATGTCTGGGCCCCCACCCGGGGCTGCACCAGGGCGAGATTGGAACGAGCCTGGGACTACGAGGCAGGTGGCCTGGGGTCAGGCCAGGAGTCACCCCGTCTAAATGAGGAAGCAAAAGTCTCCTCCCTGCGGGGAGGTGACGTGAGACCCTGTGAGCTGTGGCTCCCGTCCCTCCCACAGCCCCTCCCACAGCCCGTCCGTGTTAGAGGTCGGCGCCTGTGTGTGACTGCTGGTGTAGGTGGTGCACCTGGAGGACAACAGATCCACATTTCAACACCTTTATTTATCACTTTACCAATTTGACACACAATGTTAACAGCGAACACAGGAGGAGCAGTATGCAGACAGACACGAGCCGTTTCGCTACAGGTTTGCAGGTCAGGCCTTGCAGGTCAGCTCTGACCGGGGACACCGTGCCTCACGCTCTGGGAGGGAGAGGAGGGCCACCCCGATCCCATACACATCCCTGGTTGAGTGCGGCTTTGAGACGCCAGCAGACGTGCCTTTCTGGGTCGGAACACCCAAGACGTCGACTCTACTCTTCACCATCACACTGATAAAGTGATACACTCAGGACTCCCTAACGGTAACAAAACAGTGTAAAAATATATTGCATATATATATAAATTTATTTCCCTTTCCTGAAAAAAACTTAGTACAAACTAGTAGTATACGATCCCTTTCAAGTTTCTTTTAAGTTGTGCGGGTTTCCTTTGTGTTTGGCTTGGTTTGGGTTCTCAAGAGTCTAGAGGGAGAGAAAAAAACCTCTCGAAGCTCAGGGTGGCCACTGCCCAGCCCACCTGGGGCCATGCCCTCCACATGCCCGGGGACAGAGGCCATACCCTGAACCACCAGGTTCCACAGTGTTCAGTAGTCAATCAGTGGAGGGGAGCTGTTCGGGGTCAGTGTTTTAAGGACATTCTAGCCTATTGGTAACTTCACAGTACAGCTGAATTGTCAACCTGGCCTGCACGGAACAGGTGACGACGGGGCGTCCCATGTGGCGTGGGCTGCGGGATGGGGAGCAGCCAGCTTGTGTGTGGAGAGAGCTGGGCTGGGTCCCCAGGGCAGGGCCAGCACATGCTTTTCCCGTAAAGGGCCAGATGGTGAAAATCTTAGGTGTCCCCTCCTACCACCGCCACGCGACGTAGCGCAAAAGCAGCCACACGTCCTGCCCGACTGAGCACACGGGCACAGCTGGGCGCCAGAAAACTGTTCACAGAGGCAGTCTGGGGTGGGGGCATGAGCCCGCTGCCGCAGGCCCTGTCCACCGAGCAGCCAGGGGGACGCCCGCGGCCTGTCCTGAGCGCCGAGCACGGGGACGCGGACGCAGAGCCACACCAACAGGAAGTGGTGCCCTCGAGCCGCCTGCGCGCACCGTTCCCCGGCTTCTCGCATCGGCTGTGATTTTCATCTGCCGCAAACGTAGGACTGGGGACACTAGAGGTGTGAAAATACTCCAGTATAAATATATATCTTCTGCGATAACATCCTAAACTTACATGATTTGAACTTCATTTTGGTAAAGCTGACTGTTACCGCCGCCTAGTTGCCTATCCTATCACGTTAAATAGAAATAAATAAGTGTTCTGGTGTGATCAGTGTTAAGCACCCTCCTCCAGTTCTCCTGACACTCAGATGCTGCCAGCCCTGCCCTCCCTGGCAGAACGCGTCCTGTCTCCTCGTGCTGTGCGGTCTCTCGCTCACACGTAGACGCTGGATTTCTGGGTAACCGCGGTTAGTAGAAGCTAATTGGCATCGCATATAACATGCAGCAAAGACACACACCCTGCCTGTGTGTTCTCCGTGTTCAGACCCCGATGGAGGAGCATGCGTGTGCGTGCGTGTGCGGGGGCCACACACATGCGGCGACACGTTTAGCAGATGATTTTAAGCTGATGGAATGGAGAGCGCTGAAGTCTCGTGATGGAGTCTTTGCTACCTCCCCCTCCTTCCTGACTGAGGGGACGTCCAGGCTTTGGGGACGGGCGCCGTCCGAAGAGGCTTTGGGGTTGGGCAGGGGAGGCAGGGGAGACTGCAGCCCCTGTGTGGCCAACCGGACCTCCCTGCTGTGGGACGGGGTGGACCGCCAAGGGGTCCCATTCACAAACCCCACGGGAAGGTGCTGTGAGAACAGTCAGGAGCGCACTGGGAAACGCTGGTCACAAGTGAGCAGCTCGGCTCCACCAGCCCGCGGCACTGGTGCCTCCCGCTAAGAAGAGGGCTGCTGTGGGGAGGGCGTGACAGCAGGGGTCCCCGTGGGCAGGCAGATGTGTGGTTTCTCTTGCTTAGACCCCAGTCTCCCAGGGTGGTCCTGGGGAGGCTGTTTTGCCTGGAGACTCCGCTCTGGCACAGAAGATGGCCTCCTGGGGGTGAGGGGGGCTGAGAAGGGCCGGTGGAAGGGGGGCTATGCATTCCCGGTACAGGCTGTGGCACGGGGACCCTCGTCCCTCTGCTCACTGGGGCATGCATACTGTGGGAGCCAAGGTCCTGCTGGACTCCAGTGTCCACGCTGTGTCGTGGCTGTGCTAGTGGGGACCCAGGTGTTTAATGGCAGGAGGCGGAGCCCCACCGCCTCAGACGGTGCTCCCCAACATGGTGCCCAAGAGGATCTGGGAGGAGGTCTTGTTTGTGATCTGCTCGTCGTTGAGAAACATTTGTCGTGTTCAGAGTCACCTTCCAACATTTCCCACGTCCTCCCCTTGCCTCCAGATCCTCACCGCGGTCCATCCGGGGGTCCTGTGTCCTGCTTGCCTGTCCCTCCTCCAGCACTCAGTCCTCGGTTTCTCCACCTTCCCCCACTGTGGGGTGGAGAGGCCTGGCCGGGCAGCTCAGGATCGCCAAGGTAGAAACTAGAGACTGCAGTGAGCACAGGTGCCTCAAGGCCTGCAACCATCTCTGATTTTACGCCCTGGGAAGTCTCAGAACCTCGGGAGGAAGCTGCTGGCGAGGCCCCACCGTGGGGGCGAGGGGGAGGACCACATCCCTTCAGAGGGGCCAAGCTGGATGGGAGCTCGAGCCCCGAGCCCCACCGCACAGACGAGGGACCATCCCCGGCTCTAGCGACGACCAGCATGCCCTTTGGGCACAGGGAGGCGGGTGCGTGTGCCACCCCGGTGCCGGTCTATTTCAACCGCCTGTGCTGTGCGCCAGGGAGTGCCCCCAACCAGCCAGCCACCACAGACACAGAACAGTGGCCAGGGTGGACGGGCTCCAAGAAGCATTTCCCTGAGGCTCCCGTGGGCTTTTCCCAGGACCAGCGCCAGGACCACACGGCCCCACCAGTCACTCGCCAGGCTTGGTGGCACTTCTGCAAGGGGACACGTCCCCACGAAGCCGCTGTGACAAGAGTCCCAATGCTCGGCTCCCCTGTCCCAGCCTCACGGAGAGACCAAATGCCAACAAATGCTGCTGGCCTCGGGGCCCTTTGTGGGCCTGCCTCCGTCGTGTGGTTTTCTGCATTTGCAGGGGTTGGGAGAGGTTAGGGAAGACTCATGCAGAGACTGAACCACGAACCTGAACAGCGAACAGGGAGCAGCCACGGGGACCCACAGCCCGGAGGCCCTGAGTGTGAGTGGGGCCCCGGACAGAAGACAGCGTCATGCCAGCAAAGCGATTGCACGGGAAGCCTCGGCCAGCAGGGTCTCCTGGCCTAGAGACACAAACGGCAGGAGAGAAAGGGGCAGAAACGGTATTCTGTCTTCGCTGACCCATTCTGGGAACAAATACGTTTCCAGTTTCTTCTTAGGAAAACACAGTAAAGTGAACGGTCTTGTCCTTGGCTTCCATTTTGACAACTTCAGACCGTGTTCCTCTGGTCCACTGAGGAGCCCCTTCCACTGGCTCACCTTTCTCCGGCTCCACGACGTGTGTGCGTGTGTGTGTGTGTGTGTGTGTGTGTGTGTGCGTGCGAGCATGTGCGTATTGCAGGCACACACATGTGGGTATGTGTGAGTGTGCACATGCAAGCACCTGTCCCACCTCCCCACACCTTCATGATGTCCTGTTAGCAGCTCACTTCTGTCTTCTTGGTGCTGCTGGTTAGTGCGTTAGCTTGTGCTGCCCTCGAGGTTCCAGGGAGGGGTTTGCAGTTCAGCAGGTGGCCACCTTCTGACAGGGTCTGTCCCACTCACCCCTTGTGGCTCACCGGCCCCTTTAAAATGGTCTTTTCGCCTGTAAGTCAGGTAGCTAGTGTGGTCTGGTCCCAGGAGACGCTCTGAAAAAGGCCATTTGTTGTCGGCCGGCACTGGACGAGGCAGGTGTGTTAGAAACGGTCAGTGATTTCGGGGCCCCACTTGGGGGTCAGAGAGAAGCATGCCAGGCCCCGGGCAGGGGGAGGCCTGACTGCCACCCCCGCGGCCCCCCGGGGCCCCAGTCTTGAGTTCTGCCCCAGGGAGCAAGGGAATGTAATGAAGTGTGAGGTGGCGCGGGCCCCCGCGGGAAGGGCTGCTCCTGGGCTGGCTACTTGCCACCCTGCACCTTCTGGTCATAGGTGCCCGCGTGCTTATAGCCCGGTACGTAGCCCGACTCATCCACCAGGTCCACACGGCCCGCCTTGCCCTTGCCCTTGCCTGATGGGTCGAAGCGTTCCTTGTGGGAGCCCGTGAACTTGGTCGTGTCCGTGAGCCGGGATACAGTGGGCGACGAGATGGCCTTCTGTAAAGGGAGAGAATGGGGCGCGCCCGTGTGAGCGCAAGGGGCCAAGTGAGCGCGTGAGGCCGTCGGCAGCTGGGTCAGCACACCCCCAGGGAGTAACACGTCTGCTGTCCCACCCCAGACCCCACGGGCTGCTGCCCTCCAGGGAGTCCCTGCTAGCCATGCTCACCGTCACCCCTGAGATGATGGGGGCCTTGCCCTCGATGAGCCTGTGCACCTCGCGGACGGCCTCCTCGCTGCTCTTGTCTTTGAATCTCTTCTTGGAGAGCTCTTCAAGCGCCTCCTTGAACTGCTCGAATGTGATGGTCCGGCAGGATTTCCCTCTGAGGGAGGAGAGCGCTCAGGGCCCGGGCCAGGGCCACTCCCCTCTGTAACTCACAGCCCCACCAAGTAGTGCCCCCAGAACCTGCTGACATCCGGGGACCAGGTGATGTCAGGGGACCCCTTCCCAGGGACCTGGTGGCATCAGGAGACCCCTGCCCGGGGACCAGGTGACATTGGGGAAACCCTGGCCCTGCCCAGGGACCCGATGACATCGGGAGACTACCTCCCAGGGACCTGGTGACATCGGGGGACCCCTGCCCCTGTCTGGGCACCCAGTGACATCGGGGTAACCCTGCCCCCACCCAGGGACCGGTGACATCAGGGGATCCCCACCCAGGAACCTGGTGGGGGCCCAGTGGCCTTGGGGAACCCCCACCTCTCTCCCACAGCAGAAATCAAGTCTAACGTTAAAATACAGAATATGCCCCTCCCCCACCCTGGTGTGCACTGTTTATGCCCAACAGTCGGTCGCCATGGGCAACGGCAGCAAATATAAATTGTCTTGGAAAAAAGCTTAAAGGAACCACATCCTTTATGAACAACTGGACATTAAAACAAAGCTGTTGTCTGGGTCTAAAATGGGGCGTGTGTGGCGTCCACTCAGAGCGGGAGGGAAAAAGTCAGGTCAAGACGCTCATCCCATCTGAACCACACAGAGGCCGAATCCTGCCTGGGGCCACCGTGGCCCGACGTCCCTGTCATCACACGGGGACGGGGTCGGGCGGCCGCCTCGCCGATACGCCCAGCAAGGTGGTCCCAGGGCCCGTCCCTCCTCCCAGGACCCCCACTGCCCCCACCTGAAAGCCGCCTGCCTAAGGGGCACAAGGGGGCTAGGGGCAGATGCAGCCCTATTCGTGCCCTGCCGCAGGCCACTCACAAAATTTCAGGAAGATTCTAAACTGTGCACGTTTTATAATTTTTACTAAAAACCATTTTTCCCACTTTGGATCTCTCCTGCTAATCCATGGAGTGAGTTGTCAGGGTTTTAGAACAAGAGGTCCTGTGGGGGCGGCTCCTTGCCATGCAGGGACACCCTGTGGGTGCAGAGGCCTGAGGGGGACGGCCCTGCAGATGTCCACGAGCAGACGGCCCAGAACAGCCACAATAACCACGAAGGCACAGGGACAGACCCACACGAGGGTTTCCGCGGAAGAGCAAAGAAAGGCAGCTCAGCAGAGAAAGGGCCGTCTCTAAACGGCTGGTGCTGGTACAGCGGGGACCCAGCCCTGTCCCGTGCCTCGAAGTGCCTGCAGAGACTCACTCAAAACGGGCCATCGTCCTAAGTTCAGCACAAAGCCTAGAACTATAAACTTCTGGAAGAATACCTAAGAGAAAAACTTTGTGACCTTGGGTGAAGCAAAGATTTCTTAGAAACAACACCAAAAAAGTCCATAAAAGAAACAAGGAATTGGAATGCACCGAAATTTAAAACCCCACGCCCTTGAAAAGATGCTGTTCCGAGGAATACGAAACGAGCCACAGATGGGGAGAAAACACGTGCAAACAGACACCTGAAAGAGAAAGTTTTTCAAACTTAACAGGGAGGATCCCACATAGAAAACGGGGCAAATACCCGAACCGGACACTGTCCAGGAAGACCCCTGGGTGGCCAGGGCAGAGCACACAAAGCGCCACCCCACATGGCGAGTCCTACCGGGCCGGACGGCCAGCGTGGCTGAAGCCGGTGAAATGGCCGCACCGGGACGATGTGGTCAGCCGGGCACTCCGACGTGGCGTCCACCCGGGGAGGCGGTTGGGCAGTTACGGCTCTGAGCCCCCACGTCTGGGCTCGACGCAGGACAGACGCACCGCAGTCCCACGGGAACCACGTAGTCAGGTGTCCTTCAGCAGTGAACAGCTGGACACCACACGCAGGGACTCAGAGGCACTTGACGTGCCCGTCGGAAGACACGGGACACAGCCCGCAGTCGGGGAGCGGGGCTGGGAAGCCGGAGCCCCCACGGGGCCTGCACTCAGCACAAACGCCCCTTCTGTCCTCGGGTGCTGGTCCCGACCACGACCGCACAGCAGGGGCTGGTGGCCTGGTGGGTGCAGGGATTCCTCAGACCCAGTGGTGGGCAGTGGGCTCTGCCCCCGCAGCAGTTGGTCTCGACCCCCCCCCCGCCCCCCGCAAGCCTCTGGGGAAACCTTCCTGGGCAGCGAGGTTCTCACAGCAGCCGCCCCGCACGGAGATCCCTGCCCTGCTGCCGGGCCAAGGCCCTGTTTGTTTGTCCTGGGCCGTCAAAGGCACTCCTGTCTCCTATTCACGCCCTGCCCGGGTGGCATGTGGATGCCAGGCCTGACGGCCAGCCCCGGGACTGGCCGCCGGAGCACGCAGCCCTCTCTGGGCACCGCGGCACCAGGCGCCACCAGTGTGAGTCACTTGAGCTGGGGGTGGGGGGGAAGGCTGACGGGGGCTCCCATCAGAGGGCCACATTCAGAGCTGGTGGACACGGGCCTAAGGCCGACTCTCCCGCTCCACCTGGCCGGGCCGGGTGTCCCCAAGTGTCCCCACCGTGACTGCCCAGCAGGGAGTTCTCCCCAGGGGACCCGGCACCCTGCTGCAGAGAGCCATGCGCAGCAAGTTCTAGAATGACAATGCCCGTCTCTTCCCCAGAGACACTGATCACATTACACTGCTCTCTGGACACAGAGTGAGCCTGTTCTCCAGAGTCCACAGGACTGGAGGGTGTCCCCACCCCTGAAACCCCCTCTCCCGGCTCCAGGCCGGGCTGGCCGGTGCCCTGCCTGCAGGCCCGCCCAGCAGGAATGGGGTCACTGATCACACACAAGGCCCCATGAGCTGGGGTTTCACTTTGCTTCCCAAGCCCTGTGTCCCCCAGGCCTCCAGACCCAACTCAGGGTGGGCAGGGGGCTGAACCCTGCCAGTGCCAAAGGTCACCCGGGGACACTGGGGCTGGCGGGGGCCAGGGCAGCCCTCCAGAGACAGGCGTATGTCCCTCCAGGGCCAACAGCAGGAAGGCTCCCGGGCTTCGGGCCAAAACGTGCCAGCACCTCCATGATTCAGGACCGATGGCACTCCCAGGGACACCTCTCCAAGAGGTGGGAGGCAGCATGCTGGGTCATTATGGAGAACTTGCCGCTCGGGTGGGAGGAAGCTACTGGCCCCCCGTGCACCACCCCCCCCCCCCCACCGCAGCAAAGCCAGGGCCCTGGGAGACCTGTCCAGAGGGCAGCCTGGCTGGCCAGGGTGACAGCGCAGGCAGGAAGTGGGGTGTCGAGGGGCCACTTAAGGCTCTGATGAGGCTCAGTGAGAAGGAGGGGCCTGTGGGGAATTCCTTTGGGCTGGCAGGAGTGGGGGGCTCCTGGGGGAGCTGCCATTGTGGCTGTGACGTAGCGGTGCCCTCACGTCATGCCTGACCTGGGGCAGCTCCCAGGCCAGACCAGTGGCTCCAACTGCACGCTGCGCCCAAGGAGGACCGCCGGTGGGGCGCCTGGGGGGCTCTGTCGGTCAAGTGTCTGACTTCAGCTCAGGTCGTGGTCTCAACGGTACACGAGTCCGAGCCCGGGTTTCGGTCTCTGTGCTGACAGCTCAGGGCCTGCTACCGACCCTCTGTCCTCTCTCTCTGCCCCTCCCCTGCGTTCGCTTGCTCTCGCCCTCTCTTAAAAAAAATAAACAACAAAAAAAGGAGGACCAGTTGCAGCCAGACCTTCCTGGCAGACAGCAGCCGCCCTGCTCCTGCCCAGGGCTCCCCAGTGCTGCTGACCAACCCGCCTATCAGGGCCCGGGCACAACCATGATGCTGTGGGTCTGTAGGGGCCGCGGGGAGGCCCCGATCTGCCTGAAGGGGCAGTTGTGGCCCCGACTCTTCCCCGCCAAGTAGGTAAAAGCCACCCTAGCGTGCTTGCTTCGTGTAGGAGCCTGGGGCTGGGCTTGCCCTGTGAGGGGCAGGGGCGGGGTCCCTGGGGGCTCCAGCCACCACCCCCCGCCCACAACCTGCACCCCTAGTTGCCATCGTGGCTATGGCAGGGGATGGGCTATGAAACAGACCCACTGAGGTCACTGAAACCATTTCTGAGCATTTGGGGAAGGCCACCTTAAAAGGACAAAAGGTGTGCTGAGACCCAGCATCCACATCAACCCAGCGAGGGGCCAAGGGCCAGCAACTCCCCGATTCCAGACGCACCAGGCTGCCCACCGCGGAGGCCCTGCATGGCCTCGGGCCAGGAGAGGGCCCCCACAGAGAAGGCCTCAGCCACGTGGCCATCCTGACCCCGCCGCTGACCCCGAATGCCCACGCTCGCTCGCCCCCCGCCTGGACAGTGTGGGCCCTGGGCAGACCCGGCACAGGGGAGCCCCCGTCCCTGGTGTCTCTGGGATGTGCCCGCCCGCACGGGGCCCTGCCAACCTCACCCGGACCTCCCGTGGACGCCCCCGCCCCACAATCGTGGTGGAACGGCGGCGGGCAGCATCTGGACTGTGTTCTGTGGGGAAGGCTCAGCTCTGTTATTCCCGCTTCCTGCCTCGGACAAGTCCCACCACGTCCGGGCCGTGGCCGTGTCCCGGCTGGGGCCTCGGGGTGTGTGGCAAGAATGGAGCCGGTCAGTGGCCGACAGGCCCCAGGGAGCCCCGCCAAGGTGCTTCTTCCTAACCTGAGACCCAGACGCCAGCATCATGTTGCAGGAAACACGGCCCCTCACTCTGAACACACGGCGACCCCCAAATAGGCGCGCGCATGGGCCAGGAGGCCGCCCTCTGCCCCCCTCAGGCCGGGCCCTCCACCTGCACCCCACGCGAGCACACGGGCAGAACTGAGGGGACGCTGTCGTCCGGGCTCCCCACGCGGGGCTGTCAGGGTGCTGTTCGTGCTGGGCACACAGAGTCTGGATTAATTAGTATTTCAGACCCACCGAGGTCTGCCCCTCGGGGCCGAGAGGGTGCCAGAAGGCTTTGTCTTGGTAACAATAGCGTTCAGTCGAGACCTGGAGCGGAGCTGCGAGAAATTTGTTTAAAATTTAACACATAGTAACATCAAAACAAACAAGCGCTGCCGTGGCAACGGGACCTAAACAAAGCCTGCAGATACCCGGGCTGGCGCCACCGCCCGCAGAGCCATGGCAACCGCCTGCAAACAGAGCGGGATCTCCTCCACCAGTCAGCGGCTGTGGCTCCGCGTCCGTGGCTCCCACGAGGCGAGGACGCTTCTGCCACGGCTGCCGCTTGGAACAAGTGTGACCCCAGACCCCATCGATCAGGACGTGCACGTCCCGCCCAAGACCACCCTCGTCACAAGGCCAAAGAAAAGCAGATCCAGACGGTCTCCTCGGGACCTCCCAGCGTCCTCTAACCCTGCAGCCTTCCCTTGGGACCCCACGACCCCGCCCGGGACACCATCCACCTCCCCTTCCGGGGACAAGGCACGATGCCCCTGCCACACCCTTCCAAGGTGACCAGCAAGCCTACCCGGGCACGGGCCCTGCCCGCACCTGCCCCCTTGTAGGGGCCCCAGTGGCCACCACAGGCCCGTGTGACTGCGTTGTGACCACAACCCCTTGCCGGGCTGGGCCCCCCCCACTGCCCACCCATCAGACGACTCCCCCCCCCCCCCCCGCGCCGATGCGAGCCGGGGCAGAGACGCCAGGGGTCCCAGGGAGCCCTGGGCTCTGCAATGTGGAGCCCTCTGTGCCCAGGGGCCGGGGGCCGAGCCTTGGCCCCAAGCTTCTGAGCGGCTGACGCCCTGCCTCCTGGGACGGGGACTGCAACCAGATGGGGTTCCCTTGCGGGTGCTCACACCAGGGCCCGCGTCCCACTCCCTGGTGCACGCAGGAGGGCACCCGTCCTCGGAGTGAGCCACCTCCCCACCCCCGGGGGTGTGGAGAGCCTGAGTTCTACCCGTGAGCACACATGCCTGCGTACGTGCACACGTGTCCTGGGAGCCGTGTGCGTGTATGTGCTTCTGTGCACACGAGTGTGGGCTGTGAGTGCGTGTGTGCATACGTGTGCAAATGCCTGTGCGCAGTAGCGTGGAGGCAACTTTCTGTGACAGGAATGAAAGCTGACGGAAGGAAGGGCTGCCATCACCCGTCCCGACAGTTCGACGTCTGGGCCGGCGCCGAGGGTGTGGGACCCCTGGCGTGTTACCGGCTGTGCCTTCCCCGCCCTGTTGAAACCCTCCCCGAGGGACACGGCTCTGAGGTTCCTCTGCTCCCGGGCCTGCCCATGTCTCCTGGGTGCGTGTGGTTTCCCAAGGTCAGTGCTGAAGGCCCGAAGACACGCCCAGGGGAGAAATGGGGGCCATGCTGGGCCTCATCGGGGTTCCTGCCCCCCAGCTCAGGACACGTGGGCCCCCTGGGGCTCCTGCTGCCCCCACCCCAGCAGTGTGAGCACACGGTAAACACGGCTGCCCTCCTGTGCCTCCCGCTTGGGGTGCCGGAGCACGGCTGCACCGCTGAACCGCTGAACGAGTGCTAGAGACACCTTCGGAGGCAGCCGCGGGCTCCCGTCTGGCCCTGGGGGTCGGCCAACAGCGGCACCACATGCCCGAGACCGGCTGGCCGTGGCAACCGTCCACGGGAACCACACCACGGATCTGGCTCGTGTTTCTTAGCAAGGAGAGCAGGCCAGCACCCCCCCGCCACCACCCCCTCGGCAGAGGACACAGCACCTCGGGCTGGAACCCGGTCCCTGGTGATGATAGCATCTCCAGAGTCAGGTATCAGTCCCCTTGGTCACAACCCCGGGGGCCACGGGGACGGCAAACGTGCAGACCCCCAGGTGGGGACACAGAGCGCTGGTCCCTGCCGGCTGCCAGACTGCCATCCTGGGCAGTGGGTAGAGTCAGGCTCCGTGTGGCTCCCTGGTCCCCAAAGGTCCTGAAGCCCCCAACCCGGAGACACGGGGGAAAGAACCAAGATGCGGCCCCTCCCCGGCCCCCTCCCCGGTGGACGCCAAGTAGGAACACTTCAGCACCTTCTGGGCCGAGGTGGCCCGCCCCTGCCCCTCTTGGGAATGCCCTTGACCCTGAGGCCACACTTCCCAGAGGCTCCCAGAGTCTGGCCCCTGCTCTGTGGGGGTGACCCTGGGGATCAGGCAGACCCAGCCGAGGAGCGCACAGCTTTTCATCTCCAGGGGGCAGCTTGTAGCCGAGGAGGGTCTAGAAGATGCCCCAAGGACACGGCAAGAGAGGTCGGGAACCCGCGCCCCAGGTGCGTGGGGGTTCAGGTGGGCTGGGCCTCTGTGACGAGGTGGGACGGCACAAGTCAGGGTCCAGCAGGTCTGCGAGCAGGGCGGCGGTGGGCAGGGGTCAGCCCCGAGGCTCAGGCCGAGGTCAGTGTGACAAGGTGACCAGAAGACCCAGCACACCCCAGAGGGGAGGTCCCGCGCAGCCGAACCCCACACGGACACTGAAGTCCAAGACGCGTGGAGGACGGTGGGACCAGAGCGCCCAGCCAGGCACAGAGGCGGTGGGCAGACAGGGTCGGGGCAGAAGGGGGCACAGATCAGAGCAACAGAGGGGAGCGGGGGCAGAGGTGGGGGGCTCATTTGTCCACACCGGCTCCTCCACCGGGCTGTCTCCTCAGCCTCCACCGGTGGGAGGTGCGGGGCCCGGGGGGTGCGGGGGCACAGGCGACAGAACGGACGTTTGGGCCCAGGCGACGCCGTGTGGACACCCAGTCAGAGGAGCGGTCCGTCTGCTGGAGAGCGGTCCGGGTTCGGGGACCAGGGCCCTCAGGCACCAGGGCTCTACAGACCAGGGAGCCGATGAGGGACCCAGGAGGTCCGGAGCGCGCACCTGCCCTCCGCCCGGGGCCCTGCCCCACAGACACTGCGCAGGTCGGCGGGCGGAGGGGCGGGGACACCGGGCCCCTGGGGGTTCTGGCCCACACTGTCGGCAGAACGTCTCCGGGGCTCCCAGGGCGTCGTCACCTGGCCCTGGGGATGGAGGGTCTACCTGGGACCCCACACCAACCACGGAGCACCTCCCGCCCTGCACCCCGCCTTCCCCTCCTCCTCCTCCCCCTGCACCCCGCCTTCCCCTCCTCCTCCTCCCCCGCACCCCGCCTTCCCCTCCACCTCCTCCCCCTGCACCCCGCCTTCCCCTCCTCCTCCTCTCCCTGCACCCCGCCTTCCCCTCCTCCTCCTCCCCCTGCACCCCGCCTTCCCCTCCTCCTCCTCCCCCTGCACCCCGCCTTCCCCTCCTCCTCCTCCCCCTGCACCCCGCCTTCCCCTCCACCTCCTCCCCCTGCACCCCGCCTTCCCCTCCTCCTCCTCTCCCTGCACCCCGCCTTCCCCTCCTCCTCCTCCCCCTGCACCCTGCCTACTGCTCCCCGGCACCCCCTTTCACCTTCTCCTCCTCCCCCTGCACCCCGCCTTCCCCTCCTCCTCCTCCCCTGCACCCCACCTTCCCCTCCTCCTCCTCCCCTGCACCCCGCCTTCCCCTCCTCCTCCTCCCCCTGCACCCCGCCTTCCCCTCCTCCTCCTCCCCCTGCACCCCGCCTTCCCCTCCTCCTCCTCCCCCATACCCCGCCTTCCCCTCCTCCTCCTCCCCCATACCCCGCCTTCCCCTCCTCCTCCTCCCCCTGCACCCTGCCTTCTCCTTCTCCTCCCCCTGCACCCCACTTTCACCTCCTCCTCCTCCCTCTGCACCCCGCCTTCCCCTCCTCCTCCTCCCCCTGCACCCCGCCTTTCCCTCCTCCTCCTCCCCCTGCACCCCGCCTTCCCCTCCTCCTCCCCCATACCCCGCCTTCCCCTCCTCCTCCTCCCCCTGCACCTCGCCTTCCCCTCCTCCTCCTCCCCCTGCTCCTCGCCTTCCCCTCCTCCTCCTCTCCCTGCACCCCGCCTTCCCCTCCTCCTCCTCCCCCTGCACCCTGCCTACTGCTCCCCTGCACCCCCTTTCACCTTCTCCTCCTCCCCCTGCACCCCGCCTTCCCCTCCTCCTCCTCCCCCTGCACCCCGCCTTCCCCTCCTCCTCCTCCCCCTGCACCCCGCCTTCCCCTCCTCCTCCTCCCCTGCACCCTGCCTTCCCCTCCTCCCCCTGCACCCCACCTTCCCCTCCTCCTCCTCCCCTGCACCCTGCCTTCCCTTCCTCCCCCTGCACCCCGCCTTCCCCTCCTCCTCCTCCCCCTGCACCCTGCCTACTCCTTCTCCCCCTGCACCCCCTTTCACCTTCTCCTCCTCCTCCTGCACCCCGCCTTCCCCTCCTCCTCCTCCCCTGCACCCTGCCTTCCCCTCCTCTCCCTGCACCCCGCCTTCCCCTCCTCCTCCTCCTCCCCCTGCACCTCGCCTTCCCCTCCTCCTCCTCTCCCTGCACCGCGCCTTCCCCTCCTCCTCCTCCCCCTGCACCCCGCCTTCCCCTCCTCCTCCTCCCCCTGCACCCTGCCTACTGCTCCCCTGCACCCCCTTTCACCTTCTCCTCCCCCTGCACCCCGCCTTCCCATCCTCCTCCTCCCCTGCACCCCACCTTCCCCTCCTCCTCCTCCCCCTGCACCCCGCCTTCCCCTCCTCCTCCTCCCCCTGCACCCTGCCTACTGCTCCCCTGCACCCCCTTTCACCTTCTCCTCCCCCTGCACCCCGCCTTCCCCTCCTCCTCCTCCCCTGCACCCCGCCTTCCCCTCCTCCTCCTCCCCCTGCACCCCACCTTTACCTCCTCATCCCCCCTGCACCCCAGCCCTGTGCCTTCCCCTCTGACCCTGGGCCTTGGGAGTGGAGGGCTCACTAGAATCCCTTTCCCTCAGCTGTGGTCTCCTTGGGGCCTCTGCCCGGACCCTGAATTCTGACTGGTTCCTCCTCTGGCACCAAGTCCCCTCCACCTGGTGAGCGATCTGGGTCCTAAGGGTTGGTTTTCTCGTGGGGCAACTCTACCCTCCTGCGGCCTCCCAGCTCTGGAGGAGAAGGCTGCCCCCTCGGTCGGTGGTCACTGTGAGGACAGGCACCAGTGTTTGCCCAGGAAAGCAGGCAGACCTCCCTGGACAGACACACCATGTCTGGTGACACGGAGTCACAGCCGCTGGGGACACACAGGGAGGAAACCATCCACCGCTGAACGTACAGGGAGGGCACAGGGCCGTCCCGGGAAACGTGCCCAGGTCACCGGGACGTGCAGCTAAGGCATCACAGTAACTGAGATGGACAAGTGTCAGAAAGAAGCTATTTTCCCACAAGTGTGACCTACACCGAGATCGCTAGACGCCAGGCAGCCTTGGGCGCGCTGTGACATTTCTCGGGTGGGTCCTCAGGTTTGGAGGGCGGGAGGCGGGGGAGGGTGTCCTCGGGCCGCAGAAGCGCCCAGAGGGACGGGGAAGGCACGTAACCACGCCTGACGCTCTCTCCAGCATCCAGGAGGAAGGACACGCGCACGCGTGCGGGAAGCACACGGGCTCACTGCTCACAGCCACCGAGTCCGCGGCGACGACGCTGCATCAGAGTTCGGGTGTGAACGCCTCCCCAGGCTCGAGGGTGCGAGGCACCTGTCACGCCCGAGGGGCAGGCTTCTCGGCTCTGCCGCCAGCTCCAGGGACCCCCGCCAGCCCCGGCCAAATCCTGGGCATCTTATCCGTTGAAGGGACGGGTCAGGGGCACTGGCACATCCCACCCCCTCACTGCCAGCCGAACACAACGCCCACCGGGAGTCCCGAGTGCGAGGCCCGGGGGGCACTTACTTGATTTTGCTGAAGACGATGTCCACGTCAGTGACGGTCACGTTCTTCCCATCGATGACCTGGCAATCCTTACACAGCTTCGACCAGTTCTTGCCGTGCATCTCCCGCCCGGTGGCCCTGGTGTCCCCGTGCACGGCAAAGCGCCGGAAAGCCTCCTCCAGGGCGCTGAGCTCTGGGGCCGCAGCGGCCGCCCCTTCGCCGGCCCCTTCTGTCTCCAGTGACAGCCTCTTGGCCGCTCTGTCCTTTGCGGAGTCCCCTGGGGACTTGGGGGGTGTCTTGTTGGCGGCCTTGGCGGCCTTGGCCTTGCTGTCAGCCATGTTGCTGGAAGAGGAAGGGGAGAAAGGGGTCACCACGCTTCTACAGAGCCATGCGTAGGGCAGGAGGCTGGCCGCCCATGTCACAGCGGGCACCCAGGATGGGGCAGGTCCCTCGGGCATCAAGCTACTGCCAGGCACTCTGCCCCTCCCAGCGCTGGCCCCCGCCAGGCGCCCGGTGGTTGGATGAGGGCTGTCCCCAAACAAAGTCCACGGGGAAGCGCCCGATCCGGCCTCCTGTGGGCTCGGCGCCCCTCCTGTCACTCCCCTACCGGCCACTGTGTCATTGTCTCCTTCCTGGGCCACATCTGCTTGACTCTCCAGAATGATATCCTCCCAAGGGACCTGCCAGTGATGGGGAGGGAGACCCGGAACCGTGGGCTGCGGACCTAGTGCAGGCACATGGCGGGAGTGGGAGTGTGGCAGACGTGGCCCCAGGGTGGGGACCACATGTGGGGCCCCTCATCAGGAGCCCAGCGGAGGCTGCCCTGCCCTATCCACGGGTCTCTGCCTTCGTGCGGCACCTGATCCCCAAGGCCGGTGGGTCCCTGTGGGGCCCCCTCCCTGTGTCACGGCCAGTGGCCCAGACAGGAGCCTGAGGTGTCCAAGCCCCACCGAGGTGTGTGACCGAGCCCCCAGAAGTCGCTTCCCAGGGGAGCAGCGGGTGGCCGTCCGTGCCCCAGGGGGCTCGGCAAGAGCAGAGTGCCCCCAGGGCACACGCAGAGTCCTGAGCGGCAAGCATGTGGTGAGTCCTCAGTTCAGTGAGCGTCCCCTCCCAGTCCGGGCTGGGGGCCCTGGCTGGCCCAGAGGAAGCCAGGACGGGCACCTGAGGCCGGGGTCACCCACGCCCACCCGGTCAGCAAAGCCGGTGCAGGTCTGGACCGACGGCTCTCGAGGCCACCCGTGCCCTCTCCTCCAGGCGGCCCCCTGTGGATGCACAGGGAGCAGACCCTCTAGGCTCCCGCAGGCCCACCCAGGGCCAGGACCCCGGCGCCTGCCTTGGCAGTGCCTGCCCTCAGAGGGACCCACAGCAGAGGCCGGGTGACACCCAGTTACTTCCAGTGTTATCGCTGACCCCGTTTCTCTGTCTGAAAAAGGAGCTTCTTAGGGCGGAGGGAGGAGGAGTCACAGGCGTTCTGCGTGTCCTTTCCCATCCTTTGATAAATCCACGTGCTATATGACGAGATAATGACACGATTAGTTTGTAAAAGCCCGAGAGCTCTAGCAGAGGCTTCCTGGAATACCGAGCTGTCGAGAGAGGCCTGTCTGTGCCGACGATGGCAGCCCGGACCTGCGGGCACGGGTCTCCTGGTCACCCGAGGAGAGCCCTTACCTTGCAGGGCACAAATCAGCACCCAGTGGGGGTGGAGGCCCCTCACGTGTGACCAAGTACGACCAGGGATGCCCAGGGATCACTCTGGCTGGCCAGAGACCTGGCGGTCCGAATGCCCTGCCCACTCCCTCCGTGTGAGGACTTCCCCCAGCTCAGGACCGCCCCAAGAGTTCCCTACACCCCCACGACCCCCCACTCTCTGTGAAACCCTTGAGTCTCTCTCCTTGCCCTCACCTGCTTTCCTGAAAAAAACCCAGACTGTTTGGGGATGTGTAAGAATCAGGGTGGGGAGGGGGGGAAGTGAGGAGGGGGAGGAAGTGAGTGCAGGGGGGTGGGGAGGAAGTGAGCGCAGGGGGGTGGGGAGGAAGTGAGGAGGGGGAGGAAGTGAGTGCAGGGGGGTGGGGAGGAAGTGAGGAGGGGGAGGAAGTGAGCACAGGGGGGTGGGGGGGAAGTGAGCAGGGGGAGGAAGTGAGTGCAGGGGGGTGGGGAGGAAGTGAGCAGGGGGAGGAAGCAAGCGCAGGGGGGTGGGGAGGAAGTGAGTGCAGGGGGGTGGGGAGGAAGTGAGGAGGGGGAGGAAGTGAGCGCAGGGGGGTGGGGAGGAAGTGAGTGCAGGGGGGTGGGGAGGAAGTGAGCAGGGGGAGGAAGCACCCAGGTCTCACGTGAGCCATGCCCCTGGGCCAGAAGGGTCAGGAGCAGGGAGCTGATAAACACCCACACTGGGTGTGGGGAGACTGTGTTACTGGATTTGCATTTTCAAAGAAGGGCCTCGAGAGGCCCTGCCAAGGTGGAATTAGGGACCGGGGGCGGGGGGCCAGAGGGCAGCCCCTGCCAGCGGGCCCCATACGGACCCGGATGGGCCTGAGCCCCAGTGTGTGCCAGACAGGGACCATCCCGCCACCGGGAAAGGCTGTCTCTCAGGCGCCATGTGGTCTCCTCGGCCCCCGCCCCCCGGGAGCCATCGAGGCCCCAAAGAGGCACCAGGCCAAGGCCCCCATTTCCAAAATGAGTCGGGCCCCAATTCAGAAGGACTCTCCCTGGCAACCTCCTTAAGCCTCGACTGCCTAAAGCGAAACTTACAGAAAAGGTGACACAGGACAGACCCCGACAGACCACTGTCAGCTGCCACACGGCCGTCAGCACACAGAATTCCTGACCAGGAATTCCCTGACCTGGGATTCCCTGTTAGTGATGTTCCTGCGACAGAAGCAGGTGTGTCTGTGAGCAGGCTCTGTGGAAGAGCTGCACTTACACTTGAATCAGAGACCAGGGATGGCGTGCAGAGTGGGGCAAGGTGGGGGCCGGCAGGACGCCTGTGTCTGGGAATCTGGACAGGCCGCAGGGAAGCCAGAGCTCACCCAGACCCCTGTCCCCCAGTCCTCCACATGCTGCTGGCTTCTGTCACTCTTCCTGGGGGCCGCATGAGCCCCTCCTCTGGCCCCATCTCCCCCGGAACCTCTGGCCTGGAGGTGAGCGGCCTCCCAGAGACCCTGTCTGAGAAACGCCAGCCCCTCCTCCCGCCCACCTGCCCCTGGGCCCCCGCTCCGAGAGGGGGGAGAGCCCACCGGTGTGACCCCAAGTGCCCCAGCACACTCCCGGGCTCTGTCCTGACTCCTGGAACTCCACGTCGGTGTCCCTGAAGGGGCCAGGGCCTGCCCAGCTGGCACCCCGGTGTCCTGAGCTGGCCTCCCCGTGCTGCTGGGGTGCGGTGTGAGTCCAGGCCCCCGAAACAGGGGGAACCGGTGTCCTCCTCGGGGACACCCTGCAGCCACAAACCCAGAAGAGGCGGCTATTCTTTGCAAAATAACAGGGCTGGCGTGTCCCGAAGCCTTGGAACCCAGAGCGTTCCCTGGAGGATTCCCTATTTGCGTGCAGGGGCAGGGACACAGGCCTGCGGGCCTGTGTGGGGGCTGCTCGCCCCGCCAAGCCCCTTGGCTCCCAGAAGTGCCCGCCCACGAAAGGCAGGATCTTGTTCAGGGTTCTTGCCTTAACCTCTTCCGCTAAAGGCGCAGCGCCAGCCCCTCTGGGTGCAGTGGAGTCTGCAGGGGACACACTGTGTTCCAAGTGGAATTGAGAACCGGGCTCTGGGCCCCTGAGGGACACCACAGGCCCTGTAGGGGGATAGGGCTCCTGGGGGCGGGCGCATCACAGGGAAGCTTCTGGAAGCCACTCTGGCTCTCCCTGAGCCCCTGCTCAGTGTCCCTGCTATTCACTCCCACGTCTCCCGGATCTTGACACCTGGGCCCAGGCCAGCGAAAGCTCTAGGTGCTGAAGCCCCGGGGATGGTCGCTGGGCCCACCGACGGGACGCCGGGGCCCAGGGTCCAGACCGAGACCCCATTTCTGTGCCAGAACCCTCAAGGGACCTGGCCACACAAGCATAAAGCGGGATCCTGCTCAGACCTCATAGGCGGCCAGGAGCCCAGCTGGGGATGGGGGCTGAGCCAAGGAAACCACGAGGAGGCCGTGGGAGGCACCTTACCGGATGCCACCAGACTCTCAGCGACAACGCGGAGACGGCGAACAAAAGGCGCAGACAGAAGAGAACGACAAGAGACACGCTCCTTGCCCCTCTGAGGCTTCCAGGCAGACCCTGTGGGATGCGGCGGGCAGAGGCACCGAGGCTGGCCCTTTCCAGAACACTTCACGCGGCTTGCCTCCCTGCTCTCCACCTTCTACCAGGGCCCAGAGCCCACCTGGAGGCTCCGGCCCCGGGCATCAGGGTCTAGAGGTGCATCGCCCTGGCTGCTGCCCCTGGGGGAACAAAGGCACTCGTCCCCGCTGAGGGCCGCTCCAGGCGGTGAGAGCCTCCCGGGGCCACTCGTCCCCGCTGAGGGCCGCTCCAGGCGGTGAGAGCCTTCCGGGCGGACAAAGCAGGCTTTCTGAGCTGCGCATTCCCGAGAAACACTGGGGCAGCCAGGAATCCCACCCTCCACAGGACACAGCCCCAGTGAGAGAGCTGGCATGACCTGGGCTGTGTGAGCAGGATACGGCTCAGGTCCCAGATCCCGTAGCCTGAGGCCACTGGCCCCGACAGGTCCCCCGGGGCCAGGTTGTCCAGGCCCTGAGGCCAGGCCATCGTGTGTTCCCAGTCAGAAGACCAAACTGAGTTCTCTCCAATGGAAAAACACGAGCAGAGCACCAAGCTGTGTCTTGTCTGTGTCCCCGAACATCCCGGGGCCACGGACCTGTCCTGCACTGTCCCGCAGCAAGGTTGCCTTGGGAGCCCCAGCCTCTGACCTGGGGAGCTGCTGCCCAGCTGGTGGGTCAGGCTTAGGGGCAGCCAGCACACGGGGGCCAGGCTGGACGGGGCTTGGGGGCCGGGAGGGACGGGGCTGGGGGGGCCGGGAGGGACGGGGCTAGGGGGGCCGGGAAGGACGGGGCTGGGGGCTGGGCAGCCAGCACAGGGGGGCCAGGACAGGCTGTGTGCTCTCCAAAAGGTGACCTTGTGGGGCAGAAGCCTTTCCAGTAAGGGAGACTGAGGAAGGCAGGGCATCTTCAAACCCCACCTACCCCTTGAGGACCTCTGGGTGGCTCTCCCCAGCCCCTTAACAGCGGGACATTCTCCTCTCACCACGAAGCCAGGGATTTCGGGGGGACCCGCTTCCCTCAGAGAGTTTCATAGAAGCCATAGAAGCCACAGCTCACCAGGAGTGTGAAGCGGACCACGTCTGCATGTGGATCTCAGAAAATGAAGGCTGTGGGGGCCAAGGGGCAGCCCCAAAGGGCACCACGGCACCCCCCAATCCCGAAAGAGGGCCTCAGAACCAAGGAGAGCAGAGTGGCGTGGGGGGGGTGGCCCCCGGGCACCAGCAGGGACAGAGGAGGGGGCTCGGCCCACCCGGGCCCTCTGGGGTCTCCGAGACGGCCGCCCAGGCCCCTAGCCCGTGGCTCACCGTCTGGGCCGCGGGCTCTCTAAGACCTGTCCCAAGATGCTCGGCCCACAAGTCCCAGCCACGACACGGGAAGCTCCGAAGCCCTGAGTGTGCGGGTGCCGCGTTTCCCACCCTTTACACTCCGGTCTTGGTGGGCTGAGCCGGAGGGAGACTTGAGGCTCCCGGACAGATGTCCCCGGGCAGGTGGCGCCCCACGGGTTGGATGAGGACACGGTGGAAACTTCCAGCCGCTCAGTCACCCAGCGCCTGGCCCCACAAGTGCCCGGCCAGGGGTCTCTGTCAGCGCCTGCAGGCAGCCTGAGGGCAAGCGGAGGGGGCTGAGAGGCGGCCCCGAGAAACGAACGGCCGCATCCTAACCCCCAGAACTGTGAACGTGACCTTGTTTGGAGAAAGGGTCTTTGCGGGCGTCATCAAGCTGAAGATACCAAGGCGAGGTCTGATTTGCCTGGCGGCCCTGAACCCAATGACAAGTGCTCTTGGAAGCAGACACACAGACATGGGGGAGGCCACGTGATGACAGAGCCACAGCCCTGGAACCCCGGGAGCTGGAAGAGGCAGGAAGGACCCTCCCCAAGACCCTCCGGAGGGAGCGAGATCCCCCGGCCCCCGGCCCCAAGCCTCTGGCCCCAGCACTGAGAGAGGATAAACTTCTGTGTGTTAAGTCACCGTTTTGTGGCTCTTTGTCACAGCCACCTCGGAGCGCTCAGGGGACCAGAGAGACCAGAGGAGGAGCGTCCCCCACAGATAACAGTGCGTGGAGGAGAGAAGCCAGGGGCCGTGGCCCAGAGGGCCCAGAGGATCAGGCGGGGCCGGGTTCCAAAGGCCCCTGGAGGACAGGCTCCCAGTACAGGACAGCCATATGACACCTGCCTGCTGGGATCCCTGCTCTGGCCTCAAGTTGCAGGCACTGGGCACAGGAAGAGGCGGCTCACACAGCCTGTTGCTTTAGGAAAGGCTTAAAGCCCACGCTGGGGCAGTGGCCAGTGGGGGTGGGGGTGGGGGGGTGGCGGGTCCTACACAGCCCTGCTGCAGGGGCGAGGCGGCCAGGTCCCGGCCTCGGTGGGAGCCAGAGTCACTCCACACCGCAGGCAGACCTGAGGAGCTGCCCATGGATACAAAAACTGTCCTTCACAATCCTAAACAAAACATTAACCAACGGAATCCCGTCAGAGATAAAAAGGATCAACACTTTGCAGTCAAGTTGGGGCGGGGCCGGGAATGTGGCTAAATGTGAGGGTCACACTTAAGCCACCGTCATAAACGCAGGGAGAGCATCTGACGGAAGTCAGCATGTACGCATCATGCGAATTCTTAGTAAATCGAAAAAAGAGGAAAACTCCTTAATCTGAGAAAAAGGGCCACCTGCAAAAAAACTGAAAGAAGCCGCCACACTTGAAATATTGAAAGCGTTTGTTTTTAAGTTGGGGCAAGTACTGTATTCCCCATGTCAGTACAGAAAGACAAGAAAAGGAAATGAAGATATAAAAATTGTTAGGGAAAAAAACTCATCATCTGCAGCTTCTAGGGTTGTGCACACGCCAAACCCAAAGGGATCCCAGGACGATTATTAGAACCAGTAAGTGAGTCTAGTGGTGTTTCTGGATACGTGGTCAACACACAAAAGGCAATTTCATTTCTGCGTAACAGCAAAGACGCACAGTAAAAAGCATTTAGAAATGCAACATTTAAAATATGAAGAAATACAAGTTCCTAGGAACACTGCTCACAGAGGACGCACAGACAGTCAACACAGAAAACTCGGCCACTGAAGGAAACGAAAGGCCTAAATGATGATGTTATGAACATGGGTTGGAATCTACGTACAGAAAGATGTCAACTGTCCTTAAATTCGACCACAGGCTTAACTTAATCTGGATAAAAACTCCGACAGCTTTTGTGTCTAGTGTCTAGACGCACTGAGCTGACATATGTGGGAGAAGGGCTGTGAATACACAGCGATCTTAAAAGAAAGACAAGATTTGCTCCGTGGGCATGGAGACTCGAGAGAAAGGTCTGGAAGCAAAGACAGCACCAACGGGACAGAACCACCAACGGGAGGGACGCCAGAGCCCAAACACATGCGCACACGTGTGTGACAAGGTGGCCCTGCAGAAAAAAGGGAGGAGCATATTTTCAGTAAATGGCAGACGCAGGGGAGACGGGGCGTCGACACCACCCTTCAGGCGCTCCGAGGACTAACGTAGGAGAGGCAAAATCCTCAGGAAGGTGAGGGCTGAGGGTATCTGACGTCCCGGGGATAGAGAAAGACCCACTGCACAAGCCTCGAAGATCGCTGCCCTTAAAGGAAACCATTGTAGGATGGCAGCAGGCTGAAACCAAGAACTTTTGTTCATCAACAAATATCACCGATGGAGAGAAAAGGGAAGCCACGGGGTAGGAGAAGATACAAATACGGGCTTGTCTCCAGAACCCGTAAAGGACCCTACAACTCGATGAGAAAAAGGCAGCAAGTCCAGAGAAGCAGGCAGGGGCCCCTGCCGGGCTGGAAGGCCCAGGGGGGCAGGGCCTGCAGGGTGTCAGGAGAACGGAGCCTCAGACCCCGAGGACGCGGGGGACAGCTGACCAAGCGGCAGGAATCAGAACCGGGGCGCAGCGGGCGGCGCGGCCGAGGGGGGGCCGTCCACCCACAGACGTGCGACCTGCTGCCACGGGAAGGGTGCAGTGAGTCCCGAGGGAGCAGGCCAGGGGCCGTCAAAGGCCGAGGGGCACAGGGCCAGGGGCCCCAGGGGCTGCCACAACTGGTCCTCCGAAGCACCGAGAAGAGGGGCCACCCTCGAGCGTCTCCCACCCACCAGCTCCCGCCCCTCAAGCCAGGGGCACTTCCCCAGCTGGCTGGACCGTGGGACACAGCCACACGACAAAGAACCAGGCTCCCCTGTTCCCTCGAGGGACAGGCAAACGTTCTGGAGAGACCCCACACAGAGACAGGGGAGCCTCGTGCCAGTCACTCAACCCAGACTCAACTAAGCAGGGCAGCCTCGGGTGGTCCTGTCTGGCCAGCAGACCCCTAGCCGAGGTCCGGGGATGGGGACCACTGTCCGTGCCAAGCCCTGCTGGCTGGCAGAGTCATGAGCAAAAGCAAACGGGGTCACCGTCTTAAAGCCCTGGTTTGGGGACAGTCTGTCCTACGGCATTAAATGACTGGAGCGGGGTCGAGGGTCAGTGAGTGCACGAAGCACGTACACCTGGATGGAGAAGGAGGGTGCGGGCGGGCTTTCTACAGACAGCTTGTGACGCAGGGCCGCAGGCACACTCGAGGAGCACCTCACTCAACCTGACTTAACGTCGGTTCTGGGCCCAGACCCACACCTGCACCGCACGCCCCACCCCCCCGCTCACCCGGCGCCCCCCCCACCCCCGCCCCATGCAGGTGAGACAGCGGGGCGTGTGGGGACTGCACGGGGTCACCCGGGGGCGCCGGCTGCTGGGTGTTGTCCCCACTGCGGTGGGGCTTCCCAGGTAAAGGCCACCTGGCAGGTGCTCAGCAGACATGCAATCACACAGGTGTGACAGGGAGAGGTCTGGGGAAACGTGGCTCAGGGCAGGAGGTCACACGGAGCCCACGCGGGGGCACTGCACTTATGCCAAGAGAACCAGAGACACAGGCACCCTGGGGACATGCTGGAGACCCGCAGGGACACGTGGGGACACACGGGGACACACGCTGGGGACACATGGGTGCGCCCCACCACAGAGGCAGCAGGAGGAGTGGAAGAGGCTCCAGGTGGTTTTAACATCTAGGCTTCAGCAAAGGTAAGAACCCATCATTCCTCACCACAAACCTAATTAAAAACAAGAAAAAGTCGGTGTGCACGTGCTCCTCCCAGGACCGGCTGGCAGGTCCCGCTGCTGAGAGAAGCGAGGGCTGGGGGCGAGGGCGGGGAAGGCAGAAGACTGTCACTGCCTTACTCTCCGTGCAAGACTTTGGACTCTTCACCAAAGAAGGTCCTGTGCTTGGACGCTAAATTACACCTCCCGGCTGACGGCCGTCCTGTGCTATTGCACAGTTCCAGGGAACAAGGAGCCTGGGAACAGACCGACACCCCACATCAGATGGGAGCTGGGGAGGAGGGAGGGGCAGCCCCCCCACAGGCCGCTCCTGGGGCTCACACAGGGCCGCACCCTCACCCGAGGCCCCAGCAGGGCCAACCCCGCACCCCGCGCTCTCCGCTGCCGCAAACGGTCCCCCTGAAGACGCACTGCACCGCCGAGGGCAGACACCAGGCTCCGTCCCCACCCGGAAAGGCTGGAGACCACGTCTGAGCCCAGGTGCAGGTGCAGGTGCGCTCCATCCCCCCACCCCCTCGAGGCAAGGCTGCTGCTTACACGCAGGGGAGTGTCTGCCAGGTCCAGGGTCTGAGGGCTCAGGGGCACACGCCCCGCCCCCACCGCCCTGCAGCCGAGCCCCTCCGAGCCCACAGAGGACCTGACGCTTCAAGGTGCAGCAGGGCCCTTGCCTCGTGGTCCCAAGATCCCCAGACGTGCTCCTCCTGCCTCACCAGCAACATCACCAGCTATAAATAGGCCTGGCTTCCAGGCAGCGCAGCCTCTCCCAGAGGAAGCTTTTCATTCTCAGTCTCTCCTGCCGGGAGCACTCTGCCGCCCTGAGGACCGTCTGGCTGCAAAAAGCCTTCTCTGCATCCTCAAGCAGTGACGAGTGATTTAATTTTCTTTCAATTCTCCCGTGATTTACACATTTTCCACCATGAGTATTTATAACCTCCTATACGGTTTTACCACAGTTATTGACTGAGACCTCAAAGGATTCGGGAAGAGGGCCAAACAGCACCAGGGAGATAAGAATACAGCCAAGAGAGCTTCCCATGATCTCCATCACTTCATCCTTCCGGACTCACGGAGAGGGATTTTCTAATGTAGCACTTAAGTTATGGTACCTTTCTGACTCACGGAACCCTCTGGAAATCGGGAAAGCGGCAGACCCTTCCCCCAGGAGAATGCACATACCCTCCTACCGCAGGCGATTTGCAGACAAATTCACCAGCACCGCTCCCCCCAGAACCCTCGAGGAGCCCTGTGATTTGGACCATGTGACGGGAACAGTGGCTGGTACCAGAGACGGGGTCACAGAATCCAGCTTAATTAAGGCCTCGGTCAAGCCGCTGTCTCGCTGTCCCACCCCCATTTCCTGCCTGTTCCAAGCTCTCTCCCCATCACTCCAAGCCCCTGTGGTCCCAGGGCTCTCAGGATCCAGGTTGGCCTTTACCAATCACCTCCTAGGAGTGCGGGGCTGCCCTGGATTGTGCAGAGCTCCCCCCGCCCCCCCACCTCCATTGGGTCCTCCCTGAGAGGCTGGCCATGGGGAGTCAGGACAGGCCTGCAGAGTGGGACATAGGAGCTGGGTCCTTTATCCAGCGTCCCCGAGACCCTGCCGAGACCCTGCCGGTATCCAAAAAATGCCAGGTAAAGTAACCACTAAATACGCAGATAGATGGCCACACTGTCAGCTTACCCTAAACGGTGTCTCATCTTCAGAGACACCAAACGCCTGTCGAAATAGTCATGAGCAGAGTGGCAGGAATGGATTTTCTCCCCAGCTCATTTCAAGGCTGCGTTTGCGTAACTGAAACCGCAGAATAAAGGGTTTCTCTGGTCCTGCTGCACAGGTGGGGCACTGCTCCCCAGAGGTGTGTGAGCAAACCTGCTGGCAGCCGATCTCTTCATCCTGACTGCCGGGTTCTGTGCTCACAGGCGATAAGAGAACGTGACACCCTCCGGGGAGGCTGCTGGAGTCGCACACTGTGCGGCTGACACTGTCACCTGGCGTGATAATGGTGACGCAAATGCGGCCGGAGAGGGGCCTGGGACCCCGAGGGGGCGGCGCGGTCTCTGCCAAGGGACCACGCTCACTCTGGGCCCTCTGCGTGGCCCCGGGTCTCCCGGAATTGGGGCTGCAGGGCACTGGCTTCATTTCACACCCTCTACGCCCTAATCCCCTTCGGTCTTGCCACCCCAGGCCTGGGCGTCCGCGTAGCGGGACGTGGGGAGGCAGCAGCGGCGGCGGCGGCGGGGAAAGGGGCTGCCGGGAGGGGGGGGGGCGGCTTCGTCGCGTGAAGCGCTGCCGCCCAGACAGGCCCAGCGCCTCATCCGGGGCCCACGCACCAACCACCTGTCCCTTGCAGCGGGGTCGCCCCCGCCCGCGCCCCTCGAGCCCCCGGACCCACACCCCCGACGCAGCCCCCGGGGGCCTCAGCGCGCAGCACCGACCGCCAGGCAGCCCAGGGCCGGGGATGGGGGCGCACGGACGCAGGGGGCCGCAGCCAGGAGGAGGCGCGGCGGGCGCAGGTGGCAGGCGCGGCGGGCCCGGGCGGGGTGGGTGGTCCTGCGTCCAGCGCCCCGGACCGAGCTCTGCGGACGCTTACCTCGGAGATGCGGCCACTGCAGCGGGCGCCTCCGCGACTCGGCCGCGCGCGACCGGGTGTCCGGCGAGCGCCCGCGCCCCCGCCGCCCCGGGCCCGCCAGCCCCGCCCCGCGCGCCCCGACGGCCCGCCCCCGGCCCGCCCCGCCCCGCGCGCTCATTGGCCCGCCCCGCCCCGCGCGCTCATTGGCCCGCCCCCGGCCCACCCCGCCCCGCGCGCTCATTGGCCCGCCCCCGGCCCTGCCACACCCCCGGCCCCTCCCGGCCCGGGGAGCGCGCGGGGCGCACGGAGGCCGGCGGCGGCGCGGCTCTGCCTTACAAGGCCGGCGCGGCGCAGGGGCGTGGGAACCCCGCAGGGGAGGCGAGCCGGGGACGGTGGGCTAGGGGCGGCCGCACCTGGCCCTCCGGGACCTCGGGAGGCCCGCCCGCATCCCCGCGGCCGACAGCACGCGAGCGGACGGGCCTGCGGGGAGGGGCGGGGGGACGGCGGGGCCCTGCCCTCTCCGCGGAGACTCGGGCCGACGAGGAGGCCCAATGTGGAGTGGGGTCGGGGTCGGGGGTGCGGGCTGGGACCTCGCGGAGGGGGCGCAGGGAGGGCCGGCGGGGAACGGGCCTCGTCCGGGAGATTGGGAGCAGCCGGAACGTGCAGCCGCGCCTGGGTGCGGTCAGGCTGTGCTGGGCCCCGGTGCAGCCGGAGCCGCCCTCCCAGGGACAAGCAGCGGCTGCATCCCCAGCGCAGCCTGGAGAGACCCTGTTCTTCCTGCGCTCGAGGTGGGCCCGTCCTGCCTACCTGCGCACGCAGATCCGGAAATCTTCCAATGTCTCCTTCTCTTTTCTGGGTGAGGCCCGCTGCCCTTCCCCTCCAGGCTGGCCCCACTTGCTTAGTGCTGGGGCTTGGGGTGCAAGGGCCTCCCTGTCTGTCCTGCAGGACACCCTCCAGTGGAGAAGGCCGGTCGGGGGACGGGGTGTGACCCTTCTTCCAGTTTCATTGCTGTGGCTCCCTTGGACCTCGCCAAGGAACCACTACCCCAGGTTCTGCCCTCCCCTCCTGGCTACAGAACCCCCGCCCACATGCCCACCCAGTCTCTGTCCTTGGTCCATCTGGCACCAGACCCCCGCCCCCACCCAGGCTCTGTCCTTAACTCTCCCAGCTGCAGAGACCCCCCCCCCCACACACACACACATACACCCCCTCCAGACTCTGCCCTTCTCTCAGAGCCCCATGAATCACAAGCACCAGACTCTGCAGGTGGGATGCAGCTTTGGGGCTCACCTCAGAGATTCCGGCCTGCCCAGAGCCTACACAGGCAGCTCACGAACCAGAGAGGGGGCGGTGGTGCAGGCTCTGCCGCAGTCCGCTAGGCCACGGTGGGGAGGACGTGCTTTTCCTGACATTTCGGGAGCCAGGGACAGGCAGCCCTAGGGGCTCAGCCCCACCCCAGCCCCACAGAGGTCCTGGGTTCCACATGCTTCCTGTCAACCCTCTAGTTTCTACTTCCGCTTCAAACTGGTGGAAGATGGGCGACCGTCTAGAGGTCTGTTCGTTGAGACTCAGGGTTCTGTTGGTTCCGGTCGGAGCTGGACAGCGTCTTCGCCTCATCCCACTCAGGCCTCAGCACTGCTTTCTCCTGGACATCACTACTAACGATGCAAGAGGAAGAAAGAAAAACATTGCACACTATGTTCCCACTGTCGTATCGGCCAAAGGTGACCATTGAATCCATTTTGCAAGACCTGTTAGAGCTCTGACATAGACACAGGGTAATCTGCCAACGGAGGTGGGCACCAGGTTTCAGGAGCATAAATATTCAAGGAGCATTTTCCCTGGGAAGGAGAGGCAAGGCCTCGGGAGATGGGGACACCCTCAGGGCAGGGCGCTGGGGGAGCCCTCAGGGCCAGATGGGCAGAGTCAGGGCCCGCGGAGGTCCTGCCCCCACATTCCAGGCGGGCTGGCGCCCTGCTTCTGGAGGGTGGAGACAGCATCACTGTCAGGACCAGCTATACATACGGGGCCTGGTCAGAATTCAAACTGGGGGCCCCTTGTGCAAAAATCGGTAGCACCCCCAGGATGGCAACAACGGAGTATTGAACAGAGCTCAGGGTCCCCCTCGGGGTCCTCGGCACACACAGCCCTGACTGCAGTCCTGCTGCCAGGCAAGTCTTGGGACTCGGGACACACAGAGGCATAGGGCAGGGCTGGCGCCCACAGCCCGTGCGTGTGATGCTTACTTCAGAAACTTGCTTTTTCATCTTTATTTTTAAATGCAAACTTATTTATTTTGAGAGAGAGAGAGAGAGAGAGGTGGGAAGGGGCAGAGAGACAGGGGGGTGGAGACAGAGAAGCCCAAGCAGGCCCCGCACGGTCAGCGCAGAGCCCGACACGGGGCTCGATCTCATGAATTGTGACATCATGACCTGAGCCAAAATTAACAGTTGGATGCTCAACCGACTGAGCCACCCAGGGAGCCCCAAACTTGCTTTTTTAGCTTATGAATTTATCCTTGCAATCCTAAAACTGGGCCTGGAGTGTGCACCAGAGGAGGCGTGTGAACGAGGTGGCTCTCTGGCTGCCCCTCTGGGAGGACGCGGTGCATCACCAAGTTATCGGGTGATGAAAACAGAAACAATCTGCCACCACTGAGATCCAAGCCCCAAGGAGCTGCTCCCACAAGTGCATGAAAACCTGTCAGAAGGCAGCCGTGGGACAGAGAGGTGCCGAAGCCTCCACGTGGTAACAAAATCTGTCCCTTAGTACGGTCCAGATCTGCCCCCGGTTAATCTAAGCCAGCGTTCCTCCGCGGCCTTCCGTGCACAGGACCGCGTGCGCACCTCCTGGCTAGCGCAGCCATGCCCTCCGCTCTGACACAGTGCTCCCCTCAAGAGTTCCGGGATGGGGTTCATCCCAGCGCCTCTCCACCTCCCGGGGAGACAGCAGCTGAGCCTTTTAAGGTCCAGCAGACTCTGCTTCCGTGAGTGCGTTTTCTGCTTTTGCAGAGGAAAACGGGCCTTTGTGCAGCAGCACGTACCGTCTGTCCCATTGTTACAGAACAGGTTTTCGCGTCCAGATGAGGCGGAGTCACAGGAATTAGGTGTGCTCTCTCACACGGAGCAAAGGCAGCAAAGCACAGGACCCCTGAGCGGCAGGGTCCCCAGCAAGCGCCTGGGTATAGCCTCCAAGCGCCATGCAGGGTGACCGAACTCAAAGACGGAGTACCAAAGTAGACGGACCCAGAGCCCCGCAGGAGCCCCGTGAGAATGCAGCTGGGTCCGGCCGGCGTGTGCGGCGAGTGCGGAGGCCGAGCTCAAGACTCCGCATCCGTGGGGTGCCGACTGAGGCAACAGGGGAAGGAGACAACTTAGTGGGGGACCATTAGCCCCACCCAAGGCACAAAGATCAAACTCTTTAACTGCATCTCGGAATGAATTTCGAGAATATTCACAAAGATACAGAAACAGCACCCCGTAAGGTGAACATAATGATTCCACGCAGCACTACCAGGGGTGCAAACCAGCAGGAAAATCAGATCCATGTGACAAGACCAGTCATCTGGGACAGACCCAGGACTGACACGAGGTATCAGCACAGCTAACTGCATTCCACAGGGCCTGAAAGTTAAGTTGAGACATGGGAGTCACAGCAGCACCACAGACTGAACTAGCAGGACTGAAAAACTACAGCGTGTGACATGGAAAATACCCTGGACAGGCCAATGGCAGATTAGACACGGAACAAATGTAGCAACAGAAGCTACCCAAAGTGAAACAGGAAGAAGAGAATTAGAAAACCCGGATCGTCCGTGATCTGTGGGACAGCTTCAGGCAGCCTACCGTGTGCTTGATCGGGGTCCCCCCAAAAGCAGAGAGAATACTTGGGACAAGGGTGCGGAAAAGGTGTTAGAAAGATAACGGCCAAATATTTCCAAGTTCGACGTAAACTATAACCCACAGACGCAAGAGGCTGGATGCTCCCCAGCCATGAGGACCACGAGGGAAACGCTGCTGGCGGTGAGCAGGAAGGGGCGGGAACAGCCGGGAGGCCGGCACAGCGTGAAGGGGCAGGGGAACAGAGGGGCGGCACGCCGAGGGTCCCCGGGTGGCAAGTGCGCTGAGGTGAGGCAGGGCAGCCCAAGCTCCGTTTCTAGAAAAGGTCCACGAGCCCCGGGAGAACACACACCTCCCAACAAGTGAGCCGGGGTCCGCAGCCGTCCCGCGAATCAGGCTCGTTACTTGTGTCGTCCAAATCTGTGTCTTTATGAAAACCTGGTGAGCCGACAGGAAGCGCGAGAGGGTCAGGGAGAATGTCGCACCTGTTCCCGTGGCTCCCGTCCATGTTTGCTTCGCACACTTCTCTCCTTTCTGTCTTCTCCAGTCACAGCACTGTGGGTTTGGTGGTAGTAAGCACAGTTCTCTGTCATCTACAAACGTGGTTTTACTTTTTCCTCCGTGTAGCACTTCTGGGTGACTCCAGGTCGACAGCTATTTTCTGTCTGCTTTGTGGAAGTTATTTCCTCCCTCTGTCCTTACAGCCAGAAGGTCTGCTGTCCATCTGCTCTTCCTCTGTCGGCGATCTTTCCTCCGGCTGTTCTTGAGGTCAGAGTGTCTCCGGTGCCCCGTGCTTCCGTACGGGAGGTCGAGGTGTAGATCTCCTCACCTGTGCAGCTGGTTGGACAAGAAGCCACCGGCACGGGTTTTGTGAGTCCTGGGCGACCTGCCACTACAGTAAGTCCCTTCTCGAGGGCTTTGTGGACGCGTCTGAGGCCCACCTGCCCTCCACGCCCGCCAGCCCTCCCTCCACGTGGCCCTCACGGCTGCATCCACGTTCTGGCAACTTCCTCAGATTACTTTCCAGTTCAAGAACTCTCTCTTTGGCTATGTTTAATCTGGTGTTTAATTTATCCAAGTTTTTAACAAGTACATTTTTTATTTCTAAAAATTCTTTTCAGCCTTTAAAAAAAATTTCTTTTACGTTTATTTATTTTTGAGACAGAGAGAGACAGAGCATGAAGGGGGAGGGTCAGAGAGAGAGGGAGACACAGAATCGGAAGCAGGCTCCAGGCTCCCAGCTGTCAGCACAGAGCCCGACGCGGGGCTCCAACTCACGAGCTGTGAGATGGTGACCTGAGCCGCAGTCAGTCGCCCAACCGACTGAGCCACCCACGCGCCCCAACATTAAAAGATTCTGTGCATCCTCCTTAATATCCTGTATGTCTAGTCCTTGAGGTTGCTGGGGGTCTGAATTCTCTTTTCCTGTGTCTTGGCTCTCTCGTGCGTGATGGTTTGTGATCTTTGGTTGTGAGCTTATCTGGACTGATCTCAAGCTCTGAAAATCTAGCTTCTTGGGCCAGTTTAGCTCAGTTTATTTCTGCCTGAGACTGGATTCATCCGGGATCCTTGCCCCCAGCTCTGTTCCTGGCTTCTGGATCAAGGCCTGGTTTCAAAGGAGCCCCTGGTCCTGGACCACCTACCTATCAGCTCACTTTTGTTCTCCAGTTTTGGGGGGATTTTCTCACTTTGTATGAATCCAGGATGCAATGAAATTACATTTTCATGAGAGCACAAATTATCTTGTGGTGAAAAGTTCACCATAAAGCCAGAAGCCCTGGGGCTCCTGGGGGGGCTCAGTGGGTTAAGCGTCTGACTCTTGGTTTTGGCTCAGGTCATGATCTCACTGTTTGTGAGTTCAAGACCCATATCAGGCTCTGTGCTGGTGGCATGGGGCCTGCTTGGGACTCTCTCTCTCTCTCTCTCTCTCTCTCTCTCTCTCCTTCTCTCTGCCCCTCCCTTGCTCACTGTCTTTCTCTTTCAAAATAAATAAACTTAAAAAAAAAAAAAAAAGGCCAGAATCCCCTCCTCTGTATCACACCCCTCGTCCTCACTCTGCCAGGACTCAGGCTGGGTGGGGGCAGGAGGGGCTTCGAAAAGGCCACTTGAAACCCAAGAATTTAAAGTTTACCAAGACTGATTTCAAGCTTATTGCCAATGAAATTGTTTTTTATTATTTCGTATAACTGTCTAAGAAATTCTGAAGAATTTCCCTAAAGGCTACTTAGGTTCATAACAGTTGTCAACATTCCTAAGTAACACAAGTGAAAACATCACACCAAGTCTGTCCTGAATCTTGGAGCACGATGGGGACGTGTTCGGGAAATAGCGCAAGTCAGGGTGTGCACAGGCTCCCTTCTTTCCTGGACTCTGGACGCGGACCCAGCGCTCCGCTTGGAGGAAGCCGGGCCATCGGCTGCCACCGGTGCCTGCGTAGAGGCGAGGGCTGCACTGCACCATGAACACAGCGGGAGCCCCTGCCAGCCTCAGGCCAGGCAGGCATCGTGGGAGTCGGGGTGAGCGCCTGCCCTGGACTCGGGGGCTTCCGTGGCAGCGCGGACGCAAGTCGTGCTGACAGAGATATCCAGGTTGACCCGGTCTCTCCCTAAGCATCGAGCGGGCCCTCTGCTTCCTGGCTGGATGGCGATGCCTGGCCCCAAGCCACCTCTGCTGTCTGTCCTGGGAGCTAGATGTGCTGGAGATTGCACACCTGCCCGTCCGCTGGCTTCCTGGTGGTGGTGACAGTGGCAGGCTCCGTGCCCTGGACCTGCCGCCTCCACAAGGGGACATCCAGGTGCGGCACATTCTGGCTGCTGGAGGGCAGCAGGTGCGGGAGCCTGAGTTTCTCCAGGGCCGCCTCCCGGGCCCGGATCTCTGAGGACACGGGTGTGTGGACGCCCATCTGGCCAGTGTGGGCTCCTTGGCTCCTGCAGAGCAAAAGAAAGTGCCATGAGCACCTGAGGGCGGTGAGCAGAGGGCGCGCCCAGTCCTTGGCCCCGGGTGCAGAACCGGCCCTCTGCCGGGAAGGCCAAGGACAGGTTCCTGGTGCCGTCCGTCCTGACCTCTTGCCAGGAGGGCGGCCGCTTCTGCACAGAACATCTGTGTCTGCACACACAGCCCTGCTCAGCGGGTCAGCGGGAACCCTCCTCCACCCCTCCCCCGTGCTGGGGTCCCCGTACTGGGCATCTCCTCGGACCCAGCAGCAATGCTCATGGCTCCTGGTGCAGCGGGCAGGCGTTTCCCGACCCACACCCGGGATGACTGGCGGTGCCGACGGCCTTGTCCACCAGTTGTGGGCGCGGCGCTGGCCCAGCCCACCAGCCGCGTGCGCGTCCCAGGCCCACCCGTGCCAGTCCTCAGTGATGGCAGACTCACACCTGCTCATGTGACAGGGACCGCACCCCACCACATGTGGTTTTCAGTCACATTTCCCGGAGGATGGCAGAAGGTACGCACTTGTTTGTGGGTCTTCTGGGTTCCCTGTTCCCCGAAGTGCCCAGCCATCGTGCGGCTATGCTTTTCCTGCTGGTGTCATAGAACTTTGTGTCCTGGACACCAATTCTTTGTCACCTATGTGTCACAAATATTTTCCCAATTTTTGACAGCCTCCCTTTGTATCTGGGTGTGATCTAATTTCTGTGTATCTTCCTTTAGGGACAGTGCCTTTAAGAAAACCTTGCTTAGGGGCGCCTGGGTGGCGCAGTCGGTTAAGCGTCCGACTTCAGCCAGGTCACGATCTCGCGGTCCGGGAGTTCGAGCCCCGCGTCGGGCTCTGGGCTGATGGCTCAGAGCCTGGAGCCTGTTTCTGATTCTGTGTCTCCCTCTCTCTCTGCCCCTCCCCCGTTCATGCTCTGTCTCTCTCTGTCCCAAAAATAAATAAACGTTGAAAAAAAAAAAAATTAAAAAAAAAAAAAAAAAAAGAAAACCTTGCTTAAGGACCCTCAGTCACCATGAGGACATAAGGACAGTACCAGGGGTGCCCGGGGGTGGGGGGCTCAGTCTGTGAAGCGTCGGACTCTGGGTCTCGGCTCAGGTCATAATCTCACGGTTTCCTGGGATCGAGCCCCGCGTCGGGCTCTGTGCTGACAGTGCTGAGCCTGCTTGGGATTCTCTCTCTCCCTGGCTCTCTGCCCCTCCCCTACTCTCCGTCTCTCCCAAAATAAATAAACTTAAAAAAAGAAGATAGTACCAAATATTATCTTCCAGTTTGTATAGTTGTCCCTTCACCCATTATGTCTTTAGTCCACGTGGAATTAACTTGTGTAAACGGTACAAGGTGGGGTCTGATTTCATTGGTGTTATTCCCACACGGCACCAAATGTTTCCGCGTTTATGAAACAATCTACCCACCCCTGCTCGTCAGCCGCCCCGTGCCACAAACAGTGTCCCTGTGCCCACTGACGTGCTCGCGGCCCCTGCAAGCCACCACGCCAGGCCCTGTGCTTATTTCGGCACAGACCCCACTCTGTCTTTGACTCACAAGCTTCGTGGAAGTGGCCCGGCCAGACGTCCTAAATTGCTCCTCTCCCGCTTCTTGGCGTTCTTGGTCCTTTGCAGTTCCACACACATCTCAGACGCAGGGTTTCGAGCTGGCGTCCTGCACTGGCCTCTCTAGGAGGCCTGGCACGCATGCCGTGAGCTGGGTCTGTCCGCACTCATCAGGCTCCTTAAGACGTCCCTCTGCAAGTTTTATCGTTTTCTCCATGAGTCCGGCGTGTCTTTTGTTAGATCTGTTCCTAGGGACGTCGCTTTCTAAAAGTGCTCCGAAAATGGTCTCTTTTTCACTCCCTGACGTTCCTTACTTCTGTGTGAAGAGCCTGTTTCACTTTCACTTTAAAAGGTGCATCAGCCAGGAGGGCAGCCCTGGGCTGATGGCCCCCGTACTGCAGGCAGGACTCCACTCTGCCGTAGCTTCCGTTACAATGAGCGTAGTTAGTCGATATTCCCTGGAAGGACTCCCCTTTTTTTATTGCCAAATATTTAAAAATACGCATTTTCTTTGTCTCTGGAGTGTGCCAGCTTGCTCACGACGCAGCTACAGTCTCACTTGCCGTTCCTGGACTCATCGGACCCGAGTGCGTGCGGGTTTGCAGCGCAGGGCCCTCAGCCCCACTGCCTCGCACGCTGCCCCCCGAGCGCCCCTCCCTGCCGGGGACCCCGCTCACACCGCAGACCCCAGCCCCACCTCCGGTCGCGCTCTCCGCCTGTCGTCCCGTCTTTGGGTGTCAGGTAACTTCTCCAGTTCCAGCTTCGAGCTCACGAACTCCAACTGTGACCCGCGTGCTGCAAAACCCTCAGTCAGCCGCCCCACGTCAGTGGTATTTTCTGCAGCTCTGAGTTTCATTTGGTTTCTCTTCAAATACACGTGCGATTTAAACAAGTTTTCTGTTCTCTTCAGATGTTTTTCCCTTTGCCTGTTGTTTCCCCAAACAACAACCACAGTTACTTTGCATTTGGTCCTCGAGCCCAACTCCCGACGTGTGTCTGTTTCTGTGGTGGCCTTGGCCTCCATGAGGGCGTGGCCACGTGGGATGAGCGCGGCTGGTATCTTCCCAGCTCCTGCGAGGGGAGCGCCTCTCGGCACCTGCAAACGGCTGGTCCAGAATCACTTGGTGTTGATCCTCAGCTTGAGGAGTTGGGGGATTTTCTCAGCTCCTTTCGGCTCCAAGGTTCATTCTTGTGTCCTGTGGGAGCGGAGCACGGGGTTCCTCCGGGCCCACCACTGCCATGCGCGCGTAGCCATTTGGGTCCCGGTTTTCCAGGATGACTTATCGGCCTTCCGTTCTGGCTGCGCCCTGAGCTTGGGCCTGTCTCTCCCCCGTGAGGCCACGAGAACCCGGCTCACCAGGGAGGCAGGGGCCCTTGGGACACAGGCTGCAGGTGCCCACGGGGCTCCCTGTGGGTTTTCTCTTTGCCTCCGTCCCTGGCTGAGGACCCCTTGTCCTTACCTGTCCACGGGCACCTACACCCACACGGACGGCGTGCACGTGCATGCCCCCGTGGCGTCAGTCCACTCAGGAGCCAACCTGCCACGTACCCAGAGCTGAGGCTCAGGCTCCCTGTCACTTTGCCACTTGCTTGTAGTTTAGGTTTCTTAAAATCCAGCTTTGGCCTTTCTGGAATCACGCAGAAATCAAACTCACCCTCTCAGCCTCCACCTCTTTTCTAGAAACAGGAGCCACTGACTCCTGCGGCCACGGGTGTGTTGAAAGGTCAGCCTCCACCTCTTTTCTAGAAACAGGAGCACTGGAGAATTGCACTGTGAGCTCTGACGCGACGGCGGCAGCAGGAGGCGTCATCGTGGCCAAGGGTAGGTAGTTGTTTCAAAGCTGAGTGGTGAACATGTCCTTAGGTGAGGTGGGGCCGTCTCAGAAGGACTCTGGAAGGGTCAGGCGAGTGAATAACAAAGTCACCGTGCATTTCGGCAGACAGCGTGCGGGTGGTGGAGTCTGAGCCTCCAACAGAGCACATCAGGCCTTTGGTTCCGGTCACTAGTCAAACTCTCCGTGGCCCTCGCTCTGGTGCCATCGTTAGGTTGGCCACCGCTGCACGTCAGGGTCCACGGCTCAGATCGGCGGCCACAGCGACGCCACCCAGGGCCAGCTCCTACCTTGCAGGCACTCTTTCAGCTGGGCGTCCGGCCCCACGTCTTGCACCTGCTGCCTTGTGGCACACAGAGCAGGTGGCGGGGCTAGCGCGGGGACGCCAGGCCCCATCGGCAGACGCTACGTGAGCCCAAGCCCGTCCTCCGTGCCACTGAGACAACAAGCACCCTAGCCTTTGACTCCCCGCCGGTGATTTCTCCCTCTCCTTGTTTTTCTGTAGAAAACGTTTTCCTCTTTAGGGGATCAACTTGGGTGGATCTCAACTCCCACACTGTGTGACGTCTTACCTGAAGCTGGGCCTTTGCCCCCGGCGCTGTCTGCTTTCACAGGCAACCTCATTTCCTGTTGGTCCTTTGAGACCTGCAGAGAAATAACAGGAAACACGTGCCATGGCATCTCTCGCACTGCCAAAGGGGACAGAACAGAGCAGCAAGGGCACATTTTGGAGACGGAGCCACGACGGGCTCTGGGATACCGGCGGCCATCTCGCCTCTTGAGTTCAGAGCACTCGCTTGTATGTGGGGCTGCAGAGGAGGCTGCGCTGGGGGTGGGGGGGTGGCTTTGCCCCATGCACGCGCATCAGGACAGAGACAAGTGGTGCTTTTCCTGATGAGCAGGAGGGTCTCCTGGGGGCCACCAAAGCCTATTTGGACCCTTGGCATGGGGGGAAGACACAACAGAGGCCGCCTCGTCTTGCTTGGCATCTTCTCTGCACAGCTCTGCTTGCTGGCGGTGAGTCCTGGCTACCCAGGGGCCCCGAATGTCCTCACACCATCTGCCGAAAGCAGGAGGTTTCTCCCTTGCCCTGGTGCTACTGGGCCTGCTGACGGTGACTTCAGATCCCCTGCACGGACGACAGGGGAGAGCACGGCTCTCGCCAAACGGCCGGGGACGGTGCTCCTTCTGACTTACAGGGCTGTGTGCGGCGGGACCGGACTGTGCAGCTGTGCACAACTTTCCTTGGAAGGTTCTGCAAGTCCAGTGTCTCTAGGAGATCTCTAAACCCGTACACGCCTTCGTCCTCCTCCCAGAGCCAGCTCTTGAGAATTAGTCAAGATACAAACTGAGGCGTGAATGAGATTAAACAGGAAGGAAATGAAAGGGGAACCTCAATGAACAATGGCTCCCTGAAGAAGAGGAAGCAAACGGGAACAGACTGTAGAAAAGCCAGGTGTGAGGACAATGCTGTCGAGATGGACAGGCCCCCAGGGGACCCAACGCAGAGGCAGTTGTGGGAGCTGAGGTGGGGGCAAGGCTCCGATGGGTAAGAGGTGGGGGCGCTGGCCACAGAGGGCCACGGAGTGGGCAGCAACCTGGTAGAGGCAGGACGTGTCAGAAAAACCCACAGAAGGAGGTGATGGTGCTTGGAAGCAAAGGTGATCAAGGTATTACTGAAATGATGCCCCAGGGAAGCACACTGTTTGCTTAGAATGAAAACAGAAACACAATGGAGCCGGGCAGTGGAACAGTGGAGGCCTGCCTGCGGGGTAGAGATTTGTGGGGAGGTGGTGACACGTGTTCTCAGAGTGCATATCAGCATCCTTCACCTGAGGACAAAGCCGGGGAGCAGGAAGCATGAGAGACTGGTCCTCCACAGATGTGACCACTGTGCTACAGAGAGCCTTTGGGGTCAACTATTCCAGACTCTGAAGCCAGACCAGACACGCTGCACAGCACCAGGGGAGAGATGCTGTCCAACTCTCCCGAGTGAGTGGTGTCAACAGAGCAGCGACAACCCACCCTCAGTCCTCCTACAGCTACAGGCCAACAGCCTTCATTCCTGCGCAGGCAGTAGGGACTCTGTACTCCAAAACTTGTCTGTTGTGCCTTTTGGTTAGTCTGGTCATGTCCCGAGGGGCCGGCACAAGGGCTCGCTTGCCCTGGCCCCCTTGGCAGCAGTAGCTGTCTTTGGGAGCATCTACTGGGACACTTAGTCCCCCTATTTGCAGCCAGACATTGAAGGAAAACACTGGCTGACCACAGAGATAATGAGAGAAACTTTGCAACAACAAATACATGTTTTGCAAAAATAGCTTGGGAGAGTCACAAACTGATAGTTCAACAAGCAAAGATCTACAATCCCAAGCAGTGGGAGAATCTGATGTCCAGACTTAACCACATTATCATACTCAGAATATACAGTTCTCAACAAAAAATTATAAAACATCCAGAGAAAAAGGAAAATATGGCCCATTCAAAGGAGAAAAAGAATTTGACAGAATTTCCTGGAAGAAGCCCAGACATTTGAATTAGTAGTCAAGGACATTAGGTCAGTTATCTTAAATGTGCTCAGTGAGCCAAGGTGAAGAATTAAAGGAAGTCATGAAAATACTGAATGAACAAAAAAGAAAATCAATAAAGAGATAGAATTACAAAAAAGAACCAAACAAATTCTGCCACTGAAAAGTGTGAAATTAAAAATTCACTAGAAGAGTTCAAAACAGAGCAGGAGAAGAAAGGATCTGTGAGCCTGAAGACAATTGAAATTCTCCAACCTGAGGACCAGGGAGAAAAATGGAACAAAGGAAAATGAAGAGCACCTGGCGGACCTGAGGCCCAGGAGGAGAAGAGAGGGGGCAGAGAGAAAAAGTATCCGAAGAAACACTGCCTGCACGCTTTCCAAATCCGATGGAAGATACGGATCTACACATCCAAGATGCTCCACAAACTCCAAGCAAGATAAACTCAGAAGGGTTCGCACCAAGACACAGCACTGCCAGATTCTCAGAACCCAAAGAGAGGAGTCTGAAAGCATTGAGAGAGAAGTGGTTAATCACGTACAAGGGGCCTCAGTAAGATCAACAGCTGATTTCTCATCAGAAACCATGGAGTCCAGAGGGCACCTTTCAAGTCCTGGAAGGAAAATAAATCTGCCGACCAAGAATTCTAAATCCAACAAAACCGTATTTTGGGAATAAAGAAGAAATTAAGATGTTCTTAGATAAACAAAAGCTGAGAGAATTCATGACCAACAGACCTCCCCTACAAGAAATGCTAAAGGGAGATCTTTAGGCTAAAACAGAGGCTCTAGACAGTAGCTGAAATAAAGTACGCTCGGAAAGGTAACCACACAGGTCGAGACATAAGCAAGGATTGTCGTACTTTGGTTTGTAACTCCTCTTCTTCTCTATGTGACTTAAAAGACCAATTCACAGAATAATTATAAACCTTTCTTAACGGGCACACAATGTATAAAGATGTAACAATATAAAGGAAGAGGTAGGAAGATGTATAGGATCAGAGTATATACTACTGAAATTAACGTAGTATTATTCAAACTAGACTCTTATAAGCTTAAGGTATTAATTGTAATCCCCAAGGTAACCAGTAAGAAGGTAACTAAAAAGTATAAGCAAAAGGAAAGAAGATGGGAATCACAATGGCACAGTATGCAAATTCAACTAAATACAGAAAGGCAGTAGTGGAGGAATTATGGAATAAAAAATATATGAGACATACAAAAAAATAAATCAGTGGGGGAAAGAAGGTCAATCTGATGTTTAGCGAAAGCAGCTGGAACAACAGAAACCACCTGGAACGGATGAAGCTGGATCCCTACCTCACACTAAACACACCAATGACCCACAGAGTGAGGACTCAACTCTCAAAATCAAATGTTGAAAATTAGCAGTGGAAAGCATAGATGACTGTCTTTTAGAAGATTGGGTTCGAGATCAATCGAGACCAAAAAGCATTATCATAAAATATGCACAAGTGTGAGTGTGACTGTGACTCATCAAATGTTGAGTTCAGCTAAGCATGGAGTCGAGTTGCTGTGACACTCTATCTGTAATTCACCCAACTAATGAGGCGTTTGTATCAAGCATATATAAAGCACACAAATAAATCTATAAGAAAAGCAGAAAGAGCCCAGGAGGAAAATGGGCCAAGGACAAGAGGAAGCACTTCTGACAGAAGGAAATTTACATGGCTAATGCATATTCAGCACCATCGGTGGTGAGGGGAAGGCTGGGAGGGATCGTGAGCCGCCAGCCGCACCACTCGGTGCCCCAGGTGTTGGGGACGACACGGACCTACGGGGCTCCGAACATGCATATGCTTCTGCAGGAGTGCAGACCGAGCACCCCTGTAGAAGAGTCTGGCCTTGTAGAAGAGATGGCCTGCTGCTCATCACAGGGACCCGCACGGGGGCACACGTCCTGCTGGCCCACAGCAGAGGGGACGGACGAGTTACAAGAAGCAGTCGCAGAAGGAAGGCAAATGAGCTCAGCCACCCGGGACAGGGAACCACTGTTTTGACCTAGAGGTAGTAAGTGAAAAGGTGATTCCCCCAAATTCCAAACATCACATACACACTATGTCCTTTCTGTGAAATAAAGAGTAACCAATGTGTTGTGAGCATCTATTTTTTAGGACTACATATGATGTGAAACACTGAAGTGAAAGGAAAACATGAGAACAAAGAGCGTGGCCAAGCCACGTACACAGAAGCAGACCACACGTGGCCGGGCCACACAGAAGTCGACCACATCAGGACCCTGCCTTTTTCTGGGGGGGGGGGCAGTGATGCTACATCTGTTACCAAAAATAAATAAAATACCAAGTAAACTTAGGAAGCAGGTAACGCATAGATCAGTGATGAGTCTGCGTCCTCAGATGAGGATTATAACTAATGGGCAGCAAAGTCCAAAGCAGGTATGATGGGGGACGGGGTTACCATTTACTGAGCACCAGTCCCAGCTGGACACCGGCAGCAGGACTCGGGACCCCTCACGGAGTCCATGCGTATCTTGCAAGCGTGGAGACCCAGGCACTCCAGGAGGTTAAAGAACTTACTCTGGGCCGTGGAGCCGGTCACGCCTGCACACCAGAGTGGACTCCCAAGCCCAAGTGTGCCTTATGGCGCCCATTTGTCTCTAAGGACTCTGCTAAGAGCTACGGGCCTTGGGGTCGCCCGCAGAGGGGTGGGCCTGGCGTGAAGTGGGGCACACAGGGCGTCAGGATTAAACGCGGGTTCCAGAATGAGCAGAGAGGAAGCCCCAGCCCGGGGCTGGGCGTGTGAGTTCGGTGAACGTGCATGGGCGGCTGAGCGCCAGGGTCTGAAGGGCCCTCTCAAGTGCAGTCAAGCTCGAAGCCGAGGCTTCCAGCACATTGTCTGGAGCCTCTTGCTGTTACAGAAGCAACTCAGGCCCCACTGGCTGGGTGGCCCCGTGAGCCACTCTGGAAGGGAGCACACAGAAGGACGGACGGTGGGAGCCGGGCCCTCCACAGCCCCGCCTTTCCGGGTTCTACACTCACCTGCCGGTGAGACTGCCACCACGCTGTGTCTGCCTGTGTCTCCTGCCTGGCCGCACAGGCCACCCCGCCCGCCCGGTCCTGGGGCCACGAGCGTATCATCTGCAGGCTTCCTCACTCAACCCCGTGTGTGGCTCACACGCTCTGTGTTGACTGTCAGTTATACACACCCCTTCTCTATCCCAACATTTATCCCCAACATTTATTATGAAAAACTCCAAACACACAGAAAGTTGAAGGGATTACACGGGACACCCTGAAAACACCCACTGCTGAGAGTCTATCACAGCGGGCGTTCTGGTCTGTGTCACCTACCACGTGGCCATCACCAGCACGTGGCACCAGAGCACACGTACGAGGCTCGTTTTAGGGACACCTGTCTGGGGACTCCGCTTCTCACACACACGGGCCCCCGTCAGGGGCGTGATCTGCCCTCGCTTCTCCTCCTACTCCACACACACCGTCGGTGCCCTTTGTGTAGTGGCCCAGGCACCCAGTAAATGCAGAACACCAGTGCAACCAGCATCCAGGTATGGTGCCGAGCCCGGCTTAGGAGGGAGCCCCAGGCCCTACATCTGAGCACAGGCTCACCTTCACCGCAGGTGGTCCTCTGTGCCGGAGGCCAAGGTGGAGTGTAGGGTGAGGTCACTGGATCACCGGATGGCGACAGGAACACCTTGCTCCCGGGTCCTCTAGGGCAGAGCGGGGAAGAAGGAGCACGTTACAGAGCAGGCCCTCGCCGGGCGGGCTAGTGCATGGGGACCCTGCGGGCTCCACGGTGCCCGTGGACGTCTCCCCGCTGGGGCCCCCTCTTATCTGCAGTCTCCGGAGCAGGCAGCGCCCGGAGGCTGAGTGCCAGAGGGGGTCCCGCACCATAAACACGCAGAAGGTTCATGCGAGGACGCTGCAGGCTTCCAACACCAGTGGAAAACTAAAACAAGCCACCCGGTGGATTTCTGCCGACAGAAATGCCTTTAAAACCAGACAGAAGCAGCTTCACCTGCATGATGGACCCTCCCCCTTATTCATGTATTCACTGCTTGGCTGATTTGTACACAACCAGCAGACCGGACACCCTAGACAGATGAACAGCCGGGAAGAAGTACTCCCAATAAGTTTGTCTGCCAGCGACCGCGAGAAACACGGGCTGTACGAAGTCCTACAAGGTTTCCCTGTGATCGACGTCCCAGGGAGGCCCCTGGTGGGTGGGCCTCGAGGACTGAGACTCGGGTGAGGCCTCAGGAGCAGGCCACGGAAGGTGTCTAAAGCGCTAGCTGCTCAACTGGGTCCAAACTCTTTGGTTACCAAAGAAACATTTTCTGCAACAGTCCCTGCGGGCCAGAGCGGGAGGTCTGTGTGTGTGTGTGTGTGTGTGTGTGGTGGGTGACATTCAAGTAAATAACTTGCCCTTTTTAATTTCACTTCAAATGCATTAAAGGGCACTTGGTGCAAAGTTACTGAGGTTGTGAAGTGAGGATACAATATTCAGACACTTACAGCTGTGAAATGTTCCCCAGAACCATCCTTCCAGAAACAGAGGGAGCCTGTGCTCACCGTGTGCTCAGGGAAATGTAGGGGAGACAGCACGGACCTTGCTGACATGGGTGCTGTGTGGCCTCCTGTTACTCATACTCCAGGAGAAGACGACGTCTTGTCGCGGGGACGGTAGTCACGGTGTTCCGCTACACCTGATTTACTCTCTAAAATGTGCGCTTGAAGCTGGGCCACGACGTGAAAGGGGCCACTCTCTGCCTCTGTGGCACAGGAGGGGCAGAGGCCGTGTGCTCCCCAGGGGCCTGCGAGGTGCGGTCACCCACCTGGCACATGGAGAGCCCTGCCTCTGCTGCACACGGTCATGGACCGCGGCGCCCTCTGCACGCGGCACATGCTCACAGACAGAAAGTAGACGGGCATCGCTCACACCTGTGCACTGGCTCACATGCTACTTGTGAAGAACCTAGAGAGGTCTCATCGCAAGCTCCAGCGAGTGGAGTACGGCGAGCCCTTCAGGTGGCTGTCCGCGTCTGTGACGTCAAGGGAAACTGGCTTGTCTTCAATCACGTCATCACAGTACCCTAAGGTTTCCCACCAAAGACCGTGTTCGTCGGGAATCGTGGTGAAGTCTTTGAGACGCGGGAAGCACCTGCAGGAGGCTCAGAGACTCACCTGAGGGCAGACGAAGTCAGGCTGCTGGCTATTTCCTGTGAGGGAAGAAATGATTGTTCACGACAAGAAACAAGATGGAGTGGTCAACCTCAAGCTTATCGTTAAACAAAACGACATTCGTTATTACCGATTTGGAGCAAACGTCCTCAGGGTCCCGGGGCCAGGGAAGGGGTCTGTGGGGGAGCGCACTCCACAGCCAGTGTCCACACTGGCCAAGGGGCCCGCTCAGAGCCGGTATGTGTCACACGCGGCCACCGGGCGGCCCTGACTTCTGTGGCAGGTCTGCACGCGGGCAGCAGCCAGGACCGAGGCGCACAGAGGAGGGGCCACCTGAGGACTCGGAGAGCTGAGGGGAGACGCCCCAGGAGAGTCTGACCTTGACAGCACCTGGGTCTCAGGGCAGTCAATACCTAAGTACGGTATTATTATTTTTTTAATTTTATTTTTTATTTTTTAAAATTTACATCCAAATTAGCATATAGCGCAACAATGATTTCAGGAGTAGATTCCTTAGTGCCCCTTACCCATTTAGCCCATCCCCCCCTCCCACAACCCCTCCCATAACCCTCTGTTTGTTCTCCATATTTATGAGTCTCTTCTGTTTTGTCCCCCTCCGTTTTTATATCATTTTTGCTTCCCTTGTGTTCATCTGTTTTGTCTCTTAAAGTCCTCATATGAGTGAAGTCCTATGATTTTTGTCTTTCTCTGACTAATTTCACTTAGCATAATACCCTCCAGTTCCATCCACGTAGTTGCAAATGGCAAGATTTCCTTCTTTTTGATTGCCGAGTAATACTCCATTGTATATACCACATTTTCTTTATCCATTCATCCATCGATGGACATTTGGGCTCTTTCCATACTTTGGCTATTGTGGATAGTGCTGCTATAAACATGGGGGTGCATGTGTCCCTTTGGAGCAGCACACCTGTCTCCCCTGGATAAATACCTAGTAGTGCAATTGCTGGGTCATAGGGTAGTTCTAGTTTTAGCTTTTTGAGGAACCTCCAGACTATTTTCCCGAGTGGCTGCACCAGCTTGCATTCCCAGTATGGTGTTATTTTTATTTCACGATGGATATCCGGTTGTTCCAGGACCATTTGTTGAAGGTTTCACTTCTCCCCAAAGGATTGCCTTGGCCATAAGTGTGAAGGCTTATTTCTAGAATTTTTATTCTATTCCATTTCTATTCCATTGACTACACTAACCTGATTACTACCGCTTTTTAGTAAATTTTGAAGTCAGATTGTATAATTCTTCCAGTTTTGTTCTCTTTTCAAAATTGTTCTGGCTACTCTAGGTACTCTGAATTTCCATGTACATTTTATGATCAGCTTGTTGGTTAAAAAACAAACAAACAAACAAAAAACAACAAAAGAGAACCTCCTAGGAATTCAATAGGGATTGTACTATGTCCATAGATCAGTTTTGGGGGAAATGCTATCTTAACAATATTGAGTGTTCCAATCCATGAACGTTGTATATCTTTCCATTTATTTTAAATGTCTTCAGTTTCTCTCAGCAATGACTTATAACTTTCAATGTATAGACTTTACTACAGTTTCATTAAATTCATTATTGTTAATGCTATTGTTAATAAAATAACTAATATTATTTTCAGTGGCATTTTTGCCAAATACAGAAATATGATTGGATTTGCTATTTTTTTAACAATACAAAGTCAAAAGAGATTTATTTTTTACTGTTTCCATTCCAGATAATGGCAAATTACATAAAACATTTCTAGGTCAGCCAAGGCAATGGAGAAACTTTTACTTTGACCATGCTGAGGCAATTTGCTGTGGAGCTAGCTGGAGGCACACAGAGGTTCCTGACGCCAGGTAGGGACTGTATTTGATTTCAGGCATGCTCTGGATAACACTGAAGATAAATGTCCCAGAGCTTACTGGAGAGCACTTTACCTGCTTCTTGCAAAGCTATTTTATTACTAGTAGTTTTGTTTTTTGTTTTGTTTGTATTTTAGAATCATGTTGTCTGTGATCAACACAGTTTCACTTTCTATTCTTTATTCCTTTTTCTTGTCTTATTGCACCAGCTGGAACTTCAGTACATCCTTGCCTTATTCCCAGTTTTAAGACGTACTCAGTCTTTTACCAGGAAGTATGTTAGTTGTATTTCATAGGTGTATTGCATGGGTCAGAATGAAGATCTTTTCATTTCATTCCTAATTTGTTGAGAATATTTTTTTGTCACACGTGAGAGTTTCTTATTGGCAACTCCCTTTCTGAATTGACAGTGTCATATTATTGTCATTTACTGTTGGTATTTTGTATAATGTCAATTAATTTTCACATAGCCATGGTACTTAATCTTGTATGCTGCTAGATTTGGTTTGCTAACACTTAATCAATGGTTTCTGTCTGTGTTTTCTTGAAGGATTTTGCTTCATGGTATTCTTTTGGGATGACATTGTCTGGCTTTGGTATCAGGTTGGAACTGGCCTCACAGAACAGGTCTCCCTTCCTCTATATTCTGAGAGGGTTTGTGTCATTATTTTTTAAAAATTCGGTAGAATTCGACAGTGTTGGTAATTTGTGTAAATTGGCTGGAAAGGTAACTACCTTTCTTAAGTGAGAAATGCATTTTTCAACACTGGAAGATTTAGAATGAAGTATACAAATATTTAAAAGCCCCAGACCCCATGCTATTACTACTGTGGCACTAGAAAGCCATATGACCATATCTGGCATATACAGTTTTGAAAGCAGAAAATGTATCCTCAGGGGTGTGGGGTGGGGAGGGTTTAAGCCGGTGGGGTCCTAAAGCTCCACGCACACCAAGAGGCGAGCCCGGTCATCAAAGTGGGATGATGACCTGTCTCAGACAATCCACAGAGGGATTAAACGTGATGATGGATGACAAGTGTCCAGCAGAGTGACAACGAACGGTCACAGCTTCCTTGGATTCCTGAGACAGGATGGGAATGAGGTGGCCCTGAGACTGCTCTACTACACATTCTAGAGGCGAGCTCCAGAGCCACACATCAGAGAGAGGGCTTCCACATGTTCACCTGGACACACATTATAACCAGCGGGGGAACATGGCCCTCACGGTCATACATGGTCAACACCCACATGGTCATCACATCCTTGCTTCTTGAGATGTGTCCTTCATGTCACTCAGAAGCTGTGTGGCCACCACCACCCAAGAAGGGATGGCAGGGATGGGCGCCAATAGATGCTATCACTGCCACAGCCACCACTGTGACCCCTGGAATGGAGCAGCAGCTTGGTCTCCATGCACGTAAAGTATGTACTTGTTGGAAGGCTTGATGGGGGCGAGTGGCGGGGAGGGGTCATGCCATAATTGTGTTGGCTACGGTGTAAGCTGTGACTTGGCCAGTCACACCCAGTCCCCACTGAAGACCGGCCTCCAGCATCTCTAACATGGAGCTCTGACTCCAGGCTCTGTAATGAACACAGTGGACCAGGTATGTCCCTCCTCCCCGCTGACCTGGGAGATGAGTAGGGGCATCCTTCTGCTGTGACAGTAAGTGGGTCACTGAGCCCTTCCTGGCCAGAATCCCGCCAGCTTGCTGGAGCGCACACATGTCACCCAAGCACACGTGTGATGCTTCCGTTCCAGTAGCACCCATTTTTCCGTCATGTTTCTCTGCTCACACACACGCCCTGCACTTTAGATCGTTTGTGCTGCCCGCCTTGTTTCCCTTTATCCCCCTCCCACCACTGTCCTGTTCGAGCAGTGTCCCCGAAGGACACCATAAATGCCTTAAACCAGCCAGACAAGCAGGTCCAAATACTGTCCTGCCCTTGCTCTTGTGGGGAGCTTAGACTCAGCACTGGACCCCACCCCTGTGTTTGAGGCTCACTCACACACGGCCATGCCTCACTTACCATCACCCACGAGTCCTCCACGAACGTGTTGGTGGAGGAGGGTGGACCTGAGTGCACGTCCGGCAGCAGATGGTTGGACTTCACTCTGTGGGATGGCGGGGGGAAGGGGAGACACTCATCAGCAAGGACGGGCGCTGCTTCCTGGAGGGGATGCCGATGGCTGCTGGAAACCACAGGCCACGGCATCACACAGCCTCCTTACCGCCCTTTCCCCTCAGGTCCACTGCACAGTGGGAGACCCCGGGAGGGCAGGGGAGGAGCACCTAAAGGGAGAGCTGCAGGAGCAGCAGGGGGTGTCAACAACAAGGGGTGCCCCTGCAGATCGGGAGGGGATTTGGGGAGAGGCCCTGGGTTTGGAAGGGAAGAGATGTTCAGGAATTACCAAGAGCAATGGTGGGGATGTAGGTCGTGGGACACTCAGCTAACTGAACCGTGCAAGCGGATTGAACAGTGTCCGCCAATGACCTCACATCGCTGTAAGGGGGGTTTTCAGATGCAGCGACTCTAGCAGCTCAAGGTGTCATCACCTGAGACCAGGGTCAGCCTGACGACTGCGTCCGTGCAAGAGGACAGGCCCTCGGCCCGACTACCACGTCCATACAAGAGGACAGGCCCTCAGCCCAACGACTGCATCCATGCAAGAAGACAGGCCCTCAGCCCGATGGCCGCGTCCGTGCAAGAGGACAGGCCAGCCCTCGGCCCGACAACCATGTCCGTGCAAGAGGACAGGCCAGCCCTCGGCCCGACGACCACATCCGTGCAAGAGGACAGGCCCTAGCCCGACGACCACGTCCATGCAAGAGGACAGGTAGGCCTTCAGAGGGGTGACCACGTCCATGCCAGAAGACGGGCAGGCCCTCGGCCTGACGACCGCGTCCGTGCAAGAGGGCAGGCGGGCCCTCCTGGTTCGTTAATTTTCAATCATTCTTGCCAGAAAGGGGCAAAATGGGAAAATTGAAGAGACAAAGGGAAAACAGCATCAGGTACGAGCCAAGGAGAGAAGCCAAGTGCAGGTCCTGTGACTGGGGACACGTCGAGGTGAGTCCGGCTCCAGCCCCCAGAGCAGTGAGACAGTACGTTTCTATTTTTTAAGCCACCTGTTTTGTGGTCCTTTGTCAGGGCAGCCCTGGCAGATCGAGACCCTCACCCTAACGTGAGCACATTTCTCGTTTCTCCGTGTTCCGAGGTGACTTTCCACACTGGTACAATTTCAAAGTGGAGACCAAGTGCACGTTTTAAAATGTGTGCTCACCCTGGGTCGTGACCTTCATAATGGGCCACTTTCTGCTTCTGTGACTTTGCAGGGGTGCACTTTGGGTGCGTGTGCGCGTGCAGGGCTGTCCTCTGTGTGACTCCTCGCGGGCTCAGAATGAGCAGACATGGCTCAGGAGCGACGGGCAACTACGTATTATTGGAGGTCATAGAAAGGAGGCTGGGACCCGCTCCCCGCACGTTCTCCGACCGACACACAGAAGAAATGAGCGCTGCCGCTGCCGTGCTAGTTGAGATGCGAGTCGTCCGCAGGGAGACAATTACTGCGTTTCCCCAAGCACGTGGAGCACAAGAGGTCCCTGCGTAGCTGTACGTGGCACTGCTACTCGAAACAGTGTTATTTCCTACTGTGCTGTCACATGATTTCAAAATACCCCATCAGACATGAGTCACTTTCCAAAGCACTTGACTTAAGAGCGCGTAGCCGTTTTCATTCAGAGAGAACCAGTCCGGGAAGCTTACAACCTACCTGTGTGAGGGTGATTGCAGGTCACCCGTGGCTGCCTGTGGGAGTAAAGGAAAAAGAAGAAGAAATCGTTGGTACTGAGGCTCGTTCGTAGCAAATCAGGTCCGTCATTAGTTTCAGGTGCGTGTGGCTCAGGGCCTTCCCAGGAAGGGGTCTCTGCGTGGGGGTCGCCGTGTCGGAGGTTAGGAACACACTGAAGATCTTAGGAAACTGTCGAACTACTTTCCACAGTGGTATCACCGGAAGCCCCCGGCGACTTCGCACGGCTACCTGCGGGCCGCCGGTCCCTCCGTGTCTCCCGCTCCTGGCGCCGGTGTCCTTTCTGAGGGAGCCGTTCCAGCTGTCTTACCGTGGCTTTAGTTGCACTTGCCTAGTGGTGGATGATGTGGAACATCTCGTCAGGTGATTATCTGCCACCCATGTAGCCTGTTTGGTAAAGTTAATTAGAGTCTTTTCCCCATTTTAAAAATGGGGCCGTTTTTCCCTATTAAGTGTTAAGAGTTCTTTATTTGTTCTGGATTTAAGTACAGGGTTTGCAAATATTTATTCCAACCTGTGACTTACATTTTTATTTTTGCAGTGGTGAATTCTGAACAGGAAATGCTCTCTTTTATAAAAAAGTCAAATTTTCCATTTTCTTCCTTAATAGTGGTTTGGGTGCCCATATTAAAGAAAACTTTGTCTACCCCAAGACCACAAAGGTTTTATTCTGTCTTCTTCCTACAGTGTTATAGGTTAGCCCCTAAATTCAGAACTGTGACTGATTTCGAGTTATTCTTGTGTGTATGGTGTGAAGCAGCTATTAAGCTCTTCCCCGCCCTCTCTTTTTGCATACGGTCATCCAATTGTCTGGCACAGCTAATTGAATGTGCTCTCATCTCTCCCCGTTTAATTATCCTGGCACCTCTGTTTAACACCCACTGATCAGGTTTTATTTCTGGACTTCCTATCCTGTTCCCTTGACCTGCATGTCTCCCCTCACTGGGCACACCGCCCTCACGGCCCACACTGTCCCGACTACTGTAGCTCGATAGTTCATTTTTAAGTCAGATCGAGTAAGTCCTCCGATTTGCTTCTTTCTCTAAATCCTTTCGGTCACTCTACGTCCTTTGGATTTCTGTATCTATTTTAGGGTTGGCTTGCTATTTCCTTAAAGAAAGAGGCTTGCTGGAAACGCAATAGGGATCACGGTAATTATGTAGATCAATCTTGGGGGGAGTTTTCCATCATGACAATATCTTCCAGTCCATGAATATTCTAAATCTTTCCGTTTATTTGGATTGTGCTCAGTTTCTCTCATCAATAGTTTGTAGCTTTAAGTACATACATTTGGTGCTTGTTTGATTTTATTTTATTATTTTCAATGCTATTGCAGGTGGAATGGTTTTCTTAATATCATTTTGAGATTTTTCGTTGTTAGTATACAGAAATATAATTGGGGTTATTATATTGATTTTGTATCCTACCACCTCGCTGAGCTATCTTATTATTTCTACCATATACCTTGCAGATTTGTTAGAAGCATGTTTCCTGCAAATAAATACAGTTTCATTTTCAAATCTATATGTCTTTGTATTTCTTGCTGTATTACACTGGCTGGAACTTTAGTAAAATGTCAAATAGAAGTTTGAGGTGGACATTCTTGCCTCAGTCTCAATCTGTGAAGAGCAGACATAAACAGACACACACACACACACACACACACACACACACCCCTTACTCCATGTCTGTGGCCTATAGTTATTCCCTAACACTTTTTTAAGAATGGACAATTTCAAACACCCAGAAAAGTGGAAAGGATTGTACAAGAATGCCCACACACTCAACTTCCAGGTCCTATCATCATTAAAATTTTGCTGTAAATATTTCTTTTTAACCACGTGACTATCCATCCATCATTTTATTTTCTGGTGCTTTTCAAAGCCAGCAGGACGCAGACATCAGTACCCTTCGTTAAAGCACACGGATGCCACTTCAGTCTTAGCACACCCCGATTGCACTGCATTTATCTCTTTCTCTCCCCTTACACACACACACACACACACACACACACACACACACTATAAGCCCTACAGTTAAGAATATTTTCTGTTTTTCTTCTCTTCTCCCTCCACCTTTGTTCCCATATGAGTAGCATGCCTGGGTACCGAGTAAATGCTTCAAATCAGTCAAACAAGCAATCCCAAGCGTTTTCTGTCCTCATTCCGGGGGCAGCCTGAGACCCTTCACGTGCCCGGCGGCTCTCACCTGCAGCGGGGAGCTCTCCCGGCACGTGGCGATGGTGGGACACAGACCCGGACACCTCGGCTGCGGCGGGGCCTCCTTGTGCTGCTCTCTACAGGGATGGGGCAAAAGGGAGGACAGACTCCCATCAGCAAAGAAGGGCCTTGCTTTGTGCAGTGAGCTCAGAGAGCGCCGCCGACAGCTGCAAAGCTCCATGCACTGGCCGCCATCGTGACACGCTCATCTGCAGAGCCTCAGAGCCAGCAGCTCCTGGGAGGCCGTCCGTGTGCCCTCGGGTTGGCTGCACGACGGAGGACACGGCGCAGGAGCGCCACCCGTAAAGGTCTATGACTGCTTGCCGGCGGGAGGCCACAGGGGCGCTTCTTCCTGCTGCGGCACCCCCACGCTGGCCACTGCGTTCCCGAGTCTGTGGGTGCAGCAGAGCTCAGTTACAAATGGACAAAGTGACCTGCCTTGGAGACCACGGCATTGTCACTTTGTGCCCAGTCCTTGCAGCAACTGTAGGAAACGGAGAATTGTCCTTGATTACCCATGTAGGTCCAATGCAATCACACGAATCCTTAAAAACTGGGAAATGAGGAAAAGGAGGAAGTCCGAGAGATCTAAAATATGAGGAGACTAGACCCACCATTACCGACTGAGAGACAGAAGGGCCACGTGGCGAGAGCGGGAAAGCAACAGCTGCATCGGCATTCTCAATCTGCCCGGAAGCAGACTCGTCCCCATAACCTCCAGAAGGGAGGGCTGACCTGTAAGCCGTGACTGCTGCCTTGGGAGGCACCAGCCAGGGACCCAGCTGAGCTTGCCAGGCACGTGACCCACAAGCGCTTTCAGACGAGTCTTAGTTCAAGCCACTACATTTGTGGGAATTTGCCACATAGCAATAGAAAATAAATACAAGCCACTTGATGGACATTAGCTGAGCAGAACACCTGTAGAATTAGGCAAGAAGTATCTTCACACGTGTGATCCTACTTTCGCAGCAGATTAACGGTCCAGAGGAAATACTCCCAATAAACTGGTCTGATAACTACTATTAGAGAGAAGCAGAGTCCGACACTAAGTTCTCCCCTAAAATATACCAGTGATTTACATCATGGAACTCCACGGGCACTTACCGAGTGGATTTTTCTTTTGGGGGGTGGGCGGAGTGCCACACGATTTAAACATATTCTTTGATCTCTAGGAGCTGACATTCTGACAGTGGGCTTTGCCTAACATGTAAGGCTGGGAGTGTCCAGGTCAAACTAGGGACACTTCTGCAGGAAAGAGAGGCCACTGTGACAGACGGCCCAGCGCATTGAGAGGGCTTGTCTCTCAACACAATCGACCTTTCAATACAAAGGTTAGCAGCTCACTTTCCAGTTGGAGAAGGGAACACTATAGTGATCGAAAATAAGAAATAACATTCCAGAAATGAGGAATATGGTCCCTCCCAAAGATGAAATAACTTATATTCATAAAAATTATGGTTTTCTTTTAACTATGTCCACAACGTATGGAATTTTTTAAAGTTCATTTATTTATTTTGACAGAGAGAGACCTTGGGGAGAAGGGGCAGAGAGAGAGGCAGAGAGAATCCCAAGCAGGCTCACTGCTGCCAGCACAGAGCCCAACGTGGGGCTCAAACCTACAAACCGTGAGATCATGACCTCAGTAGAAACCAAGTGTCCCATGCTTAACCGCCTGAGCCACCCAGTGGCACCACAGTATATGGAATTTTTAAAAGGGGCTCAAGAGTTGAACAATGTGATTACAATTTTATAAAAACAAAGCATCGTGAGTATAACTCACAAAATAATACTAAAACGGAACTTGGAAGACAGTCCTCGGAGCGCCAGCAGTGACTGCAGCGCGTGGGGCGGCCAGCGACTTTGGGTCCCCAGTTCCTGCGCGGCGTCCACACCGACTGCCCGAAAACGGGGTTAGCCTCGGTTGCTTCTAGAGGCGGCTGGCCCCCAGGCCGGACAGGGTGAGGGGAATGTGCTCAGATTGTACCTGGACCGCAGTGAGGGGAATGCTTCAAGTGAAACTCCCAAACGACCCGGGTTTTCCCAGAAGCATGGCCACCGGGTGTCTAAGGAAACAAATGCAGAAGGAACGAGCGGATTCTTTGGAGGGATTCCCGCTCCTCCGTCGCGAGCCGGCACCGGCCCTGCGACCCGCCCCGCTCCGCCGGAACATGGGAGTCGCCCCCGACCCGTTTCTGCGAGGACCGAGCTTCCGAGAGCACCACCGAACTGTGGCACTTCCGGCCCGCTCCCCCGGGGGAGACCGACTTCCGGGGCAGTTTCAGGGCGTGGAGCCCCCCCCCCCCCCCCGGGGGAGACCATGCGGCTCCGCTCGCTCCCGCCTCTAGGGAATGTTTCTTGTAACTCCACTTCGAACTCCGCCTTTCTCAGAACTGCACGAAAACTATTTTAAAATTTACACAGAAACTTAAAAAGTGGAGGAATTGTCAACTATGAAAACTAAAGAATGCCGAGGGCGTTCCCCTGCCGGACGTTCAGGGTGAGGCGCGGCCGGAAGAGGGTCTCCCGGGGGAGCCCGGGGCACCAGGTCCTGGGCGAAGGGCGGCGCCGGCTCAGGGCGACATAACGACCTTAGCCCCTGCCTCCGTGAACACGCAAACAAGTTCAGGACGGCTTGGAAATCAAAATGCAAAGCGAATAAAACTGGTGAAAATACTAGCAAAGAATGTGGATATTTGTATAACCTTGGAGTCATGAAGACTTTTTAAAGCAAGACTATTGAGGGCATATAGTATTTGTCAGACAGATAAAACAACTCTAGTAAGCTTACACATTTACCTACGTGCAGATGGACTCAGGTCGTCATCTGCTTGCTGTGGGCGATAAAAATTCACAAAGTGAAAAAGCTGCTGACACTGGGCTTAGTCTTATACACAATTCAAGTCAGTTATTAGTTAATTTTGAGTAATGGTGCCTCAGAGTCTCCTGGGTCCTAGGAAAGGATCTCACTGGGGGATAGCACCCGTCACATGAATACCTGTGTCTTCACTTCTAATAGTTAAGAAACTGGAAGTGGGATTGCTGACTTCAACGGTGAGTATACATTTCACTTTTTAAGAAAACACCACACTGCTTATCAAAGTGATATAATTTGGTATCTGCACTAGTAACGTAGGAGCCTTTCGATCTACAGCTTCACCAACGCTTTTTATGGTTGGTTCTTTTGATTATAGCCATTCTAATGGGCGTGTAATGGTATCTTACTGTGGTTTTGTGTTTTCTTAATGGTAAATGATGTCGATGTGCTTATCTGCCACCATGGATCCTCCTTGGTGAACAGTTGGTTCAAATCTTTTGCCCATTTAAAAAGTTAAAACACTGGGTCATTTTTCTTATAATGGAATTTTGAATTCTTTATATATTCTGGACACAAGTATATGATTTGCATATATTTCTGCCTTTGGCTTATGTTTTCATTTTCTTAATGGTACCCATTTGAAAAGCAAGTGTTTTTAATTTTGATGAGAAGCAGCTGCATTAATATATGGGCCTAAAAGGAGTCAGCCCTGCCGGCTTGATTCTGTGGATAGTGAACGTACAAATCCTCCCACACACCAAACGCACATGTACTGCGCTGCACACACACACCATGTACACATGCACACATACACATGCACTCAGTCACACACATGCACTCAGTCACATACACGCACTGTATCTCACACTAAACACACACACACAAAACCACACACACACATGCACTGCATCACATACTGTGCACACGCAACCACACACATGTGCATCACATACGCATCATGCACTCACACGTGCAAACATGCAGTGCATCTCACACCAAACACACGCGCACACACCGCATCACACACACCTGCACTGCATCATACAACGCGCGCACACACACACACACACACACACAGAATCAGAGGATTGTGCCAACACAGAAGCAAAGGACTGTGTTTGAGAAGTCCCAGCTGCAAGGTGACACTGGGCGCTGCCCCAGGCCCGGATAGCGCAGATGGTGAAGCAGAGGGGCACCCGCTACCTGTGGCATGCTTATTTTGAAGGACAGCTCTTTCCTCCCTGCTGGAACTTCTGGAGTCTTTTGACAGCGGTTCTGTGTCACATACTCATACGTGCTCAACTTCTTGAACACTAGAGAGGAGAAAGGCGGAAACGGGCAGTTACAATTACGCAAGCGGGCAGAGTGGCCCACAGGCCACAACCCGGTCTTCCAGGGCTTCCCCCCAGGGTGCCGGGAGCTGCCTCCTAACCCGGGGCGCCGGGAGGCTGCTGCATGGCCACCCCGGGGCCCACCTGGCCTGTGGGAGGCAAGCGGTAGCTCGTCACAGCCCCAAGGCTGCTGGCGCCCCGTCCCAGGAACAGCTGCCCTGCAGCCTTCCAGGCCCGCAAAGCCAGTGTGGACCCGGACGCTGGCTCCGGCACTGTGGCAGAAGCACCCCAGGACACTGAAAGGACATCTGAGACCCGGGTCTGTCAATAGACAGCACCGTCCACGAAACGGGTTCTGTGCCTGCTTCAGCAGAGGCACCAATCCTCCCACTTCTCTTTCCCTAAAACCAACACGAGGACAGATGGCTTCTAATTATTTCTGGAAAGGGAGAAGGGCCGCCCACAGAAGCCTATTTGCAGCTGGAGGAGCAGACGGAGGGTGGGCTGCCCCCACACCCGCGTGGAGCCCGTTCCCTTCCCTGGGTGGTGTGTACAAGTGCGTCTGTCTGTGTTTGCTTTGGCTTCCTGCTGAACTCCACCTGGCTCTTACTGGTTCTCCCACCTCCCCCAGAACCTGCGTCAGGGCGTCATTTGCGCCTGGCCACACGCTCGCGAAAACACTCGTTCTCTTGCAGGGATTGCAAGGATGGCTGCCATCGCCGTCGGGTGGCGAGTACACACTGTGTGTTCCCCAGAGCTCACACTCGTCCTGAGTTTTGTGTAAACGCCCTCATCTGACAGTAGCGAGAGGAGATGTGGCTGGGGAGGGAGGCCAGAGTGCGGTGTGCACCGAATGAGCGTCTGCCACGTCCCCCCCACCGCGGCGACACTAGGCGCCAGCACAGCAGCCGGGGCCGCTGGTCTCTGGGATGCTCTGTCCCCCCGCTCGTGTGGAGGCGGCTTTCCCCACACTCCTGCTGCTGGCACCCCGACATCCGTGCGTCTTCCCGGGAGGTCTTGCCCTCACCAGCGCCGCACTCCGCTCGTGCTGCAGCCTCGTCAGGATGTCCTTCCCCCAGACTTCAACGTGGGGCATCCAGCTGCCCACGGCTTCCGACAGGCCCCCCAGCAGCCCCCACCCCCCACCTCAGGGTATTTGCGTCACACCGTCCCTTGGAGAGTGGGTGGCCCCAGCGCCTTGCACAAGAGGTGAGGGGCGTCACTTCCATGACTGGGCTACAAAAGGCCGGCTGCCCCCTCGTGCTGGAGTGTCCTGGTGGGAAGAGGCACCGGCCAACAACTCACGGGGAACTGAGGCCAGGAACTGGCCTGCCAACACCCTGGCCTTGATCCTAAACGTGGGTCCCGGTCGGATGAGACCACAGCCCTCCTCACACCTGGCGGAAGCCTTGTGGCCGAGCAGGGCCAGTGGACCCAGCTAAGCTATGCTGAACCCGTGTCCCACAGAGACCGCAAGGTGATAACTCTGTTACTTCAAGCAGGGTAAGTTTACTGTAACAATAGCTAGTAACCCAACTTTTTCTGGAAGTCTGAGTTTTGCTGTCCAGATACCCTGTAAACAGCACCTTGAGCCATAAGCTCCGTGTGCATCTCCCTCCCCTACCCCCACAGTGAGTGTGGCACCACCACCCTCCCTGTGGCTTGGGTTGGGGCCCTCTGGTCCCTCTCCCATTGGCCATCTGTCCCGTGGGCCTATTCTCCAGTCTCCCATCCATCTGTCCTGAGTGGCCGCAGTGGACTTCTGGACCTGCCCAGCTTGCCACCTGCCGGCTGTCATGTAGGCTGCAGCTGGGGCACTGTCCCCAAATGCACCCTTGTCCCCATTGGCCAGTGCGTGGAAGCTTTAGGATAAGGGCCTGGGCTGACCCACCGCTGGCTCTGGGTGCTGATTCTGGCCCTGGCTCTGCTGAGGACACTCCCTGCGCCAGACCTGCTCCGGCAGCCACATAGGGCCCCCGCTGCCACCTTCTCCCTTGCAGAGGCCACAGAGAGAAGTCGTGCCCTCCCCTGGGCCACGGCATAGTGGAGCCTGCTGCACGCAGTGCTGCGTGGACTCCAGGAAACGGCCAGTGTCCCTGCAGCGAGCTGGGTCAGCAGATACCCTGTCGCTGGCTCACTATTTTTCATTGTTAGGACTTGGTGCTTCTCTAAATCCCCTGTTCTTTTCTTAATGGTGCCTGTTCCTGCCTCACACACTCTGCTCCCTTATCTAACTTACTCCTAGGCCCTCTCGTGTCCTCTGCAGGCCTCAGAGCAGAATGAGCCCTGCTGTCCCTCTAGGGGTGTCTCTTCCTGTGATTTGTCTGATGTGCTCGTTTCTAGCAGGGGCCAGCAGACCTCGTCTTGGGCCATGTTGGAACGCAAGGGACAAAGACTGGAGTGGGGGTCAGGACACATACTTAAGAAGAGGTGGAAGATGAGCAGGTGTCCAAGTAGCAGGAGGCTGAGGGCGGACAGCAGCAGGACGAACACCCCGATGCCCAGGACCACCAGGGTCTTCGTCTTTACAGGGAACAAAGGAAGGAAGAGCAGCCAAGTGTCCTTGGAGACGTCTGCGGAGGCAAGGGAGACGCGCATGCATCCAGCACCTGGGGCATGGCCAGCCCCTCCTTGGGAGGTGGGGGAGGGTGAGCAGCCCGAGGGAGCCTCTCCCCCACCCCAGTGTGTGCCCTACCTCGCCCAGGTGCCCTTGCAGCCCCCTGACTGAGGTGGGTGTCGCAGCCCCACTTTACGGGTCTGGAAGGTGAGGCTGGGAGAGGATAACTAAGGGTCCGGGTCACAGAGCCTGACCCCCTGCCTGGCTGAACCACCACCCTGTCCCGAGGGCCATGCCACTGTGCCAGGCCCTCCCCGTTCTCAGTCAGCCGCCCTCACAGGGAACTGCAAGGCAGTAGCCAGCGCCTTGGGACATTGCCAGGATGTGGTCCTCTGGGCCCCGAGGGCTGCTGACACTTCCAAACTTAAGTGTGAGGAAAGCACTGAGGAATCTGCAGGCAGGCCCATGGAGATGGAATCCAGCTGAAACGCTCTCATCCCACCACAGAGTCTGGGAGGTACTGATTCCAGTCCCTTATGTGGCATGGAAAGTGGCCGCCAGGCCCGCTGTGTGCCTCGGGGGCTGCAGCGCAGTGTGCATGAGGCCGGATGTACCATGGGGTGGCCGGCCACATGCTTGTCCCCTCAGCCGTGATGTCTTGATGATTCCCACCAATGAGAGCAAAGTGCCCCAGGGAACTGGCGGGTAAGCAGCCCCATGGAATCTTCTGGAACAGCAAACCCAGGAGATTGCCTCAGTCATCAGGCAATCATGTGCAGCACATCCACAATGGTTCCGGGGCCAGCAGGTTCCCAGAGAGAAGCACCTTCGGAGACCAGGCTGCCCTCTGTCCTGCCAGCGTGTGGCAGCGAGGGCCCAGCCGACGCCCACATTGGGAGGAAGTAAGGACACGTGCCATGGAACTCGGGTGCGCTGAGGCTGCCCCTTACCACGTGCGAGCCACATTTCAGAGCGTGTTGGGGCGATGAGAGGCCCCGTGGCCGGGAGGACCTTTGCGGGGAAGCCCCAGTGCCCGCCGGTGACCGTTCTGAGGCGGCGGTCACCGGCCAGCCCTTCTGCTCAGGCCGCGTGTGGAGACTGTCAGGAAGGATGGCAGGCGGAGGCCTCCAGCTGGCTGTGTGCAGAGCGCAGGCGGCTCTTCCCGCTGAGCAGGGCCGGGTCTCGCTGAGACCACACTGTTCCCTTTTACCATGGAAATCACCAGGATGCACTCCGGAGCAGGTGCAGGTCAGATGGCCCATCCCACGAGGGCTCATCCAGCCCAGGTGCAGTGCGGGCCTGGGGGTGAAGGTGCACAGGGCATGGCGCCCCTCCAGGAAGAGGGCATGGCCGTGACGTGCTCTGGAGAGAGGCCTGGACTGAGAAAGGAAGCTTTGCTCTGCACCCCGAGGGCTGAGATCCCCAAACACTCGGGACAGACACACGAGGTGCTCCGCGTGGGGTCCTCCCTGCATCAGTGTCCAGGGCTGCTGTGACCGATGGCCATAGACCCGGCAGTTTCAACAGCAGAGATGAAGCCCCGATGTCAGGCTGTTGCAGGGCCCGTCTCGCTCCAAGGCCACGGGGGAGGATCGATCCTTGGATCTTCCAGCTTCTGGGGCTCCAGGCACCCCTGGGCTTGTGCCCACGTGCCCCCAGTCTCTTATAAGGATGTTGTCACTGGATCCAGGACCCCACACATTGCCGGGTAACCCATGATCACCTCAGGATCCTTAATCACATTTGGGAGGACCCTCTCTCCAAATAAGGTCACGGCCACAGGCCCGGAGGGTGGGCAGTGGTGGGCAGACCTTTGAGGCACATGTGTTCCCGAGGCCAGGCTCCTGGAGCCGCTCAGCAGACACCTGCAGCCACACACCACCCGGCACCTTCCCCAGGCAGCCCTGCCCTCCCGCCCCACCCTGCTCCCTGCCAAGACCAACTACTGGGTGATGGGCACCGGGCCCCAAACCCGCCTTCTGGTGCCTGGGCGGCTGCTGCCCTCCTGCCCGGCCCCGCAGCTCAACCAGCTAGGGGGCGGGCCAGACTGATCCCCCCCCCCCCCCGTAGGGAGAGCTTTCCCCGAAAGACAGCTGGAGGGAGAGGCTACCACCACGAGGGACCCGAGAGAAAGCAACGCCAGAGAGGAGCCCCCCCACCTTCATAGAGGGGATGAGTGCGCGCCTCCTCCGGGTTGACTGAGTACCGGACGAAGACGTACAGCAAGATGGTGATGAGGAAGAGCAGGCTGGCCGAGGCAGAGACCAAGGAGCCGAAGAAACATCTGCGGGGGGCAGAGCCAGACTCAGGGCTGGGCAAGGCGCGCCTGACCCTGAACCCAAGGCCCCGCCTTCTTCCTGTCTCCTGGCACCCGAGCTCCCCAGGGGACGCCCTGAGGGCACCTCCAGTTTCTCTGTCCCCCTCCCAGCCCCACGCGGCAGTGAGAAGGGCCCGGCCTGGCTCCCAGGTGGGCACACAGAGGCTCCAAGCAGGCCGGGCCGCCCGCAGCTTCCTCCACACGCCGCCACCGCTCACCAGGGCTCCACCAGGTCGGGGTCGGGACCGCCACCCCTGCCCCCCATGTTGCACGGGATCCTGGGTGCTGTGCTTCCATCCAGAGGCATGGAAGCCCAGCAGGTCGGGAAGGCCAGAGGTGCTGGGGCAGGCACCTGGCCGGCCGGCGGCCCACGGCGCAGCATCTCCACGCGCCCTCCAGGGGCCTGTGCACACTTCCGTGCACAAGTGACACCTTGTGCTTTGGCATTAGACCAGAATCACTCCTGTCCTCTTGCCTGTGCTCAGGACAGAGGATGGTCCAACCATCCAAAAATTAAATTCTGGTCAGCAATTCTTGGAATAAGCTTCTGCTGCAAGGTCTTCCTTTGGGCTTTCTACCGTGGTGATATTTAAGGAAACGGTTTCTTTGGCATTTTCAATCTTCATCAATGTCTTCTCTCCAGCTGAAATTTATCTGACTCCATTATTCTTTTCCAGAACATCTTGAGGTTTGTTTTTGTTTTTTTTAACACATCTTTAGGCAGAGAGCTAAAATGTGAATGTCCTCAAAGGGTCACATGGATGTGGAGGGCAGCCTGCATTGTGGCCCCTTGTCGAAGGCCCTAGAGGGCACGTGTCCTGTGTGTCTGTCCCCGAGCGGCATGGGGCAGAAGCCTGGCCCCACACCTGGCTCTGGTCCCCGGGGAGCCTGTAATGTGCAGTGCAGCTGTTCCAGCCGACGGGCTCACCCTCAGCAGAAGGCCCTCGGCCATCCGCTGCTGCTGGCACCCGGCCAGAGGCGGCCCTCCCGGCAGGGTGAGGGCCAAAGCCACTCCAGCTGCACGTTGGGGGCCAGAAACGTCGCTGTCGTCCCTGACTCCCGTGTCTGTGATGCCTCAGCGCCCAGTCCGGGCACCTCCCCTGTGAAGGCACGTCCTCTCGGGAGCCTATCACACTTTGCCAACTGTTTTGGCCAACTCGTCTCCTAAATGCAGTCATCTCCTGTTGCTTTCTCTGCCTGACGGTGGAAGGGACAGGAGGGAGTCTGGGACTCCACGTGGACAGGGGTGGCCACGCCCTCACCAGGACCCCCGCACACACGGTGCCCTCACCCACTTCTGTGCACACTCCTTGCTGCTGACACTGCCCAGTGGGTAGGAGGGCTCCTGGGGCCCAGCCGTCCCCACCGGGAACTTCTGCAGCCTGTTGTGCCCGGAGGCCACTGTCAGGACCTCGGAACTCCACCCTGTGTGCCCTTTGGGGCCCGGTCCGCTTGGTCCTCCTCAGTGGCAGGGCCACAAACCCTCACCCGTCCCCAACGGCTGACCAGACCTCAAGGCCACCAGCTTGTGGCACCAAGGCCTTAAGAGGAGCATCTGGGGGAGAGAAGAAAGCCCTGCTACCGTGAGGAGGCAGTCCCGGCTGGCCTGGGGCTCCTCCTCTGTACGGGAGAGGGCGGCATGGGGGCTCCCAGGCCCCCGATTCTCATTAGACTTTTCTAATCATGACAGCTTTGCATTTCCTTCTGCTCAAAGCAGCAACGCTTTTCAAACCTGAACAAGTGGAGCATTTCTTGACCGGGCTGCACGGAGCACAACCCTCCTGGACCGGGCTGCCCGGAGCACAGACCACGACGCTCCATGACCGGGCTGCACGGAGCACAACCCTCCCGGACCGGGCTGCACGGAGCATGACGCTCCATGACCGGGCTGCACGGAACATAACCCTCCCAGACCGGGCTCCATGACCAGGCTGCACGGAGCACACCTGCTATGAGTGGTGGGTGAGCAGTGGAACCCCTTGCAGCGCCATGAGCCGGCGAAGGCCACTCTGAACTAACCGGGGGAGCCCCTGCGACTTTCTTGGCCACTCACAGCCTGGGCCCTAGCACGTGAGGTCCTGGCGAAGCCCGTGCAGGACTGAACACCTGCTCCCAGTGCAGCCTCGGCCCACATCCTCTGTGCTCTGACGGCCTCCGGGAGAAAGCGCCCGGGTCCAGGCCAGCGGGCCAAGGACAAGTCAGCTCAGCCTGAGCCCCTCTGGGTGGGGCTGGGCCTCCACATTCGGGAGGGGCTCCAGGCCAACACATTTCAGAGCCAGACAAGGAGAACAGAAAGACGCTAAGGACCGCTGTGCTGGGGACAGCACGGGACTCCCCCCACTGCCTGTGGCCCCCACCCTCTTACCCATGAGGCCCCCAGCCTGCAGGACCCCTCTCTCTGGGCCCCCTCCCCCCTCCCCCTGACCAATCCCCCTCCCTCCCCCAGTCCTTTCACCCTCCCCCCTGCCAAGTCCCACCTCCCCATTCCCTAGCACCCCACCCCTCTCCCCTGCCAAGGACCTCCTCTCCCTCCCCCAGGACCTCACCCCTCCCCACTTCTAGGTCCACCCCCCACCCCGCCCCAGCCCTGCAATGCCCTTATCCCTCTTCCCTGCTGGGTCTCCCTCTCCCTCCCCCAGGACTCTGCCCCTCCCTCCCGGACCTCCCCCTCCAGCCCCTCACCTGTAATTCCTGCCCCCTACACAGTTGTTAAGCCATTTGCAGTGGTGGTCAAAGTCAGATACACACTTGTTGCAGGCCCTACAGTGTTTAGCCTTCTTGTTCCTAGAAGGAAGAATTCACATGAGCAGCCCGTTGGCAGCATGTGCAGGAGGAAGACAGGGTCAGAAGGGAGAGACAGGTGGCAGGGAAGACCGGGCCCAGGCGGGTTATCTTCCCTCAGCCACGCCTGCCACACGGTGCCACCAGCTCCCATCCTGAGCCATAGGCCTCCCTCCCAGGCTGCCTGCTGAGCCTTCAGTGCTCTGACTAGCCCAGGGGGGGTTCCGGTGGGGGGGGCTGGGACTCATCTGAGCCCCTAGATGGGTGAGGGGTCCTGCGTGTCTCAGGGCCACTGCCGCTCATTCAAGGAAAGCAGCACCAGTCAGCTGCATGGAAACAGAAAGGCCGGGGCGGGACCTGCCTGTGCACAGCACGGGGAGGGGACGGGTCCACACGGCAGGGGCCGCGCCCTCGGGGCTGCCTGCCCCCACACGCTGGGCACTCACACGGTGACCTCACACAGGTGGCAATATTGGTTCTCGATGACGTGCGTGTGTTTGGATGGGTCGAAGGTGGGTACGGGCTCCGAGTAGTTCTTGAGCCGTACGTTGGTTTCAGCAGGATCGATGGAAATTGCAAGCAAGTGGACCACGAAGTGGAAACAGAAAAGCCCACCAGTCACCTGGGCGTGAGTGTGTCAAGGAACGTGCGGCCAGGCCTGGGCAACACGGCGAAGGTGCCCACTCAAACTAGAAGCAGGACCCTGGAGGCGCCTGCTTGCGGCCTGAGGGTGTGGACCCCACGCTTCACCAAGGCAGCAAGGGAAGGCCCTCAGGGGCCAGCGGCCACCACGCTGGGTGCCGAAGTCGTGGGGGTTCTTTGGGCAGCAGAGATGCTCAGAGCACGTGCGTCAGGGGAAGAAGACAGTGTATCATCAAAAAATGGAGGGGAGCAGGGAGGGCTCACACGGCCAGTCTGCACGGTCTGTCTGGGTCCCGTCTTGTCTCTCCTCGCCCCTAGGCCCCTCTGGCTCTCTGGACCCACTCCCGCCGTGGCACCCAGGGTAAAACCAGTCCCCGGGCTCCCATCCTCCTCCTCCCCTTCAGGACCAACACACTGTCTGTCCCCTTGGAAACCAAACAGAAGAGGTGGAAGCCGCCTCCCTGTCAGCCCTGCCCTGCTTCCCAGGACTGGTGCTGAATGGGAGGGTTCAGGGTTTACAGGCTGGGTTCCAGGGTGTGGCAGGGGGAAATGACCCAGCCCGGGAGGCGAGGCCACAGTGCACGGGGTTCTGCCGGGATCTGACAGGGGTGGGGGTTCGGGGCAGGGGGCTGGGGCTACTGCTCAGTCCTGCGGGAAGCCCCCTCAGGGTCCTCCTCAGACCTGCCAGCCGCCTCCGCCTCAGCCTCGGCCTCCGCCTCCGCGGGCCTGGGGCTGACAGGCGGGGTCCTGCCTCCACAATGCACTAGCCTGAGTGGGAGGCTGCTTCTGGCCCAAATCGCTCATTCCTCCCTCGCCCTCCAGCCTCTAGGCACCACGTGCAGACCCAGGACTCAGGCTGCCAGATGACGGCATGGAGGCAATGGGGACCCAGCCCTGCTGGGGGAGGAGGGCAGGAGGAGGGCAGGCGAGAATGAGCTGAGGGCCATGAGGATCAGCCCAGGAAGCTGGTGCCCAGGCCAGGGGCGAGTGGAAGGGTGGCCCTGGGGGACCTGCACGGGGGCACGAGACTGACCAGATCCCTCAGGGCCACATAAGGGATGTGGTGACACCAAGGCCCTTCCCGTGGCCACCGGACCCTGCAGGGCTGGGTAAGGCCTGACCCTCCCTGCTCTGCTGTTCCATTCAGGGCATGGGGCCGCGGCCAGGTGGTCAGGGGCCTGGTCAGGCTTTGCCATCACAGCTGGAGACACCAACACAGTGCTGGCACACGGTCTCCCTGCACCTGCTCCCTGAAGCCTGAGGCGCTGGCTGGAGGCAAGCACTGTTTGTGTGGTTACTGGGGCAGCGGGAGCAGGTCCTGAGCACAGGGGTCTGGCCCAGGACAAGAGGCGCGGCAGGAAGGCCCCTTCCTCTGTCGCATCAGAAACAGGCAGGCTAGGTGTGGGGGAGGGACTGAGGCGTTGGGGCCCTTGGAGACAGTGTAGGGGCAGCGTGGCCTGCACTCTAGCCTCCAACTGGAGGCAGCGAGGCCCCTGACCTGAGCCTGATTTTCCCCTCCTGTCCCAACCCTGCAGGTGCCGTGGCCAGGCCACTACCAGAACGTGTCCCCCAGGAACAGAGGGGCAGCCCCCCGCCATGTGGTAGGCAAGCCCCCTTAAGCACGAACACAGGTTCAGGCAGGTCACCCGTGGGAGTGACACGGGTGAGCAAAAGGCCACCGCGTTTTGCCTGGCCATTCACTCCGTCAGCCACTTGGCTGAGAAGTGTCAGCAGGTAGGCACCACACCAAAGTTCTGCCTCCACATTCAGATGCCCGGGTTATGGGTGTCTCTCAGGTTGCAGAGAACAACAAAAAGTAAAAGGCACAGGGTAGGAGGTCTCCAGCGGCAGAAGGCCAGGCCCTGCCCTCGAGGCCCCATCCCCTTAGCGACAATCTGTGTTTGGTAAACACACAGCTCCGCCAGCCCAGGACACACGCCCTCCCGACCTTCCTTTCGGGTCCTTCCGGTTCTGCGGCAGGAAGGGGTGAGGCGCCCCCCCAGAGCTCCCACCACCCCCCACCAGCCCTGCAGTCACTGAGGCTAACCTAACCAGGGGTTTCGCCTGGCGCAGGCTCCCGGACTAAGACGGGTCACGTCAGAGGCCAGTCCCTCAGCACAGGGACCCTCCGGGGCCCTTCGCAGGGGCAGGGCTGTGGGGGAAGCTGGCCGCTGAGGTCAGCGGGGAACCAGGGGTCCGCCTCCTCTGCTGTGTCTTCTGGAGGTGCAACCCAGACCCTGCCCTCCCTCCTGGGGCAGCAGTCCCTGCAGCGCCGAAAGACGCTGGCGCCCCCCGGTGGCCAAGCGCTGCGGAGCCTGAGGGGAAAGGAAGCCAGCCAGAACCTGGGACTCGGGCCAGCCAGGGGCTCCTGGGAGAAAGGGTGTGCAAGTGAGCTCGGGGCGCCCTCTGGGCCCGAAAGCAGGTGAGTTCTCAGAGTGCTCCCTGGACAGAGAACACGAGGCAGCTCGAGAAGGCCCCAGAACAGGCTGAGCCACAGCAAAGGGAGAAGGGAGACAACGGATTAGAACCCAGAACGCAAACAAACCCACAGTCAGGGACGGAGGTTAGGATACAGACAGAGGGGCAGCTGGAGGCAGCAAGGAGGCCAGGAACTGGCCCTCCCCGGAGCTGGCCCCTGCCGACACTGAGGGCTTCTGTTCCCAGAACGAGAGAGGGCTCCCTCTCAGAACTGGGAGATGTTTCGCTGTGGTGCGAGTCCCAGTGAGAGTGCCACTCTGACCAGGAAGTCGTGGGTCGGGCACTGCTGGCCTTCGTGCTGGGACAGAGAGAGGAGACCCCTCGCCACATGCAAAGCGTGAACTGTGCCTGGATTCTGAATTTAAAAAACCCGACAAAGCAGGTTTTGGGGACCAGCGGAGAAATCTACAAGGCTGGCCGACTTCTGCCCATCCTCTTGTGTGTGAAAGACACAAGTTATATGGGGTGATGTGGGGCGTGGGATGTTGGCTTTGCAGGCCCCACCGAGCGTCGTCAACCCTGGGCCACAGGCCTAGAAGTGGGGCAGCTGCATCCGGACACACAGGACCCACATTCCCAGCTCTGTGCCGCTGGATCAGACACCCTGAGGGCCCCACAGGGGGAGGCCGGCCAGATCGGGGGCTGCGTGGCGCTGGGGGGGCAGCAGGCTTGCACATCAGGCCACGGGGGACGCCCAGGCTCACTGGTGGGGTTGGCCAGCGGTGGCCCCCGGAGCACGGATGCGCTGGTGGAACTGAAGTCCATCACCCACAGAGTGAGGTGTAAGGAGGGGGCCAGGCTGGCGATGCCCGCCTGGCCGGGGGAGGAGCACTCGGCTGCACCTGCCACGCTCCACCAGGGGGCCTGCGCACCAGCCCCAAGTGCGTCTCTGAGGCCCGCCCGCCTGGCCTAAAGCCTACTCTGGTGACACGTCTGGAGCCTCCTTTCAAGGCCACCACGGGGTTCACAGTCCCCACTGTGGCCTATGTGGCTCCTAACAGCCGGCGGGTTCTCTCTCTGGCCTCGGCCACTCTAGGCCCAGCCAACACCCGCCACCAGACTCACCTGTCGCAAGAGGGACACGGTTATAATCGGTGTCTTCCTCGCACCCCTGGCGTGGCTCCCCCACCAGCCAGCCTGACCCAGCCCACTGCAGACCTGCAGACAAGTGGGGCCCGCATGGGGCACCCCAGACCCTGAGAACGAACGCCATGTGAATCCCTGGGACTCAGCCTTCAGTTTCTGAGCCAGCCCCGCGACCCCTCTGCGACCCTTTCCTGTCGTCCAGGCTGCCTGCCTCACCCCAAAGCCCCTCCAGCCCTGGCCCCCAGGCGTGCTCTCCCTGCACTGACGGCAGGCAAGCAGCAGACACTCTGTGCTTTTAGCCCCGGCCCCAAGCCAGGGAGCCACACCGAGAACGAACGTAAGGTTTCAGGCAGCGTGGCCGTGGTGGGTGTCTGGGGTGAAGAGGAGGAGCGGGGTCGCAGAGCAGGGGTCGCAGCGGGGGCTGGTAGGCGTGGCAGGGCCCCGAGCCAGATCTGGGGCAGGGCCCACGGGGAGCCTCCCTGGGACAGCGGGCGCTGCTCCCACAGTGAAGGATACACCATAGATGACCAAGTTCCAGTTGGGCGGCAGCAAGGGGACGAAGATACCGAAGTTGGCGAAGGCCAAGATGAACAGTGTGGTCCAGGCCACCGCCTGGAAGGTGTGCAGGGGCCACGACCAGCCATTCACTCTGGACCAGCGGTGGGGTGAGGCCTGCTTCCTGCTGGCTTCCCGCAGGGCCCCTCTCTGGCTCCGGCCGCACAGATCCATCTGCAAGACGGGAGGAGGGTCACCCCCACCCCCAGGGAAACCGAGGAAAAGACTGCAGGAAAAGCAGAGCCTATGACAACGCGACACTTTTGTGTGCCGAAATCCTCAGGGAATCTTCTGCAAGTTTCCCTTGAGGACTGAACAAGAGACCGCATTCCTGCTGCAGAACAAAGGCCTGCCGACCAAGGGGCTTCTGGGGTCTCTGGGCACTCTGGGGACACCCAGGTCGAGCTGAGGGGCTGGGAGGGAGCCGTGGCCACTTCTGGCCAGGTGTCCGGCTGTTGGAGAAGGTGAGCCACATCATAGCCGCCCCTGGCAGAGCCGAGGGTCCTGGGGACTTTGCCTCATTAGGGCGGATTTCTGCCACTCTTCTCGGGGTGTGGGGCCAGGCAGGGCTTACCTGATCACTGAGACCCCTGGGGGACCACAGAGACCATCCCACATGGACGGCGAGGCCAGCACCCCGGGGGTTGGAGCACAGAAAGGCACCGTGTTACGAACGACACGATTCCTGCGTGAAAACAACATTTGGATGGAAGTACCGGCCAATGGGAAGGATGCTTCTGAAAACCAAACCCCACTAACGGGGAGGTGGGCTCTAGGGCGTAACCGCAGACCTCGGCCCAGGGAGGTGAAGCAGGGACGTGGGAGAAGCCGGAAGTGCCGTGGAGGATGGCAGTGGCGACGGCACTCATCTTGTCGAAGGAGCGACGGGGTGCGGACAGGACACGAGGAGGGCACAGGGAAGGCACGGGAGGGCGCACGTCGGCCCAGGAGCCCGTGGAAGGCAAGGGTGGGCCGCATCCTACGGGGCTTCCCAGGACGGAAACGGCATCGCTGACGTGTGGAAACCCTGAGGTTGCAGCTGGCACTGGATTTGGCGACACTTGAAGCAGAGCGAGTTTTCACGCTCTGAGACTACTTTGAACCCCAACAGAGACAGCCAAAGCGTCACGGGAACATGGGACTGAGAGTGCACGCATGGGGGCACCGCAGCAGCACTCCTCGGAGGCCCCCCGGAAGCTTCCCTGCAGCCGACCTCAAAGTGGCACCAAGAGCAACACTCCACGGGGGGCGAGCGCAGCCTTGGTCCCGGGGCAGGACCACAGCGGCCTGAGTGTGAGGTCACAACCACGCACGCGGCCCAAGCAGCCGCGGCGGGAGGTGCACGCTTACCGTCACCGGGAGTGGCTGCGGCCGGCACCGCCAGTCACGTGGGCGCTGGTGAGCCGCGGGGGGGGGGGGGGGGGGTCTGGAGAGAGCAGCTGCAGGTGGTAGCGGGGGCCTCGCCCCGGGCCCCCTGGCGGGGCAGGTGCTCGGCTCGAACACCCCCTTGGATCTTCCGGTTCGGTTTTTCACTCTCAGAAGATTCCAGCAGTTCTCCCCAGGACAAATACACAGTTACCAACAAACGCACGGGCTCCTGACTCCTGCCGGGACCAGATGGCACAGTTAACGTGGGCTCCACGTGTGCACGAGACACCCGTGCGGACACATCCATCCACACGCTCACACAACACACACGGAACACACGTGCACACGCAACACACCGCACATACCACGTACGTGACAGACCACACACACACACACCACAGAGCGCACATACACGTGGAACACACGCACCAGAGACATACACATGCACCACACGTACAGCATGCACACAAGACACACACACGACACAGACATACACCACACACACACACACTCACAGCTTAGACACACAAGATTTCTCGGCTCACTTCTCGTTCCTGGCCTTTCTCGTGCTATTTCCTCAGCCTGGAGCCACGTCATCCCCCCCCACCCCCTCCGCTAATGGCCATCTCTTGCCTTTGGAGCCTGTGCTGGCGTCACTCCCTAGACGACCTCCTAACCGCCCCCCCCCCCCCACCAGATCTGAGCCAGGCCCCCGTCCACTCCTTCCGCAAATGCCGGGACTGGTCCTCCGGATTCAGGCCACAGGAAGGGAACCTAACGATCTCCCTCTTGGGCAGACTCGGTGGGGCCTGGGTCCCTTCTTAGCCCAAGCTCAGTTCCTGACGTTCGTTTTTCGTCATTCCTAAGGGTTTAGTCCAGGTTTTGGTGTGAGACGTGTTGGAGCCGCAATGCTCCCACAGCGCTCCCCCGGGCCAGGCCAACATGCCACCAGAGACCCAGGGCAGACGACAGGCTGCCTGACCAGGGTCTCAGACCCCCAAGAGCCCAGCCATCCGCATGGCAGAGGCCGCGGATGGTGGGAGATGCCAGTAACTGAACACAGTTCAAGTTCAGGGCAGGGCACCCGCCAGAGTGCAGGCCTCCCACAGTGCGCTCACTTTTGAACGGCCAGGTCTGACACGGCATGTGAGTGTCGGCTGTGAGGCCACCACTCCCACTGGCAGAGCTCAAGCTGCGGCAAAGTGTAGTCTTTACAGCGCTTGAAAGTGCTTTTCGGCCTTCTGCACAGAACGTGCTTCCCCAGATATGCCTGTGTGCAGGCTGCTGGCCCCTCGCTGGGTTTTTTTTCTGGGGCCTGTGACCTCAACCCCTCGACTCGGCAGACCCTGAAAGAGGCACCGGGGAGTGGGGCAGGGGAGGCACTACCCCAGGGGTCCCCCGAGTCTGCAGACGGTCGGGCCTCCCGGCTGACCTGGAGCCACGGTGACCTCAGCCACTCACACCTATGAGAAATGTGCCTCCGAAAGAGACATCTTCGCTCCATGAGAAAAACTCCAGAAGCTACAACACTAAGAAACAGACCTAAACCCAGAGCCATGACCCCCGTCCGGGACAACCAGGACTCTTCCCATGCACAACTGCATGCCCTGAACTTCTAATGGGACAGGCGTGCCGTGGGCCCCACTCTGCAACCCACTCTTGTCCCCTCTGCTGCAGCCCAGTGTCCCCTTCCCTCAACACAGACTCGCCCCTATTTTTAGGGCGCACAGAGCACTCCACCGAGTGTGATCCTCAACCCCCCTGACAGGAAGGTCATTCACAAGCTCTGTTACAGGCCGGCTGCAATCCCGCTGCGCACACACCTAAGCACCCAACCCCCAAAGGGTCAGCACTGGGGCCGAGGGCAGGGATGGCGGAGGAGCGAGGTGGAGCGCGGGACAGGTAGGCGCTGGCACTCACGTGCACACACACAGGCACCAACACACACACGCCAACACATGCGCTCACACGTGTACGGACATAGACTCACACACACGCTCACACGTGCTCACACGTGCACTAACACAATGTGCACATGCACACTCGTGCACCAGAATAAACATGTGCACACGCGTGCTCACACATATGCTCACATGTCACACGTAGTCATGTGCACGCAGACGCACATACGAGACTGCACAAGCATGCGCACTCACACATGTGCACACTCTCCCCCTCACTGGTCTTGTTTGGAGTGTGGCTTCCCACAGAAAAGGCAGCAAGATGAACCCCCGTCACCTGGCACTGTCTGCCCAGACAGCCTCTCCCCGGAGAGTCAACAGCATGGCTGAGGTGCTGTGGCGCTCCCGTGCATCCGTGGCTGACACGTGGCCAGTGTGGCTCTGAGGGACACTCCCCCTCTCTGGCCACCTGTCCCCAGCGATTCTGACCACCGAGAGCACCTGTGGGTTAGGACCTGGATCCTGCCAGCTTCCTGGGGCAGCAGGCCCAGGGAGGCGCCCCAAGCCCCAGGTCCCCCCTTCACGGCTGTGACACACCCAGGAAGGAGCAGCCTGACCGTGGGGTCTGTCCCTCCTGGGGACTTGCTCCTTTGCCGGCACCTGCCACGGCTTCCTGACGCCTCGGCTATGCAGTGTTTTGCTCCCCTTCTCCTGAGGTTCCCAAGGGGCCCTACCAGCACAGCAGGCAGTGGCCAGCAGGGCTGGCCCACCCCGTGGCACTTGTGGGTCAGGGTCATGCTGTCCACTGCCTCCGTCACACAAACCCCTTTCCCCCGGGATTCACTCTGCCCTGTGAGGTGACAGAAGCTCCAATCTTGTTTTGTTTTAATATTTTGAAGTTCATTTTGAGAGAGAGAGAAGTGTGCGCACGTGCGTACAAGTAGGGGAGGAGCAGAGAGGGGGAAAGAGAGACTCCCAAGCAGGCTCCGCACCGTCAGCACAGAGCCCCACATGGGGCTTGAACCCACGAACCGGGAGATGATGACCCGAGCCAAGATCAAGAGTGGGACGCTTAAACGTCGGAGCCGCCCAGGCGCCCTTCCAATTCTGTTTTCAAAAAGGAAGCCACCTGGAAGTTGTGCAGGGTGGGTAAGAAGGACAGACACGCTGCGGGCGGAGAACGGGGCCAGACGCAGAGTAAACGCGGGAGGGTGAGCGGCCGGAACGGACGCCGCTGACCTCCTGTGACAAAGGTTCTCGCCGAAAAGTCACTCGGAAGTGGACACCCACAGGGGCGCCTGGGGGCTCAGGGTGGTTGAGCGTCCGACTGCGGCTCAGGTCATGATCCCACGGTTTGTAAGTTCCAGCCCCACGTCGGGCTCTGTGCTGGCAGCTCGGAGCCCGGAGCTGCTTCCGTTTCTGCGTCTCCCTCTCTCTCGGCCCCTCCCTCTCTTGCGCTCTCTCTCAAATATAAACGTTGAAGAAAATTAAGAAAACAACAAACAAGCGGACACCTACGGGGCTGCAAACAATTACACGCAATCGCTCTGTATTTTATTGAGATCTCTACGTTTTGCAAATGTAAACAGGCATCCAGTAAACACATCCAGATTAAAAAAGTCTACGGACACAGCACACCACTGTCGCCAGGGGGCGGTGTCAGCTTCCAGCAGAAGGCAGGCCTCGCCCAGCACAGAGCCTGTCCCAGGCCAGGAGGGTTGCAGCCCCACCACGACCTGCTTCGGGAACGTGGGGACGGCGGGGAGGGCGGGCAGGGCAAACAGCACACGGGACCCCCAGCGTGGGCATCTCTTGCCTCCCGAGGGGTGCTCGGGAAGGATGCTGGGGCAGGACGGCGTGTCCCGGCCGGCCACAGGGAGGAGCTTTACAGACCCCTCAAAGCTCAAGAGACAAAGCACAACGGCTCGACCCCGCCCGGTCACACACCTGTATGTGTGCTGTCCGCTGTCCAGCATTCACGGGGCGACCCACAGAAACACGGGATCCGCGTGTGGCTGACACGATGCCAGAGACACCTCCCCACCTCCCGGGGCTGCTTCCCGCACGCCAGAGGGGACAAAACGGAAGTCTCTGTCTCACGACAAAAACTCTGTACACACAAATAAAAAAATAAAAACTAACGGAAGTCCATCTACAAGGCTAGCTCTTTGCAGAGGCTGCAGGCTCTGGAGACTGAAGAAATTCGTACGGGTCGTGGGTCACCTCTGGCTGTTCCCCGACGCTGAGGCGAGAAGGACTTCCTGCAATTGTGGGAAAGACAGGTGTTCACACAGCAGACCCACGCACACGTCACGGTTCACACCGGGCCGAAAACGTGTCCCAGTGACGGCGGTTAGTGAGACCACAACTCAGCCACAGAGCCCGCTTGTTATGCAGCCAAACCTCCACCGCGGACGAGCACCCCTGAGGCCACAACGTCAAGACGTATTCCGCGAGCCCGACCTTCTATCTGGGAACTACGGCAGCAGCATGGGCAGGTAAGGGAGTAAATTCAAGGAGCAGGAAGCGTTTGGTTCCCTTCCTGGTGGGACTGAAATCCCGGTGGGGCCCACACACCTGCCCGCTCTGTCTCAGTAAACACAGAAGGCCCCAGGCCACCTGCTCTCCCCTCAGGGCCCCGGAGGATCGACACACTCCTTGACACTCTGTGTTAGGACTAAACACGGCAATGGCAGAAAGAAACAAACGTTCCCCGAGTTGAACTCAGCGTCTGAGGCTCGTTCTGCCCCTTCCAAGGGCCCTGGGGTGTAGCCAGCCGGGGCTCCTCCTGACGCAGGGCCGGCCACGTCTCACGGCCACTCCCCACGATTCCTAACGCCAAGTGACTTCCACTCACACGTTTCCGCCCCGGGCAGCTGCCCGACTATAGGGCGGTCTCAGCGCCCCAGGGGTAGGGACACCCTGCAGAGGGAGCAGCCCGCACGGTCCCGGGGGCCACCTTACCCAGGTGGTGCTGGTCCCTATCGGAGGGGGAGGTGTTGGACAGGGAGCTGAGGTTGGAGGACGGCCGGGAGCCCCCGCGCTCTGCCTGTGCCTCGTGCAGGTCCTGCAGGAGCTTCGCCGTCTCATCCAGGTTCAGGTGGCTGTCGTCTGCGTCAGGCTCCTTCCTCACTTTCCCTGCACAGACACGGGGCCGTCAGACGTCAGACACCCAGACGCCTGGGCCGCACCCCCGGTCTCTCCCTCGCCGCTACGAACGCTTGGGACAACACCCACCGTGCGGAAAACTGGGGGGGGGTGGGGAGAGGACAGGCAAGCTTGGAGGGCGGGTGCCACGTCAGATCTGAGCCAGTCACGAAGAGGGCTTGCCCTCTGGTGTAAACACACAGGAAGCAGGACAGCATGTGCAACGGAGGCCCACAGACGCCAGGACGGAGAACACGCCAGAGCGGGGGCAGGGGGCCCTGGGCAGTGGGCTGCCGGGAGAGCTCCCGGGTCTGGGCCAGGAGGGGCCCTGCGTGTGTGGGAGCACACGACCCCTCCAGGCAGTTCAAGAACTCACGTGTCTCCGACAACCGGTGGCCCAAGCCTGAAGAAGGGTGCGGTCCACCGGCGGGACGGTGTCCCCCCCTACACTAAATGTGGCTCAGGGCCGCCCTTAGAGCACCTCACAGCCACACCTGGACAGGGTCCGACGCCTACACATCGGTAACGGCCCGTCAGAACGTGACCAAGCGCAGCATCAAGGCACGCGAGCTAACCAGCACCCAAAGGCGTAACTGCAGTCTGGCCCATGAGAAACCACTACCGGGTGGGCAGAGGGCAGGGAAACAGACCCACCAAACACGGGAGGAAAGTTGTGAACAAGAGGGGCCTTAAATTCGCGACTAGGCACTCGCTCCTCAAAAAGCAGAGGAAGAGGGAGGTGAGGGGAGAAGGGGAGAGTCTGGAAAAGCCGAATTGGGCTCCAGCACAGGAAAAGAGCAGCGTCTGCGGCAACCCGCCACCCCACGCTGGGAAGGACAACAGCAGGTCAGCTGCGGCGGAACAGACGGCCAGACATGAAGCAAAGACACTCAGCAACAAATGGCAGAATCGGGAGCCCAGCTGAAAATCCACAGACCCCCGAGTCCAGAGGTCCCCCCGAGTCCACAGGTCGAACATAACCCAACGGATAAATCCAAACAAAAGCAAATCAAGGCACCTTACACTCAAACTACCAAAAACCAGTAATGAGGAAAAAACCTTAAACACAGAGGAAAAGAAGAGTTGGCAAGGCTAACGTTAACACAGCAGCCTCCGACTGCAAGCCCAGAAGACCAAGTTGGCCCTTGGCTGGTGAACTTGGATCCCGGGAGGGTCGCCACCACCCGAGTGACAGAGGGGCTCCCTGGACCTCGACTGTCCACGCAACTGATGTGGTTTCCACTGAACACCTGCTCTCCTTCCAGGAGCCTGGAATTTGCAGATGTGCCAGGGAGAGAGTGCCTGCATTGCCCCAACTCGATGCTGGGAGTCAGGTGTGTCCGTGGGACCCCATGGGGCGGCTCTGGAGCGCTGCCTGGTCTCCCCCAGACTCACCCCATGTACCCCTTCCCTCTGTGGGTCCCGATCTGTCCCCCTTTGCTGTATCAAACCAGAGCCACGAGTCCCAAGACTCCTAGGGAACCACCTAACCCAGCGGTAGGCGTGGGACCCCCAAACAATTGGGAAAATAACAGACAAGGAGCAAGACAGCAGATCTCAATCAGGTCTGGGTTACCACGCTAAGTACAAATAGCCTAACCCAAGGCAGAGACCGCGGGGCTGATGACAAAGCGAGAGCCGGCCTCATGCGCTCCGAGCCGCTGACAGAAACCACTTCTGACGCAGGCAGGATTTCTCACCCCCGGCCGCGGTGGCCTCCGGGGCCGGGTCATTCTTGGGGGGCCGCTCCCTGTGCCTCGGGATGTTTAGCGGCATGTCTGGCCTCCACCCCTTGACGCCGGAAGCACCACGGGCACGGCCACACGCAACGAGGGAGGCCACCGTCCGCGAGAAGCCCCGTGGTAATGGTCAGGTCGGCCCAAAGGAAAGGAGAGGAGGAGAATGCACCCCGAGAGCATCGAGTCAACAGGGAGCCGGACGGCCAAAGAGATTCCAAAACCCTGGGTGCCATGCGGACCGCAGAGGGCATCTCACGTGGCAGGGTCGGGCTCAGCTGCCGACGAGGGCACAGCCTGGTGGGTACGTGCGCGCAGACACATCGATGGCAGGCCACGAGGCAGGCAGCTCGTCCCTGCACGACCGACAGGCTCGAGGGACCCTGACGTCAAAAAGGAGACCTGGGCAAGCCCACTCTGGGGCCATCAGGGAGGGACCCCGAGCACAGTGGCCATATTCCTAGAAAGGGGACAGGCCTCGGCACACCAGCCTCGTGCCCCGGGGACCACCTCGCAGACCGACACGGCACCGGGGATGAGAACACAGCGTCCTCTTCCAGCGGAGCCTGAGGATGTGAGCACGCCCGGCACGACCTACCTAGAGAACCAAGCATGGAGATGTCCAGGGAGGCGTCCGAGTAGGACTTTGTCGACATGAAGTCCAGGACGGAGTTGCTGTCGCCCAGCGAGTCCCCAGCCTGCAGGAGACGGGTAGGTACCGAGCAGAAAAGGAAAGAGGTCACTGAGCGGGCAGTTAACACCAGCTGTTGAACTCACAGGAGCGGCAGTGCCCCCCCCCCCCCCAAGGACAGGCCGGCTCCGCCACGTCCACACCCAGGGAGCGGGAAGACCACGCTGCGTCTGGTCCTCACTGCAGCCACGACCACCAGGAGCGCTCCCAGAGGCGGCTGCCACTGCCGAGACCAAACCCCACAGCCAAAGGCCGCTGGCTCTCGGAGATAAACAGGTCCCTGTAACGGGGGGGAGGGGGGCGGCGGCACAGGGGGACACAGGGGACCTGAGGGGCTCACGGCTACCTTGCAGAGACTACACGTAAAAACACGGCAGATTCCAAGCCAAGCGTGTTCTCTCTCCTTCTGTGGCCGCCCCACACCCTCCTAGCCCTCTCTGCACTGTAAGGAAACAGCCCAGCGTTCCCCGAGACGCTCCCACCACGCAAACCTTCCACGGCGGCCTGTGGCTCGTAAACGTTAGGAGGTAACAGCTAATGTATGGCCCTTTTTAAAATGAACACTGAGAGCCACCTCTGGTGCTTTAAGGGAAATGTACTATAAGTAAGACCCTAAGGCCTTCAAATACTACCAAATCCCACCCTCACTTTGGAGATCGGATCCTCAGTCACTGTGGGATAAGTTACTGTCCGATGACCACGCCCTTCCTGACACACGGCCTGGAGGGACCGTTTCTTCACCAAATAGTTCAACTAAAGGTCCACATTGCAGCAGACGCTCAGAGCCTGTGGACCTGGTTGCGCAGGTGCACGTCACGTGCCCTCAAACACCCTCAGCCCGCCCTGCAGCTCGAAGGCTCACACAGGGTCCCCTCCAGCCCAGAGAGTAGGGACAGGCACCCACCTACATCCGGCCACACACAGGGACCTGGCGAAGGAGGAAGATGAGACCCTGCTAACCAGGCAAGGGGCACAGGGCCTGTGAGCCCTCTCCCGTCAGGTCGTGCCCTCTGGTGTGAGCCCTCTCCCACCGGCCTGTCCCCTGTGGGTGTGAGCCCTCTCCTGTTGGGCCCCGCCCTCTGGTGTGAACCCTCTCCCATCGGCCTATCCCCTGTGGGTGTGAGCCCTGTCACATCAGGCCGTGCCCTCTGGTGTGAACCCTCTCCCGTCGGCCTGTCCCCTGTGGGTGTGAGCCCTCTCCTGTTGGGCCCCGCCCTCTGGTATGAACCCTCTCCCATTGGCCTGTCCCCTGTGGGTGTGAGCCCTGTCACATCAGGCCGTGCCCTCTGGTGTGAACCCTCTCCCGTCGGCCTGTCCCCTGTGGGTGTGAGCCCTCTCCCGTTGGGCCGTGCCCTCTGGTGTGAACCCTCTCACATCGGCCTGTCCCCTCTGGGTCTGAGCCCTCTCCTGTCGTCCTGTCTGGGTATGAACCCTTGCCATCGGTCTGTCTCGTCTGGGTGATCTGTGAATTTGCTTCTTTCACTTGACTTTCAGAAAAGCCACTTTGCTCTGTGCTCTGATAAACCTCTCTCAAGAGGAAATGTTACAGGGATCACTCTGGGCCATCGACACGCCGGGCCGGGGCTGAGCTCGTGTTTATGGAGTACGGCGGTAGCCAGATCTCAGGGGAGAGTGCCACCGAGAGTCCTACAACGACCCCACTGTTACCGCTCTACTTTGCAACCAGAGACCGAGGCTCAGTGCTACTCATGATCCTACCCAGGGCCCAGCACGGGGCCCTTCTCCCTACGTGGCTGGGGCAATCATGCCACAGCTGCGGTTTTCCAAGTTGTTACAGATTCGCCTGCAACTTGGAACTCGTAAAAGCGACTTGAAGACAGCTGGTTTACTCACGACTTCTCACACCAGCCAAAGAGCAGACACGCAGATCTCCCTAGAGACCTCCCAGGGCCGAGGCCCCACACACAGCCGAGGGAGCACCCCAGAGGCTAGAGTGCCCCGCGGCTCCCCTACAGGAATCCGGTCCAGCGCCTGCTTCCCCACCGGCCGGCCGTGCACACTTGCCACGTGAGAAGACAGGGCCCCCCCGCACAACCACTGCTCTGCGGCTCCCGTGCCGGGACTGGAAGAGAAGTGCCGTGGCTTCCTGCCCCTCACCCCTGTCACTAAAACTCAGGGGCAGGGAGACTACCACTTAACCAGTTTCCCAACAAAACAACACCCTCTTCTCAATGACCCCATTTCACAGGCTGAACACGACCGTTCCCCGCGAGAACGCTAATCATCAGGTTTTCGCTTACACGTCCGTGCAACTCACCTTCGCTTCCTCTGGAGGCTTCACGGGAACATTTCTCCTCTGCAAATCAAAACGGGAGAAGCCAGTTTTCGAAACGGTTTTATACAGAATGATTCGCTCATATCGTGTACACAGACGTAAATTAAAGCAGCCCATTCAGTCTTGCTGGGGTTGTCCTCGCGGTATTCACACCACCCTGTGAATCAGAGCTGGTGCGGCATCAGACAGACAGCCAACTCCCCACAGAGGGCCCGATTCATGCAGGCCCGGCCAAGACCCTGGGAGGCCGAGTGCCCTGATGGCACCCTGGGAGGGACGGACGTGAAGGAGAGGGCACCCGATGCGTTTCCGCAGCCCTGGACGGCTTCAAACAGAAGGCAAACGTCTGACATTGTACCTGCGTCTCAGGGGCAGCTCAGGAAACCACCTGCTAGGTGAGGAGGGTCCCCTGCCCTCCGCTGGGCTGCACTGTGGGGCCACGCATCTTCTCCTCGGGCTGCAGTGTCCACAAGAGGCTTACACTTGACCACTACTGCGTGACCACAGCCTGTGCGGGACCCAGAGTCACCCAAGACAGCTACTGTGTGACTACATTCTGAACGGGACGCCCAGCCACATGTGACCACATGTGGAGATCACAAGCCTAAATGCTACTGAGCCACCGTCCTGCAATCTGGCAGGGTCTTCACCTTCAAAACAGTCACTCAGCTCACATGCTTTTGCATCTGAGATCTTTTGTTTGCGACAACGTTCTAGAGATTCACCTGTGCTAAGGCTTTTATAAGTTTTAGTAGAAAATTAACTTCTCCGCTATCGTAACGTCCAGTTCCACACGCATACGCACGCCTCCACTAACGTATACGTTTTAGCATCAAACGTCACCTAACGCCACAGCACGTTGGGAATTACGTGACTCCTGTAATGCAAGCTCACTTTCAGAAAAGCGATCCCGCTGGAATTTAGAAAGGAAACCAAGTGGCCAGGACATCTCAGGAGTTCCTGCTCTATAAAGACACAGCCTCACACACTGTGCCCGGGGGACACCAGGAGGAAAACTTTCAGACCACGGTGCAGAGAACGGCAGCCGGGGCACAGCGGCCACACGGAACTGAAGAGTGGCAAAGTCTGGAGAGGAGGATATAGCTCACAGCAGGAGCTCCACAAGTCCAGGAGGGCTGAACCCGGAGCACACTGACCTGTGCACACACAGACGAACACCATGGGGCCAGGTACACGTGAGGAGACACAACCAACTCCACCCAGCCAAGACCTCACTGAAACCTGGGCCACCAGAAGAGACCCTGAAAGGCCATTCCTCAGGATCAGGGCCAAATTCACCCAACATAAAGGCCGCTGAAACCCACCCTACCAAATTAAAAACAAATCCCAAGAAATCAGATGACTCCTAAGAACTCTGCCAAAATGAACATCAACGTTCTGAAAAGAACACAGTAAAATCAGGCCAGCCTCGCCCAGGAGTAATGTAACGTGAGCACATACCTACCTAACCTTCCAGTAGCCTGCTTAAGATTAATCTTAACACGTAGTCGACGATGACACGTTTCACTTAACCCAACGTATTGAAAACATTTTTTATTTTAACGTGAGATCCAGACAAAATAATGAAATAGTTTTACGTTTCTTTTTTCGCACCAGTCTCTAAAATTCTGGTCCGCAGCTCACAATCTCATCGTATCTAATTCAGACTAACCACAGTCATATTTCCGCCAGTCACTTATGACTGCTGGCGGCAGTGATAGCACAGTCCAGACAGCAGAGACTCGACAATGTAATGCCCGGGGCCCAATCAAACAATAAAGCAGCCAACTGTGCACAGTAAGCAGAGGGAAATCTACCAAAAGGCAAATCCAGGAATGGCAGAGATGACAGAATTGGTGGATAAGGACTTTCAAAGCAGCTGTGGGAGATATGAGAAATAGGTCCAAAAATTTAAAGGAAAGCATGAACGTAACGTGAAAGGGAAGGCCTAAGAAGGAAGAAAACAGAGCCTAGACCTACAACACGGCGTCTCAAAGGAAACCTTCACTGGCTGAGCTTAACAGCAAATGTGGCTGCGGCACAAAAACAGATCACTCGACTTGAAGCCACGGCAACAGACAGCATTCGCCCCTGAGGGAGGGACGAGACACTGAGAAAGGAGCTGAGCATCACCGGCACTCAGGACAGGCCAGGATGCCAGCCGCGTGTCAGAGTCCTGGAGAAGCGACGAGTGTGGGGTGGGGGCAGACACGACATCTGAAAAGACGACGGATGAAAATCTTCTAAATGACGGGCCCGAGGAGCCCGACAAACGTTAAGCAGGATAAACACAGAGAAAAGAACGCTGAAACACATCAGAGACGAATTACTGAAAATCAGTTACAAAGATTAAACTTCAGAAGCACGTAGAGCAGCAAACAGTCCATTTCCTGCAAAGGACAAAGGAGCGAGTATCTGAGGCCTCCTGGAACGGAGGTCTGTATAGCACAGACCTCTTCCGGTCTTTTCCTACAACCTTGAAAAAAGGAAAAGCCCACTCGAAGCCCGTCGGCCGACGCGTGCGCTTTGCCAAGAAGACGCGCGACAGAAGACACAGACGCCTACGACGGCGACGCTTCAGAAACGGTGTGGTCAGAGGTCTCTCAAAATAGGAGAAAAGCAGCCTATGATTCCACGATTCCAGACCCAGGGAAGAGGAATTCCATAAATACAGATAAAATAACTTCTTTCAGACCAAAAAAAAAGCGGAGTAAATTCCCCGTCAGCAAGTCTACACTCAAAGAAATAGCCAAAAAGAGTCTTCAGAGCAAAGGGAATGGACGGCACGTGACAGTGATCTGGGTATAAAGTCACAGAGCCCCAGAGACGGCGGGGGGGGGGGGGGGGGGGTTGGGAAGGGGGGGTGGCAAGCGGGACTTCTTAAACTTTTCAGTTCCTCTGAAAGAAAACTGACTGCCTGAAGTAAAAACTTAAAACGTGAATGAGGGGAGACGAGCCAGCGATTCCCTAGGACGGTGTCCATCCGGACAGGCTCTTTCCACAGGCGCGGCCCCACAAACGCGGCACATGCACGCCCACCTGCCTCAGCTGGAACAGCATCCGCGAGTGGTCCCCGCCGGTGATCTGGTCCAGGAGGTCGTCCACCATCTTCTTGCTGTAGCTCCCAGCATCCTTCACGAACTCCTGCAGGCTGGAAGGCCGAGAGAGGGCATGATGCCGCCGGAAGGCCCCGCGCCGCACGCTCTCGTCTCCCAGGCGCCTTCCCCGGGGCCGGCGGTCCCGAGGAGCGGGGCCTGCCCCGTGGACCCGGCTCCTCGGACGCGCCTCCGCGAGAGGGTCTCGCCGAGAGCCGCAAACCTCCCACGTGTAATCTGGGGGGTGGCAGCAGCCGTCTTCGTCGGATACTCAGGGTGGCCCATGATCCAGAAAGGTGAAGAGCAACTCAAGGGGCGCCCGGGGGGCTCGTCAAGCACGTGACTCTCGACTTGGGCTCGAGTCGCGATCTCACACTTTGGGAGTTCTAGACGCACATCAGGCTCTGAGCTGAGCGCGGAGGCTGCTTGGGGTTCTCCCCCCTCCCCCCCGCCCCTCCCCCATTCACGTGCACGTGCGCTCTCCCTCAATATAAACTAAACAACAAACAAAAGAGATCTTAAAAAACAGGTGCTAAAACTTAAAAACCATCTCGAGAAGATCACTTAAAAAAAGACAAGGCTAACGAGAGTCCGGGCACATACGGTGAACTCTTGAACAACGGCAGGGATCGGGGGCGCCAACCCCGCAAGTTGCAAATCCACGCATCACTTCTGTCTCGCCAAAGACCGAACCACTCGCAGTCTGCTGACCGGAAGCCTTTCTGAGAACGCGAGCTGACGAGCGCGGCTCTCGCACGTCACACGCACTGCACACCACACCCCGCACGAGACACGCCAGGAGGAGCACGTTACGAAGAATATCCCGAGAAAACCCGACCGCGACGCCGTCCTCTACCAACCGAGAAAAGCCGCGGGTAGGTAGCCCCGCACAACCGCCAGCGCGCGGCTCGGGGTCAACGGGGAGACGCGGGCTCCCGCGGGAGGGGCACGGCCGTACCCGGTGCTGTTTTCATTTTTGTTTCCGTTCTGACTTAACGAAAGGAGACCGAGGAGAGATGCTCCACAGCAGCGGGGAGAGGGAGCTCGTGCGGGAACGAGACTCCGCGGGCACCGCACCCTAGAGTGTCGTCCTGGTTTTCGGACTCCGTGAATACTACAAACTAAAAAAGAAGTGAGTGGAAGGCGCTGTAAAAGGAGGCGGGGGACAAAGGCCGGGTCCTGGCCTCTAAGCCCTGGGGCAAAGGCTCAGAAGGGCTCCCCAGAGGCCAGACCGTCACACTGAGCGAGGAGGGCCACCGATCTGGGAGTGAGACCGTGACGGCACACGAGTCTCTCCGGGAGGGTTTCAGGAGACGCCACCACCGTGAGCGTGTAACGGGAGCAGGGACACCGGAACACTCGTGGCATGGTCTGGAACAGAGCGCGTGGCGAGGTGACGCGGGACGCCCGGGAGGAGCGTGGACTGCGGCCACCGTGCGCTGCTCACGCGCCCAGAGTCCATCCGTGTTTCGGGGGTGGGCGCGGGGGAAGGCGACCACCGTCTGGGAACACCGTGCCCCCTGAACCAAAGGTGACTGCCGTCCCTTAAAGGCTGTGACAGGGCAGTGGGGCAAAAGGGGGGGGGGGGCACCACTTGTGACACTGTCCTCGCTCACCAGATTTCCTCCTTGGTGTTCCACTTCTGCTTCTCTGGGCTCATAAAAATCGTATTAAGGGCTGATTTCCTTTTGTTCGTTTTTAAAATACGTCCCGTGTTCTGTTTGGAATTAAAGATCTAATACGGAAAGATCCATTTCTTAGAGGTTAGCCAAACTTGCCTTTCCTCCTGGAGAATTACTAAAATTCCACAGGTGTGACCTACTTCTATTGGTGCACAGAACACAGCAGTTCCACAGAAACACGGCACCACGTCTGCGGTTTCAGTACCACATCCCAGTCACCATTGGGGACTGAAGCGTGTCCCAAAATTCTTCTGCTGAAGCTCCAACCCCAGTACCTCAGAACGTATTATTTGGAGATGTGGCCCCCCAAAGGTGATGAAGTTTGAGCGGAGTCTTTAGGGGGCCCTAACGCGTTACGATTGGTGTCTCTGAAGGAAACGGAGACCGGGACACAGACTTAGAGACGGGCGTGCAGGTGAGGACACAGGGAGACCAGGGCCGTCTACGCGCTAAGCACAGAGGCCGCAGGAGAAAGCAGCCCTGCCCACACCCGGGTCTCGGACTCCCAGCCTCCGGCCCCGCCAGACGACAAATGCCTGTCACTTCAGCCCCTCAGGCTGGGGTGCACGGTTCCGGTGGCCCCAGCAGACGAACACAGCCACCGAGCCAGGTTCCAACAAAATCACGAAACAAGCTCCAAACACGTGGTTGGTTACATGCACACACACGTTCTTTTTTAAACTACAGCCCGGATCGTCACCTTTGTAAGGCGCAGCTGAGTTACCCAAACTTCAAGACCAACCCGTGGCAAACCAGTGGTTTACGGAAAAGAACTCGAAAACCTCTGCCGTGCAGACCCGCTGCCGTCGGCCGTCTCCCGCCAACCACCCACCAGGGAAACGGCTCCTCCCGCACGGCAAGCGAGAACCTTCCAGACCGTGCCGACCCTGCTCACCTCAGCGCACACTGCACACCCGTCTCATCCCCGTAGGCAGAATACAGCAGGTCTATCTCCTCCGACTTTAAGTCGCCGAACACGGAATTGCTGTGCATTGAAAGCGCGGTGGTGGTGCTGGAGAGAAAAGTGACTGAGGGCAGGAGAGGGAGAGCACAAGACGTGAGACGCACGCCCGCACGAGACGCGCTCGGTCCCGCGGGCGGCGCCCCCGCCCCCGCTCCCAGCCCCCTCCCCCATGACATTGCTGCTCCCCAGCGACCCGAAGCGGTGGCAGCTTCCGGGCCGAACCAGCACTTCAGGCTCTGCAGCAGGTGCAGAGGACAGTTTACGCGATGCAAGGCGAGTGCGCGCTAGTAGAAGGGCTTCGTGCCGACCCAGGCCCTGCTGGGAACCGAGCCCACAGGACGAGGCTGGATCCCTCAAGGGGCTGTGGGGGCATCACGGCTGGCGTCCCCACATGAATGACGTCAGAGCTCAAGAGCAATGCGTCTCAGACATGCCCCTCCCCCCCACTAGACTCCAGTAGCACCACGATGTGACCATCACAACGTCCCCAGACGCCACCAGCTGTCCCCCGGGGAACAAAACTGCTGCACACCGACACACTCCAAATCTAGCAAACCAGCCACAGATGTCACTCGGTCACTCGGCCACACACACAAGTGCGGCCAGCACACCAGTCCCCTCCCTCCCTCCACCGCCACACCCATCCAACCTTCCATCTCCCACACTTGCCCACCATCATTCGGCAGACACCCGGGCATACACCCCTACCCACGGTCGGCACGGGGCTGAGACCCACAGACCGGTACGAGTGGACGGCAAAGAGGAGCGTGCCCGGTGAAATGTTTATTCCCCTCACTCGACAGGACCTTAATTTCATCTCATTGTTAGTTTCAGAGCCAGAATCTGGACACAGTACTAAGAACAGGTGAGCCACGAAGATGGCGGGAGGACTCTGGGTCCACACCTCTCCTGTGATTTCCCTCATCCCGTGCCCCTACCTGCCCACCCCACACTCACCTTTGCCCCTTCTCTCATCCTTGAAGCCCAGTGTGGTAAAGCCGGGGAGCAGCTTGCTGGAGAGCGAGCTCAGGTCCACAGGGTGGGTCTCCTCCTCTGCAAAGGGACCGGGCTGTGAACAGGTGGCTCGGGGAGTTCCCAGCTCCCGCAGTGGCTCACAGAGTGCACTTGGGGAAGGCATGGGGGGCTCTCTAGAAAGACCAGCTAAAATCAAATTTACAGAAACCACTAAAATTCTTAGGTGCCTGGGTGGCTCAGTCGGTTAAACATCCGACTCTTGATTTCAGCTCAGGTCGATCTCACGGTTTGTGAGTTCGAGCCCCGCCTCAGGCTCTGCACTGCCTGGGACCTACTTGGGATTCTTTCTCTTTCTTTCTCTCTCTCTCTCAAAATAAATAAGCACTTAAAAAAAAAAAAGTAGCCGCTACAATTCTCAAACCTTAACTCTGTCTAAGCTACGAGTTGATCAACTCGAGATACTTTTCAAAGAGACGGAGTACATAAGGGCTTCCCCACGGGTGAGCAGATCCAGCATCTGTGCCCCCCTCAAGGTCCTCAACACGATGATCACACAGGGCATCCCCTCTAAGCCCACGTCTGGGCCCCTTCCAAGCTCCGCGAGTGCGACGGAGTTGTGCACTCTGGCTCCTCCCAGGGAGCCCTGACAAGGGTGTGAGTCTATCCTCATGATGGTATCTGGAAGTCAGGCCATGAGGACTTGTAGAACCGCAGCCCTGCGGGAGCACAGCTCTACACTGGCTGCCTATGCTAGACCCTGGGGCAGAAAAGGTCTGAGCAGCACCCCTGCCCCCGTTGGATGACTGCCCCCTGTCCACGTATCATACGCAGGCTGCGTATCATACACAGGAGGGGGAGGACAGGGGAGTAACACCGGATGGGATTCGTCTACGCCATGCGACTGGGGCCTGCTCTGCACGGGCAACCGTGACCTCAAACGGGCTACGAAGCCGAAACTCCCTGGCGCTGCGGAGACTAACCCCAGCCCTGCTCGGGGCCACGCACCGTCGGCATCCGGCTCGGCCGTGTTGACCACGCTGTAGAGCAAGCTGCCGTCACTGTCCTTCTTCAGATAGCCCATCTGCAAGGAAGCACACCTGAGGGCCGGCCCTACGTGCTCTGCCGCAACGCCAACAGAGCTAAGGCGTACGAGCACGGCCTAACGTGCACAAATCCCAACAGGTCACGGGGCAGTTGGTTTCCCCATGGAAAAGACCACAGAGACCTCTCTCATACCTCCCCGAACTTGACTTCACACCCATGTGTACTGTAAGGATTAAGACTAGTTCCTGATTCTTCTAAAGGAGATACGGAAACAGGAAGCTTACCCCAGAAACTGCCCTCTTACAGGATGTCAGAACCTGAGCCAAATGACCCAGAACAGGACCCTGGTCACCAAATGCCATATCAACGGGCACTAGAGGCTCCATCTCTAACACAAGGGACTTAGTTCCGCTTACAGAAAACCACTGAACAAAAGCCCTCTTCCTCTGAAGGCCCCCAGGAAGGTCCAGGAGGGGCGCCTGCACATGGGAGTGGGGGAAGAGAAGAGGGGGACCCTTGGCCTGAGTGCCTGAATACAGGGCGGGGAGGACAGGAGACCCGTCACTGCTGACCATGTGAGCACTGGCCACATAAGTACTGACCATGTGAGCGCTGAGTGTGTGAGTACTAACCATACAAGTACTCACCATGTGAGCACTGACCATGTGAGCGCTAACTGTGTCAGTACTGATCACGTGAGCGCTGACCACATAAATACTGACCACGTAAGCGCTGACCGTGTAAGCGCTGACCACGTAAATACTGACCACGTGAGCGCTAACCATGTCAGTACTGACCGCGAGCGACGACCACACATACTGACCACGTGAGCACTGACCACATAAGTGCTGACCATGTGAGCGGTGAGCATGGGAGTACTAACCATGTAAGTACTCACCATATGAGCACTGACCATGTGAGCGCTGTGTCAGTACTGATCACGTGAGCGCTGACCACATAAATACTGACCACGTAAGCGCTGACCATGTAAGCGCTGACCACGTGAGCACTAACCGTGTCAGTACTGACCACAAGCAACGACCACACATACTGACCGCGTGAGCACTGACCACATAAGTGCTGACCATGTGAGCGGTGAGCATGGGAGTACTAACCATGTAAGTACTCACCATGTGAGCACTGACCATGCGAGTGCTGACTATGGATGTACTGACCACGTGAGCGCCGACCACGTGAGCACCGGCCACGTGAGCGCTGACCATGTAAGTGCTGATCACGTGAGCACTGACCACGTGAATGCACTAAGGGGAACAGGAGTCAGGTTTCTCGCTGTGGAATTACAACCCAAAAAGGGAGAAAAAGGAAACAGGCCCAGCACTGGGAGCAATGGGGGTTCGGGTGTGGACACGTGCCTCTGATGAATACACGCAGCTCAGCATGGCCCTCCCTCACCGAGCTACAGTCCGCAGGGCTCTTTCCCAGCGCCACTGAGGGCCGTGCCCAGTGCCCGGGACATTCCACGGCTGAAGCACTACAGGCGTGCAGACCAGCGGGTCCAGCAGATCAACATCAGCTACACAGGGAACCGCAAACTTTCCACCAGGGAAGCTTAAGGTAAGTAAAAGATTCATCTCCGTATGCTGCACGTAACCCGGCGTATGCAAAACGTCACTGTTCAAAATCCTTGACGTAACACTCCACGCGCGTTTTGAAAACGCGTGTCTGAGACAGGGATGTGAAGTTCTAAGAGTTCTTCACATGGACCACGTGCACAGACGAGACTGTGGATGCACCAGGTCAAGTAAACGTGCCGGGATTAACGTCGCCTCTGTCCTCGTTACCGTGACTAGCGGGTTTAAAAGTGCACGCAAGAGCCACACCGTTTCTACCGGAGGTGCCGGGCTGCTCTCCCGGCAGCGGGGTGCTCCAAGCACAGCAGGGAGGCCCCCACAGGCCAGGCCCGGGTCAGATGGGACCCACGGGCGCCGCAGAGGCACACAGAGACGCAAGCACACCAGGAGAAGAGGGAGGCTGCAGCGCAGACGCCTGGCAGGCCTGACGTCCATCCGCCGGCGGGCAACATCCCCACTACGGGGCGAGCCTGCTGCAGCGTCCCCGCATCACACACCGCTTCTGGGAGGCTCCTGCCCGCGAGGCACCCCTGGAGGCCCCCGCCCACCCCAGGGATGGAGCCGGTGACGGGACCCAAAGCGAGCCTGCGGGACACGAGCTCTGCCCAGACACCCCTGACGCTACCTTGCCCCCTGGGAGGAGCCGGCTGATCCTGTCCCGAGCCTCGTCAGCTGCGTGCTCCACCAAGGCCAGCACGTGCTCCTCTGCCGTGCTGTCAGTCAGGCTGCAGGCATTTCCTTCCGGCTCAAACGTGCAGCTGCGAGGCAGGAACACCACACACGTCACCGGGGCACGTGCTGCTCCCACCTCACCACGGTCAGTCCCTACCGCTCCCCAAGGTCACCACGGGCCGGGAGCAAGGGCACGGAGCACTCCTCGACCCTGTCCTCGTGGCTGTAACTGCAGCAATATGCAAGGCCTCCACAAACAGCGAGGGAGCCCCAAATGGCCGCTGGAGGTGTCTCGTGTCTCAGCTGCACACCTGAGTTGATCTAAGAGCAACCTGACGGCAACCTCGCTACTCACGATGTCATTCGAGGCACCGTTGGAAAAAGAGGCAAAGCTCCGTGGAGCGTGGAGACGCCAGAAACAAGGGTGAGCTGGGAGCACAGGTCGTGAGGCAAAAGGGGCGTCCCGAGCCTTCGGCAGGCGGGCTCAGACCCCACACAGAGAAGAGCTTTATTCGAACAGCCGAGGGTCACTGGGTGCAGCGCCCAAGGGATGTGGCCTCTCCTGTGGAAGGTTCCAGAAGCATATGGACCGACTCCATCCAAGGAGCTGCAGGAGCAAACTCTGCCTGCGGACCCCAAGCCTGCAAGAAGGCCCCGCCTCTGGCCCAGGGTGGACGGCTGCAGGAGTTGGGGGGTCAGGTACGAGGAGAATGAAGCCCCCCCACAAAGCGTGTCACCTGCCTAACACAGCACAGCTACGTCCCCCGCACAGGGACAGCCAAGCTAGGCCACCATCAAGTGTCCTCCTGCACGTGAGGGAACTTCTTCAGAGCGAAGGCCCAACAATCACTGCAACACGCATATGGGAACAGCAGTGTCACACCTGGAACAGAGCCTGCGTGTGGCTGGCAGGGGCTGTCCTGCCCTTGTGCCCCCAGGTCCGTTAGCGTGACGAGGCCCGGCTGGCCCAGGTTGCCGGCCAGCTGCCTGGAAACACCTGAGACCAGAGCTCACACGCGGCCGCCGGGGACCGGGCTCCTTCCAGCAGGTGGGGGTCCGCGAGCTACTCCGCGGACACGGGCGCCAGCACAGGCTCACCCTCACTCACAATCCTGAGGTGCGTTTCCCGTTACCTGATAACTTCTCTACTCGGCCTTTTGGATTTCTTGGCAGTTTCTACTTGTACAGGTGCCGCTTCAGGAACGGGCTCCTCAACAGCTGTGTCTTCGTTGCCCAGAAGAGCTGCCTGCTGAGAAAAATCCATGTCCTGCATAAACGACATGCTGCGCTTCAGAGCTAACAGCCGCTCCTAGAATCAAAAAGGACAGAGCAGCAGGCCTTTACCTCTGCCTCACAGCCGAGGCGCCATGGCGATGGGTGGGATGGGGATGGCCGCAGCCTCGCCTGGCCTAACAGCGGGCTCCCATGGCGCTCCCGCGGCAGGTGCAGGTGGGAGTCAGCACCACAGGCGCGGCCGACTGGCTGGGAGCACTCGGGGCTGGCAGAGGGGGACGGGCCAGAGGGCACAGGGGCCCGCACCTCACCTACAGGCCGGTCAGGCACAAGGCACTGGTCCTAGATGCGTGACGCATGCAACCTGGCTCATGGGACAGATCTGGGAAGCCACTCCGGACGGCCAAGACGTCCTGTCTGGACTCAGTGAGGCAGCCACGTAAAACAGATCACAGGCTGGCTGCAATCCATCAGACACCCACACTTAGATCAACAGATCCAGCACTTTCCACCAACCCTAAAGGAGACGTTCCAGCTGGCGCAGGAGCAGAGAGAGAGAGAGAGAGAGAGAGCGCGCCTGGCGGGGAGGGTGGCCTGGGATGTGTACAGAGGCTCTGCACCACGGCCAGTGATGGACGGGTGGAAGCATGTCAGTCAGTGGGGGTGGGGCTCTGTGTAGGCATCGAGACAGAGGGGAACTCTCGTCTCTGTGGCTCCTTGCCGCCGCGGGCTTCTTACTTTGCTCATCATCTTAAAGCCTGCGTGAAGGATCTTCTTAGCTAACTTGTAGTACACGGTGTCTGGTCTGTTGTAGGTCATCGCGTTATCACACATCAGTTTGAAATCCGCCTGAAAGGGAAAAAAATAGAATCTGTCGAGTTTGAACCACTGAGATGCCGGCAAAAACCGGATTCCTGTCAAGAGGCTAAAACTGAGTGGCAAGCAACTAAACCAGGCTCTTCAGCTTAACAAATGGCTTTTAACGACTCTTTGAGGGAAGTTTCAGACCTGCCAAACCTGGAGCTTCCTCCTGAGCGCGACACGCGTGGCTTCTGTTTCTGTTTTTTTATTCTGAGAAAGAGAATGTGTGTGTGAGCAGGGGAGAGACAGAATCCCAAGCAGGCTCCACGCTGTCATCACAGAGCCTGACGTGGGGCCTGAACTCGCGAACCATGAGATCATGACCTAAGCCGAAACCAAGAATTGGACGCTTAACCGACGGAGCCTCCCAGCTGCCCCAGCACGTGCGCGTTCTAAGAACATCGCGGCTCCCTCTCTCCATCTCCAGCTCCCCCGCTTTGGGAGAAATCAGATGTAAGCAGGAATGAAAAGTGACAGCCAGGTCCTTTTAAGTAAAAGCTGAGGAATGAGCCGACAGCTGAGCACATTCGCGTCCCCTCTCTGGGATTTTGCCACGGAATTCAAAACTTGGTCTATCGCCAATTACTCTAATAGCATCAGCAAAAAGGCTTTCTGTAAAATAAGGGAAATCTTGCTGAACAGCTTACGTTAAAAGCAAGCTATTGGACGTCTCGATATATCATCACCCCAACCAAATTACAGACCGCACACACACCTGTCACTGTGTGCTGTGCCGGCCATGAGGACGCATAAGGACAGCTGAAGCCAGCCAGACCCCGACCGAGCCCCAGCACTGGCCCCACGGCCAAGGTCCCCAGGGCTGGGCCTGTGGCCCTCAAGTCCCCCTCCTCTGTGGGCCCTGATGTAGCAGTCTTGAGGACAAGGCAGAGGGGGGACACTGCTCACATCCAGGACCGTCACTGGGCAGCAGAGCAAACCAGGGCCCGACAAGGAAGGTGGAGGACTGAGGGCCGTCCGCCCCCGTACCCTTTCACGTGGCACAGCCTCTGAGGCTCAGCAAACACGCTCAGTCATGTCACCAGCAAATGAATGGGATAGAGCTAAGCCTTCCAAATTGAATAGAAACTAAGAAAGAAACCCGATGCCTTTTCCTACATGACATCATTACCAAAGCGTCAAGCACTCATCTTGATCCGCCCCTGGGATCAAAGCCAACAAGCAATTCCTGCCTCGCGGTTGTACCAAGAAACAGAGTTCAGAACTACACACTAGAGAGTCATAGAAATCTATCGTTAAAAAAAAAATTAAACTCCCAGTTACTATAAAACAAAAAACTAGGAAAAACTGTAATTCTAAAAATACCAATTCTGGAGTCAGACCAAATCAGACACACTTTTGCTTGACCTCACGTATCTCTACAGCTTCCAGACAAGATACCGGTTTCCCTGATGCAACCTTTGGGAGACCTTGGCCCGAAGGCTCAGGCCCCCATGAACACTCGCAACTAGAAACCAGCTGATACGGACAGAGTGCTTACTGGACATAAACACACAGAGAGCTTTGCAGCAATTATTTCAGAAACCGAAATTAGTTTACCTTAAATTCTGTGACTGATTTGTATTCGTTGGCTACAATCTTGTCTTTCATTGTACCAAAGTCCATGGGATGTTTTATTATCATGGAGTATCCGGGAGCAATTGCATCCGTGACAGGAAAAGCAAAAAATCCATGAGGATCTTTTCTGAAAACAAGAACATCATTACTTAAACAGGAAAACCCTAAGTGTAGATTTCCAAACGATACAAAACGTTTCACGGTAAAAACATGATACAATTCACCAAGTTTTGTTCCTTAAAATAACAAATAAAATTTACACTCTGTAGAAGCGTAGTAGATGTTTTTGATGATTAAAAATTCCAAAATTACCCTCCTGGCTGGACCCGTGACATCTGCATCGTGGAGGTCCTGACCGCCCCCCACCAACACCCCTGCCCTGCACGGACCGGGCACACGGCGCTCTCCCCACGCCGGCCCACCCCCCACTAGACTGGGCGTCACCCAGGGAGGGCGAAGGGTCTGCTTCACGGGTGTGGGAGGTGAGGGAAGAACCCGTCGCAAGGAAAGACACCCTGAAGGTTCCCAACCTCAAGTTCTTGAGAAACTGTTTACCTCTGGAGCTGGCGGAGAAAATGCTCTAGTAACTGCTGAATCGGTGTGCTCTCGTTCTCGGCTGACAATTTAAAGAGTACAGGATAACGATGAGTCAAAACATCTTGATACTGTGTCACTAGAGAGCTCCCACTCCACGGCACGTTTCAGTGTTTCAGACTCCAACAAGAACTGGGTACAAGGATGACCCAGACCCGGTCTTGGCCCCAAAAAACTCAGCTGGGTGGGAGGGGCATCCACCACAGCATCAGTCCCCCAAACCCCTTAGAAAGTGCCAAGATCCTTCAGACGACAACAGGGAGCTGTCACTTGTCAGTCTGTATGAGTCCCCTGTCACGACCGGGCCCGGTACGTTCCAGACACGGTACGAAGACGGCCAGGACACAGAGGCCGAGCTTCACCGACTAACACTTTACTTGGCAGTCCAGAACCTCTGGCCGCACCTCTGCTGCTCCTCCTCTGTAAAACGGGTACGAATGCAACCGCACGGGGGTCCTCGTGAGGACGGCCACTAACTACATCTCTTGGCCCACGGTGTGGAACCGTGGTTTCTGGTGAACGTAGTAAGCACACGTGGCGGCCTAGGTTCTGTTCCCTAAGCCATAAGAACACAAGTGCTCTTACCTAGAGCATCCACTGCCGGCCGCGCCCAGCCCCCAGACCTCAGCATCTGAATGCACTAAGGAACCAGGGCTCCTTGGAGAAATAGCTGGTTCCAGGGCTGAAGCAAACAGGCCTGCAGACCACGAGTGGGTCCCGATAGTGACAGTGACCAGAGCAAGTGTGAACATCACCCCTTCGGGTACACGGAAGGGAAGCACTGCACGCGTGACCTCAATCAGCTGATCAGACCAAGCCGGCAGGGACCGACGACTGTACGCGCTTCGCGAGCACGTTCACCTAGCGAACCGTCTCATGCCTGACCTTCTCTCCTGCCCACTGTGCCCCGTGGCCCCGGGTCCTACCTGTTCACCGTGGCAATGACTTGCACGGGGACGGCTATTGCCAGAAAACCACACCCTCGGCAACGACTGCCATACGACCCCGCTTCCTTCTCTCCCGAATCACAGGCAGTCAAACCCAACGTCAAGAAGAGAAATGCTCGAAGGAAAACTGCCTCCACTTCAGTACCTCCTGACCATTTGAAAGCCCCTGAGGAAAGTGACCACTCACAGATTAGAGAGCCCCGAGTGTTCTCTCCTCCGGTGAGGCTGGCACAGCCCTCGTGGTGCCTGACAGCCTCAGTAACAACTGATTTGAGCACTAGTTCCCTTCTCCCCGTGATGAGCTCGTGAGTTTAAAAAGAACAAAGGGGGGGGGGGCACAGGAGCGGCAGTTGACTGAACCCTGCTCTACAGGTTCAAGTTGACACTAAGACCTCAGGTCCAGCTACGCTTCATGTCGAGCCCTGGAAGAGAAAGCACTGTTCCCTCCTTCCCGCACACATCCCCAAGAGGCAGAAAAGCACGACGCCAACCACTGTGTCACAGAGACGAGCTGTCGCGCTCCAGGAGAGCCTCCAAACACGTTCCTTCCACTCGCCTGGCTGTGTCCGGCACGCTCGCACGGGCCTGTCGGGGGGCGGCTCCACCTCCACCTTCTTGCCGGGATCAAAGTCGTCGGCCTCTCCCTCCGAGTCGCCATGCTCCTTTTCCCGTTTCCGCTTCTTCTCTTCCTGCGAGGCAGAGTCAGGGCAGCGAGAGCAAGGCAAGCAGTTTTAAATAATCTCCTGCAACACAAAGCTGAGCGAGCAAACCTCCCTCCAGAGACGCTTCTCCTTCAGATCCCCCCTCCCCCCCCCAACGACCACCCCCTGGGCCCGTGGGCCTTTTGCTACAAACAGGACAGCCCTTTCCTAAGACCCCACGGCCCTTGTGATCTGCCCTCCGGGGGGCTGGGGGCCTCCACCGGCCAGCCGCCGCCCTGCTCTACCTTTCTTTTCCTTCTTTCTTCGTCGTCCAGGTGCTTCTCCTTCTCGGATTTCTTCTTCTTCTTCTTCTTTTTTTCCTTGTGCCGCTCTCGCTCGTGGTCTGACCTGTCATCGTAATAACTGGAGTCGTGCCCAGACCCCGACAGCTCAGTCACTTCACTTCCTCCAACCTTGAGAACCAGCTTCAGGGGCTTCTCCAAAGGCTTGTCTGCATAATCTGTAAGCAGAGACCGCAGCTTCGGGGTGTGCTCGGGTGTGTAGTGGCACCAGGGGCCCGACGTGCAGGGGGAACAGAGAGGACGCCCAGGCCCCAGAAGGCAACACCATCAGGGAAAGATGGGGAAGCAAACCCCAGGGCTGCCAGTCCCGCCCCCCTTGGTGCTGCATCACCCTCAGGGACACAGTTCGAGCTGCTCTGTCTGGCGAGGAACAAGGAGGCAGGGGAGCCCAGGAGCCTGGTCCCTCCCCGCCCCCTTCCCTAAGCTCCTGGCCTGCGCTCACGCCCGTCTGTCCTGCAGCAGACACAGGACCGAGGCTGCAGGAACGCGCAGGCGGGACGCGGGTGACAAACAGGGACGAACTTCTCCAAGACCAGACAAGCCAACACAGATGCAGGAGGCGGACCAGACGCCCGACAGCCCTGGCGCCCTGGCCCGGAACCGCCGCCCGCGATCCCAGAATCCTCGCCCAGGACACCTTCCCGCGAATCTTCCCCCCGCCGAGACCCCCCTCCCCCACCCGCAGGCGAGCCGGGGATTCTCCCTCGGGGCCCGAGCCCGCGAGCCCGGGATCTCTGCCCGGGACCCCCGCCCGGGACCCCGCCCCCCGCCCGCCGGCCGGCCCGACGTCACAAAGCGCGCCCGCCGCCTCACCCTCGTAGGACGAGCGCCACTCGGTCTTGTGCTTCTTGTGCTTCTTGCCCATGGCGGCGCGGGGCCGGGGCGCGGGGCTGAGGGCTGCAAGCAAGCGCGGCCGCAGCGTGGACGCCGCCGCCGCCGCGGCCCTGACTCGCCACCCGCCTGGCCCCGCGGAGGTCGCCGGGCCCCGCCGGAAGCAGGCGCCGGAAGTCGGGCCGTCTCGCCCCGCCGGCGCCCAGCGCTTCCGGGTCAGAGGGCGGTGCGCCGCGCGCGCGGCACTTTCAAGCGCGGGCGGGAGGGCGGACGGCTGGAGAGGCCCGGGCGGTGGCGGCCCGGGCTGTGGCGGCGGCGGCGGCGGCTCGGGGCGCGAGGCGGCGGCGGCCACGCTCCGGCCGGGTCCCCGCTGCCCCAGGCGGCGCCATGGACGAGGCCGTGGGCGACCTGAAGCAGGCGCTGCCCTGCGTGGCCGAGGCGCCGACCGTCCACGTGGAGGTGCACCAGCGGAGCGGCAGGTGAGCCCGGGCGCCGCACCCAAGCGGAGCCGGACGGGCCCGGGGAGGAAGGGGCGCGTGTGCACGTTATCCTCGGACCTGGCGTTTGTCGGGCCGTTCGGTCACCCCAGCCGCCCACCACCTGATCTCTCAGGACCCCAGGCGAACCCCCGTGGTGCGCAGCTTTCAGAAGGGTCTGGGTGTGGCTTGCGTGGGGCAGGCGCCGGGGAGGGTGGACCCTCCCGGGGGCCTGCCTGCCGCTGAGGGGGAGCCCGAGGGGGAGGCCGGCTGGGGCAGTGTGGGAGGTGGGGCGGAGGCAGGTATGGTCCAGAACCGGTCGGCGTCCTTGAAGCCTTGAATGCCAGTCCGAAAGTGTCAGAGTTTTCCCACGTGAATCACAGGCCTCGGGCTTTTGTTAAAACGCGGACTCGGGCTGCAACCCCACGGCTGTGGGAGCTTTGCGCCTTGGTTCCTAACAGTAGCAGCACTAGCGAGAGCTCGCGGCTCACGCCAGGCCTGTGTCTCCGGGCTGATCTTCCGTTGGGGCAGCCCCGGGTGGCAGGAGCTGTTGCTGTGGCCTCTTGGCGGATGGAGGGCAGGGCTTGGCTTGGGGCTGACCCCCCAGGCGAGCCCACCGCTGTGCTCTGAAAGGCCCTGCTTTTGTAGAAGGCACTTGTTACCATCCTGACCTCTGTGTCTTGTGTTCCCAGCACTGCCAAAAAAGAAGATATAAAGCTGAGCGTTAGAAAGCTGCTCAACAGACATAACATTGTGTTTGGTGACTACACGTGGACCGAGTTTGATGATCCTTTTCTGAGCAGAAACGTGCAGTCTGTGTCTATTGTTGACACCGAGTTGAAGGTTAAAGACCCACAGGTGACTAACTCATATTGTCGAGAAATCGCTAATCCGTAGTCGAATACAAAGTCAGTGTCATGGGGGCACCAGGCTGGCTCATTTAGCAGATCATGCGATCTTGATCCTGGGTTCATAGGTTCAAGCCCCACGTCGGGTGTTGAGTTTACCTTAAAAAAAAAAAAAAAAACAACGTCAGTATCACGGATGTCTGCTCGCTGCTTTGGTGGTGTGTTGTCAGAAAGTGGTTCGTCTATCTGTTGCTTTGTCTGGGAAGAGCCAGGTGCTGGGAGTGGGCTGGCCCCGGGGTCAGAATGCTCACAGCACAGTAGGGGGACCATTGGGAAAGCAGAACGCAGCGCTGTGGAATGGGCTGTGCTGATGAGGCCTCCGTCCCTGCTCTCTGTCCTTCCAGGCAGCAGATGTCCATGGACCGCTCCGCCGGCATAGACTGTAGGAGGCATGGGGGCTGAGGGATCAGATGGGCCTTCCGTGGAGAAGGGCTTCGTCTAGTCTGGCATGCGGACGGCCTCGCCCACCATCTTTGTGGGAGAGGGTGGGTGTGTTGGGACCTTTTTGTCACCATACAAACAACCCAGTGTCTGATACATCCCCTCTATCCGCATGGCTCGTGTCTTAGAATCAGTTGGGAAGCATTGGTTTGGCCCCAAAAGTTTGCTTAGAAGGTGGACCTCTCCTTTCTTATACTGGGACTAACGTTTGTGTCTTTGTCAGTTTTGGGGTTTTTTAAAAAAAAATTTTAATGTTTATTTTTGAGAGACAGAGCGTGAGCAGGGGAGGGGCCGAGAGAGGGGGAGACCCAGAATCCGAAGCAGGCTCTAGGCTCTGAGTAGTCAGCACACAGCCCGACCCCGGGCTCGAACCCCCGAATGGTGAGATCATGACCTGAGCCGAAGTCGGACGCTCAACCGACTGAGCCACCCAGGTGCCCCGTGGCTTTGTGACTTTTACCCATCATACTTGATTTTGGACAGCTTGGAGGACACAGAGGCGCTCTCCATGCTACTGAGGGAGGACAGGTTAACGCAGCCTCAGTGGAGGGTGCTGGGGCCAGCGATTAGACGTTTTAACGTTCTCATCTTTGGCTCTGCCTGTTCACCTAGAGAAATTCATCTTCAGACGTAATTATGTGATTTTGTAGAAGCGCAAGGGCGACTTTCTATATGTTGTTAATAGTAGCTGACAACTCGAAATATCTTGGTTATCCGTCGGTTAGAGGTTGGCTAAGCAGATGATACGATCACAGTAAATACGACATAGCTGTGAAAAAGAAGCGGGAAAGGCACGGTTAGAAAACTGTGTGGTTGAATCCGTTTTTGGTCAAGTACATGTGGCTGTGTGATAGACCATGGCGTGTGTGAGGTTGGATGGGCGACTTTGACAAACTTCATTGTGTATTGTTTGTATGTTTTCACCAACCACGCAATTTTCATGATTACGAAGAACGATAAAGTCGTTTTTTAGTCAAAAGGGGAGAGAGAAACATCTTAAAGAGTTGATACCGAATCTGAATATGATAGGCTTTTTTCCTAATCTACGAACGAGTTTCTAACGTTCTGCATATTCAATTTTTATTTTTGGACGTTACCGGGTAATTGTCATGGCTAGAATTGGGAAGGGAGTTCAGTCTGTGTGGGTTGATTGCTCTCCCTCTCATCACAGCCCATCGACTTGGGTGCCTGCACGATTTCACTTCACGTCTTCCAGCTGAATGAGGGCGGCCCCAGCAGTGAGACTCTGGAGGAGGAGACCGAGAACATAACTGCCGCGAGTCACTGGGTCCTGCCCGCAGGTGCGTGAGCACTGGCGCCGGGCAGTACGCACCTGGGACACGAAGTCAGGGGTCGGCATGTGGCCTGCTCTCTCCAAGGCAGTTAGCTGAGGAGGTTCATCCATCTGTTTTGTAGGCTTTCGGGGTGTTTTTTTCTTGTGGAACAGAGAGCACATCACAGAAGATAAAAGCAGGGGTCTCCATTGTGAGGCTGTGTTCCTGCAGGCGGGTCCCTCAGAGATGGTGCTGAGAATCCGGAGGTGCTCTTTCCTTCCCGGTTGGTCACCTGCCGGCCCCTTCCTTCCTCCTGCCTTCTCCGGGCTTCCCTGTGGACTTTGCCTTGGTTCTAGCCGGTGGAGTCCTCAGCGTTTACGTGTGGTGTCGTGACAGCCGGCCCAGACCTGCCTCTGCCCCACCCAAGTGCTGGCTGCTGGGGAGGACGGTGGGGCAGTCTATGTGCTTGTGGGAGAGCTCAGGTCCAAAAGAGATAATTGCGCGTGGTCACGTGATGAAAAAGTAACTCCGTACTCCATTCGGTTGTCTGTTGAAAGCTGAGTGACTGGCAGTGATTTTGCATCTGTAAAGAAAAATTAAACTTTTAAGAAACAATTCAAAAATTTAACTTCCCGGTAATGAGACTCTCAGCCTGTGGTGTGTGGCGTGATGGAGAGCGTCAGTGACTCGGGGCAGACCTCACTGGTCATTGTGGTGCTTGTTTTCCTAAAATTAGGTTTTTGTTTTCCTCTCTCCCAGCTGAATTCCATGGGCTTTGGGACAGCCTGGTATATGATGTGGAAGTCAAATCTCATGTAAGTTGCTGTGCTAATTTTGCAGGAAGTCCCGGCTGTTTGAGTTGGGATCAATATTGTGTTGCCCTCCAGCATCTTGGAGCCCCGTGACTCAAATAGGCTTTTGGGAATTTATGGCTCCTGGCAGCCCGTGTCCCGGGTGTCTGTCCCATGGGGGAGGAAGAGGAGGGTGCAGAATGTAAAGACAGCTTTCACCGGATTGTGCTCTTAACACACTGGGACTGAGGAGGCAGGGCCAAGGGGCAGACAGAGCAGGTCGGCAGGTCGGAGCAAGCGCCAGCTCGTCTGAGCCCCCTTCAAGGGGAAGGGTCCTGCATGCCGTGGGGGACACTAGAAGTCCATCCCCCACATCACCCGGGCTACGCGGCCACAGTCCTGGCTGTTGTCCTAAGTGAATGTGCTGTGGCTTGCCCGCTGCTGTGTTGTCCCAGAGGTAGGAGCCCACTCGTCACTTGCTAAGTCTTGTCCTTTGGCGGGACCCCTGTGTTTGTCTGCATACTTAGAGTAGCAGCAGCCAACCTGGTCTCGTACGTTTGGAGTTTCTTCCAAAACGAAAGCCTGTGAAGCATCCGGCACTCGGCGCCAGCAGTCGCCGAGGGGTGGTCTGGCGCCCGGCCCCTCTCCTCGGGCACGAGCTCCGGCGGCACATCTGGTGGGAACCTTTGCCTTGTCCACACCTCCATGTGCATTTTACCTTTCTTCGCTCAGCTCCTCGATTACGTGATGACAACCTTGCTGTTTTCAGACAAGAACGTCGACAGCAATCTCATCGCCTGGAACCGGGTGGTGCTGCTTCACGGTAAGAGCGTGCGGGGTTTTCTTTATTTAACCAGGTAAACCGTGTGAAGTCAGGCTTTTTTACTTGTCCCGCTGACCTTCAAGGGGTTACAGTTCTGTTTTCTGATGCAGCCAGAGCTGTCCTCGAATGTCCCCTCCCTGAGAAGCCACTCTAGCTCACATTACCCTGGGCATGTGTCACCTGACCCTTCACTCGGCAGCTGCCTGGTCTCTGCCTTGTGACTCTCCTATGTTACTATTAAACTTTTCATATAACTGCCTAATTCCCCCAAGTGATCGTACCGTCCTTAGGGCAGGAACTGCCTCACGTTTTTGTAGTATTCCCAGGGCTTCGCTTTGTGACCATAAACCGCAACAGCCCTGCTTCACTGAAATTCTGTCTGAATCTTCTCAGAGGAGAACGTTGGATTTTTTCTTGATGTTCCTGGTTAGAAAGAAATCGAGAGAATGCCCAAATAATAGTGAGGTGGGGGTGATTAGCTTCTGAGACCAGTTAAGACCATATGCTTCTGTGGAGTCTTAAAAATCTTTTATTTTCTTCTAAGATTGTATTTATTTGTTTTGAGACAGAGCGCACGAGTGGGGGAAGGGCAGAGAGAGAGGGAGAGAGAATCCCGAAAAGGCTCCACGCTGTCAGCACAGAGCCCAACTCGGGGTGCAGTCTCACAAACTGTGAGATCTTGGCCTGAGCCGAAATCAAGGTTCAGATGCTTAACCGAACCACCCAGGCACCCCCAACATGGGGCCTTTTAAACCGCAGGTGATCTAGCATATTGTCCTGATACTGGGTTCTGAGCAGACCATCCGTGGGTATTTGGATTAGTGAAATCAAGTATTTCCCGTTTGGAATCGGCTCTATGTTTCTTCTTTAATTATCAAGAATGCACGCAGATCAGATTTGAAAGCGTCTGCATCTTCTGGTAGACGCGTTTGTCCCTCTGCGTTGGCGTCTCAGCTGCTGCCAGGCCTCCTGCTCGGTGGCACACGGGGCGAGAAGCTGTACGAGCGGGGCTTCGCCTGCTGCTCTTCTGGTTTAGTGCGGGCTGCCGTGGAAGACGGGGGTGCCGTGGGCTGCAGGAGTGACAAACAGCGGCGCCGTAAGGATCCAGATGCTTGTCGTGAAAGGTGTTTGACCTTTCGCGAGGTGACTTAGCGAGTGGGTTTTCTAGAGGACGTGTGGGGACAAGGAGGGTGTCGGCGAAGTTGGAGACCGACCGGGAGATGTGCTCGCTCTGGATGCTGAGGGGACGCACGGGCCGGGAGGCGATGCTGTGTTGGGGACACGGAAGCCAAGAGTAGAAACACAGGCCGAGGTCAGACAAGGAGAAAAAGGGAAAGCCTTGAGAAGCGTGTTAATATTTTGCAGCACGCACGCTGCTAGCCGACTTCTTTGTGGGCTGCCCGGCGGTACTTGGGGTAACAGCATTCGGAGCTCTGAGCCCCGCTCCTTGCTGTGTGTGCCGGGGATAATGCAGCTCCCGTTGTTTTAAGGGATTTGTTACCGCGCTGACTTAAAAACACATCTGCTTGGGTTTTGTTACAGGTCCTCCGGGAACTGGAAAAACATCCCTGTGTAAGGCACTAGCCCAGAAATTGACTATCAGACTTTCGAGCAGGTAACTTCTGGTAATTCGAGAAAGGGAAGCAGCAGGACCGGGTCGCTTGCTTTTCATGTGTGACATGGAAGCTGTTTGTCTCTTCATAATTTTCCTTTACTAGTAGATCCCTCTCTCTCAGAGCAAATTCACTCCCGTACTGAGCACTGTTCTGAGTTAAGAGTCTCAGTCTTTTACGTTTACGGTGCTTCCTTTAACGATCAGCACGTGCTCTTTGGGTGACTGTCCCACGTGTATGTCGGAATGCAGTCCGCTCTCAGGGCCGGATGCTTGCTGCTCTCGCTGATGGTCTCCCATCCTGTTGCCTGAGAGAGGCATGGCCAAGCCAGGGGTGGGTTTGTCTGTTTCTCCTTGAGTTCTGTCTCTCTCGGGGCTTATGATGTCCTTGCGTTTAGACACCATTCGGCCGTTATTTTCTCAACGAATTCCCCCTACACACACTCACTTTCTAGGAACAGACCCATTTATTTGCATGTTCGGCTGTTTGATATTCTCCCCTGGGCCACCAATGTGGCTTTTTTCCTTTGAGGATTTTAGAATTTTCTGTGTTGCATTTTGGGCAGTTTTCTAAGATGTCAGATCTGCTTTTAATTCAGTGACATTTTCATTTCTGTTTGCATATTTTTCTTTTCTGGCTGTTCCACTTGGTTCCTTTTATACTTTTCAATTCTCTCCGCATTATCCTCTTGTTAAAATGTTTGAGCCGGTGTGTGGTCACCATTTCACACCTTTCCCTGCTAAGTCCATCCTTGTTGTCAGTTCTGGGTCTTTCTGTTGACTGGTGTTTCTCCTGGTTTGGGGTCCGTTTCTGCTTGTGCCGTCAGGTAAGTTTCGGTCGAATGCAGACATTGTTTTTGTCGGGTTTTGTTCTGCTGGCATTGCATTTGTGATTTAGGGCAACGCTTTTGAGGTTTGTTTTTAAGCTTTACTGGAAAGGAGTCCAGACTTAATAGTGAAGTGAGGCCCTTCTGGGATCTCACTTGGGCACCCTGAGTGATAGCGGGTACTGTGCACGTTGGCCATTGGGAACTTGAGCTTCCCAGCCTGTGAGCACCAGGAGCCGTGCCCCTCACGGCTCTCCAGCCGATTGGGATTTCCGTATTCACACACGCCCGAGTGTCAGCAAAGACCCAGAGGGACCCCGTGATGATTCCCGGAGCTTTACTCCTGCGTGTCTACCTCCCCTCTGGAACTCTGCTCTGCAGCCTACAGCTGCCTCAGGCTCCTCGAACTCTGACCTCTGTGTCCAAGTCAGCGCAGTGGCTGTGCACGTCTTGGGTCCCCTCCAGGGTCGCGGTCGGAAGGCGCTGTAGGCAGAGAGCCAGAGCGCTTGCGGGCTCCCTCGTTCCTGTCTGGGTGACAGTCCTGACGCCTGCTGTCTGGCGCCATTCACAGATGCTGTTGCGATGATTTCGTCTCCTTTTCCGGTTAATTCAGGGGATTGATCTGAGACTTGTTACTCCAGCGTGTATCCTAGGACGGATACTTTATTTTCTTCCCTTTCAAAAATGTCCCGTGAGTATTTTTGCGTAGGGAAGTTGCTCTTTTTCTACCTTTTATTCTGTGTGAGCAACTTGGTTTTGTCTTGACCTGCCGAGGTGCATCTGTGCCTTGCAGATCTCTTGGAGCCGTTACCTGAAACACTGGACGCTGAAGATGTTACCGCAAGAAAGAAAACTTCCTGCAGTACAACCGTCTGGAAATACGCATTTATTTTGTGGCTTAGAAATGCCAGAGAGAAACCTTGGCAAGCCTTTGTTGCTCACCTGATCGAAATGCCTTAGGGTTAATTTTGTTCAGTATTCAACCCAGTCTTTATTCCATTCGGTTGTCTGTCTCTCCCCTCTTTGGTAAACAGAATTAGCGGATAGCCAGTTGCAATTTTTTGAAAGGGGTTGTCTTTCTCATGTGGACTTCCGAGGCATCGGGGACGGGGCTCGGCTTCCCTTCTGCCCCCGTCTCGCTCCCTGTTTGATTTTAGTTAGAACTAAGTGCATCCAGGTGTCCCGTGTGCACAGAGGACCAGTGCTAGATTGCAGTCTGTCAGTATATACTGAGGTTGACATCGGGGCCTCCGGGTGCCCCATGGCCCTGGGGTCCACAGGAAGTGAGTTTTTGCTGGGAATGTCCACTCGTCGGGTTTATGGAGGGAGGAAACCACGTTCAGCTCTGGCCAGAAAACGTCTGACGGTTACGTTTTGTTTTGCTACCACGTTACTGCTGGTGACACTTCTTAGAGCACCTGAGACGTCCGTTCCAAGCAGATGAAAAGTTGTTTTGATGCAGAGATGTTTTCCAGTTCAAAACCCTTAGTTTGCTTCAGCTAGGACCGCTGATTGCGTGTTGTTAGATGGTCGTAAGTACTTGCGCAGGCTGCCGCACCAGCCCTCGTTGGTAGCTGTGGTGACTTAACCAGTTAGTGGGCAGCGGAGGGATGCTGGGTTGAAGCAGAAGTGTTGCCGCCCCTGTGGGTGCCGTAGGAGCGATTTGGAGCCGCTCGTGTAACTCTGTTTTATCATCTCAGGTACCGGTACGGCCAATTAATTGAAATCAACAGCCACAGCCTCTTCTCTAAGTGGTTTTCGGAAGTAAGTATCAGCATCGCTTCTGCTTGTCGGCATTGTCGACCATGTAGTTGGACGGCTGTCTCGTAGAGTAGGCAAACTCTCCTCCGAGAGCTTCAGACAGAAGTAGGTAACGGGACAGTAGGGCGGACTCGCGGTCGGAGGGAAGTTCCAGAACTGAGCGGTAACTTGGAAATAGGCCCGAGAGTACCCTCTGCTGGTGGCATCCAGACCTTTGGGCGGGACAGACACTCGGCTTTCCCTGAGGACGGGACCTGCGTTCAGCAGAGGGCTGCATCCTCAGAGAGCACGCCCTCAGGGCTCTGAGCCTCGTTCCTCTGTGTTCCTCTGTCCGAACCGTGGGGCTCGGTCAAGGTGATGTTGCAGGTGCCTCTCAGCACAGGAGAGCTCTGCCCGGGCACCGGTGCAAACAGATCCCTCCAGAGGGTGGTGAGCCAGGACGCGGAGCACCCGTAAGGAGTGCACTTAGCTTGCATCCGTGACCCATCTTGTTCCTGGTGGTGCGGATGGCAGGCAAAAGGAAGGAGGGAGGGCGCTCAGGCACCTGTGTGTGCCAGGCGGCTCAGGGCTGAGCCGGCGTGGGCTCGGGTGCGCTTCCTGGCACGTGGAGCGGGGCAAGGGGATCGTGTGGGTCGGCCTCTCCCGTGTGGCCCTGGCTCCTTGGATTTAGGGATTTCTCCAGGGGGCCGTCAGGAGACAATGGGCTTGTGGGGCCCCCTGGGGTCATAACGAGGCCGGGCAGGGACAGCAGATAAGGGTGTGCAGCAGGCGGCGTGAAGTGTACAAGTCAACATTAAAGGAGTGTTTTGGTTCCAGAGTGGCAAGCTGGTAACGAAGATGTTCCAGAAGATTCAGGACTTGATTGATGACAGAGATGCGCTGGTGTTCGTGCTGATTGATGAGGTAGGCACAGCTGGACATCACACCCGTGACTGAAGGAAATCGGACCCCTGGCTGAGTCCGTCCTCCATCCGGCACTCCTGTCACGCAGCCCTCTCCTCCCCGGCGTCCCGCACGTCGAGCTCCTGGCATAGCGGGCTCACGCGTACCCGTTCACTTGTCCCTCGCTTGCTCGGTTGATGCAGCGCATGGCTGCCCCTGGGGTCGGGTGCTGTCCTTTCCGACCTGTCGCCCCATCCCCACAGGTGGAGAGCCTCACGGCCGCCCGCAACGCTTGCAGAGCAGGTACCGAGCCGTCAGATGCCATCCGTGTGGTCAACGCTGTCTTAACCCAGATCGATCAGATTAAGAGGTAATGCTGACACGGTGGTCTCACGTGAGAAGCCACAGGGAGGGTGTGAGGTGGCCGCACGCCTCTACACGTTACTCAGCTCCTCTGAGTGGACACACGGCTGCTGAGTTTCGGCCCTTCTCCCACACCTGAGGCGGTGTATCTGCTAAATGCACCACTTCGGGGACAGGTACTTTCACTAAGGTATCGGAAACATAAAACGAAACTCGAGTGTGCGGAGAAGCGCGTGACCGTGAAACACGGCCGCCCTCCGGCACCGATGCCGGCACCGCCCAGCGTTGGTTGGCGTTGCAGGGCTGGCGATGGACAGGCGAGCGCCCCCCGCGTGCGCTTCATGGGGCCAGATTTCACGTCTCCACAGCCCAGCCTTGCAGGTCCGGGGCCCGTGGTCAGTGTGCCCTGAGCCCGTGCAGCTTTAGGGAGTGACTCCTCGTAACCTGACTCGGTCCGGGCCCCCACCCCCACCCCGGATCGCAGCCCTCGGTGGGTCCCGGGAGCGCTCTCCCACTGGGAGGCTGCCCGGCTGCAGAGCTAGCTTGTCCGCGTGGACTGGTGGGGAACCGAATCGTGCCGTGGGCTGTTTCCCGGGCCTCCCGCAGTACATTTACGGTTTACGACCTGCGACCTGCTGTGAGGGGCTGTAATTTCCTGAGCCGCAGCTGTTGCTGGCCTGCTTGCTTCCATCCTGCTCGGGGCCAGCCATGTGCCCCTGTCGCCGCTCCTCCTTCCTCCCTGGGCTCTGCTCCCAGCCCCGCCCCTGCTCCTCAGTCTGGTTTCTGCCCCTCCCTTACCTGAGAGCCATCTGCCCTCCCTGGAATTTTCCGCACCGTCAGACCTCCAGCCACCCTTCCCCTGCCTCCACTCTCCAGACCGCCTAGTTTCTGCTGTCAGCCTCCTTCCCTCTTCTGTTGGTTACCCCTCACGGGCCTGCGGGTCCACCTAGACTGGGCGTCGGACACTCCCGGGGCGCTCACTCAGCCCTGCGGCTCCTGCCTCCAGGGTTCCCATTGACCCGATGTCCTCCCTGTGCAGCCCCTGCTCGAGCCAGAAGGTGGGGTCCCAGTGCCCCTCCTGTCGCTGGCAGGTGTGGGGGCTCAGGAGGGAATGGAGACGCACGGGTTTCCGGTTGCCCTCACCCCTTCCTGTGCCCTTAACTTCACGCTTCCTGTTCAGGCCCCTCTAGACCACCTTTCCAGGCCTTCCTTTGTGTGGGTCTGACTCTTTGGGACAAAGCCCGTCCCCAGACAAGAATCCCAGCCGTGTCATCCCTCCGCCCGGACTCCTGTGACCCGCACACTCCCTGCCCCTAACCCTCAGTGGCTCACCCTTGCTCACCCCGCACTACACACCTGTTTCCAGGCACCGGGTGAAGCTGGCCTTCCTGGGGGCTCCCCAGGCCACACGCTTCCTGCGGCCCGGCCTGTGTGTTGACTCGGGCCCCGGGGGAGCATCGCCACATCCCCCACACCGAGCCCAGTGGCCTGGGAAGCGTGCTTGTGGGATGCCTTGTGCCTGCCGTGTGCTGGCCACGCTGGCCGACAGACTGGACCACGGGGCTCTCTTGTCCTTTGGAAGCTAAAGGGGAAGCAGCCCGTAAACAGGATAAATACCTCGGCTCCACGGCGTGTGGGAGTCCCGAGAGCTGCGTGTCGAGTGCTCAGCTGGCTGTGCCCTGGCAGGTCGATGGGGTGCTCAGGGCGCTGCACACAAAGGGAGAGCTCCGGGGGTGCTTGGGTGGCTCAGGCGGTTAAGTGTCTGACTTTTGATACTGGCTCAGGTTGTGGGATCAAGCCCTGCACTGGGCTCCAAGCTGAGCATGGAGCCTGCTTGGGATTTTCTCTCTCTCTCTCTCTCTCTCTCTCTCTCTCTTTCTCTCTCTCTCTCTCTCTTTCTCTCTCTCCCTCCCTCCCTCCCCCCCCCCCCCCCGCCCTGCACATACACACTTTTCCTGTCTCTAGAGATAAAAGTAAAATGGGGGGGGGGGAAGGAAGAAAAAAGAAAAAACGAGAGTTTTGTCATGCCACAGTTGACGGAAGAGAGGGAACAGTCAAGTGGGGGTCTGAGACAACTTGCTGGAAGACAGGAGCAACACCTCCTTAGCGCACTGTGTTGCAGCCAAGAGAGCCTGGTGGGAGTTGGGGGCCCGGCAGGCACTCAGGTGTGGGCCTCAGGAGGCCTCCTAGGCCGGGTTTGGGACGTGGGGTGCAGGCGGCTGAGACGCTGGCTGAATTCTGAACCTTCGAGGACGGGGGTGGGGGGGTGTGATGGAATCACTGAGGCGCCGGCCGACTGGCGCTCACTCCTCTGCCTCCAGGCACTGCAACGTGGTGATTCTGACCACTTCCAACATCACGGAGAGGATCGACGTGGCCTTCGTGGACAGGGCTGACATCAGGCAGTACATCGGACCGCCCTCTGCAGCAGCCATCTTCAAAATCTACCTCTCCTGTCTGGAAGAACTGATGAAGGTACGGGGCGTTTTTGCTTCCAACCGGGCTTCTCGTGTGTCCTTAGTTCCCTGACACAGGTTAAAGTCGCCAATTCCGAGATGGGATGAGTTACTTGAACGTGGTGTTAACCATCTTAGGTCGAAAACTGCAGTTGGTGTGTTTCGTAGGTTGAGCTGATAGTTGAAATTATTGGGGTGCCTGGGTGGCTCAGTCGGTTGAGCGTCTGACTTGGGCTCAGGTCATGATCTCACGGTTCGTGGGTTCGAGCCCCGCATCAGGCTCTGTGCTGACTGCTTGCTCAGAGCCTGGAGCCTGCTTCAGATTCTGTGTCTCCTTCTCTCTCTGCCCCTCCTCCTCTCACGCTTTGTCTCTGTTTCTCAAAAATAAATAAATGTAAAAAAAAAATTAAAAAAAAAAGAAATTATGGCCACCGACTTTATATTTTTGCTCTTTTAGCGCAAAATGATGATTATGATCATGTGATCTATCGATCTGCCGGGAGGGGCGTGGAAACCTGCCAGACATGTCCTAGTTCATAGGGAGACCTGACTGGAGGCCACAGGTCACAGGGCTGTCATCTGACTGGAGGTCACAGTTCACAGAAGGGTCATCTGACTGGGTTGCCGTTCACAGTGTATCATTAGCTACGGCATTAATGTCCCTTCAGTCCCGTGTTCTAGCGAGCAGTGAGCACAACAGCAGTGGGCGAGGTAGCGCGCTCCCAGTGGGCCTGGTGTAAACCACTCTAGGCAGAACCTGGGTGCTAGGAGTCCAGGGCACTGGGCACAGCAGGCCCGAGGCAGGCAGTCCCTTCCCCCAGGGGGGCGTTCCTGAACCCTGATTCTGGGAGATACGCAGTAACCGAGCCAACCGACGGACGGGGATTTACGTGGTGATCGTTGGCATGACGTTGTCGTAACAGGATGGCGGGGGTGGGATCGACCCCCAGCCCGGCGCCACAGAGCTTCGGCGGGGATCACACAGCCCCTGACAGGGATGGGAGGGCTGGTCTGGCGTGTGCACCCTGTCCCACTTTGCTGCGGCACGGAGAAAGTGGCGGCCCCGGGGAGCCTTGACCTGAGGTCCCAGGTGAGCTCTGGAAAGTGTTGGTGCCGAGAAGTCAGCGTGATGGGATCCCGACAGTGGTCACGCTCCTACTTGTGCTGCGTATCCGGGAGATGTTTCGCCAGTTAACGTACGAACTTTTCTAGAAGCTGAGCATGTGGGACAGGGGTTCTCAACCGGTTTGCAGGAAGTTAAGCCATTCCGATGACGGAGTGGAAATTTGGCCAGTCCTGAAGGCTGTTGGCCTGTGCCTGGCCCACTCCGTCAGGAGCCCGCGGTTGTCGCGTGCACCTGGAGGGGCAGCGGGGGGCAGTCCCGGGGAGGCTTCAGGGACCCAGGGAGGCTCAGGAAGGTGAGAACACTCCTGGCATAAACCCTGTTGCTTAAATTTACTCACAGCCTTCACCAGACCGCCAAAACGTGCGGACAAAGCTGTTTGTTCTCCGTTCTCTCCTGGTCCCCAAGTCAGAGCAGTTCACGTTAGAAGTTGTTCAGTGCTGGTCCCTGGGCGCCCTGTCAGGTGCCGCTTCTTGGCAGAGTGCCTCCCGTGTACAGCCACGTGGCTCACAAGGGAATGAAGTCCAGATCCAGGGTCAGGCTGTGCCACCTGCCACGCAACGGTCTTGTCTTAAAAACAACAAATGAAGGGGCGCCTGCGCGGCTCAGGTCATGATCTCATGGTTTGTGGGTTTGAGCCCCGCGTCGGGCTCTATGCCGTCAGCTTGGAGCCCGGAGCCTCCTTTGGATTCTGTGTGTCTGTCTGTCTCTCTCTCTCCCTCTCCCTCTCTCTCTCCCTCTCCCTCTCCCTCTCCCTCTCCCTCTCCCTCTCCCTCTCCCTCTCCCTCAAATAAATAACTAAAAAAAAAAAAAATGGAGACCCTCCTTGAAAGGCAGGCCAAGTCCTGACTCCTGAGCTCGACTCTGCTTCCCTGGGTTGTGATACGCCTTTGAAACCCACTACCGGGCTGGCCTCAGCCCCTCCGAGTCCCTCTCTGCCCTGACACGTAGTGAAGACACGTCTTGATCAAAAGCACAGAAGAGGCTGGGTCCCCGCTAGTCTCCGAGACGTGTCCCGTCACCCGTATTCTCACCTGCGTTTGAAGGAGCGGGGACGTGCGTGTGAGCGAGAGGGGAGCGGCCTGCGTCCTGGCGTGGCCGTGCTTGCCTTTCTGGGGGAGGCGATGTTTCTGAGAAACGGGCTGCTGTCCCGTGGCCGACAGTGTGCACTCTGCCCGTGAACCGCGCCGTGACGCCCTGTGTCTGTCTCCAGTGTCAGATCATATACCCTCGCCAGCAGCTGCTGACCCTCCGGGAGCTGGAGATGATTGGCTTCATTGAAAACAACGTGTCAAGGTTGAGTCTCCTTTTGAGTGAAATTTCAAGGTGTGCATTGCCTCCATCTTTATAACCTAGAAAAGTGCATTTGTTGTGGTCATGGGCGGTTGTAGCTGACTGCAGCAGCCTGGGGTCGTGGTTTGGGGTCAGAGGACAGGGACTGGGACCCCGAGGCGTCTGTCACACAGGCGCTGGGAGAGCTTTGAGAGCACCCGACCGCCCTGGCCCCAGGCGCCTGGGCCAGAGCGTAGAGGTCCGCCACCCTCCCACAGGCACCGTTAGAAAGTAAAAAGCAGTGCTGTGTTTGTCTCTGAAAAGATAGATATCCAGATGAGGCTCTCGTGACGTAGTCCTGATTTCTTAAAAAACGGCATTTGTTAAATTTTTACAAATCGATGAGAAGGAAAAAGTGGAAGCTTCTGTCTGAGTAAGCAGAGGACACAGCGGCAGGGGTCTGTGTTTGGTGCTTCGGGAAGTCAGAGAAAGCACGCGGCCCGGCAGCCCTAGGCGTCAGGAGGGAGCGCTCGGCCCCTGAGCGCCAGTGGCTGCACACGTGCTGGGGGCCTGTGGCTGGCAGCGTGGTCGACCTCCCACATGGCTCTGTGACCAGGGGTGGCAGGAAGGGAAGGTGGGGAGATGGAGTGGAGCACAGTTGCAGTGGAGTGAAGGACAGTTAGAATTTGGACAAACTGGAGAGAACTGGGGAAGGCCGTGGGGGACTTGCGGCGAGCTGTACGGCAGAGATCGGGTGGTGGTGCTGGCGGCCCAGAGGCCACGTCGTGACCAGAGTCTGAACTTCATCCTGAAGCCGTGAGGCTTGTGGAAGCTTTTGAACAAAGGGATAGCCTGAAGAAACTACATTTCGGGTTATCTCTTGAAGAAATCGAAACTGGTCAAGATGAGGCAGAAGAGGGCAGTTCTGACACTTGGACAAAAATAGTTGATGGGGACCAGCCTGGTTTCCTCGGGATCCGTGCCACTGGCCGCGTGCCCACCATGTCGTGTGTGCCTCTCCTGGGCAGCTAACAGCTCAGGGCGGCAAGCATCCTGTCCCGCCTGGGGCAGGAGCTGAGGACCGGGGGCCACCAGCCCACCTTGAGGCCAGCTATAGGGGAGGGGACTTTCGGAGATGAGGGAAACCGTCCCCAAGCGCGGTTCTGTTCACAGGAAGAGCGAGGGTCTCAGCGGCCGCGTCCTGAGAAAGCTCCCTTTTCTGGCTCATGCGCTGTATGTCCAGGTGAGTCCGCCATGGCCACCCCTGCCTCTGAGTGCTCTGTGCCCCCCACTGCCACTGTGTGCCCCCCACCACCACTCTGTGTGGCGGGGCCTGGCCTCGCGGGGAGTTGCACATAACACCGTTACGGATCTGACTCACCTCCATGCCTAAGCGATGGGCTTCTGGGCGGGAGGGCCTCGGTGCCTCTGAAGCGAGGAGGTGGCCTGCGGGCGTCTCACACACCTCTGCTCACACTGGGCCCTCCATGGACTCGCGCGGAGCAGGGCCTCGGAGTCCCCCGCCCTGCCCCATACTGGGGGTGCCGGCCAGCAGCCCCACCAGGGACATGACCGGCCCATATACCCGTGTCTGTTTCCAGGCCCCCACTGTCACCATCGAGGGCTTCCTTCGAGCCCTGTCTCTGGCAGTGGACAAGCAGTTCGAAGAGAAGAAGCAGCTCTCGTCTTGCGTCTGATCCGGACCCCGCCGTGATCGTGGGCACAGTCGGCAGGTGACGTCGCTGCCCAGAAGTCTCCGAACGCTCTGCCCGGGCCGGAAGCCCACAAGGCTGAGTGGTGTTCAAAGAAGTGTGTCGTATGTGACGTGTTTTTAAGACGAATCGGCCTGTCATTTTCACTGTTTCAAAAGATGATTCAAGTTCTGCCGTCTAGGTGTCCTCACTCCATCCTGCCTCTAGACAGTCAGATGCAAAATGCTGACAAAATTGGTTTAAAATAGGCCATGAACACAGGCTTTAAGAAGCAAAAGAAAAAACTACGTTGTCTTAAATAAGAATGTAATCCCAGCGTTAAAAACATCTGGGTCACTGAAATATGACGTGGCCTTTGCTCTCTGACCTGAGCCTCATTTATTTGGTGCAATCGGTTCAGAGACTAATGAGTAAAAAAAAAAACCTATTCCTATGTTCTAGAAATGGAGAAAACAATTCTGGAAGAGTGGGCTTCGCACAAAGGTGCTATTTGTGAGAAAGGTGCAGTTTGGGGATCGGGTGAGTGTGTGCCACGCAGCTCGGCCCCAGGACAGGCGGCGTCGCACGGTTTCCCGCCCGTCGTTTTGCAGCAGCGTTGCGGCTGCGCGCGGTGGCACGTCACCCGCGTACGGCAAGCTGGCTGGAACTTGGCGCACCTCACAGGATGTGCTTTGCGCTTACCCGACGCTCAAATCAATTTCACGCTCATGTTTTGTACACGTTTTGAAGACCACGTTGGCTTTTGTTACAGAGCTTTTTAAGTATTAAAGCGTATTCCACCAGAACTTTTCATGTTGAGTCTCCACTCCGACGATGTGGATTCTATTGAGACATTCCCGTGACTATGTAGCTATTAGCCTGTTTCGTGCCTTGAGGTGTCAAAAGGGACTGTGACCATTTATGGGAATGACACCAAGAGCCACATCTGGAACCTGGAGCCTGGCTCTGGCCTCCTCGAGCCCTGAAGTGGGGGTAAAGGCAGTGTCTGTGGGCACCGGGGTCAGAAGAGGGGCGCACCGTGCTCCAGGAGTGGGGGACCCTGAGACAACTTCATCTCGACTTTGCTGAAATGCCTGGTGTCCAGGTGCCTGGATGGAAGGAAGGAGACAGGGGCTGGGCTGGGGCAGATGGGGGGAAAGACAGGGTAAGGGAGACAGGCAGGGGGAAGGGAAGCCCGAGGGACTGGGGACGGCAGGGGCAGGGGCGGGGGCTCCAGAGCCAGACCCTGCGGGCAGAAAACGAGATCTAAGCGCTGGAGGCCACCAGACCAAGACCCGTTTCCCAGAAGGTGGGTTCCAGAGGTTCTGTGGGTGCATCTGATGCATCCACCCAAGGGCCCCTGGAGGGTGGCGCTGCCCCGGGTGGTGGCACAGGAGGGGGTGCCGGGGCTCAGCCGGCACCCTGGGGTGGACAGCGTGGTCAGCGAAGGCCACCAACCCTGCCACGTGTCCCTCTTAGGCTCTGCGGTCCCTTCTGTCTTCCCCACGTGCCGCATGTGTCCATGTGCATGTCTGAGCCTGGGGCTGTGCGTGAGTATGAACTTCGTGCAGGGGAGGGGGCGGCGGGGCGTGAGTGTTCCCAGCTTCTCATTCCTCCTCCGAACCTAGTTCACTAGGCGTGTGCAGGAGAAAGGACGTGGGCCATCGCACCCACTTGGCCATCCGGAGGGGCCTGCTGGAGATGGGGGGGCCAAAGTGTGAGGAGGGGGTCATACATGGGCCCCGAGACAGAGGACACAGGTCCTGGGCTCGTCCCCTGGTACGGGCTGTGTCAGGGGCACTGTGTGGGTAGCAGCCAAAACCTCCCAGGTGCACGTCGCCGGGCATCGCTAGACACCCCGCTGGCTCAGGGCCGTCCTGCCCACAAGGGGCGGGTCCGAGGGGCAAGCAGAGCTGCGTTCCTGGGGTGGGCAGCCCACTCCTCATGGGCGAAACGCCGAGCGCTGTCCCCGGAAGCCCGGAGGGGCCGTGAGATGAAACTGAGAGAGAGGTCACCTGTAGGCAGGGCAGTGTGTGTGTGTGACCGCCTTCTGGGCCCCTTTTCTGAGTCCTCCAAATCAGCGGGCATGAGCCACGGACCGCTGTAGCCACGAGACCGTGCCTCAGCAGCAGAGGTGTGGGGACCAGGGCCAGGAGGGCCACCTCTGAGCCATGTCTGAGGGAGCCCACGGTCATCACTGCGTCCCGGTTTCCACGGGACCAGGCGGAGAGTGAGCAGAGGTGGGAAGGGCACACCCCTGAACCCTTTCCCACCTGGTGTTGGTTTGGGGAAACCGTCATGGGGGGTCAGTTCCAAGATTGCCCCCTGCTCTCACCACTAGGCAGGGACCCGATGTTAAGCGTGTTGCTTCATTCCCAACGCACACAGCAGGGAAAAGCAGGTGGCTCTGGTGAGCTCTCCCCCACGGCTGCCTGGCCCCTGCCGTCACAGGCCTGCCGACCCAGCCACCCCTTCCTTGGCTGCCATGGCCCCACGTGGCCACATCTGTCTTTAGGCCTCCAAGGGCCCCTGAGTGGCCAGTTTACTCATCCCTTGGGTCTTGGCCGGGAAATCTGACCCCGTGTCCCAAGAAAGCGCCCGAAGTCCTGAACGCTCACAGATCTTCCCCTCCAGCTCCCTCGGTGACACCCTGGGGTGTGGCCCTGGTGTTCCCTCTACAGCTCAGTCCTGGGGACCCGGCAGGCCCCCAGGTAGGTTGTGCTATTTAGCCCTAGTTCGGGGGCCACTGCTGCGGGTTCAGAAGGTCCAGCGGGTCTGGGGAGTTAGATTCGCGACCCATTCACACAGGTGTCCTATGCCTGGGTTGTGGTCCGGGATCCCCTGGGGGCACTCGACCACCTTGTGTCCGGGTGCTGGACCACCGAACTCTCCGCTTTTCTGCTGCATCAGCTGTGTTTCTCTGAGTGTCTGGAGCCTCTCTGGCCCTCACGCTCCTCTCCACGCATCGTCCGCTGGCCTCAGCTTTTCCTTTTCTGCAGGACGTCCTCACATCATAGTAACAACCACCCAGTGCCACCGTCCTTGCATTTGTCATTCCCCCGAGCACTTCACGTACCTCTCTGGCCGGCACACCCCCACAGCTCGGGTGCAGTGACGGTCAGCCTCCTCGGTCCCTGCCGCCTGAGCACCTTCCCCGCCAGGCGGTAGGGGCCCCAACCAGAGAGGAAGCAGGATTGGGCCTGGGAGCCTTCAGAGGGCCGAGCAGACCCAACAGTTTGGACTCTATCAGCCAACCAGGCCACTGGAGCAAAGACGGCCTATTGGTGGAGCCCCCTGTCGGGAGAAAGGACTGGTCCCTCGAAGCATTCCAGGGGTCAGTTAAGAGCAGACACGTTTCGTGGATGCTGGCGGGAAACTCAAGCAGAGGCAGAGGGCATCTCTGCACAGTGAGCGGCGTGAGCGCCACGTTCCCTCGTGCTTCTTGTCCCTGCACCCCACAGACACCCAGACCCAACTTCCCACGAATGTAATCTCTATCATGTGAGTTCTCACTTAGGACTGGAAACCTTTCTCTATTAGATGAGTTACCATTCGCAGAAACCTGTTTCCTCTGTCACGTGAGTTATTTTTTGACTGGGATTCTTCCTCTTCTACCACACGAGTTGTCAGTAATGGATCGCATTGTGTCTGTATGTCGTCATTTGTGACAGCGGACCTCCCGCCCTGTCTCCTAAACATATCGGCACCCGGACTGACCACCTGCGGCGGGAAACGTTCGTGGCTGATCGCGGGAGCTGTCAGTTACCATCGCAAACCCTTCCCTTCTTCGCTGCCCTCTGAACTACCATTTAAGACTGGAGAACTTTCCGTGACCCTGGTTGTCATTTTTGAGTGGAATTCTTCCTTCTGTGTCTCCTAATTATCCCTTACGGCGAAACTCCGTTGCTCTCGGATTGGATTTAAGATTGGATTCTTTCTGTGTCCCCTAAGTTATAGTTTATGACTGAAACCCACCCTCGTCTACCATTTTGAGTCACCATTTACAATGGAACATGTCCCTCCCTGTCAACTTATTGAACGTTTATTTCTGGAAACTTTTTTCTCTCTTCGGGAGGCGTTTTTGGCTGAATGTCCTCTCTCAGTATTGCGTGAGTTATGATCCATGACTGGCTGCCATCTGTCTTTACCACCTGGCTTATCCTTTACGATCAGACACCTTTTTTTCCTCCGTGATTTATCAGCTATGCCTGGAAATCCTCATTCTCTGTCACCTGAATACCGTTGTGTATCTGCTGAATTTACAGTTCGGGTTGACAATGCACTTCTCCCCTACGTGAGTTATCACTTACGATGAAGTCAGTGTTTCTCCGCCACCCGAGCCATGACTAGCGCCTGGGCTCCTTCCCGTACCCCTCGCGCATCATCTACAACTGGAAGCCTTTCCTTCCCTGTCATGCGAGTTATCCCTCGTGACTGGCGGTCTTTCTTGTCACCACCTTGAGGCATACTTGATGACTGGAAGCCGGATTTGCCTCTGCTGAGTTATTACTTTGCACTAGAAGCCTTCCTCTGTCATCTGAATGATCGGTTATGACCAGAAACTTTCTCCATCACGGGACTTACCGCTTGAAACCTTTTGCTGTTGTGTGGATTACGGCTTATGACAGGAAAATTTCAATACCTGTCGCCTGTGCTCTCATGTTTGACAGGAAGTCTTTCTGACTCCGTCACCTCTGATCACTTACCTGCCACTTACCAGTGGTTTGTCCCTGGAAACACTCACCGTCCGTTATCTGACTTCTAATCTGGGGCTGAAAGCCTTGAAGCTTTATCCCTGGGAACGTCTGTCTGTGTCACCTGAGTTATTTATGACTGAAATCATTCTTTCTCTATCAAAACTGAATGATCATTTTTGACCAGAACCTTCTCTCCCTGCTGGCTGAGCCACCATTTATCGCTGGAACAGTATTATTCTATCACGTGTGTTGGTACTTATGAACGGAAACCATCTTTCTCTAACCCCCAAGCTGTCGTTAATGACTAGGAATCTTTCTCTGTCCACCGATTTACCACTTACCACTGGAGCCTTTCCTGTCACCTGGATCACAATTTATGACCAGAAAGTCCTTCTCTGTTACTTTCATTACCATTTGTAACCATGAACTATCCTTCTCGACCATCTGAGGTATTTCTGACTGGAAGTGTCCCTTCCTTATCTACCGAGTCACCATGTGCAACCAGCGATCTCTTTCGTCACCCGTGTTTTCACACACATCAGGAACGGTCCTTCCCTGTCACCTGACATGGCGCACGTGGAAGAAAGTACTCCTGTGCCCCCTGACTTGCCACTGACGGTTGGAACCCGTCTTCTACGTCCTAAGTTCTGCTTTGTGCACACCTGTGTCCCAGAGCCTCTGTCCTGCACACCTTGTTTTCTTCTTAGTGGTTTTCTTCACTCGGCGGTGGTTTCCTGGGAAAGAGAGCGTGTGGGATGGCATCTGTGAATCCGCGGGTCCTGACCTAGTCTCTGTTGCTGGTTTGAGGCACAGACTTGTCTTTCCCGCTTCACTTTTCTTTGCAGTCACCCGGGAAGATCACTGTGAGCGTTTCCCCGCCAGACTGGCAGAGGGCTGTGCGAGATGTTGCTCGGTTGTGCCGCCGAGTCGGACTTGTTCCAGAGATTTCTTTAGTCTCCCCGAGACGGTACAGGAAAGGAGGCCTGCTTTCAACCGCTGGGGTTGGGATTAGCAATTGCTCTAAGGTAGTTTTGTTTTTTGTTCTTTTTGAGCTTTTCAGAAAATGAGGGCCATTGGCTGGCGCTTGCTGTCGGCTTGCCGAGGTGCCTACAGCTGGACGCCGCCGCTCCACTCGGCCCGGGTCCTGGGCACGTGTGACCCCTCGCTCTCCCTGTGCTGGCGGAGGGGTGGCGGGGAGACAAGCCCAGCAGCACAAGGACCCTGCTGCGGCGTCGCCGGCCGGTCCCCGAGAGACCGCGTAGGCCAGCAGCTCCTCGTCCACACGTAGGCCTGTGATCCTGACTCAGGGAGTCCTGGCGGCCGGGCTGACCCGTTCGCTCCCAGTTGCCCGGAGCCGCTAAGCAGCCCTGTGAAAGGCAAAACCAGGCTGCTGGCACCTGGAATGGAAATTAGGTGACACCTTCACTTGGAACCGCCTGCAAAAGGCATGCTGGATTCGGTTCCCTGAGACGGGTGTTGGCTTGGCCCTTCGCCCGGCTGGGGGGCCACCGAGGCCCAGGGAGAGGACGCACCTGTGCTCGAAGAGGCAGCGTGTGCCGGCGCGCTGCCCCTGGTCTCTGGCCTTGGCCGCTGCACGCGACTCCATGACGAAGGCGAGGGACATCTGGAGGGGATGCCAGCCGTCGACCCCGCGGCCACCCACTCCCTCCCCCGCCTCCCTCTGGTGTGGCCACAGAGCCCGGGGAACCGGGGACAGCGTGGCCTCAGGCACAGAGCAGCCCTCACTGGCTCTCAGGTGGTGCTGCCGGTGTCCGCCTCTCCCCCACTTCTGTCCCTGCGGTGTCCCCTCCCCCGTGTTTCCTTTCCCGGAGCTGGAGCCTCACTTCTCCCGGAGCTGGCCTGGTTTAGCCACCATGGTGAGTCTTTCAAAGCGGACGTTATTTTACATTGATTTGAATTTTAAAGGCCTGTGCTTAAGCCAAGCACCTGCTTTGGGCTATCTTAATTTCTCCTGCCATCCTGACCCATGTAATTTATGCCCATGTCAGCAGAACCATCTGTGTTTGGGGCTAGAAAGAGACGAATATCAGCGACATCCTGAGTTAGCTCTGCGTGTGGAGTTGGAGCTTGCGTTTGTTTCATCCGCGGGTGCTCACTCTCGTCAAGGCCACCCCAATTTCATGTCTGCACATCACGCTTCCTCCCGGTGCCCAGGGAGCCGGACGACACAGACCCTCCCCTGTGAGCACTTCCATCGATAGCTGTATCCACCCGTGGTCTTACTCACCTGTGAGCACGTCCACCTGGGATTGGGGAAGGAACACGTTCTTTAAGTGGCTGCAACAAAGTGAGCTAAAGCCGAGCACCTGGCAGGGCCTAGTTTTTTGTTTATTTTCGCGAGAGCGAGCGAGTAGGGGAGGGGCAGAGAGAGAGGGGACAGAAGATCTGAAGTGGGCCCCGCACTGACAGCAGCGAGCCCGACGTGGGGCTTAAACTCACAAACAGAGAGATCGTGACCTGAGCTGAAGTGGGATGCCGAACCCCTGAGCCACCCAGGGCCCTAGGGCCTAGTTTGTCTTACCCTGGGCTTTGGGCACCTGCCGCTAACACCTTGGGTGTGGGACACGATGTAGGGGTGGGATCCTGCCCCACCCACTGGCCTATAACAGTTATTATATTTTATGTATTATTTATTATATTTACATATTGTATATTATATATATTATATTATATTTATATATTATTTATTATATTTTCTGCTGACACATGACTTCTTTTATTTCCCTTTTGGAGAACAACTGGCACTCTGGCTAGTTTTGTTTTTTTGTTTTTTAATTTTTTTTCAACGTTTTTTATTTGTTTTTGGGACAGAGAGAGGCAGAGCATGAACGGGGGAGGGGCAGAGAGAGAGGCAGACACAGAATCGGAAACAGGCTCCAGGCTCCGAGCCGTCAGCCCAGAGCCATCAGCCCAGAGCCGTCAGCCCAGAGCCCGACGCGGGGCTCGAACCCGCGGACCGCGAGATCGTGACCTGGCTGAAGTCGGACGCTCAGCCGACTGCGCCACCCAGGCGCCCCATACTCTGGCTAGTTTTTATTTGGCCTAATTTTTGGAATGAAAGGGAGGGAGGACCTGTTGCTTAAGTGGGATGCACAGATGGGGAAACTATGCCCACATTCTGATCGAAGAGACGGACTTTTAGCAGGAACAGTGGAGCACGACACCGGGTCCGGCCCTCTTTTTGTTCCAAAATCAACCCAGGGTTGGTGTTTTTTCCAGTTTCCTCTGTTGGGAAACCGGTGGCTGCACATTTATTTAGTGTGACAAGTAAGTATGGCACCCGCCACTTCAACCTCAGCGGGTGACGAGCTGTCGGTCGTGTGTGGGTAACGACCCTGTCTCGTCACCGTGAGAAATTGGAGTTGACGCCTGGTTTGCTCGGCACAAGCCCGTTAGTCGCCTAGAACCTTAGGCAGTCAGTGCTCCCAGACCCTCAGGGACAGACCAAGGGTCCTGGGATCTGTGCACATCCCGACGGTCCGGCCTAGTCTGACCCCCGTCTCACCCCCACCAGCCCGTCTGGCCCCCATCTGGCCCCTGTCTGACCCCTGTCCCCATCTGACCCCCACCTGGCCCCCACTCGATCCCTCAGCCCCCGTCTCACCCCCACCAGCCTCTGCATGGCCCCTATCTGGCGCCTGCTTAACCCCTGTCTGACCCCCACCAGCCCCCGGATGGCCCCTACCTGACCCCTGTCTGGTCTCCGCCTGACCCCCATCTGACCCATGTCTGACCCCTGTATGGCCCCATCTGGCCCCCCTCTGGCTGGTGCGGCGAGTCTCTGTTCCTGTGGCTGAGCCCAAATGCATCATCCAAACGAGGGGACAGTGGCCTCGAGGATGGTCACAATGGGATATTTCAGAAAGAACACCCTAACATGGGCTCCTTGCCGACCATGTCCTCTCTTTGTGTCCTTTTATTCCCCACACAAACCCCACTCACATACCTCCGTGTCATCTCTTGCTAGTGAGTGACAGACACGGAGTGACCCAGCGAGGGTCTCAGGCCAGTGGGGGGCGCAGCCCACGGAGCGGCGCCTCTTTGCCCATGCCAGCCACCCTCTGGCCGCGACCCTCGAAACCTCCGGTTCCCAGCCAGCGTTTCCAGTGTCCCTTGCGCTGAGGAGTTTTGAGCGACAACGGAAGGAGCGGCACCCTTTCCTGTCCCCTCTCCTGGCAGACGTGTCTAAAACCGCCCCCGGAGGAGGTGTGCAGCCCTACTCCGTGTCCAAGTCCAGTGTCTGCTCCGCCTTCCACTTCCACACGTGTCCCTGTGTCTTTCCTCCCTTCGTCTCTGTGCTGTCCCCTGCCTCGAGTGCATTTCCGTGGGCTGGTCTGCAAGTTCTTTGTCCTTCCTGTTGCCCTGACTCTTCCTGCCGACTCTGAACTTGTCACCGCCTGCGCCCCCTCCCACCACGCGCTCTCAGACAGGGGCTCTGTGACCCCGAACGTGGGGCTCAGAGACATGGCCGCCTGAGCACCCCTCCTGGTCATCTGGACCTCCTCGCTGGTCTGTGGCCTCAGACTTTAGGATGGTGGCCGCAGGCAGGGACGGTCTCGTCATTCTGTAATTCTGGAAACTCTGAACTTGTTTTCCATTTGCTGGTCTGCTCTGTCCCGTGGCCCCAGGTGTGGGCGCCGACTCGCCCCCACACACCCCATGGCTGTGAGTGCTCCCCTGGGCCCCCGTCCCTCCCAGGCGCCGCCTCCACGGCCTCCAGGTGGCCCTGGCCCGCGTCGCACTCTGTATTCCAGCCACCGTGTGTTTTGTTTTCTCCCTATGTGTCCCACTCGTTCTCCGTAGCCACTCTCCCTCGTCTCGGAGCTTGGTTACTGTCCTCATCACGCTCTTAATCGTCAGCTTGGAAGCTCCCCTCGGACAAGTGCTCCAGCGGCCGCTTGGGGGTGACACCTCCTGGAGTCCAGACACTTTTGCCTTTTGTTCGAAGTCTCCGTTTGTTCAGGTTCATTCGCCTGCTTAGGGTTTTCTCTGCTGCTCGTGCTGAGGTCATGACGCCTCCATCTATCCATCACCAAGATGCCCCTCAGGGATTTGAGGCCAGAAAGTGGTCGGGGGGCGGGGGAGGGAGGACAGCACGGCTGGTGGCTGAGGCAGGGGTCATCTGAGGACGTGGGCCACGTAGCCTCATCAGCCTGCAGGGAAGTGGGGTGGGCCCGGTCCCGCCCGAGCGCCCCAGGCCACCGGCAAGACCGCTCGCCTGCAAGGCTGCATCGGAGCCCAGACGTTAAGCATTAAGCCACTTGGCCCCAGGCCTGCTTCCACATGGGGCTGTCAGGGCGGGTGTGACTGTGTCTGGCGGCCCGTGATTCAGTGATTCATCGCAGGGAGAGACCGGGCAGACCGACTCGGAGCTTTAAGTCAAGTGCAACCACAGGGAGCGCCTCCGGTGGCACTCCAGCGCTCTCCTGTGCAGTGAGGAGGATGCCTGCGGGGGGGGGGGGGAAGGGGGGCGCCTGAAGGGGGAGCGGTGGGGGGGAGGGCACCTGAAGGGGGAGCGGGGGTAAGCGGCCAGTGCACGCACCCACCTCGCCTACTTAGCACCAGTGCTCGCTTGGGGAGACACGCTGTTTGGAGGCCATAAGCACAGCAGACACAGACCCGACCGGGAGCGCGTGCACCTGAGCGCGCCTCCGCATGACCCTGGACGTGACCTTGCTCTGTCCACGTATCGTGGAAATTGTTTTAATGGAAATGGTTCCTGCGTCAATTGTATGGTCTTACATACAATTGAACATACAATTGAACCTCTGAACCAAGGCTGCAAGAGGGCCCTTCAGACTAGACGCCCTCCACCTCCTGGGAGGCTCGCACACGGACGTGGACGTGGACGTGGACAGACACACAGACAGATACAGGCACGGACAGACGCACGTAGAAACGGACACAGAGACACGGACAGACTGACGGACACACACGAACAGACACAGGCCTACTGCCATGTCTCCCCAGGCTCCTCTGGTCGTGGTTTCCCGACCCCGTTGTCCTCAAGGAGGGCTCTGGGACGTGTGCGAGGTCCCTCCGTGAAGGCCTGGAGCCACGGGCTCGGGAGGTGAGCCAGGGTCCCCACCCTGGCTTCTGGAGGGAAGCTGGCATGTTCGTCCGACGGCTCCGCACGCGTCCTCCCCGCCTCCCGTTCTCCAGCTGGAGTAGGATTTGCTGAGGTGTCTGTCTGGGGGGGTTCATTCTGCTGGTGGTGCCCCGAGCTTCCTGGTTTGTGGTTTGAGTCTCATTAACTCTGGAAGATTCCAGGCACTTTCACGGCAAATGGGTCCTCTCCCTTCCTCCCTCCTCCTCCTGGAATTCCTAGCTGCACGTGTGTGGGTCCATGGTGTCCCGGGGCTTCCCTGCTCCAGGCCACCGATTCCGTCTACTTTTCCCACTGGAGCCCCTCACACGCTCATCACTGGCATCTTAAATCCCAGGCCCCAGGGGCACCTGGGTGGCTCCATCAGTTCAATGTCCGGCTCTTGATTCTGGCTCGGGTCACGATCTCACGGTTCGCGGGATGGATCCCCGAGCAGGGCTCTGCACTGACAGATCGGAGCCTGCTTGGGATTCTCTCTCTCTCCCTCTCTCTGCCAAACTGTTAAAAACTGAAAGTAACAAAAAGTAAATCCCAGTCCCCAAATTCTAAAATCCCTGCTGTGTCTCGTAGAGTCTCTTCTGGTGATGGCGTTTCCCAGACGGCGGTGTGTCTTGTGGCTCACGTTGAAAGCCGGACACTTGTGCGGGGTAAGTGGCATGAGCGACGCAGGCCTTTCTGATGGGCTTTGTGTTCTTTTGGCCAGAGACAGGCTGCGCTTGCTGGTGGCCTCGGCACCAGGGCTCAGAGGCCGTGTCGTCTCCCCTTCTGGCTCTGGGCGTCCCTGTGTCTGCAGGCGGCCACACGTGCGGGACGGAGCGTCTGGGACCTTTCCTCCAGGGCACAGCGTCCCACACTCAGCCCAGGCCTGCCCTGATGGGGACCAGTCACCGTGGGGACCGAGCCCTCCTCTCAGGTGGAGGTGTTTGCATCCTCACCAGGAGAACCTGGTGTGGTTCCTGGAGGCAAAACCGTGAAGATGTGGAGTCTGTCCTTGCTCAGCCTTCGTCAACTCGTGAAAATGACCGTCAGGTGTTTCTGCCAGTTTCTGGGTGCCAGTGACCCTCTGTCTCCGTAGACTCAAAGTGGCTGTTTCCCTGTGACCTCAGTCCTCTGGTGTGGACGAGGACAGTGTGAGGACCATCCTCACAGGGTCCAGGACGCGGGACCCCCCCCACCACCCCTGTCTGGGGAGAAGCCGGGGTGGTTCTGCCGTTACCTGGGGGCCAGAGACTTTGCTCCCGAAGGACAGGCTGGTCCTACCTTCTGTGCCCGCCCTATCCTGTGGTGACCCTTCTACCTCCTGTCCCCCTCACGGCTTCCCCTCCAACTGCAGGTGGGGCTGGAGGGCACACGGGTTTTCAGGCACGTCAGGGACTCGGCCCCCAGGAGACGTGCAGGGACCTGAGGTGTCCTTCCCTCTCCCAATACCCCCCTGCCCCTGGACCCCACACATCCTGCAACCCAGGGCCATATAGGACAGACGTGGGCTGACTTGGGCAAGGCAGCACCTGACTGTGACATGGCAAGTCTGGGCCTGGGTGTCCAGCTGGTGGCCGCCAACCGCCGGGCCTGTGGGGCCCCTGAAACCTGCCCTCCACAGACATGTGGAAGGTCACAGCGCAGGGCAAGGGACGCAGAGCATCTTGGCAACAACTTTACATTTCGGTTACATTTTGGCCAAAATTATATTTGGGGTACGTTGGCTTAAATGACATATTATTAAAGTTAACGACATCTGTTTCTTTTTGGGCTTTTATTTATTTTTATGTTTATTTTTGAGAGAAAGAGAGGGAGACAGAGCGCCAGCAGGGGAGGGGCAGAGAGAGAGAGGGAGACACAGAATGAGAAGCAGGCTCCGGGCTCTGACCTGTCAGCACAGAGCCCAACGTGGGTCTTGAACTCCTGGACCATGAGATCATGACCTGAGCTGAAGTCGGACACTCAACCGAGCCACCCAGGCGCTCGTTTTTGTTTTTGTTTTTGTTTTTGTTTTTGTTTTTGTTTTTATGTGACTATTAGAAAATCCAGTTTTATATATGTCTTGCGGTGCATTCTCTTGGATGGGCTAGTCCTGACAGAACCATCTGGGTGATGAATCCTTGCGCCTTTGATTTATGAATAAAGTTTTTGGAGGAAGATAATGCAAAGGACTTTGCTAATTTTGTGGTCCTGCCTGGAAAGGCTCATGGTACCAGTTCACTAAATAATAAACATTACAGTCTTAGGTAAGAAGTTGCACATACAGGCAGCCTTGGCCCACAGGTGGACGGACACGCGCACACACGTCCAGGTGCAGGCAGAGAAGTGGAGGGTCCACGCTGCGGAGACACAGTGAGGCCTCCCCGAGAGCCGACCCCGTGGCCAGGGGCCGCCCCCAAGCCCTGCACGCCGCTTGCGGTGGGTGGGGGAGAAGGCCCACGGCCCCACTAGGGGGTCCCCTCCCGAGGCTCTAGGAAGATGGGCACTGGACAGGCTGTCAGCCCTGGAGGCCCTGAGGGCCGCCCTTGAGGGGCACCCTGTTGGGTGAAGGCTGGCAGGTCCCGGAGAGCAGCGCGCCCGTCTTGCCGGCTCACGGGTTTGTGTTCGTGGCTTCGCACGTGGTGCGGCAGACCCGGGCATCAAAAAGCATACTTTTTGGGGCACCTGGGTGGCTCAGTCGGCTAAGCGTCCAACCCTTGATATCAGTTCAGGTCACGATCTCATGGTTGTGAGATCGAGCCCCACGTTGGGCTCTGTGCTGACGGCACGGGGCCTGCTTGGGGTTCTGTCTCTCCCTCTGCCCCTCCCCTGCTGTGTGCGCTTGTGCTCTCTCTCTCCCCCCTCCCACACACACACTCTCTCTCTCTCTCAAAACAAATAAACTTTAAAAAAATAAAGAAACACTCTTGTGCAAGGAGCAGAGGCCCACCTCTCCAGAGTACGTCTAAGACAGAAACACCAACCGCACAGCAAACGGACTCAAACTAACCTGCTCCTGACGGTTAGCTGGATCCGTGGAGTGAGGGGAGCAGGCAAGGCCAGACCCCCAGACCGGTGCTCCTCGCAGAGAGGAGAGGCTGGCCGCACTCCCTCCTGGACTCGTACAGCTGCTCAGGGCCAGGCCCCGGCGGAGCTACCTGCGCTGGGGGGAGGGGAGGGGGGGCAGACGGCAGTGAGCACAGCCACCGCCCATCCGGAGGCGGCTTGGCATGGTGTGCCACGGGCCCTAGTGGGGGCTGCCCTGCCGGCTGCCTGGGAGGGTGCCGGCGGCTGGGGCCTCTGCCGGGTGGCTCCGGGGGCCGGAGCGGTGCAGGCCTGGCTGCGCGAGGCCGTGCTGGGGTGCAGTGGGGGCAGGGCAGGCCGCCGTGTAGACACGGGTGGAGGGAGGAGCACGTGGGCTGGCGTGTTTGTTTCCTCTGTCCTGACGACGCGCGGCCTTAGCCCGTCGGAGGGCTCGGGCCTTAGGGACCGCGATGAGCCCAGCCCCACGGTGCAGGGGGGAGATGGGAGAGCGCCCGGCCCCCCTGGCCCGGCCCCACCCAGCGAGTGGTCCACTGCCTGCTCCCCAGGAGCACCCGAGGCCCCGGCCCGCTGGGGTGCCCACCACCCTAAGATCCACCTCCCCGCGACTTGCCCCACAGAGAAGGGGACGCTCCGATCCACAAGGAAGTAGCCCCATCTCTCCACGGTCAACCGGGGGCCGGTGACACACGCAGGCTGCAGAGGCCGGCCGAGGGTATCAGGAGGTAAGGGGTACAGTTCTCACAACCCGCGCTGGGTCTCTCCACTGGGGGCGCTGGGAGCACAGGCGGCTCCGGACTCCGGCCTCCGAGGGCCCTGCGGGCAGCCCGTGTGTAGTCAGAGGGGCAGGAATGGAGTCTGGGGACGGTACCTTACTCTTCCCGAGGACGGGCCTAACCGAGAAGGAAGAGAAACGGTTTTCTGGGGCCACGGGTCCGGTTCCGCACTTGTGGGTACGCACCGCAGGGAGGTGACTTCACTACAGGAGGCGGAAGCCACGCTGGTCCACGCGAGGCTCTGCTGGTTCTTCAGGGTCTGGAAGAAAGTGCCCCGGCAGCTCGAGGGGCAGCTCCCGCCGAGCCTCGGTCTGGTCCGCTCCTCCCTCTCCCTCTGACGATACCGCTGTTCGTACCACGACCCCGAGCAAGAAGTCGCTTGGTTTTTGCTGACTTCGGTCTCCGTAGGGAGTGACACTGCCTGTGTCCTGACTTGCTCCTGGGGGCCGTCGTTACCGATGAGGCTCAACGGCGCGTGCTCCCGGGCCCTTGGTGTTTTCCTCATTGACGGCTCGGCGTCCTTGACGTCATCTGAACGTGAGCGCTTCGTCCCGGCCCCACGCCTGGTCTCTGCAGCCTGCGTGTGTCTCGATGAGTGCGCATTCTTCAGTTCACGGCCAGCCTCTGCCTTGACGCTTTCTGCCTTTTCTGGCTTGTTTCAGAAAGCCCTGCTCCCCTAGGGACCTAGGTGCTTGCTCCTGTACGTCTTCTACCCAGCATTTCTGCCCGGACGCGAGACTCTTTTCTTAAGCCATGGCTGATTTTCCCGAGACGTCCACCGAGAAGGCCCTCTGCGGCGTCCCTGCGTGTCGGATCACGCGTCTGTCCTCGCTCCCCGCCCGCCCCTTGTCGGCCGGTCTGTCCTGCACCAGCGCCTCCGTCTCGGCTCCGACGGGGACAGCTCCCCACCCGCTCCGTCTGGCTGTCCCGTGCCGCGAGCGTCCCCGCGAATTTGCAGCAGCTTGCCGCGTCCTGCAGCAAAACCGCATGGGCGCTGACTGGTCCTTACGGGCACCGTCTTCGCCAGCCGCCCAGGCTCACGCTCCGTCAGTGCGGTGGTGCCGAGAAGCTAGAGCCTTCTCAGCGTCTCCACGAAGTTCGCATCTGTTGTTAGATTTGTACAGGTTTTCATGTGTTTGTTCTGGGACACAGAGATGTAGCCGATTCTGTACGTCGTATTTGCATCCAACATACTTGCTACATGCTATTTCCTCTGGTAACGTGTGCACAATGCTTCCGGGTTTCCACGTTATCCTTTATGTCTTGTCTTTATTATTGATTCTTTATCCTGTTCATTTTCCCCTAATTTCTATGATGATACCATTTGTGAATAATCTGCTTTTCCTTTTTCCTTCCACTCCTTATCTCTCCACCTCCCTCTGTCTCTGTCTCTGTGTATCTCTGTCTCTCTGTCACTGTCTGTCTCTGTTTCTATCTCCTATCTCTGTCCCTCTGTCTCTTGGTCTCTGTCTCTGTCTCTGAGTCTCTATCTCTGTCTCTCAGTCTCTGTTTCTGCTTCTCTGTCTCTGTCTCTCTGTCTCTGTCTGTCTATCTGTCTCTGTCTATCTCTGTATCTCTCGGTCTCTGTTTCTGCTTCTGTCTCTGTCTGTCTCTATCTATCTCTGTCTCTGCCTCTCTGTCTCTGTCTGTCTCTCAGTCCCTGTCTGTCTCTGTCTCTCTCAGGAACGATAGGACAGCGGTTACTCCCCTACCGCACTGAGAAGACGTTTTAGAAGGCATGCTTACCATTCCTGTCTTACGGGGAATGTCTTCTGTTTTACTGTTTGGGATTATATTTGCTGAAGGTTTTTTGAGCAAACTGCTTGTTCAGTCAAGGAAATGCCTTTCTATTCTTAGTCTGCTGAGAATTTTTTCATGGATGAACACTGAATGTTCTCAGATGTTTTCCTATACAACGATCACGTGATTTTTCTTCTTTGCTTCATTAGCGTAGGCTCCAGGAAATTGGAATCGTGTGTCTCTTCGTGGCTGCACACCCACTGCTCAGCACGGGGTGCTGGGTCCCCTGTGTGCCCGGCCTCCCCCTCTGGACAGCGGGTCCACCCCGGAGACCCGGGCCTCTGGGAGGGTCGGGACCCAGGCTGGAGGCGGCGCCGGGACCGGTGGGCACTAGGAGCCCCTGGGTGGCCAAGCAGACCGTCTTTGGCCTCAGCTCTGCTGCCCTAGACGCGTCCCAGAGGGTGCCTTCGCTGGGGTCTCAGACCTGAGTGGCCGCCTTCAGAGACCCCTCCTCGGGCACAAGGCCTTTGGACTTGCCCATGAAGCCCCAGGGTCCTCGAGGCAACCCCACCCCAGTCCCACAGCGGCTGAGCCCCAGTCCCCAAGGGCCGAGTCTCTGTGCAGAGGACACGGGAGGGCAGGTGCCCGGGAGGAGACACATCTAGGTGGGGCGGGCGGCTTCGCTCTGGGTCTCGGCGAGCGACACACGTGGCTTGCGCCCCACGGGCACCCCCAGGCCCGGCCCCACTCGGGTCCTCTCCACACGCCGGCCCCTCATGAGGAATCACACGTTCCTGGGACTCCCGCAAAGCAAGCAAGGCCCAATGTAGACTCTCCTGGGATGCTTGGCGGTGGCTGGGCCAGGAGGGCCACAGGGCTGCCTGGGAACCCCTCTCTCCGTGGTTTTGTACTCGAAACACCTGAAAAAAGGGTGGGAATCCCCTGATGACCTTGGCACCTGCACAATGACACGGGGACCCGCGGACCCCACAGCAGCATGGGCGGCCGTCCCCGGGCCGGAGCCGGGACCTGGCCTTGCAGTCAGTGGGGGAACCGGGCTCAGGCTCCGCCCCATCCTCCATGGCTGTGCGGTGGCACCGAGGCCTCCTGGGCCCGCCCGCGGCCACCGCACCCAGGCTCCACGTCACCGTCAGGACCCCGTGGGACCGCCTGGCTGCAGGGTGACGTGGGCCATCCTGGTGTCTCCCCTGCGTCTGCCCGCCCCTGTCACCTTGAGCAGCCGCCTGGCCAGCATCCACACCACCCTCTGGCCACTTCCGTTTTGGGGATTCTGGGCTTCGGGCCTCGGCAGCTCTCGGCAGAAGATGTCAGTTCTGGCCGAGGTGTGAGGGCAACTCCAAAGGAAGCTGTGTCCCCTTCAGGGGCCCTGGGGGCTCGCTCCACCCGCGGGGTCCCCATCCCGCATCTGATGAGGCCCCAGGGCGGGGAGCGGTACCGACTGCCCAGCAGCGTCCACAACATCGCCACGGGGTTCGGCCTCAGCGCCCGCGGGCAGGGACACCGGCCGGCAGCTCCCATGCCCCGGGGACACACAGCCCTGCACTTTGGTGGCGCCACTTACCTGTGCTTTCCTCGATTTCACGGTCCTGCCCACACTGGAAGGCGGAGGGCGGGAAGGTTGCTTAGGGCGCTGGCCTGTCTCCTGCAGCTGCTGTACCAAAACAGAGACGCATTGTCTCGCTTGTGAGGCCAGAGGGCAGACCTGGGGCTGCTGGTGGAATCGTTGCTGGTCCGGCCCCGCCGACCCCCTTCCTGGGGCTCTGGAGGAGGCCCCTCCCTGCTTCCCCCACTGCAGGGGCTCCTGTCTCTGTAAAGCCCCTCGGGACGGCATTCGGGGCCCACCCCAGCCACGCATGAGCTTCTCACCTCAGCCTTAATCTGTCACAGCTCGAAGACCTCTTCTCTGCCATCTGAGGCCACATTTGCAAGGCCCGGGGGTGAGAACCTGACATCTTTGGGGGACGGTATCAGCCCACACGCCCAAGTGCCTAGAGCCACGTGTGGCGCAGAGCCCGCAGGCAGTCGGTGCTCTGTGAAGGGATGGATGAGCGAGCCCGCCCCTCCTGTTTCCATGGAACCCGCGGCCCAGAGTTCCCGCCGCTGCAGGAAAGCAGAGGCCACCCAGCAGGAGTTGGGGCAATGAGAGCACAGGGGGTGCAGGGGTGTGTGTGTGTGAGGCGCAGGGTGAAGGTGCCCGTGGAGGGGGCACTGCCTCTCGGCCTGCATGATGTGGGGGGCTCCTCCGTGCAGTGATGTGGATGGGATTACCCGGGGTGGAGACGCATTCAGGAGGTCGGACGGGCCAGCAAAGGCTCCACATGGGGCATTGTCCAGGCTTCCTGGAGCATGTGGGCACAGGAAGGCCGGGGTGGGGGGCGGGGGCGGTGGTGAGCGTTTCCTGGGAGGGGTCTCCGGGCCGGGGGCGCTGGATGCCCCATGCCAAGCTGTTCCCCTCCTGAGCCTCTTGGTCGGGAGGACAGATCCCCGGGGCCCCAACGTGAAGCAGAGGGAAAGTCGGCAACCCCACCTGGCTCAGAGGGCCTCTCACAGGCCTGCTAGAAAAGCTGTGGGTACCCGGCCACAGGCAAGGACACAGGGGTGCATGGCCAGCATGTAACTCATCTGTCCCCAAGTTTGGACCCATATGGGGAGCAGCTGGGGTGCATCTCGTCTGGTCTGTACGATGATGACTGACAAGGGGCTGTAAGAGTCAGGGCCTTTCAACAGGGTGAGTGGGGCCCCCTTCAACCCACGGCTGGTTTGGGGGGGCCCCTCCCCACCTGACATGATGCCCTGGCTCTGGCCTCTTGCTCTCAGCGCTGGGGGCTCTCCTGCAGGTCGTGCTCCACCGCCTTCCCTCCCTCATTGTTAAGGTAACTGTCTGCAGGTGGACCAAGGGGGATCCAAACGGTGGCCGTAAGGTGACCGGCAGCACCTGGCCCTGCACACAGGTCCCCTCTCGGCCCCTTCTGAGTCCCCTCAGATGCCGACACATGCAGAGCAGGCCTCTCCCACCTCGCCCGGCCACAGGCGTTCCACATAAGTGGATCAACGGGGCCCTGTTCTCTCTCTCTCTCTCCCCAAGGCCCGGTCTGCGGGCGCCCAGTGTGTGTGACCCCTGCCCGTCCCTGCAGCCCATGCCCCACACCACCTCCTGTCCCACCCTCCTGACACTGCGGCTCACACCCCTGTGATTCCCTAAGCAAACTGTGCTTCCGCTTTAGTGGCCAGAGGTCAAGTCCAGCAGAACGTGACTCGTATCCACAGGCAGATCATTTTGTCCATGCTGTGTTCTTTTTTATTTATTTTTTTTCAACGTTTATTTATTTTTGGGACAGAGAGAGACAGAGCGTGAACGGGGGAGGGGCAGAGAGAGAGGGAGACACAGAACCGGAAACAGGCTCCAGGCTCGGAGCCGTCAGCCCAGAGCCCGACGCGGGGCTCGAACTCACGGACCGCGAGATCGTGACCTGGCTGAAGTCGGACGCTTAACCGACTGCGCCACCCAGGCGCCCCTTTTTTTTTTTTTTTAATTTTTTTTCAACGTTTTTTATTTATTTTTGGGACAGAGGTCCATGCTGTGTTCTTATTCCTCTGTAAACTCTGAGAGGGCAACAAGCAGCCATAGCCTGCCTTCACCAGTGATTCAACCAGGTTTCATGGAGAAAGGAAAGTCAAGAGGTGACCCCACGATCCTCTGCACCTGGCATCGAATAAAACAGCTCTCGTGCAAACTTGGCCCAGTTCAGCCTGGTCGCAACTGTGACAGCCACTGGAGTCTGCAGCTTCTGGTCCAGAGAGCATAACTGGATTATGATTCCGACTTGCCTTCCTCCTCCGCTGCCTACCAGACCTGGGTGGCGCTCTGGACCACAGGGGCCCAGCCTAGTGTGTGGGCCCTGAGAACATGCAGAGCACGTAGGGAGTGAAGGCCCCTTGGCCTCCACTGAAGAGCTCTCTCTCTCTTTCTCTCTCTCTCTCTCTCTGAAATTCCCCAGATTCCACATGGGAGACAGGAAAGTGCACACAACAAGGCGGACGTGTGTGGACCCCGAGTGGAGCCTCAGGCAGGCCCAGGGCAGTGGAATCCATCTATGTGGTGCACTGACGTGCTCGGCCTCTGGTGCGGACAGCCCCTGCGGGTGCCACGGCCATGGGCCATGACTTGCACTCCTAGGAGACTGTGCCAACCCAAAGAGGAAGAAAAGCTCACCAAACTCACCAGATGTTCTGTAATGTCAGGGAAGGAGTAGAGAGAGTGAATCTGTGGCACTTGGGGTCTCCAAGATGAATTGTATCACTGGAGCTCGGCTGTGGGTGGACAGGCAGGATCAAAAGTCCACTCCTTGATGATGGGTGAGTATGGGGACAAGGACGGGAAGGGGGATGGGGAGATGGGGCGAGGTATCAGTGTGTGGGCCTTTCCAGAAGACGGTGAAAGACGCAGACATGAGAGGAAGGCTGTGTACAGCGAGGGTCTTCCAAGAGTGCTGGAGCCACGGGGAAGCTGAGCGAAGCCCCGCCTCCCCCAGACCTGGGGGAGCACAGACCTGTCCACACTTCCGTGTCAGACTTCTAGCCCCAGACCGTGCGAGAATGAATTCCTACTCAGTGTGTGGTCATCTGTCACAGCAGCCACAGGACACACTGCAGTTATAGCCATACTGTCAGGGGGGGTGAGGAGGACCCCACGATCAGTGATGGGGAGGGGGGCCATGGAAAGTTCCAGGTCTCTCAGCTGCTCCCCGAGGCTGGCGGTAGCCGCAGAGCCAGTCTGTGAGTCCCTGGGCTGCTGGCCCCATGCCAACGGGGGAGGCCAGGACAAAGGTCCAGAGGCCACCTCTGTGGATTTGCAGGAGTCCCGAACAGACACTGTCCCTGAGTCTCTGAGGCTGGGTGTGGCATTCTCCCAAAGAAAAGCCCCCAACGACGACTTCCTGGCAGCCGTGGGCTAGCAGACCCAGGACAATTCCTCTGCTGTTCCCGTCTGCTCACGTTCCCCCTTCCTGGAGGGAATGTGGACACGGGCCCTGTCCCACCGCACAGCAGCGGTGGCTCTCTGGGACACCGCCACCTGCTCTGGACCCCACCCTGGCAGCGGGCTGGGGTCACGCGGGAGCTCCCTTGGCTCCTCGGCGAGTGCTGAGTGACGGTGTCTGTCTCCCGGGTGACCCTCCTCACTTTGGCTGCACGTCCCCAGATGGCTTTCTGGCCGTTGGCCGGTCCTGGGAGGAAGGCAGCCCCCTGCCCGCCTCCTGAGATGCAGATGTGGCTGGCCCAGCGGCTGCAGGATCTCCTGCCCACTCTCCCCCCAGTGTGTCCAGGTGCTGCTGGAGATGCCCAGAAATAAGGGAACCTGCAAGCCCCCGGGACCCAGGGTGCCCCCCGCCCCCCCCCACCCCGCGTCCCATGCCCTCTCTGCCTCCGTGCCTCCTTGGCTGAGCCTCCCTCACCGCAGCGATGTGCCTGAGCCCGGGCGCCCGGCCGGAGACCCCGGCTGCCTGGGGTGGCTGCATCCATGCTCCCTGGCGACTCCGGGAGGCCCCCATCAGTGTCCTCTTCTGACCACGCTTTCCCGAGAGCACCGTGCGCTTGGTCTCTTCGGCCCTGGAGAGGCTGGGGGTCCTGGCTCCTTGCCTGTCACTGCGTCCTCTGGCGGGTCTCCCCCCGCCTCTTGCCGTCAGCAGAAACAGGGGAGCCTCCTCAGCCACATGCCCCGCCCACCAGTGACCTCTGTGACCTCCGCGGGCCTGGCGTCACCGGACTGGCCACCGCACCTGCAGGAGCACCCCCACAGAATGCCTCTAACAGGATGCACGGCCGGCCCCTCAGAGTCCAAAATTCTAAGAAGAGGAGTCAGGGGCACTTCCGGGATGGTCCACAGTTCCCGCCCACTGCTTGCCGAGGGCGTGGCCAGGGGGCCTTGGGCCATGGTGCCAGCGCTCCCATTCCCCTCTCTTGCTGCACGAGTCGCCCCGGACCTCGCGGTTTCGTGGGTGGGGAATCGGGAGCTGCTTGGCGGAGGGACTCCGCGTGAGCCTTTCCTGGGGCCGTGGCGGGCTGGGGGTCTGCAGTCGTCTGAGGCCGTGCTGGGGTCAGAAGGTGTGTGTCCGGGTCCTGCGGACGGCCTGCAGACCCCAGCGCCTAGGTCCGGGTGCTCCCGTGGCGGGGGGCACCCGACGGGACCGCAGCGTCTCCGCGGCCCGAGCTCGGAAGTGACGTCGAGGGCTTCTGTGTGTGCCCCTGGTTACACGGCCCAGCCCCGGTGGAAGGACCCGTCCAGGGTGTGAGCACAGGACCCCTGGCTGTGGGGCTGGCCACCTGCCACCTGGCCCCGCGGGGCTCTTACACCCGGGCCCACGCTTCCCATCGGCTCACCCAGGCTAACAAACGCAGAAGTGCGTGCCTTCACACAGGCCATGGCCGAAACAAATTTCTAAAACGTGATCGCATTGCTGACATGGCAATTATACCTCAATGAAACTGGAAAGAAATGAGTAACTTTTAAAAAATAAAAGGAAATATGATTACATTGGCGAGGAATCAGACGAGGCAGGTGGGAAGCTGGGGGCCCGTCTGAGCCAGGCCTGCAGGGGTGTGGACAGCAGACCGCGTGCTGCCCCAAGCCCAGCCACCGTGGGGCCGCGGGCGGCCGGAAAGGCCCTGAAGGGCAGTGGCTCGTGGGTGCTCGCTGATGCCGTGTTATCTGTTGTTTCTGAACTGCAGCTTGGGTGTTCTCTGTGGGTTTTTCCCAGGCCCGGTTCCTCCGGGGGTGAGCGTGCTGCCCGCTTTCAGTCCCCTCAGCATCCCGGAGCCGGAGAAGAAAGGAAGGGAAGTGTGTCCAGGTGGGCCAGACGCCTTGGTCATCTTCTACTGACCCGCCCAGGACTCGGAGTCCACAGAGGGGTCGTGCTCGCCCTGCCGGCCGGCCCGCAGACCCCGTAGACTACGCCGGGGCCCGAGGCAGGGAAGAACAAGTCACGCCAGAGAGCAGAGGCCCAAGAGGAGTGCCCAGCGCCCACTGACCTTCTGGACCTTTCCGTCTGGACTTCGGCTTTTCTGCTCTCTGTTTCCAAGCCAGAAAGACCCGCCTGGCTCAGGTCCTCAAAACAAGGTGTTAGTGGGGCGCCTGGGTGGCGCAGTCGGTTAAGCGTCCGACTTCAGCCAGGTCACGATCTCGCGGTCCGTGAGTTCGAGCCCCGCGTCGGGCTCTGGGCTGATGGCTCAGAGCCTGGAGCCTGTTTCCGATTCTGTGTCTCCCTCTCTCTCTGCCCCTCCCCCGTTCATGCTCTGTCTCTCTCTGTCCCAAAAATAAATAATTAAAAAAAAAAACGTTGAAAAAAAATTAAAAAAAAAAACAAGGTGTTAGTGGGGGAGGAGGCAGCCCCTTTATTTCGGCAGGGCTCGGAAACCTCGCCTCCGGCGTTGTCTCTGAAGACCCGGGAGCCCAGGGTGAGCTGTCGGGACGCAGGCTGCCTGCGGCACAGAGTCCACCCCACGGCGTTAGAGACCAGGATCTGGGCCCAGGGTGTGCTCACTGCTGCCGGGGTGTCACTGAGCAAGAGAAATTTGAATAGCAAATTAGCTTGTAGTTCGTGCTTAAGAAGCGTTTACTGAATGTATGAATGAAAGAGTGAGGAAGGAAGGATTCTTCACATCAGTCAACGATGGGTTTTGACTAGAAGCATTATTGCCTCTTCCAAGAAATAAAGGCGAGTCAATGAATATTTTACTTACATTGTCTTCCTTTCTCACGTCTCTCCTTGCAGTTGGAGGAAGACAACTAACACAGACGTTTCGACTTCTTAATTCTGTGGCTCCTTCTTGGCCGCGCCCCCCCCCACCACCCCTGACACAAGGCCTCTCCTGTCAGCAGGGAGCCCCCCACCCCGGCGGGGGGGAGGGGGTCTCAGTGATGCAGCGAACTTCTCAGCTGCACTCCTTTGCCTAAAACTAAGTGCCTGCACGGTGCCCTGGGTCCCTTTGCAAGTGAAATCGGCCGATGCACGTGCCCGTCAGCGCAGGGGGAGCCGAGGGCACCGGCCGCAGGGTCCTTGGAGCAGGAATCGCGCCCGGAACGTGCTCTGTGGCTCCGCGTGCACTAGCGTCTTAGCCTGGGATGACCTTCCCTCCCTCCCGATGCAGACTTTCACTGGTTCCTCTCCTCTTCAATAATTGCACTGTTTGGTAGCGTTTTGATCGTACTCGTAGCAACTTACGCCAAACTATCTTGGTAGAAGCTTTCACTCTTCGGTCAAGACGCAGGCTGTCTGTGGCAGGCGTCCCTCCCAGCCCTGCCACACCAAGGGGCTCCGGCCGGAGTGCTCCTCCTGCGTCTGGTGCTGAGCCTTCCTGCTGCCTCTTCCCCTGGACTGAGCCCCAAGAGAGTGAGGCCCGATGCTCAGAGCCAGCAAAGGGCCCAGCGGAAATGCTGAGCAAAACAGGGCAAAACCAAAAATACAGACTTTAAATGAATAGCTGAGCTTACGAGAAAGAAACGATAGAAAAGTATCTGGAGGCGCCGGGTGGCTCAGTCGATCAAGTGTCCAACTCTTGATTTCAGCTCAGGTCATGATCTCGCGGTTTGTGGGTTCAAGCCCTGTGGGTTCAAGCTCTCTCCTGAGCTCTACTCCGGATTCTCTCTCTCTCTCTCTCTGCCCCTCCCCCACGTGTGCTCACTCCCCCTCCCTCTTTCTCTCAAAATAAATAAATAAACATTAAAAAAAAGTTTCTGCGTGACAAAATGAGAAGAGATGAGCGTAATATGAGTGAGTCTGCGCTGACGCTTGGGTCTGTATTTGGGCCACTTCCGTCAAAAGTTCAGGGAAAAAAAAAAAAAAACAAACAGAAGTAAAACCGTGAGTCACTGAGGTAGTGATGAGGAAAGGTTTACCGTGCACACACACCAAACGGTTCGCAATCCGGGGACACGCCAGCCAGACCTGGAGTGAGGCCCGGGCCGTGTGGTTCTGCAGCTGCTCGTACGGGAGGGGGCAGGGATGCGTATTCTCCACCGGGGCTGGAAACAATACTGGAATTTTCTTAAGTGAACAGGTTAGTGGTTGCTTCATATCGGGGGCACTATCTGATGCCCTTATGATTTTCAGAGACACAAGCAAGAGGTGACCCAGGCCAGGTTAGCCTGGCTTGTCTTGCAAAATAAGCTAAATTAAGCTCCGCCTGTGTCTCAAATAGGTTCTGTCTGCTCTGGGAATTTTCAGGTCTGGTCTCCGTATGTGTTTGACTTGTAACATTCCTGGACCCAGGAGCTAGCAAGGTTACTACCAAGAAAGAGGTCCTGGCCGGTGATAAGCCAGGTCGCTGCGGAAGAGTGCCAGAAGGATACTGCAGGGTCCCCACAGAGAGCGTCGCTCTGGAAACTGGCCGGGGTGGAGCTGGCACAAGTCCCAGACCACGGGGACCCCACCTGATGCGGCCACGGCTTTTACACCCGTGATTAGAAGGGTAGGAACTGAAGCCAAAAGAACGTAAAAACATGGAAAGCGAACAGGAGACTTTTTACAAGATCAAGATAAACGTTATCAGTCGGGGTGGCTTGAACAGCAGAGGTGACCTCCCACGGCAGGGCCTGGACCTGATCCACGGACCCGGCCTCCGCGGTGCCCTCACCTGGCAGGAGGCCGGGCACTCCACACCCCACCCCCGCGCCGGGGCTGGGGGACACACGCTCGCAGTCCATAATGAACGCGACGAGGCACGTGTGTCATCAGTGAAAGGAAGGACACAAATAACGGGGTGAAGGACAGATTAGACACCGTGAGACGTTGTTACAGAAAGAAAGAGATGGAAAAAAGTGAGAGGCGGTTAAGACACTTGGAGGAGAGGAGGACAATCCCCAGCTGGCTGTCACGGAAGGGACTCGGGAACAGAAGAGAAAAGCCCAGGGACCGGCGACAAAGAACACGAGAAACAGGACAAGGCTTGGCAGGTGTCGTGTGAGGCCCAGACCCAGACCGTGAGGACGGCTTCAGGGCGCCATGGACAACGGCAGACTGGCAGACGGGGCTCCTCTGGACCCCCAGTGTGGCCAGAAGGCGGGAAGGGGCCCCTACGCGGTGAGGGTGGCCAGCCGGCCGTGGAGGCGCACGTGGACGTGTGGTTCTGCCGTCAGAGCCCGGTGACGCTTCAGGCACGTAATCGGCACATCAGAACTTACGAGTCACACGCTGAATGTAATCATTTGGTTTGTATTTTTGTGCGTTAATTATCCTTCGTGAAGTTGTGGAGGGTTCCAGGCAAAGCTCCACGGGCAGATCGGACACAGGCTCGGAAAGCTGGATCGCGAGACAGACGGCCCCCTCGGAAGAGCAGAGAGCGGAAGCCCGGGCTGCGAACCGAGAAGAGCTGACACCACGGAGCCGCATGCAGAGGGGCAGGAACCCCCACCGTCGGGAGGGGTCAGCAGACGAACCACGGCCGGGACCAGGGACAGGGGCACACGTGTCGAACGCAGCCAGAGGAAGGACAGAAATACCACGTTTAAGGAGCAGTAGGTGACGGAGTCCAGAAAAGAATGTTCTTCGTCTCCGTGATGCAGTGACGCTGGAGACTCCACGGCGTCCGAGGACCAGGAATGTGGCCGTCCACGTGACCAGGGCGGCGCTGACACAGAGACAGCTGGGGTTACGGGCAGCGGAGGGGCGTGCCGGAGGCAGTGGAGAGGGGGTGCTGTCGGGGGGACCTGCACACTGGATAATCCCGGTGGCGGGCGCCTGTGTGGGGCTCGGGCCACCGCAGGGACAGCGAGGGGAGGGCAGGACGTGTGTCACACACGTCAGACCCGACGGCCACGTGGCTGCAGCCTGTGGGTGAAGCGCGGGGCTCCCGTCATCGGCTGTGTTTAACTAGCGGGATGAGGAACTCCCCGTTCCTCTCACTTTGGTAACGTCAGGTGGCCAGACGCAAATACACCTGTAATTACCCCAAAGACTCCAAAGTCAAGTTTGCCGGGGTCAGAAGGCAGAACAAAAATTACGGGTTCCCTCTGAGACCGAATCCTTAAATGCACGTGGTTCATGGGAGAAAAATGAAAGGGTGAGAAATTCATGCCTCTTCTCATCCTGCGCAGACGCCAGGCAGGAGAGCTCCGTGTGGCCGCAGTCACAGCCGGCTTTGGGACGCGAGTCCTCGAGCCACAAAGGGCCGGCCCCCAGGAGGGCACCGTGGTCCGGCGTCCCGGCGCCTGGACAGCCAGGCTCGTGATGTGCCCGTCAGCACGTCCGGTCATCCTGGGACATTCGACATGCCAATCTCAGTAAGTATTGAAACTGGTGAGAAGCTGCCGAAAGGTACAGGTTGGGAAGGCACGTTCCCGTAACTGGCGGTTGGAAGACTGCATTCGACGCCCAAGAGAACAAACCCTCGGAAGCACGCACCGCGTTTCGCCAATTCAGCAGTAAAACTGGTCGTAGAGCAGAACCCCACCTGATGCGAGGGTTGGGGTCACTTAGAGTATTTGCTCTGGCCACGGCGGAATAACAAAAACACGATTTAAGAAATCCTCAAATGTTTACAAATTTAGCAATAACCCTTCAGATAATTCACAGGTCAAAAAAATAAACCACAATGAAAGTTGGAACATATTTGAATAAAAATATGACAAATTAAAAGTGGAATGCAGTGACTTTCTGACCTTAAGTGACTATTGAAGGGAAGGATTTAGAAACAATGCCTGGTTACCCATCTTAAGAAATCAGATGGAGACTCTCAAACATAAATAAACATTAAAAATGTTTAATTAAATAAAAGGGACGCCTGGGGGTTAAGTATCTGACTTGGGCCCAGGTCATGATCTCATAGTTCGTGGGTTCGAGCCCCACATCAGGCTCTGCTCTGACAGCTCGGAGCCTGGAGCCTGCTTCGGATTCTGTGTCCCCCTCTCTCTCTGCCTCTCCCCTGCTCGCACTCTGTCTCTCTCTCGCTCTGTCTTAAAAATAAACATTAAAAAAATTAATAAAAAAAAGAAAAAAAAATCAGATGGAGAAAAGCAAATCAAAGTGGATGAAAGGAGAAGCAAAGAACCACAGAGACAGGCCTGAGGCTCTGGAGGAAATGCCACAGGATGTTTTAAAAAGTTCTAAAAAGGAGCGCCTGGGTGGCTCAGTCGGTTAAGTGGCCGACTTCGGCTCAGGTCATGATCTCGCGGTCCGTGAGTTCGAGCCCCGCGTCAGGCTCTGTGCTGACGGCTCAGAGGCAGGAGCCTGTTTCGGATTCTGTGTCTCCCTCTCTCTGACCCTCCCCCGTTCATGCTTTATCTCTCTCTGTCTCAAAAATAAATAAACGTTAAAAAAAAATTTTTTTAAAGTTCTAAAAAGACGGCTCTTCGCGGAGACCACGGACGTGCCTAACCACTGACAAATTTAATTACTGTTCTATCAAAAGCAAAAAGAAACGCATTGCTAGATGTCCCAGGGACACTTCACCGTGCAGTAATGAGATTATTCTGATCGTCTGTGAAAACACAGAGGGGATGGACCCCTTTCTGGACACGCCCAGTTTTCCAGAACTGACACCAGAGGAAAAGGAGAGACTGGAGTCCACTGAAGAAACGCAATCTGCCATTTATCTTCCCGCAGAAAGCCCCGGGCACCAGCAGGCTTTGTGGTGAACCCGCCAAGCGTTTAGGAAAGAATTAACAGCGAACTTGCACATCCTGCTCCGGAGGGTGGAGGAAGACGGCCCGAGGCCACCCCCTCGACCTCCGAGCACAGGACACAGCAAGGCCGGTCGCTGGTGGACAGGAGTGCCGTGACCGCACGCAGGACAGCAAACCAGACCTGATGGTATGATCACTTTCCACACAAGAGAATAACACGCGACAATCAAGTTTATTCTCCAGCAGTTCGAGGTGGGTGACTCAGTCTATTACCGAATCAGAAGAAAAAGCACAAACCCATTTCAGTCGGTGTTTACAAATGCACGGTGTCTGACCCTGCGGGATTTAGCCGGTGATTCGTGGCTTGTGGCTTGACCTTCTGAGGACCCGGCCTTGGGGCAGTCATCACTGAGCAAACAGGGCGCTGGCCCCCACCCAGAGCGGCTCCCACTCAGGACCAGGGCCTCGGCCCCTGCGGGTGACGGGGACAGCCAGCCAATGGGTTGGGGTCACGTGCCATGTGCCCACGGTCCCTCCTGTGTCGGCACAGAGGACAGCTCACAGCTGGGAGAAGGAGGGACAGGGCCTCCAGGGTGAGCCCATGTGACTGGAGTGGACCCAGGGCCCTGTGGCGGGAGGAGCGAGTCCCTGCACGGAACCCGGGGTCAGCGGGGGACACCGGGTCCCGTGGACACTGCACTCCCGCCTTGGCTGCACTGCTCCCTGGTGGAAATCTGTCCCACAGCCAGCCAGGGTTTGCCGAGAGTGGGCACATGTACACACACCCCTGTGCACACACGTACACGCACACACACCCCTGTACGCACGTGCGCGCACACACCCATGTGCACAATACACCTGTGCACGCACATGCGTGCGCACCCCTGTGCACACACGCACACACCCCTCTGCACACACGTGCACACGCACGCACACCCCCCTGCGCACGCGCACACATGCACACACAAGAACGTTGACCTTCGAACGCCTCACAGCCAAACGTCCTTGCAACCTTGCTGGCGGTTCTCATGGTGACAGCACGCAGGCAGAGTCTAGAACAGCCGCAGCCAAGCGTGTCCCTACACCGGCCAGTGCTGCACGCAGAGTTTAAGGCTCACACGGGCAGCCGTGCACACGGGCTCCTCCGTGCCTGCACCCGCATCAGCGGCCACTGCCCATGTGTGTGGTGCTAGGTCACCCCCACCTGCAGGGAGCAGACAGGGTGGCGGGAGGTCTGTGCCCAGGGTCTTTGTGCCCAGGGTCTGATGCCCCTTGAGCGCTCCTTGCAAGAGGGGCACTGCCTCTGTGGTGTCTCTGAGAATACTCCCCTTGGGACGGGTGGCATTTGTAAATTGGCATCCAATCGTGTCTTTATGACTTAGTTGGGCCAGAGGAGTGTTGGTTCCTCCAAGGTGGCAGGTGAGCAGGGCTCCGGGAGACCCTGGCCCCAGGCCACCCAGGAAGGCTGAGGACTCCGGGGCAGGACAAGGATCCCGTCATCAGCCCCGGTGGGAACACGGGTGGAGGGGACAGGTGGGCGGTGAGGGACAGGGGGTAGAGGGGGCGGTGAGGGCCTTGCCTGTGCCCTCCCAGCCGCGAGTGGCCTGGGTCTGCCGGCCGCTGTCCTTGGGAGGCAAGGAGAGGTCTGTGGAGACATGAGAGGTGGCTGTGGTGGTGCCGGGGTGGGGATGGGGGCCCACCGCACAGGAGCCCCGTTGCCCAGCCCTGAGCCAACAAAACCTGTGACCGATGACCCAGTTTTTGCCTTCATTGACTGAATGTGTTGGTGTCGTGCCAATGCCCACCAAGAAGAACTTCCCAACAGGGCTCACGCGCGAGGACAGGTCCCCGAGGGGGCTCACGCGCGAGGACGGGTCCCCGAGGGGGCTCGCGCGCGAGGACAGGTCCCCGAGGGGGCTTACGTGTGAGGCCAGATTCCCAGGACAGACGGGGAGGCCGCCGGCTCAGCTCTGGGCACTAGCACTCAGCAGCTCACACTGGCAGGCGCGCTTAGGTGACGAGGGTGAAACCGGGGCGTGGGCCTCACTCGGAGCCGCTCGCTGACCCAGTGGTTCTGCTCCAGGCGCGTTGCAGTTCTGTCTCCTGGACGTATTATTCAGTGAAGACGCATTTTGTTTTCAGTTTCCAAAGGCATTTGGGAGAAATGTCTATAGCAAAGCCTCAAGGTGAGGTTTTCTAGAAAATGCCCAGAACGGAGACGCTGATTACTCTGAAGAGTAACGTTCAGTTAAAGCAAAAGTTTAAACCGTTTGCTACATTTTGGGAAGTGCCTCAGTGTGGACCCCTAAATCACGGCGTAATCCCGTCAGCGGACCCTGAGAAGCTCTCCCATGGGAGAGCACGGAAGCGGTGGGCTCGTGCATACCCTCGGTGCTCTGTTAGTGCAGAAGGAGGGCAGGCGGCGCGCGCCCTTCCCCAGAGTGTTCTGCGGCCTTTCCCTCGAGATCACGTGCTGCGCGGGGTTAGGGTTTCAAGTCGGAACTAGAAACACGTTTATTTTTTCTGCTTTGATGAAGTTTGCTGCTTCTTGGGCTTTGACGTTTATTTACCGTCGTTAAATTGCATTAATTATGTCTGAAGGTCATACTTCTGTCCATGACTTTAGCGACGCGCGTGTAGATTCAACTAATTCAAAGCATCAGATCCAACAGTTACTTTCGACTGGCAGCAAAACGCGGCACCCAATTTGTTACAAACGTACATGCTACGCTTTAGAACTAATTTAACTTCCCCTTGAAGTTGGAATTCAAAACCTCACTCGTGGCCCGGACATGGTTTTATCCAAGGAGAATGTTGGTTTCATAATTTGAAACAAGAGCCTGGACGTTTTCCGAGGCACAATATTATTTCCATATGAGGGAGGCCGGAACAGAGCCCGGGCGGGTGGCGGGGTGGGGTGGGGGCAGGGGGGACGTCTGCCGCGGGCCGCCGCTCTGAGGCTGTTTCCAGAGCCCGGCCACAGCTCTCCACGGTCAGGTCCGTGCCTCCTCCGCTGAGATCCAGCCGGAGCCACGTGCGAGGCAGACTTTCCACCCTGGGGCCCCGGAAGCCTGACGGGGGGGGGGGGGGGGGGCAACGGTAAACGTGTCCCACCCCAGAGCTCCGGCGAGAAACGCCCCCCGGGGGGCTGGAGGGGCACTTCGCATTCCCTTCTGCACCCGCCCAAGCGGACATCCCCGTGCGGCTCGGAGCAGCCGCTGCCGGCCGGCTCCACTGTCCCCACCTGGTGTGGCGGGGGGCTCCTCCGGGCTATGGGGCTCCGACACTGACACGGAGCCCCCTCAGGAGGACCTGTCCTCAGAGGGCCACGTGGCCAGGGAAGGGAAGCCGGGCTGCGGGCCCGGCGGGGTGTCCCCCGCGCGGACCCCCAGGACAGGGTCTCAGAGGCAGGCGTGGGTCTGGGAGGCACCGTCCCGAGAGCGGGCAGCCTTCCCCACTGCCCCGCCCTGCCCCGAGGCCCGGGATAGCGCTGTTGCAGATGGGCGGGAAGCCCGTGTGTTCAGTGGCCACGGGCAGCGGTGAAGGCGGGGCCCAGGGCGGGATGTGGCCCCGTCACGGCGATGTGTTTGGTGGAGGCCACACCGCGAACCAGGAGAGGCCGAGGACTGAGCCTCCGGCGGAGGCTGGGAGCCACGTGGCTACTCGTAAACCCTGCCGTGCCCGCGGTACCTCGCGCCCACTGAATCAACCTCCGGGGCTGGGACCCGACGTAGGTCGCCCAGACCATCCAAGGGCAGCCGGGCCTGAGGAGCGGCCAACGGCGTGAGGACAACAGCACACACCCGGGCCGCAGCCGGACGCGCCGCGTTAGGTTGCTGCTGGGAACGAGGTGCGTGGCGAACGTCACCGGTGCCCGTTACGGGCTCTTTCGGGAAGCAGCCACGTGTTTGCGTGTAGGCGCACGCACAGGGACATTGCCGTCCCGTGGGAGGGTGTGCGGAGCAGACGGGTGCACGCGAGCGGCCGTGCCGGCGAGGACCGGACGGCCGGACAAGCCACGTGCCCGGACCGAGAAGTCCGGCCGACTCCTCGGCTGAGCTCTGCTGTGAAGCAGCCGCACGGCGGTGAGGCCGGGAAGGGCTGAACACTCTCACTCCACTGGGATCCACGTGGCATTTATCTCGGAGTTTGAGACGGAGTCCGTTCCCCCAAAAGCACTTAGAAAGTGACCGATCTCTTCACTGCTGGTCTGGAGTGCTGTCCCTACCGACGGCGAACCCCGGATCCCGAGCACCCCGCAGACGTGCCCGTGGACACTTGGGGACCCCGTGCTCCCAGAGCCCACAGGGAGAGCTGCTCTTTCTTCTCGAACTCTCTTGGTTATGATTGAACCCTTTTTCCCAAAACTTAAGAATTATTTTTGAACAGGTTTCCAAATCTCCCGTTGGGATTTACGGACTGATCTGAAGGACGTAGAGCTGAACGGGAGGCTCGGAGTCTTGGGATGCCGATGTGTGCCCACTTTCCCGCACAGGCTCCGGCGGGCGTTCTCCCCGACGGCTGGCCTCCCCGAGTATTTTAGAAAGCCGTGCGTGTGCTTTCGGATGCACCATGAACAGGACTTCCTGCGGTCGTGTTGCTGTCGAGTCGCGGGCTCTCCGGGGCTGGGACGTAGGCCCGCTGGGGAAACCATGCCGTCTCCACGGGACCCGCCCTCCTTCCCGAAACACCACCTCCTCCGAGGGGCGGGCGGCCACGTGCTCACCTCAGGACAGCTGCTCCTCACACTGCGGGGTTGTCGGGGGACAGCCCATCTGATGGGGCCCTGGCCTGTCCGTGGCGCCCCAGGGCCAAGGACAAGAAGGGGTCCCTGTGCTGTCCCGAAGCTTGTGCTGGGGGCCTGGGTCAGGATGAGACCCAATCAGATTCAAGAATGAGGAACCACATGTGCACCCTCAGGAAACACCTGTCTCCTCCCAGAGGTCCAGGCGTGTTTGGGGAGAATCGCAGGGACTGAGCGTGGCTGTCGGGGAAGCGCCCACGGAAGCAGGTGCTCCAGCAGGCCCCCTCCCCCCCCAACCCCATCACACACGACCAGTCTCAGGCTGCCAGCGAGGCCGGCTCAGCTGTCAACCCTCCTGGCACAGATTGGGTTGGCCCCACACGCCACATCGGGACCGCCCACCGGGACCCGCAGTGGACCGCTCCCTGAAGAGTCCCGTGGCCGCTCCTGGGGCCAGATTCCCTTTCCACCTTTGCTTTCGATTCCTGCTCTCACGCATGTACCCATGAGCCACCAAGGCTTTCCCACCTATGCCAAGTATGCACCCTCCACCCCCTCGCCGGCCATCAGCGAGGAAACCTCCACGCCACGGCCCAAACATCAAACGTGGGCTTTGTTTCCGTGGTACTGCCTATTGGCACGGCAGAAACTCCTCGCCCTGCTTTTTTAAACGAGAGCAAGTCAAAATCGTTCTAGTTTACTTGTTTTCCTTTCCTCTCGACTTCAGTAGAAACCGTTTCTTACGACTGCAATCGATAGTTAATAAACAGTACAGTCAAAGGGACACGCCGGGGGCTCACTGAAGAGCCGTGAAGCTAATGGGGCCCCGGGCAGGAAAACTGTGCCAGAGCGCAGTCTGTAGAGACGGGGGCGTCGGGAAGGCTCTAAAATAAAGATTCAATCGTGCCTTATTTATTCCCGTGGCTGGCGAGTCTCATTAAACGCTCTCCTGGAAAACAATGCATTCTTCTCTCCGAGAGCACTTTGCACCTCCCGGTGGCTCATAAAGGGCCCTCTGTGGGGCCTGGTGCCCGGGGCTGCGGGCAGGGAGCCCCCCTCTGTGGCTGCGGCGGGCGGGGGGGGGGGGCAATGTCTGCCCCGCCCGGGGCTCCTCTGCTGAGGCCTCACGCTGGCCCTCTCCCGGTTCCGGAGCTCGCCCGGTGGCCGGGGCCCCACACCAGCGAGGGGCGGGCCTGCACGGCGGCCCCTCAGCGGCACGGGCCCGGGACCGCAAGTGCCCTCGAGTCTTTTCGATAAGTGGTGCCAGGTCAGTCGGATGTCTGCGTGGGAGGGAAAGGCGAACCTCGACCCATACTTCACGTCGAAAAACACCACCACAATGGAGCACAGACCTCATGGGGATGACATCAGTGAGGGTCTGAAAGGAGCCGGAAAGTCCCCTGAGGACCAGGCCTGGGTTCTGCAGGCGGGCCGAGAAAGCATCAGTCGGAAAAGAAAGGGAGGGTGGTGCTTCACGACGGTGAAGAACCTGTCCATCCCAAGACCCCCCTGGGGCGCGACAGGGGCTCGAAACCCAGGGACCAGCAAGGGCGCAAGCAGGGCCTCTGCATCCAAACAACCAGGGACACGGACTAGACCCCCCGAGTGGGCCTGCAGGCCCCGGTGGCAGGTGTGGGGGAGGGCGAGCCCAGGGCCGAGAACAGGCCCTGGAGGGTGAGACCTGCCCCCCTGGACCCGGGCCTGCCCCGCAGACCAGCCGCACACGCGGCGGGGTCAGAGGCCAGCACCCCGCGTCTGCCTGCCACCGTCCCGATGCCCTGATGGGGCGGGGGGGGGGGGTACGCCCGTGGTGCTGTGTGATCACAGTCCCGTCTCAGGGGGAGCAGACCCACAGTGTGAGCCGCTCCTTCCCCGAGCACCAAACCGGAGGTGTGTCTGGGAGAGATTGGCACCCTGCAGGAAGGTGGGGTGGTCTGGCGTCACCAAAGCCCCGGCTGGTTGGGTCCCTTGGGTTAAGAGTAACTGAGAAAGCACAGAGTGAGAACTTTCCCAGGGACACGGTCATTCACACTGACCGCCGGCCCGGGTCCCAGGCCCCCCATGGCACCCGCCCCCCCGATGCCCCAGAGCTTTACCCAGCAGTCTCGCAGGGGCCTTCCCCACGCAGGAAGGGTCGCTGCAGCCTGAACACGGCTCGTCCCACGGGGCCAGGCGTGGGGTCTACAGACACCGTCGGGCCTAGCTCCGGCTCTCCTCCAGGCCCCTCCCCAGGCCACCGGCCCTGCCTGGGGATGAATCCAGCTGAGGAAAGAACCGATGTTTCCTGAAACTCCTCCGGGGACCCCTTGGTCCCTGGGGAGGGGGATGTCCAACGTCCCTGCACGCGGCCCACCTTCAGCTGTGCCCCCGCCTGATACAGAGCCCAGCCTGATGCAGCCCCGAGAGACTCTGCGTCCCGGTCCCCAGACGTGTGAGCGGCCACATTAGGCCACGTGGCCCTGAGGTGGACTCTCAGGGTGGCCCGGGGTCACCACAGGGGTCCTTGGAGGCAGTCGGGGAGGGGGGGACGGTTGGAGATACGCAGCCCAAGCAGGTCCTCGGACGGGGCGGGCACAAGCCTGGCTGCGAGCGGGCCCACAGTGCTGGGAAAGGCACAGAGCGGCCCCGGCAGCCCCCAGAACCTCTAGCCCCGGGGCCACTCCCCGTGGACACGTGGCCTCCAGGCGGCCACAGGAAGCTCAGCCCCAGGCTACCAAGGCCAACAGTTCCCAGCGGGGCTTTTCCTCCCGCACAGCGGGCCCAGAGAGGGGGGGCAGGGAATGTGGCCGGGACTCTGGCCCCGAGGCAGCACGTTCCCCAGGCGTCCGGGGTCTCCACCTCCATCAGCCCGTTCACAACTGTCCTTGTGTGGCCCCAGATCTCACACACACGTCGGCTCTGGGGTCCCGGGTGCTTTGCTGTGGCCACGGGCGAGGGACTGTTGCCGCCGCTGTAGGAAAGCTGCCTGCCCCGCCTCCTGTCCCTCCTCAGCTTGGCCTGCTGGCCACGTGACCGTGCGGCATGGGTGTGTGCGCGTATGGGTTAGTGGGTGCGCACGTGTGAGTGCACTGTGCTGCGTGCTCTGTGTGTGCACATATTCGAGTGCGTGTGTGTGTGTGCGTGTGCACGTATGTGGGTGCATTGTGCGTGCACACGTATGGGGGCATTGTGCTGCGTGCGTGTGTGTGTGAACGTGTGTGCACAAGTGCGGGTTAAGTGCCGGGCCCCCCCCGCCCCCAGGTCTGGTTGCTCCTCCGGGTCCCCGGAGCCTGAGGGAGGGGCCGGACACAGCCCCCCAACGTTGCCCCCACGGGAAGGGGAAGCTCTGAAAAGGCGGGTGGCCACACGCCCAGAGGCCGTGGGCGAGGGGCCGTGTTACATCGTGCAGGCAGAGGGGACGGCAGCCGGTTCGCAGGCTGAGGTTGGGGACAACACAGCCGAGCGGGGGCGCGGGGACACACCTGGAGGCAGGGTCTTCAGGCAGAGGGCACGGGAGCCTGGTGCGGGCCAGCGACCAGAGCAAGGGAGGAGGGGTGGAGCGGGTAGGGCTCAGCTCGTGGGGGGCGGGGGCTTGCCCTCTGGGTGGGGCTCCCCGAGTCCCTTCCCCATTCACCCTCTGTCCTTAAGCTCGTCAGACCTGAGGGAAGGTGAGGGTAAGAGGGAGAAAAGGACCGTGCTTCTCCCGCAACTTCTCTGGAGCGTGAGGCCGCGTTCTCAGGGCCGGAGGGGTCCCTGGTCTCCTCTTGTCCCCCGGAAGGGAAGAAGACAGGCTTCGCAGCACGGCTTTCCCGTAAAAGTGACCTGTCCCTGGCCGGCTGATCTGTAAGAGCCACCTCAAAAAGCGAACGGCCTGCTCTCAGCGGAGGCCCCCCCCCCCCCCCCCGCCACCCGGTCCACTGCCGGCTGGTCCCGCTGGCCAGGGAAACAGCCGCGGCCGCCCTGCCGCTGGCCTCTTGCGTGGCCGAGCTGCGGCCGCACGTCCGGTGCGGAAGACACAGGCCTCTGTGCTAGGACGCCGTGACCCCGTTCTTGGCGCATGCACGTGGGCTCGTCTCCCCGCCGACAGCAAAGCGCGTGACGAAGCAACCCCGCCCGGCACCCGGGACCGGGCCTGAAGGGAGAGCCGACCCGAAGCCCCGGGGTGCCTTCTGTCTCTCGAATCCGTTTCCTCCGCCTCCCGGTGCAGACGCCTGCCTGGAGCTGGTCAGTTACCTTAGAACCAAAGGAAGCTGCTTCGGGACCAGCTAACCAGTTGACCGGTCCCCTGGGTGGGGCCTGCTTGAGGACCCCGGTCAGCCCCAGGCGCCGCCCGGAACGCCGCGGCCGTGTAAGCGCGCTCCGCCTGCCTCCGGCGCTCCTTAAGCTGGCATTTGGCTCAACTTGCCCATCTTTAGAAGACCGTGTGTTTATTGTAAGAACTTAAAGCTCAGAATTGAAACAGGGACAGCCCGCCATCCCCCTCGTACCGAAGGGCGCTTCCGCTAAGAGGCGTCTTCCCAGACGGTCCCCGCGCACACGCGGCCGCGATCGTTTCTGTGTACTTGGAACCACACAGAACCGCGTTCAGCCAGCGCGTGTGAGGGTGAGTCCCGGCGGATGTGATCACGCGCGAGTTCCCTTTGCTGGACGTTTAGACGGTTTCTGGCGATTTCGCCTGTTTGCAAGCAGGGCCCGCGCTCACACGCACACACCCACACACGTCGCGAGGGTGTCTGTGGGAACGTTCCCGCGAGTCGCACACGGCCCCCGCAGGGCCCCCTGGTGTCCGGATGACAGGCGTGGTGCTCGGAGCCACGCGCTCCTGGGGACCCCAGTCCATGGCCCCAACGGGAAAAGCGGGCACAAGGGAAGGCAGTGGTGTCCTCAGTCGGCCGAGCCCGACCGCACCGACCAGGGACGGGTGCCCCCCCTTCACTGAGGTAAATCTGATGCATCCACGTTTCCACCGGGAAACTACATGGGGCGTCCATGCATGAAGGGTACAACCTTCTCTCCTAAGCTGACGTGGAAGGGTCCTTGGAGGGTCCCCTGAGACCAAAGCACCCCCGGCATCTAAAACGCTCCTCATTAGGAGCGTGTTATGGACTAAAGGCTTGTGTCCCCAGGTTCCCACACGGAAGGTCCCCCACAGCGTGGTGGCACTTGGAGGCGGGGCCTCTGCTGATTAAGCTACAGGAGGTCACAAGGTGAGGGTCGGCAGGGGGCTTGTCTGCCCGTGAGGACACCCAGAAGGGGCCCCTCGGAACCCACAGTTTCCAGACCCAGAGGGACGAGTGTCTGTTGTTGGTAAGCCCGCGGTGCCGGGGGGTGGCTGCCCCAACGGGCAGGGACATGGCCTGTCTGGGACTCTGTCAATGCCGCGGGGAGGACTAATTCCCTAAGTTTCATCCGAGGCTACAAGTTCAGACCATTCGCTCTGGAAGGGTCCCTTGCTCTTTTCATTCACTCATCATTCATTCATTCATTCATTCAACAGGTAAGTACTGAGCACCTGCCCTGGGCTGGGCAGCAGCCCAAGCGCTCAAATTCCCAGGCTCGATGGAACCGACAGTGGCCAGACGGTGTGGACGGGGCAGTAGGCAGGCGCATGAGGAGAGGGGGCCTCCCAGCGACCGGTGCCCGGAGCAGGTGGTAGGAGCGAGGTGTGCGGAAGGAGTGCTTCAGGCACAGGTGCCGCATATGCAAAGGCCCTGAGGCAGGACCAAGCTTGGGACACCTGCTGCGTGGCCATGAGGCTGGCGCTGCTGAGGCGGAGGAAACGGGGTGGCACGGTCAGAGTCCAGTCAGAGGGGTGGGTGGAGAAGGCCATGCAGGGCCCCGAGGCCAGGGTGGACTTTCAGCATTTACTCCTCGAGGGACGGGAGATCTCCTGGGGCTCTGAGCAGGGAGCCCCGGAGAAGGCTGCGGCTGTAGGCTGGTGGAGCCCCACCCACCCACGGCCTGGGGGTCAGATGGCACCACTGTGGTTGGCCAGGTACCGAGGTGCCCCTGGACGCCCCCTGCACCTCCGAGACCCACTGGGACGAGCCCACCCTGGCCACAGACGCCGAGGGGTCCTCTGCTCCTCCTGCCCTGCCCGGGCTCCACAGAGGAGAGGACTGTCACGACAGGCGGACATGCACCCCAGGCCCCCCACAGCTCACGCCGGGAATTTCCTCGGTTTCTCCACCGACGTGGGCTCCTTCTTCAGCCCCGAGATTTTCAGGTTCCCAGGAAATGGTCATCTCTGGAGCTCAGCTGTGCTTGGAAAGGAGGGAGACCGAGGCGCCGGGTCACAGGGGCAGGTGTGGTACCCACCCGGACAGCGTCGGGCAGGGAGGAGGGCCGGACGAGGGAAAAGGGTGCTGCCCCTCGGCAGGTGGGCCTGACACGCACATGCTCCTGGGCCTTCGGCCTGGTGAGGCAGGTGGCTGCTGGGTCGGCTGCGTCCGCACGGGGGCCAAGGTCTCCCGTTCCTGGGGCCTCTGACACGGCCCAAGGATGGCGTGACCCAGCGGCCAGGACACTTGACCCCAGGGCTGCTTCTGAGGGGCCCTCTCTCTGGACGTCCCCACTCGGGGAGCTGTGCTCACCCTGTGAGCTCCGAGGCAAAGCGGGGACCCATCTCACGGTGATACCCTGGTCCCCTGCGTGGGCGGGGCAAGGCTGGACCGGCTCCTGGGGTCTCCTCAGCACCAGCCGCCCCCCTGGGCACCAGCCCCACAGGTGTGGGCGGGGCACGGGGGTGGGCACAGGCGGGGGGGGTGAGCATGGCGGGTGTTGGGCACAGGCCCTCTGGTGCGGGCAGGCACGAGGGAGGCAGCTCGGGCTTCCTGCTGGCGGCTGCCCCTCCTCGTCCTCATGATCCGTCTTCTGGCTGGAAAAGGCCACGACTGCACCATCACGAGGGCCCAGCACAGCTGGGCACAGGGGAGTCTGAGGGGTGTGCGGGACCCGCCCAGACCCACGGACTCAGAGTCCCCTCTGGGCAGCTGAGGCTGGGAAGGCCCCAGTGAAACCAAGGGCAGCAGCCATGGGGCCCTGCCTGTCACGGGCCACCTTCCCTGTGAGCTGAGCAGGTGAGCCGCCCGCTGGACCAGCGCAGGGCGAGACTCCAGCAGGAGCCCACATGGGCTGAGCACCGACTGGCAGTGGGGACAGGGTCAGAGCTCCCCCGCGGCCCCTTGGGGGGTCAGCCGGGGGATGATCTTTGCCAGGAGAAGCACCCAGGTAGAGGCGGTGACAAGGTCTCAAGCCTCTGTCGTTGAGGAGGAAAGGGAGGGCGAACAGAGGGAGGCAGGGAGGGCCGGGCAGAGGGAGGAGGGGCAGGGGAGACAGGAGAGACAGGAGGGAGGGGTGGGGAAGGGAGCTGCCGACCGAGCTAAAGCCTATCCCTGCCCAGGACCGGCTCCAGGGACGGGGCTTCCATTAGGACAGGCCTGGCTCCTCCGTGGAATGTCCACGGAAGCAGCAGGAAACGCAGTGTCCCTTGTTTACAAGTCCTGAAGAATTTCCTGGGCCCAGAAGCTGGGGGAGGGTGTGAGTGCAGAGGGCCAAGGCCCCGTGCGACACTGAGGGTGCGTCTTCCCACGCACATGCATGTGTGCGTGTGTCTGTGAATGCACGCGTGGGCACAGGTGCCCCGAACACACGAGCCTGTGTGTTTGTGAACACAGGTGTGCATTGTGCCTGTGGACACACGTGTGTGCCTGTGGACGTGTGTGTGTGTGCACACACGGGTGCACACGTGTCTTTGTTTATATGGGTGTGTGTGCATGAGCGTGTTTAGGGGCGTGGGTGAAGGAGGACCCTCCTGTGCATCCTTCTTCTGCCTTTGTGCCCCTGAAATCACCTGGACCTTCGGGGGGACACAGTGGGGGCCCTTCAGGACCTGGACACCTCCCCAGCCACCTGGAAGGACACCGTGTGGGCAGCCCCCACCAGGCAGTTTATCGGATACACGCAGGGCAGCGGCCGTCGAGTGGGCCTCGGGCACCAGGAAACAGACTCAGTGGCCGGGGACCGGGTGGTGTCCTGGCTGGAGCACAGTGAGGACGCCTGGAGAGCACTCCGCGGGCACGTGCTGGGACAGGACGCTGCCACAGCCTGTCCAGAAGGATGACAGGGCATGTCCTGCTGACACCTCCACACAGCCTCCTGGGGGGAAAAGTCAGAACGCCACCAGCCTTGGGGGGTTTCAATCTGGAATCAACAGGAGCCTGGAGGGCCGTGGGCCCCGAGACGGTCTTAGGTGGACCCGGGCCCGCCCTCGGAGAGGGTCCCCAGGAAACGCGTGAAGCACCCTTCCGCCCACACCTCCTCTGGATGGGGCTTCTCGGGAGCAGGCGCTCGGGGCTGCCTCTGCCCGCCCGGGTCTCCCCTCTCTGGCTGCGCGTGCTTACCTCGGGCGAGCAGGTGCCCTGCAAGCCAGCTCTGCCGCCAGAGCAGAGGGCCTAGCCTGGCCCACGGGAGGTGTTTCTCCAGAGGCTGCCCCGGGGCCTGCGGGGCTCCTGCCTGCTGGGGCTGTCGGCACACGCGGGGCCGTGCTGGCCCGTCACGCACAGGCTCACCCACCCCTGCAGGCACAGACCCTCTGGGGGCTACCGATTGGCTCCTGCCCGAGGCCCGGGACCCCCGTCCCTCTCCCCTCCTGAGGACGCTGTGAGTTTCAGGACAGTCCGGCTGGGCCTCCAGGTGCTGCAGCAGGGCCGGTGGGCTCGGGGACACTCCGGGGCCATCCACAGCCACGCTACAAGGCAGCCCGCTCCGATGGACAGAGACTCCGTAAGGACCAACACCGCTCAATCAAAGAAGAAACACACGGGCAGGTGTCTCCCACAGCTGGAAACGTCAGGCTTGTGTAAAGCAGGAAAAGCTTCGACACACCTAAGAGGCAAGGGAGAAAACATCCTTCATATGCGAAAAGCTCTTACCGGTCAACAAAAACAACGCCACAACAGAAACAGAAACGGAACTGCAGATACTCAGTGTGAGAAACAAACCCAATGGAAGGAGGGACGCGGAGACTCGGAGCACGTGGAGCGAGGCTTTAGTCGACCTTCTTGCAAGAGCAGGGGTCTGATGGACAGGTACACCCGGGGCGGTTCCAGCACACAGTTTGTCTCCTAGCACACAAGTCCCTCCCCTGGTCTCTCCCTCATTGGCAGAGCACTGCAGAGGTCACAGCCCCTGGCCGGACATCACCTGTGCCGACGGAGGTCACGGCCTCGCCCGGACGTCACCTGTGCCCCTGTAAGGCAAAAAGTAGCCTGACTGGAACAAGTGTCCTTCCCGGAAGTGACGCGGGACTTCAGTCCCGTGGCGCATGCTCAGTGCAAAGCCCGCGAAAACAAGCCCGCGAAACAGATGGGGGAGGAAGAACCAGGAGGTGAGGTGTCCTAGGGCTTGGGACTCCATCGTGCAGGGGGGGTTCATACGTGTTTCCAGGAGGTTGCAAACCCGCTGTGAACCAGACAGCACAGCTCTTCTCTGGTGTTTCTGAAAGTGAATCATCTCTGTTCCCCCACTCAGGACAGACGGCACCCTTGACCAGAGCCGCGCCAAGACGGGATTGCAGTTTTCAGCGGATCGTGGCTTTGAAAGGCGACGGCCTTGCCCTCCTTGCTGATGGCGTGCCAACCCGCCAGCGCCAAGCTCAGGACTGGCCCCGTCGCACTCCGGCGGACCTGGGCGGCGGCCCCGCCGTCTGGTCTGCTCCTCGCGGCGGCGGCTGGAGGCGGTTCCCGAAGCCAGGTGACCCGGATGTCGTCCGCAGAGGGCGCTGCTGGCCCCGGCCCAGCCCGAGCCTCCTGCGTCACTGTGCTGGGGTGCCCGCAGCCGCCCCGAGGCAGGAAGGACGCGGCTGCAGGGACGCGTCCGTGGCCGTGGGCGCTGGACACGCTGAGCGGCCGCCGCAGGGCAGCGCGGGGGCAGCAGGGCGGAGCTCCCGCGACAGAAGGTTCTGCGCTCCCAGCGCTGCTCCCAGAACCCGCGCGTGCCTGCCGGCTCCGGGTGGACACGCCTCGAAGCGGAGGCGCCAGAGCGCACGGGCCGCGCTGGTCGCAGCGGGGTCATCAGCACCTTCCCGCACAGAGACGCGCCTCAGCTGGTACAGACGGATCAGACCCTCGTTGTACCGAGAGCACTGGACGGGCCCAGGCCCGGGACTGCCGCACGCCCCCCCCCCCCCGGCTGAGAGCTGGGCCCACCTGGGTCCCCGAAAGCCCCCTGGGCAGCTTCCTGCAGGTCCGGGGGCCCGCCCACCCCGTGTGGGGCACGCGTCCTGCCTTCCGAGGGCCTCCCGTGTGGCTGCACACGTGTCCCCACCGTGAGGCCCGTGGAGCCGGACAGCCGGGCCCAGCCACCGTGAGTTCCGCTGACTCGTCACGTCACCGCAGCCGCAGGCGGTGACGGGCGCTGCACCGCGACGCTGACTGACACGGCGCCTCGGCAGCTCGGGTCGGCACATGTCCGTGTCCTCGTCCTCGCCCGGGCCGCCCACTGTACTTTCTTCCTCAACACTTCTCGGGGCTCGGCCGCCCGTTCGTGATCTGACTCTCCACTAAATGTCGGCCCCTGCGGCGTGGGGACCTGGTCTCTCTCCTTCTCTGTGTTATGCCACAAAGCGGGCACCTACACCCCTGAAGCTTCCTGGGCACGGGCTCCGCCCCGGAGATGCGGACTCCCTCCCTGCTAGCGAGCGTGGCGGGCGCTCTGGTTCTGCCCCTTGCGAGTCAAGCTGGAGTGAACACGCACACGTCGCTTGCCCGGCAGAACCGTTGGGTACAAGTCCAGGCACGCCGTGGTCCTGATGCGCACCACAGCCCGCCCCCGGGGCACAGAGGCCTCCGACAAGGGAAGGGTGTGGACGGTTTGGAGCAGCTAACTCAGAGACAGAAGGCAGACCAGCAGGCACGGGCGTCACCCAAGAGACGAGGGCACTCGGGGCCCCTAAGGGTGGGGATGGGCGCAGAGGCCACGTCTCCAAAACTCTGTGACCGAGTCGTCAAACAGGGTGGCGAGGGCCCACTGTCCCTCCGGGCAGCCCGTGGCCCAGTGGCCTCTAGCAAAGACCTCAGCCGGTCCCGGAGGGAAAGGCCACCCCCTCTTACTTCTCTCAGACTTTCCTCCTGTAGCTGACAGCAACTTTGTCTTGCTGAGCCGAGAAAGAGGAGAGAGAGAGAGAGAGAGAGGGAGGGAGAAGGAGGGAGCGGACCAGGGTCCGTGTGACAGGTATGCAGAAGGCACAGGAAGCTGGCCCCGTAGCTGGGCAAGGTGGAGACTCCAAGACGCGGCCCTCAGGCAGTGGGGCAGGGCCCCGGGCACAGGGCAGTCACACGGAACGTGCCCTTGGGCCCTGGGCTCTTGGACACCCAGGCAGTGGCTCTCAGGCTCGGGGGACCCGGGACCCCAGCAGCCTCGAGGTCATGACAAGGGTGGGCCGGGGACAGTCTCCACACTAGTTTTTGTGGGATCTCTAGCTGCTCTCCCGGCAGCACGGACCAGGCCCGCTGGCCCCAGGCCGAGGCACAGCCTGTCTCCACGGTGACATGAGGTCACTTCCAAAGGATTCTTCCTGCAAACACAGTGAGCACCGAGGGTGACACTGGACAGACAAGCCGAGTGGGGACCCGCTGTCAAGCAGGGCCGTGCCACCTCCCCACGTCTAGACGGGCCTAGCAACCCCGTCTGCCTCAAGGGCACGTCCACCGTGAGGTCTTGGTGCCCGGCCGCTGGACCACAAACCCTCCTGATAGACACGGACTTGAGCTCAGTCCAAAGGGGGAAGAGGGAAGCTCCCTGAGGCGTGAGCCCTTCCTCCCAGATCCCAGCTCGGGCGGCAAGGGCTTCCCCAGCCCTGCCTGGACTCTGGGCAGGCCCTCTCCCTCCGAATCCCGGAGCGTCACTGCAGCACCCCCCACCCTGCCGTGCTGAAAACCCCGGGCTGTGGCCTGTAGGACTGAGTTGCAGGCGTGCATGGCCTGGGTCTGACTCCCTCAGTGGGCAGGGGCTTGGCTGCAGCAGGGGCAGCCCAGAGCTGCTGGGAAGAGAGATGTGTGGTGCTCCGAGGGAGGACGGTGACCCACTGTTCCCCTGAGGCCTGCGGGGTGAGCACCTGGCGGCACGGAGCAGCGTGGACCCCCGCTAAGGGTGCGGTGGGGGGAAGAGAATTGGGGGCAGCCGGGGAGGGGGCGCCTTGAATCCACCTGCTGAGCGTGGGAGCGGGAAGGACCCTGTGCAGGGTCTCCCTGGACACCCAGGACGGGAGCTGCTGCTTGAGCGTCCCCCAACCCCAGCAGCAGGTCGCAGCTCACCCAGGCTGGACAAGGCACCTTGGGTGATGGTGCACCTTGAGCGAATTAACCCCCGGAAACTGGAAAACCTGACCTTGCATAGCCTGCGCTGAGGACCGCAAACTGCAGCGACCACTAACCGGGCAGGTGGGCCCAGGACAAGGACAGGCTGACCCTCCCTGCCCCAGCTATCCCCAAGACACAGTGAGCAGATAGCTTCCTCGGGGCGACCAGAGGGTTTCAAGCGTCAGCTCGGAGTAGGGCTCCCGGGAACGCCCCTCGGAGACCTGGGGGTGCCCGGACCTGCCCTGCCACCCAGGCTGGGTCACGGAGAAGATGCTGGAGGCCCAGGGCACCTCTCGGCCCAGGAAGCTCTGCCAGTGCGGGGTTAGCGCTTGACACGCCCCAGCGCCACGCCCCTCCTGAGCCACGCCCCCTCCAGGCCCTGACCTCGGTGCCAAGCTCTCTCCCTCCAGTTCCCCGCGCCTGCCCTCCGGTGCCACGCCCCCTCCGTGTCGCGCCTCTCCCCTGCGTCTCACCCCTGCCCTGCCCATCTCCCCATGTCCCCCTCCTCTGTCACCTGGCGCTGATAGAAGCTCACTTCCTGCTGTCCAGAGGGCCAGGGCTCAGCCACCCTGGTCTCGAGTCAGGAAGGCGCACAGAGTGAGCGGCCCTGCATCCCAGCTGCCTGGAGAGCCTTCCCACTGGAATGTGGAAACGGCAGTATTTTCCTCCTGCTCACCAAGGTTCCCTGGACAACCTACCACGTGCCTGCTGCCAACAGCCCTTCTCCAGGGGGCTGCGCATGCCTAGTGACCCTCGGACGTTACTCCGCAGATGAGCAGCTTTCGTGAATAACCAAGCATTGTCAGTTGCCTCACACAGTGTGGATGTTTATCTGCTAGCATTCGGAGATTAAGACGCCCTCCTCCCCAGGGAGACCCAAAGTCCTGGGGAGACAATGGGGGAGGTCCTAGTGCTCTGGGCCCCCAAAGGACAAAGGTGCCGCAATTCAGATGAAATGCCAGAGGCAAACAGCAGCCCGTTCTGTGGGTCCACGTGTGTCACAGTAGCATGTGTGGGTCCAGGTATGTCAGGGTAACAGTCTTCTCCCTCCCAGCTGGTCTCATCCCGGCTCCTCCCACATCTGGAAGGCAGCCAAGCCTCCCCAAAGGGTTGGGGTGAAGAGGGAGGGAGGAGGGGGAGGGGAAGGAGGAGGGGAGGAGGGGGAGGGGAGGGGAGGAAGACAGGAAGGGAGGAGGGGAAGGGAAGGAGGGGAGGGGTGAGGAGGGAGGAGGGGAGGGAAAGAAGGGAGGAAGGGAGGGGAAGGAGGGTGGAGGGGAGGGAGGAGGGGAGTGTTGAAGAAGGAGAAAGGAGGAGGGAAGGGGTGAGGAGGAAGGAAGGGGTGAGAGGAGGGGAGGAGGAGGGAGGAGGGAAGGGGTGAGGAGGGAGGAAGGGGAGGAAGGGAGAGAGGAGGAAGGGGGAGAGGAAGGGAGGAAGAACAGGAAGGGAGGAGGGGAGGGGAAGGAGGGGAGGGGTGAGGAGGGAGGAGGGGAGGGAAAGAAAGGAGGAAGGGAGGGGAAGGAGGGTGGAGGGGAGGGAGGAGGGGAGTGTTGAAGAAGGAGAAAGGAGGAGGGAAGGGGTGAGGAGGGAGGAAGGGGAGGAAGGGGGAGAGGAGGAAGGGGGAGAGGAGGGTGAGAAGGGAGGAGGGGAGAACTGAGGAGGGAGGAAGGGGAGGAGGGGGAGAGGAGGGAGGAAGAAGAGGAGGGGGGGAGGAGGGGAGGACGAGGGAGGAAGAGGAGGAGGGGAGAGGAGGGGAGGAGGATGGGAGGGTGAGAAGGGAGGAGGGGAGGGAGGAGGGGAGAGCACAGTGCCACCAGCATCCCCTCCCCCAGCCCCACTGCTGCGTGGCAGCATTTCGCCTCTGGGCTCCTGCAGGGGGACAGGACGGGGGTCTGGAAGCCAGCGTCCCTCCGAGGCTGAGTCAGATGTAATTGTCCAGCTTCTTTGCGAGAACCTGTGGGATGAAAGGCTGGAGGCCTCTCTCCCTCCTGGGGGCTGGGAAGGCTTCGGGGAGACTCTGTCCTCCGCTCCCCGTTCCTTCCCCGACCACTGCCAGACCAGGGGTGAGGGGGTGGGTCTCTGTCCTTGCTCAGGGGGAGCAGGTAGTAAGTCCCGTCTCCTTGACTTAGGCTCCCCATAGTCTTGGTTCTGTTTCCGTGTGTTTGGGGAAAGAATCAGAGTTGGCACTGACTCTTTTAAAGCCCTCAGATCTGGAGTTTTCTTTAAAAAAAAATGTTTATTTATTTTTGAGAGAGAGAGCATGTGGGCAGGGGAGGGGCAGAGAGAGGGGGAGACACAGCATCTGAAGCTGTCTTCCGGCTCTGAGCTGTCAGCCCAGAGTCCCAGTTGGGGCTGGAATTCACCAACCCCGAGATCGTGACCTGAGTCCGATCGTGACCGGACGCCCCGAGAAGCACAGTTATTAAGTCAAGAGTCCCCGTGCGTGTGACTCACCTTCCAAACGGCCGGAGTGGGTGAGGGTTGGCAGAAATGTAGTTACCCCTCCACACAGCCAGGGCCCAGCTGTGGGTGTCTCCAGCCCGCTTCCCTTTGATGGCTTTAACGGGACGCACCAGAAAGGCTGTCACAGTGCGTCTGTAATTCGCCACAAGCTCGCTTGCACCTGGGAGCACCAAACAGAGAGGGGAGCACGTTTGAAACACGAGACTCTTGTGTCGCGCTGGCTGCGTGGAGCCCTGCCCGTGCCCAGGAACGAACCCAAATGCGGAGTGTAGCGGTCTGCGGGGAGAACGGGGGGCCTGTCCGCAGTCCTAGGTCACCGTCCCACAGACACACCCCTCTGGACCACACCACCACTCGTCGAGGGGCGGGGGGCGCCAGAGAGCTGGGGACCGGGGCTTCGCGGGCCCTTCCGAGGTTGTTTTATGCCCTCAACAACGGAGCAACCCACTTAGGAAGCACGGAACACACCCCACGGAAGGGACAGCGCTCAGACTCTGACACGGTCCTCGTGCGTGGGACTGAGGCGTCCAGGCTGACGTCTGCTGAGAAGGACCCTGGCTCGTGGGGCTCTGTCCGAGCCGGTGTCTCCCCGGTGCGCACTGTCCGTCCTGAGCGGACAGCTCTCTTAGCAAGCCCCGTGGGCACGTGTGTGGATCTGGGTCTTGGGAGCCTGTTCTTGTACTGCGTGGACCGAGCACGTCCTGGGGGGGAGTGGGCCCCACTTAAGTGAGCAGGTTGTTTACACTGAAACTTTGTGCAAAGAGACACTTCATCCAAAGAGACCCATGTGTGCTGCACTGTTAAAGCAACTTGCCATGCCTTCCGGAAACTTCTGGCGGCCAGGCGGTGAGAGCAGAGATGCAGCTCACAGGGGGGAGACAACGGAGGGCAGCTCCCGGCCGCGCACCCCAAAGGCTCCGGTGGCTATGTGTTTCCCCACCTTGTCTCTCGTTTTTGTCAACAGGCAGAGACGTGAGAGGCGTCCCACGTCGACCCAGGGGTCCGGACACCGGGGCACGAGTCAGGGTCTGCACACACAGAGCAAGGCCGGCCCACCTGAGGGAGGGTCCCCGCCCCGTCCCACATCTGCTTTTCTGTGCAACGTTTCCAGTGTGTGGTTACGGTCCTCGGGTGGACGCCCCATCCCACCGTGGACCCTCATCTTGCATCCCCTCAGCGCGGGTGGTGGCTAATGACGGAATGACGGTGGCCGCCGCAGTCCCGACAACCAGAGGCAGGACACGCCCACCGCTCCGGGCGGCCGTGCTCCAGTGGGACATTTGAACTTTGCTTCCAAAGGCTCCGTGAGTGCCAAGGCGGCCCAGTGGACCTCAGCCCGCCAGCGCCCGGGCCCAGGGCTTGGCTCCCTGGCGCAGGCGGGAGGGTCAAGGGGAGGCACAGCGGGGCACAATTCGCTGGGAGGCGAAGGTGCGGTGCCCTGTTCGCACAAAGGGGCCCCACCCTGTCCCGAGGCCGCCCCGGGGAAACAGGCACCGTGGGGCGGACCGTCCAGCCGCCCTGCCCTGCCCGCCTCGGGGCCCCAGAGCACTGATGTGAGAAGCACTTGGAAACCCGCAGGGTAAGAACAAAAACACAGCCCTTCCCGTTGAAAGTGATGAGACCGGGTTTCATCAAGAGGTGAGACTCGCCTGGTGGCTCCAAGACCCAGAGGGAAGTGTGGGCTCAGCCTCCCGCTCCCAAAGCCACCGTGGGGCCCGCACGATGTGGGGCCGGCCGGGGCCAGGCTGGGCGAGGTGGGGGCAGCGGTGAGCCTGGGCCGGTGGTGGCCTCTGTATGTCCGGGCGCTCTGTTGCCCTTTCCTCCCGGGCGCTGGTGGGCGGGATGTGACAAGTGCCCCTCCTTGAGCCGGGCGTCTCTGGGGATGAGGACGCTCAGGGCCCATCTCAGGAGAGGAGACCTCCCCGAAGGCCCCTGTGAGTGTCCGCCCTGCAGACACAGTGGGAGGAGGGCTAACCCACAAACGGGCCTCGGAGAGGACACGGCGGTCGGTATCACGGGAGGGGGGCCTGCAAGCATCTCCCGCCCAGAGGCTCGCGGGAAGGCAGACGGCAAGCTCACGGCGGTCCCGTTGCGGAAGCAGCACCGGTGCAGACGTGATGCCCGCGAGTCAGGCGGGCGACAAGGCAAGGCCGCCGGGTGCGGGAGTGCAGGGTCCTGGGCCGCCACCGAGCTCACGCCCGCCGACGGGAACGACAGAGGGGAGGAGGCCACATTCAGCTGCGGAGGGTCACGATGGGCTCCAGGTCTGAGTCTTCAAGAAAGTTCAGGTCAGCAGCTGTGCGGGGCCCTGGGGACGGCGGTCCACATTCTAGAAGGATCCCAGGTAGGCTCTGCCTCACCAGGAAGGGCGGCCAGAGACAGGAAATCTGGCAAGCACCAGGGTGTTGGGGGCCACTGCGTCTCAGGGTCACCCTGTGAGCTGGGACCACAGAGGGGCCGGGCGTCGGGGGCACCGTCTACGCGTCCCTCGCTCTGTGCGCGTGCCGGGCGTCGGGGCGCCATCTCCCTCACCTTGAGCAACTACAGCAACGGTTAACCATTTGGAGCAGACTAAGGGCCTGTCCGTCCCCTGTCTCTGCCCTCTCGCCGGCGGGGGAGCCAGGGCCAGCCGGGCAGGTGGCCTCTCCCAGGAGCCTCAGCCTGGCCGGGAGTCACGCTGCCACCTTGGGGCACCCTGTAGGACTGGCGGGCGGGCCAGGGATAGCACCCAGCTCCCGGCCCCACCGAGACGCACGGTGGGCAGAACTCAGCTAGAAACTGCTTCCCCTGAAGGGACCGATGGCCTGTGGGGCCCAGCAGCTGGGTCAGAGCCGCGGGCCTCGTCCTCACAGGGTGCCGTGCACACAGCTGCCCGGCCCGCTGTGTTGGCCGGGACCCAGCGCTTTGGCGGGGAGGCCAGGAAGGCCTGACATCAGGACCAGGGCTGGCCCCGTTATAAGATGTAAGTTTCCGTATTTTTACGAAAGAAGGGGCCTCCGGAAGCCAAAGTGTTGGGGCCCACGGGTCCCCCAAGACCCCGAAGACCCCCGGTCCATTCCAGCGAGAAGGAGTGAGACGGATGTCCTCTGAGGAGAGGCCTGGGGCCGAGGACACGTGGATACGACATTTCCAAGCCAGCATCCTGGCACCCCCTTCCTGGCCTCAAGCAGCAAGTGCACCCCAGACCTGAGGCAGGTGGGGCGTGGCGATGCCTGTCTCCTGGGGGAATTTGGACTCTGTGATGGTCATGGCCATTGTCCCAGTCAGTCCAGATGACTGTCTTCTGCTGGCCGACCCCACTGCCCTGTCTTCCTGCCCTGCACACAGGCCGGTTCCGGGAGGCCTCCAGCAAGAGCTGCTGGGCGTGGGTGGGGCTGCTGGGAGCTGCACCCACAGACGACATCCAGAGGCATCTGGCAGAAAAGGCCCCAAATGTCCTGGCGGGTGAGTGTCCCGGCCACTGGCCACCTCAGGTCAGCCCCCCCCCACCCCCCCCCCGCCGCCATGGCTCCAGCCTGTTTGGAGCCCAGTGAGTCCCAGTCACGTTTCTTACAGTGGAGAACCTCAACACCAATAACCTTGCGGGGCTTTCTGGAGAGTCTGGCTGTGCCTATCTGCCCCCCGCGGCCACAGGGGCACAAAGTCAGACATTGAGACCCAAGGCGTTCGGAGGGCATCGTGTAATGCAGGACCAGCAGAAAGTAAAGGAAATACGTTGGATTTTACATCAAAATCGAAAACTGTGCTTCAAAGGACAGTGAAAAGACAAGCCACAGAGCGGGGAAAATCTCAGCAAATCGTGTATTTGATACGGGACTCACATCCACAGTGCATGAGAACTTTTGCACCGCAGAAGGGCCAAGGATCCGAGCAGACGCGTCGGCAAGGCACGCAAGCAGGCACCCGGCACCCGAAACCATGCTTGACATCGTTGGTCATCACAGAAATGCAACCCCGCGGTGTAGGCACCACCGCACATGCCGGGCTGGCCGGAATCCCGTAGTCAGGCGGGGAACGAGCGTGGGGGGGGACACGGGAGTGGCCGGCGTGGCCGGTGGGGCCCACGGTGAGGTGGTTCCTCTCGAGGTTAACGGAGGTGCCACGTGGCCCCCGGTTACTCCCAGGTGTCGCCCAAGAGAACTGGACACACCCTCCACACCGGGCTTGTGCATGGGCGCTCACAGCAGCCAGAAAGTGGAAACAACACAAACGTCCTAAGCAAAACGGGGTCCCCCACACAACGGAGTGTTGTTCCGGCATAAAATGGAGCACGGTACTGACGCGGGTGCAAGACAGGGGCACCCTGGACATACCACGTTACGTGACAGGCCACACGCCGTGTGATTCCGTTCACACAACATGTCCAGAACGGTGAGATCCACGGACAGAAAGCAGACAGTGGCTCCCTGGGGCAGGAGGTTGGCGGGGAGATTGGGGGTGAGAGCTAAGGGCACGGGTTTCTTTATGAGGTGATGAAAACGTTCTAAAATTGCCTGGTGATGCCGGCACGTGTCTATGAAAATACTAAAACTCGTTCAATTGTCTACTGCGAGCAGGTGGTTGTGGGGCCTGTGAATCACGTCTCGATAAAGCTGTTAAAGAAGAAATGGAAAACCTTCGCCACGTAAACCAGGTCAGCGTGGAGCACGCGTGGCATCTCCACTTCGCGACCCTGCTCTCTCTGTGTGGCAAAGCAGAGGTGATGTCAGATGCCGGCCAGAGCAGGACCGGGCCTCAGGGGTGGCTCCAGTGGCCCGGGGCCACCTCGGGGAGGCGGAGGAGAGCAGCGGAGCACGGCACACCCTAACCCTAACCCTAACCCTCAACAAAGACGTGAGACTCCACAGTCCCTGACGGCACACCTGGGCGAGCATCCCAGCCATCCTCCCCGTGGGAGCACACGGGCATCATCGCTCGGCCCCACGTGGGCACAGGTCTGCACACGATGGTGGGAGCAGGTCTGCACACACCTGTCCTTGAGCCGGTGTCTGGTGACGGACCTAAACACACGTGTCCACACGGGCTTCAATCTCCAAGCTGCCGCTTTGCGTGCCGGTGTCGTTGCTGCAAACGCAGTCATCGGTACGGAAGACGGCCCGTCGGCCCACTCTGAGTCGGGGGCTAAAAGCTGAATGGGTGGGTGGGAGGCCGAGGAGGGGCGGGAAGGGCCTGGGAGGGCTGCCCACAGGTAGAGGGGCCTGGAACTGGGGCTGGGCACCACGTGGAAGGCCCTGATCCGCAGGCAGAGGCGAGGCCCCTGCCCTGCACTGCTTACACACAGTGGCCTGCTCTGCGGCGCGGACGGCGGGAACGGCTGGCCGCCAAGGCCGCACACTGCCCGTGGCCGGGGTTCATGCCCCGTGTGCTGCCCGGGGCCTGGTTGACGGCGGGTGCAGAGGTCTGCCAGGGTCAGGAGCAGGACTGTGGCACAATCCACAGTTCTGTGCGCTGAGGGCTGCTGTAAAAGGGGGCACAGCACCTGCCCTGATGGCTGAGAAGGGGACACCAGTGCATGTAACGCATCCACTCGGGCTCGGCCGGATGTCAGCCCATCAGTGAGAGTCATCCCAGGGGTGAGGGGTAGGTAGGATCCAGGCAGCGGCGGGAGCTACAGTGGTGAGCTGGGGAAGCCTAGCCCCCTTGAGGACGTGGGCCAGGCCCGGGCAGGTGAGTGACCTTGGGCACGGCGGCCCGTCTCCGACACTCAGAGCTCGAACGGGGCCATGGTGAGGACATCCACGGAGATCAGAAATGTGGGAATGACCATGGGGTTACAGGCACCTGCTGAGCTGAAACCAGTGCTCAGTGGGCAAGGAAGGTTGAGGCAAAACGAGGGGGGAAGTCGTGTGGGAGTAGCGAGCTGGGGTCCAGGGCAGAGGTGAGAGAGGATGGTTTTTCTGGAGGCAAGTGAAGAGGGTGAGGGGAGGAGGAGTCCTCCCAGGGTGAGGGCTGCAGGGAGGGAACAGAGGGGGTGCTGAGGGGCTGGGCCCTGGGGGAGGGGCCAGCACCGCAGCTGGAGGATTCCGGGAAGGAGGCGGAGTGGAGGAAAGGTGTGCAGGTGGCCCTGTGCCTCACGTGGAGGGAGCGAGGGCAGCTGACCTGGGGTGCAGGGTGCCTGGGGCCCCCCAGGGCCAGCTGACACCCTCCACCATTGCCCAGAAGTCCAGGGAAGGCTCTGCTGCAGCCAAGGCCGAAGGAGAAGGGTGAGGGTGTGTCCCTCCAAGGCAGCTCCTTCCTTGTCCTTTATTTTGAAAAACTTTTCTTTTTTTTTTTTTTTTAAATTTTTTTTTTTTTTCAACGTTTTTTATTTATTTTTGGGACAGAGAGAGACAGAGCATGAACGGGGGAGGGGCAGAGAGAGAGGGAGACACAGAATCGGAAACAGGCTCCAGGCTCCGAGCCATCAGCCCAGAGCCTGACGCGGGGCTCGAACTCACGGACCGCGAGATCGTGACCTGGCTGAAGTCGGACGCTTAACCGACTGCGCCACCCAGGCGCCCCTTGAAAAACTTTTCTAACGTTTACTCATTTTTGGATAGAGACAGAACATGAGTGGGGGAGGGGCAGAGAGAGAGGGAGACAGAATCCGCAGCAGACTCCAGGCTCCGAGCTGTTTGTCAGCGCGGAGCCCGATGGGGGGCTGGAACCCACAAACCGTGAGATCATGACCTGAGCCGAAGTCGGACGCTTAACTGACTGAGCCACCCAGGCGCCCCTTTCCTTGTCCTTGATTAACGTGAGGCAGGGTCTGGGGCCGGAGCTTTGGGGAAGAAGCCCGCGGGTTCACAGGAGCCAGGCCCGGACTGAGTCATCCTGCCCTCCTCATACCTCTCTCCAAGGTCTGCCCCAGAGCTTCCTGCCACCCCCCCCCCCCCGCCAAAGCCCGCCCCCGCCAGCTACGGTGCCCCGGGGTGGTGCTCCAGGGTCCTCCCCTGCGAACGGGGGTCCTCCTGGCTCCCCTAGAACGGGGGGTCCCGACCGGGGATGGCCCGGTGAGGGGTCTGGAGCTGCCCTCCGTGGAGTCCGCGCAGGACCGCCGGTCCACGGAGGGCCCTGCCCACCCTCGTGGCTGCTGGTCCCAGGGCCTCGCGCCAGCGGGCGCCGTCCCGCCACGTCCCCACGCGGCACGCGCCCCTTCGAGGGCTCCCTGGCGGAGGCGGCGGGCGGGCCGCGATGCGCTGCGGTCGGCGGCCGCGGGGGGCGCTGCGGGGGCCGCGCTTAAAGCCCGGGCGCGGGCGGGCGCGCGCTCTCAGAGGGCGCCGGGCCGCCGCCGTCGCCTCCCCGTCCGCGTTCCCCGCCCCGGTGCCCGGTGCACGCGCCCCCCCCGCGGACGCCCGCCCCGCCCCTGAGCGCGGGGCCCCGGGCGGCATGGGGAAGTGTCAGTCCAAGCGCGGCGAGCGAGGCCACTCGCCGGCCCCCCGCGGCCCCCCGCGCCCCGGCCGCGCCGCCGCGCCCCAGAGAGAGAGCCCCGAAGGTGAGCGCGCGCGGCTGCCGCCGGCCGGGACCCCGAGCCCAGAGCCCGCGGGGTGCGGGGACGCCGCCGCGGGGAATCCGGGAGCGCGTAGGTCCCCCCCCCCCCCCGCCACCCCGACCCCAGCCCCTGAGCCCCGAGCCCCGGGGCGCGCGGGGATGGGGCGGGCGCGCCGGGCGGGGACCCGGCCCGGGGCTCGGGGCTCAGGGGCTGACGCGCGTCTCCTTCCTCCTCGGTGCCTCGTTTCCCGCGCGTCCGCTCGCGCGGCCGCAGGGGACAGCTTCGCGGTGTCCGCGTACGCGAGTGGCCACAAAGGCGCGGAGGAGGCAGAGCGGCGCGTCGGCGGCAGGCAGGTAGGCGCGGGCCGGGGAGCGGGCGCCAGAGTCGTGACCCCTGGTCCGGACCTGCGAGGTGGCCCGCCGCCGGGGTGACCCCAGCTGGGCCCAGAGCCCGTCCCTGCCCAGCCTCTGAGTCCCAGGCTGGGGTCTTGTGGCACCAGGGCCTCAGGGTCCCAGCTGGAGGCGTCGGGGGCGGGCGCTGGGCATCAGGGTGCTTTAGGGTCAATGGCTTGCGCTGGGGTTTGAGACCACCGCCCCTCCCGTCTGTGGGGTGGGTGGCCACTGGCCTGCAGGGAGGCTCATGGGAAAGCCAGGCTCCAGGTGCGCAGCCAGGGGCCCCGACTGTGGGCTCGAGACCCAGCCGTCGGGCAGAGTGGGTTTGAAAGGCGTTGGGTCTAGAAGCAGAGAACGGCCCCTGCCTGGGGTACCGGGGGGGGGGGGGGTGGGGACCTTGAGTAAAGTAGACCCACAGTTTGTCAAGCAGAAGGTGGTCCCGGCATCCGCGTGAACTGGGTCCCTGTAGAGGGCCACCCCAGGTGGCCGAGGCCCCTGCCCCTGTCCTGCCTGCCCCACACCCCCAAAGTCCACGGCAGGCAGAGTGCATCAGCTCCCTTATTTGAAGGACGTTCTCCTGGCTGTTGCTAAATAAAAATTCCACGTCTGTTTAGACACTTGTGCAGCGGGGTCCTGAGAAAGGGCTCAGATGTGTCCTGAAAAGGAGACACCCTGGAGTCACGTTCGTGCTCTCTGGGAGTGCCGTGAAGTAGCGAATGCACCAGAGGGCATTTTCTGGGTACCTCGTAATAACGCTGGACGGACGTGTGCCCCTCCACGCAGGGGACCAGACAGCACTGCTGGTTTCTGCCTTTTCCCCCTCGTCAGAGAGAGGTGCCAGTAAGGGGCTGGAGCCTCGTCAAGGCTCGGCCGTCCTGCATGTGGTCAGTCAAACGTCGCCTGCCTGTAACTTCACATCGAGGTCAGGCCTGGGGGCGTGGGCGCAGGGCCTGGCTCTGTGCACTCAGGACGTCTCTGGGCGAGCGCACTCACTCGTTGGGAACGTGGCAGTGACACACGGGGCAGTCCCAGCACCAACCGGCCTGCTTCTGCTGGGCCACGGGGCTTGCAGAGAACACGCTGTTGCCGATGAGAACACGGGACTGGGACTGGAATGGCCCTCCAGGCCCACGGGTCCCGGGGTGGCCCTCCAGGACAACGGGTCCCGGAAGGGCCCTCTAGGCTCTGCTGTGATCTGACTGTTTGTGTTCCTCCAAAGTCTGTTTGTTGAAGCTTGGCCCTGGGGTGATGGTGTCAGGCAGTGGGGGCTTTGGGAGGTGCTCAGGTCATGTGGACAGAGTGCCTGTGACAGCGTTAGTCCCTTAGAAGTGGCCCCACAGAGGTAGGTCCCTGTCCCATCTGCTGTGGGAGGACACTCGAGCAAGCACCATCTAAGGATCAGAGAGAGGCCTCACCAGACACGGAACCTGCCCCCACCTCGACCTTGGGGTTCCGGTGTCCAAAGTGCGAGAACTGAGTGTCTTTACAAGCCCCCAGCGTGTGCTGTTCGAGTCGCCCAAGCTGATTGGTAGAAGAAGGTGTCTTAACACCAGGATACAGGAAGAGCAGAATGACTGGAAAGACATTTTAGCTTTGAAACAACAGCGTGGCTTCTACTGTGTCTCCCTCATTTGGCCGCGGGGATGTGAGCCTTTGGCACCAGCCTCAGGTTGACCCACTGGCCCAGGTGTACCTCACTCCAGCACTGGTGTCCTTGCAGCCACCGCGTCCCTGAACGTAGCCTGGACGGCTCTTGCCCAGCACGGGCTCGGACCCTGGAAACTGCTCGGTCAGAGACATTTGGGGGTCGGGTCCTACGTTCCTCCTGTTTACGGCTTGGCGTCCTGCTCCCTTCCGCTCTGACCGTCCAGCTCTGTTCATGGCCCTGCCCCCCAGGGGTGCCCGGGGAAGGCCAACTGGAGTGTTCAGCGCGCCCCGGGGGGACACGCGCCTTTTCTGCAGTTGGTCAGTGGTTCCGTGCCGACCGAGCTGCCCTGTGTGGTCACCAGAACTGTGGCAAACCACCTGGTGGAAATTAAGTGTGTGCCCACCTCCTGTCACCTGTCCCCCTCTTCCCCCAAAATAAAGGAAATGAGGTCGGTTTTCCCCCATTTAACGTCCGTGCACCATGCTGGCCCCTGGTGCCTACTTAGCGCACGTCTAAAACACTCTTGTAAATATTAGCATTTTCTAGGCAGCTGGACCGCCTGTGTCCAGGTCTGGAACGGTCTTCCTTGTTGCTTCTGGGAGACGCTACGGTTTGACATTGGCAGGACCTGTCTCCTCTGCCAAGTGCCCCCCGCGGGGCCAGGCTGTGCCGCGTGACGTGGGGGTGTTGGCAAGTGGCGCCCAGAGGACCCCGGAAGGGGGTCCCGCGGGTCGTACATGCAGGGCGTTACGAGGAACGCGGCAGCAGCACCAGAAGCACTTGACGGTGCTATTTCTAAAGCGGGGGCACAGCCTTCGGGCGGCAGGGTGGTGGTTCCAGGTGGTTCCAGGTGGGGACAGCTCGGGGTGGCAGGTGAGGACCAGGCGAGGCCGGGGGCCAGGGCAGAGGACCCCTCCGTGTTGGCCGCGGTGGGCCGGGGTCTGGCCGGCAGAGCCTGTCCCCCGTGCTGGACCGTGGTCGCAGAGGCACTTCCCGGGGCTGCTGGTCTCCCGAGAAGCTCCCAGCAAGCTGCGGGAGACATGGCAGGTGCGGCCGCCCGCCCCGGGGACAGGCGGGCTTGTGACGGCTTGTGTCCTCATGGGCGGCGGCTTGAGGGAGCGTGGAGCCTCCTCATCCACAGGCGCCCTCGGGGAGCTTCAGAGAAGCACCAGGGTGGTCCCCGCGCTGGGAGCGCCGTGCCGGGGTCTCCACACGAAGTGAAGGCAGGACCCACAGCGGCCCGCAGGCCACACGCCCGTCTCGCTGCTGAGCGAAGCCCCGAGTGTCAACCCCGAGTGTCCATGCTGCCCTGTGGAGCCATGGGGCCGCCGGATGGGCCAGCCGGTGCCAGCCGGGGACAGGGTCTGGGTCCCAGAGAGGAGTGTGAGGTGAACACACCCACGTCCGAGCACCGATTTCCTTCCCCTGCACTCGTGGGCTCCCGTGTAAGCATCTGAGGGGCCCGGCTGCCCCCGCTCTTCTCAGGAAACCCCCCTCGGCCCCTCCTGCGCCCCCTTCTCTCCCACTGCCTCTCCTGTTCCTTTTCTCTCAGGCCTGCTGGAGGCTCGCTGGCCTGTGGGGAGGCCCAGCGGGCCCTGACCATCTCGGGGTGCGGCATCCTCTTGGTCCTTGGGGACGCCCACATGTGTGTGCTTAACCCAGGAGGGGCCAGCCCACTGCTGTGGGGTCCCTGGGTCCCCAGGTGAAGTTTGGAGCAGATCAGCCCCTGACCCCAGCAGGAGGGTGTGAGTGGTTCTTCCTGAAGGAAGCTAGACCCCCGGTCTTATGTGGGCACCGGGCGCCGGGTTCCACATCTTTCCGGAGTCGATTGATAACTGATCAATGTAAGCACGTGCTGGGAATGGCTTAGAATGAAGTATTTTCTTTTATTTATTTTATTTTTTGAAGTCTACTTATTTATTTTTGAGAAGGAGCGAGCGAGTGAGCAGGGAGGGGCAGAGAGAGAGGGAGAGAGAGAGAATCCCAATCAGGGTCCACGCTGTCAGCACAGAGCCCACTTGGGGCTCGATCCCACAAGCCGTGGGGTCATGGCCTGAGTCGAAACCAAGAGTCAGAAGCTCAACCATCCGAGCCGCCCGGGCACCCTAGAATTAAGTGTTTTAAAATAATCATGTAAAAAAGCAACCTCGGGCTGCCCGTATTGGCCGCTGTATCAAACTGCCTAAAACCGCGGACATTTATTCCGTGCTGGTTCGGGGTGGGAGGGGGGGAGTCCGAAACCAGGCTGTCAGCAGCGCTGTGCCTCCCTGATGGCTCTGCGGGACGGTCCTTCCTGGTCTCCTCCAGCTCCGGGGGCAGCCGGTGTCCCTGGGCTTGTGGCCGCAACAGCCCCATCCCTTCCCAGGTCCGCATGTGGCCTCTTCCCGTGTCTCTGTGTGTCCCCTCCTCTTCCTACAAGGACACCAGCCACTGGTTAGAGTCTGCCCAGATCCAGCACGACCCCATCTTAACAGACGACATGTGCAAAGACCGTGTTCTCCAATAAGGTCTCGATCCGAGCTTCCGGGGAGACGCGGGTTCCGGGAGGCACCGTTCCGCCCGGTACAGCTCCACGACGTGCCAGGTTGGAACGCGCCGCTTTCCTCCTTGTTTGGCCTAAAAGGGACTAGCAGCAACCGTGGGTAGCAAGGCTTCCCGTCGAGGCTGGTGCGGCCTTCACACTAACGCGTCAGCGGAGGCCCTTGTTCTGAGGCCGACCCGAGAGCGTCCACACTGAGCCACAGCTGAATAGCTGTTTCGGGATTTGCTGATCCCAGAACGAACCTCTAGACTCGCGTTCTCTGAGCAGGAACGCCGAGCAGTGCTGGGCACACGCAGACAGGCGTCTGGTGTCAAGACAAGCTCTCGGCTGCTGAGGCGCAGCAGTCGCGCGCCCCAGATCCCTGGTTGGCCCCATCTGGGTCAGCTTTAGGTTCTTCCGCGGCCAGCCTGGAAGGGAGGGCGGCTGGCAGGTGGGCCCTCCCGGGGGGTCTGTTAAAGGGATCGTGACAGGGTCGCCTTGCACCCGGAACAGCTGGCGTTGACTTGGGGCCAAGTCAGGGGTGTGGAGCTGTAGCTCGAGGAGGGAGACCTCAGGACCCCCCCGCAGGCCAGCAAGCCCCTGGGCCGGGCAGACCCTGAGGGCGCTATGCATCCACAGGCACCAGCGTCCCCAGGTGGCAAGGACACTCTCCAGCCAGACCACCCGCAGGACGCAGGCTCCTCCTCCTCCCCATGCCAGCGAGCAGGCCCTGTCCCCCCCGCCTGTCCCACCTTCACCCCGTTCCTCGGGAAACCCGTCAACTCAGGCTCTTGCTGTTGAGGGTTAGAATCAGCCATTTCTCCCCGCCTCTGCTGTGACCTGCTCCCCACGCCCCGCCGCCCACACACATCTGCGACCCGCCCTCCACCTCGGAGCTGAAGGGGCTTTGGGGACACAGGGCTGATGCCTGCACCTCCTCAGGGAGGAAGATCTGAGAGGCTGACACCCCTCCCTGCGTCTCACCTCTGACCTTGCTCAGGGGCACCCACTCTGCCCCTGCCTCCTCCCTGGTCCTGCCCTAGGGCCTTTGCACGTGCTGCCCTCTGCCTGGAAGCCCATCCGCACAGCTCGGCTCCCCGCCTCCCCGCCTTCAGGTGTCTACTCACACGTCAGCTTTTGGGAGGCCTTTTAATACCCCTGCCTGGAACCTTCAGGCCCTCCCAGGGGCTGGGCTGGTGCTCCCCAGGGAGACCATGGGCCTTCACGGGCTCAGTGCCGCCTCATTTGTACAACTTGACCCCAGGTGCAGGTACCCGGAGCGTGGGGTCACCCGCCTTCAACGGGAGAGCCGCACCGTCCAATTTCCACGTGAGGCCAGAGCCATCGTTCTGGACGCTCCACCGTGTGTGACAGTGACCTGTCGGAACGGAGAGCCGGCTTGTGTCAGGACCCTCGCGGGGGCTGCCCCTCTGCTGAGAAGCCCGGCTGAGACTGGACGCAGGTCCTCACAGGGGCCCCACCTGTGTCCTGTGCCACCCCTGCAGCCTCGGGGGCCCCGCCGGCAGCCTTTGTCTCCGCTCCAGTCACACTGGGTCCCTTCTGTCCCGCCTGCTGTGCTAGCTGGAGTTTGCCCGCGGCGCTGGGCGGCCCATGGCAGCCGGAACTGGAAGGATCTGTTTTCCTTTCATTCTGCGATGTCCTCCGAGGAGAGTATAACTCGGTCTGAATCAGAGAAGGGAAGCCACATACCAGTTTTAACATCAAAACTGACCCTGGGCATTATGTTAGCGCGGCCGCTAAAGCTTCTCGGAGGACTCGGGTTCCGAGCACGGCCAGGACTCAGTAGCCTTCCCTGCCGTCAGGAAGGTGAGGCCACCGGACTTCGTCCCCGAGCCCCCGCCGTGATGGCAGGACACTCCCCAGACCTGGGCCCGCCTGTAACCGTGGGTCTCGGGTCCCAAGCCCGTGTCCTTCTGGGACTTGGCCTCTTGCAGGAGCTCGGGGGCAGGGGAGGCCCAGGGTGGCTCTCCTTACCTTCTCTCTGCTTCAGACTGATCCTCCAGAGGGACCCCTGCAAGCGGCCCCTCAGTCCTTCCTTCTCTGTCATCTGGGGCCTGGACAGCCAGCCCTCCTTCCAGCACCTTCCACTGTGCTCCCCAAAGCTCACCCTCCTCCGCACACACTCTGGCCTGCAGCCCTCAGCCCCCAGCCCCCAGTCCCCAGCCCGCAGCCCCCAGCCCTCAGCCCTCAGCCCCCAGCCCCCAGCCCGCATCCCCCAGCCCCCAGCCCTCAGCCCCCAGCCCGCAGCCCCCAGCCCCCAGCCCTCAGCCCTCAGCCCCCAGCCCTCAGCCCCCAGCCCCCAGCCCCCAGCCCCAGCCTGCATTCCCCAACCTGCAGCCCCCAGCCCTCAGCCCTCAGCCCCCAGCCCCCAGCCCCCAGCCCCCAGTCCCCAGCCCTCAGCCCTCAGCCCCCAGCCCCCAGCCCCAGCCTGCATTCCCCAACCTGCAGCCCCCAGCCCTCAGCCCCCAGCCCCCAGCCCCAGCCTGCATTCCCCAACCTGCAGCCCCCAGCCCCCAGCCCCCAGTCCCCAGCCCTCAGCCCTCAGCCCCCAGCCCTCAGCCCCCAGCCCCCAGCCCCCAGCCCCAGCCTGCATTCCCCAACCTACAGCCCCCAGCCCTCAGCCCCCAGCCCCCAGCCCCAGCCTGCATTCCCCAACCTGCAGCCCCCAGCCCCCAGCCCCCAGTCCCCAGCCCTCAGCCCTCAGCCCCCAGCCCTCAGCCCCCAGCCCCCAGCCCCCAGCCCTCAGCCCTCAGCCCCCAGCCCCCAGCCCCAGCCCGCAGCCCCCAGCCCCCAGCCCCCAGTCCCCAGCCCTCAGCCCCCAGCCCTCAGCCCCCAGCCCCCAGCCCCCAGCCCTCAGCCCTCAGCCCCCAGCCCCCAGCCCCCAGCCCGCAGCCCCCAGCCCCCAGCCCCCAGCCCCCAGCCCCCAGCCCCCAGTCCCCAGCCCTCAGCCCTCAGCCCCCAGACCGCAGCCCCCAGCCCCCAGCCCTCAGCCCCCAGCCCTCAGCCCTCAGCCCCCAGCCCTCAGCCCCAGCCCCCAGCCCCCAGTCCCCAGCCCTCAGCCCTCAGCCCCCAGCCCTCAGCCCCCAGCCCCCAGCCCCAGCCTGCATTCCCCAACCTGCAGCCCCCAGCCCTCAGCCCTCAGCCCTCAGCCCCCAGCCCGCAGCCCCCAGCCCCCAGCCCTCAGCCCCCAGCCCTCAGCCCTCAGCCCCCAGCCCTCAGCCCCAGCCCCCAGCCCCCAGTCCCCAGCCCTCAGCCCTCAGCCCCCAGCCCTCAGCCCCCAGCCCCCAGCCCCAGCCTGCATTCCCCAACCTGCAGCCCCCAGCCCTCAGCCCCCAGCCCCCAGCCCCAGCCTGCATTCCCCAACCTGCAGCCCCCAGCCCTCAGCCCCCAGCCCCCAGCCCCAGCCTGCATTCCCCAACCTGCAGCCCCCAGCCCTCAGCCCCCAGCCCCCAGCCCCAGCCTGCATTCCCCAACCTGCAGCCCCCAGCCCCCAGCCCCCAGTCCCCAGCCCTCAGCCCTCAGCCCCCAGCCCTCAGCCCCCAGCCCCCAGCCCCCAGCCCCAGCCTGCTTCCCCAACCTGCAGCCCCCAGTCCCCAGCCCTCAGCCCTCAGCCCCCAGCCCTCAGCCCCCAGCCCCCAGCCCCCAGCCCTCAGCCCTCAGCCCCCAGCCCCCAGCCCCAGCCCGCAGCCCCCAGCCCCCAGTCCCCAGCCCTCAGCCCCCAGCCCTCAGCCCCCAGCCCCCAGCCCCCAGCCCCCAGCCCTCAGCCCCCAGCCCCCAGCCCCCAGCCCCGAGTCCCCAGCCCCCAGCCCCCAGCCCCCAGCCCCCAGCCCTCAGCCCCCAGCCCTCAGCCCCCAGCCCCCAGCCCTCAGCCCCCAGCCCCCAGCCTCCAGCCCCCAGCCCCCAGCCCCAGCCTGCATTCCCCAACCTGCAGCCCCCAGTCCCCAGCCCTCAGCCCTCAGCCCCCAGCCCTCAGCCCCCAGCCCCCAGCCCCCAGCCCTCAGCCCTCAGCCCCCAGCCCCCAGCCCCAGCCCGCAGCCCCCAGCCCCCAGTCCCCAGCCCTCAGCCCCCAGCCCTCAGCCCCCAGCCCCCAGCCCCCAGCCCTCAGCCCCCAGCCCCCAGCCCTCAGCCCCCAGCCCTCAGCCCCCAGCCCCCAGCCCCCAGCCCCCAGCCCTCAGCCCCCAGCCCTCAGCCCCCAGCCCCCAGCCCTCAGCCCCCAGCCCCCAGCCCCCAGCCCCCAGCCCTCAGCCCTCAGCCCCCAGCCCTCAGCCCTCAGCCCCCAGCCCTCAGCCCCCAGCCCTCAGCCCCCAGCCCCCAGCCCTCAGCCCCCAGCCCCCAGCCCCCAGCCCCCAGCCCCCAGTCCTCAGCCCTCAGCCCCCAGCCCTCAGCCCCCAGCCCCCAGCCCCCAGCCCCCAGCCCTCAGCCCCCAGCCCCCAGCCCCAGCCCGCAGCCCCCAGCCCCCAGCCCCCAGTCCCCAGCCCCCAGCCCCCAGCCCCCAGCCCCCAGCCCCCAGCCCCCAGCCCTCAGCCCCCAGCCCTCAGCCCCCAGCCCCCAGCCCCCAGCCCCAGCCTGCATTCCCCAACCTCCAGCCCCCAGCCCGCAGCCCCAGCCTGAAGCCTCCCTCTGAAGGCAGTCCCACCTGCGCCAGCTCCCTGCCCACTGTGTGGACAGCCCAGACTGTCGTGGGAAGGTTTCAGGCAGCGCTGATCTCTCTCCAGACCCGATGGTTCGCTGCCCATTGGCTGCGGGACTCTGGCACATTCTTCGCCTCCTGCTGGTGAGGTCGGGGTTTCACGCTCAGTGTCGGGAGCAGGACGGTGCCCACAGCCCCATCCTCTGGGCTCCTGGCCTGGGTGACCAGCACCCCGTCCCGGGGCCCGTCCACTCTTGCTCCTCGGGGTCTCTTCCTGCCCCCTGGTAGCTACATGTCAGGAGTGTCCATCAACCTTGCCCGGCCCAGGAGCATCTGTCCAGCTGCCTGCCGGCCTTGTCCCCCAGGGCTGTGCTGGGCCTAAACTGAGGTGTCTCCCCAGCCCTGTGCCCACGCCCTCATCTACGCAGGACGACTGGCTGGCCACCCTGGGCTCTTGTTGTCTCCCTGTCACTCAGCAGTTCCACCAGCCTTGGTCTCCACCAGGCTGAGACCCTTGTGTCCTCGTCACACACACCCCTGGAGGCCCCGGCTTCCCACTCAGCCTCTGCCCAGGTGCCCTCACCCCTGCACAGGAGCCTCCCCATGCCCCCAGGAATCCGAGTGTAGCCGGGTCTTTCGTGGTCGTGGACCCCCCTGCCTGACCTCCCACCGCCCCAGTGTGGCTTCTGGCTCAGCCCTGCCCGCGGACATCTGAGTGCCCCTCGGCCCAGCTGGATTTCTGAGGTTCTGTGGGCCCTGTGTCCCTGTGTCCCCCCAGGTGCCCTCTGCACTCCGGCCTGCCCCACGCTCACCAGGCCCTGGGGCCCCTCCTGGGAGGACGGGCACCTGCTGTCTCATCCTGGGCCTCTGCAGACCTGCTCCTTCTCTGCGCTTGGCCACAGGCCCCTCTGGGCAGGCTGAACCACGGAAGCTTCCGGGCCCCTCCCGGTCTGCAGACCTCACCCAGTGGAAGCACACAGGCATAGAGTGATCTGTGTGCTCTGGGGGGGGGGAGGGGGTGCTTCAGGACTGGCCTTCACTTGCCCAGGTCCTGGAGTTGTTTTCTGGGCATGGAACAGGGTTTCCAGAAAGATCTCAATGCAGCTATCGTTGCTTGGAGGGATTCCCAGGAAATGGGGAAGAGCGCTGGAAGCCAGCCCCACGAGAGGCCCAGACAAAAGCCGCTCTGCAGGGGGACACGAGCCAGCGGTCCGTCCGTCCATATGTCTGTCCAGGGCTCTTGGTGGCTAACTGCCCCCTTCTTGCTCCTTGTTAGGAGACAGCCACCAGGCAGGGCCTGGACCAGCCCAAGTCATGCCCCAGGTCACGCCTGAGCGTGTCCGTCTTCCACACGAGCGTCAACACGTCCTTCCCGTGGAACCCCACGAGGACCTGTTGTGGCAGCGTGAGATGGCCACCAAGACGGGTGACGGGTCTGTTGTGTCACGGGGCCGGGGGGGCGGTCAGAGAGCTGGGCACGCCGCGGGGGGGCAGAGAACTGGGAGCATGGTTCGGCTTGCCGTCACGTGGGGACCTCGGCAGTGACGAGGCGCACAGGTCGGCCGTTTGCTGTGCCCCCAGAGGAGGCATGCGTGTCACCTGTCAGGCTTCGAAACACCTCGGTAGCCGTGCATCGGTGTTATTGGCTCTTTGGCAAACCTGTTTGCTTATCTGCACTCGGGAGCCTCTTTCCTTGGCGGGGGACGGCCGGGACCTCTTCTGCGGGCTCTCTCACGCTCAGGCCCACGGCACGCTCCACTGGCACGTAGGCTCTCCCCCCTCCTGCGTGTGCACCGTGCGGCGGGGGCTGGGGTGTGGGTGAAGCCCGGACCCCATGGTCCCGTGGACGTGGGGTGGAAGGGGTAGACGTGGCTCGGTGCACGCCACCAGAGACACAAGCGTTCTCTCCAGGCACCTTCGTAGGCTGGCCGTGGAGGTTGCAGCTTTTCTCCGACCGAGTGCCCGAGTGGAGGCCCAGACACGGTCCCCTGAGGGGCTGTCCCAAGATGTCCTGCAGGGCAGGGGCCACCCTGCACACACCCTTTCTGCCCTCTGCTGCCCGTGCAGCGGCCTTCCTCATGGGGCCCGGGACCCCTCCCTGTCTGGCACCTGCTGACACCTGCCTTTCCATTCTGCAGAGCGCCCTCCACAGTGTGACCCAAAACGTCCAGACACCGGGTTCAGACCCGGGACGTGAACCGCAGCACAGGAGGAGCGGGGCTGGGCACCAGCTGTCCTCCCTCTGCCTGCCCCCGGGGCATCCAGCGTGGGGGCACAGTGCCCTTGACAGCCCTTGCCTGGAGGCTGAATTTGGGAGCAGGGTGGGGCCCGGGCCTAGACAGCCGCTCTGCCGAGGGCGCCGAGGTCAGAGTCACGGCCGACAGCGGTCGACTCCTAGCCACGATGCAGCAGGTCAGACGTCAGGGCCTCCGGACGTGCAGAGTGGGCCCCGCTTTCGGTCCTGGCCCGAAGCCGCTCGCTGAGGCCTTGGCAAGGCAGGATGGCCGGGCGGGCCAGGGTCCAGCTGGCTCTCCCTGTGGCCTGCGGAGCCTGCACACGTCTCCAGGCCTCAGTTTCTCCATCTGTAGGTGGGGGCATGGGACTGACTAGGCGCCGTCCAGTAGAACTGGACTGGATGTACCCACACTGCCTACAGGGGTCACCCTCATGCTTGAAATGTGGCTGGTGCAACAGAGAAATGGATTTCTAATGCGGTGCCATGTGAATACGTTGGAATTTAAATGGCCACGTGGCCGTGGCTGTGGCTGCCACGTGGACAGTACAGCCCCGGGAGGCTGCATTTGGGGTGTGGCCAACTCCGTGTCCCCTCCCTCCGCGGCTGTGGAGTCATCAGCCAGATCCGTGTGAGAGTGCGACACGGGTGTATACGCCCTACTCACGTGTGTGTGTCGGGGGCTTGGCTTTTAAAATTGTCAAGAATCCTTTCAGACGAAAGAGGGCCAATCAGACCATTAGCACTAGCGTTTCCATGGTTTACCTTGTGCGGTGTGCAACACGTTATTGACACATAAATGCGGAAACGGGGCAGTGCACCATGGGAGTGACATGCGCCGTGCCTCACGGGATGAGGGAGAGCCTCCTAAAACGAGGGCAAATTGAAGCTGGGAACAGGGGCTGCCCTCTCTCCCTGGAGACGAGGAGTGAAGATGGCCAGTGGCTGGGCTGAGGGGAGGCACCAGGGCGAGATTCCACGGGCGTCGCGCTGAGGGCCGTGCAGGCCCGGGGACTGGGCTGGCCGGAGGCGCTGACCCAGCTGCCCGGAAACCGATGTCACAATGGAGGGACCGCGTTTGCCGTCCCGCCTCACACAGCAGGGAGACTGCACGGAGCACGGAACACAGCGACCGTCAGACGACGCGGTGCGGGGCGGTGACCCCTGGGAGGCACGGGGAGCAGGCGCTGGTTTCCGGGTCACAGCGTAGAAAGAGGGAGCGGGGACACCGGCAGAGGAGGGGCCGCCTGGAGAGCGGGGGCAGGGGGTCCCCGCGGGTCCAGGTGGGGGCCGACCTGCACAGGTGAGAAGCTGGGAAGGAGCCGCCAGGAGCGTGTAGGCGGCTTGTGGGGTCCAGACAGGTGTGGGAAGTCAGGCCCCCTCGGCAGTGCATCCAGGCTGGGCCGTCGGGGGACGGCACCGTGTGACAAAACAGCGCTGTGCCCCCACAGAATCCAGCCCGACCTGCAGCGTGCGATCGAAATTGCTCGGTCTTGTGAATGGTTGAGACCTCATGACCGTGACCTGAAGAAAATCCATCGGCACAGACTGAACCATAACAGGACTGAGAAACAGCCCAGAAGACACGAAAACGGTAATACGTCTCACGTGTTCACGAAGGTAGAGGAAACGTCACCGGAGGTGGGAAGTGCGGACGCACGTTCTAGACGGGAGGACACGGCGTCCCAGTGAGCAGCGCGCAGTGGCGGGCAACGTCAGTGACCTCTCCGCACGGGAGGCTAGCGCCCGGCCAGCGGCACCGTAGACGTGGGCCAGGACGGAGCACAGAGAGGGCCCTGCACGGCCGTGTGCGCTGAGCGCCGGGGGCTGCGGGACCCCGTCCTGGTCCGACGCGCCTAGAGAGCGTAGAAGGAGGAGAGCAGCAAGGATTTGAGGAAATACGGCCCCAGATTTTCAAACGTAATAAAAACTCTAAACCACAGACCGAAGGTGCTCCGTGCCTTCAGGCAAACGAAGAAAACTGTGCCAGGATGTCTGACAATCCAATTGCTGAAAACCAACAACAAGGAGAGAAATTTTAAGGCAGGCAGAGCAAACACATCTTTCAGTCTCGTGGCGGGAGGGCGGGGGGGCCTTGCAGCCCCTGCCGACACCTGCAGGCCTCGCCTACGAACTCTGGACGCGACCCGTTCGCTGCAGCGGCAGGGTCAGGACCGCCGGTCACAACAGTCATTGCCCCCTTCCGCATATGGGAAACCAAGGCACGGTAGGGTTAGGGGATTGCCCGGGGTCGCACTGCGTAGAGCCGTGCAGCCGGGACCCAACCCAGGCGGGCCTCGCGCTGCTCACGGGCTGCGGGAGTCAGACAGCGGGGCATGGGGGGGACACCGGGTGGGGTGAGTCCCGGGCCAGAGGGCTGTGTGACCAGGCGACTGTGCGGATCCCGTCGTCATCCTGGGAACCACTGCGCTGTGTCACCTGACCAACGGCCCGGCAAGCATGTGTCCTGCACTCGGGGCTCGTCCTTTGCACTTGCAGTTCCCGGTTCTGAGTCCAGATCATTGCTTAACTAAGATGTGTGCAGGCCTCCTTGAACATGGGAGGGGTGCGGGCACAGGAGGGGCATGGCCAGCACGAGCTGCTCCCTCTGAGCTCAGGGGTCTCCCCAGAGGCTGGGGGGGCCGTCCGTCCCTGCCGTTCAAGGGCTGTGTTTGCACGTGACACGAGCAAGAAGGTTCCAGAGGAAGAAACAGTGCGTATCACCGTCCCCAGAGTAGCCCAGTCCTCAGGGTTGTGTGCCGGAACCAGATAGGAGCCCTTCAACACTCCCAGCCCGTTCTGCACACGGACTTCACAGAGCAGACGGCGCCTTCTAAAGTAAAAACCAAACAAACAAAAGAGACCTAAAATCCATGGGTTCTTTTCCAGCTTTGGGATTAGTCTTCCGGTGAAGTGGAAACATAAGGCTTTAATACAAATGAAAGAACGGGAGAAGTCAGGGTTCCCGGGGAAGATTGAGACAGAGGGGAGCTGGCTTCTGGGTCTGCACTTTAAACCTGGTGCGTTCAACCTTGTCTACACAGGACTGGCCTGGGGTGCAGCCGCTTCCCAAGGGGATGGGGGGCTCTGTGTTGTGTTTTGTGGCCTCTGGCCAGTAAGCTCAGAGGACAGCAGCAGGATATGGAAGGTCAGTCACCCTTGATTTTCTTTTTTCTGGGAAATTATAAATCGTTAACTCTGAAGACAGAGACAGGAGCAGGCGTGTTTGGGAGCAGACAATCGAGTCTGCAGGTCAGCTGAGAAAAGTGTTCTCTAACATTTAGTGTTAGACTGAAAACAGTTCCCAGATGCTAACGTCCCTGGGGATGATTTTAGCATATTTATGGCCCCTTCTCAATTATCTGGGGTAGAAGTGTGTGTGTGCATGTGTGTGCATGTGCATACCCGTGTGTGCGTGTGTGTGTGTGCACATGAGATACCATCCCACACGTGTATATTCACACGTATGTGTCCTCTCCCCCCAACATCCCCATGCACTGGGGCCGGCCGCTGGGCTGCGTCATCCGCGGCGTATCCTGGGTTGACGCTCCTGTCCCCCGTGCTGTGGTTTCTCGGCCATTCCCGCCACACGCTTGGCAACCATTCTCCAGCAAGGTCCAAGCGAGGGGTCCTCGGGGACAGTCTCAGGGTGTTTTCTGGGGGGAGTGGGTGCTATTAACCTCTAGAGACCAGGGGAAGCGGGGGATGTAATGCATTCTGTGTCTTTTCTTAATAAAACAAGCAATTTTATGGCAAACCGTGTTGGGAATGAGACAGAGAGGAACCATTTTTGTTGTCCGACCTCATTTGGGGAGTAAGTTCCAGCAGAGAGCTGGCGTGTGAAGAGACAGACACATTTATTTCGGGTAATTTGGTCCCCAAATTACCGGGTTTCTAGACATACATTCCAGATTGGTGATTACAAAGTCTGATGAAACAGCCCTAACCTAGAAGCACCGATGGACAAACTCTGGAAAGGCCGCTCTCAGATCTGGAAGCCTTGTCATTGTGAAAGAAAGAAACAGAAGCTGAAGCCCGCCCGCCTACCCGGGAGCCTTGGTCTCAGGGTCCGGAGTCCTGAGCGGGGGCCCCTGGGCCTCAGCACGCGTGTCGGAATCATCAAGCCCGTGAAGCCGCCGTGTCACATCTGAAACTGTTTAGCTGCGGAAACCGAGAGGCGCACTTCAAAGCCGCCCGAGGCGATCCAGACAGACTCGCTGGCGGGTCGCCGCGAGGTCACACTCCACCCGATGGCGGGTCTCCGCCTTCCTGCCTTCCTCTCGTCAAAACAGAGTATGGGGGCAAGGCTACCCCGGTCCCGAGACGCGTGTGGGCGGACGCGCCCCCAGACCCCCAACCGCCTGGGATTCCTGGCAGGCAGGCGTGGGGGTTCTTCTCAAAGAGCTTTGGAGGCAGGGGCCCTCATGGGACCGCGGGCTGGGGCTCCTGTCCCCCGCCACCCCTGCAGCCTCCCGCCCTGGCCCTCATCCTCCCCAGGGCTCTGCACTCTTGACCCTTGACTTGGCCTCGCTCTCTGCCTTTCCCCACAAGGCCCGGGTCTGCGTGCTGAGTCCAGACTCCCCACCTCTTACCCCATGTCAATCCCGCCCCGTGTCCTGAACCCCGAGAACCCGAGTGTGAGGCCCCCACCACCCGCAGCGCTCGCCGGGCCTCTGCCCTGCACCCCTCGGCCTCCCCTCCTCGGCCCGCAAACCCCCATCTGCCCTGTCACGCCACCGTCTTCCGCCACACGGTAGGCAGCTCCTTGCCTGGCCTCCCACCCGGCCACCCAGCACCCAGGGCGGCCCCCGTCGGCGGGATTAACCCCGGGGAGGTGGTCCCGGGGGCTCCTGACGCTGCAGCCCTTGGTCTCTGGGAGTCCCGCGGCCGGTCAGCGGTGCCGACGGCAGGAGCCGCGCGCTGGAGGCTGAGAGGGCTCCTTCCCGTCCAGCCACCCGAAGACCCTCCCTGCTCCGCTGTAGAGCCACCTGCTTCTCCTGTCATCACGTCCCCGATGGTCAGAAACCCTGCTGGCTGGTTGGCAGCCCCCAGCGCGGGGTGGAGCTGGTGTGAGCTGGGCCACGGTGGCGGGGGGCAGGTGGTGTGGCCGTGGAGGGGCCGGGAGCCCCGGACGTGCCGGTGGGGCCTGCGAGGAGGGACCCCCCCCTTGTTTCCGACTTCATGGGGATGCTTGAACAGCACCTTCTAGATGGTCGTGAGGGGCCACCCGGCATTTCGGGCCACCCTCCCCTGAGGGTCTGGGGAGCCCCAGTGGCTGTTATGCCAAGAGCATCTGGTTCTGGAAAATGCCAGCAACACACCTGCCCGGGGCCCCTCCCTCCCCTCCCTCCCCTCCCCTGCCTCCCCATCTCTGTCTTCCTCTCCCTCCCTACCCCCACCCCATCTGTCACCCTCGCCCCACCTCTCACCCCTGCCTGGACTCCCCATCCCACCTCCCTCCCACCTCTCTCCCAGTCCTGCCCCTCAGAAGTGGAAGCAGCCTCGACCTTACATTTGAGGAACAGGCCAACGTTTCCAGGACCCTAGAGGCTCCAGGGCTCCAGGTCGGGAGTCACGAGGTAGCCGTGAGGTGCACTGAGTGGACCATTCTGCCTTTTAAAAGTTTTTTAATGTTTATTTATTTTTGAGAAACCGAGAGAGACAGAACGTGAGCAGGGGAGGGGCAGAGAGAGAGAGGGAGACACAGAATCGGAAGCAGGCTCCAGGCTCTGAGCCGTCAGCACAGAGTCCGATGTGGGGCTCACACTCACAAGCTGTGAGATCATGACCTGAGCTGAAGTCGGACGCCCAACCGACTGAGCCACCCGGCTGCCCCTAGTTCTGCATTTTTTTAACACAGAAGAAGGGGCAGCTCACAGGGCAGCAGCTGGCAGGGGCGAGGTGGAGGGAGGCACGCGCCCACCGCTCACCGTGGGTCCCAGCAGCCCAGCCCTCCGTGGAGATGCTGGATTCTTGTCACGACAGAACGTGCTCAGGTCCTTGCTGTCACTCCTCTGGACTCGACACACAGCGAGCATCTGGGGGAGAGCCCATCTCTCAGGCAGGCCGAGTGTTGTCTTGGGGAGCAAACACACAGCTGTCCCTTCCAGCCGACCTGCCCCCCGTTTCCGGTCGCAGCCTGGCTTTGAGGCGGAAGCCGAGCCTCCCCTTTGTGCTCGGGATGTTCTCACCGTGGCCTTGTGTTTACAGCAGACCCATGAGATCCTTCCAGAATGCTCAGCATTCTTCCACAGAGAGCAGTTTTTGAGCCCACGCTTTAGCGGGTTGAGAAGGAAGAGGTCTTAGAAAAGCGGTTTGCCTCAGGGTATTTCCAGGGGTGAGAGAAATGGGTTTCCAGGAAAGACAGACGCCGAAATCTGAAAAGTAGACTCCTCCTGGGGGGATCGTTTGCATAACCCCAAGCCCCCACACCCACATGGCCTTGACAGGAGCTGGTCCCGGCCAGGACGTGCACGTGACCTCTCAGACCTAACACCACGGGGTGGCTGGCCCGGCGTGGCCACAGTTCTGGTGGCGTGGGGCTCCCCCACAGGAGAAGGATGCCTGAGAGAGGTCCCCCCAGGGGTGGGGGATGGCGTGGGGGTTCCCCAGGGGTGGGGGATGGCGTGGGGGTTCCCCAGGGGCGGAGGGTCCTGGGGATCCTTGGGAACACGTGGCTGGACCTTCTGGCTTTTCAGGGGAGGCCGGAAGCTTACTTTTTTCGTCCAAGCTCCCAGTGTCTCTGCACCCATGGGCAGCGGTGGGGGCATCTGGCAGGCCTCCCCTGAGGAGCTGGGTTCTCCTGGCCTCCTCCAGGGCCTGTCCGGTGAGGGGCCACTTGCTAGGGAGGACGAGGAGCGTAGGAGTCTGAGCTGGGGGTGGTCTCGGCAAGAGACGTGGCCTCTGGCGGGGAGCGAAGGGTGTGGGCAGGCTGTCGCCGCCCTGGCAGGGGTGGGGGCACCCTGGCGGGCTGGGGAGGGCGCTGCTGTGGGAGGTGGGCCCTTGCTGGGACTCCCAGAGGGGCAGATGGTTACGCCCTCTTCTTTTTTTTTTTTTTTAATTTTTTTTTTTCAACGTTTATTTATTTTTGGGACAGAGAGAGACAGAGCATGAATGGGGGAGGGGCAGAGAGAGAGGGAGACACAGAATCGGAAACAGGCTCCAGGCTCTGAGCCATCAGCCCAGAGCCTGACGCGGGGCTCGAACTCACGGACCGCGAGATCGTGACCTGGCTGAAGTCGGACGCTTAACCAACTGCGCCACCCAGGCGCCCCGGTTACGCCCTCTTCTTGATGGGACCCCGCCATCTGGGATTCGGCCCCTTGGGGCCCCCTGGGCAGGGCCCGCAGCACATCTGGCCAGGGGCTGCGGTGGGTTTGATGTGTCCCAATCCAAGCTCTCTGCCCCCCTCTTCAGCCAAAGCAGCACAGATTTAAGGGCGTCTGTGTAACGGGGACGAATCTGTCTGAAATCACCAGTCGCAGGGACAAGAATCGTCACTTCCCCACCAAGGCCCCTGGGAGGTTCGCCGGTTCCTGGGGTGGCCGGTTTCCACACCATCTTGGGGCCCTTTCGATTCAAGGAGGCTTCCCCGGTCACGTCTGGTGTTTCTTTCTCCACGTTGTTTGCTTCTGTGAATTATTTATGCAACTCCCCGAACTTCCATTCGGTAGCTTTCCTGCCGAAGCCGCTCGGATGTGCTGAGGATCTTTCCCCATTTTTCCGTAACCGGCCTTGAGATGGGCTACGGGGTCCTCTCACGCCGGCCGGCTGCCCCGAACGCCCTCCCCGCCGCCGCCGCCCCGGGCTCTGGCAGCCGAGGGGGAGGGCAGCCCGGCACCGGTGCCGGGCTGTCCTCTAACAGCAAAGGCTATGCTGCGGGCTCAGGCAAAGGCCATGCCACTCGACCCGGGCACGCGGGGCGCATTCTACGGCGGCCGCTGCGCGCACAGGCAGCCACGTCTTCCGGACACGGTGCAGTTGCATCCGGATGACTCCGGGGGGTGGGGGTTGCTTTCTAAAATCTGAGGCTCAGTGAGGTGTGGAGAGGTCATATCTCTCAGCCGAGAGCATATGACAGCCCGGGAGGCTGGCGTCCGGTTCGGGTGCCCAGGGCTCGTGCCTGGGTCTCTGCTGCTGAGCTGTGTCATCCGGCTGTCCTGTTGCTGTTGCAGGAGCTGCTCGGCGGGGACCTGCAGGAGGGAACTTTCTGGGAGGACCAGTGTCCCCTAGAGGGTAAGTCTCCTTCCCCGAACCTCGTCGATAAGCCTGACCCAGGGCACGAGCAGGAACTGCGCTCAGAACGAGCTGAGCCCCTGGTGACGGGTCAGCCCGCCTTGGCATGTCCCTGAAACCCGGGCCAACCCAGGGGGCTGTCGCCGGTGCCACTGTCCCCGGTCTGAAAGGCAGTTCGGCCTTAAAATATACTTCGAAATAACACTTCTCTCAGGGCTCCTTGCGTGGCTTAGGGGATTTGGGTTTTGGATCTAGGGATGTGGGCAAAAGCTGGAGTCACCAGGGCCTCTGACCTTTTATGTGTCTGGGTCCCCACGAGCCGGCGTGCAGGTGGGATGGCCAGGCTTTGTATGAAAGCCATTTGGCAAATCCAGGGTCAGGTCTGGGTCTGACGTCCTGTGTCAGCAGAAGGCTGCCGGGAACGGTCAGCTGGGAAATGTTGACTGGCCAGAGTCCCGGCCACACGTCTGCATCCTCAGTGGGGTAGTCCGCCCGTGGAGCGTGACAGGTTATCATCAGATGTGCATCGTGTGGGGTGTAAGGAGGCTCACCAGCAAGGCTGCCTTCAGGGGGGCTCCGAGGCCCTCCTAGCTGGGGGCTCAGGCCCTGAGCACGTCCCCCACTCCCACCAGCATGGACACCTGCCAACAGGTGCTAAGTCAGGACAGGCCTGAGCTCCTCTCCCAGAGAATAAACGAGCCCGGAAACGAGGGCTTGACTCGTTTGGCGACTGGGTGCTTCCCACTGACGCCCAGCACACAGGCATCCCCTGGGTCCTGGAGTCCAGGGGAAACTGGACCCAGCGGATGGGGAGAGGGGGCATCCTGGGCCGGGCCCAATGGTGCTCCTGCCGCCCTCGGGCAGGCACTTCCCTGTCCTGGCCTGCAGGGGGCCTCCTCCCCGGGCTCCAAAGTCACTGCTGCCAGGGGTGCGGGGGGCAGAGGCAGGAGGGTGCGCCTGGTTAACCCTGGTGAGGGCCGCCCCGCCCTCCTCACAGGTCCCTGGTGCCTCCTTGGGGGGTGGGCTCTCAGCTCGGACCCCGATGGAGGGGACCAGAGGCTGGCAAGGACTCCAGGGCCCCCCGGCCACACCTGCCGTATCCCTCTGCCCCACCCGGAAAGGACCCTTCCCAGCCTTCTCCTCCCTCCAGTGGCAGTCACCCCTGAGAAAGCCGAGGGCCGAGGCAGCGCAGGACAGCTCTTTGGCGTGCTTGATGGAGAGAAAGCAGCAAGCCGCGAGGGCCCACGAGGGCTGGGCAAGAGGCACCTGAACATCGATGTAGGTCTTTGCTCCTCCCTGCCTGCCAGGAGGTCCTGGGCCGGGATGGTGCTCCCCCCCCCTTTAGGTGCCCCCCCCATCCCAGGAGGTCCCGACTTATGGTTTGTGCCTGCCCGCCTGGAGTGGGGGAGGGGCTGGTGTTGGAGGGCAGGCAGGGCCCAGGGCCCAGGCCCCCCTGTCTGGGGTGAGGACGACCCTGCCTGCCTCCTTCTGTCCCGTGTGCCCTGCAGGCGCTCCAGTGCGACGTCTCGGTGAAGGAGGACAACCAACAGGAGTGGACGTTCACGTTCTATGGTTTCGACAACGATGGCATAGCCACCAGGGAGGTGAGGTGCCAGGCGGCCCCCGGGGAAGGCTGGGACAGCAGACACACAGAGGTTGCCCCCTCCCCGCCTGCCCTCTCAGAGCCCTGCCCTGCAGGAAGGGAGGGGGGGGGGCCCGGACCTTTCCCAGGCGGCCGGTGAGGAGGGTCAGGGCTGGGGGGCAGCCGAGAGTCCCAGGGGCTCCCCTCTGCCGGCCTGTGCGTGCAGGACGTGTTTGGCTTAACGAGCAAAATTTTGACAGTTTATCTGATTCCTAAGTCTTTTGAACATAGAGTCAGTTTCAGATGGACAGTGTCCCAGAGATGCGATCCCAATGACAGCAGGGCTGTCCCAGGCTGCCCGGTGCACGGGCTGGGCTAAATTCGGGGGCACAAAAAGGCCGCTGAGACAAGCTCTGTGGGCGTCCCTGGGACTGTGTGGGAGGCCGTGTGAATCAGGCAGACGGCCTGGAGGCAGCAGAGGGCCGCCCGCCCATCTGCCTGTGCCGGTGACTTGATGGCCGTCCTCAGGACGTGTCCAGCCTGATGCACACCATCTGTGAGGCCGTCGACGCCTCCGTCAGCCACTCCTCTGGCAGCAGCAGGACCCTCCGTGTGCAACTGACCGTCGGCCCCGAGTCCTCCAGCAAGAGAAAGGAGAGTCCTCCCCCAGGCCAAGGTGAGGGGCTCCCCTGCTCAGACACCCCGGAGACCCTGCTTTAGATGGCAGCCACCTCCTCCCTCTAGCAGCCTGTCCTGCACACCCCGTCCCCACGGCGCGGACCGCTCACTTCCTGAACCTCTGGCTCCCCGTCACCTCTGTGTACCATCAGTGCCCCATCCCCGCCAAGGGCAAGCTGTCTGTTCAGTGAACGAGTGAGTGAGTGGGTGACTGAGCGAGTGAACGACTAAGCGAGTGAAGGGTTGCCCCCCCCCCCGCAGACGGGGAGCCCACTCACTGCAGGACGGAGGGCGAGCTCAGCGAGGACCCCCGGGGGTCGGCACATGTCAGGTGAGTGGGGGGCTCTGCCTCTGGGGTGTCCTCAGTGGGAACAGCTTACTCACCCCTGCCGCCTGCAGGCCTCCAGGCTGTCCCCTCTGGACAGAGCCACTGAGTCAGGCATCTGGGTGCGGAGGGTGGGATGCCGGCCGAGGAGCCCGGGCACTGCCGGCTGTCAGGGTGAGGGCACCGTCTGGGGGCCCCTCTGGCGGCTGGCGCTCTGCTGGAGCTGAGCGCGTTCGGCGTCTGAGTGCTGGGTGAGGTTTGAAGGGCAGTGGTGGGCTGGCCTCGGACCCTGCCTCTGACCTGCTCTGGCGCCCGGCGGTCCCACGTGGTGTCTTGGCGGCCGGGCTGTGCGGAGGCCGCACGGCGGTGGCCCGATCCCGGCTGCAGGCTCTAGCCGGGAGGACACTGGAGCCCCCGTAAGTTCCGAATGGGGTTCCCAGTGGTGCTGCTGGGGTCTTGTTGGGGTCCCCGGGGCTGGCTGGGGACCTGGCCGTCCTCGAGGGCCTTTCTCCCGTTCCCCTCTGGGGCAGTGGGTGCCGGACAGAGGCCCCCTGCCCGGGATCCGGAGACCACCCGGCCCAGGCGTCCCCCAGTCCCCCCGGGGCCTGCTGTGGCCCGTGAGGCAGCGAGCACTCAGGCCCTCATCCCCACGGTGCACGCAGGAGGCCGGGCGCCGACCCCCACCCCTGCTGTGCACGGGGCCTGTGCCGCGTGGACGAGAACACGGAGCGGAGGAACCACTACCTGGACCTGGCCGGAATCGAGAACTACACGTCTAAGTTCGGACCTGGTAGGTACCGGAGACCAGCGCTCGGGGTCTGAAGTCCCGTGTGTGGACGCCCCGGGGACAGGAGCCCCCTCCCCGCAAGGGTCCCCGGGTCCCTGCGACAAAGCTCACGACAGTCCCGCATCCAAACGTGGGCGTCCCAGTCAGGTGTGTGGGGTGTGCCTGCTCCGGCGTGAAATGTCCCGGGCCCCGCAGAGGTCTCGCAGGGTGTCCCGCGTCCCAGGCCTGCGTGGGGTGTCAGGGGTGGGTCTCAGGGGTGCCCCGTGTCTGCAGGGTCCCCGCCGGCACCAGCCAAGCAGGAGCATCAGGGCAAGGCCGTGCACCCCCAGAGCAGGTCCCACTCGCAGGAGGCGGACGCACACGATGCGCACCACCGCAGGTCTCAGCCGCTGGCCGACCAGCCCCCGCCGGCTGCAGACCCCGCCAGGGCCCTGGACGCGCAGCCCCGCCTGAAGGGGCAGGACAAGCAGCCTCTGAGGTCCCCAAGGGCTCAGGGAGGCCACCTGGGGCGCCCGGCGGAGGCAAGCCCGGGAGAGCCTTCGGCTCCCACCTGCCGGCGGCCCCGGCCCCCGCCCCCCAGGACGGCCAGCCCCCGCCGCAGCCCTACGGCCACAAGCGCTACCGGCAGAGGGGCAGGGAGGGCCACTCGCCCCCCAAGGCGGTGCTGGAGCACGAGGGGGTGCGGGGCCCGCCGCCCCCGCTGGTGAGGGAGGGCTGTGCGGTGCCCCCGGTCCAGCGCCACGAGCACCACCACCACCACGAGCACCACCACCACCACCACCACCACCACCCATCCTAGTGCCAACCGCGCACCGGCCCCGGCGTGGGCTCCGCGGAGGTGGCTCCGATGGACTTGGTGGGGAGGGCCTCCTTGGCCCCCGCCTCCCCGCGCCGTGCTGCCCACAGAGGCCGTGTCCGCACGAACACGTGGGACGCCACTGGCGTCTCAGCTTTGAAGCTACTCCGCGTGCCCCGTAGACACCCGCCGCGGGTGGAGAAACACAGCCGGTATCTGCTCTTGTTTGTGATTCCAGACGAGGCCCCCGTGGTGCCGGAGGGGCTCCGCTCGGACGCCACACGTCCGGTGTGGGCTCCCTGTTACGTGGCCCTTCCTGTAATCTGTTCACGAGGAAGTCCAAAGGGGGCAGCGGCAGGGGGGGTGGCCGCGCAGGACGGGGCGTCGTCAGGAAACGCGGCGGCGGGGCGGGGGGCGGGGCGGGGAGGCCAGGCAGGGCCGGGGGGCTGCAGGAGGGGCCTCCGGCATCTCCGCGGACACAGACGTGGACGGCAGGCCGGCCCCTCGTGCTTGGTGGACGCAGACCCGAAGCGGCGTGGCGGCAGACCCGGCCTCCGCCAGGTCCCCCTCTGGGAAGGCATGATCCCCATTCCCTCTGGGCGTCAGGACAAGGGCTGTGGGCCAGCAGGAAGTCTCACCCCGCCCCAGCGCTCCCACCGAGGCAGGAAGTTACTGCTCCTTTGTTCTGGAGAGGCGCGCCGACTCCCCGGCAGCTTGCGTGTCTGTGTGGGTGGCTTTCACTGGCCTTCGTGGCACCGCTGTTGAGGATGAAGCGTTAGTGGTCGACGCGTGAGGTCCCCCCTCAGGCACAATGAAAGCGTGTGCATCTGCAACGCGTCGGGCCCAGTTTGCAATCAAGATCTTCCGGTAGATCCGGGCAGACCGCCGCCCCAGGCAGCGCGAGGCTACGGGTGTGCGGAGCCGGCGGACCGGGGCGCGTCCGCCGCGTGCACGGGTAGAGGGAGGCCTGACGCACGTGCAGGCACACGCGACTCTGTCTCTGCGGGGTTTCCTGCCCGTGTTTCTGCTCTAAAGTTCAAACGCGTAAGCAACCCGAAAACCTACGTCCCCAGCTTGGCTCGTGATAACGGGACACTTGGTACCACGTCTGGGGCTGTGAGGACCAGGGTTCAAGTGGAGACGGTGGCTCTCTGTACACAGGGATCTGTTTGGAGGGGTCGGGATAACATCTGCCCCTGTCTGCTCGTCAGGGCGTCCTCCTGTTGTAAAGTCTGCGGGGATTTCGGAGGATCCGGCGTCTTCCCTGGGGCCCACGTCCCACCCCCCGCCCCCGGGAGACCCCCAAGCCACCCCTGCCCCTGGGGGAGCCCCCACCCCACCCCACCCCACCAGGGGACCATTTCCCTGCTCTGTTTCCTCTTTTCTGCCTAAAACTTACACATTTGTCTCTACTCGGGGAGACCTGTGTGTCTGTGCCAGCCTGGTCGCCTCACCCACACCTGCTGCCGGGACCTCATACGCTTCTGCTCCACGGGCTCCCGGAGGGCCCACGCCTCATCCTCGGTGCCGGGCACGTCACCAACACACCAGAGAAGCCCAGCGAACACTGGAGGGCAGCCCGCAAGCCCCCTGTGGCGTGGGCGTGACCTGCCATGGGAAGTGTCAGGAGGAGGCCAGCGGGACGGTGGGCCCAGAGGTCCAGCGAAAGCGGAAGGTCCGGGCACTTTCTGATGGTCCGGAACGCAGGTGGGCGCTGGGGGCCTCACCCACCCTTCCCCACCAAGCACCCTGCTGCGTGCGTCCGGGAGGGGTCTGAGCCCAGCGGACCGGACAGCCCCCAGAACGGGGGAGAGGGGGTCCAGGCAGGGAGGCCTCTTGAGGCGATGTCCCCGCACAATGCAGAGCCGACGGCCAGCAAGCCAGGAACTGGGGAGTCCCCTGATCTAGTTAGAGTGTCTGCAAACGAACAGGAAAACAGCCCAGCCCACATCCGAGACAGGGAATGTGTGTGACCAGTGCCTCGGAGCAGCAGGGCAAAGAACAGAAGCAAAGGTACGTCCGAACAGCACACCCGCTAGGATTCCCCACAGGTGGCACCGAGTAAAACCCAGAAGCGTCTTCAGATGCCTGAGAGTAAGATTAGCAAAGCCTCTAGATACAAGTCGACGTCAAAGAGCAATTTTATTTCCACAGCACAGCCCCTGGTTAGAAATTGATTTTTTCCAGATGGTATGATGGTTAACTGTGCCACCTGATGGGGCTGAGGGCGCGAGGGAGCTGGCGAAGCATTACTTCCAGGTGGGTCCATGCAGGCGTCTCTGGAGGCGCTGGCGTCTGACTCAGCACCTCCCAGTGTGTGCGGCGACCAGCGGACCCGTCAGGCCGGGGTGGAAGTTGTCTCTGCCGAGTCCAATTCTGTCTCTCTCCTCGGGCGGGGACATCCGTCTTCTCTGACGTCAGAGCTCCGGGCTCAGGATTCAGGCCTCGGCCAGGTTTGCCCCCACGGACCTCCCTGGGGCCTCCCAGCCTCGGTATAGGATCTCAACACAGAAACTATGAACTTTATCGGAAGTCGCCCAGAAAGATCCAAACGGAGGGGTGTGGCGCGTGCCCGGGTTTGCCAGCTCGGAGCAGTGGTTTGGTCCCAGGTGAAACCTCAGCCGGCTCTCTGCGGTGGTTCGACACCGGATGCTGTAGTGTGTGGAGAAGCAAAGGGCCGAGAACGTGAAAAGCCAGGTGACCTGCTTGACCATCAGGACACAGAGTGGCCGCGGTGATTAGCTCGGTGAGCCAGGCCAGCCAAAGCGAGCGGCGGACCAGGGCAGGAGGCCCAGACACGGCCCCTACAAAGAGCCACTAGACTTGTGACGACGGTGGCCCCACGAGCGTGGGCCACGTCTTTCCCCAAATGGTGACGGGTCGGTGGGTCCCGCCTCCATCCTTGGGTGCCGCGGGTACGCACTGGCCCTGTGGCAGAGCAGCCCCCTCCTGGGATGCGCCCAGGGTGCACGTGCCCATGGGACAGACATCCTCAAGCGGACAACACAGCGGCGGGCACAGCGGGGGACTCCCACAGTGGGGCGCCTCCTGGCATGGAGACCCACGCGGCGCCCCTGGGCAGACAGATGACCTCTGGCAGGCAGGGGCGGGGGCGCAGGCCACTAGAGCCACAGCCACCTTCCGGCCTCTGAGCTGGTGGTGAGTGTGCTTCCTGCCGCCCACGAGGAGCAGAGAAAAGCAGAAGGTTCAGCGAGATGCCTCCACAGATGCTGTGAGCTGGGGGCCGTGCTCCGTGGGGACCCCTGGGGCACTCGAGAACCCTGGGGACAGGCCGCTCGGAGGGGCCAAGTTGCAGCCCCTCCCCCAGTGGTCAGCGATGATGCACCCAGCTGCCCCGGGAGAGGCACCAGCGGGGGCTGGACCCCCGGGCCTGGCGGCCGGAGCCAAGGGGTGGGTGGCCAGCGAGGACCACAACCGGGAAAGGGTCCCCAGCGGCACCAGACGTGGGTGAGAGCCCCTGGTGGGGGCGGAGGGGACGGTGCAGCCCAGCCCAGTCCAGCCCTGCAGGGAGGGGGCGCCTGCCCGCCTGGGGACACGGGGCAAGGGAGTCCTGGAGGGCCCCCCCCCCACCCGGGGAAGGAGAGACCCCCATATCAACAGAGCATGAATCCCGAGTCCCGAGTGACTGTGGGAGCGGTGACCTCGTGGTCTCCACCAATGAAAACTTCAGTTATGGATGGGGTTTCAGGCCCTGGTCTCCACCCCTGCCTTACCTCCCACCCACCCCCGTGGGGCCCCTGCCTTAGGCAAGTGACCACAGCGACCTTTCCGACCCTTGACCTGGGCTGCCGGTCCAGACGAGGCCTCGTCAACTTCCTCGCCTTCGAACGGCCACGGCGCTATGTTTACGTGTCTCTTTTGGGTGAAGTCAGTTCCTCCCCCCCTCCCCCTCCCCTGGGGGTTATTTTGAGTGTTACACGGCTTTCTTTACTTCTTTCTCCTGCTGTGGTCACGTATTTTTCCTTTGATGGAAACACTGCAGACAAGGCTGTGCAGATGGTCCCTCCTGCCCTCTGAGTCCCACAGGGGGGCCCAGGGTCACCTGCAGAGCCCAGGTGTGGGGGGGGGTCTGAGGAAGGGTCCAGGGTCGTCTGCACCTGCAGAGGGGGCCGTGTGCTGGCAGTGCTGTCGTCAAACACCAGCTGTTCTGGGCAATCTCTGGTCTTATTTACCCGAATTCACCTTTCACACCCCGCTGGGTGCCCTGTTGTCTTGCCTTTCCACGGCCGTGTCCCCCAACCCGCCCATCCTCACGTCCTTGCCCTCCCGCCAGCTTGGAAACACAGGTGGAAGGCGGGGTGGGAGCTTGGAGGGCAGCCCAGAGCATTTGGTCACACGCCCTGGAGCCCAGACCACCCGGAGCTCCAAGATCTCCCGGGGCCTTCCTCCCGATGCCCAGAGGCCCCGTCACCCTGAGGCCTGAGTCTAGGCTTCCCTGGCCACAGGCAGCCGTCTAGCCCCCTTCCTGGCCTCCCCTCTATTTCCAGCGGGGGCCCCCACTTCCTGCCCTTGGCACACCAGCGCCCCGCCCCCCCATCCACACCAGAGGTACAGCCTCCCCCACACCCCTGCCGGGCCCCGGCTGTCGCTGCCTCTGAGGCACGGACGGAAGGCTGACGCTCACGGCTGTGCAGAAGGCCCCCGCGACGACGTCAGGACACAATTGCCCCTCGGACCCGGGGCGGGGGGGGGGGGGGGTCTGGGATCCCTCTTGGCAGAGACAGGACTCACTAAATGTCTCTGATAAGGTGTGACACAGGCTTCTCAGCTACATAACCTGACCCACGAGTACCTGCGGGCCCGTGGCTGAGTCAGGACCCCTGGGCTCTGCTAAGCCTTTCCCCCACGTCTCTGCCTGCCCCTCACCCCATCCGTGCCTGTGGCATCTCGGTCCCCTGCCCCAAAGGCCAGGCCTCTGCTCCCCAGCAGTGCTGTGTGTCCACCACGCGTCAGGCCCACGGGAGGCACCAGGAACCGACAGCTCACACAGCACAGCCTCGTTTTAGTCGTTCAGATTGTGCAAACTTCACAACCCCCTTTAGAACACTTTTATCACCCCCCCCCCACCCCCGAGAAACCCTGTGCCCTGGTCGGTCACCGGTTCTCACTGCCCGCCTGCCCCGGGAACTGTCACCACCCCGCACTTCCGGTCTCTGGCTTGGCCCATCCTGGCCTGTTCGCATTAAATGTTACCAAACGACACTTGACCTCTGACTGGCTTCTCTGTGCTTCCAAAGCTCATCCACGCCGTGCCCGCTGGAGTTTCACTCCCTTGAGGGGCGCCTGGGTGGCTCGGTCCGTCGGGGGTCCGACTGTAGGCCTTCGGAACACGGGGTTCCGTCTAATTACGGGTTTTCTCTGCCGACCCCACCCTTCTGAGAGTTACAATTCCGGCCAACGGCAATACGACGTTATGACGCAGCATGACTAAAGACGGGGGTCAGACACCTCCCTGCGGATTTGTGGCTTTGTTTACTTCTCGTGCCCAATTCCGGTGACAGCTCCTGAGCCACCGGCGTCTGCCCTGGCCGATCAGACCACAAACGTCCACGGACAGAGGGTCCAGACACCCCTCCAACTGTCAAGTCTTCTTGCCGAATGAGGCACAGGGCTCTTGAACATGCTCGGGTTTATACAATTTATTCTTCTACCAACAAAATCATACAAAGGAAGCTATAAAAGAGACACGGAACCAACTTAGAGTGGCTGCAGTTAGGGCTCCACGAAGTTCAGTGCAGAAAAGGGTGTGTGGGCGCAGTTGAACCCTCACCCGCAGTGTGCCGCGAACATCGCCGCCGCGTGAACGAGGGTTAAGGGTCACAGGGGCGGTCCTGCTACGCGGTGGCTCTTCCTCAGCCAGCGTGAGCACCGCTGTGGCTTCACAGGTGCCCTATGGGCAAAGGGGCCCTGGGCACGCCCCCCACCCGACCCCTGACTCGGTGCAGACCCACGGCGGGCAAGAGTGTGGACGCCCCGAGCCCGGCTGCCATGGTTTGGCACACGCTCTGGCCAGCGGTCACTCTGATGTGATGCGGACCCTCTGTGCCGCCCAGCTGCGCCTCGGAGACGTCTGGACGCACACACTCAGCCTGTGCCAGACTTCAGATCCGTGGACTTGGCTGACCTCCCAGGATGTCCAAGGAAGCCAGAGAAAGCCAGGGACCCGGCCCTTTGGGGCTGTTCGCAGAAACAATCTCTTCACGGGCACCTTAATTATCACTGAAACTCCCCAGGGGCTTAAATAAGCCGTACAGACAGCAGGCCCGGGTCAGGGCAACAGCCCACGGTGGCACAATCGGGACCTAGAGCACAGACACCAGGGTGAAGCGCGAAGTCTACAGACCATCGGAAGGCAGCCCACGGAGCCCCCACGCACCGCCGCCACTGTCCCCTCCACGCCGGTGGGAGGGGACACGTGGCCCAGTGCCACCGCCGCCCCAGGACCTCGCCCAGCTGCAGCCCAGCCCCTTCCTGGGAGCCTGGCGAGACCCGGGTCCACGGGCGGGCACGTGTAGGTGGGTAACCACGTGGTGAATCCTCAGCAGTTACCACTCCCGCGCCCTGTGCCCACGCGGGACCCCGCTGCCATCTTGGCCGCAAAGCCAGCCTGGAGCCCACCGGAATGCCCACCGAGACGACCACCCCACGCCCGCCGGGGTTCCCTTCCTAGACACGCCCAGGCTGGGCAGATGTGCCCACACTGGGCGGGCTCGCGAGCGAGGCCACCCGGCTGAGCCTGGGGCGTAGGCGTGGACGGCTCTTCTCGGACTTCACTTACAGGAACACGAACAGGGACATTACAGGGACAGGTGCTGAGGAGGCTGACCGAGGACCCGAGGCCCTCGGCCACCTTCCTGAACAGATGCTTCGTGGCCCGAGGGTGACCTTCTGTCCGAGCGAGGTTTCCCGTGAGCGTCTTGGATGGGGCAGAACTAAAACTTAACCATGAAACCAGGTAGCTCGGGCCAAGGAAACCACGTCTGGAGCCCACAGCCCGAGTGTGGAGGTCAGGAGGTTAGGAGACGGAGGGCTGCGTCCCAGGTCCCCTCGAGCATCGACGTCTCCCCTCCAAACGAGGAAACCTTGGCAGCTGCGTGCTGGCTCCTGGCCCGGAGAGGAGTGCTGTGGGGCCATTCTGGAAACTTGTATATGAAGCCACACGGGGCACACTTCCCAGCCCGCCCGGCGTGTCAGGAGTAGATAGTGACCACCTCCCGGCCGCCGCCCCTGACCAGGAGGACCCTGTTGAGTCCTTCGGTCAGGACCTCCAGGAACTCCATGTCTGGGCGCCGGAGTTAAGGACACAGCTGGGGGCACCGCCGGCAGTCCCCGGGAGAGGGAGGTGGGTGTGCGGGAGAGGGGGCCCCACAGCGTGGCCGGTGGCACCAACGAAGCCCAGTGCAGGCCTCGGCCAGGTGCAGGGCGGAGGGCACTCGGGGGTCAGCCCGCTCCTGCAGCCGGCCCGACGGGACCTGAGGAGACCCCCGCCCCCCCGCCCCCCCACCCCGGGGCTCTGGGCGCAGCCGGGCAAGTCCCCCGAGGACCCACACAGGCCCGCAAATCCCGGTCTGGTCAGCAAGCACGAGTCCTGCAGCCTCTGAGAGCCGCCAGCGACCCCTCCGGCCTCCCTGTCCCCAGTGCCAGTGGCGGGGGGGGGGCTGCACCCCAGAGACCCCGTCACAGGACAGGGGCACACGGTCAAAGGCCGCGAGCCCAGCTCGGGGTGGAGCCGACCTGGGACCTCCACCCAGCCAGGAGGGGCGGCGGGCCCACCTACTGGGGAGGACTCGGGGGAACCGTCTGTGCGGCCGCTCGGCTCGTCCACAACGGAGGGAACACGCTGCCCCCACGTGCTTAGAAGACGCCCGGGAGCAGAGCCAGCACCGGGCAGGGTCCCAGGTCGCCACTCGTGGTACTAATTCCTGGGGGTCCCGTGTTCCTCACCGAGGGCCTCCGCCGAGGACACTCGGCACGTGTACGGTTCCCTCACCTTTGCCAACGCCCCAACACCAACCAGGAGCCATTCGCTGGGAACCGCCCCCCAGACCCTGCTTTCCTGGCACTCGGACCAGGCTGGCCCCCGCTCCGACCCCAGCCCCAGGCACCGTGGGCCTCGCTCCGAGCCCCGCTGCTCCCATCCCCCAGCCCCTGGGATCCCGTGAGCAAGGGCAGCGAAGCCAGACACGTCCCGACGGGCACTGCCTTCACCCCGCCCCGCAGGCGGCACACGGAAAGGATACAGTTCTCGTCCCCCTGCCGGTTTTTGGGGGGTCCTGGCATGTTCAGCAGGACCAGCTGAGCCCCCCGGGACCTGCTGAGGACGACACCATTAAGCTTCACGGCCGTGTGCATCCGCCGGACGTTGGACTGGTTCCTGCGGGGAGATGGCCACTTGACGCCCATGGCCGTGCCGGCCCGAGCCCCGTCTGCCCATCTCGGTCCCGGGCAAAATCAAATCAGACTCAAACGGCGTCAACTCCCCAGAGAACCCACAGGGGAGGTGACCCCGTGCGAGGCTGGCGGGCACGGGCCGGGGACGACTACTCAACATGAGAAGGCTCTGGTTCCCGAACGTTCTAGACCGGGTGTCACCAAGCTGCCAAGCTTCTACATCTGCGTGCAGTGTCCCCCGGGGGGCCGGGGACAGCTCACCACCAGGCACGAAAGGCACTCACACACCCGGGGCTCTAAGCTCCCCCGGGGAGGGCCCCAACGCCACGGCCTAGCCCTGCTCACATGTGGCCTTGAGGTTAGCACGCCCAATGGGGTGCACACGGCAGCATCTCCCTCGTCCTGACCCGGCTGGGGTCCCAGGAGCCTTGCACGTGCCGGGCGGCTCCAGGCCTGGAGATTCTGGGCAAGAACGAGGCCACCGCCAGGGTCCACCCCGTTCTCAACCCAGCGCTCCTGGCCGATGGCGGAAGGACGAGAGCTTCCAATGCTCAGCAAGCAGGCCCCGCACCCCGTCCCTGCCAGCACCCGGGTCTGCGGGATCCACAGCGCGGGCAGGGCGCCCGTTGGGCTCTGATGACCCCCTGGGGAGAGTCCCTGGCAGCCGCCTGCCCACCGGCACTCCCTGGAGCTCGAGTAGCTGCAGGACCTCTTCCTCGGCCACCACATGCGTCAGGTGGCTGTGTGGGGCACCACCCCCACCCCGAACCGTGTCCCAGGAGGCACTTGGGAGACACTGCCTGGGAGAGCTGCCTGCCTCCTTGACACGCATGTCCCCTGAGCCCGGGTCTCCTGCAGGACGGAATCCGCGGGCAGCCCTTCTGGGAGCAGGTCGCCGTGCCCCAGACAACAGGGACAGAGGTCCCCCCACACCAGGGTCAGTGCAAGGCCCACGGGAGTGGCATCCAGGATGCACTTTCAAAAGCTCAGCCCTGCAGCTGAATAAATGCTATCACAACCCCTGATTCCCAGAAGGAAGGCAGGGAGCCAGGCCCCCTTCTTTCTCTGCAGTTTCGCCTGATAAAATTACAGGCTGGGGATCTGTCCGGGCCACAACCAGGGACACTCTGTTACAAGAACCACGCATTAGCTGCCTGAACAGACCACAATCACCAGTGTTTGGGGACGACAGCAACTCCAGAAATGAGCGTGTGTGACATTAGAGGGTCTCTTACGGCTAAAAGTTTTGAAAACACATATAATCTTAAAATCAGGGGTTTGGGTCTGGCTGGAAGGGCCCTCGGCTCCAGGGCGACGTGCCTCGTGGAGGTCAAAGAGGCGCGGAGAGGGACAGGAAGCCAACGGAAAGCTGTGCTTGTTCCCGACGGTGGGCCGTGAGTCCACAATGTACAGAACGTTGCCGTAAGCGCTCTGAGCCCAGCGCAGGAGAGTGTGTGGGGGGGGTGGGGGGCGGTGCCGTAGCAGAGTCAGGGCTCTGGTCCCTCGGCTCCTGGTGGGCACACGGCCAGGACAACAGGCACAACAGAGGTACGCCCACCCCTGGGGACACCACGATTGTCAGCCCCGTGCCCCCTGCGGGCTGACCTCCCCACCTCAGCCTCATGCCCTCCTGGGGACAGGATCTGCAGGCCCGTGTTCTTCACAGCATCTTAGGGGAGAAACCCTAGTTAGTCCTGCATGTCCGTGTCTGGGTTTTGACAGACCTTATCTGGGGAGCGCTTTGAAGTTCACAGAAAAGTAGACGCCAGAGTCCCCGTGTCCCTGCTCTTCCGCACGATTCCCAGACACGTCTACAGCTTTGCTCCCTCAACAGACTGACACCCGCCCGTGTCCTCAGTGTGATGCACAGGGTTCCGGGGCCCCCCGGCCTCTAGCGCCGCACTACGGATACCCCCCGGGTGGCCACCACCGCAGGGGACACACTGCAGGCGTGGGGGGCAGGGGTACGCACAGCGACCTCAGGGCGGGTCCCCCTCCTGCCCGTCCAGCTGCCCCCCAGCACCGGAGCACACATAGGATCTGCCCACACCCCTCTTCACACCAAGGCCGGCAGCTTCCTGGGGTGAACGGTACCCAGGGCCGCAGAGTGGGACGACGTACGGTCCCCTGCAGAGACCGAACGCTCAGCCCCAGGGTGTGGACAGATTCTCTAAGAGCTACCAAAGCATCCGCTTCTCTCTGCTCCAGAGGCAGCTCAGGACGAGCCCCCTCCCCCCATCTCAGCCCTCACAGCATCAGAGAAGGGATTCAGCCGTGTGCCCTGAGCCACTCTGCACAGAGGGGAGCGAGTTAAGTAGAAAACCACTGAAAGCCACAGCGGCAGCAGGCAGACTCCTGCGTGCGGGCACGTGCACACTCAGGGCCGTGCATGCACACACACTGGGGGCCGTACGTGCACACACACGCAGAGCTGTGTACGCACACACTTAGGACCATGCACACACACGCACGCACACACAGGGCCGTGTGCATACACACACACTTGGGGTCATGTGCACACATGCACACACACGCAGGGCCGTGCACGTGCAGACACACACTCGGGGCCACACACACACACACACATTCAGGGCTGTGCATGCACACACTCGGGGCGATGCTTGCACACACACACACACACACACACACACACACACACACACACGACCGTGCACACACACACACGCTTAGGGCCATTCACGCACACATACATGCAGGGCCGTGCACGCACATGCACACACCCAGGGCTGGGCACGCACACACACACACACACGTGGACATGTGCACAGTTCACAAGCAGTGTGTGCCCAGCATGCGAGAAGACAGGCCTAAGAAGCATCCTAAACAGCAGGAGAGCACTTACAGACTTCCCCATTCTCTACAAGGAGGAGAAAACACAAGAACAGGTTACTTCAAGAGTGTGCACAATGAACACGTTTAAACAACCGCGGGCACAGCCCAGCTGCCCTTCCCCGGCTTACCTGGTCCTTCTCCACAACAGGGTCTGACCCCCATGCCCTTCCCCACAACGCAAGGCCCTGGGGCTTTGGTCCTCACTGAAAACCCCGGGGGGAGGGGCGGGCCTCCCGGCACAGCCACGCCACCCGGCACCCCCCACCTGCACCTGCGCCCACCCTGGGGCTCTCGGCCCAACGCCACAGGCAGCACCCAGGCCCCGGCAGGTAGCCTGCACAATCAGCAGGGTCACAGCTGGGAGTCCCCAGCTCCCTAAGGGCACTGACCCCTGACTGCTGGGATCCCAGATCTGGCAAACAGGCCCCGAGAGCAGACTGTGGCCCTCGGGCCTGCCCAGCCCCAGCTCTGTGACAGCCAGGCCCTACCACCCGGGAGCCCGCGGGCCACACTCACGGCTTCAGGCTGAAGAGGTCTTTGAACCCGGACGCGCCTGGCTCCTTGTTCTTAAACTTCTCGGCGGCCAGCTTCTCCTTGGTCCAGGTCATCTGCACTTTGTCCGGTGTGGGTGGGGCTTGGGTCCTGGTGGCCACCACTGAATGGGACGCGGTATTCCTGTCGTGGATGAGCTGGGCCTGGCAGGGAATCAGGGCACACGAACAGGAAGGTCTCCAAAACTCTCCCGGGAACAAAGGCCGGGACCCCGGGACCAGGCCTCCCTGCAGGGGACCCAATGCCACCCCACCCCCGGCTTCCAGACCAAACTCGTCCCCTCTTCCTCCTCTGTTTCCTGCCCTGGCTCTGAAGGCCACGGAGAAAAGCCCAGGACGAGGGGACGTTTGTACCCAGAAGTCTCTGCACGCGACACGGCAGGCGCCGGTTCTGAGCACACCCGCGTACGTGGACGGGGGCCGCCGGGGCCTGGGAGGGCGCGTGCCCTCACACCCGGAGCGGGTAGGGAGAGGAGGCGGAGGCAGAATCGTGCCACCGCCCGTTCAGAAGACCCGGCTTGGGGGCGCACGGCTCCAGAGACTGCCAAGACTCGGTCCCGCTGGCCAGGCGAGAACGCAGGGCACAGGCCGGCTGGGCGCAGCGGGCACCCGCACGCGCACCTCTCTCTCCCGCTCGGTCTTGGAGAGCTGCATCTGCTTCAGCATCTGGGATCTCTGCTCCATCATCAACGTCTTCTCGTACGTGAACGCCGAGATGTCGTTTTCGACCTAGGGAGCCCCCAGGCACGGAAGTGAACGGGTGCCCCAGGTGTGTGTGTTCCACACGGGCACGCCTGCAGGAGCGTGACCGTGCTGTGACCACGTGGGGGGGGGGGGACAACCGCCACAGCTGAACGCACATCTGCTCGCAGACACGCAGCGCGGCCCCTGACGGAACCCACGCCAAGCTCATGCCACGTCCCGCACGAAGTTGTGACCACAGCCAACAGGAGCCATTTCTGTGCTGGGAGAGCCGGCGGCCACGCAGGGTGAGCCCGGAGCTCTCCCGCTGACCGTGGGGTCAGGATCTTCCCCAGCCCTGGCATGACGCTTGGTGGGCGACCCCGGGTCCTCCCACCGGCCCCGGGCGGGGTCCGTGTCGGGCACACACCGCCTCCTCTGCCCCCTCAGGGCCTGAGCCCTGTCCACCGCTCCCGAGAGCCTGCTGGGGGCACGCTGCCTGGGGAGAGGCCGCCGGTGCTCCCACGGCCCCGGGGACCCGCTCCCACCCAAGAGCCTGGAGATGGGAACACGGGGGCCTGGACCCCAGGCTCACGACCTGTGACAGGCTGGGTGTCACGTCCGTCTTATGAGACATGCCCAGATGGGTGCGTCACCTATAGGGTCCCCTGACCATAAACCCCTAAACTCACAGGCCCGGTCCAGCCCCGAGAGAACACTGGAGCGGCGGTCTGCACCACACGGAACGTGTGGGCACAACCATCAGGTCGAGCCCGGGAGCTGAACGCCGGCCAGCCCACGGCTGTGACGGGTGGGCGGGGACCCCCGAACCCAGAACCGCCGGCAGTCTGCACGTCTCACCATCTCCACCACCTCCACCTGGGCGCTGATGCGGAGGTGATACAGGAACACCTGAAGGTCCTTCTTCATCTGGATGCTGTTGTCGTCCACCTGGGCCACCGTGAAGATGCGCATCCGGCACTTTCTCCACACCTGGCAGGCGGGGGGGGGGGTGGGGGGGGGTGGGGGGGGGACTGGCTTCTGCACCTGCACTTGGCCCAGGGAGCCCCCCCCCCCCGCCTGCCCCGTGTGATACAGATATCCCCGCCCCCATCACAGGACCCTGAGCCCCCGTGCTCATCACAGGACCCCAAGCTCCCGCCCCTATCTCAGGACCCCAAAACCCCCGCCCCCATCACAGGACCCTGAGCCTCCGTGCCCATCACAGGACCCCAAGCCCCTGCCCCATCTCAGGACCCCCCATCGCAGGACCCCAAACCCCCCCCATCTCAGGACCCCCATCACAGGACCCTGAGCCCCTGTGCCTGCATAGCAGGACCCCACCCTCCATCACAGGACCCCAAAATCCCTGCCCCCATCTCAGGACCCCAAAACCTCCGCCCCCATCTCAGGACCCCCATCACGGGACCCTGAGCCCCCGTGCCCATCACAAGACCCCAAGCTCCCACCCCCATCTCAGGACCCCAAAACCCCCACCCCCATCTCAGGACCCCCCCATCACAGGACCCCAAGCCCCCGCCCCCATCTCAGGACCCCCCATCTCAGGACCCCCCCCATCACAGGACCCCAAAACCCCTGCCCCCATCACAGGACCCCCATCACGGGACCCTGAGCCCCCGTGCCCATCACAGGACCCCAAACCCCCTCCCGCATCTCAGGACCCCCCCGATCACAGGACCCCAAGCCCCCGCCCCATCTCAGGACCCCCCATCACAGGACCCTGTCCCCCTACCCCCGTCGCACCTTGTGCTGCCGCAGCAGGAAAGGCAGCAGCATGAGCAGGCCCCCGTCGTGCACGACCCACCACACGTCGATATCCCCGTCGCTGAAGCGCTCCTGGTTTTGTGGAAACAGGTCCACGTTCTTGGCCACCAGCAGGGCCTGCTGCGCCGCCGTGGTGTCTCGGACGGTCTCTGCGGAGAGACAGTGGTGGGTCGCCAGCACCGTGGCAGGAGTGGTGAGGCCGCAACCCCTGCGAAGCCCCGCCTGGAGCGCAGGAGGACGGCAGCCCTCGCTGCCCTGGGCGCGGCTGGAGGGGCCTCCAGGGGACCTGCAGGGGTGGAGCTGGCGCACACAGGGCAGTGAGGCTCTCCCAAGGTGGGGGGGGGGGGTCACTCTCCCACGGGGCGCACAGCCGGGGCCTCCGGGAGCCTCGCGGAGGGGGCCCAGGACCCACCGACGAAGTTCTTCCAGGAGAAGGTGTTGTCCTCCCTCTTCCAGGACTCGGGCCAGGCCATGAGCACCGTGTTGTGCTTCATGCCCCCCAGGCCAGCCGACTGGATCAGGTGGGACATGCCATCGCGCAGGTTGGAGGACACCACCAGCTGGCAGAAACCCTTGGTCTTCTCCGCGCTCATCAGAGCCCGGATGTTCTGGGGAGACACGCGGGGGGACCGTGAGGGGCCAACCGCACGGTCACGGCCAGACCCGGCGGCACTCTCGCTGCGGGGAGCAGCAGGGCCTCACCCTTCCCGGCCTCCCAGCCGGCGCGCGAGCCCCAGCGCGACCAACCAGGCCTCCTGGCTTCGGTTCCACGGGCAGAGAGACACAGGGCAGCGCAGGAGACGACCAGAGCAGGAGGAGTCTGGGCACTGCGGGGCCCCCGGGTCCTCTTCCTGAGACACAGCTCCCTGTTCGCCAGCCCCTGAGACGGCGGCCCCCCCTCGGGGACACCGTGACCCTCAGCCCCACAGCTGCCGTACATCTGCGGCGAAACCCAGTCGTGCCACCAGGGCAATAACGGGGCCGAGCCACCGGCACACGGAGCCATCCGACGGCAGGCACACTGCCAGGCAGACCAGGAAACCAGAACCTGGCCCAGACCCGTGGCGTCCACGCTACTAGGGAGGCTCTGACTGCACGAGCCCCACCGAGGAACCAAACCTGTCTATGGACCACTCACCCCCACGCTTCTGTCACAGGAACGTCAGAAGCCCCTCAACGCACAAGAACAGAGGGGTCTCAGAACAGGAATCCCCCGCTTCCACAAGATACCACGAGACGATCACAAACACACGCTCTTCCAAAACACAAAACTGAACTCTCACGACAAAACCGCGCGCAACGCTTTCTGTAAGACTTAGTCAGCAAGGAACAGAACCTTGTGTGTTAAATGGTAGCAGTGGAGTCTAGAGAGGGGCAGAGACCGTGAACCCAGCCACACCCGAACCGTCCTGGGCCCTGGCTCGCGGACGCCCACCTCCCTCGCCCACCTCCCCCTCGGTTCGCCAGAGACGCCCCACCCGGCGAGAGTTGCCCGGAGACGGCGCGGCACCCGAGCTACGTCAGGGCCTCTCCCGCCACGCCTCGGGTCAGGGCAAGAGCTCCTGTCGCCACGAGCAGGAGGGGATCCGGAGAGCAAAGCCCTGGCCAGAAACGGGCAGTGTGAGCGTTGCAAGGAGGACACTGCTTAAACCGGTTTGCGACCAGCCACCGCCGCACCTGAGCCCTTGAGCTGAGGTCCCGCTGAGGGGGGCCTGACGCCCCAGAGGGAGGGATAAGCACCCAGCGCGTCCGCTGCCTTCCCTGAACCAGCTGCACCTGCGGACCGCTGAGCGCGCGGGGCTGTCCAGGTAGGAGGCCACCATCCTGCGACCCCACCCCCCGCTCTGAATCCGAATGAGCCTCTGGGTGCAGCCCCGGTTCAGGCCCACGGCAGCAGCGTGGCTGCTCCCGGACACGAGGACACGCCATCCGCCCGGACGGGGGGCGGGGGGGCTCCACCCGTGAGGAAGGAAAGACAGGGGACAAGAGGGAGGCTGCCCGGGAACACCTGGTGCTCCCGTGCCTCCTGCTCTAGTCACGGACACGGAAGGCACGCCTGCGTTTCCACACGTGCCGAGGTCGCGCCCCTCGGCCTGAGCCCCGGGCGGGCGGCCCCTCCAGCACGAGGCCCCGCGCACAGCAGGTCCCTGCAGCAGCTTCCATCCAGCTCCGTCCAAACCCAGAAGCCCCGGTCCTCGAAACCAGACAGCCCCACGGGACGCACGGACCCAAGCTCGGACCTTCCGGCCAGCCCACGCAGGAAACATGGGCCTGCCCCACACCGCGCTTCAGGGCCACCCGGCCCCTCCGCCCGCCCTCCGCCCACGCTGCCCACCTCCTCGGCCCGCTGGGCCTCCGAGTGCTTGTCCAGGTAGGTGCCCTCCAGCACGGAGCCCACGATGGTCAGGCCCTTGCCGGCCTTGAGCTGGGTGGTGAGGGACAGCAGTCGGGGGTGCTTTACACACTGCTCCTCATCCAGGCTCAGCATCACCAGCACCTGCGGCCTGCGGGGGGAGACAGCCGTCACCCCGCGCCCCCGCCAGGTGCGCAGGCGCGCGGGTGCGTGTGCCCGGGGGCCGAGGGGCTCTCCGTGCGGGTAAAACCGCTGTTCCCCAGGCACGGCCTTCTCCGCCCCCCCCAGCGGCAGGGAGACGCCCACACGCTTGCCCTCCGTCCTCGGCAGGACCCCAGCGAGGTCAGCTCGCCCCTTCCCCACCCACCACGCCACCCAGGTCCGGCCTAGTGCCCAGAACATGCTGATCGCGCCATGGCCAACCACTGTGGACTGAGGGAAGGTGCTAGAAGCTTCTGAGACAATCGCTCCCCAGAGACAGGCAGCAACTTTCCTTCTCCGAAGTGTGCTGTTAGAGACGGCGCTTCGGGGGTTCAGAGGGCAGGAGGCCAACTCAGGGCAAGCTGGGGCGCTCACCTCCAGTTCTTGGTGTGGGGGGGGCCGTGCTCCACACGCAGCAGGGCGAACCGGGCAGCGTTTAGCGACAGACCCCTGATGCCGTCACCCCACTCCTTCTCGGCCCTGTGATGGAAGGGCAGCACTGAGTGCCAAGGGAAGGGGTCCAGGGCCTCAGGCCCCCAGGGGCAACCTCCCCGAGGAGCCACCATGGGGCCTCCGCCGAGGGCGGGACGTGGGAGTCGGGAACACGGCTGTGTGTGTGGAGCGGACGCTGACGAGCACAGCCGGCTCAGTGGGCCTGGCCTCCCCAGTGCAAGTGGTCACGGCCCCTGACACTCCAGCTAAACCACCCTGGAAAGAGCTGGGGGGCAGCAGCAGGGACCCTGGCCCAGAGCACCCTCCCCAGAGGGGGCCAGGGGCCCAAGGGAAACGCCCCAGGGATGGACCAGGCGCTGTGGGATGCGGGGTACTTTCCGGAAAGTTTGAAATCCGCCAACGCATCAGTGCTGTCATTGCATGGACTTCAAAGTTCTCAAAAACCACACCGTAAAAATGTGTCACTCTCCAGCTGCTATGTTGAAGGTGTGCGACTGTGACAGCTGGGTCCCGCCTGTGCCCCGGGGCCAGGCCCTGCAACGGCTTACCCGCGGTACTCGATGTACTTGTAGATGCAGCCGGCGATGAGCATCGCAAACAGGGCGTAGTACCAGGAGCAGATGAACATCAGGGCAAGACACAGGCTCATCCCCAGGAAGGACAGCGCCCTGCGGGGGACACGCAGCTCACGTGCCTGCCCATGGCCGAACCCCAAAACCTCACGGGTCCCCCACAAAGACCTCATCCAGCCACCGTGAGAAAGCAGCAGTGATGCCCTGAGATCAGTCCCTGCCACTGACCCCACTCTGGGGGCTGAGACAGTCCTGGCCCCACCCACCGGACGCCCACCCTGCCCCCAGGGCACAAAGCACAGCTGGCTTCAGCGGTCCCCCACGCGTGCACGCCAGCCACGCACGCTGGCAGGAGGACCGAGCAGCCCGCGGTCAAATGCTCTGGGCCCAGGGAGACTGAGGCCACACCCCCAGCGGGGGCCACATGCCACGAGACGCCTGCGTGGCCCAGGCAGCGGCCGCCCGTGGGCTCCAATGCTCACCAGTGGTAGTACTTGAATCGCGGGCGCCAGTTGGGGGTACGCAGCAAGGTCTGCACGGCACAGGCCAGGTTCACGAACATGTAGCACATGAGGAAAAACCTGGGGCACAAACGTAGCACCAGAGGAGTGGGGGCAGGTCCCACGGCAGCTCCCGTCCTGCAGGGGCCTGGCCCCCCTGCTCCCAGGAAGACCCCTCGTCTGCAGCATTACCCACCCCCCCCAGAGGGGTCTCCCCACCCCCTCCGTCCCCGTGACCATACACGTCCCTTGTCCCCTGAGCAGGGACGCACAGGTGACAAGCGGCAGCCACCTCTCCACAGCCTGTCCCCACATGCCTCCCGCCGTGCCCACACCCGCTCACATGGAGAGGATGGGGGCCACGCTGTCCAGGGAGGCGATCAGGATGCCGGTCTCACAGATGAGGGCCGTGAGCAGCAGGGCCCACGTGGGCTCCCCGTTGGCCTTCCCGTGACCAAACACCTGCAGGGGAAGGGCAGGTGGGCTGCTGACGGGCCACGGGCACACCTGTCATCCTGATGAGAAGCCCAGGGTCTCAGGTGCAGCTCCAGAGGGTCTCAGATATGGGACAGAGGCAGAAGCAGACTTTTACCACTCTTCCCAGACCCTCTCCAGCCGGGATCAGGACAAACATCCAACATCCACAGCACCCCCCCCCCCCCCAGGAGGTGACTAGTCTGCAGGTTGTGAGCTTTACAGGAACCGAGACCACGGGGGCAGCCCCAATCCCGGCTGGTGTCCTTGCAAGAAGTGATGAAGACACAGGCACAGGGAAGCCACGTGAGGCCTCGAAGAAGACAGCGTCCACATGCCAAGGAGGGAGACCTCAGAAGAAACCGGCCCTGCCCGTGCCTGCATCTCGGGCTTTCGGCCTCCAGAGTGTGAGCAAACCAGCTCGTGTCGTCTGAGCCCCCAGCCCGTGGCATGTGGTAGGGTGGCCCCAGGACACTGAGACGTGAAACCGTCAAGTTCGTTCCAGAAAGCTTCCGTCCCAAGTGGAGGACGCTTCCCTGCAGGACAGACACCCCGCAGAATAGATGCCCCTCCCGGAGAGACACCCCCCCCGCCCCGGCCCTGCTCGGGACAGACACTGCCCCCCGCCCCCAGCCCCGGCAGGAGGTGGACGCTCTTCACTGTTCCCACAGCACAGTGACCATCTGCGGGGAGCCACCAGGCTGGCAGGGGTCCCCGGGGCCCCCAGTGCGGGCCAGTGAAGGTCGTGCCCTGCGGGCAGACCCTCAGGGACCCTCGGGGACACGCTCGCAGAAGGACGGCCTCCCAGCTCACCTGCAGAAAGGGGACGATGCCGTCGCGGGCAATGGCCTGCAGCAGCCGTGGTGCACCCGTGAGGCTCTGCAGACCAGCACCGCAAGTGGAGAAGAAGGAGCCGATGACGATGACCCAGGGGGACGGCCAGGCCAGCATGCCGATGACCAGCTTCCCCTGCAGGGCCTCCCCAAACCTGCGGGGCAGGGGCCGGTGGGCTTTCAGACACCTTCTCAGCAGGAACGAGGCCGCTCCCACCCTCGGTGTCCCTTCTCGGGAGCAGGGAAGCCACGGTCACTCGTGTAAGAGCAGCATCGCCGCGGGTCACGCTCAGGGACCGCACAGGCCCCCTCACACTCTCTCGGGGTCAGAGGCTGCCCTGTGGTTCCCCAGCTCCAGGCTGGAGCAGGAGAGGGTGGACACACCAGGCCAAACGGAATCCCCACAAAGGGGCCCCGGGGCCTCCTGCTCCACCGCTCGAAGCCTGAAATCCAGGTCAACGCTACGATCGTCTAGAAAAAACACACGGAAGCTTCTAGAAACTGCAAGTGAAAACGTACTTATCTCGTAAGATCACTCCTTCAATGCAGGCCCCAAAGAGCACGATGCAGGACAGGTCTGCATCTCACGTCAAGGAAGAGGCAGGCCAAACGCACGGGCCATAGGGCCCTGGTTGCAGGTGGACCTGACCGACCCTCATCCCACCTACCCCATCCTGGCGGCTCTCAGGGGACCTTCCTCGCCGCCCCATCCACCAGGTGAGTCAGGCTGCACATGGCCTGTAATGTGACCGCCACAGGGACAGGGCAGGGCACCCTGGCTCACTCAGCAGGGAGCGGCTACATGTTAGTGACACGTTACGTGGGATGACGTGGTGGTACGTGTGGTTTACGGACAAGGACTTGCGCCAAAACCAGCCGTGAAGGTCAGTGTCAGAGGCCTGCCCAGCTCCACCTCGGGGGCGATGACGGCCAGAACTCGCCAGAGCCTGGGAAGCCCACCCCAGTGGCCGGGGACACAGTGGCGGGCAGAGCATCAGGGCCACCCCGGAACTCGGCCCTCTCAAGGATACAGATGAAAGACGTCGTCACGATGGCCAAAATGGTCCCAGTGGGGATGGACTTCTGGGCATCCCTGAGGTCCCCAGACCGGTTGGAGCCCGCCATGATACCTACAGAAGCCCACAGGAAGAACACGCAGCTTACCACGCCAGGCCCTTGGCCCCGACGCACAGGGAGGGTGGGACCAGAGAGAAGCGCTCAGCAGCCCCCCAGCCCCCAGCCCCCAGACGGCGTGGCTGCAGAGGGCGCGGAGGTGAAGCCTGGCGAGGCGGCCACGCAGACCGGGCTCCCGGAGCAGGAGCACAGCTGCGAGCGGCCCCTGGCAAGAGCCACACGGGCAGACACAGCATCGGCTGCGGGCGGCTCAGGGAGCCAGGGCCAGGCCGGGATGGGGCAGGCTCCCATTGCACACGCGGCCGCCGCCGAGGGGTGTCCCGGCAGGAAGTGCGCGTGCACACGTGCAGGGGAGGAGGCACCGGTGTGGAAGAAAGCGTGTCCGCTCCCGGCCGCCATGGTCACGGCTCCTTTGAGTGACAGCGGCCTCTCAGGAGAGCTTGGGACAAAGCCCCTTCCTGCACCCCAACCACAGCACGCAGGAGCAGAGATCCTGAGGCTTGTTTCTTGGGCCAAATGGAGAGTGAGGGGACCAGGGCACGTGTGCGCGGTGGGGGGGCCTCACCGGTCACAGAGGGGAAGTAGATCCCGACCAGCATGGTGAAATAGGTCATGATGTCAGTGAGGACGTAGGGCAGGCCGCTGGCTCTGTTCTCCTCGGGCACAGGCACCGACGGTGTGCCCTTCCTCTCCACAAACGCCCCCTTGTCTGCATACGAGCTCCACAGGTTATCTGTGGGCGACAACAGACCAGTAACAAGATTCCGGAACCTTCTGCAGGTGCTCCTGACTCAGGGAGGCCCCAGCAGACATGGCTGGCGGTAAAGGGTTCCCAAGCTCCCATGGGCTCCAACTTCACAGGAAGACGTGAAGTGTGTCTTCCCAGAAGACAGAACAGAAACGGAAAAGCCCTGTGGGTCTCCAGTGAACCTGGAAAGTTCCTGTGCACCTAGCGGCTAACTGCTAGATATAAAGGGTCTACTGACCCCACTGCCTTTGCACCCTGTGTGGTGACAGCAGCTCCAGGGAGAACAGACAGCCGCCCGGCGGGTGGGCTGTGGGGGAGGGGAGGCGTGGCCCCGCCCGCCTGGAGTGCGGGGGTGGGGGGGACTCACCCAGGAGGACGCCGCTGGCCACGCCAGGGATGCCCTGGATCTCCGTGACATTGTTCTGGGCAAAGTACTCGTCACAGGTGGCGTTGGGCATGGAGCTGTTGCAGAAGAGGCCCCAGAGCGCCGTGGGCATCGTACTGTTGTTGACGGTGTGGACCTTGGCGCAGACGTCAAAGCCGCGTCTTGACAAGGTGCGGTTCCCCAGCAGACAGACCCTAGAGCGGGTGGTAGGGCGTGAGAAGTCGTGGGGGCCTCTTCTGAAACCACTACTGCTTTTCTTGGGCGACCGGGGCCAGGGGCCCCTAAATCGCTTCTGACGCTCCACTTTGTGTGATGGGAACGCTGCGTGAGCTGGGAGGGACGGGTGTCGACACAGCAGCCCCTCGAGACCACATTTCGGGGTCTCGGGCTCCTCACAGTGTGCTGCGGACTCATGGCCCGTCCTGGGGCATCTGACACAGGCAGCTCCCTCCACGTGGAGGGACCGGGGGGCTCGACACCAGCAGCCACCCACCCCACCAGGCCCCTCCCAGATCAGCCCTGTGGGCGCTGGGCCTATCCAGCCAGCCCAAGCACCGGACATTCTACAGCTCGTCACTCGCTCTGTGACCTTGGGCCACTTCCCTGGGACCAGGCATCCGCATCCGGAGGAGGGACGAGAAAGGAACCCACCCGGGGGCTCCTGTGAGGACGAGGGGAGCCGCGCACAGAGGGCACCGAGGACAGGCCACCCCAGGAGCTCAGGGCCTGACCGTCCTCAGGGCCACCAGTACCCTGCGCACCCCGACCTTTGCCAGACCCGTCCCGTCCTCGCAGGTGGCAGAGGCGCACGAGAGTCCTGACGGCTCATTCCCGATCCCGACCATGCGGCCACGGGCACAGACCAGGCTGACGAGAGGAGCTGCAGATTCGCAGGCGCGGGACTCACGGGATGTCCGGCGGGTCGAAGGCGGTCTTGATGACGCCGGCATAGATGGCAAGGATGGACAGCACCACGCAGGCCAGGAACACCAGAGCCAGCTTGTTGACGTACTTGACGCCCACGAAGACCACCATGGCCATCAGCACCAGCGTGCACGTCCCGTACACGCGCATGTTATGCAGCATGGCCACGGCCTCGTCACCCACCGTCTCCGCCTGGATGATGGCCGCGCTGGGGGAGATGTAGGTCTGTGGGGGACAGAGGGAGGGGGTCGAGGAGGGCCGCCGACCACCCCCGGCTGGAAGATGGCCCCCCGGGGGAGGCCATCTTTGTCTGCAGGACCTGGTGCTGGGCTCCCTCCCCCTCTGCGGGCTCCCAGCCCACCAGAACCCATTCACGGTGGGCCCCTGGGTGCTGCCACCAAGACCCGAGAGCAGAGAAGAAAGACTCATAGGAATGCCGCCTGGGGTTGGTGTCGTGGAGGCTGGCCCTCGGGTGGCACCCCCAGCCCAGTCCGCAAGGCCAGGGGGCACCCGCGGCCCGACCACCTGAGAGTGATGATACCATCTGGGAGGCCCTACTGGGCATGTGCAACACGAACCAAGCGCGGGCAGCAGAAAGGACCGACTCATGGCCAAGGAGCTCTCTTCCGGCAGCCCCACCTCCTCCAGCGGCCACAGCCCTGAAGGCCGGGCCCCCCGACCCACCCTGGGCTCAGGCCCCCCGGCCCACCCTGGGCTCAGGCCCCCCCGGCCCACCCTGGGCTCAGGCCTGTGGCCCAGCAAGCACATCCGCTGGGCAAGAACGCTGGGGCCCACCCGCCGGGCGGCCAACGGACACTGGGTCACAGCTGCGTGGGCTCTGAGGAGACGGACGCAGTCAGCCTTCGAGGGCCCAAGGAGGCGGTGTCAGAGCGACACGGTGAGGGGCCGGTTGAGGGGCCCCGTGCGCCTCAGGACAGGCTCCTCAGGCTCTGGAAAACCAGCCCAAACCAAAGCACTTACCAAAAAGATCTCAATGGTCCCCAGGATATACATGGCCCCGGCGAAGGTCGTGCCCAGATAGAAGCAGAGGCCCACAGCCCCTCCAAACTCAGGCCCCAGGGACCTCGAGATCATGTAGTAGGAGCCGCCAGCTGCGAACCAGAGGAGGAAACAGCTTTAGGGTCACACCACTTACTGTGCTGCTGAAGGTGAACCCAACGCCTCAATTCTGTGCACTCTGCCCCAAAAAGGCTGAGGACACCTGGGGCCGTGTGGGCACCGTCTTGCACCAGAGCACGGCCGACGCCTTAGCTGACCCTGGATCCCACACCAGGCCCCTCCCAGCCCCCGACGGGCGGGGAGCACAGCCACCTGGGTCTACGCCGCCTACACGGCTGCTGCCCGCTGGGCCAGGGCGGCTCCGGGCCGGGGGCAGCCTCCCCAAGACCTGGAGATGGAACACACGGTCCCTCCCTGCCCTCCTCGCCTGGAGCTCACTGCCCACCTGTCACCTGTCCCGGGGACAGTCACTACAAGTAGCCGTGACTCCAAGGCTCCCAGGCCAAGCCAGGTCCCCCACCAGACCCGAGCCCCGGCAGGCCCTCCAGCATCCCGGCCGCTGACACCGGTCAGAGGGTGCCTGAGGCAGGGACTGCCCGCTGTGGTGCTTCAGTTTAGCCGCAGAAATGACTCGGTTTAGAAAAGAGGATGAGGGTCTGGGGGAAATTAACTCCAGAACCAAAGGCAAGAATCAACTTGTAAAACGCCAGCACCTCCAACCAGTGGACAAAGGTGAGATTTCACAAAGTATCAGGGAAGTATTCCCTTGGGTTCCTACCCAGAGAAGCCCGATTTCACAGCAGGCTCGGGCACCAGGCCAGGTGCTAGGGGACAAGTGTGCACAGGATCCCCACCTTGGTGCCCCTGGGGGACACCAGGACACCAGCTCTCGGTGCATCGGTGGGCTGCGATACCAAGTGAGGAGGACGGCCCTCCGCTCAGCCTGCCCGGCACCCTTACCTGGGACCACACCGTTGGTGGCGATGGCACTCATGGAGATGGCGGTCAGCATCGTCTGCAAAGACACAGGAGATCCTCTCAAAAGAGAGAACACGCCGGGAGCCGCACCGGCCCAATCACAAAGGAACTGGTGAGCAACCAGCCACATGGGCTCTGGAATGCTCCGGAATGTTCCTCATCGTCTCCCACCCAACCCCCAAAGCTGGGCTCCTGCAGGCCATCAGAAACACCCAACGCAGGACCCCACCTGGAGTGAAAGGCTGGCTCCTGCCCGAGTGTCCACCTGCCGTGGGGTGTGGCTAAGTGTCCTGCTGGGCACGTTTGCTACTTAAAGAAGCCTCTTCTCTTATTCCTGGTTTGTAAGTTTCTGTGGCAATTACTCCAGATAACCTCCAGGTTCCTCCAGTAAAAGCAGTGTCGCAGGAGGAAGGGGACACAGTTCAGGCAGCCACACCACAGCCCACAAAGCTGTAGGGGGCACAGGCAGGTCCCCAGGGGGCCAGGTCAAGGGACTCTCGCCTGTTGTGTTGTCTGAATTTTAGCCAGAGGGCTCCAGGTGACACCGGGGGATCAGAACAGCCAGTTACGGTCCCCACAGTGAGAGCAAGGCAGGAAAGGCTGTGGCTCTTGGAGCAGGTGCCCAGGACACAGAGGCCACGGCAGACCCACGAGCAGTGGGAAGGAGGCCTGGTGCAGTTGTGCAGAGGAGACGTGAGGGCGAGGCGGGTCTGGGGAACCGGGGTCTGGGGCTGAGCAAGTCACTGGCGTGGGCCCTTCCTTCAAACAGGGAGCCCAGGGGCTTCAAAACCAGAAAGGGACCTCGGCAAAACACAGCACCCTCATGAGTGCTGACAGCGCCCCTCTAAAGCCCTCGGCCACCAGGATGTGCGCCCCAGCGTCCTTTCACAGACGCAGGTACAGGAGTCCCGCTGGCCCGTCACCAGCCCGGTCCCGGCCCACCGGCCCCACAAGACTCGACTTCCCTTGGGCACAGCGCCCTGGAGAGCCCCCGGCCACCCACGCGGATGGGTCCCTGACCTCCAGACGCCACCCGCCCGGGGACCTGCAGTCACTCACGCAGGTACAGCACATGGACACGATGAGGAAGGACTCTAGGACGCCAGCCGCCCCCACGATCCACGTCAGGCGCAGGAAAAGGATCACGCCGAGGATGTTCTGGAGGCAGGGCAGGTAGACGCCGATGAAGGTGCCCATGCGCGGGCTCTGGAAGCGAGCACAGCAGTTCCGGTTCCAGGGAGGCTGGACCCTCACCTGCAGGCATCCAGCTGCACGGCCCTGCCCCGGGGGCCCCGGGACAGAAGGACAGACGGGGAGGAAGCCATGGGGGCCACACGCTCCAGCTGCACGGCCCTGCCCGGGGGCCCCGGGACAGAAGGACAGACGGGGGAGAAGCCGCGGGGGCCACACGCTCCAGCTGCACAGCCCTGCCCCGGGGGCCCCGGGACAGAAGGACAGACAGGGGAGAAGCCGCGGGGGCCACACGCTCCAGCTGCACGGCCCTGCCCCGGGGGCCCCGGGACAGAAGGACAGACAGGGAGAGAAGCCGCGGGGGCCACACGCTCCAGCTGCACGGCCCTGCCCCGGGGGCCCCGGGACAGAAGGACAGACGGAGAGAAGCCGCGGGGGCCACACGCTCCAGCTGCACGGCCCTGCCCCGGGGGCCCCGGGACAGAAGGACAGACGGGGGAGAAGCCGCGGGGGCCACACGCTCCAGCTGCACGGCCCTGCCCTGGGGGCCCCGGGACAGAAGGACAGACGGGGGAGAAGCCGCGGGGGCCACACGCTCCAGCTGCACGGCCCTGCCCCGGGGGCCCCGGGACAGAAGGACAGACGGAGAGAAGCCGCGGGGGCCACACGCTCCAGCTGCACGGCCCTGCCCCGGGGGCCCCGGGACAGAAGGACAGACGGGGGAGAAGCCGCGGGGGCCACACGCTCCAGCTGCACGGCCCTGCCCCGGGGGCCCCGGGACAGAAGGACAGACAGGGGAGAAGCCGCGGGGGCCACACGCTCCAGCTGCACGGCCCTGCCCCGGGGGCCCCGGGACAGAAGGACAGACGGGGAGAGAAGCCGCGGGGGCCACACGCTCCAGCTGCACGGCCCTGCCCCGGGGGCCCCGGGACAGAAGGACAGACGGGGGAGAAGCCGCGGGGGCCACACGCTCCAACTGCACGGCCCTGCCCCGGGGGCCCCGGGACAGAAGGACAGACAGGGGGAGAAGCCGCGGGGGCCACACGCTCCAGCTGCACGGCCCTGCCCCGGGGGCCCCGGGACAGAAGTTCAGCACGTCGGCCGGGCAGACGCCAGGGGCCCAGCCCATCCTGTCCAACAGCTGACATGACACCACGGTCAGGTGGTACAGGGCTGTCTGGAGAGGCAAGATGACGTTCAAGGGAAAAACCTCTCAAGTTCAGGTGAATTAAAAAAAACAAAGAAAAGAACTGGGGAAGATTTGCTTTGAAATCACTTCCTGTGAAAGAGAACAGGCTGCAATCGAGGGGCTGGAGGCAGCTCTGCCGGCTCGCGGCCCAGGGACGGGCTCCCCGAGGGCAGCAGGCTGCACCCACATTCAAGGAGGCAGGTAAACTCTCAGGACCAAAGGGCTGGTCTCCACGCAGGAACGCCTGCCCCCACGAGCCTGGACGGGGCAGGGCCACAGAGCCCCATGGGACCCCACAACCCTGGGGAAAACCCTCTGAGGGCACCCCCGAGCGCGTGGGCGTCTTCACGTCTGGGACGCTCAGCTCCCTCTAACGCAGGGCCTGGGCCTGCCCGCCCATGGGGCGCCTGGCTTCCGTGTGCCCCCTCGAGTGGCCACGGGGCAGGCGAGAGCAACTCAGGGACTTTCCAGTTGTGTAAACTGGGAACGCACTGGCCAAGGGAGGGTGGTGCCAGGCAGGGGGCGGCGTCTCGTTCACAGGTAAGCGTCACGCAGCCATCCCCAGCTGACGCAGGGCGTCCACTGCTGTTCTGCACCTGGCGTCGGGCAAGACCCGAGTCACCCTGGAAGAACCTGCAGTTCGCTCCTACAGGCGGCTTTGCCGGACCAGCCCGGCCGGACGGGAGGTCCAGAGCCCTCACTGGGCGGGGCCGGGGGGGAGGTGGACATCTGGGGATGAGCTCCTGTGCTTGGTTGGTCACAGGGGACAGTAAGGGAAGCCCCCATCCCCAGAGGACCTGGTCAGCCCTAAGTGGGGCGGCTGATTCGTGCCACCCAGAATACGTCCACCTGGTGACGATGGTTGTGCTGAGGGTCCCAGGGTGGCTGGATCCCTCCTGTGACCGAAATCCAGCCTGCAGCAGCTGCCCCAGTGTCTCCAGGGGACAGAGGACAGACAGCTGACCTGCCCCACGGGCAGGTTGTCCCAGGTCCTAACCTGGCCGCAGGTCCAAGCCACGTGCTGTGCAGGTTCGCCAGGCTGGACACTTAGATTACGTCCCAACAGAAACCACGCTGAGGGGTCTGGGCCGCACTTCCGTGCAGGGGAGGCTAGGACGCGCTGGGCTGAGCTGGGCAGCCTGGGGACAGCGGGGGGAGCCAGCAGGGGCCGGCACACCCGGGCCCACCACGGCAAAGCACCTGTTCGAAGGCAGTGGACATCACAGAAGCCCCAGCACACGCACAGAGGGACAGGCACCGATGGGTGCTGACTGCACAGAAGGCGCCTGCGGTTCCCAAAGTCGGGACCAGAGAAGAGCCTGTGAGGCCACAGGCAGTGCCCGGGGTGCAAGGCAAACCCCAGAGCAGCTGTCAGCATGGCACCTGGCCCACAGCGACCAGGGCCACCATGGGCTCCCGAGGACTGGGGAGCGTCCTTCGGGGCACTGCTCCCTGCGCCCGGGAGGGCGGCCGGGCCGGGCCGGGCAAGGCAGTCCTCACACCCCACGTCCCTCACTCCAGACTAAGCAGGTGGCACTTCGCAAACACAGAGCGAACGCGCCCAAGCGTCAAGGGAACGGGAGAATCCGTTCTGCTGGTTTGCAGTAAGAGGTGCCTTCTGTGGCCGGACCTCCTGACAGCCGAGGTCAGGCTGGACACAGGATGCGGGAGGGACTCCGTGCACGCAGGACCGGCGCCCTGGGCAGAGTGCGCAGAGGAGGGAGAGGCGGCCAGGGAGCCCCCAGGCTGCCACAGCCAGCTGCAGGAATCCAGCAGAAAATGCTCAACCCCTCGAGGGGAGACCCGGTGCCCAGGCCCCAGGCCACCTTCGTCCTGCTGGCCTGGCCGCCGCCCTGCTTCACAATCCCTGAGACACAGCACCTGTGGGCAGCACTGGCAGGGCCAAGAGCCGGGGGAACGATCACCGTGGGAGGTCGGAAAAAGCCCTCGTCTGCCCTAACCTAACCTCGTGCAGACGAGAGACAAAACCAATGTTTTGCTGGGACTCAGGGAGTGTCCCAGGGATAAGGGAAGAGATGGGACGGGGGAGAGGGGACAGGGGGAAGGGTGGGGGCCCACCTTGACCTCTCGCCTCTTGCTGTCCTCGTCCTCCTCGTGCTCCACCACGCCCTGGCTCAGGTTGGTGTAGTTGGCCAGCTTGTTGAGCAACGAGGACACCATGGGATTGCTGTCCATTTCCTCCTGTTTGGGGCCGAGCTGTGGGTTAGTTACCCGGATCCTCAACCCACGGGAGCAACGGCCAGCAGGGCTCCCTGCGGTGTCCAGCCCCACACCCGGGGCACACGGGGCCGATGCGGGCCCTCGACGTCCCGGACGCCTGCACACCACGGTCCCCAGTTGGGGTCAGGAGCAGAGGTCGGGGCTCCAGGCCACAGAGCCGGGGTGTGGGGCTCCCCCATGCACAGTGTCCAATCAGGAGGCCAGCCCTCCACCCGACCCCCAGCTCCTCACTAGACCGTGGGGTCTCGGGGCCCTGGCCCTGTCATGTGACCGAGTGAAGCCTCGGCCCTCGCACTTTGTGTAGAAGGAAGCATGAGTCACCTCAAAAAGTGCCATGTTCTTCCCTTCAAAGCAGTTCTCCGGTTCCACATCCACATGGTTAATAAACGGGCTGTTTTCTCTCGAGTTTCCATCTCCTGGTGGGGAAAACGCCCAGGTCAGTTTTAGGAGCAGCTGGAAGGAGGCGGGGGCCACTGCAGACCCGTGCGGGCCCAGCCCCTCCGCCAAAGGCCTGGGGGAGGACCTGTGAGACTCCAGGACCCTTGGCTCCCCCCGCCCTGCGCACACGCACTGGCACATGGCCCCACCCCCTAGGCAGGACCCTGCCCCCCAACCCCCCCCACGCATGTGCGCACGCGCGCGCACACACACACACCCGCCCCCCGCCCCCCAGGCAGGACCCCACTCCAACGAGTCAGGTGCAGCCCCCACTGACTCAGCAAGACCCAAGCTGCATGCCGGGGAAGGGGGGCCATACACTGCATCCAGGACCCCCCCCCCCCCCACAGGACAGGACAGTCCCGTTTCCCAGGCAGCAGGCTGACCACGGGAAGACGGTCTGCGTGCCTTGGGGGAGCTGCACCTTGTGGTCTCGGTGCCCACACGAAGGCCCAGGGCAGGCCAGGGTGCCTCAGCTCCACCCACAAGGCTGGAGGTGGTCAGCCGCCCGCACACAGGCCGCGGCAGTGTCTCCTGGTGCCAGACGGCTGCCCACAGGGTCTGCAGAAGGAGCAGGCGCCAAAGGAGCACCTTCCCCGCTGCACAGCGGCTGGCGACCCCTGACCATCTGCTCCTGAAGCCGGGGTCATGGCCCTGCCACCTGGTGCTCCGCCCACAGGCACGGTGCCCCCCGGACCCTGCATCCCCCAACCCTCTGCCAAGAGCCTACACTCGGCACGGCCGCCACCCTGTGCCATGGATGGCATCAAAAGGAAGGACAATGGGGCGCCTGGGTGGCGCAGTCGGTTAAGCGTCCGACTTCCGCCAGGTCACGATCTCGCGGTCCGTGAGTTCGAGCCCCGCGTCAGGCTCTGGGCTCATGGCTCAGAGCCTGGAGCCTGTTTCCGACTCTGTGTCTCCCTCTCTCTCTGCCCCTCCCCCGTTCATGCTCTGTCTCTCTCTGTCCCAAAAAAAATAAATAAACGTTGAAAAAAAAAGGAAGGACAAGGGCGACCTCCATGCAGCCAGGCCTTCGACCAGTAAGTGAGAGATGGCTCCCGCCCCCCACCTATTTCTCCAGGGTCACAACAGGCTTCAAGAAGAGCGTATACGCCCAACCCACGTGAAACCCATCAACCTCACGAGTAATGTGCTCAGGGCAAAGCGACGCCGCGACTTCACCGCATCCTGGGAGTGTGGCTCGCAGGGGCGGGGCCAGGCGGGCACGGCCACGTCTGCAAACCCTGCGATAACCAGCTGGCCCCAGACCAAGACCCGCAGTGCTTCTTACAAAAAAGTTAGAATAATAAAAAGACTGCTCGGCGACCGCACAGCCCATCGGCGGGCACGTGGTTTTCAAGACAGCTCAGCCCACGATGAAGGTCTGCCCGAGTTTAAGATCCTGGGCACACAGAACAGCACCCACGGACGTCAGGAGAAAAGCACAGAACAGAATGTGTCTACCACAGGGTTTTAGCCCCCGAAAGGGCACGTGGCTCTCGCCCGCGGGTGCTGGGATGCCAGGCAGTGGTGGCACTACCTGCCGGGGTCCGGGGAGAGGACTCCGGGGCAGCCTTCTGCTCAGGAATAAGCCCCAAGCCCCAAGCAGGCCGCACGCCTCCTGCCACACCATCTGGTGTCCTGACCTACGACCCGCCACGCAGGAAGGCTCCCCAGAGCAAGGACCCCAGGAAAGTCTCCAAAACCGGCTTTCTCAGACCCCAGGGCACCAAGTGAGACTCACAGCGGGCCCTGTGGGGTGACCCCACCACGGTCCAACTTTCTGACAGAATCCTCAAAGGACAGGAGGGTCACCATCCCCCCCAGACACGCAGGGGCGGGAGGTGTCCACCAGTCTGTCCCCGTGGCGGCTCAAGGTGACGAGGGGCAGCGATGGTGGGCCACCACACTGGGCACGGCACAGAATCCCTCAGCCCAGGCAGACCCCGAGGGGTCCCCGCCCACGGCACCTGGAGCCCGAGCGGGCAGACCCGGCCCTCCCACCTCCACAACCCACCATTCGCCCCAGCCGGTCCGAGGTCTGCACCCCACACCTTCTTCCGGACCTTAACCCCGTGCTCTCACCAGCCAGCCTCCTCGCGTGGCCTCTGAAACCACACCCGTGTCTCACGCTTAGAGAAAGAAAAGGCAGAAACAAAGATGGACAAAACAGTAAACGGAACACAAGCGACCGTATTCCACCGAATGCCGCTCTCCACACTCACCCCAGCGGGGCTCAAAGAAGCGGCCCGAGTGCCCTGAGCGCAGACCGAGTCCTGCACTACAGACCCCGGAGAACTAAGGAGACCAAAGCCTCAGCGGGGTCCCCTTTCCAGAGACCTGGGTGAGCGCTTCCAGACCCGGCCTGTGTGTCTGTGAGCGCACGGCACACACCCAGGCCGCTGGGGCAGGTGCGCAGGGTGCGGGCTCTTCACCTGTGACCGTTACACCTGCCTGTCCCCCCTGTCGGCCGAGGACACCCCAGCACATCATCGAAGGGACAGAGTACCAGCACGGGGCTCCCGCTGGCCACCCCCAAAACAATCTGTGTCCAAGGTCACAGGACATGTACCAAGTCCACACGCGGGTGAACAACGGGGGACGGCACAAGCACCTGCCAGGCTGCATCGCCCGCTAAGCCACAGGGAGGGATGGGGACGGAAAAGCCCCCGCGGGAACGATGGCTGCAGTGGCGGCTTGCGCCAGACCTGCTCCACATCACAAGGCAAGCACGCCCTGGGGGAGAAGCCGACCCGCTGACCTAACCAAGGTCAAGGTTAACACCAGGGTCACAAGCCAGCCGACACCCAGGGAGAACACTCGTGACTGGTGACTTCACCGGAAAGCCTGAGACAACGCCAGACAAGCACAGAAGCGGCCCCTCAGGGACGCAACACCACAGAGGGCCAAGACAGGCGTGGAATGTTCCGGAAACAGGGACAGCACAGAGACGGGGCAGTGGAGAGCAGCACGTGGCCCACGTCCTCTGATAAAGGACACTGCCGGGCCGACTGGTGAAACCAGAGGAAGAGCCGCAACAGGGAGAAAGTGCCTGTTACCAGGAGAGGCGTCTCCCACAGCGGCTCAGAAGACAGAGCAGCACAGGGGACAGAAACGGGTCCCCAGAGACTCTCCACGGCCTCACAGCTTCTACAAACTCTACAGTGAGAGCTTTTAAAAAAATATATCAAGCAGGGCGCCTGGGTGGCTCAGTCGGTTGAACATCTGACTTCGACTCAGGTCATGATCTCGCGGTCTGTGAGTTCGAGCCCCGCATCGGGCTCTGTGCCGACAGCTCGGAGCCCGGAGCCTGCTTTGGATTCTGGGTCCCCCTCTCTCTCTGCCCCTCCCCCGCATGCTCGCGTGTGCTCTCAAGAACAAACAGATGTTAAAAAGCAAAAGCCAGAGAAACTCCCACGGTGTAGGGCTCGCTCGTACATAAAGAAGCAAGTTTTATCTCGAAGAAACAACAGACTGAAAATTTCAGAACTGAGGCCCGGAAGACACACATACGGGCAGGCACCATTCACACACGCTGGCACACAGGCCTCACTCAGACCACCACTCGTAACCAGCGTGTGAAGAAATTCAGGCAAAAATCTGAGACCCTGAACCCCCTGGGTGAAAGACAGAGGAGAGGTCCCTGTATCGCCAGTACAAAGGGGAGGTGCCCAGTACCAGGGTCGTCTGGGGCCACGCGAGCCACACAGTGACAGGACGCCCCGTGGCATTCCTGCCTCAAAGCGTTTCTCCTGAAAACCACCCCGAGCAAATGGCCACGCACAACTTCTGTGGCATTCTACGAGCCTCCTGACCCAGATCCTTCAAGCGTGCTGATGCCAGGACAGACAGCAAGGGGGGAAAGGTCCTAGACCACAGGTCCGGCAAGCTTCCTCTGTAAAAGGCCACAGCGCCATCACAAGCACCTGGTGCACCAAAGACAAGGTGTGAACAAGCAGCAGGGCCACGTGCCAATAAAACTTTACTGACAAAAGCAGGGGGCCAGGCCACAGGCCGCAGAGAGCCCAGCAGGGGGCTCTCAACACGCAGCCGTGCGTGATCCTCAGGGAGGCCGCCAAGCAGGGAGGCGGCCGTCCTGCCTCCCACCCACCCTGACCCGCTCCCAGCTTGCCCAGCAGCCCCTGCCCCTGCCCCACCTCACGGCACATGGGATCAGCCTGTTTAAAGCCCCCCACCCAGCCTGCCAGCCCAGAGACGTCTGCGGAAACCAGTGCTTCGGGGATCGCTGCTCTCTGCGGCCCGACAGCCTCAGCGACCGCAAACACCTGCACCTGCTCCATGGGACACACGACTGGTGAGCAGGCCCAACCCTGGCCCGGGACCCAGAGACCACGGACGCGCTCGCCCAGGAGCGGCCCGGATGGCTGGCGGCTGCCGGTCTGGGGCCCAAGGTCTGAGGAAGTAACTGGAAGCTGGAAGGAGCACAGGTGGGCGTGGGGTGCGAGGCCCCGGCCGGCAGCGCTGTCCTCGTCCCCCCCTGTGCAGGCTACTTCAGATGAAGCCACACCTCACCCCGTGATCTCAACACAAAATGTTCAACACGCTTTGTTCACAACACAACACAATTGTGTTCTTAACGCAAAAATGTTCAACAAAATGTTCAGCTTTTCTGTGAAAGCTGCCCCCTGCCCCCGCAGTGCTGGACACACAGACAGGGACTCTGCCTCGTCCTCCTGAGGCCCCCGTAATTGCCCCCGTTAGGGTACAGAGCTCGCCCCGCAGTCCTGGAGGCAACTCCCCACCCCCCACCCCACCCCCACCCCCCACACACACCAGTTCTGACTCCGCTAAATGCAATCTCAACCCCTGGTCAGGGAAGATCGGATGTGACCAGGGGCAAGGTCATCCTGGCAGACAGCGCCTCCCTCCCCCAAGCCTGAAGCTGGTTACTCTCCAGACTCCGGGCGCGCTGCACAGCCCTGGCCCCCTTGTCCCTGAGAGAAGTGTGTGCAAATGCAGCAGGCAGGGCCGGGATGCCCGGGGACAGGGAGGCAGGGGCTCAAGGAGGCAGGGAGGCCAGCCACCGACCAGGAGTCCAGAGCCCAGACCCCGGTGGTCTGCTACCAACTGGAGCCCAGAGCCCCAGTTGCTGCTGACAACAGTGTCCTCCAGCAGCCCTGAGGGCCAGAAGCCCCCGCGTCCCTGTCCCTTCTCGGGTTACAGCGTCCATCAGCAGCCGTCCCCCGGCTTGGTCTCCTCCTCCTGAGTGAGCCTCACATCACTCCCCACCTCCCTCCGCCTCCAGGTTTGCATCCAGGATTTACCAGTGTCTCTCCGTGAACCGCTCCCAAGAAAGGGGCACAGACCGACTTGGGAGGGTCGGCGGCCACCCCCCTCCTGCCCCCAAATGCAGGCTCTGCTCCGCTTGTGCTGGACCCCAGACATGCAGGGCACCTCCAGCAGGATGGAGTCCCCCCCAGTGGCCCCCTGGTGCATCCGGTGCCAGAAACCGGAGCACGGCCCGTGGCCAGGACCTCTCTGAAACCCCGTTACGGCCGGAATGAGGTGTTTCTCGACTCCACAGCCCCTAACAGCGGATTCCTGACCCCTGGGCCTTGCCCCCTGCCCTCCACGCATCACATCCAGGACCAGTGCTGCAACCTGGATTCCGGAACCCAGGCCAGCAGGCTCCTCCTGGGCCGGAGGGTGAGTTCTGTGTCCAGCCAGCAAACACTGCCAGGCTCAGGTCACAGTCCCCGCGGTTTTCACGGCACGTTTCTGGCTAAAACAGAAACACCCTCCGTGTCGAAACCAGAGGAAATAGAATGAGGGCAAGAACCGTGACAACTACCCCCCACCGCCCGCCGCCCCAGACGCCTGCTCGCACCATGCACGGCATCCTATCCCGGGACCATGCGCCAGCCTTTCCCGCCCCAAGTCCCCAGGAAAGCGGAAGGAAGGGCCGTCTCAGGGACGCGTGTGCCCCACAGGGAAGCCGACGGGAAAGCGGACGCCCTTCCTGCCCGCCCGGCCCCGGCCCAGCCAAGGGCCCCCTCAGGTGTCCGCTGAGCCCGCCCACCCGGGCCTGCAGGGCCACCGCTGGGGTCGCGGGGGAGGGACGGAGGCCTGAGACACTCCTCCCCGAGTTCCACACGGACTAGCTCACGTTAGTACGTTTCACCTGTTTCCTTCACCCCGCGCCCGGTGCGCCCACCAAAAACAAACCCCTTTATTTAAGGCCAGTGTCACACTTCTGCTCCAGTCTGGGGTCCCTGACACAGGACGGAGGCACGATCGGCCTAACGCCGGGTCCACCACATGAGTGACCTCCGTGTGCACCTGGCTGGCCTCCTGGAGCCCGGCACCACAGAGGAGTGGCAGGGGGGCCTGCCTATGGCTCCCAGAGGCCTCCCGGCAAGGACGGAGCCCTCGCTTCCAAAGCATCAGACGCATCCTGACCCCAGCACCCATGTGACACCAGGTGTGACCCAAAAGCAGCTGACCCCCATGAGCAGCCTCATGGGCGGAGGGGCAGTGTGGCCTCGGGGACAAAGCCCCCCAGGCTCCCCCCATCTCCCGCTTGCCCACGCTTCCAAAAGGGGGGAGGCTCCCTGGGGAACCACCTCGGGGACCTCTGGGAGAAGGTCGGCTTCAGACGCTGGAGGAGCGCAGCCCCCTCCCAGCCCGACCACGGCCACCAGGCCACCACAGCAACTCGCTGCCGCCACCCCAGAGACCAGGCGAAGACTCCGCCTCTGGGACGTTTTCTTCAGATCCCACACTCACGGCCCCAAAAGAGGGAACATCCCAGGGGACACTCGGCTACCAGGAGGCGCCAATGAAGAAAAACTGCAAAGAGGGAGGAGTGCCCGGAAAATTCCAGGACACACAGACCACCCGTGTGCACAGTCACAGGCGCTGGCACAGGCACGGCACGCGGGCACACTCGTGTGCACAGATACAGACCACACACGTGCACAATCACACGCACTGACAGACGAACGGCACAGACGCGCCCGGGCAGACGCACTCCCACACGTCTCTGGGGACCACACCTCTGACGGCCTCACGGCCTTTCCTGAAGGGGCATGCCCCCCCCCCCACCACCCCGCACAAGGAATGACAGACCCCCACTCCCATCGGTCACTTGGCCGTTTGCCCACTCTGGTCTGCCCTCTCCCGCGACCTCCTCCACGTCAGGATCTGCAGTTGGCGACCAGGCCCAAGGAGGGGGTGGGGAGATTCCACCAGGGGCACCGGGCCCTCAGCCGCCTCCTGGGGCGGCTCCTGTTACGGACACAGGCTCCCGTCTGGCGGTGACGGAGACCCTGCGGCTCAGGGAGGAGGAAACCCAAGACTGACCCGCGGCCACTCCTCTGGTTTCGGCCCAACTCGATCCCTCCCCAGTGACTGCGGAGCCTCCCTGGGAACCGGCCGACGACACAGCCGAGAGATCACGGCCACCCCTGAGACAGGCCGGCTCCTGGACAGGGAAACTGAGGCACGAGATGCTCTCCTGCGGGCCCCGCGGCACTCCGGGAGCAGAGGCCAGCACAAATGGGGACGCAGGGGTGGCTGCGGCCAGCACCCTGCAGGAAGCCGCCGCTCACGCCACCTGCACGCGTCCCCCCACCCCCCGAACGGACACGGGCCCAGCGGCCCGGCACTGAGTCCCGGTAGCCGCTCCCTCTCTGCCGAGGTGTCGGCAAGCTCCCCCCCACCCCGGCGTGATTCCGCGGCCGCCCCCACACCACCCCAGACCACACAGGACTCAGGGCGGCTCCTCCACCTCCTCCCCCACCTGTCCCTCCAGAAGAAACCGCAAGACAGGAAACCCGCCCAAGGCACAACGGGGCCAGAGACACAGGAGCGGGAGACCCGGCCAAGACCTGCACGGACACCTCAGCCCTGCACCAGGGAAGCAGCCTGGCGGACCACCGCCCCCACCCCGGGACACGGGGGCCACCTGGTGGGGCCCACTCACCCTGTCCACCTTCCCCCAGGACACGGGAGCCACTCACCCTGTCCCCCCTCGGACACCTGGTTGAGGCCTGCTCACCGGGGCTCCTGGCAAGAGGTTCGAGGACCCACATGATGCCAACAGCCACGGACAAGGGAGCCGGGTGCAAACAGCACAGCTGGCCGGGGCACCTCACTTTGTCCGGCCCTAGTCCTGCTGGAGCTGCTGAGCTTATCTGCACAAACCAGGCCTCTGCTCCGAACAGGGAGTTTCCCTCCTTTTCACAAAAGGAGAGACGTTAAGCCTCTGTGCTGTCTCCGCCAACAGCACTGCCCTAGAGCCCCCCAGAAGGGAGCCCAGGCCTGCGCGGGTCTGTCCCCAGCAGGTGCCCACACCTAGCTGCCCCGACCGCCAAGGCCCAAACTCCCACCGCCGGGGAGACCGGCTCACGTGTTCCCGGGTGCCACAACTCCGCAGGCCTGCTGGGTCCTCGTCCAAGGCTCCCCACCCCGCCGCCCCCCCCCCTCCCCCCCGGGCAGCGGGCCTTCCTCTGGCCCCGCCGAGGGCAGAGCTGGAGACGCACCTGCCCGGCACAGCTGTTGGCTATGGCGACACACCGCAGGGGGCGCCCAGCCAGCGCGCCTGCCCTTGGGCAGTGGTAACACCTAACAACACGCTCTGCCCTGCGGGCTCACGGCTGCAGCGCCCGACCCGGCTCGCAAAACGCACACCCCACTGTGGGTGACAGCGGCAGACCCTGGGCCAGGGTCCCCGCAATCACAATCAACCGAACTCCAGCTGCCCCAGCTGTGCAGGGATGAGGAACGGCCTTCTGCGGCGGCCCCCACGGACAGCAGCCCTGGGAAGGTGTTCCTGGCCCAAGGTCACTGGTCCTCTGACGCAGGAGCCCGGGCCCGCCCAGGGGTCACCCAGTCATGCGCCCTGACAGAGGGTTCTGCGGTGGGCAGTCCCCCCCCGCCACTCACCCGCAGGATCCCACCGAGCACGAGAACCTCGGGCCCACTCCGGCCGCCCCTGTGGGGCACCTAACGCCCCGAGAACTCCATCCACTCCCCCCAGGGACACAGGGTAAGCAGGGAACACTTGAGGCCATTTCCTTGAAGGAAATACCCCGAAACTCACTTGAGCCTTAACCTCTGAGGGTGGGCAATGCCCCGTGGCCCCCAACCCCTCAGCAAGGTGAGTAGGGGGCCCCACAATCTCCGACCGTGCCCACAACACCAACAACGCACAGGCCCCACGGAGCACCCCCAGCAGAGAGAGGCAGGTGACGGTGTCCAAGGACGCCCAGCACAGTGGCCTCTCCGCATCCAAGCCCCGCAGCCGCCAGAGTCGGCTCCTTCCTGCTCACAGGCACGAGAGGCCGGCCTCCCAGTCCGTGCAGAGCCCACATACCCCACGCCCCCCCCCCCCGGCCACCACCCCCTGCACTGGGCAGCAAGGCTCCACGCCGGCCGGCCCATCCACGGAATTCCCCTGGGTCATCTCAGTGTCCCATGGTTTCAAACTCTGACTCATCGCGCCTCCCTGTCTGGGGCCAGGCTCACCCCGGAGGCCACTGCTTTTCACACACACCCGGGGGGAGGGCGGCATTCCAGGGGGGCCACCGATCACCCACAGACAGCCTGACCCCTGCTGGTCCAGCACACGGATACGGGCACAGCCACAGACCCAAGTGCCCGCGTCACCAGGGAAGGCCAAGTGAGCAGAGGGTCCGTCTGTGGGGTCAGCCACAGCCCACCTTGCGAACGGTGACTGGGTCGGGGGTTCACCAGGACTCCCCCACCCCCACGGGGAGGCTACAGCTCAGAGATGCCCCCCCCCCCCCCGTCATGACAGCCACACAGCCAGGGACATCAGAACCAGAACAGGCCGGTCTCCGCACGGAGAGGCCTAGCCTGCCCCCTGGCCGCTCTCCCCCTGGCACCACCATCCCGGCACCCAAGCGTCCCCTTCCACGAGGCCATGCTGACACCCAGCACCACAGGGCACTCCACTGTCCCCAACGCACCTCAAATCGTGTGCTGGCCCCGCAGCCTCCACGTCCCCAGGAGCAGGACACACGCTGATCTGAACACTGACGCACCCAAGGCCACAACGGACACCAGCCGTGGTGGACGCTCCAGTCTTCACAGAACTGCCCTGCGGGCCCTGTAACCGCGCAGCCCCTCGGGGAGCGGCCACGAGAGGCAGACCCTCACAGGCGCCCCTCGTGCCAAACTCACGGCAGCCACCCCCCCACAAGCAGCTACCACGGCCAATGGTGTCCACAGCTCAGATACCCATCCCAGCATAGCAGCATCACACTGAGAATGTCTAGGGAACTTTCTAGAACAACACACTCAGGGATCTATGTGGCAAGTTTCCTCATAACGGTCATGGGAACAGATCTCACATCAGAGGCACAGACGTGTCTCACCACCACTTCCTCAGCCTGGGTGGCAACAGACACCCCCTGAATGACACCTCCAGCCACGTCACTGGGCTGAGAGGGCAAGAACAGATGCCCTGACACCCCAACACCACGTGACCACCAAGCCCCTGTGCCTGCCTCCACGTGCGTGCACACACAGCCCACATGCGTGCACACACACATGCACACGGATACACAGCCCACGTGTGCACACACACGAGCCCAGCAGGGGACCTAGTCGAGCCAAGGGCCTCCCCCAGGAAGACCGTCTGGGAGCCCAACAGGCGCACAGAGACGTGGGAACACGCCCCACGTGTGCTTCCACCTTGCCGCTTCCCCACCGGACACCGACTCTGGGCACACACGCACGTGTGGTAGCCCCTTCCCCCACCCGCCGTCTAGTATCACGACATCTCCCTCAACGACACAATGAGACACAATGACCGCCGATAGCCGTTTCCAAGACGGTGCTGGGAGCTTGCGCCAGCCACGGACTCTCTGCCAACGGGACAGCGGGCCGCCTCCCTCCCTTCCTGAAACCCCGTGTCCTCGCCCAGCAGAACCGAACCCGGAAGCCGCCGTCCTGGCCGCTCTCCAGAACCACACAGCTCACTGAACCCTTGCCCCCACCCCAGGCGAGCTCGACCACTCCGGCAGCGGCGACCCCCCCACCCCGGGCAGCAGCCACCCGCGGCGCCGAGAGAGAAGTCGCTTGAGGTCCAGGGCCGTGGCTCCGGGGCGCTGCCCGCTGCCCTGGCTGCCGCGCCCAGGGAAGCAGGGCCCCCTTCAGAGGGCCGGGAGGAGACCCTTGGGTGCCCCCAGGAGCTGAGCTGCAGAGCAGAAGTCACAGACAGGAATCCAAAAAGGGGAACGGTGACGGGGTGAGGACGAGGCTGGGGTCAGAGCCCTGGGGAGTGAGGAACAGGAGTCTCAGCCAGGGACGGGGACATAGGGCTACGGGCCGGGTCAACCCTCCAAGGGCTGAGCCCACCGACCTCCGTGGGGGCCCAGGGCCTGCGGCCATGCCTCACTTGCACACCTGCCAGCTCCAGAGCCCCCACAGGGCCTGGAGGGGGCTCCACCCAGGCCCAACACTCAGGAAGGTTCCCAGAAGTCCCTAAAAACCCCACACTTGGAAGTCAGGACAGAAGCATCCGCACTCCCCACCACCTCCCTCCCGGAAGATACTTCCACCAAGAAACACAACACCAAAGGACGGAACTAACCCATCCTTTCCGCCTGCGATCTCCAATCACAAAAAAATGCAGGACCTTAAAGGTCCTCAAGAAGGCACGGCTCCCCACCCCCGCCCCCCAGGCAAGACAAAGCTGTCACCCAGAACACGCCCCTACCTCCCCGGAAGCAGGTAGGGAGGCAAGGAGGGTTCACGGCAGAAGCCGGTGCTGACCCTGGCCTCCCCGTGCCCAGGCCTGCATTAAGCACCACCCGGGTGAAGGGCCATGCCTTCCTGGCTCTAAAGCACCAGCCACAGGCCCACCAGCCGGGCAGCTAAGGTCAGCGCTGGCGTCCTCCAGCCTCCATGCTGAAGGCCGGCAGCAGTGGGGGCCTCCACGGCCACAAGATAGGACCCAGCTTCACGACGCATCTGCCCGGTGTGCGTGGAGCTGCGGCAGGCCGATGGCGTAAAGGCTCCGTCCAGCTCAGGACCGCAGCCGACGCAGGGAACACCCGACAGTCCCGCCGAGCTCTGCCAGGCCAGGTGGGCCTATGAGCGGAGCAGTACTCCTCCCTGACTCCCACCCGCTCTCAGCACACCCTGGCCCCTGACCCCCAGCTGGGGTCTCAGGCCCCCTATTTCCAGACAGCTCCGGGCTTCCAAAAACACCCCAGAAGGGCCCCCTCAGTGTTGCTTCGCCACCACCACCACCGGGAGGCCCACCCAGAAAGCCAGGAGATTCCCCAGGGGATCGGCCAGTCAGAAGCACCAGCGGTCCTGTGACGGAGCCAGGCTTGGCCACTGGCGGGGATCTCAGCCTTCAGGAGAGGCTCCTGCCGGGCCTTCCCAGCTCGCTAAGGACTTTCCCTCCACTGGAGTGACCGTCACGCTGGCCACACGACACAGTGCCAGTCACACGGCACCCTGAGCGCCAAATGGGCTCTGAAAGCGCACGTGCAACGTCAGAGTCCAGCCTAGCAGAGCCCCCTCCCCGAGCACGGTGACCACGCAGGGGGCTCCACCCTGTCTCTTCCAGAGGGAAGATGAAGAACGGAGAACACAAAACTCAAAGACCCAGCTGACTCCTGTGCTGGCTCAGCTGAGCGAGAGCACGGCCCGGGGACCGAGGCTTCGTCACCAGGCAAGCACGCGGCCCACGCCTGGCATCTGCCTGAGCTCCCGACACTCAGCTCGCACAGGCAGTGGGGCTCCTGAGGAGCCCGGGACAGAACCGAAGGGGTCAGAGGGTGAGACGGTGGGCGGGGGCTCGGACCCCGGCCCCCCACCAGCCCAGCTGGGCAACAGGCCCAGCTCTCCGGGCAGCGGCAGTGCCCAGCCCTCGGGCCCTCGGGCAGGAGGAAACGGGCAGGAAGAAAATCACCCCAACTTCAACACAAGATGCACTCCAAGTCTCGAAAGATAGGACTGCAATCCGCCGGAGAAGGGGCCGGCTGACGGGAAGCGGGACCCCCAGGGAGGCAGGAGAGGCTCCTCTGGGAACACGAGGCACTTGATGTGGCCGCTGTAACACAGTGCACCCAGGAAGACCACGCAGGAGCACCCTCAGAACCACGGAGGGGCCGGGCACCCAGACTGCCTTCACAGGCCACCCGCTTTCAAGCCCTCGAGCCAGGCAGGGGCGGTGACCAGCCGCAGACCCCGCAGGCAGACAAGGACACGGAGGGACAGCCCAATGAGGACAGCGCCTTCCCCGGGGCACCTGACACTGGTTGCTCTCAGGAGATGCCTGACCTAACCAGCCAGGGTAGAGGGCCCCCAGCGGTCTGAGGCCCTCTTTCCTTAACCCCTGGAGCAGGGAGCCTCTGCCCAACCGCAGAGGAGTGAGACCTGGGGCTGTGGGCTGTCCTCTGACGACCCCCAATTCTAGAGGGCAGCTACTGAGGGTAACCCTTCATCAGCCACAGAGAACCCGGGGTCTGAAGACTGCAGGACAGAGGGAGCAGGCCTGGGGGATCGGGGATCCGGGATCCCCCCCCCCCCAGAGAAAGTGAAAGCGCTAGACGTCTCCTGATTCCGGAAACAAAGAGGGTGAGGAGGACCCTCGCCGGCCAGCGCCAGGCTCTGCAGGATGGGGCGGCCCCTCCCCCAGCCCGTGGGAACCTGCCGGCCTTCCTGCCGACGACCCCAGAGAGCGGGTTTGTCGGCGGCCAGGCGAGGCGGCGCCCAAAGCTGGGCTCCCAGCCGGGGCTTATCTGGCCGGAGCCCTTTGCCCCAGCGCGCAAGGGCAGAGCAAAGGCAACAGAAAGGAAGCAGGAAGGCACTGGGGCGGCCCCAACCCCGCGGCCCTACCCAGACTGCGGGACCCGGGGCTGGGGGTTCTCAGGCAGGGCGAGGCCCCTCCCCGTTTCCATAGCTACACTGGGCGTCCCATACCTCCTCCCGTCCCACCGAGAGTGCGAGAAAGAAGGTGCTTCCTGTGTCCCCGTGGGGCTGGGACACGCAGGGGGCAGCAAAGCGGAGCCCACAGTCCCTGGGAGCATAGGCGCAGCAGGGGCCCTGAGCCCCGGGGACAGGCTTGGCGAGGGGGCTCTGCAGGCAGTGGGGGTGCGGGGACAAGGGTGGGGGGGTAAGGGGGGGTTCGTGGGAGGTGAGATCAGGGGGAGAGAGGGACCGTGGGGAGGGGGAGCCTCCAAGGGAAGGAGTTGGGGAGAGTGGGTGGAAGGAAGCCCCGCACCCCTTCCTCGAGGAGGCCGGCCTCCCCGCGTCCCCGCTCCCGGCCCCTCCCGGCTCGCCCTCCGCCCCCTCCGGGGCTGCCTCTCCTCCCGGCCGCCCCCGGGCCCCGCGCAGCCCGGCTCCGCCTTTGTCCCGCGGGCAGGTGCGGCCGCGCTCACCCGGGCTCTGGCAGTCGGGCTCGCCCTCGGGGGGCCCCGGCGCCTCGGTCCCCTCGGTCCCCTGGGCCGCCGCGTCCCGGCAGCCGTCCGCCCGCGCCTCCACGGGCACCACGGTGAAGTTGGTGGGCATGGCCTTCCGACTCCGGCTCGGGCCCGCGCTCCGGCCCGCGCTCCGCCGACGCGCCGCGGGACTTGGGAGCAGGGGCGGGGTCCGCGCCGGCCGCCCCCGCCCCCCGGCCCGGCTCGCCCCGCCCCCTGGCCACGTGACCTCACCTGCCGTCCCCCTAGGCCTCCGGAAAAGTTTGCGCGCAGCGGGGCGGGGCGGAGCGGGGCGGGGCGCCTTCCGCAGAGGTCCCCTCCCCCAGCCTGGGCTCGGGGACGGCCCGCGCCCCCGGGGTCGCGCCTCCCCCAGCGGGTGACAATCCGCTCCTGCTCTGTCACCCTGCCCGGAGGGGGGGGGGGGCCCTTGCCCGCACTAGCCTCCAAGCCGCCGCGTTCCCTGGAGGCCTCCGCCCGCAAGGTCCTCCCACACGCAGTCTGGCCCCCTCGAGGACAGAGCATTACCCCCCACCCGCTCACCACACCGTGCGCGGATCTGGTCTCCCCCTTCCCTCCTCCCTGCCTGGCTCAGGAGCACCCACGACCTTAAGGAGCCATGCCTGGCATAGGGTGGGGGGCAGAGGCTGCTGTTGGGGCTCAGTCCTCGACTGACAGAACCCAGACACAAGTTACCAAAGCTCTGAGACAGATCCAGGCCCACAGAGGACCCCCGGCCTTGCGTTTCCCGGCCTCCACCCTGGGGAGCCCTCCTTTTCCTTCATCTGGGCCCTGCAGCCAGGGAAGGAAGGCCAGGCACAGCCCTGGGAAGCACCGGCCCCCTCTCTTCCAGCCCCTGGTGCGCTCATTAACAAAGGACACGGGAAAGTAGAGAACAGAACGTCCACCGAAAGGAAAGTGAGTTATGGCATCTGGTGCAGTGACCCACCCCAAAACACGTCTACTATTTCACCATACACACCATAACAGGATAACCAGAGTGGTCTGATGGGGTTTAAAATTGTGCGAGAATGTTCCGACAGGCCTAAAAAAATGGCAGCTGGGAGGTCCTGGGGATTACAAAGTTCTGCATTTTCTCTTCCTTTTTGCATATTAACAACCGAACAATATAAAAACAAATTCAGAAAATCCATTTCCAATGAAAGACAGAAAAAAGAAGACAGTAGGGTGGCCCGACTCCCCTCCCTCCCCCAGCTCCCACCCCCCACCCAGTGTGAGCACTAGCTTTCTGCAGCTGGCCTGGGCCAGCAGGGGACCAGGACTGTACCTTGTCTGTCCTCACACCCTGCCTCCCACAAAGGAGAGACAGGGGTCCCCCAGAGAGGTCTGAGTGTCGGGTGGAAGGCATTGGGTGGCTTCAGCTGCCTTCCCGGGGCAGCAGCCAGAAAGGTGGGGAAAAGGCCACCCACCCAAAATATAGACGGGTTCCAGGTGTCCTTCTCAGAGAAGGGCCAGCTTCATTGAATGGTGCGGGCATCGCTCAGCAAAACTAAAGTGTGGTGCTGAAGGGTAGGGGTGCGGGAACAGAGGCACCTTGCCCGGAGGTGCTGGGCAGGTCAGTGACCAGGCCTCTCCAAACTCAAGTTATTGTCCCGGGGTGGGGGGAGCTTGCAAGGGCAAGGGGACTGCCAGCCCCCTTCCACCCTAGTGGTCTGCGGCCAGGGCCAGGTGACCACAGGAGCTCTTTAGTGGGGCCAACACCTTCACAGGTGAGGGACCTGAGGTCCAGAGGTTAAGGGCCACTCACAGGGAGCTGGGGGACTGGCAGAGGACTCTCTCCTCCCTTCTTTTTCAGAGGCTGTGGCTGACCCTCCAACTTTCCAGGCTCAAGATTGCAGCTCGTCTTTGCGGCCCGGGAGCTCGCTGTCCAGGAACCACCAAGAAGGGTGTGAGAGGGAAGGGGCGTCGGCTGCCCTGGGTCCAGGGAAGAGGCCAGCTCTGGGAGGCCCGGGACCACCTCGGGCAGGAAGTCAGCGCCTTGAGGCCGGGAGGGCCTGGCACCCACCCAGGTGCACACCCCAGGGGCCTGGGGCCAGTCCTGAGGAAAAGGGAGCAGATGTCCCACACTGCTGCTGGGACTGAGGGCCAAGGGGGAGGGGAAATAAGGAGGAAGTGGGGTGAGCAGAAAGAACCAGAAAGGCTCCAGGAGCAGGGGAGGGGAGGGAGACCCCTTTACCTAAAGCCAAAGTTACTTGGTCAGAACAAGTGTGGCGAGCAGTCCCTGGCAGGGTGGGATGTGAGGGCAGAGGGGGGACAGAAGCCCTGGAGGGGAGAGGCCACTTCTGGAGTCCTCACCGCTCTGTGGCACCAGGACCCTCGGGGCTGGTGGGACGGGGAGAATTCTGTCTGAGGGGACCACCCACGGCCAGGATGGGCCCTGCAGACCCCAAGTCTGGCCCTCAGGCTGTGGCTCCGAAAGAGGGCAGCACTCAGGGGCAGTGGACGCCCAGACAGTGCCACAGTGGCAGCCTGGACCCTGTGTCTGGCCCCTCCGCCCCAGGCTCACACCGACCCCCCAGGCTCCTCCCCGCGACCCTGAGTCTGGCCCCTCTGGGCGGCTCCCTGCTCAGAAGCCCTGCGGCCTGCCCTGGGGACACCTGTCCCTCTCAAGGAGGGAGGGGCAAGCTTTCCAAGTTCTGCAAAACAATGGCCTGACTCCTCAAACACGTCACTGTCACCTGAGGACACGGGAACAAGAAGGCCGGAGTCGCCAGGTGGAAGGGCCCACGGAGGGAGAGGACTCACGGGCTTGTCGGGGGTGTGAGCGCTCTGACGACTGTGGCACTTTTCTGTAGCTTGGAGAGCTTTCAAAATAATTTTGCAGCTCTAAGTGACAAATGGCCGTATCTTAAAAACGCTGTCCTCTCCACAGCCTCCAATGCCCCCTGGAGGGTAATCTGATGGCCACTGCCACCGGACTGGCTGTACCGCCCCACCCTGCCCCCACCCTGCGGGCGGATCCCGGTGGGAGGCGGTGCCGAAGGAGCGTCTGCAGGGCGGAATCTGGAGCCAGGAAGGTGGCTCCCCCACCTCCAGAGCACCCCGGAAACCCTGCTGGGGCTTCACGTTGTTTTTGCGAGATGCACGTAACATTCCAAGAGCGTGGAAGGTAGAAAGCCTGTAGGACTTGAGCACTAACCGGGGTTTATAGCCCTTTAACGAGAAGATTCCGCCCCCCAGGGGCCCCACCGTCCCCTGCCCTGCGGACACACCCAGGCTCGGTCCTCTGTCCTCGTGCACAGGCTTCCTGTGCCCCCGTCCCACCCCTCGGTCAGGACACCCGTGATCAAAGAACAAAGGAAGGCCTCCCACCTTCTTTAGAGCTTCAGACGCCAAAACACCGCTTTGCCGTCACACCTTGTTCTGGTTCCACAAGTAACTTCTTTTCACATAAATCTTGGTGGAAACTTGAGAAGCTCACCGCAACACCCTCGGGGTCTGAGAACATGAGATGCTGGCCCTGACTGCCTTCTCCCCAAAGCCCTCCTGGGGACCAACGTGGGGGCGGCCTCACCAGCAGGCCTGCGCCAGCACAGGGGGGGCCCTCCTGCCTGCCCAGACCCCCGGGGGCCGTCAGCTCCGAGGAAACACCGGGACCGGCACGCATTCCTGCTCAGCAACGCAGGTCCGTCAGACCCCCTTCAGAAATGTCGGAGGCCACATACCCTCAGTGTGACCTCTCTGGCCGTTCCTGCCCGGCTCACCCAGACCAGTGTCCTGGGGCCCAGGCAGGCCGGCAACCTGGCCTCAGCCCCTCCCCCGGGAGCCGGTGTCACGGGCGGTAGTGAGGGGCAGTGGAAACTGCCAGCGCAACGGGGCCTTGTGCCTGGACCTCACCTACCCACCCCGGGCCTGCTCCCGGGGCTCCCACGGTCCCGACCCCGGCCGCGGTCTGGGCACAGCAGGTTCCATCCCTCTCCGGAGCCTGTTGAGTGTGCCCTGTGCCTCTGGACTTCCCCAGGGGAGTTCCAGGGGATGGGGCGGGGGGGGGGGGTGGAGGGGGGGGGACAGGAGCATCCAGCTTTGGGCCTTGGGGCCCCTGACCTCCCCTCAGGCCCAGATACCCTGTTGTCCCCCTGAGGTCCACATGCAGGCTGTTCCCAGCCACTGGTCCCCCTCACAGCCATCACATGGGACTCCCAGGTTGTGGTGTGTGTTACTGATGTCACCTTGGGACCTTTTTGCTGACGGTGCTGGCCAGGTTCCACCCCCAGGCCCCCATTGAGCTCCCCAGGCAGGCTCACGGGACACCCCCTATGGCTCCCACCCCAGGCTGGGCCTGGGTGTGAGGCGACACCATCAAGGAGGCCCCAAGCTTGCAGGAGCACAGTCTATGGTCAGGGGCCATGAAACAGATTGACATTAAAATGGTGGCCATGGGATTCCCTTGCGGCCTCGAAGGCACTGTTCCGGAAAGAAAAGCTGCCTAACTCTTCTCCCTTACCATCAGGCACTTCTGCTCGTCGATGGGCTCCCTTCAGAGTGAGAGGTGGACCCCCGGGGCGCCAGGACCACGGTCGTCCACGCAGCCAGCCCAGGCCTGTGTCGGAGTCTGTAAGGACAGCCCCACGGATCAGTAAGGAGAGACCGGCACCTCATCAGGGGGCCGCCTGTGCTGCACACGGGGCGTGGGAAGCGTGTGGCCACTTCAGAACCCTCCCCCTCCCCCCCCCCACACACACTGGCCAGGAGCCCCCGGTCCCTCTCCCCACAGAGACACACACTCGGATGCTCGGAGCGGCACGGTCTTCGCGAGCCAGGCGGGAGATGAGCCACAAGCCCAGCAACACCACGGGCAGACGGACGGGAGGGTCCGAGCTGTTCAAATGCGTGCTGGCGCAGAGCTCTGTGACAGCTCGTGCAGGCAGGGCCAGGCGCCAGGACGGTGGCCCTGGGCACACCACTGGGCTCAGCCGTGGGTCCCGTGTGTGACCTTACTGGGGGGAGAAAGCGTAGCTCAGAGCCGCCTCTGACGCGGAGGTAGGCCCAGCCCGATGCCCTGGGACGGAGCTCGGCTCCACGAGAGGGGGCAGCAAGCCCGAGGCCCCAGGTGCGCCTCCCCCTGCCCCGAGTCGCTTGTGTCCCTGGCAGTGGGCCACCCGGGGCCGCGTCTCCCACGTCCTTCTGTGGGTGAGCGCCAGCGAGAACTGTCCATCACATCACAAAGAACTCCGTCTGGTGCACCTGTCCCGGCGGGAGGTCCCAGGTGGGTGGTCTGTCAGCCCCTCGGGTCTCATGAGTCCAAGCCCTGGGGCAGGAAATGTCCCAAAGCTCCCTTGGCGGGCGCGGCTCAGGGCCTTTATCTGTGCTGTGCCAACTACTCACAGGGAAAGAAGACAACCATCTATAGCAACAGCAATGATGCCCGTTCTGTGGGCCCCAGAGAGGCCGAGTGGATGCCAGATGTCACACAGCACAGCGGGGGGCTGGGACAGCAGGCAGCTCCGAGAGTCCACAGACCCCGTGCTGGGCGTGGAGACTGGAGCTGCCCTTCCGGGGACCCGAGCCCACTGCCCACCCACACCTCGCCCAGGCCCTGAAGGCGGAGCCCTGGACACAGGGCCACGGGCCACCCTCAGTAGCTGGCACGGGCTCTCCCAGGAAAGGGCAGCTGTGTGCACACCCGGCCTGGAAAGGGACTCTGGCCGAGCGTCCTGTGGTCGCCGCCTCCCCCCCCAACACCGGGCGGTGGTGTCCGGACAAGCTGTGCAACGGCAGGGGTCACGTGACCCCCAAGGAAGGTGAGCTCCTTTGCTGACCAGTTCCTCTAAGAATTCAACAGTCCGTCACCAAGCATCACCGTGCCAGGCACCGCGGCCGTCCCTGGACACATAAAGTGGGGGCCAGTGGGTCCCCACATCCCAGGCTCCATCTGGTGTAGGAGGCAAGGTCTCCAGGCCTGTGCACAGTGCTGTGCACAGTGCTGGTGCGGTGGGGGGGGGGGGGGGGGGTGCGGGGAGGCACTTGGGAGAAGGAGACCCCGGCTACGGGCAGGTGCAGGGGTGCAGAGGCAGGGAGGTGGGTGGACAGAACACACCAGGTCCAAGAAGACGCTGGCCTTCCTCCAGGGCCAGCATCTGCTCAAGGGTCTTGGCTGGTCATCCAGGTTCTCTCCCTGGACCCTCGTCCCTGGGGAGGCGGAGTATGGCCTCGACACCGCGAGGCCGTAGGGGACTGCCCGGGCCAGCGGCCAACCAGACCCCTGCCGCCCCCACCCCAGCCCTTGTTCATTTGCTGTCCCTTCTTTGGAGGAGTGACCCCTCCAAAGTGACAAACTGCCCAGGTCACCCCAGGTGGCCCTGCACAGGGGCCACCGCCTTGGAGACTGCTTTCCCACGGCAGCTGAACCCCCAGGCCCACGGTGGCGGCACCCTGCTTCTGCGAGCTCACCCCTCCTGAGGCTCCTGAGACGTTGTGGGGACGGCCAAGGCTGGCCACCACGGCCTGTGGCTATTGTTCATGGGAGCCTGTGGTGACCCCTGCTGTCCCCAAGTCCCGTGGGGGTGGTCACTGGGTCATCCTAGAGTCCTCGTGACCAGACCAGCATCCTCTCTGAGGACGGGACCCCCACTCAGGACCATGCTAGGGCCTGGGTGACTGTTTTCGGGAGGGAGGCAGCTTGAAAAGCCGCCAAGCATCGGGGTCTCACACAATGTAGTCAGTGGGGGCGAAGACCCCAGCTTGGGGGCTGTCACAGCGACCCAGTGCCACGCTGTGACCGTGTGTGGGCATGTAGCCCTGTGGACGTGGCTGCCGTGAATCCTGCCACCACACGGGCCTCCCTGCCTCCTTCACCCAACCTCACATCTGGACAAAAACGTCTGCATTTTGACTTTTCTTCCCCTTTCTGAAAAATGGATTCTGTTTAATTGTGGCAAAGTACACAGAATAATAAATTGGCCGTTTTAACCATATTTAACTGTGGTTCAGGGGCTTCAAGTACACTCGCGAGTGTTAACACAGTCAAACAAGGAGGCCGCCGGATGGGTGCTCTGATGCGCAAACAGAGAAGGGGGCCTGAGAACAGCCAGGCAGGCAGGCAGCCTCACGAGTAAGCTGGCCACGTGCCCTACGACCCATCAGGTCACCTCCTGGCTTTGTGTCCTGTACAAACCCCTCCCGCACTCCCGCTGGGGAAGCTCCAGATAAACTCTGGGGAAAACAAACCAAAACAAAACAAAACCTGTAAGGTGCCTCAGTTTACCTTTTAACATATTGTTGTGCAACCGTCACCACCATCCGCCCCCAGAACTCTTTCCATCTTGCAGGACTGAAGCTCCGTCCCCATGAAACGCTGACCCCGGACCCCAGGCCCCAAGTCCCTGGAGGCCACGTCCCCCTTTCTGACCCTACGTATGATTTACACAGGGGAGTCACGTGCGATACGTCCCGTGTGACCAGCCAATTCCACGGAGCACAAGGTCCTCAAGGTCCACCCATGCCGTGGCAGGTGGCAGGGTATCCTTCTTCCTTAAGGCTGACCCCTGTTCCGCTGTACGGATGGGCCACGTCGTGTGTCCAGGCTGACCACTGTGCCACTACACAGATGGGCCACATCGTTTGTGTCCATCCGTCTGTCGACGGACACGGGGGCTGGTTCCACCTTTTGGCTACTGCGAATCATGTGTTTCACTAAGTGACGTCCCCTGGATGGAGGTGGGGCGATTTCCAGGCAATGTGTCTAAGTAAGAAAGAAAAGCATCGGGATTATGTTCCTGTTTTTGTGAGGAATCGGGCGCCCACGCCAGCCTTCTGGGAGGAGGCGGGAGGCGTCTCCCTGGGCCCACAGGAAGGGGACGGACGCTCCCCATACCTTCTAGCTTGCAGGGTGAGCCAGCCCTGCTGAGACAAAAATACTTCACAATCATTTAAATTAAACAAGCTGCTGCTGGCCGAGATAAGCAGGTCACAGTCAGGCGCCCAGGGCGGTGATTTCGATCCTATTATTATCCACAGCACTGATAAGGTGACCAACGGCCTCTCTCAAGGTCACACCTACCATCCCAGGAAGGTGGGGAGCCGCGCAGGGTTTTGGACTCTCTCTGGGGGAGGGCTGGGGGCCCCGCGCAGACGCCAGCCCCGAGGAGGGGAGACGGGCTCTGGGTGGGTCCTGGGCGTCGGGGTGTAACAGCTCCAGCCGCCCTGCCCCTGGAGGCAGACAGACACCCGAGGATGCAGGCAGGAGGACCCTCCGAGAAATGCATAAGGCCTCCTGCCAGCCCTCCCCCTGCACCTCCTGGGGGCGGCCGCACAGCAAGGCCACCAGGCCGGAGACACGGGGAGCGCCGGCCCCCCGCCACGGCCTGAGATCTCCTCACCAGCGCGGCCCGTGTGCGTGTCTGGGGGACACACATGCGTGTCTGGGGGCCGTGGACCCCGAGGGGCAGCCGGGGGCGAGGGCACACAGAGACCCAGCCGCGCTCTGCCTGCTGGACGGTTTCCAACCGGCTGAGCCGTCGCCTCAAGCTGGAAACTGCCAATTTTGCTTGGCAGCCTGAACCCAAATTCACCTTTTTCTGGACTTTCTTCTATTCCGTTAGGGGGAGAAAAGGGGCAGTGTGCTTGAGCCACAGTTTCCGAGTGAGATAACTATCTCTGGGTTTAAGTGCCTCGTTCAAACATTAAATTTTTGGCTTGAATCACACGAGAGCTGACAGAGAAAGTGCTGGAAGCCTCGCCGCCATCCACAGAGAAATACTTTCTGTGTAAATGCCACAAGTCATTAATTTCTATTTTCTCGGGGCAATGAGTCAAAAATACATTTAAGAAAACAAAAAAGCTTTGATCACGACCAGCACAGCAAGGTCGCTCGGGCCTTATAGCTCAAAACCTCGAAGGTGACCAGCAAGGTCCGTTCAGAGACAAGCGTCACAGCCCGAAAACATGTCAAAGTGTGATGAGCGCAGAGAAAACAATGGAAAGCAGGTTGACTAAGATCGCGTGGCTGCCACTTCCTGCTCCCGGGAGGGAGGACACACACACTACAGAAGCAGAACCAGAGAGCGTCTGCCACGTCGGCTTCCGCGGGCGCCACAGACCACGGGACGGAGGCCACAGCTGGCCACCTCGCCGTCCACGCCAGCAAATACAGTCCTGCAAAACGAGGGAAGACAATGACATTCCCAGGAAACAACACTGAGAAAATTCCCCCCAAGCTGAAGGCAGGCGGTTCCGGACAGCAGCACGGAGATTTGCAGTAACCGGGGAGGAGATGGGAGGTGGGTCAGGACGCACACAGTGACGCGACACGGCGTGGTGGCAAACGCACGAGACGCGAAGTCCGTCTACTGAATTCGACTGCTCAGGAGCACGGGCCCCACAGGTGAGAGGTGACCGTGTGAACACCCACCCCAACAAGCCAGGCACAGCCACGAGAGTCGCAGGAAGCCGCTGGAGGAAACGGAATAATGAAAATACACGTTTAATACCAGAGAACGCAAGAAGAGAGGATCCCGCACTGGCTCACCGGGTGAACGCACCACTGATGAGCCCTTCTTTTTAAAAAATTTTTAGAAGTTTTTGTTACTTATTTTTGAGAGAGAGAGTCACTGAGTGTGAGCGGGGGAGGGGCAGAGAGAGAGGGAGACACAGAATCCGAAGCAGGCTCCGGGCTCTGCAGAGCCTGATGCGAGGCTCAAGCGCATGAACTGAGAGATCATGACCCGAGCCGCAGTCGGACCCACTGAGCCACCCAGACGCCTTGCCACAACCCCTTCTGAGGACATGTGCCCCGGCACCCTTGTCCCTGAGAGCAAACATGGACGAACGTCCACGCTAATGGGTTTTCGCACATACCTCTCAGTAACTGATGGAATGAGTGGACAAAGACAAAAACTCGGTGCAGACAAATGAACTTTGCACCCATGTGTAACGAGACTGGCCTCACCGGCGGATGCTAGAACACACACCCAACAGCCACACAGCGTATTCTCCCCAAAGACGCGTGAACGTCCGGCAGAATCACAAGCAATTTCAATCCACTTCAAAACTGTGAATGTGGCTTCATTTAGACACAGGGTCTTTGCAGAAGTCATCAAGTTCAAGCAAGGTCACCCTGGGGCCAGTGGGCGCTGATCCAGGATGACTGGTGGTGTTAAGAGGAGACAGGTTTGAAAAGCAGGAGGAGGCAGTCTCGGCCTGACACAGACAGGGTGAGCCGTGCAGCCCAGGGCCACCCGGAGCCTCTGGGGGCAGCGCCTACCCCTTGACACAGGGCCTGTAGCGGCCGGACGGCAGAGGGTAGCACTTCGGTTGTTTCACATCCCTGGTTTGTGACATTGATACTGATAGGAGATGTGACGAATACTTGGTGATAATCATTTTTAAAGTGTAGATGTAGACAAATTCCTTGGGAAACACAACCTACCCAAAGTATCGCAAGAAGAAAGAGCAGCTCTGAAGAGCACGGTATCTCGTGAGGAAATTGAAACCTTCACACACACACACACACACACACCCCACGGCCCAGATGGCCGCCTAGGGGTTGTTTTCTAAACACTTAAAGAAGAAATAACACCAACTATATTCAACTTTCACAGATAGTTAAAAAAAGCAATATTGCCTGGCTTGTTTTATCGAAATCAACATTGGTCATCGAGGAACTGCAAGGGGGAGCCACAAAGAGACGTGCCACGGCCGGCAAACGCATTAACGTGCCCCTAACTGCAGGGATACGGCGTCCTGTTTTCATCGCGGGGGAGGTTTCATCACCTCCCGGACGCTCAGGAAGAAGCACAAGGAGGAATTGTGCATTTCTGACTCCTCGCATCACAAGTCGGTGCAAGTTGACTTAAGCACACGTGTGTCCACCAGAAGGACTAGGGGCGGCGGTGGAGGGCAGAGGGGGCGTGGCTGGGACACCGCCCCGTGCCAACCAGTCCCGCCTGGGCAGGAAGTGGGCGTCAATCCAGAGTCCAGTGAATCAAGGTCACTTAGCCCCAGTTGCCTAGATAAAGTCTTTATTGTCCGCAGCACAAGAAACAGGACCCGAATGACAACACAGCTCTCACGCAGAACCGGGCAGGTGCCTGGAGACCCAACACCATCTCTCGCTGAGAAACAAAGTTAACGTAAACAAGCACCAGACCCACCAGCCAGTCAGCTAGTCTGGGAGGCCGGGACCTTGGGCTGGTCCCGGGCCATCAAGTCTCCTGATATCCTGAGGCACATCTTCTGGACACTGGTTTCTTTCCTCCTCACCCTGTTGATGGAAGGTTCTAGAATTACCCTTCTCAGATGCAGGAAATGTGTCTTGTCCTCCATCACCCAACACGGCACCCAACGGTGCTCAATGAGTATTTGCTAACCAATGAGCTTGGCTACCCAAGATTGGTCCCACCAGTGGTTGGAGGTGGGAGGTGGGAGGTGGGAGGTGGGAGGCAGGAGGGGGGAGGCAGGAGGCAGTCTCCCTGGTTCCCATCAGTCCCCATGAAGTGCATGGATGTGTGTGTGTGTGTGTGTGTGTGTGTGTGTGTGTGTGAGCGAGCACGTGTGTGTCCACCCAGGGCTCTGCCCTTCCTGAGGTACAGCCATGTCTTCTAGATGTCAGGGCACCTTCCCAAGGAGCCTCCCACAGCCACCACCAGGCCATGGTGCCGCCCCTGCGTCCATCCCTGGGGCACAGGGCACGGGGCACAGGGTGGGTGTGGTAGCCACATGGGCCCCTCACTGCTTCAGGGAAAGCCGTGCCTCGTGGCTCAGAGAGGCAGAGCCCCTGTGCCCGCTTGGACCCGCCCAGGCGGCACCAGGTGGGGCTGCAGGTGTTTGGAACTCAAACACCTCTGTCCGAGCAAACACAGCACGGCGGGACTCCGTGGCCGTGTGCCACACCAGCCGACGGGCGGGGTGGGTACCATCTGAGGGGCAGGCGAGCCGGACCCCCGCGTCCTGGGAGCAGCCCCAGCCTCTGCGTGCAGGAGGGGAGCCAGAGGGACGGCAAGGCGGGGAGGGGGCCACCGAGATGCAGACGCCAAGTGTGAGCCAGCCAGTGGCTGCCGAATGTGTCCGGGGGCGTTTCTGGATGGCCAAGGGCAGGCACAGGAGGGCGTGGGGCAGCGGGCAGCTCGCAGGAAGACAGGAGACAGGCCAGGCCAAGTCTCCAGCTCACTGGTAAAACCACGGTAAAGACAAGGAAGGCGTCCAAGAGCACCCACTCGGCTCCCCCCAGGGCCCCCGAGGCCTGGAGGTCAGACAGGGCAGGGAGGGCGTGTTTCCTGGGGACAGAGCTCCGGTTTGGGAGGGTGATGTGATGGCCGGTGGGTCGGCTGCACTCAGTGTAGATGCTTGGAAATTTTTGTGTTTTGTACGTTTCGCCACAATTATTTCTTTTAAGTTTATTTTTATTTATTTTGAGAAAGAGAGAGAGAACGAGCAGGGGAGGGGCAGAGAGAGAAGGAGAGAAGGGATCCCAAGCAGGCTCCACATCGTCTGCACAGAGCCCGATGCGGGGCTCGATCCCACGCACTGTGAGATCGTGCCCGGGGCTGAAATAAGAGCCCGACGCTTGACCGGCAGAGCCACCCGAGTGCCCCTATTTTGCCACAATTAAAAGCTAAATTCTACAAGTCTGTGTAGTTTCAGCTAAGCAAGTCTGAGAGTGGAGAGGGCTGCCGGGCTGAGCAGTGCCTCCAGCACGGTGAAAGCCAGGGCACATTGGTGACACCCTGCCCCAGGCCACCAAGAGAGTCACCAGGGGACCATGCAGGGCCAGCCCGAGACCCCAGAAACTCCCAGGGCTTCCCCCTCTGCCCTCCAGCCCCTCCTGGGGAGCACAGGCCCCCACCAGAGCAGGACACACCGGCCGCAGGGCCCCCTGGGTCCCACTGGCCTCAACCAGGGGCCTGGCCAGGGCCTCCAAGCCCCACAGGAAGAACCCTGAGAGCACCTGGGAGTCCTGGGGGAAGCAGCAGCCTGGGCCCTGGCGGGTGTGACAGGCGTGACCAAAGGAGACAGCAGAAGGTTCTGGCTGGGGTGGTGCCCAGAGGCCCCCTGGAGCCCAGCTTCCAGGAGCTGCCAGACGGCCATGCCCAGACCTGGGGATTCGAAAGGGGAAGACGCACTGTGTCGCAGGTGGGAAGTCCCCTGCCGCCCTGCTGTCCTCCGGTCCCCCAGGTCCTGGGCACCAAGCCCTCAGGGCTGGGGTCAGGTGTCCAGGGAGGGGACTGCCCTGCACACACCCCCACTCCCCCCTAAAGAGGGGAGTGAGCAAACCCACCAAGTCCTTGATATCCCCTCCAAGACTTTATTTCTGGATGTGGTTGAGAAAGTACATGGAAAATCACCTAAAACTGCACATACTTGGTTAACTCGAGTCTTAGCTGTGGCGGTGACTGTCCCCCTGGACCCCACTGAGGCAGCCACTTTGGGCAGCTCCTGAACCCTTCAGAATCTTCAGAGGCCCCAGCCCTTGCTCCGGCCTGAGGCGGGGTCCCCGGGGCAGGTCCCTCGGGAGTGTCCTGGGCAGGGCACGCCTCTCCGAAGGGCCGCTGCAGCCTCAGGGACAGCTTGGACTGACGGGGAGCCCCGCCTCGGGGCTGCAGGGGCCTAGGACACTGGGGTGGGGGAGACGCCCCTGACTCCCCAGTGGGAGCTGGGGGAGGGCAGGAGGATGGGACCGGGTGGGAGTCAGGGCCCTGAGGCTGGGCTGGAACTTTCCAGAACTCCTCCTCCAGCCCCTGGCCTCCCGGCAGGATTCAACAGCAGCAAGGGAACAAGCAGGGTCTGGCGTGTGGACGAGGTCTCAGAGGTAAGCCAAGGACAAGGCGGCCTCACCAAAAAACAGGCCTCCAGCAGAGCTCGAAGTGGGAGCGGGTCTGACTGTGACCCCAGGGCACCACGGCCTGAGGCTCCCAAGGTCCTTGTCCGCCCCCTGCTGGCCACCCTGTTACTCGCCTGAGGGGCCTGGACGCTGCCCTCCAGCCCGGTGGACCCTGTCTGTCCAGAAGCTGCCAGCTTGTGTGGGAGCCCGCACCGGAGAGCCAGGTGCCGGCACCACACGCAGAAGGTTCTGGAGACTCAACAGATACACACAGCCCTGCACGGTCCCCTTGTGGGCGGTCACCACAGGCTGTGAGGGCAGCAGAGGCGGCCAGGCACAGGATCTCCCCTCCCGCTCAGTGTTGGGCGCCCTACGTGACCCATCCCTCCCCAGGCCTCGAAAGCCCGCTCCTGGTGAGCGGTGGGAGCCTGCCCTGGTGCCTCAACCAGCCCCTTGTCGAGGATGTGCCTGGCGGCACAGGGAGATGGGCAGTGTCACCCCCAGGACCCGACCCCCGAGAGGGACACCGGAAGTCCCCCAACCACCTGCGTAGATGGTCTTCCCTCTGCGGTGAGCACCCCGCCCCCCGCACCCCCACTCGCTGGGCTGAGGCTATTCCAACATCCCCCCCACACCTCAGCTCGTTCAGGGTGCTTCCGCTAAGTGTGGTCCCGGCCTCCTTCCCTCCAGGACCCCGTGGTCAAAGGACCCCAGATGGGGGTCGTGAGAGACACACAGGGTGCCCGGTCAAATTGGAGTTTCAGATACATGCTGACTTTTATTTTGGTGAGGAGTCTTCCTCGCGTTGCTCGTGTTTACCTGACACTGAAGCGTCACGGGCACACTGCCCTGCTGGCCGCTGGGCCTGGCCATCCCACGCTCGCGGCGTGAGGTGGGGGTGCGGGCCGACAAAGCCGGCCGCGACCCCTCTGCGCTGCGGTGGCTTCAGGGTCCCTGCCAGCCTGCCTCTCCCAGGGCGTGTGAGATTTTCCAGTGCTCCCTGGGGACTCTGCCCCCAGGGAGGGAATTAGGCAGGAGCAAGGTAGTCACGTGCATGTTTTCATCATTTCTTACAGCCCACACGATCTCCTGCCAGGAAGGTGAGGGTGCCCCAGCCACGTGCTTCCAGGGTAGGCCTGGGCACCGCACAGGACGGAGGGGGTGCAGCGCCAGCCGCACAGCCCGTGACTCAGCGTCCAAGGACCCGTCCTCAGGACAGAACCCCCTCCCAGCACGAGAAGGCCAGCGACCCGAGGCAGAGAGGCCATCGGGGCCCAGACGGCGAAAGAAACCTGCACAGCCTTGTCTGCGTGTTTTCCGGCCCAGCCGGCGCCGGGGGTGGGCACGAGAAAGCCCCCAAACCTGGAGAGCAGAGCGAGAGAGCAAGCCAGTGTGCTGTCCCTGCTGGGAGCCTCCTGCAAGCCGTGCCCCGCACGGGTGACCCCAGGGCCTTTGCTCTTGCGGAAGGTACTTCTCCAGGACCATCACGAACAGGCCCCGTGGTGCGCGGCCAGCAGCTGTTCACTGGTCACCTCGAGGTCGCTCCATCCCCTGGGGTCTCCACCCCTTCAAGCACATCCTGCCTCCACTTCACCGGCTGTCCTCCCACCTCGTGGAAATCTGGCCACAAACAGGCAAACAGAGGTCCGAGTCCAGGGGTGACCCGGAGCCTGCTCCCCATGCAGCCTCAGGGCACAGGACAGGACGACAGGACCCTGCCCACGGCCTTGGCGCCATCGGTCGACGGTCAAGACTTGACCAGTGACCGCTGCGCATGCAACCCAGAATTGGCCACGGAAAGCCAACTCCATCCCCTAACCAACCACACAGGAGGCAGTTTCCTCGTCCCTGCCGTCCCTGCATCCGCAGCGCCGCCCCCACCCCTGCCAGCCCCCGCCCTTCCGCTGTGACACTCTGCCAGTCCCCTGCCCGCCTGGGCGTGTCTGCCAGATCAGTGATGCGCCCACCCCGTCACCACAGCTCCCTCTGCCAGTGCCCGCCCCATGTCTTCTTCATGTCCAAGGTCCCATCTTGAATTTGCCACTGCCCCAGGGCCTTTGCACTGTCGCCTTTGGGCTGGACATCTGGGCAGCTTAGGGCAACTTTCCGAAAGTGACCTTTGCACTCAAGGCCCTTCCTGCTTGCTCCTTGCTGCAGCGCGTCGTCTGAACTCACAAGGCTGAGGGGACGCGGCACCCCGCGCCGAGATCCGCCCCAGGCCTGCCCCCCAGCACCTGGCTGGGGGCCTGGCCCTCAGCAGGCGAGACCACGAAATGGATTCTGCCGGGCCGTCTCCCACTGCCGCTAAATCACACGTCCTTCGTGCAGGCTGGGTGACAGTCACCATGTCGGAGAGAGAAAACCTGGGGTGGAGCGTCACTCCCGGGGGAAAAGCCCCAGCTTCCTTCTCCCCGTGACGACGGCCCGCGCCTGACCCTGTGGCCCGGACCCGCTGACCCCAGGGGGACCCCGGACCCAGCCCCCGCCCCGTCACCGCGCTCTTGTCACGGGCCCTGTCCGGGCTCCTCAGCCCGCCTGCTGCCCGTCCCCGGCCACGCTGTCCTGCCACAGGGGTGCCACGGTCTGCAAAGTGGACCGGGAGCTCCTCGCAGGTGTGCGACGCCTCCCCAGACGCCCGTGGGCGGTGGGCGGTGGGCGGCGGGGACCCCGTCCCCGGCGCGGGGGGCGCGCGGGGCTGCCTGGTTCCAGGGCCCGCCCTGAGCTCTCCGCCCCGAGTCCGGCCTCCCCCGCCCCGTCAGCCCGGCAAGAAGCGAGAGGCACGCGGCAGCTCACATGTGCGCCGGCGCACTGACCCCACAGCTGCCCCCGTCCCCAGACGCCGCGAAAGAGGCACGGAGCGCGTGTGCCCTCCTGCGGGAGCCCGCACACACGCTCTGGACGGTGTCGTGCGCACGAAGGCACGGAAACGCGGGCAGTCCGCGGCACGGCCCTCGGGGCTGCGTCCCGTCCTACTGCCGCACGCTCCGAACCCCGACGTCCCAACCAGGAGCCTCACCCCTGCTGGGTCTTACCGTCACGACTGCACTTCGAGGAAAGCATGTTTCCGAATAGGAGCCAAGCCCCAGGGACCCCGGGATAAGACAGCGGGTGGCCGAGAGTGAGCGCGGGCCGGAGGAGGCCGCTCGCTTCCGCTTCCGCTTCCGCTTCCGCTTCCGCTTCCGTAAACGCTGATTCGCAAACAGGCTCAGCTCCGCGGGCTCGCGCTCGGGAGCACGTCGGCCGGGGCTGCCCTCGTGGCTTCCGCGAGGAAGCCCACGGGGCCGTCCCGTGGGGTCCGTGTGAGCAGGCGGCGGATGCGGCTCTCCCCGCGGGGACGGCGGCCGGCCGGCGGCACCACACCGGTGGCTGCAGACACAGCAGCTGACCCAGCGCTTCCCAGGTGTCGGGTCAGGTCCCGGCCTCGCAGGCCCCTCCAGCACCCCTCGGCCCTGCTCCGTCCGTCATCCACTCGCTGTGGGACACAGCTGTCCCCTCCCTGCTGGGGTCCAGCCTCTCCCTCCAGGGACGGCGGCTGGACAAGGCCCCGGGAAGCCCTCGAGCAGGTGGGCCGCGGCGCTCGGCCGGGGCGGGGCTGGGGGCTACTCGCCCCTGTAGATGCGGACGGCGGGGCTGAGCCCCACGCCAGGAGCAGCCGGCATACAGGGCACCAGCCACAACGATGCCACCTGAGCGGGGCACGCCGAGCTTGTGCACCTCCTCCTGCGCCCCACCCTCTCCAGAAACGGCTCCCAGGCGAACCCAGCCCACCCCGCTGGCACCCCTGACAGGACGAGCACCCCGCGGCTGCTGGCACCCAGCCACATACGGGGTCTAACACACGGGAGCCTGCTCGCAGGGCTCTGGAGCCACACGTCCCACAGCCAGGGGTCACAGAGCTGTGCTCCCTCTGGAGGCCCCGGGGTGGGGGTGGGGGGTCCCTCCTGCCTCTCCCTCGGGGCCTGGCCCTCCAACCTCTGCCTCCTCCTCGCGTGGTCTCTCCTGTGCATGCCTGTGTCTTCCTCTGTGTCTCTTGTAAGGACAGTGGTTATGGACTCAGGCCACCAGAGAACCCAGGATGACCTCTTCACCTCCACATCCTTAACTCCGTCACGTTGCAGAGACGCTCTTCCCAGCCAGGCCCATTCACAGGCACCAGGGGCTAGGACGCAGACGTATCCTTTGGGGGCCATCATTCAGCCCCCCTGCTAGCCTCAAAACCAACACAAGATAAGGTCCAAACTTGGAGGTTTCTGGTTCCCAGGGAGGGGGCTCCAGGAGGGGCAGACCCCAAAGCTTCTCTGTGGCCTTCGGCACACAGTGGGACCATCTCGGACAGTGGGACAGGCTGGCAGGCCCCCCGGTGGCTGTCTGCTTGCCACTAACTCACCCAAAACGCATGGCTTTCTGCCACGGTCATAAAACACGTGTCCTCAGGGAGCAGCTTCGGGGCAGGAGACCAACCGTGCCCTGTCCCTATGGACCCCCACCTACCATCCGGCCTTTCAAAGGGGGACAGCTGAGGTCCTGAGCTTGGAAGGGCTGCCCGGGGTGGAGGGGCTCAGGCCAGCAACAGGTGCATCCTGGGACCCCCAACGGCCCCACAAGCCAGGCTCCACCCTCACCCTCGTGGGCCGGGCCCCGGGCAGGAGGAGGGAAGGAGTGCTTTCCTCGGCCTTCGCGGGGGCCTGGCAAGTCCCCCGTGGAGGGGAGCCGGGCTGGTGACAGCACCGTCCCCCGGGACCGTGACGCGTGGGCCCACACACAAAGCGGGGGCCGAGGGCAGCACGGGGTGGGGGTGGACAGGGCGGGAAGGCAGCCTCGTTCTCAGGAGGTCCCTTCCCCGAGCTGTGAGTGGGCAGAGGCAGTGAGGCCTGGCCCACCCAGGAGAGTGGCTCATCTCAGAGAAGTGGTCCCGATGGGTGGGCGCAGAGGAAAGGGGGCTCCACAGCATGGCCTGCTTGACCCCTTGGGCAGCCATTTCTACAACCCTGTCACCCCCCCACACACACACACACCCCCCAGCAGCAAGCCTGCTTTTCCCCGGGGCAGCGTCATTTTACGTGGTTCTGTGAGCTCCTTCTGCCCCGCTGTCCGAGGGCGCACCTCATGCTGGCCCTCCGAACACTCAGGGGGAGGGGGCGGTGAGGTTTCCAGAGTGCTTTCTCCACGTCCCTAGAGCACAGTTCTGGTGCGTGTGACTCAGGCCACCGGTCCCAGAAGTGATCAGCTGAGAAGACCGGCCTCAGGTGCTAAGCGTGCTGGAACGTGCTAGAATCCACCAGCCCGCCCCTCTGCCTCCCAGAACAGCCTTGAGTCTCAGTGCACCAAAGGCATGGGACAGGCCCAGGGGGGTGTCGACAGAGGGGCTCGCTCCTCCCTGCATGGGTCAGCACCCCCCAGGAACCACCCTCACAAGACCCCCGAGAAGCACAGTTCTCAGCTGGGAGGACTCCAAGCCCACATCTACACTGGGTTGGGGAGCTCAGGGCGGTCACTCGGCCCAGGTTGGATCCACGGGTGGGAGGGAACCCTGCAGAGAGCTGTGTGGGTGCGAGCAGGTTCATACTTCCTGCGGGCCACGGCGGGGGCAGCCAGACCCACAGGACCCTACAGCCCCCACCGGGGGGTGGAGCCACAAGCCTGTGTGAGCTCATACGGGCCGTTCTCCTCAGGAGGCAGCCCCTGATCTCGGCTGCTTTTTCCCTCCCGGTGGCTCAGTGGGGGGTGTCCCTGGAGTCTCTTGGGGGCGACCCTAACCACTGGTCTGCATCCCCAGGACCCTCAGGAACAGCCCCAGGCCTGGTGGCGTCACCTGCTCCCCTCAAGCCCCTCCAGCAGCCCCCGAGGGAAGCCTGACACAGCAACACAGCCGGCCACCCCACTCTGTCTCTAGTCCAGGGGGACGGGGACACTCGGGTCTCCAGGCAACAAGAGGCAGCGAGGAGGAGCCCGGGGCCCTGGGGAGGGCTCAGGTGGCCTGCGGGGGAGGGGCAGGGGAGCCACAGGGAGGCGGCTGCAGGGACAGGCGTGTGCCTCGGTCCAGGTGAGGCAGTCCAGGAGCCCCCAGCCGGGGAGGGCGCAGGGTCCCTGTGCTGGCTGTGGCTCAGTGCCCTCGCGATGGGCCACAATGGGGAGACTGCTCAGGGGAGCCACCGGGGGCACCAAGGAGGCTGAGCTGACACAGGCTGCACAGGCTGGCGGTGTAGACAGCACACAGGCTGAGAGTCCGAGAGCCGGGCGTGGGCAAGGCGCTTTCCCCTGAGGCCGGTATCCTCGGCGTGCGGAAGGCTCTGTTAACCTCCTCTTCAAGGACCCTCTCCGGGTGCGGTCACATGCTGGAGGATTTTGTGGGGACACAGTTCAGCCCTAACGCCGCCCCGCCTCCCTGCTGCCCTGCTCCATCGTCTGAATCCTGGAGCAGACGCTCTGGAGCTGTGGGTCTGGTCCGTGTCCTGCTGGGCCGGGCCCTCCGCGCCGGCCCGGCCGTGCGGTTCCGCGGCCACTCAGCACGTGTGGTTGGTTAAGTTTAAGTTCAAATTAGTTAAAAATTTGAATAATTTAAATCCAGCTCTTAGGTGGGCCCCAGCCACAGTCCACAGGTCCACGGCCACCTGTGGCCGGTGCCTGCCATCGGGGAGCCCGCGGCCTGTCGGGTAGCTCGGACCGGAGGACGGGGCACGAGGGTGGGCGGAAGGAGCGAAGGCGGGAAAGAATGACGGGCGAGTGAATGGCTCTCGGGCACCACACGGGGAGAGAGAAACCAGCTGTTTTGTCTCGGGCACCGTTACCGTGGACACCGTCAGGAGACTCCGAGAGCTGGGTCAGAGGCACACAGGAGCCGCCGGCCGCTGTTACCCTGGAGAGACCGCCATTCCCCGCACCACGTGGCCACAGTCACGCCACTCGGCCTCACCCGTCCCGCCCGCCCCTGGGCCCTGCCGGCCACCGAGGATGAGGACGGGCCCCTCACGCGGCCCCCGCGAGCTCCCCGGGCAGGCGCGGCCCCAACCGGGGGAGGGAGATCACCGTCTGCCTCCCGCTGTCCCCGCCCTCCTCCCTCCCTCTCCTCTGTTCCCCTCCCTGAGCTCGCTGCCCAGAATACCAACCCCCAGCAGTGGACGCCCGGCCGGGAGGGGCCTCCACACCCCCCCCCCCAGCTCTTCTGGTGGCTTCTGCTCGTTGGGCCACGCGTGCAGAGCTCAGAACACACAAAAGCAGGTGGGCAGGAGGACAATAACAGGGACTCCACTCAGCCCGTCCCCGCCTCTGCGTGGTGCTGTGTCCCGTGCGTGTGCTCGGCAAGGCCATGAAGGGGCAGAGGGAGGCCCCGTCCTGTGCCAGACGCGGGGGCGTGCAGTCGGGAGAGAGCCCGTGTGTGACAGCCGTGCCCCAGGGAAAGCACCTCCCGGAAGGCAGAGTCCTCCACAGCCCAGGAAGGGGAGCCTCTGGAGCTCCAGAACATTCCGTGGCATTCTTCTCAAACGAAAACAGGAGAAATGTTGGGTCTCCGTCGATTTTCCCTGGGGTCCTCCCCGACACCCAGTCCCGCTTTTCCGCCTACGGTGCCCTGAACCTGCTCCCTGAGCTCAGGCAGTGCAGCCAGGCTCCATGCACACTGTCCTCACGGAGCGTGTCTGAAAGGCCCCGCGGTCCCACCGAGGGGAGTCGAGGGGAGTGGAGCGACCTGAGGGAGGCTCCTGGTCATGCTCCGGGGCACCCCCAGCCACCTGGCCCCACCGAGTGAAACCCCCGCGTCCCCCACTCCAATCCGGACTCTAAATAGTCTCCAGCCAGGCCGTCCCACCTGCACCGCCCCCCGAATCCAACCACAGAGAGAAGAGGGTGCAGCCCAACCACGGGGCGAGGGGCAGACAGACCGCCCGCGGGCACCCGCAGAACGACGTCCAGGGAGGTCCGTCAAGCACAGCAGCTTGCCGTCCAGTGTGTGTGCGGGTCGGGGGAGGGGGGCGGATAACAGGACGGACGGGACACAGCGGGTGGCTGCCGTGCTCTTCTGGAGCGACCATCTGCGTGAACGGGAAAAACAGGCCCTCGCCTCCAACCCCCCCCCCCCCCCGCAGCCCTTCCCTCCTTTCCGGAGCGGCCACGCAGCCACGCAGCCACGCAACCACGCTGTCTCCTCTCCGAGTCCCCGAATCCCAGCAGAGCCTCCGAAGCTCGCGAAGCACGTGTCCAACCACTCGAAACTGACCCCGTGACACCAGCGTCGGCCACAAGCATGACAGAGGAGCGAGTCACCAGCTCTGGGGCACGGCTCGGAGCACGGACCCAGAGCGCCTAACAGGACTGGTAAATAAACGTGTAGCCTTTTGCTGCGGACTCGCCGAGGGCTGGAAGCCTCCTTGTTCAAGCTTTGTGTCCTGGGGGCTTTATAAGGGCTTCCTTCAACACTCAGGGCCAGAGAATGAAGGCGCTTTTGCTCCAAAAAAGCATTTCTGTTAAGCGATAAAGTTTGAAAGAGCATATGCACCACGATTCATCCCCGTGTGCACGCACGTGCATGTGCACACAGATACACAGAGGCGGCCTGGAAGAGGCTTTTTCATAGCGACTATTTCTGAGGCCTTTTTCTTTCCATTCTTGTGATGGTTCATTCGATGTCTCAACTTGCCTGGGCCACAGTGCCCAGATTATTAGGTCACACATTATTCTGGGTGTTTCTGTGAAGATGCTTTTTGGATGAGATTAACACTGAAAGTGGGGAGCTTTGAGTAAAGCGGTCCGGTCCCCCCGCCTCCAGACATGGGTGGGCCTCGTCTAATCAGTCAAAGGCCTACATAGAACCAAAGCTGACCTCCCCAGGCAGGAAGGACTCCTGCCAGCAGACGGCCTGTGGGCACGACAGCCCTTCCTTGGGTCTCCTGCCTGCTGTCCACCCTGAAGATTTCAGACTCACCAAGGCACAGCTGCATGAACAATCCAACTCGTCAAAAGAAATCCCCGTCTTTCTCTCTATACACACATCCTGTTGGTTCCACTTCTCTGTGGGCCCCAACTACGGAAGTTTCCACATTTCCCCAGGTGCCCATAGTGAGCATCACGGCTCCACCACAGTTTTTAGGGGACTTTTCAGAGCACTTGATGCCCTGAAGCGCCCACTCGGCCCACTGGGGGTGGCACCAGGCCTGGGGCTGCTGCAGGAAGGAGGGCTCGGGCTCCCTGTGCCCAGCGAGGACTGGGGGCCGCATCTGCCCAGCTCCTGATGGCATCACGCGGGAGTCTCCACCAGGAGGCAAAGCTCTGCCGCCCGCCCTGCAGGCAGGAGAGACCTCACACGTGCACACACACCCCCACACACGTGCACACACCCCTGCACACATGCCTGCATACACTCGGGCACACACGCCTGCATGCATGCACACCTGCACACACGCGCACCGCACACAAGTATGCACACACGCCCGCACGCCCTGCCTGTGGCTGAGACACAGCACGACAACCCAGGGGGCCATCTGGGGGGGCTGCCTGCCTCCTGTGTGTGTGTGGGGGGGTCTCAGGTTCCTCCAGGGGCAGGAAGCTGGGTCCCTGATCCCCAGCAAGGCCAACTCTGAGGCAAAAACCAGTAAGTGCTGCATCTGGAAGGGGAAAGTGCAGGCAGCAGCCGCTGTCCCCATTTTTAAGGACAGGCCACCCAAGCTGAGCCAAAGGCAGACCACCCGGTGCCCTGCACCCGCCCTTCCTTCAGAGGAGAACTAGAGAACTCCTGCTTCGGGGCATTCAGGATAGCAGGGCGAGGGGCTGTGGGCCTCCTGGCCAAGAGTGCTGTCCCCCCTGTGTCCGGGGTGGGGGTGGGGGGCTTCCCCACTGGGTGGTCGGGGTCCAGGGCTCCTTCTTGGTCCCTGGAGGAGCGGGCTGGGGGCAGGGCAGTATGGTAGTTGGTGGGGGGGGGGGTCGTCCCGGGCCCACAGCTCCTCCCCACAGGGCAGCAAGCCAAACTCTCCTGGGTGCTGCTTGAAACAGGAAGGTCCCTGCACAAAAATATCTCCTGCCAAAGTCCTGAGGTCACACCTTGCAGAGAGTAATTTAGATGAGAATGGGCTCACCCCTGGGAGAGCTGGCTGGCGAGAATTGATTTAATCAAAGCTGCCTCTCAGGCCTCCTCCCCCTCTCCTCGGAAATCCGGAGCCCCTGTCTCTGCAAGGGGCGGGTGGGGGAGGGGATGAATTTGGTTTCCTCTCACCCTCCTCTCCGGTTTGCTTTTCTCATAGGTGTTTTTTTTTTTTTTTTTTACTGCGGTAAAATATATATAACATGAAGCTAAAAACTTGCAGCCAAGGTCTTTACGGTTCAGCTGCTGGGCAGCCATCTCCACGGCGGCCCCTCTTCCTGAACTCTGTCCCCGTGAAACACTCTCTCTCCAGCCCCTCCTGGGGCCTGGCGCCCGCCGTCCGGCCCTCCTGGGACTCCTCCTGGGACCTCCCATGTGGACACTCGTGTGTCTCAGCTCCCAGGGCACCATCCCTCACGTCCATCCCTGTGGTAGCAGGTGCCAGGATATCCCTCCTTCTCAAGGCTGCAAATAGTCCTGTGCGTGGAGGGACCGTGTCTTCCTCACCCGTTGTTCCCTCGACAAGACATCTGGGGTGTTTCCACGTTTTTGTCTGCCGTGAACCTGGGCGTACGAACCTGTCCAAGTCTCTGCTTTCAGACGCTCCGGATGCGTGGCCAGGAGCGGGGTCCCTGCGCCACACGGTCACTCTGTGTTTAGTGTTTTGAGGAACCGCCACACTGTACAGCAGGTGCACGGTCTCGGTCCCCACCGGCGGCGCCCAGCGTTCTGATTTCTCACGGCCTCGCCAACACCTGCTTCTGTCTCTTTTGTATCGTAGCCATTCAAATGGGCACGAGGCGGCACCTTTTTGTGATTTTGATTTTGATGTCCTTAACGGTCGGTGATGTTGGGCGTTCTTTCCACGTGCTTACCGGACATTCTTATAAAGTCCGTTCAATGCTTCTCCTCATTGTTTAAACTGCTCTTTGCTGTTGTCAGTTGTGAGAGTTCTTCACATATTCCGGATATTAACCCCTCATCAGATACACCGTCTGCAAACATTGCCTCCCAATCTATGGGTGCTTTGGAGAGTGTCCTTTGACGCACGTTTGCATGTTTTAACCCTGTGCTTGTAGCTGCCTCTTGCCTTTTGCCACCCCCCCTACATATTTGTACAGTAGCCAACATCCCCGGACACACTTGTGGAACCCCTAGCCCGAGCCCACGTTTGCACGGCGGAGCCCTTGCTCACAGGGACAGGCCTGGGTGGGAGGGGAGGCGAGGGCAGAGCAGCTGGGCGCCCGGGGAAGGCCCTGTGCACAGGGCAGTCCTGGGCAGAATGGGGGCTCCCGCCGGGGTCCTGGGCCTGCCTGCACAGCCCCCGAGTGGGTTAACTGAATACAGACTTATCATGTAATTTTTTTTTTTAAAGTTTATTTATTTATTTTGAGAGACAGACAGAGAGAGTGAGCAGGGGAGGGGCAGAGAGAGACGGAGAGAGAGAGTCCCAAGCAGGCTCCGTGCTGTCTGCACAGAGCCTGACATGGGGCTCGACATGGGGCTCGACTTCACAAACCATAAGATCATGACCAGAGCCGAAACCAAGAGCCAGACGCCTAACCGACTGAGCCCCTCCCGGGCGCCCCATCATGTAATTTTTGATGTTTAAAGAGAATTGGTGTCTCCAAATCCACGACACCACCCCACAGAGAAGCCAAACTGGGCATAAGTAGCAAAGGAGGGAAGTGACGACATGCCCTGAGAAACCACCAAGGTGAGAATTCTCTGGCCAGTGACAAAGCCGAGCGTGCTCTGGGCAGCGCTGCTCCCTGAGAGCTGGAGGCGGCTCCCAGGTCTACACGACGGCCGCGCGCCATGAAATATTTAAGTAAAGAGAAAACAGAGTGTGCCCAGCGGGTGGCGGGTTCTCTGACACCAGAGCTAGGCAGCCCGCGCCCTGGGCTCCGGCTCAGCCTGCCTTCCCCGGCAGCTGAGGGCATCGCCAGGCCTCCTTCCCGACGAGAAAGTTCAGCCAGGGAGATGGGACTTTCCCCTGAAACGTCCCTGGAGCAGAAACCCATGACCCAGTTGTGAAGTTGCACCGAGTGTAGACGCGCCTTCTGGGGTTGGGGGGGTGGTGGGGGTGTGCTCTCCTGGGGTCCAGGAAGAGGGCCCAGCCCAGAGGGTGGCCTGGGGAGCCTGTTCCCTGGGGACAGCGGTGTCTGGGACCAGCACCTGGCAGAGGCTGGGCCAGCAGCGTGCCCGAGCACACTCCCGTCCTCGTCCCGCGGCTCCGCCCGGAGCCCTTGCAAGGCTGGGCGGTCAAACCCTCACCTCCTCCTGAGCAAGAAAGAGCCAAAACACACAGACGCGGACACAGACACACGCACACAACGCACACAACACACACACGCAGATGCACAAACGCACACGACACCCTGCAGCTGTCCTTCCGAGGCTCTGCAGGACTCTAACGCCCAACATCAGCTTCAGAGAAACAGAGAGGTCAGCTTTGCCGCGGGGGGAAACGGGCCTCTGCCGGCTCCGAGGGCAAACGCTAGGGCGAGGGTCCGCCTGACTCGGGGAAGCCCTGGGCTGCCCCCCCCCCCCGGGAGCACTGGCTCAGGGCAGCCCACAGAGGTGAGTGGTGGGGCGGGATGACCTCTCCAGAGACTCTCAGCGTCAGGCCTTTGTCTGATGGCCCCAGACCTGCAAACCGGTCCAGACTGGAGACAGGGAGGTGGCTGACGGGAGTCTGGCCCCTGGGGAGCCAGGCTGAGCTCCGAGGAGTGTGGCCCTAGGTTGGAGGGGCAGGCCTGTGGCTGTGCCTCCCCGAGGCCAACTTTGCTGGCCAACACTCTCTCCCTGTCTCCCTGCCCTTCCGGCTGTGGGCGGTGTCCCATGGCCTCGGGGTCTCCATTCTGGATGTGGGGCCGCTGTGCGATCCCAGAAAGGAACTGCGCCAGGAGCTGGCACCACAGCTTTCCTGGGAACAGGGGCACAGCCCTAATTCAGCCACCTCACCTTCTGGTACCGCGGCCCTGTCACTGCCCAGTTACACTCTCCCGCCTGGTGTGCCTGGAACAGCGGTGCGGCCGGGCCGGGAAGGGCGGGCCGGCAAGCCTCTCACCCCAGCTCCCGCCCCAACACAAAGCCCTGCCGCCCGCAGAAGGCTAAGGAGACTCGGCGAGCCGGGGTGTACCGGGGAAAGGCTGGCTGAGCCCGGGGCACAGGGACGGGGCGCCAGGACTGGGATCTTGTCCTGTCCCGTGGCGGAGAGAAGGGACACCCCGCCGACGTGCCCGTTCTGCACAAGTGCACCAGGGCAAACTCACTGGAGGGGAGCCAGTCTAAGGGCAAAGTCGGAGGCTCAGCCTGGCGGGTTCCTGCTCCGGCTCCAGGGGGCACAACGGTGACTGACGCAGTTGGGGAGCCTCTGAGCCTGGAGGCTGCCACCCTCCAAGGGTCAGAAAGTTCCCCTGGGTCACAAGGAGAAGTGGGAGGGCGACTCGGGACCAGCGCCCGCCCGCAAAGGCGCACCGGAAAACCGAGTTGCTTTTTACGCTCAGTGCACATTGTCATGGGCAGCGTCAGATAATCGGTCTTTTGTCCCCCCCCCCCCCCCCCCGGGGAGGGCACAACGGTGCCTTTGATCCCAACGGTGCCGCACGCACGCCGCTGGAGCCCGATTGTGGACCCAGCGTCAGCCTGGGGACCAGAGCTCAGAACCGTTGCCGCACCTGAGGGCTGAAGTGGGCGGAGGGGGTGGAGGGGGTGGCTCAGCCCCCAGGTGGGGGGAGGGGGGAGGTCTGACCCACAGGAAGAGGGGGAGGTGTGTGAGGGCGAATTCTAAGGTCAGGCGGGTGTCCCTGGCCCCAAACAGCCCCCTGCCTGCCATCTACCGCGTCAAGGACCCTGGTGAAATGCCCTCTCCCGCGTCAGCGTGAGGGTAACAGTATCAGTCGCCCGAGGAAGGGCAGAGGGACAAGCTGACCTGAGCACGTCTGGCACCAGACCCTCTCCCCAGGGGCACCGGCCAGCATACTGGCCACCCAGGGCAAGGGGCAGAGGGGGCCAGAAGGGGCAGTGAGGTACTGGGAGGACCCGGACGGTCAGTTTGACCCGGGGCCACGTCCCTGCCCGGGGTGGCGGGGCCTGGGCCCTGCTGGGCAGAACAGCTCCACGAAGGACGGTGCCCACTGAGAGTCCACGTTCCGGCCACACGGCCTCCAAGGCCCCAGTTCCTGTGGGGAAAACCGTGGCGGGGCCTCAGGGTCCCCCGGGGTGGGGAGTGGAGACCGGGCTCTCTCAGAGGCCACACCGCAGGCTGCCTGCCGCTGCTGGGGGGGTGGGGGTGGGGGGGCTCTTTCCTCACTCGTGCTGTCCCAGGTCCCCCGGTCTCTACTGACCTCAACTGTCACGGCGATTTCCCTTTTCCCTCAGAACAGAGGGACAGTGCGGCCCCAGAAGCAGTTAGCAGCTCTGACCCCTACTAACCGATGAACAGGAACAGCAGAGTCACTGCTCACAGAGAAAACAAGACGGGGCTCCCGAGGGCTCCCGGGTTAGCAGGGAAACCGTGGGGGAGGGCCCTGCCTGGCCCACAGCAGGAGCCCAAACAATGGCTCCCCGGGTAAGAGGCTGACGGGGAGGGAGCGGGACCTGAGAACCCGCGGCCACCAGAGTGACAAGTGTCATGGCGACCCCTGATGGAGACACACCCCAGCGCCCACCACGTGTCCTACCGCCAGGGTCTCGGGGGTCTCGGTCTCGAGAGAGAGGGCATCTGCAACCTGTGTGCACACGGAGTGCCCGCCACTCCCGAGGGCCGCCCGCTCGGGTCTCATCGTAACGTTAAAGGTCCCGAGTCAACAAAGGCCTTGCTGGGAAAGAATCTGAGATCTCCGCTCTCTGTTTGGAGCTGGTCCTCACCGTGAGCGCAGGCCAGGCTCTCCTGTAATATCCTCCCCGCTGGGGGCCGGACTGAGGCCCTTCTGCCCAGAAGCCCACGGACCCCCGTTGACCTGCAGGAAACCTCAGACCCGGCACCTGAGAAGCCACAGGTCGTTGGGACGTCAGCCCAGAGGTGGAGGCCACGCAGTCCAGCAGGGCTGGGTGCCCCCAGGAGCGGCCTGAGGCTGGAGGGCAAGGCCTGTCCTCCCCCTCTGCCCCCTCCCCCACCCAGGGCTGTGGGCTGCCAGGAGGGGCCCTGTCCGTACACCCCAACACACCGACGGCCGAGCCGGGACCACCCGGGGGCTCGCTAGCACTTCGCGACGCCACAGCACCGCCCTCAAAACCCAAGGAAAGTCGCTGGTACAGGCTAGATGATTAAAGGCGAGGGAGTGCGGGGCCCACGGGGAAGAGGACACAAGCCTAGGGACTGACCAGAGGGCCGTGGGGTTCTAGAAACACAGCTCTGACCCAGGCCTCCCTGACCCTGGGCCGTCTTCACTCCGAGGAGGGGCCCAGCATTTCCCCGGCGGTCTCCAGGCGCCCCAACTCGGCCTCCGCACTCCAACGTGACTTCCCTGGACGCTCCGCGCTCCGGAGGCAACGAGGTCAGAGGATGCCAGGAGCTATCACCCGTCAATCCCCGCCCCCCCCCGCCCCGACAATGGCCCCAGGGACGCACACCGCCCTCCAGGACGCACGACAGGGCAGAAAGGCGGCATCGGGGCCACAGCCACGGTCCCCAGAGGAGCGCGCGGGGCACGCGCCACACCAGCTCGACCCCAGCGCTGACGCCGCCGCCACCGCGGCTGTCCCCAAGGCCGGCGCTCCGTCAGCGCTCCCGCAGCCCCGGCCGGCGCACAGACGAGGTGGCCGGGCGCCCTCGGTGGGCGTCCCCGCGGGCCGGCACCTACCGTAGCGGCTCGGCTCGCGGCAGTAGCGCAGGATGGGAAGCGCGTCAACCCTCGGCGACTCGGGGGCGGCTGCGGGGTCGAGGTCCGCGGCCCGGCCGGGGCTGGGGAGATGGTCGCCGCCGCCCTCGGGCCTGGGCCCCGCGTCCCCCGCCCTGCTCGCCGCGGGGGTCACCATGAATCGTTGGGACATGGTGGCCCGAGCGCCAGCACCAGCCTCCTGGTCCCCGGGCGCAGCCAAAGCTGAGGGACTCGAGCCCCGCCAGTGCGCCCGCGGGCGGGGCCCGGGTCCGCGCGGGGAGGGCGGGGGCGGGGCGGTGGGGGGGCGGGGCCCGGGTCCGCGCGGGGTGGGCGGGGGCGGGGCGGGGCGGGGACGGGGCCCTGGTCCGCGAGGGGAGGGCGGGGGCGGGGCCGTGGGGGGGCGGGGCCCGGGTCCGCGAGGGGAGGGCGGGGCGGGGCGGTGGGTGGGGGCGGGGCCCGGGTCCGCGAGGGGTGGGCGGGGCCCGGGTGCGCGCGTGGGGGCCGGGGTCGGGGCAGCGGTGGGGGCGGGGCGGGCTCTAGGGGTAGAGCCCCCCCTCGGGGACCCGGGAGGCGGCCGGGGCGCGGGAGTAGGGGACCCGGCGGCGGTGCGCAGCGGAGAGGGGTGGCCGCAGGGACAGCTAGGAGCGGGGGCTTCAGGCGCGGTCACCGGGGAAAGGGGCACATTGGCTTCGTGAGACACGGAAGTCTTGATCTCCAAGCCAATATGTCCCTTCAGAACAGCAGAGCCTTGGGGGTCTGTCTGCAAGGCCCTGGAGACACCCCTCGCCCAAACCAGGCCGCAGGGGTCAGCGCCAGGGCCTGGGAAACACGGGAGGTCTCCTTCTGGTCTGGGACGGTGACCACCCCAGAAGCAGACGGGCCAGTCGGGGACCACTCACAATGAGGCCAGGGCCAGAGTTTCCTGGAGTGGGCGAGGGTGGAGGCATCCTGGACTGAGGGTCTCGGGGAGGGACCCCCTGGCCTGGCATGCCCCCATCCCCTGCCCCCATCCCCCTGACTCTGACCTTTGGGGTGTTCAGCGCTTGGCCGGGGAGGTCGGTCTCGGTGGGGCAGCTGGCCTCAGCCGCGGACTCCTACCGGGATGGAGCGGAGCTGAGGAGGAGGAGGCGGAGGTGAGGCCTGGGAACAGTGGCCAGGAAACTTGGGGAAAACTAGCCCGTGTGTTTCTGGGCGCCTGCAATGCGCCAAACCCGCCACAGGTTAATTTTGTGTTAATACTGCTACCACTTCATCTTTCAGGAAAGCACTTTACAATTTTCACTGTCTCTTTTAAAATGTTTATTTCTGAGAGAGCGCACGCACTTGTTGGGGAGGGGCCAAGAGAGAAGGAGACAGAGGATCCCAAGCAGGGTCTGCACTGAAGACAGGCAGCAGGTCACCCGGCTCAGACTCAGGGACCAATGAGATGGTGACCTGAGCCGAAGTTGAATGCTTAGCCAGCTGAGCCACTCAGGTGCCCCTATTCAACGTGTTTTGTACGTCTATTTGTTCAACAAATATCCCTGCCACTTTGAAGCACACATTCTGAAAGGGAGGCAGAGATCAGAGCTGTGATGGAGAAACAAAGGGTCTAGAAAGGTGATATTGTAAATGGGGCGGGCATCCAGATGATCTCTGAGCAGCGACTTAAAGAAGGCCAGTGATCAGCTGTGTGTGATTTCTACTCATTTGCCTCATGGCCCATGATAGCTGCTCCTGGTCCAGCCATCATATTTGTATTCCAGCAGCAGAGGGAGGAGACAAGAGAAGGGCAGTTAGTTAGACAAGAGAAGGGCAGTTGCGTTCAGAAGAACACAACTCAGAAGTCACACACGGTACCTGTGCTTGACCCAAGAGCCAGAACTTAGTCATATGGCCACATTTGCCCGTGAAGCAGGCTGGGAAATGTCCCTGCTGAGGTCTGGGGGGCTCTGTTAATGAGGAATAATGAAAGGTTAGGTATTAGGGGCACCGTGAGCACAGGAGGAAAGAAAGATCCAAGGTTTTGGATGTTGAGAACTCCTTTCGGCACCCACCCTCTCCTTACTTCCCCCACCACCACTCACGTGGCACAGAGGGGACAGCAGGGGCCTGAGTCCTCACCCTGGAAGGCACACCTGGGCACACCTGGCCACCGCATCCCATTCCTGGACAACCTCCTTGGGCTCATCTGGGTGCTCTGGAGGCCGTCCAGGCGAGGGGAGGGGTCTCCACAGACCCCGGTTCTCCGGCACAGACGGGGACCGCAGCCCTGCCCCTCCCCCACCGTTCTCAGCCAATATTTTCTAGGCCCTTTCCGCCCATTCTACTTTTGCCCAAGATGAGCATTTGAGTTATTTGGGGGAAGTTTCACCCCAATACATTTATGCTTTGGTTGAAAAGGCACCCGACCTATATAAGTAACTTCGCTGCCCCAGGGCCCCCCCGAGAGCCAGGGCCGGTATGAGGCCCTGCCTGCCCGCTCCCCCAGCCCAACCCTGGGCCCCACGCTCAGCCATGAGCACAGACGGGGCCACACGTGGGGCCCAGGGGCCCAGCCACGAAGGCTGGTCGGGCCCAGGCCCAGCGGCCGCGTCCCCGACCCGGCTGAGCCGTGCAGTCCTGGGCCGTGGCTGGTGGTCCACGCTGGGCAGGCCGGGCCTGTGCAGCGAGGGGTCTGGGCCGCGTGGCACAAGCCACCGCAGTGAGAAGGAGCCGCTCCAGGCCTTCCTCCGCACCTTTATCGCAGGGACCTGAGCGTGAGCCAAGTGGACAACCTGATCTGATGCCCGTCCCCCCGCAGCTCAGGCGCTAACCCTTCCCGTCCACCCCCAGCCTGTGTCATTTTGAACAGAACCTCAGCCATCAGAGAGTCTCCCCTGTAAATATTCCGCGGGTGAAAATGAGCCGAAGCGGAGCCTGGAGACCGGGAGGCGAGGCGGGCAGCCAGCCAGGTCCCAGCATCAGCACAGTCGCTGGCCCGGCCGGAGGAAGGCGTCCACAACGTCTCCTCCAGGAAAGCGGCCGACGGGAATCCGAGGACACCCTGAGCTCCGCTTCTCTCCAGAAAACAGCTCCTCCCACCCCCCTCCACAAAATGAAGGTGCTCCCCCTTGTCGGTCGGACTCGCGTCCCATCTCGCTCCAGCTGGCAAGTCCTGAGCCGTAGTTCCCTGCTGTTCCTGGATAAACCCTTCCTCAAACATTCGAGTCCCGTTAACCTACGGTGTTACTCCTTCCGGGTGCACAGTAGTCATCGGTCACTTCCGTACAGCACCCTGCGCTCGTCTCAAGGACAGTCCCTAGTCCCGTCACCTATTTCCACCCCCACCTCCCCCCTGGTGACCAGCCTTCTCTGCAGTTAAGAGTCTGTTTTTTGCTTGTCTCTTTTCCCTTTGTTATTTGTTTGTTTCTTAAATTCCACATATGAGTGAAATCATATGATATTTGTCTTTCTCCGACTTATCTCGCTCAGCATAATACCCTCCAGCTTCGTCCACGTCGTTGCAAATGGCAAGATTTCATTCCTTTTGATTGCCGAGTAATCCTCCGTTGTATGTATAAAGCACATCTTCTTGGTCCATTCATCCGTCGATGGACATTGGGGCTCTTTCCATACTTTGGCTACTGTCGATGGTGCTGCTATAAGCATTGGGGTCCACGTACCCCTTTGAATCAGCATTTTTATGTCCTTTGGATAAATTCCTGGTAGTGCAATTGCTGGGCCATGGGGTAGTTCTATTTTTAACTTTTTGAGGAACCTCCACACTGTTCTCCAGAGTGGCTGCACCAGTTTGCATTCCCACCAGCAGTGCAGGAGGGCTCCCCTTTCTCCACATCCTCGCCAACATCTGTTGTTTCCTGTGTTATTAGTTTTAGCCATTCTGCCAGGGGTGAGGTGGTATCTCATTGTGGTTTTGATTTGTGTTTCCCTGATGACGAGGGACGTTGAGCATCTTTTCATGTCTGTTAGCCATCTGGATATCTTCTGTGGGGAAATGTCTGTTCATGTCTTCTGCCCATTTCTTCTTTTTTTTTTAACGTTTATTTATTTTTGAGACACAGAGAGACAGAGTGAGCAGGGGAGGGGCAGAGAGAGAGGGAGACACAGAATCCGAAGCAGCTCCAGGCCCCGAGCTGTCAGCACAGAGCCCGACGCAGGGCTCAAACCCACCAACTTCCAGATCATGACCTGAGCAGAAGTCGGATGCTTAACCAACTGAGCCACCCAGGCCATGTTTCTGCCCATATTCTAACTGGATTATTTGGCTTTGGGGGTGTTGAGTTTGAGAAGTTCTTTATAGATTTTGGATACTAACCCTTTATCAGATACGGCATCTGCAAATGTCTCCTCCCATTCCGTAGGCTGCCTTTTGGTTTTGTTGATTGTTTCCTTCGCTGTGCAGAAGCTGTTTATCTCGATGAGGTCCCAGTAGTTCACGTTTGCTTTTGTTTCCCGCGTCCTCTGGAGACGTGTCACGTGTAAGAAGTCGTGCTGCCGAGGTCAGAGAGATTACTTCCTGTTTTCTCCTCTAGGGTTTTCATGGTTTCCAGGCTCACATTTAGGTGTTTAATCTGTTTTGAGTTTATTTTTTGTGCACGGCGTGTGGAAGTCGTCCAGGCTCATTCTTCTGCGCGTCGCTGTCCAGTTTTCCCAGCACCTTTCTTGCAGAGAATGTCTTTTCCTCATTGTATGCTCTCTCCCGCTTTGTCGAAGATTAACTGACCACGTGAGCACGGGTTTCCAGATAAACCCATTTTTGCTGGAAGAATAACTGACTTTTATTTTTCAGGCTCCAAGATTCGTGGCGCAAACCCTGCCCCCAACCCGTGAACCGTTATTCTCAAACAGCCAGCTGGAGGTCGAGCCTCCCGGGCTCGATGATGGAGGGCGACAAGATCCCACTTGGGATCCAGGCTCCGGGGAAAGCGGGGCACCACCTTTGTGTGAAAGGCACCGTCCTCTTGTGAGAGCAGGGAGCCCCCCTCATTCCTGCAGGGGGGCGGGAGGGAAGGGACTTGGCGGCCACTCTGGGGTGTTCTCGGGTTCCCCCAGGGGGCTCGGAGGCTGTGGGATCCGATTTCCCTCTGCTCCTTCGCTTTTTAAATGCTGCCTGGCCTTCCTGGGCCCAGTCCTGGCTCCCACAACGGCGCCCACCCACCCTCCCCAAGAGGCACAGGAAGCCTCCCGTGTGCTCTGGGCGGGCCTCCACAAACGGGCTCCTTTCGGGGTGCCCGGAACCGTGTGCTGAAGGGCTCTGGCCGGTGCACATGCTGGGTCCAAGGCGGCCAGCTCGGGCTAACTCCGCCGACATCGCCCACCCTCCTTCCCTCTGTGGCCCCAGGGGCTGGTTTCCATTCTCACCCTGTCACAGACTCACCCGGAGAGTTTGGCCGATGGTTCCGCAGACACCGCCCCCTGCCCGCCTCTCCCAGGGTCAGGGGCCGCACTGCCCCTGTGGTGCTGGGCCGGACAGGCGGCTCGCTCGGGCCGATGGTGCGTCAGGTGGGACTCGACCTCTTCTGTCACCGCAAGGAGAACACTCCTGGCTGGCCTCTGCCCTCGGAGGGGGAAGAACCCAGAACAGCCCCAGAGCCAGCCTGCAGATTGGGGCAGGCTGGGCAGCCACGGACTGGGCCCCGGCTGGCCCGGCCACGCAGGCCCGAGGGGGTAGTCACAGCGCTGGGCGGAACGGCTAAGTGACACCCCAGGAAAATCCTCGCGAAGGCTGGGTTTCCTCCCGTTTGGAAAGAGAATCGGGAGGGCACCTTCCGCACAGGCCTGGTGCGGAGGTGAAGTGTCTCGGGTCACGGGAACTCATTGCACAGCACCGGTGACCACTGCTCCCGTCACCCACTCTATACGCGGCCGGGACCGGATGGGCCCACGGGCCACTGGCCGTGTCCCGACTCCGTGAAGAGTGCGGTGCGATGTCCTGGCTCGGAGCCTGTGTATGGGGTGGCTGTCACGCGTGCCCTGCTGCGGGGAAGTCCCGATTCCTGCTGCAGCCCGCGGTCACTCGCCATCGGGAGTTCGAGGGACAGATGCAGTGAGCGGGCACTGGGGCAAAGCTAGGGGCGAAGGGCGGGGTGGCCGGTGCTGGGCGTGTGCCGGGGAGTGTTCACACTCAAGACCCAGGTGGCGGCAGGGAGGGTCTAACCAATAACCCACCCTCTCCCCGCCCCTTCCCCCCCCCCACTGACTTTGAAGGATGCTTCCTGGCTGAAGGGTCCACACTGTACCAACAAAGGATCTGTCGGCCATCTGGGGGAGACAGAGCCGGGCCCCATACACACGGGGTCCCCAGGACAACCTACGGGGAGTTGTATTTCTTTTGGTGTCACTTCCCCACTTTTTAACGCCCACCAAGATGGCTCCCGCCAACCCAGCACACCTTCTTGGACAGAAGCAGCTGAGTGTGGCCCTTGGTTCTCCCAGGAGACACTTCTGTGTTAGTTCCCGCTTTGCTTCCGCATCCAGGATGGCATACGGTGCCTCTAACTTTCCTAAACCAACATGGAATGATGGCTAGATGGATGGCGGATGGATGTATGATGAAGGGATATATGGATGGGTGCGTGGATGGATGGGGAGCGGGCGGAAGGGTGGAGAGATGATGGAGGGAGGGCGGGAGGGCTGACGGATGGATAGGGGAAGGGATAATAGAGGAGGAGGATGGTGGGTGAATGGCTGGCTGGCTGGAGGAATGGAGGGATGATGAATGGTGGATGGAAGGATAATAGAAGCATGGGTAAATGTCTGGAACTTCCTTACAGAAGGGCTGACATTCAGTGAATATTCATTCTCGGTAGTATTTTCTTCTGGAAAGTGTTGGAATGGCTACTGCCTGCCCTCCATCCTCAGGGCTATTTGGCTTAACTTTTGTGTCTCCCTTGAATTGTGTGCTAAGGTAGGTTAAACCCTCAAGGAGTTTAGTCTAGCCAAAGAGAGGGGAAAGAAGAAAGGCAAGGAACCAGGCACATGGGAGGCACATGTGGCAGGATTCTGCTGGGGAAGATGCCGGGACTGGCTCCAGACATGGTGAGCTGTCTCTAAGGCTGGCTGGGATCATCTGATGGGAACGGATAGAAGGCAAAGCCAGGGGCTGGGGGAGGCCACACAGGAGCACATGGGAGGGGCAGTTGAGCCGCAGGCAGTGGCCCCGTTGCCCTCCAGCCCTACGGCCATCCCTTCTTGTCATCCTACCCCGCTGGGGGAGCCTGGGTCTGTCCAGATGCCTACCTCGCTGGCTGGACTCCCGCAGGTGCTCGCAATCTGGGCCTATCTCCGTAGCCCCAACCAGACCCGCCCTCTTGCTTTTGCCGGATCTTGGTGTGGATGGATGGCAAGCGTCTAGACAATGAGCCGTGGGGGTGGATGTGAGGGGCAAGGATGGGAGAAAGAGGAATTGCTTTCTGGGAACGATTTCTGTGGGGCTAGGTGACGATGTTCCAGCTAGAGTGGCGGTCTCCTCTTCCGGCCCAAGGCAGGGGTGTGGAAACCCCTGTGCCTGGGTATGTGGTCCATGTGCTTATACCCTGTGGCTAGCACAGTGGGTGGTACCCTGGGCGTTATTTGGGCTCATTCAGCAGCAGTGTCGGTGCTGTGGGGGTCAAGCTGGGCAGGTCAGCCCAGGTTCTGAAATCAGTGTCGGGGGATCCCAGGATCAAGATGCTCAGACGGCCCCATGATGGACACCTTGTACCTCTCCTGCCTGGAAGCCCCCGTCCCCACCCTGGCCACGTTGCTCCCAGGTCACTGGGTCGGCACTTGGCCGTGGGCCCCTCTCTATGGTGAGACCTGCCCCACTTGGACGTGTAAACACGGAAACTTGGGCCACCCGACCTGCTGCCTTGCTCAGCATAGTGACCCGATCCCCTTGGGCTCCTTTGGTCCCTCGGTCCCCTGGGAGGTCAGGTTTCCTGGGCTGCACATCTCAGCCTCTCAGACGAGGGGTGCCTGGGGTAACCTTGGCTCTGGGCCTTCCCAAGCTACTTCCCAAGGTTTGGGGCCCCTAGTGTGTCAGAGCCTGTGGCCCTCAAGCTTCAAGGGGCTGCAGATCCCAGTTGGATTTGCCTCCCATTCTAGGTGGCCTAGGTGCTGCCCATGGGTGGGCAGTCTGAATCTCAAAGGCTTCTCACACCACAGATCGTCTACTCTTTGAGAATGACTAAGACAGGACACATTCAGTACATGCAATCTACTTCTCATCACCCATCCATCCACCCATCCATTCATTCAACATCCACCCATCCACCCATCCACCCATCCAACCATCCATCCATCCATCCATTCATGCATCCAGGCACCCATCCACCCATCATGATCCATCCACCCCTCACCATCCATCTATTATCCCTCTATCCCGCCTTCCATCTATCATCCAGCCTCCAGCATCCAATCATCCATCCATCCATCCACCCATCCATTATCCATCACCTATCTACCCATCACCCATCCATCCATGCATCCATTCATCTATCATCCTTCCATCCATCATCCAACCATCCATCCATCCATCCATCCATCTATGCATCCAGGCACCCATCCACCCATCATGATCCATCCACCCCTCACCACCCATCTATTATCCCTCTACCCCCCCTTCCATCTATCATCCAGTCTCCAGCATCCAATCATCCATCCATCCATCCACCCATCCATTATCCATCACCTATCTACCCATCACCCATCCATCTATGCATCCATTCATCTATCATCCTTCCATCCATCATCCAACCATCCATCCATCCATCCATCCATCCATCCATCTATGCATCCAGGCACCCATCCACCCATCATGATCCATCCACCCCTCACCATCCATCTATTATCCCTCTACCCCCCCTTCCATCTATCATCCAGCCTCCAGCATCCAATCATCCATCCATCCATCCACCCATCCATTATCCATCACCTATCTACCCATCACCCATCCATCCATGCATCCATTCATCTATCATCCTTCCATCCATCATCCAACCATCCATCCATCCATCCATCCATCTATGCATCCAGGCACCCATCCACCCATCATGATCCATCCACCCCTCACCATCCATCTATTATCCCTCTACCCCCCCTTCCATCTATCATCCAGTCTCCAGCATCCAATCATCCATCCATCCATCCATCCACCCATCCATTATCCATCACCTATCTACCCATCACCCATCCATCCATGCATCCATTCATCTATCATCCTTCCATCCATCATCCAACCATCCATCCATCCATCCATCCATCCATCTATGCATCCAGGCACCCATCCACCCATCATGATCCATCCACCCCTCACCATCCATCTATTATCCATCTACCCCCTTCCATCTATCATCCAGCCTCCAGCATCCAATCATCCATCCATCATCCAACCATCCATCATCCAACCATCCATCATCCAACTATCCGTCCATGCATCCATTCATCTATCATCCTTCCATCCATCATCCATCCATCCATCCATCCATCCACCGTCCTTCCATTCATCCATGCATGCATCCATCATGGTACAGGGAATGAAGAAAATTAGAACCTACACAGGGCTGGGGACACAAATGGGGCCCCTGTGGCAGTTCTCCTGATAGAGGTAACTCTACCAGGAGGAAAGCAAGGGGAGTCAAGGGTATGTGTGAGGGGCCCAGAGAAGGACAAAGCTGTGGTGAGCAGTACAATGGGGAAGGAGCATGGGGTCCACCTGCCTATCAGGACAAGATGAGGGGAGGGTCAGAGCAGTTAGGAAGAGACAGAAGTCGTCTGTGCTGAGGCCCCAGGCTACAGGCAGCTTGAAGCAGAGGAAAGATGGGAGACTGGTCCTGCTGTCAGTGTCCTGACCACGTTCTGCCTGTCACACTCCTGAGCTGAAGTGGCCTCTTTCTTCTGTTGTTGAGACATTTTCAACTTGTTCATCTGTCACTTGGGGTCCGGAGAGTGATAATGAAAACAGAGGGCGTGACCTCCTTGATCCGTGCTTCCCGTTTCCTCCACTCAGGCTGCCCTCCACCTGGGTCGTTCGGTGGCTCCCTGTTTCCGAGGCTAACTCCCGTGTGGCTGTCGGGGCTCCTGGGGCTCCTCCTCCCCGCTCTCCATACTGCATCCACCTCACCCTCCCCTCTGTGGATGCCGTGGACGCCAGCCCTGCCCGTGAGGTCCATCGCCGGCCCCCTGGCTCGCCCCCAGAGATGATTCCTCCCCCAGGGTTGGCTCGTTCCCAGCCTCTCCGCGCTCCTCCCTGCCCGGCCCCCGGCTGTGGCTCCCGCACCCCCGGGGCGTCCACGTGTTCTGCCGTGTGGTCCAGCCTCCCGTCTCGGCCCAGATGCGCCGGGGGCCCGTCCCGCACGGGCCGTCTTGGAGCTCCCAGGCCAGCGCTATGGCCGCAGGAAAGGTCGTGCCGCCGACGCTTCCAGGCCTCCGTGTGGCAGAAACGGCCGGGATCCAGGGACCCGCGCGCGCGAGACATTTCAGCCCTGGGCGAAGGGTCTTGCCGGTGGACGGGATCCAGAGCTGGGTGTCCCTTCAGCCGCTCTCGGCAGGTCTCAGGTCACGGCCCTCACCCTGGAGGCGGCACGAGGCTCAGTGTGTGTCCGGGGCCAGACGTTGCCAGCACCAGCCGGCGCCCCGTGGGACTGCAGGCCTGTCAATGGAGTCAATCGGACTTGCCGATGATCTAGCAACGAGAAATCGGTCTCAGCTGTTATTGCTGAAGAGCGTTCTCCCGCATTCGTGTGCCGAAGTCCTACCCCCAGCACTGGACAATGTGACCGTTTGGAGATGATGAGGTCTTCGGGCGGGCCCGCTCCGTACAGAAGGGGCCTCGGGACCAGGCAAACCCGGGGAAGGGCCGCTTGGGGGCGGGGGCTCGTCTGGAGAGGACCAATTCCACATGCAGACTCTCCCCAGGGGCCGTCTCGAGAGTCGCTGCATTTGAGGGGACCGGCCTCCTGGGGGCTCTGTGGGGTCCTTGCAGCAGGGACAGTCGGCCACCAGCATTCCTGGGGCCCCTTCACGCCTGGCCCCTGCCCAGCAGGGCTGCTCGCTGGGAGCTCACCCTTCCTCAGACACGCCCCTGCTCCCCGTCTCCACCTCTGCCCCGTCCGACCCCCCGACACCAGGCCTTCCCCTGATGGCCCTACTTCCGGCCTGTGTTCCTCCGCCGCCTGGCTCAGGGTCCCCTCTCCGGGCCTCAGCCCCGGTCCTCTGGTTCCCAGGGCACCGGTGGGCCTGGACTTCGCCCCACCAGCCCTGGGGGCGTGCTGGGCCCTGCTCCCGGCCGACCTGGGGCTGCGGTGGCCCCTGGCCTTACCATCTCCACGTTTGTTACGGATCCACACGCGTCCACGGCCCACTGCGGCCGTCCACGGTGTTCTGCCAGCCTGGCGGTCCCCTCCCGTCCTCCCGCCCCGAGGGACCTGGCGCCCTCAATGCTCTCAGACTTCACGGAGGCCTTGGACGCTCTCAGGAGCTCCAGTCACCTTCCATAAGATAGGATGTTCTGGAATGTGAGGGTCGCCCAGAAGGGGCAGTGGTACCTGGGAGCAGAAGGCAGAATAGGGGGGTCAGACAGGCGCGGGAAGCCCAGTGCCCTGTGCACGGCGGGCTGCGGCCGCCGGTGAGGCTTCAGGGAGGCGCTGCTCACCTGCGACGACACCAGCAAGGAGAGGAGACTGGAGAAGTCAGCTGACACGTCTGCTCAGCTGTGTTCAAACAACGGCAACTTCAAACACTGAGCGGCGGCGATGCGCCCGTGGGCCCGCGGACCTGCCTCCTGCTTCAACCGTGTTTGGACACAGCAGACCCGGGGACGCCCCGTCTGCCGGCCTCCGACCACCCTCCAACCTGTTTTCCGGTCTCCACCTTCGAGCCGTCTTCCCGGCCACCCCCTGCAACACCCTGTTTTACCGGATTCGTCAGAACGACTCCCCCGAGGTGGAGACCGCGGTCAACCGCCTGGTCCACGTGCACCTGTGGGCCCCCTGTCTCCCTCTCTCCGGGCCCTCTTCTGTCTCCACCACGACCACGTGGCTCCGGAGGGCGTGGGCATCTCTCCAAGACACAATATCAGCGCGACGGCCGTGCCCTCTTCCAGGATGTGCAGAAACCGTTCCCGGACGAGGGGGACGAACCCCGGGCGCCGGGGAAGCCGCCTGCTTCTGGAGAAGAGCCTGAACCAGGCCCGTTTGTCTCTGCGTGCCCTGGTCCCTCCCACACAGCCCCCCAGCTCTGTGACTTCCTGGTGAGCCCTTCCTGGACGAGGAGGAGAACTGTCAAGGAGATGGGCGACCCCCTCACCTACCCCTGCAGGCCGGCTGCCCCAGGCTGGGCGAGGCCAGCATCCCTTTGAAGGCCTCACCCTCAAGCACGACTGGGAGCCTCCGAGCCCGGCAGCCTTTGAGGGGCCCCTGTGGTGTCCCCCTGGAGCCGCGACTGGTGCCTGAGCCTCTCCCTGTGGTCACTTGACAGTTTTCCAACCGCGGGAGCCGGCTCCAGAGCCATTGACCAAAGGGAAACAATAAAGCTCTTGCAGCAGGAAAAAAATGGATGATAACCATAAAGAAAAATACAAACTGAGCTGCAAAGCCTTCCGTGTCCAGGTCCCTCTGCTGTGATAATCCCCAAGAGCCCTCCCGGTGGCACCCCCCCCCCCGGCCCCCGGTCAGCCCGGCTGAGGACATCGCTTCACATGTCGCTCTGGCACTGGGTGACCCAGCTGGGGGCTCAGCGTCAGCCGCTGCGGAGGCGACAGGGTGTGAGGGGGCCTCGGGGAGCTGGCGGGAGGCTGGCCACCGGCGGCAGGGCGTCCGGAGACCCTCCTCCTTCGGCTCCAAGTTCGGCTTCACTGGGCCTTCCCCGGGGTCTGCGCCGCTGAGGCGCCCCGACCCGGGCTTCACGCGGCATGGGCACTGTGGAGGCCCAGGGCCCACGGGTGGTCTTCCAAGGAGGCGGAGGCCGGTCGTGGGCATCAATCGGGGGGGACCTGGGGCAGAGCTGGCTGGGCTGCGGGGCCCCCTGGCCGGTTGCCATAGACGACGGGCTGCAGGTCACGGGTCAGAGGGTCACTCCTCCCGAGGGTCGGTCTCGCACAGGTATATTACCAGGGAGGGCAACATCTGTGGGAAGTGTCCCGCCCCCGGGATCCCCCCTCCGCTGTCCCCACAGCAGGTGCTTGAAGCCCCTCTTCCCAGCCCGTTTCAGGGAGCTCTCTGACCCGTCTTGCGCCCACCTCCCTTCCCACGGCCCAGCGGCCCCTTTCTTGCCTCCAGAGGCCGCCTGGGCCCCAGTTTGGGGAGGGGCCGGGCGGAGGGAATGGCGGAGGCCGCCCTCAGACCCCCACGTGGACAAAGAAAGGCAACCCCTGGTCCAGGAAGCAGGGTCACTCCGAGACGGGGCTCCGCCTGACCTCAGCCTGCAGAACCCGGGGTGAGGGGCTCCCAACCAGCCTCCCCAGGGGCCAGGCCACGTTCTCACAGAATGTGACCCTTTCCCTCATCCTCAGCCACCGTCCTCGAGGCCGAGAAGCTCAAGGGCAGATCACATCTGATGGCCGTGCTCTTCCTGGTGCCCAGTGACGTCACTGCCTCACTCTGTGGTCTGTGAAGCTCGCATCTGTGCGCTGACCGGTAGCGTTCATAACGCCGGGACTTCTCAGTGCTGGTAGATCTGTGCAGCTTTCGTCGCTGGTCTACAAACTTCAGTCCCAAGGGGAGTCCGTGGGGGCCGTGTGTGTGCGCGTGCGCATGTATGTGCACCTGCAGGTGCGTGTGCACGTGCGTGTGTGCACCTGCAGGCGTGTGTGTGCATGTGTGTGCACCTTCAGGCGTGTGTGTGTGTTCACCTGCAGACGTGCGTGCACGCGCGTGTGTGACCTCGTTTTCTCTGAGTGTGTGCGCCCTCTGCTGGTTTATGCAGACAGCGCATCAGCAAAGCTTCCTGGAGGACAGTCACTGTTCCGCCAGGAGAGGAAGTGCACGTAACCCCCTCTCCTGCTCCCCCCCAAGTGCCTTAGACTCGCCCAAGCTTGTTTCTGTCTCATCAGAGAAGCCCATAGGAGGGGCACAGGGCCAGTGCAGGGCTCCAGGTGTCAGGGACACAGGCTCCTCGCTCTCTCTGACTCACTGCTCCGGTGTCAGCAGCAGGGGCTTCATCCTCATGGCCCAAGATGGCTGCTGAGACTCCAGTCATCCCATGTGCCTTCCAGCCAGCAGAAAGGAAGAAGGGGACGGAGAGGGCCTCCCCTCCCTCTAGGAACGCTCCCGAGGGGTTGCACACCTGCCTTCCGTATACTCTTTCTTGTGGACACCCCTAGCCCCAGGGAAGATGGGATGTTGGCTCTTTATTCGAGGAGGAGGTCCTGCTCAAAGGGTCACTGGTTTCTGGAAAACTTCCCCCACGTGCCGCCTTTCGTCCCCACCCCTGCCTGGGCCTCGGGGCCACGAGGACACCTCCCTGGGCTCCAGAACAAGCCCCTCTGCAGGGAGCTGTTTGCCAGGATCTGCGCAGTTATTCCGTGTCGTCTCTGCTCCGGCCCCCCTTGAATCCCGCTCAGCTCTGTGCGCTGGGCACGCACCTGCACGCCCCTTTCTCCCCTGTCTCCTGGGCCTCTGTCCAGAGGGGCTCTGGGGGACTGCAGGGCTGAAGTGGGGGCTGGGACCCACGCAGCAGGTCTCCTCCATTTGCTTCCTTGCCCTGCTGGGCGCCCTTCCCGCACTGCTGGCCCAGTCCCTGGCACGGATCCCCGTGCACCCCTGTGTGGAGGGGTCTGGGGGCGGGGCTGGAGCTGGGCCGTCCGTGAGCCTGTCCCAGACCAAGTCCACGAGAAGCTGTGTCAGTCACGCGTCGGCCGTTCCCGCGCGCATTCGTTCACCCGCCATCCCTCCGTCCACCCGTGCTCCCACCACTTCATTCAGGCACCAGACCTGACTCAGGTGCTCTGGGGTCATCTCCGTCCTGGTGAGGAACACGGACGGGAGCAGAATGGTTCCCACCCTCCAGGAGTTGGCAGATGGGCGCGGGGGCATGACCGGCCATGATTCGGGACCAGGTCTTTAACGTTGTCGTGCCTCAGTTTCCTCATCTGGTAAGTGAGAACACTGGCAGCTCCCACCTCCAAGGGCATCGGTGCATGTAAAATGCACAGGGCTGGGGGGGTGCACGGTGGGGCTCCCCGGGGGCGGGGCACCGAGTCCACGAGGACCTGTGTGGAGAGCTCAGAGGGACGGGAGGCCTCCGACAGCCAACCCAGCTCTCCTGGAAGGGGAAGCTGCAGTGGTGACTTCTCTATCGCCCATGCTGCGGCTGGCAGGGCAGGAGCAGAAGGAGGCTGGGAGGGAGGGAGGCTGGGAGGGAGGGAGGGAGGGAGGGAGGGAGGAGGCTGGGAGGGAAGGAGGGAGGGAGGGAGGGAGGAGGCTGGGAGGGAGGAGGCTGGGAGGGAGGGAGGCTGGGAGGGAGGGAGGGAGGGAGGGAGGAGGCTGGGAGGGAGAGAGGGAGGGAGGGAGGGAGGGAGGAGGCTGGGAGGGAGGGAGGCTGGGAGGGAGGAGGCTGGGAGGGAGGGAGGCTGGGAGGGAGGGAGGAGGCTGGGAGGGAGGAGGCTAGGAGGGAGGGAGGGAGGGAGGGAGGAGGCTGGGAGGGAGGGAGGCTGGGAGGGAGGAGGCTGGGAGGGAGGGAGGAGGCTGGGAGGGAGGGAGGCTGGGAGGGAGGAGGCTGGGAGGGAGGGAGGAGGCTGGGAGGGAGGGAGGTCGGGAGGGAGGAGGCTGGGAGGGAGGGAGGAGGCTGGGAGGGAGGAGGCTGGGAGGGAGGGAGGGAGGGAGGAGGCTGGGAGGGAGGGAGGCTGGGAGGAAGGGAGGGAGGGAGGGAGGGAGGAGGCTGGGCTCTCACTGATGCCGTGCCTTCCCCTGGTTGCCCTGCTTGTCCCAACACGACACTCAGATCCGGAAGACCGTCACTGGGGTCCCATCCATGTCTGAGGTGGGGCTGGTGGCACCCTTACTCTCCAGCGTGTGCTTCTGAGTCTGTGAATGTCACCAGGCTGGCTCCCACGCTGCCACCCGTCAAATAGAGACGCCAGCGTTTACTGTCTAAGCAGAGCGTGAAGTCAGCGAATAGCACACAGCTTAGAGGGGGCTTTCAAAACACATGGTGGCCTTTAACGGTCCCTGTCACAGAGGAGTCACTTAAACTATCACCGGAGGAGGGGAGCAGGCCCAGAGGGGGGCCCTAGCTTCGCAGGTGGCAGGAGAAGCCCCCCGACCCCACGCCCTCTGTGCCCACCTGCACCCCTGTGGAAAGACGGAAGGCAGTCTGGGCAGCTGCATCGGGTTTCCCGATGGGAGAGAAGAAGCAGGCCTCTCCCCATCCCTCCCAGGGGTCTCCCCCGGGGCAGAGATGCGCCATTCCTGGGGTCTGGTCACCCGGGTCACACACTCCTTGTTCTGGGTGTATCTGTGCTGCGGTGGGGGGTTTCTGCTCCACGGGGTCTCCTCTGCTGCCTCCCCCTCCACGGGACCCCTTCCCCCTCCTTAGGGACCCCTCCCCCTCCCCCCTCCTCAGGGGCCCCTCCCCTTCCTCAGGGGCCCCTCCCCTTCCTCAGGGGCCCCTCCCCTTCCATGGGATCCTTTCCCCCTCCTTGGGGACCCCTCTTCCTCCTCAAGACCCCCTCCCCCTCCTCGGGACCCTTCCCCCTCCTCAGGGACCCCTCCCCCCCACAGGACCCCCTCCCCCTCCCCTTCCTCTGGGACCCCTCCCCCCTCCACAGAACCCCCCTCTCGCTCCTCGGGGACCTCTCCCCCTCCTCAGGGGCCCCTCCCCCTCCTCAGGGACCCCTCTCCCTCCACGGGACCCCTTCCCCCTCCACGGGACCCCTCCCCGTCTTCAGGGGCCCCTCCCCCCTCCTCAGGGGCCCCTCCCCCTCCTCAGGGACCCCTCCCCCTCCACGGGACCCCTTCCCCCTCCACGGGACCCCTCCCCGTCCTCAGGGGCCCCTCCCCCCTCCTCAGGGACCCCTCCTCCTCGTCAAGACCCCCTCCCCCTCCTCAGGACCCCCTTCCCTGAAGCCCCCTCGGCTGAGCATATCACCCCCTAGTGCACAGGGTCTGGGGAACCTGAAGGGACAGGGCCCCATCCCCTCCTCCAGCAGGAGGGGCTGCCCACAGAGGTGGTCTGGCTGCCTGCTGGAGTATTTCCTAGGACGGCGGTGGCTCAGAGCAGAGAATGTGCCGGGACCCTCCTTTCCCCGTTACTGCTCAGCCGGTGGCTTTGCTGGAACCAAGGGCAGCCGACCCTCCCCTGGCGCCCCGACCCCTGCACGCTTCTCTGGCTTGCTGCCGGCCGGCGGGGATGGGGGGCGGGTGGGTCCCTGGATGGCCCCGCGGTGATGAGAAAAACAACTCCTTCTGAGCTGCTGCCCGGCCCGTGACGAGTGGCCACCTGCTGGCATCCGGAGTGTGGACATTCGGACACGACCCGAGCTCGGGAGCCCCCTCACCCGTTCTGGCTTGCTCTTCCCAGGGCAGCTTTTAAAGTAAGCACCGAGAGCTGAGCGCTCTCGAGTCAGTGACCTCGGCCAGCGCCGCGTAAGCGCCAGGGGCTCCTACCCCGCCGTCCGTCTCCTGCGGGCTGTGAGCCCCCAAGTGTCCCCCAAGTCCCCGGGGCCTGGAGGGTGTACACCCTTCACTCTGTGGGGTGAGTGCCACCCGTCACCACCGCCAGGGGCCCCTCGTCCCCAGGGGCCTCGCGCCCCTCACGCTTCTCCAGTCCACACGCAGGCTCCGCACGCCCTCTGCGGGCCATCCAGTCTTGCGGGCAGAGTCCCGGATGGTCTGAGTCAGGCGTGCGGCTGTCCTGGGGAGCTTGCCAGGCAGGCCAGCCTCGGGCTCGGAGCTGTGCTGATGCGAAGGACACAGATGGCCCCAAGCTGGTGTGGAGCCCACACCTGCACGTGAGCTGAGCTTTTAAAGTGAGTTTATTTTGAGACACAGAGGGCACAAGCGGGGGGTGGGGGCGGGGGGAGCAGAAGAGAGGGGCAGAGAGAGGGGATCTGTCAGCACAGAGCCTGACTTGGGGCTTGAACTCACAAACTGAGATCGTGACCTAAACTAAAACCAAGAGTCGGGCCCTTCACCGACGGAGTCCCCAGGCGCCCTGGGACGCGAGCTTGCAGACCTGCCCAGCCGGCACATCCGGTGAGGATCACTGAACCTGCACCCAGCACCCAGCACGGTGACCTGTCTCATGTAGACCCACATTCGTTATATTTGCCTGCACCAGTCGCCAATTCTTTCTTTTTTTAATTTTTCAATGTTTTTTTTTTTTTTTTTTTTTTTTTATTTTTGGGACAGAGAGAGACAGAGCATGAACGGGGGAGGGGCAGAGAGAGAGGGAGACACAGAATCGGAAACAGGCTCCAGGCTCTGAGCCGTCAGCCCAGAGCCCGACGCGGGGCTCGAACTCCCGGACCGCGAGATCGTGACCTGGCTGAAGTCGGACGCTTAACCGACTGCGCCACCCAGGCGCCCCTCTTTTTTTAATTTTTAACGTTTGTTTTATTTTTGAGAGTGAGGGGCAGGAGGGGCAGAGACAGAGGGAGACACAGAATCCGAAGCAGGCTCCAGGCTCCAAGGTGTCAGCACAGAGCCCGACGCGGGGCTCGAACTCACGGACCATGAGATCATGACCTGAGCCGAAGTTGGCCTCTCAACTGGCTGAGCCCCCCGGGCACCCCAATGGTGATTCTTTCCAAAGGACTTCCTTAAGCCTGTGGCTCTGGCCCTTATAAACTCTCTGCCGCAGGGCACTTTCTGTCTCCATCTCCCAAGACCCAAAAAAGCTGTTCCAGTGTTTTACGGTTTCTGCCGGGTTTTCGCTGAAGTTGAAGGTCTGTGGCGGGGTTAGGCCTTGCCCCGCTGAACCCGGAGGGATGGGTCTCGGGGGCTGATCCTAGACGGAGTCCCCGGCTGGTGGCAGGGGGAGGGGAGGACCTGGCTTCTCTCACGTGACGCGATGCCAGCAAGGAGCCTGTAGTTGTCCCTGGAGAGACACTTGGGCTCCTGAGCATGGAGAGAGAACCAAGGGGCGCTTGGCTGAGAACATTAGGAAGGTGTGTCCCCGGATGCCCCTTGGACTTTAGGGTCTGCCCTGCTCCCCGCCATCACTGACTCTGCCTTTCCCAAACCGCCGCCCAAGCTACTCCTCTCCCTCCCTCTGACCTCTGACCTCTGACCTCTCTGAGTCGGGGTCCCTCCTCCTAAGACTCTGGCCAGGCTCTCTGCCCTATGTGACAACTTTCTCAGCTCCTTACCTGTTCGGAGAGCTGACTCAGGCATTGCCCACCCCACCCTCCAGCCTCCCAGCCAGTGACCTTGCCCTCTGAACCTTGGCCACCACCAAAGACCACACCCCAGGCCTACCACTCCCCACACCCACCCCCTGCTCCCGGGGTCCAGTCTGACCCCCAGCCCCTAGTCCGGCCCAGAGTCCAGGGCTATGCTGCCAGCTGGCCTGCTCAGTGCCCTTGGCCTCTCCCCAGTCGGACCTTGGCCAGCCTGCCTCAGGGCCTGACATCCTGGGCAGGCTCGCCTCCGTCGTCAACCTTCCCCCATTGCCCTCACCTGTCCTCATGCTCTAGAACCTGCTCCCAAGCACCAACCTTAGACACAGCCCCGGTGAAAGTGCGAGGGCGGTGGGTGACCCTCCTGTCCCCATCCTCCAAGCTTCCTGAATACCGCTCCAGGCCGGCCCCACATCTCCCCCAGGGGTGCTCTCTGACCCTCTGTCTCGAAAGAGGGTCCCCAGGAGCTCTGGGAGCTCCTGCTTGATTTACTGCCCCCCTCCTCCGCCCAGCCCTTCAAGGTGCCCACACCCCCAGACCTGCCGGAAGCCTCCAGAAGGCCCATACCCCCAGACCTGCCGGAAGCCTCCAGAAGGCCCCTACCCCCAGACCTGCCGGAAGCCTCCAGAAGGCCCCTACCCCCAGACCTGCCGGAAGCCTCCAGAAGGCCCCTACCCCCAGACCTGCCGGAAGCCTCCAGAAGGCCCCTACCCCCAGACCTGCCAGAAGCCTCCAGAAGGCCCATACCCCCAGACCTGCCGGAAGCCTCCAGAAGGCCCATACCCCCAGACCTGCCGGAAGCCTCCAGAAGCCTGGAGTGGCTCTTGACCCTCAGACCCACCCCCTCCGCCCCTCCGCAGCCCCTCCCGTGCCTCTCTCGGCCTCTCCCCTACAGCCTGAGGGGCAGGTGGGCTGAGGACCCAACACCTGCCTGTCGCCTGGCTTGTTCTGGTCTCCTCTCCCCTCGGTCAGGGCAACTCTCCTGAAGGAATTAACTTCTGTCTTCATGAGCTCCTGGGAAAGGTGCGGTTTAACGTGAGGAGGTGACGCTCCATTCGGGGTGTCCTCTCCATCTTACTCTTCACTCACCTTTTAAAGACCCACTCTGGCTTCTAGCCGCGGGCGCTGTGACCCGGTCACTGACCCCCAGCCACCTCCATTCTGCGTCCTCCAGCAGCTGCGATGGAGTCGCGGGGCACACCTGCCACGCCTGCACCTGGGACTGGGGGGGGAGGGCGCTGCGTCTTCAGGAGGACACCTCTGCACCTGTGCTGGGGGGGTGAGGCTGGGGGGGGTGGCTGCCTCTTCAGGAGGATGCCTGCACCTGTGCTGGGGGGGGTGAGGCTGCAGGGGAGGGTGGCTGCCTCTTCAGGAAGATGCCTGCACCTGTGCTGGGGGGGTGAGGCTGGGGGGGGTGGCTGCCTCTTCAGGAGGATGCCTGCATCTGTGCTGGGGGGGGTGAGGCTGGGCGGGGGGAGGAGGGCAGCTTTGTCTTCAGGAGGACACCTGCCACACCTATACCGGGGCAGCTGCATCTTGGGAGATGGGGTCTTCTTAGCCCACTCCCCTTTGCCAATCTCGGGTCCCGTCTGTGCCCAAGTGAGCCCATCCCCAGTGCTCCCTCCCTGGGCCAGGGCCTCCCCCTGCCCTCTCCATTCATACTTCTCCCACAGGCGGGACCTTTGAGGGGTCTCCTCACCCCGCCCCCCGGCGTGGAATAATTCTCACTCTCTGGGTGATGAACCCCCCCCTGCGGGCCTGCCCCCTGCTCATCTCTCTGGCCTGTTCTCCAGACCTGACTCCCGTGGTCATCCTTGACTGTGGGGTCCCTGGGGCTCCCCGGGGGCTCCTCTCCACTCCCGCTCACTTCCGCGGACGCAGGCAGTGATCGTGGCCGGTGTCTGCTGTCCCGTCAGGCACACAGGGCGCCCGCACAGAGCGGTGCCCGGGGAGCGCTTGGTCACCCCCGTGGGAGGGCCGCCCCGGGCTGTGGTGTGGGGGGTGTTATGAGCACGGCCATATAGACGCGCCCCCGTTTGCTCAGCTGTGGCCCCTCGTGGAAGGCAGGCGAGTAAGTGCCGTGGGAGCACAGCAAACCCAGGCGGGCACGGTGCGAGCATCACCGCTCCGTCCCGCGGCCCGCCGGGCTCCGGGTGCGTTCTGCCGCTTGGTGCCTTGCGCACAGCCAGCCCTGGTCCCCGGAGAAACGGTGCTGAACGCGCTCCCCACCCCCACCTACATTCCTGAACGTGCACCTGTTCACAGCAAGGCTGCCCCACAAGCTCACCCTGCCTGTCAAAGGTCCACACGAGGAGCCCGAAGCCAAATGTCCTTTTAGTGACCGACGTGCTCACGCGCGGCTGCCCTGCTCCCCGGAAACCAGCTGGCTTGCGCCCTGGTGCCCTGCCGAAGCCTCCGTGGTCAGCTCGAGAGCACAGATGCACTGACGTGTGGGCTCGGGGCACCCCTCCCACAGGCAGAGCCCCTGGACCTACTCTGTGTCATCTGCGTGCACCTAAGGGTCCGCAGTGGGGAGGGAGTCGGGGGCAGCCCCAGGGCCGGGTCCCTCAGGCCCTGAGGAGGGATCTGGAACATCACTGAGCGGTGGGAGTGCGGGAAGGCACTGGGGGTGCTCTGGACTGAGCCTGGGTGGGGGGGGGGGGCGGGAGGATTGGGGAGAAGGGGCCTGAACTGGGAACTGGGATGGTGCCTTGCGGGGTGCTGCGGGGGGACCCCCATAAGGCCGCAGGTGCAAAGGTGGGGTTCCTGGACTCCTTCTGCCACAGCTTGGGAACTCTCCCCAGGGACACTGGGTGGGGACTGGGGCACAGTGCCTCTGGAAAAGTACCAGCCCAGAGTCCACTGAGAAGTCATTCTCCCAGGTTGATGGTTAATCGAGTGCGTCCCCTTGAAAACAATTTGACCGGGTTCTGGGAATGCCCACAGCGGGGAGGACCTAGTGACAGCGTGTGGGCAGGACTGCCCTCTGCCCCCACAGGCCCTGGGGCCAGGTGGACAGATGTGAGGACCCCCCTACATGTCAGGGCCCCCTGGAGCCCAAGGCCCACTGTCCTCTGACTTTCTCTGGGCTCCTGCTCTGGGGTCTGGGCTTTTTCACCAACCACCCCACCCCCACCCCCAGCCCTCGATGGGCCCTGGATCCCCCAGGGGGGAAGGGTGCCACCCTGGGGAGAGGCTGGTGGAACCTCGTGGGGGGCTGGGGACAGGCAGGGGTTGCCGTCAGAGGGGCCTGGTGGCAGCAGCAGGGAGGAAAGGAGCCAGGGGTCGGTCTCCGCTCGGCCTCCAGCCTAGGAGGACTTCATGTGCCCAGGACTCCGTTTCCCCCACCCTGCCACCCTCCTGCCGAGGTCTGTGTGAGGGGAGCAGGGGAGCAGGGGTGTGGCACTGGGGGCACCCATTCCCGGCCCCTCCCCATCCTCTCACGTCATCCCACACGGAGGCAAAGTGTCCTCTCTGAGCCTCACTTGAAGTTCCAGAAACTGCTCCAAGGCATGACTGGAACCCCCAGACCTACTGTAACGTCCCTCCTTGAAGTTTGGGCTCGGCCGTCGGTGGCCTCCCCAGTCCTGCTCGCGGATCGCGCCCCTGGCAGACACTGCCTTCCTCGGCGGCGTCCAGTCTTCCGGAAACCAGCTCCTGGGCCCAGTGACCACACAGGGTAGACGTGGGAGCAGGATGGCCAGGCAGCCCCCCGTCTGCCCTCTCCACAGCCCCGGTCTCCGCTGCCCGCTGCCTCCTGGCCCCGCACACGGGTGCTGCCCCAGACTATCCGACGGTCTGATTTCCCCCTCCCTGGGCCCTGGGCCCTCACACGGCGCTGTCCTGCAGGCCGGGCTCCCTCCCGGGCCCCTCTGGATTCCTGGGCTGCCCTCACCTGGCTGGACCTTCACCTGCATCTGTGTCTCCTGCGGTCCTCAAGCCGACACTGTCCTCCTCCCGGGCACTGATCCCATCAAGAGCTCCAGCTGGGACGCCCTTGGGATTTCTATGTCCACAGGTGGGAAGCCCACCCTCCCGGCCTCTGGGCGCTTCTCACTGAGGGACAGCGTCTCCCCCAAGAGTCTGGCTCGGGGACGCCAGCCCGTGGAGGTTGCTGACAGCCCAGGGGGCTTGGGGGCCATCTCGACCGGGAGGTGGGGAGAGAGGTCCGGAGAGGCCCATCCCAGAACCCGATCACGTGGGGAGGAGGGACGGAGGCCCAAACACATGAGGGGCCAGACAACTACCCAGAGGCCCTCACTCCAGAAAAAGGGGGCCTTGCAGTTTATAACGGACATTTTCAAATAGCTAAAGAAACACACGAAGAAATAAATAGTATAGCCAGGAATCGGACACACAAACCAATACTGTAAGATACCAACTCCTACTCGTTGAATCGGCAAAAATTAAAACGATACCCACTGCTTCCAAGGCATCGCGTGAAGCGGACGCTCCTGCTTCGAGATCTTTCCAGAAAGCAGTTTTCATAGTCTTCTATGTAGAAAAATGTGTCCCCGAAGTCAAAAGATGGGGAAAAGGGTATTTAAACAAAGATGTTTAGTGCAGCGATATTTGCAATATATAAAACCCAGAACGACATAACTGCCCAGCGGTAGAGAAACAGGTAACGAAGGGTCCCAGCACAGGCCCCGCGCGCCGTGGGGTTTTATGGGGCGGGACGAGCACCGTACGGTAAGCACAGACCCCCATTGTGAGTACGTGTGTCAGAACGTATAGGTGGCTGGGGTGCACGCGCACATCTATCAGAAGAAAATGCTGTCGTGGGATTTACCCACACCCCGTGCCCGGTGAGGTAACGAACACCCTTTACTCAGCTCCTTTCTGCATTTGCCAACTAGGTTACAAAAACGTGTTACTTTTGTGATCACGAAAGTTATAGAAGTAGAAATGTGCCCAATTACTACTCATTGGACAAAACTACCCCAGACCCTCCATCCAACCCCATGTCTGCTTTCCCAGCTGCACGATATGCTGGGGAGGCTGTGCCTGGGCCCTGGGCCTCCCGGGGAGGCTCCCCGCCCCCCACCGCCCCCACCAGGGCCGCTCTTATCACAGCAAAGGCAGAATCGGGGCATCCCTCCCAGCCTATCTGGGGGGATGTCCTCAAAGACCCAGGTCAGTAACAACCGTTTCTCTTGATAACTCGCAGTAAACAAACAGGCAGGGATGGGACTCCAGGTGACTCTGGCCTCCCTCTGGGCCAGGGTGAGTGACAGCTGCACTGTAGGGGGGTGGGCAACTGCTCCAGTGAGCACAGCCCGTGGGCACAGAGCCTCCTGCCAATGCGTGCCATCACCTTGGGCACCTGCTGGTGCCGGGCAGCAGGACAGAGGGACACCAACTCTCCGTCTGTCTCCATCTCTCCCCCCTCTGCCTCCTCAGCCCCCTGCCCCTGCAGAGACAGTGCTCCCCCTTCCCCTGGGAAGGCAGAGGCACAGGAAAGACAGATAACAGATCAGAGGCGACTCCGTGGGGGTGAAGATAACCCTTGGAGTCCAGGAATGGGGGGGCGGGGAGGCAGGGAAGCATCAAACATCCCATCCCGTGACTTGTGATGACTCAGTAACTCGGCTCAGGCTCCTTCGTGAAAACAAACCACCCCGTGTAAGACAAAGGTTAATGACTTTGGTGATCACGGGACAGCCCAGGGCCCGCCCTCACCTGCTGTGGCCGGTCCTCAGCTCCAGGGAACAGCAGAAGCCAGCAGAAGCTGGGCGTGTGTCACAAGCAACCAATCCCCTCCCCCCCCACCATGCCAGGGGCCCCAGGGCTTCAGGGTGACATCCTGTCCTTAAAGCCCTGGGGGAGGGACGTCCCAGGGCGGTGCCCCTCCCCTTGGCTTCCTGCCAGCACGCAGAGGCCTCCACCCATTCTCCATGATTTCAAAGGGGGGTATCCTCCTTCCCCGAAGACTAAGGTGTAAAATATCTAATGCCGAACGTGTGGCCTGTTGAAATAAAATCCGGCACACCAAACCACAAAGTTGATCAAGGATCAAATCCACTTTGTAATGGCTTCCACAGCTGTCTGGTCCCTGTCAGCCACACGTTTTGTTTGTTTGTTTGTTTAACGTTTATTTATTTTTGAGACAGAGAGAGACAGAGCAAGAACGGGGGAGGATCACAGAGAGAGGGAGACACAGAATCCGAAACAGGCTCCGGGCTCTGAGCTGTCAGCACAGAGCCCGACGCGGGGCTCGAACCCACGGACTGTGAGATCATGACCTGAGCTGAAGTCGGATGCTCGACAGACTGAGCCACCCAGGTGCCCTCACAGGTTCTTAAACTTATGAAACTAGCAAAGATTTCTGAGTGAAAATTTCTATTGTTAGTGACAATGCAGTGAGCAGGCCAGCATGTGACTCACCGGCCCTGGTCCCCTGGTTCCGCACAGCCGGCTGCCTGGTGGGGGGGGGGGGGGGGACTCCGATTGTGGATTGACTCCCACGGTCCAGGAACAGTTGTAAAAACCACAAACTAACCTGGCTAAACCGAACCCGGCGACCGAACGATTGTGCGCCAGGGACAGTGGCGTTACTCTAAGAATGCAAGACTGTTTCGCGGGGCAAGGTCAAGGCGTGTAATTGCCACATCGAGAGGATGAAGGGCGGCAAGTTGGTAACCCTCTTGCAAACGTAGGAAGGCGTTTCATAGAGTTGACACCCGTTCACAATCACTGGTAAAGCTGCTGCTGGGAGAAGGAAGGCCAGTGGGTGTTTGTGCAGAAGTCCCCGCCGTCCTTGACGGGCCCAGGGGTGACGGCGGGAGCGTGGCTCGCACCGCGTGTGCCCGCGTCGTGCCCGACGAGCTGTCATGAGGCAAGAACAATGAAAGGCAAAAGGATGAAAAACCGTCGTTTCCATCGGTGTGATTTTGTGTTGAAGTTATCTGTAAAAATCAAAGATCACAAGTCCTAGAACCGGATTTCCATGGGAGGGGAGGCCGTCGGGAGGCAAACGCTGAGAAGCCACGCGGTTCACAGCAGCGCACACACACCCCGGACCGGATCTCGCGACAGGCCTTCAGGACCTCCACCCCCAAGCCACGGAGCTTCCAGAGGAGGAGGAGGCCTGGATTCCCGGAGGGACCTGCTCCTTTGCGGGAGGAGAGCCTGCTGCTCCTTGGGCCCATGGCCTCCATCCGAGGGCCGGCAGGCGCCCAGCACCGCTGCAAATCCGGCAGGTTCTCCGTGGGGGTGGCTCGCTGTGGACGTGTGAGCCACGTGTGGACGTGTGAGCAGAGCACGTCCAGGAAGGAGAGCAGAGGGGGACACGCTTTTCCAGGCGCCCTCGCTATAAGGCCACACAAGTAAGACGTGTGCCCTCGACAAAACGTGCAGAGGAGCTGAGGGAACAGCAGAGTTGGGGAGACAGGAGAGACGTAAGAGACAAGAGACAGGAGAAGGGAGAGATGGGAGACGGGGCAGCACCAGGAGTGTGGGCCGAGCGGCCCTGCGGAAGGCGGGGAGGCCACGTCTAAACAGCCCCGGGGTAAACCCCTCTGGAGAACCCACTGCCCTGGAAACAATTCGAGGGGGGGCACTTAGTCTCAGGCAAAACCCCACTGCTTCCAGAATAAAGCGTGAGGGCATCTTCACCATCGATCGTGTGGGCAGGGAGCAGGGAGACGCCAGGGACAGCGAGGCCAGGCCAGCGGCTGCGTGGGGAGGAAGCTCGCGGCACACATGTTCCGGAATGTTTCAAGCCGCCCTGCAGGTTGACGGGAAGGGGCAGAGCCTCCAGAGACAAGGACACTTGAGCAGGCATCTCAGAGGGAGGGAAGGAAGGGACAGCCCACCAGAGCTGAGCCCCCTGTGCGGTTCTCTTGGGGGTGGGGGCGCTGGGGTTCTGGAATGTTCTATGCCTTTGTCTGGGTGACTGTTACCCGGATGTGCCTGCTTTATGGAAGGTCATCAACCCATAAGACAGTAACAAACACACGTACGTACAAATACATTTATTTCGGGGAAAATGGACACCGCGGGGATGAGCCACATTCGGGAAATTTGCTATAATCACGGAAGGTACTCTCAACACACTGAATACTTCTCGTGTTCCACATCAAACATGGCATCGGAAAGAAAAATTTAATAGAAGGTGAAAAAAATGAAATGAGTGAAATTGTACATTGTTTAAAATTTTTTTAATTTAATAAAAGGAAAATAAAAATCGTGCACAGACGGTATAATTTCAGGCAGTGAGGGTGCATGTGTCACTCACACACGTGCACACTTATCCAGGTGACCCTCGGCCCTTGTGCACAGACCCTGCAGTAGAGATCCCGTGTGCAACTTTTGGCTTCTGGAAACTTCCCTCCTCGCAGTGTCCTGCGGCCTGGAAGCCTGACCGATGACACAAGCAGCGGATGGACACGTGTCCTGTGATTTACGTGTCCCCTGTCCCCTGTTCGTACAACAGAGCAGACCAGCCGAGTTAGGAGAACACGTTCATCGTCCTGTCCCGCGTCTATCAGGACCCGGAGTGGCCCGGGGCAGCTGGTGGGCCGTGGGGGGTCCTGGGGTCCACGGGACAAGGGGAGGGGACGCTTAGCTCATCCGCCGTGGGGGGCTGAAAACGCTCAGAGGCCTTTACCTTCTTTTGTAAAAGAAGTTGTTGGGCAAACGTGGGGGAGGGGCCGCGGTCTGAGGTGGGGAGGGGGGGCGGGAGGGGCTCCACTTCGGGGTCCTCGCCGGCCCCACGACAAACCTCCGTTTGCTCACAACGCGCCCTCATTTTTGTTGGGCTTCGAGGGAGGTGTCCACCCCATGCAGCTGAGGGTGGGGCCGTCACTTTTCAGGCCCCGGGACCCGGCACCCGGACAGGGGTCAGGAGGTGGGGATGCTTTTAGCGCCTCAGTCTGTTTCCAACCACGACCGTAGTAAAAGCAAAGGCTCATCTAGTCGGTTCACCTGTTCACCGGAACTGCCTGGCACTTCCTGCCACGAAGACCACTGAGCGTGGCTGCGGGGCTCCCGTGGCCCCTGGGCAAGCGAAGCTGGGGACGGAGGCCCAGGTGCCTATCCGGCCACCTCCCTGGATGCACCCATCTGGGGACAGCCGCGGGACCCCTTCATCTGGCCAACCGTGAGAGCCCAGGATTCGGGCCTTCGGGGGAAGAGAGAAGAAAAGCAGTTAGAGAAATAGCAGGATGAACCGCACCTCAGAAGGAAATGATGCCACCAACCAGGGAAGGAAAGCAGAGAGGGGAGCAGAGGGGCGGGCAACGGGCAGCCCTGCGTGCTCACGTCGCCACTTGACCATGGGGGACCGCGGCCTGGTGGACCCGCAGGGAGCCGGGCAGTGGGGGCATCCAGAGCGCCAAGGCCCTGGGGCAGATGTGGGCCCGGTGGGCTGCAGTGGAGGGACAGGGTCGGGGTCAAGGCGGGTCGGGTGGGACTCCTGGCACTGAGACCCTTGGCCTTAGAGTGCAGGAGCTGATTCTAGGGGGGCAGGAGAGGGCGGGGGGGGCAGGAGGGGGAAAGAGGGGGCAGGAGGGAGTGGGGTGGGGACAGGAGGGGGCGGGGGGGCAGGAGTGGCAGGAGGGGGCAGGGGGAGTGGGGGGAGGCAAGGGAGCACGAGGGCCCGCAGGCTCATGGGGGCTGTGGCAGAGCCCCCCCACCTCCTGCTGGGTCTATGTCTGTGCCCCGCATTCCACACCCCAATTCCGGCCCCCCACCTAGGAGGGCAGAGCCCGGAGAGCCCGTGGGTGGCACCCGGGCACCCGGCCTCGGGGGCACTCCGCTGCACCCCAGGGCAGGGCAGAAAGTACTGCTTTGCTGTGGGGCCCAAGCAAGCTCTGGGGCCTGGCTGGAGCCTCTGTCCCTGTTGTGGGGACCCTGGTTGCTCAGGCCTAGCTCTCAGGCACCTGGCCTTCTCTCGCCCACGTACACTTTCCAGATATTTTCCCGGCAGATAGCCGCGGAGTTGGCTACCGCGATCACGTTTTACAGACGGGGAAGCTGGGGCTCAGAGCCCCGAGACCTGATCTGGGGCCGAGGCTCGGTTGCAGGGGTGGGGGCCTTGGCCGCCACAGGGAAGGCGGTCCGGGTCTGGGTTCCTGTGGAAGCTTCCGGAGAGAGCTGCCCGGAGGAAGCCCTAGGTACACCCCCCAGGGGGGCCTGTGGTGGGGCGGGGACCCTCCCCCACACCAGGGCTCCTGTGGGGAGGGGCCCCCACTCCGGACACACCCAGGACAGAGCCCTGGGCTGCTCCCCACCTCAGCCCAGACTCCTCTCCCTCCTCGCCCTCGCCCTCGGGGTCCAGGTAGCACCTCCGCCCTGTGTCCAGACCGTCCGCCATCCCCGTCCCCACCCCTTGGACCTGGGCCAGCCTGGGGCACCTCTTTCCTCCCTGTTTCTCTGTTCCTCTGTCTCTGGTCTCTCCCTCTGTCTCTCTGTCTCTCCCTCTGTCTTTGTCTCTGTTCCTGTGCCTCTCCGTGTCTCTCCCTCTGTCTCTGTCTCTCCCTCTGTCTCTGTCTCTCCCTTGGCCTTTGTCTCTGTTCCTGTGCCTCTCCCTCTGTCTCTGTCCCTCTGTCCCTGTCTCCGTCTCTCCCTCTGTCTCTGTCTCCCCTTCTGTCCGTCTCTCCCTCTGTCTCTGTCTCCCCTTCTGTCCATCTCTCCCTCTGTCTCTGTCTCTCCCTCTGTCTCTGTCTCTCCCTCTGTCTTTGTCTCTGTTCCTGTGCCTCTCCCTCTGTCTCTGTCCCTCTGTCCCTCTGTCCCTGTCTCTCCCTCTGTCTCTGTCTCCCCTTCTGTCCATCTCTCCCTCTGTCTCTGTCTCTCCCTCTGTCTCTGTCTCTGTTTCTGTGTCTCTCCCTCTGTTTCTCCTCTGTCTCTGTCCCTCGTCTCTGTCTTTCTGTCTCTGTCTCCCCTTCTGTTCCTCTGTCTCTCCCTCTGTCTCTGTCACTTCCTCTATCTCTGTTCCTGTGTCTCTCCCTCTGTTTCTGTCCCTCTGTCCCTGTCTCCATCTCTCCCTCTGTCTGTCTCCCCTTCTGTCCCTCTGTCTCTCCGTCTCTGTCTCTGCGGTGGCATCTGTCTGCCTGTCCTGCTCTCGTCTCAGGAACCAGATGCACCTAAATTCTAACCTGATTCCTCCCTTCCGGCCTCCACCCTTCCCCAGGCCCCCTGTCCTAAGGGCAAAGGTCGGGCTCCTGACTCACCCCTCCCGAGTGACCCTCACCTGCCTTCCCTGGATTGTTCCTCGAATGTCAGCATGAACCAGTCAAGTGGGGTGGGGTCGGGGTCAGGCAGCCCCGGGCCGGAAGGGACGTTATTGTCCAGTGGAGCGGGTCACTGGGGAGACAGATAAGCAAAGGACTCCCAGCCACAGAGCCCATCCCTCTGGGAAGGACCAGGTGGGAGTGGAGGCCGGTCAACAGGGCCATCAGAGAGGGCTCTGCACCCAGCCGACCCCGCAGGCCAGTGAAGGGAGCTCCCGAGGGAACGGCCCCTAGGGGGCTGGGTGTGGCCTGGTCAGTGACCCCAGGAAAAGTGGCAGCGGGCCAGAAGGATTGCCAGGTGCAGATCGCTGGTGGGCACGCCCCCACCCACACTAACTTTGTCCCAAACTCTGCTCTGCCTTCAGGATGGGCTTGGCCGTCATAACCTTCAGGTGGGGTTCTTCCCTTGCTCTCCCAGGCTAGAGGCCAGGCTGGGCTGGAGGGCACCCGGGGCCAGAGGGCACCAGGTGGAGGCTACGACACTCTCTGCGTGTGCCGCGGGCCCCCCAAGCCTCCCTGCTTGACCGCAGCGGAACCCCGTTTCCCACTGCCGTCCCCCCACCCCTCTCGGGGCCGCCCCATGCCCGGCGTTGGGTAGGAGGACAGAAATCCCGCAGCTGCCCGGAGAGGCTGGGGGACAGCCGGGTGAAGACCCGGGGAGCCGAGCGCCCCGGGGGCTGCTGTGGGTCCCAGGGGCCCACCTACAGGCACCCCGCATCTGAAGGGGCTTCGGTACCCAGATGCCAGCGGGGACCCAAAGCTCCCTGGGAGGCTGGTTAGAGCCTGGTGCTCGGGGCCCGGAGGGGTCCAGGCAGCTCCAAACTCCGAGTGAGCAGGGCAGTGGGCTGCTCCCAGGGCCCAGGTCCACCTCGCGGCCCTGGACGGGGTGGGGCGGGGCAGGGACGGCCCCGCACATAGCCTGCTGGCAGAGAGAGCCGGGGAGAGGGAGGGCCGCCCCACCTCCTCCTGCCACTGGGGAGCGTGGCGGTGAGCCGAGCATCCCAGGGTCTGGAGAGCAGCGGTGTCCTGCAGGGAGGGGGGGGACCCCAGCCTCGGGAGCACCCCGGGGGCGGGGGCGGGAGCCTTGGCGGCGGCTGCGTTTGCTCAGTGGGAGGGGCCGGCCAGCGCCTGTGGGGCAGTCCCGAGGGTCTGCGGCGCCTCCACAGATAAGGCATTAACAGTTGGGGCGGACTCACCTCCAGATCTGCTGACGCCAGGTGCTCGGGGCGAGGTGCCAAAGGTTCCCTATAAAGTGCTGGGGCTCTGGGCCTGCGGCCACTCGCCCTCTGGCTCCCGACCCGCCTGGGCCACCAGGGACCGGCCCTGCGACCACCATGGTGAGGCTCGTGTTGCCCAACCCGGGCCTGGAGGACCGGATCCCGTCCCTGGACCAGCTGGAGAGCATCGAGGCCAAGGAGGCCGGCTCCCGGCCCCAGTGGGACAACAAGGCCCAGTACATGCTCACCTGCGTGGGCTTCTGCGTGGGCCTGGGCAACGTGTGGCGCTTCCCCTACCTGTGCCAGAGCCACGGCGGAGGTGAGCCCCGGGCTGGAAGGGGGTCCGCCTGTGAACCACGGGATGGGGCCCCGGACCGAGGAGCCCACTCGCAGGGAGGGGGAGGAGGCCCCGGGGGCCGTGGTCACACACGCCGCCCCCCTGGAGTGCCACCTGCCTCCCCTGTGGATTCAGCCTCCACGTCCGCAGCGGGGGCAGGGCTGGGCAGGGTTGCAGGGCGGTCCGGGCCCCCACAGCGCTCTGCTCTTGGCTCGTGGGGCCGGCGAGGGATGTCTCCCGCCCGGACCCGCACGTCCGAGCGTCTGTGTGCGTCCTCGAAGAGCACACCTGACCTGGGTGTGAGGGGTCTGAGGGGAACCGGCCATTCCTCTGGATGGAGCCCCCTCTCTGAGAGCGGGAGGGGCAGCGGGGGACAGCCCTTCGCAGGGCCACCACGCGGGCACCGCACTCCTGCCTGGACAGAGGAGGGAGCTGGGCCGGGAGCGGGCGACCCACAGAAGGACCCCCTGACCTCAGGCCGCCCTGCCACCCCCAGGGCCTTGGAGGGCCTTGCCTGGACCGCAGGGGTCTCCTTCCACAGGCCGAGGCTGCCCCTCTCCCTCTCCCCCAGCCCTGTGGCGCCGGCTCTGTGCCCTCACCATCGTCGCTTCACCCGCCTCCGGTCCCTGGGGGAGAAAGGGACGGGACCCCCATGAGTCCGTGGCCGGGCCCTGGGCCCAGGGAGGGGTGCCGCGGCCCTGGGGAACCCTGGGCTGGGGCTGAGCTGTAAACAAGGAGGGGTCTGGGGCAGGGGCAGGGGCAGGTGCTCACTGGGGAGACGGGCTTGCAGAGCGGACGGGGCGCCCCAGTGGTGTGTTTGCGGGGCTGTTTGCTTCTTACTCTGAAGCACCCGCAGGCTCTCACCTGGGCTTTGTGATCTAAAAGCATCCCCGGGAAAGGCAGAAGTGCCCGTTCCTGGGTCAGCCTCAGGGGCCCTGAATTTCCCAGGGTTGAGCTTCCCAAGGTCTGGGAGGGTGTGTCTCACAGACCCCTGGTCCAGCTTCCGACTCCGGAAGCGGAAGCGGAGGCGGAAGCGGAAGCGGCAGCCACAGCACCGGGGAGCCGGAGGGAGGAGGGGCCCCAGCAGTGCAGCCTCCGACGTCCGTCCGTGAGCCTGCCTCCCAGCTGCCTCTGGGGCCGCTGCCCCTTCCTTCTGTGACTTCCCGCTCACGTGCTCCCCAGGGCCACCCTAAGAGAGGGTCCCAGCCTGCTCCTGCTCACTTGTAACTGGGAGCCCAGCACCCCGCAGATCTCCTGCCCCCTGCACAGGGAAGGGGGCTGGCTGCACCCCTGCACTGTGGTCCTGGCGCTGTATTCACCCGCGGGAACCGTGCCCCCAGACCCTGCAGACTGACGGGGCTGTCCCCTAGTCAGCCCGGGGAGCGGAGGCCTGCCCTGCGCCCCCACGGCGAGGTTCCACGCTGGCGGCGGGGCTGGGGGTCCGACCTCTGAGCTCTGGGACCCTCCGTGGCTCACGCTCTGTCCCGTCCAGGCCACCCACGCCCACCGGGAGGCCGGCAGCGGAGCCCAGGAGGCGGAGGGCCGCAGGGAGGTGGCCGCAGCCAGTGACCCTCCGCGCGACGCCTCCCACGCCTGCGGCCCCAGCTGTAAGGGGTGGGGGGGTGGCGTGACTTGAGGGAGCTGGTTCCGTGAAGACGTAACGCTTCCAACTACTTCCAGGACTTTTGGGTAATTTGCAAAGTACGACAAATATTCATTTACTTTATTTTTAACTTTATATTTTGGGGGAAAAAAAGTCAGAAAAGTAGACAAAACGACATCCCAGACCCTGATTTCGATTCAGTCGACAACGTTCTGCTGTATCCGCTGTGGCCGCGGCGGTGCGCACGCACGCACCCACCCGACACTCCTGCGCGCACACATCCCGCACTGACGCACATGCCCACACACCCGCGCGCGCACGCACCCACGCTCTCAATGCGTGCACACCGCACGCACCTACACATGCGCGCGGCCCACACCCACGCGTGTGCACACACGCCCCCGCACATCCGCGCAACACCCACACGACACGCGCGCGCACGGTAGGCACCCACACACACATTCACACGCCCGTGCACCCACACACGCACGTATGCATGCATGCACACACCCACTCACCCACGCGCGCGTGCACCCACGCGCAGTGCCCCCTCTGGCGCACGGCGTTAGGAGACTGTGTGGTCACTCGAAAGGTCCCCAACGCTGGGTCTCTCTGACTGGGGTCCCCGGGGCAGCGCTGTGAGGGGCGCAGGTGCAGGTGGTTCCCGGGTGGGCTGTGTCCTCCTCCTGCACCACCTCAGGGGGCTGTGTTTGGCTAGTGCTCGTCCCACCTCAGTGGGAGTTGGGCACCGGGCTCTGCGCTCGCCTGCAAGTGACACAGCTCCACGAGCCCCTGAAGGGCAGGTTTATCCCCACATCACATGGTGGGGTGGCACACAGCCACCCCACGCCCTGACCCAGAGCAGGCACGGGGCTCGCGCCCTCACAGGGAAGCTTCCTGGGGCCGGAGAGAGCGTCGGAGGGGGGTGGGGTGGGAATAGGATGCAAATGGCATTAGGGTGGGACTAGGGTGGGACTGGGGTGGGACTGGGGTGGGTATGGGAAGGTGCTGCAGGGTTTGTGGGTCACGCTGACCTAGGAGGAAACCCGTGTGTGGACGTGGGCCTGGGCCGGGGCGCTGGGCAGGGGCACATGAGCCGAGCCCAGAGCTGGCATCAGGAACTCCTCCAAGGGTCCCTGTCTGTCCCCTCCCCCAGAGTCCCTGCTGCCACATGTCAGACGCGTCTCCAGGTGCACTTCTCTTTAGGAGTTTCCTCCTCTGTGAGCTCAGATAGTATCGCCCTCTGTGCCTTGGGGTGACCCCGTGCTGTCCTCCCGGGCCTGGAAAGGACCTGGGCACGGGCTCTAAGGGGCAGGTCCCAGGGGCAGGGAGGGCAGAACTGCTGGCCCAAGATGGCTCTCTGGCGTTTGGGTGATTTCTGGAGAGTTCAGTCTGGTCTGGACTGTGGACGGAAGGCGGGAAGGCCCGGGGGTGGGGGTGTGGGGGGCAGCAATCCATATCTGCCTTCAGGATGACAGTGACAGGGATGGAGGGGAGGGACCCTGGGGGTGACAGTGAAAGGGCTGGCGGGGAGGGACCCTGGGGGAGGCAGGCAGTGTCCTGGGAGGCTGGTCCCCCACCCGCACATCTGTCGCCATCGCCTACGGGAGCCTGGGGAAATGATGCCAGTTTCCCGGGACCAGTTCCGTGATGAGTGCCACCCACATCCCACAAAGCCCCTGGCGGCCTGTTGAGAGTATGGTTACCCCTCAGGACTAACACAACTGGGCCTCCCGTGGGTCTCCAGACTCCCCGCCCTGTTTCCCGGTTCCTTAGAACGCAAGCCGTGCTTCCGCACCAGCGGGTCTGTCCCCCTTGGGTGCCGTCCACCCCTCCCCCGTGCAGCGGGCTGCCTCTGCGTGTGTGTGCACGCGTGTCCACCGGTGCGGAAGCCTGGGCAGCACAGGGACGCCCGTCTCCAGGGACCTTTGGAACCACATCGGGCGCCACGGTGCCTGCTGGCCGCTCTCCCTCCTCTGCCCTTCCCTGCTTCCTCCACCTTTACCCACGGGAAGGAAAGAAGTAGCTGGGTTTAAAAAAAAAAAAAAAAAGCCACGTATCCCCCAGGGCCTAACATGTAAAGAGCTCTTGGCCTTGCTGGAGAACATTCTCATCCCTGGAAAGAGCACGGGGCCGAGGGGCTGCTCCAGGGGCACAGACGGCTCATTTTGGGGGTGGAGTGGGCATGTGCCTGACCTCTCCCCCCTTCACCTGCTGGCTGTGCCCACCGGGGCGGAGCCTCACACTCAGGGGAGCCGCCCGCCTGGAGGACCTTGTGTGAGGGAGGGCGCCATGAGAACCGAGGTGGCTTCCTGGAGGAGGGGCTATCCAAATGGGGTTTTCCAGGATGAATAGGAGTTTCCTGATGGGGATGGAGGGACCGGAAGGCTGGTGGGTGAAAGTGGCCTCACGAGAAAAGGGGAGATTGAAGGACATGCTGGAGCCTTGTCCCCAAATGGACTTGTTTTCTTGGTAATTTTGCTCAGAGATTTTTTCTTTCTTTTATTTAAAAAAAAATGTTTATTTTTTTTTTAATTTTTTTTTCCAACGTTTATTTATTTCTAAGACAGAGAGAGACAGAGCATGAACGGGGGAGGGGCAGAGAGAGAGGGAGACACAGAATCGGAAACAGGCTCCAGGCTCCGAGCCATCAGCCCAGAGCCCGACGCGGGGCTCGAACTCCCGGACCGCGAGATCGTGACCTGGCTGAAGTCGGACGCTCAACCGACTGTGCCACCCAGGCGCCCCAAAAAATGTTTATTTTTGAGAGAGATAGAGCATGCGAGGTGGCGGGAGGACAGAAGGAGAGGGGGGCAGGGTATCCAAAGTGGGCTCTGTGCTGACAGCAGCGAGCCTGACGCAGGACTCGAACTCACAGTGAGATCGTGGCCCGAGCTGATGTTGGACTTTTGACCGGCCGAGCTCCCAGGCGCCCGCTTAGAGATTCAAATCAAGCCCCTAAGAAAACGTTGGAGAGGCAGCTCTTTTATTTTATCTTAACCCTCACGGACACGGTGACACGGTGACCCAGTGAGCAGGTCCTGGTGGGGTGTAGGTGGCCCCTTCCCGTGAGCCTGTGGCCGGGGCTGGGCCCCCAGACCCAAGGGGATCCAGCTGGTGGGTCTTCCGTTCCCCGTGCCCGTCCTCACTCTTTGATTTTCTGTCATTGTCACCTTGAGGGCCACATCCCCAGTCGTGGCCCATGCCCCTTGCTGTCCTGGAATTTTGACCTCGGCATCCGAAGGGGCCTGTCCCTGGAGCCCCGCGTTGGGAGGGAGGCCACTCAGGCAGTCCAGCACGCAGACCGAGGATGGCCCACTGCGGGGTGGGAGCGCCACTGGGCTCCGCGCGGGGGGCGGGGGGGCTGTCCCTCCCAACACAAGGGCCCCCGCAGAGGAGAAAGAGGCAGGGAGCGAACCCAGGGCAGAGGGGGTATAGGCTGATGCTGGCAGAGATGGCCCAGGAGAGGGACCGAATGCTCGCCCCTCCCCCGCCCCCCGCCGAACGCACCAGTCAGTCCTGAAGCCATCGGTGTGTCCAGACCCTCGTCAGCAGTCCCTACAGCGCAGCTGCGACCTGGCCCGAAGTCCACGCTCTGCTGACCTCGGCTGTGCTGGTCTCTGCTAGGTCGCGCTCGGCCTGAGGAGGGAGTGGCCCAGGGGCCCCGAGCCTGCCGCCTTCACTAATTTCCTGTCTCAACCTGCCGTCCTGCGCTGAGCCAGCCTGGTCCTGGTGCCCCCAGTCCCGGGGGTCCCTGCATCCCCTCATGTGGTCGCGGCTCCGGGTCAGGGCCCTCGAGGCCCTCAGTGTTCCCCAGCTAGCCTCCCGAGGCTCAGATCAAGGACCCCGGCGTGCACTCCCCCCGGGTCGGTGTCTGAACCCTCCGCTCCCGTGACCTCTCCCCTCTGACCCTCGCACCCGGCTCCCCCCGGCACGCGGACGCCTCCGCTGATTCTGGGGGCTGCCGTCACGGCCCACGGACGCCACCGTCGGGAGGTGGCGCGTGGTGGCTCCCTGCGCGGCGGTGCTCGTGGCCTTTTGGTCGGGAACCTCCCAAGTTTGTGTCTCTGCAGGTGCTTCCTACAAACGCCTGAGTCGCCAGGGGTGGCCCGTCGCCCTCCCGTGAGCCGTCCTCTGACACGCTGTCGCTTCTGCCCACACAGGGGCCTTCATGATCCCGTTCCTCATCCTGCTGGTCGTGGAGGGCATCCCCCTGCTGCACCTGGAGTTCGCCATCGGGCAGAGGCTGCGGAAGGGGAGTGTGGGCGTCTGGAGCTCCATCCACCCGGCCCTGAAGGGCGTAGGTGCGCCGCCGGGCTCTGCCGGGTCCCGGGTCCCGTATTGGCAGCAGGCGCCCCTCCTTCCTTCCCCGCCTTCACTGCCTGATTTCAGGGAGAGGAGGGGCCCAGCGCTTGGGCCCCGCCCCCCGGGCCTTCGCAGACCCCTCCTTACAAGCTCAGGTCAGGGCCTGGGTCACTGCTGGCCGCCAGGGGCCAGCGGGGCAGCGGACACCATCCCGAGTCCCCAGGCGCCCAGCGGGTTGGAGTGTGTAGACGCACGGGGAGAGTAGAGACCCCGCCCCTGCCGACTCCCTGCCCTGATCAGGGCTCGGCAGTGGCTGATGGCCCGGAGGTGGGCTGACTGCTGAGGCCACACTCTTGCTCTCCAAGTTTCCTCCGTCCACTCCTTACGGTCAGCAAGGAGGTTCCTCCCCAGCAGTGACACCTCAACCGGCACTGACCCCTCGGCCGGCACTGACCTCTCACCCGGCACTGACCCTCACCCCAGCACTGACCCCTCGCCCGGCAGTGACCCCTCGCCCACCAGTGACCCCTCAGCCTGCACTGACCTCTCACCCGGCACTAACCCCTCACCCCAGCACTGACCCTCACCCGGCAGTGAACCCTCACCCACAGTAACCCCTCCCCCGGCACTGACACCTCGCCTGGCACTGACCCCTCGCCCGGCACTGACCCCTCACCCCAGCACTGACCTCTCAGCCGGCACTGACCCCTCGGCTGGCACTGACCCTTCGCCCCAGCACTGACCCCTAAGCCAGCAGTGACCCCTTGCCCGGCACTGACCCCTCACCCAGCACTGACCCCTCGGCCGGCACTGACCCCTCATGTAGCAGTGACCCCTCGCCCAGCACTGACCCCTCGCCCAGCAGTGACCCCTCGCCCGGCACTGACCCCTCACCCAACAGTGACCCCTCGCCCGGCACTGACCCCTCACCCAGCAGTGACCCCTCGCCCGGCACTGACCCCTCACCCCAGCACTGATTCCTCACCCAGCAGTGACCCCTCACCCAGCACTAACCCCTAAGCCAGCAGTGACCCCTTGCCCGGCACTGACCCCTCACCCAGCAGTGACCCCTCGCCCGGCACTGACCCCTCATGTAGCAGTGACCCCTCGCCCAGCAGTGACCCCTCGCCCACCAGTGACCCCTCAGCCAACACTGACCTCTCACCCGGCACTGACCCCTCACCCCAGCACTGAGCCCTCTCCCGGCAGTGACCCCTCGCCCGGCAGTGACCCCTCGCCCGGCACTGACCCCTCACCCCAGCACTGACCCCTCAGCCGGCACTGACCCCTCGGCTGGCACTGACCCCTCGCCCCAGCATTGACCCCTCGCCCGGCACTGAACCCTCACCCCAGCACTGACACCTCAGCCGGCACTGACCCCTCGGCTGGCACTGACCCCTCGCCCCAGCATTGACCCCTCGCCCGGCACTGAACCCTCACCCCAGCACTGACACCTTACCCAGCAGTGACCCCTCACCCGGCACTAACCCCTCACCCAGCAGTGACCCCTCGCCCGGCACTGACCCCTCACCCAGCAGTGACCCCTCGCCCGGCATTGACCCCTCACCCCAGCACTGATTCCTCACCCAGCACTGACCCCTCACCCGGCACTAACCCCTAAGCCAGCAGTGACCCCTTGCCCGGCACTGATCCCTTGCCCAGCAGTGACCCCTCGCCCGGCACTGACCCCTCACCCAACAGTGACCCCTCACCCGGCACTGACCCCTCACCCAGCAATGACCCCTCGCCCGGCACTGACCCCTCACCCCAGCACTGATTCCTCACCCAGCAGTGACCCCTCACCCGGCACTAACCCCTAAGCCAGCAGTGACCCCTCGCCCGGCACTGACCCCTCACCCAGCAGTGACCCCTCGCCTGGCACTGACCCCTCACCCAACAGTGACCCCTCACCCGGCACTGACCCCTCACCCAACAGTGACCCCTCACCCGGCACTGATCCCTCACCCCAGCACTGACACCTCACCCAGCAGTGACCCCCACTCCTGAGCAGTGACGGTCTGGTCCCTCCAGGCATCGCGTCCATGTTCGTGTCCTTCATGGTGGGCCTCTACTACAACACCATCATCGCCTGGGTCATGTGGTACTTCTTCAACTCCTTCCAGGACCCCCTGCCCTGGAGTGAGTGTCCGCTCAACGCCAACAGGACAGGTGAGCCCTGGGCAGGGCCGGGGAACTGGGGAGCTGCCACTAGCAGGGTGGGGAGGCCGCACCTTTGATCACGCGGGCTGACCGTCCACGGACACTCGCCCTCTGATTTTCCAGATTTTGGATGCCTGGAGCTCAGGTCGGGCAAAACCCAGGGCACACTTAAGGCAACAGAGCATTAAAAGAAGGGCACGTTGCAGGAGAAAAGCCCTTAAAAATGGTGGCTTCTCCGTCAGGAGGGGCGGTGTGGCCCAGGAAGGGGGTGCTGCCCATCCGCCTGGGCCTTGCAGCGAGGACAGCCGTGCATGGGGTTCTGAGTTGCCGGTGGGGTGTGTGTGGGGTGTCCCGGAAGCCACTCCCCGACATTGTTGGGACGGCGTCGTGAGCCCTCCCCGGGCCAAGCCTGTGGGGTTCTTGTCTGCCTGCAGCAGGGACAAGAGGGAGAGGGCAGGCAGTCAAGGCCCGGGTGCACACCCCACACATGCACACGTGTGTGGGTGTGCATATGCGCATGTACACATAGGTCTGCGTGCACGTGCACACATGCATGCATGGGAGGTGTGTTTACGTGCAGGTACACTCGTGTGCACATATTTGTGTGAATGTGCACCGTGTGTGGGTGCATATGCATATGTGGGTGTGCATGTGAGGGTGTGGGTGTGCGGGTGTACGCGTGCATGTGTAGGCGTGCGTTTGTGGGTACGCCTGTGCATGTGTATGCGCGTATGTGCGGGTGTGGGTGTGCATGCGTGGGTGTGCGGGTGTGGGTGTACATGTGTGGGCATGCGGGTGTGTGGGTGTGCGGGTGTGTGTGCATGGGTGTGTGGGTGTGCGTGTGCGCATGTGCGCGTGTATGGGTGTGTGTGCGGGTGTGCGTGTGTGGGTGTGCACGGGCACATACAACGTCCCCGCTGTCAATGTCTCAAAAACACGACCTGTGTTTCTCGTGGCTCGGGCCCCGGTCCCCCTGTTCCCCACCTTGGCTCGCACCCCGTGCCCGCTCTGATGTGTGTGAGTGCCCGCCCCCAGGCTACGTGGAGGAGTGCGCGCGCAGCTCCTCCGTGGACTATTTCTGGTACCGGGAGACCCTCAACATCTCCACCTCCATCAGCGACTCCGGCTCCGTGCAGTGGTGGGTCCTGCTCTGCCTGACCTGTGCCTGGAGCGTGCTCTACGTGTGCACCATCCGCGGCATCGAGACCACCGGCAAGGTGCCCGCGGGGCTGGGGGGCGCCCGTGTACCTTCAGCCGCTGTGAGGGTCGTGACCCCTCCCCCCCACCGCTGTCTGGGCGGGGCCTCTGCTGCCCACGTGCTCAGGAAGCCGTGGGACCCAAGGTATCCCCAGTCGGGAGGCACCAGATGGTCACAGTCACGCAGAACGCTGGGAAGTGGAGGGCCGGGCACACCTCCCTGCCTGGAGTCTGGGGGCCAGGGGCACCCGGGAGGGCGTCCTAACCCGCAGCCCTCTCTTCCCACCCCCCTGCACCTGCCCCGCCCACAGGCCGTGTACGTCACCTCAACGCTGCCCTACGTCGTCCTGACCATCTTTCTCATCCGGGGTCTGACACTGAAGGGAGCCACCAATGGTATCGTGTTTCTCTTCACACCCAACGTGAGTCCCCTGAGGTCCGCTCAGAGGCAGGGGGTGGCCCGGCTGGGGGCGTCAGGGGCCCATCAGCTCAAGTACAGCTGTGTGGACAGAGGGTGGCCGCCACCGGGCCGTGTGTCAGCCAACACCTTGGGAGTGAGGCTGAGGGGTCTCTGTCCTGCTACAGGTCACAGAGCTGGCCAACCCGGTCACCTGGCTGGACGCGGGGGCTCAGGTCTTCTACTCCTTCTCGCTGGCCTTCGGGGGTCTCATCTCCTTCTCCAGCTACAACTCTGTGCAGTGAGTGTGGGCGGGCCTCCCTACCAAGGGCGGGGGCGGCGGGTACAGGGACCTGGGTCCCAGCAGTGGGGGTGGCCACAGGGTGCATAGAGGCGGGCTGGTGACTCCAGAGGGATTTCACCAGGGGGGTCCCTCCAGTGAGGCCCGTTTACGACCCAGCCTCCCCTTGGCGCCTCGGTCTCCGTGACCCTGAGCCCTGGTGTTCAACCCCCCTCGCCCCCAGGCACCCAGGACCCCCAGGGGCGCCCGTCCCTGCAGCCCAGCCCAGGCCGACACCCACACGGCAGGGGCCCAAACCCCCAGGGTCTCCAGGACCATCGGGTTGGGACCAGTGGTCCAGCAGAGAGCCGAGCGAGCCTCGGGAGCAGACGCGGAGGGGGAGGGGTCATGGTGCTGGGCGGGAGGGACAGGACACGCTCCCCCCCCCCCCCCGCCCCGGGCCGTTCGCCCGCTGGGCTCCCACGTTCCCAGGGTCGTGCCACTGCCGCCTCCAGGCCCCGCAGATGCCGCCCGCCCCAGGGAGCCCCGTGCCCCCTCCCCTGAACCAGCCACCGCCTCTTGGGCTGTTTCGAGGGCACGGACACCCGGGAGCCGTCCTCTGCGTCTGGTTTCCGTCACCGCACCATGTCCTTGGGGTCCGGCCCTGCTGCAGCCTGTGTCGGGGCGTGCTTCCTCCCACGACCGAGCCACGCCCGGTGTGTGGATGGGCACGCTGTGTTCACCCAGCCGTCCCGTGGCGGGTCCGATTTTTCCACACCCTCGCCAACACCTTATTATCCCACTTTCTGATGCCGGCCATCAGAAGCATCTGGAAGGAGGGTGTTGGCATCAGCGGGTGGGGGTGGGAGGTCAGGGGCCATGTTCTGGGCCCTCCGGGCTGCAGGGGGGCTTTGGGCGTCCAGGGGGAGTTGGGGGTCCTGGCCAAGCCCAGCACCTCGAAGCCTCACGACCCAGGGGAGTAGGGATTTGAACCCGGGGTCTCCAGGACTGGCGGCTATGGGGGCGTGGGGAAGTGGCAGAAGGGCAGAGCGGGGTCGGGACGCAGCTGCGCCGTCTTCGCTGAGCGCCGACACGGGCCGGGCGGGCGTCCCCGGCCGTCAGTGACCAGCCCGTGCTCTCGCTGCAGCAACAACTGTGAGAGGGACTCGGTGATCGTGTCGGTCATCAACGGCTTCACGTCCGTGTACGCGGCCACCGTGGTCTACTCCATCATCGGCTTCCGTGCCACCGAGCGCTTCGACGACTGCTTCAACACGTAGGTGGCTCGCCCGCCCTGAGGAGCTTGCAAACTGCCTCCAGGGAGCCCCCCCCCCCCCCCCCCGCCCCGGGCCTGCAGCCAGCCTGGTTCTCTTCCAGGAACATCCTGACGCTTATCAACGGCTTCGACCTGCCCGAGGGCAACGTGACGCAGGAGAACTTCGCGGAGGTGCAGCAGTGGTTCAATGCCACGGAGCCCGAGGCCTACGCGAAACTGCATTTCCAGACCTGCGACATGAACTCCTTCCTCTCGGAGGTCGGTGCCTTGGGTGGCGCCCCTGCGGTTCGGGCTCTGGGGGCAGGGGGCGGGCGCCGAGCTTCCCCTGCGAGCCCGGGGCCCACGGGCCCGGCCTCCTCCAGTGCCTCACGTCAAACACGTGAAAACACCCCGTGGGCTACTTTTACTATAGTTCCTCCTACAAAAACGCCAGTGTCCTTATAACCGTCCCGCAACCTCGCCTGATTGGCATATGTCACTCGGGGAGGCTGACGCATCTTAGTACAGCTGCAAATCTGCTCTGCTCTGCCACTGCCTTTGAACTCCAGTCTTATTTTCTTTCTCTTTGATTAAAGACGTGTTTTTAATATCTTCTTTTTGGGAGAGCGCAAGGTAGGAAGGGGCAGAGAGAGGGGGACGGAGGATCCAAAGCAAGCTCTGCACGGATAGGCTGTCTGCACAGAGTGTGACGCGGGGTTCGAATTCACAAACTGCGAGATCATGGCCCGAGCCGAGGTCGACGCTCAACTGACCGGGCCACCTGGGCGCCCCTCTAAGTCTAGTTTTAATGATGAGTAAGGTTTCCATATCGTTAAGGTTTATGAGCCCGAATTTATCAGTTTTAATTCTGCAATTTTCTTATTTGGAGCCGCACGGTATTTGGGGGCATGCCACATGCCGCCAGGGCCCTGGCCACGAGTTTTCCATCAGCAGTGGGTCCCCGCCGCCCCATCCCCATCCCCAGGCCACCAGGCTGCTGCGTCTGCCTCTGGTTTTGCTGCAGTCTGTGCCCCGAGGCTGGCTGGGCTCGCCCGGTCATCCTGAGTTTCCTCGCATGGGCGCACCGCTGCCCTTCGTTACCACGTCCTCCCGAAGTCCTGGCTCGCCCCGCAGGGCGGAGCTGGTGTGTGGAGGGCAGCGGCACGTTTTCCACAGACTCATGTAGATGCCGTGAAGTTACTTTGGGGTCCCTGACTTCTGAGTGGGTCCCCGGGACCGGAGCCCGTGACCTGCAGGGAACACGGGGGCCCCGGGCTCCCGACTTAGCCTCTCAGCCCCACCAGGAACACCCGCTGCCTGGAGGGACGAGCCAAGGCAGAGGTCTCACTGACCCACGTGGGGCCAAAGGCAGGGGCACGGGGTCAGCCGGGGTGCCACGCGGAGCCCTGGCACTTCTGCGTCCGCAAGCCCGTCGGCGCGCACAGCCTGGGCCACTGTTCATAGCCCTAGGGCGTCTGTTCGGGACGCGTGCTCAGGCTAGTAAAGTCATCCTGAGCTCTGACCCAGCTGTGTGGGGAGCGGCTCAGGAAGCGTCCTGTGGGGTGACACCTGTCAGCGAGCAGACGGTCTGCCGTGCCTGCCACATGTCTGTCTGGGCCGCGTGGGGCCCTGACTGCTGCCAAGCAGTGCCACCCGCTTCCTGGTGTTTGAACTCAGTCAGCTTTTAAAAATGCAGTTGGGCCCAAGAGATAAGTTCTGGTGGTTTTCCCGGGTGGCTGAAATCAGCGCTTTCCTTGTGCGGGGGGCGGAGGAGGGGTGCTCAGCAGGTGCAGGGACGGGGAAGGACAGGGGCCCTCGGGGGGGCTCAGCAGGTGCAGGGTCAGGCAAGGACAGGGGCCCTCGGGAGGGCGTGTGCCTTGCTGATGGAGCTGCCCACCCTGCAGGGCGTGGAGGGCACGGGGCTGGCCTTCATCGTCTTCACGGAGGCCATCACCAAAATGCCTGTGTCCCCGCTGTGGTCCGTCCTCTTCTTCATCATGCTCTTCTGCCTGGGCCTGTCGTCCATGTTTGGCAACATGGAGGGCGTGGTCGTGCCCCTGCAGGACCTCAAGATCATCCCCGAAAAGTGGCCCAAAGAGCTGCTCACAGGTATGTGGGGCCGGGACAGCCTCCAGGCTGCAGCCTCGGCCGGGGCGCGGTGCCTGGGTCCGCAGCGGCCGTGTTCTCTGTCCCGAAGGCCTCATCTGCCTGGGGACGTACCTGATCGCGTTCATCTTCACGCTGAACTCGGGCCAGTACTGGCTGTCCCTGCTGGACAGTTACGCCGGTTCCATCCCGCTGCTCATCATCGCCTTCTGCGAGATGTTTGCCGTGGTCTACGTGTACGGTGTGGACAGGTAGGAGGGAGGCAGGAAGTTCCCGTGCTTGGGGCAATGGGAGACGGGCGTGTGTGACGCGGGGCCGAGCGTGCATGTCCCTGGAGAGCGCGCGGGGCATGGGTCGGCGGGGCCGTGGGCAGAGGAGACGGGCCGCCCGGAGCCGTGTGAACTTCCAGCCGTGGGTGCTTCCAGACCCAGCACGGATGAGCACTGATAGGCCACGCAGTCTTGGGGGTGGGAGAGAGGAATCGGCGACCACCCGGAAACAGACCCCTCCGGTCTGACCATGCGATTGAAAATTCCTAACTGAGGGGCGCCTGGGTGGCTCAGTCGGTTGAGCGGCCGACTTCGGCTCAGGTCATGATCTCATGGTCCGTGGGTTCGAGCCCCGCATTGGGCTCTGTGCTGACAGCTCAGAGCCTGGAGCCTGTTTCGGATTCTGTGTCTCCCTCTCTCTCTGCCCCTCCCCCGTTCATGCTCTGTCTCAAATATGAATAAACGTAAAAAAAAAAAAAAATTAAAAAAAAAAAAAGAAAATTCCTAACTGAGGACGAGGACAGCTGTGCCACATGGAGGCGAAGCACTGTCGTGTCTCACAGGCCGCGAAGCCTGAACTACATGAGACGCGGGCGCAGGTGGACCAGGAGGGGCTGAGTAGCCGCGGGGCCGGGGCGCGAGCAGCAGAAGTGAGAGCTGGACACGGCCGGGGCAGGGCGCTCGCCGTGGGGAGCAAGGCTTCCCTGTGGGGCCCCGGGGCTGCCGGCCCGGGAGGGGGGTGCCGTGTGCTTCACTACAACTAGGGGCGCGTGGCCAGGGGAGCTCCGTGGCGCGGGTGCTCTGGGCCTTTCTAGGGGAGACGGTGCCACGCAGCCAGACGGAGCCCCAGGTGAAGAGAGGTGGTGAGTGGGCCTGTCAGTGGTCTGCTCGGCCGGACGCTCAGGGCATCACGCCCCGCTCGGAGGTGAGCCGGGGCCCAGAACGAGGCCGAGGTGCCCTCGCCAGGGGCCGGGCTCCCCAGGGCCTCAGAGACCGCCGGCCGGTGTCCAGCACCAGTGCGCACGCACGAGCCCTGGGAGGCGCGCCGATGTCGGGATGCAGCCTCTGTACCCGCGAGAGCTTGCCCGTGCTGGGACATAACACGCTTCGAACCAGCCCGGGGGCCACCGAGGAACGTGCCCCGCGCTCACTGCTCTAGCAGACTCGGGGAAGAGAGTTGTGATGCAGGCCCGTGACCGAGTGAATGAGGGCACGGCCATCTGTGAGCGCCCCGGGACGGCGCGGAGCCGGACGCTCGTGGGGGTCGCTGCACGACACACGGGGGGACGGACCGGCACAGAGGAAATGCACCACGGCCTCCCTGGCCCTGCTGGGTCCAGCCTGGGGCTGAGGCCTGGGCAGCGGTACCTTCCCAGAAATGTCCTCTGGATTCTCTGTGTCCTGGGCAGCTCGTGGCCACGCTCCGTGGGCACCATGCTCATTTCTGCGGAATGCAGGCTCTGGTGCAGAAGGCAGTCCGGCCCAGGGCGGGGGTGGGGGGGGTGGGGGCTGTCCAGCCGTGGAGTCGCCGCCCTGCAGGGAGGCTGGGACGGGACGGCCTCCCAGCCTGCCCTTCGTCCCCGGAGCTCTAACCCTGCTCAGCGAGGCCTGCCGGGACCCCCACGTGGCGAGTCTGCGGGCTGGAGCCCTGGGCGGTGGCGCCTTGGGCCTCCAGAGGCTAGTCCCTGAGGTGGCAGGTCTCTGTGCACAGGGACGGCCGGGACTCCGGTCAGAGGAAAGGCCAGGCTGTGGCTGCAGACAGGCCAGCCGCCCTCGGCCTTGAGGGGACCGTAGGCCTGACCGTGTCCCGGTGACAGCTTTCTTCCCACCTCCGTGTCCAGGTTCAACAGGGACATCGAGTTCATGATTGGCCACAAGCCCAACATCTTCTGGCAAGTCACGTGGAGGGTGGTCAGTCCACTGCTTATGCTGGTCATTTTCCTGTTCTTCTTTGTGGTCAAGGTCAATGAGGAGCTGATCTACAGCGTCTGGGACCCTGCCTATGTGAGCCGAGGGGCTGCAGCGGAGGGGGCAGTGGGGGTCTTGCTCCCTGTGGGGTTGGGAGCCCAGGGTGCCCCTCCCCTCTGCCACGAGGGCCGGGAGGTGCCCTACGGGGGGAAGGGCGTGTACCCTGTAGGAGACCTTGCTGGCTGTACACGCGGCTGTCACCCCTGCTCTCTCCCCAGGAGGAGTTTCCTAAATCCCAGAAGGTCACGTACCCAGGCTGGGTGTATGCTGTGGTGGTCATCGTGGCTGGGGTGCCCTGCCTGGCCATCCCTGGCTTCGCCATCTACAAGCTCATCAGGAACCACTGCCAGAGACGGGGGGACCGCCAGGGGCTGGTCAGCAGGGTGTCCACGACCTCCATCAATGGGGACCTGAAGTACTAAACGGCCTGGCCCAGGGCGTGTGGCCGTCGGAGTGAGGGGGGAGTCCAGGCCACACACTTGAAAGTGTGTGCGTGTGTGTGTATATACACGTGTGGGTGTGTATGTGTGCACGGATGAGTGTATGCATGTGCATACTGTGTGTACATGTGTGTGCACGCACAGGCACACGTGGACATGTGTGTGCATGCACACGTGAACATATACACAAGTGCACGTATATACATGTGAGCGTGGGGGGGTGTATGTGAGCACGTGTGCATGCCTGTGTGTGTATATATGTTGAAATATGTGTGTGTACACGTGCATGAGTACGTGGTGGGCATGTGTATAATGTATTGTGTGCACGAGTATAAATACGTGCATACGTGTTTGCGTGCACACGCTCCGAGGACAGTCGGAGCTGCGGCGTCCTGGGGAGGCCGCGTCTGCACCGCTCGCCTGCGCCCCTCAGGACCGGCCTCGTTGCCACCCACCTTCACCTTGCTGTCGACCCTTGACCTAGGAGGTACCTGTGAGGTCGGGACACTGGTGCCCCACCTGAGGATGGCCCTCCTCAGGCCCGTTGGCTGTGAACCTGAGAAGACTCGGCTGGGTCCTTCGGAGGCCTGACCACGCCACTGCCCCACCCCCCCAAGCTCCGAGCTCTGGCAAAGTGCCAGCTCGGTGAATTCCAGCGAGTTCCAAGCCAGTTAATCATTGCTTCTGCCGCCGCAGGTAGATGAGCAGTTAGACGGAGCTCAGCTCGGCCCAGGCCGAGGCGGAAACCACCTTTGTGTTTTCCTTAAAAGGAAGTGAACCGCATGAACGCTAGCCAGGTGTTGGAAAGGCCGGTTATACGGTAACTCGGCCGTGGCCACCACGGTCGAGGACAGTCCACGGTCCCAAGCACGGCAAGGACCGGGAGGCCTAAGCGCTCGGTGCCACTCAGTGAAGTCGGGCTCTGGCTCTTCCCTCCCTGTCTCGTGAAGGTTGTTTTCTGGGATTCGACCCGCAGTCTCAGACAGTCACGTGGCACTTGGGGTGGTTTTCTTTTTTTTTTTTTTGAGACAGAGAGACAGAGCATGAACGGGGGAGGGGCAGAGAGAGAGGGAGACACAGAATCGGAAGCAGGCTCCAGGCTCTGAGCCATCAGCCCAGAGCCCGACGCGGGGCTCGAACCCACGGACCGTGAGACCGTGGCCTGAGCTGAAGTCGGACGCTTAACCGACTGAACCACCCAGGCGCCCCCTGGGGTGGTTTTCTTAATGGGCTGGTCGCCTCCACCCTCCACAGAAAAAGCCTGGAGACTTAAGTTAAACTGGACTTTCTGAGGATCCCCTGGGCAGGGGTGGGGACCTGGGTCCTGGCGCCGTGTCCCCCCCACCGGGACGTCCCTGTCCCGTCGCCTCCCATCTGGCGGTGACCACGGAGCGGAGCCCTGCAGCCCCCGCTACGAACCTGCAAACGTCGGGGCGTGTCCGGTCCTGTGCCGTCACCTGGGGAATCCTCGGGGCGGTGCGGGCGGCGGGCTTGCAGCCCCGCGTGCCGGGCCTTCCCGGGACCCCCGCCCCGCCCCGCTCCGGCCTCCACCCTCCCCTCGGCCTCTCCTCCCCGAAGCCTTCCCGCCCCCGCTGTGAGAACACAGTTGCAGTAACCGTCCGTGCGCTGCCCCCTGGGGCGTGTGGAGAGGATTCTGGGGCTGTGACCCGGGGGGGGATCATCCGGTCGTCCCACCCCCGGCCAGTGCCTCGCTCACAGACTCGGCGTCTCTGAAAGTTGGTGGAAGCGCAGGTCTCGTGGGCATCACGTGTACCGGTCTAAATAAATCGCCGTTTCGTATTCTCGGCCTAAACGTTGTCTGGAGGCAGAGGGATGAGCAGATGGCGGAGCCCCAGGCGCTCCGGGCGGCGTGGACTGCGGGTCTGGCGGGGGGCGCCACGTGGACGCCACGTCCACGTCGCTGTGTCCGCGGAGCCCGGGGCGTGGCGAGAGGCCCTGTGAAGGGCAGGCCGCGGCGCCCTGTGAGGTCAGAGGTCAGGTGGGCTGGGCGGGAGCTACACCCCCCCCTCGCCTTCTCACTCCCCCTCCCACCCAGAAAGGAGCCCCTGGAAGTGTGTCCACCAGGGTCCCCGCCTGTCCCGCAGGCGTCCACGGGGCGCCCACGGGTCCGGAGCCTCAGCGGGTGGCCCGGGCTGAGTCTGCTGCGCCTGCCCGTCCCCCTCGAGCCCACCGCGCGGGGCCCCCGGCCTGGCCGAGCCCACCCCTCCCCCGTGCTGTGGGCGTCACACCATCCCACCCGCTGCCTGCGGTGCCGGTGGGCGCTGGGAAGCAAGAGAAGCGCCTCCACCCCCGGCCCTGACCCCTGACACTCGCCCCCCTTGGGGAGTCCCTCTGGGACACGGGCGTGCAGGGGTGAGGTGGACCTTCAGCTCGTGTGCTCGTCCCCGGAAGAGGGACATGTGCCACCGGCCAGAAGTTTGCACTCAGTCTCCGGAAAATGAACGTGGCTTAGGAGTGGACAGGACACCAGAGGCCACCTGTTCCCTCCCTGGACGTTTGTCCCCCGTCTGCACGAAGACCACGCCCTTCTGCGTGGTGAACGCACTGTGCACCTCCACGGCCACCGTGAGGAGGACAGCCTGGTGGCCGTGCCCCCGATGGGCCGCCTGAGGTCACGGCCGCGTGGCGCAGGCCCGCCCCCAGGTCCCACACGCGGGTGCCGCTCACATAACCTTCTTGAGATGACGGTGCAGTGCAGAGGAGAGACGGGGCCGGGAAGGACCCTCAGGTGGCGGGCGTGTGCCGAGGTGACCGGCCAGCGTCCCACTGGGACTGGACAGGGTGTCTGCCATCGGGGGAAAGCGGGCGAGGGCGCGGGGCCTGGGCTCGGCCACTGCTCACGGCGACGTGTGAGGCTGCAACCGTGTCTCAATCAGTTGATGAGAAGGGCAATGATTTTCATAAAACAACCCAACGTGCCCCGGTGCTGGGGGCCTGCAGGTCCCCGACAGGGAGCAGGAAGCCCCTGAGGGCATGTTCTCGAGGTGGTGGCACACCAGCCGGGCAGGAGCCGGGGGGCGGGGGGGTGGGTGGTGGGCAGAGGCCGTGGGGTCAGGGAGCAACCGCCCGAGTTAGAGCAGGAGTCGGGCCCGAGTTACCAATTAACTGGCTCCACTGGTTTTCCTTTAAATAACACGGACATACGTGGGGTGTGAGGGGGACCGTGAGGGAGCGAGTGGCAGGCATGGCGTGCACCCTGGGCCCAGACCCACGCGGGGCCGGCGGCGGGCACGAGAGGCCCAGCTGGGACAACAGGCTGCAGTACCTCCTGAGTTGCATCGGCTTTGCCGTGGGCCTGGGCAACATCTGGAGGTTCCCGTACCTGTGCCAGACGTACGGGGGAGGTGAGCCGTGGGCTGGGCCTCCGGGCCCGTCCCCGGGGGGCATCCCGGCCCTCGAGGTCCAGTCCGAGGGCGTCTCGGCCTTACGGGACTCAGGGGTGCTTTCTGCACACCGCCCTCCCCCGAGTTCCCCTGAGGTTTGCAGGTGCGCGCTGGCCGGGCCGCCTACCGCCCGGCCTTTGCACGGCCAGACCGCCCTCATCTCTTCCCAAGTCCGAGGTGGTGTCAGGCAACCGCCCTGTCACCCAGGGCCCTCGGGAGCTGACACGGAACGTCGCCCGGGCCAGGCTGGTCCTTTTCTGGGGTCCCACCTTGGGCCCCGTCTGGTTTCGGTGCCAGGTCAACTTGCCCTCAAGCCTCCTTCTGCACCTATAAGACCCGAGGGCCCCCAACAGTCCCACGGGGCAATCTTCCTGGGTCCCCCAGGCGTCCAGTTGGCAATGTGGGGAGCGTCTCCTGCAGGGGAGATTCGTCGGCCCCCCCAGAAGAAATGGGAATCTGCACGGGTGACCCCACGCCACCCTTTTCCGATGGGGAGTCGTCCTTCCCGCTTTCAAGGGCACACAGTGGCCCCCCTGGCAGCGGTAGGCAGACAGTGGTCAGGCCATGGTGGGGGAATGTGGGTGGGGGTCTCCGGCAGCCGCGTGGCCGGGCCACCGTCTGGCATGGCTTCCCTGTTTATGAGGATACTGCTTCTGGAAGGTTTATTAGTTTTGTTCTGATTACCAGAAGCTGGAAGAGACCCTGTCCTGGAACCGCTGGCCCACAGGTGTTGGAGCTTCCGTGGGGGCGGGGGCGGGGGGGGGCGGGCGGGCGCCTGAGAGTAGAGGCTCCTTGGCACGGACCACGCAAAGCCCGGGGCGGAAGACCGGCTCGCTCCCTAGGCCCCCGTGCAGCCCCGTGCGCCATGTCGAGCCTACACAGACGGGAGCCCGTTGGCTCAGCGCTGCGACGTGCCGGGACCGTCCAGGGACGTACCTTCCGGAACCCTCATCGCCGCAGGCCATGCGCCGGGCTGCCTTCCCCGAGGGTTCAGGGTGTCTGAGTCCCCGGCACCTGGGCTCTAGGGGGTCCTGGGGTCTAAATGCTTCCTTTAGGCCCTATTTCCAGGTGTGAAAACTCTCGGTGAAATGTCGGGAAATACGTTTCAAAACTCCTACTTTTCCTGAACAAGGAACCCTCACGTGTGAGAATGCCCTATTTTGTCTCACTTTGGCCACTACTGATTATTTCGATAAGAAGATGTAAGTGATAAGCAGATAACAGATCACATTTTTATTTTGCAAGAACTCACGCTCCTGAGGCTGGGTACTTTCTCTCTCATTAGTGATTATTCAGGTCTGTAAAGGGCAACATCGTCACAGAATTGAGCAAAACCCTTGGGCGCACCTCCACGTGATTCTCTCACACCCACCCGGCTTCTTGGTGAGCGGTCAGCGCTTCCCAGCGAAAGGGACGTGGAACCCGCTAGTGGCCTCTTCGCGCACCTGCCGGGGTCTCGGGCTTCAGCCCAGGAACCCTTCTAACCGCGTCTGTGGCAACACAAGCGGGTGGCTCGTCTCGTAAGCGGTCCAGGATTTCCGCACTGCCGCGTTCCGGACTTCCGTTTCCGGAGGCTCCATCCAGGCGACAGAACCTTGCCCGGAAAGTCTCACGGAATTAATCACTGCGGTTGGCCGTCCCGTAGGGAGAGTCGCCAAGCTCCTCTCTTGCACTGGCTTCTGTGTTGGCTGTTGACCTCCCACGTGACCTTTATGGCCGGGTCGTCAACGCGCACGAGACTCTCAGGGCTTCGCAGGCATCGGGTGGGGTCTGGACTGCGTGGGGAAGGATTTCCCGCTGGCAACACCGCGTCAACCCTCCACACAGACAGCACATCACTCTCCTGTCTTCTCCTCTGTCCCCTGGCCGTTCTCTCCATCCTGATCTGCTGATTCTCAGCGGTGTGGGGCTCTGAACGCACGCGCCCTCTTTTCCTCCACCTGCTGAGCACGTGGGATGGGTGCACGTCGCCTCCGGCACCCTCACGTGGTGATGGCACCGGTGATGCACGGGGCTCTCCCAGACGCCCCGCGTGGGCACGTGAAGTGTGGTCTCAGCGGCCCCGGAGACCGGCGGGGACCAGACAAGAAAAGTTCCCGCTTCTCTCGAGCTCGGACGGCGGACGCGTGAGGGTGTTCGCCACGCCAACCGGTTCTCCGAGACTCGGCAGAATTTAACCCGTTTCCGCCGCATCTCCCTGAACTGAGCACAGACCCCTCAGGTCGAGGGCTCGGCCCACGGCACGGCCCCCAGCTCAGGATCGGACCTCAAGTGGCGGGTCCCCTGCTGACCCACAGCTCTTACCTGACTGTGCTACAAACTCAGGGCTGCGCCCAGCCCCACGTCAGGTTCACAGAACTGAAGAGAGCAGTTCGCTACTGTTACCAGATTTTTACAAGGAACACGGCTCAGGAGCCGCCAGACGGAAGGCGCGCACGGGGCCAGGTGTGGGGGTGACAGAGCTCCGGGCACAGCGCCCTCCCAGCACCGCCCGTGTTCACCGGCCTGGAAGCTCTCCAAACCGCGTGGCTCAGGGTCTCGTGGACATTCCGCTCGGAGGCACAGCCCGCCGAATCGCCAGCCTGGAGGTCTGGCGGGGCTCGAGTCCCACTCCTCTAAGCACATGCTTGGGTCCTCCTGGGACCAGCAGCCATCCCCCGACAGGCGCGGTTTTCACCTAAGCCGCGGTCGGCACGCTCTCCGGGTAGGGCTTACACGCCCCTCACGCACGGAGATGCCCCCTCCTAACCGCACGGTCTCTGTAATCACAGACCTGCTCTGTTTCTTCCCCCCCAAGCACGGCAGACTCAGCTGCACCAGCTTAGCTACGAAGACAAGCTCCCCTCCCCACCCGTCCCCGGCCCTGCCCCTCCTAGGTGCTCCCTGCCGGGCTGACCTCAGCCAGCCCCTGAGGCCCTGTCCCCTCCCCGCCCCTCCCCGGGGTGGCCACTGAGGCCGAGTGTCCTCAGAATTGTACTTTCCTGACCCTCCACCTGTTCGCTGCTACATGGACGACCCCAGCAAGCACTGTTTTGCCCCAAACACGGGAGCCCTGTGCAGAAGCTTATGTGGGCTGAGGGCTCTGTAGCCATGTAGCCCCGTCCGGGGCCCCAACTCCGTGTCAAAACGTCTGAAGGCGACCCAAGAGAGGAGGGGGAGGCCGGCAGACGATGAGGGCAAGCCCGCGGCTCATGGGGAGAGTCAGTCTCAGCCGAGCCAGGCAGACGCGGGGAGCACGGTCGCTGCCCTGCACCCATTTCGGCCAGTGTGGTTCCCTGGCGTTTCTGAGGCCTGTGCATGCAGGGGGGAGGAGTGGCTGTCAGTCCCGGAGCGTCTAAGGGCCAGTGTGTCCACGGACTGTGGTTACCTGGAAGAAAACGCGGCTCCCACCGTAGCGGGACCGGGACTCCCTCCCCCCGGCAGAATGAGAGCATCTCGGAGTCTAGCGGGATTCAGGGAACTGGCATCTCCCCACAGGAGCCCCCCCAGGTGACCAGGTCGGACCCCTCGGGGCTGTGGGCTCCAGGAGAGGCCGGGCGCCTCACTCCTCAACCCCGTGGCTTTTCCGCTCCTTCTACGGCTGGCTCACCGCGTGGAAAGGCATAGCTCCCCCAGCCACCCCAAGGGGTGCTCTTGGAGGCCCACCCCGTGTGGGTCCCCTTGGAGGCCTCTGGAGCCCCCGCCCCACACCTCCCGGCGCCCGGACAGGGAGCAGAGGCCCCGCTCGGCCCAAGGCGTGGAGAGACAGGTCCCAGCCCGTACTCAGGCGGGACGTCACCGTGCTCCAGCACTCCCCCAAGAGCACGGAGCAGCCCCACGTCACAGGAGGGCCCGCAACGGGGGTTCGGGGTGTCCCCGTAAGGACAAGACTGCCCTTTGTGGCGAGAAACCCTCCGCCACAGCGTCACGCGGTGGGACGTGTCGAGCAACTTCAAACGGTGGCAGAACCAGGGCCCGACGTGCGGGCCCGGGGCCCCTCTCAGGAGGCCGCGGGCACCTCTCCCCGAGCCCGAGGCCCCACCGGGCAGACAGTGACCCTCCGGCGACCACTGTGTCTTCGCAGGGGCCTTCCTCATCCCCTACTTCATCGCCCTGGTCCTCGAGGGAATCCCACTCTTCCACATCGAGCTGGCCGTCGGCCAGCACCTGCGGACAGGCAGCGTCGGGGTGTGGAAGGCCGTGTCGCCCTACCTGGGCGGAGTGGGTAGGCTGCCCCCACCCCTGCCCCCCCCCCCCGTGGCGGTTGGGAGGGCGGGAGACCGCGGGTCCCGCGGGAGCCCCATGTCAGCTCGTCACGCCAGGCCACGCTTGGTGGCTTCGCACCCGCCCCAAAGATGCCCTGATGTGATGGGGACGTGACCGGGCAGGACACGCACGCGGTGGCGCCCCTGTGAAGCTAGCTCCAGTCACGGTCTGAGGACGCCCATCCCAGGAGGCCGTTTTGTTCCCCCAAAGCCCAAGCGGGGACTCGGGTGCGGGGCGCCGTGTGGGGTGAGCCCAGAGAGCGCGAGGAGGAGGCAGGCAGCAGGCTGTCCCCGGTCACGTGGGTGTGTGTCCCACAGGCGCCGAGCCCACACATCCTGGGAGCTCCCGAGTGTCCGGGGAGGCCCCGGGCAGAGGAGAGGCCCGGGCCTGGGGTGCCTGTGAGGTGGGCGCTGCGGGGGTGGGGGGGCCGAGCGGCACCCCTGGGTCTGTGACACGACACCCCCCGCAAGGTGGCTACGGTGCCTCCTGACGGCCTCCCCGGGAGGCCAGCGGAAACGCAGACCGTAGTGCAGCTGAGGGCGGTGCCACGTGGCCGCGAAAACGGCGTGTGGCCCCCGAGTGCGTGCGGCCAGAGGCAGGCCAGAGGCAGGCCAGCGACGGGGAGGGCAGCGGGAGGCCTTGGGGACGGCAGGGAGCAGGAGCGGGGTGGCCGGGACCCCGGCGAGGCGCCGACTGTCGCCCGTCCGCAGGGCTGGGCTGCCTCACCGTGTGCTTTCTGGTCAGCCTGTACTACAACATCGTCCTGACGTGGGTGCTGTGGTATTTCCTCAACTCCTTCCAGAACCCGCTCCCCTGGGGCTCGTGCCCGCTGGACCTCAACCGCACAGGTAGTGCTGAGGGCTGGGAGGCTCAGTGCCCTGGCTCCCAGGGGCCCCGCACGGGCTCCCCGAAGCATCACATTTGAAAACCCGTTCTCACCCCACTGACTCCGACCCCTGATGGACCCGGGGCCCCCAGGGACCCCTGTACTCACAGCACAGCTTCGTGCTTGCCCGGCGACGGGAGCGTGAGTGGCTGTCACCTCGGCTCTTGCTGACTTAAGTCCAGACCTGGGCCAAGCGCTCCGTCGGGGGACACTGTCAAAGCTGTCTTCCAGTTGGCTTGCCCAGCTGTGCTAACTCCCTTCCTGCCTCTGCTGATACTAACTTGAGTTCGGCACGTTCTGAACAAGGCCAGCCTGGGCGGGGGGCAAGTCTGGGCCCTGGAGCTTCCCGGGTCAGCCCTCTAGGCCTCAGCTGGACACCCTGGGCAGCAGAGGGCACGGGTCTCACCTGCTGTGCCTGGTGCTCAGCCAGCAGCCCCAGGACAATTATCTACGAACTGCACCCCCGGGCGGAGGCCTGCGGAGCCCGGATCCGGGCCCGAGCCCCGTGGCCAGCCCTTGACGGGCCCTCCCGGGTTCCAGGGTTCGAGGCAGAGTGCCAGGCCAGCAGCCCCGTGAGCTACTTCTGGTACCGGCAGACGCTGAACGTCACGGCCGACATCAGCGACAGCGGCTCCATCCAGTGGCGGCTGCTGGCCTGCTTGGCCGCGTCCTGGGCCGTCGTGTACCTGTGTGTCATCAGAGGCATCGAATCCACGGGGAAGGTGAGCCCCTGGGGCGGACCCCACTGCCCAGCTCCCTTCCGCTCAGTGTTTGCTGGGAGGCTGTGCTGGGAGGGTGCAGATGTGAGGACCCTGCGCCGCTCTGTGAACGTGGCAGGTGTTTCCCTTTCTCCTTTTAACCTGTTCGGGTCTCTACGTGTCAGGTGTGTTTCTTGTCGACACACCCGGTTCGGGTCTTGCTTTTTTTCCTGGGCTGGCAGTCCCTGCCCTTGTTTGGCTGTTCAGACCATCTGCGTTTGGTGCGACTCTGAATCTGGTCTCAGCCCGCCATCCTGTGTCCCGCGGGTCCCCTCCGTTCTCCGTCCCCGCTACTCCCAGTCCCCGGGTATTTCTGGTGACGCCCGTCCACGTCCTGTGCCAGCTTCTCAGCGGCGACCGTTCAGTCTCAGGGATGGATTCGGGGATTCGGGGCTCGGCCATCAGTCCCTCTGGGAGCGATGCTGCCCACCGAGTGAGGCAGGGGCCCTCGCTCCCGCTGCACTGCCCCCTCCGCTTTCCCCCGACTGGCGCACATTTCACAAACACTGGTGTGAGCAGCGGGTGCGTGGCTGGCACATTTGTGTTCAACAGCGTACCGTCTTGTAGCGATAGTTACGTGGTTCCTGAGCAGAGAGGACCCAGGGGGGCCCGGGCCCGGGCCCACGAGCCCCCCTCGGGCGTGCACCCTCTCTTCTCCGGGGACACGGACAGGCCCGGGGCTTCACACATCCCCCCTCACAACGCCAGCAACGCGGCTCCCGGCACACAGCTGTGCCCTCTCACACAGATCCTGGCGTGTGCACGTGCCTGCACACTTACTGTCGGGTGTGAGCATTATAGTTGCTCTCACGTGAGCATCTTCATGACTTAGAGGACCGGAATGACTGAATTAGACCAAAGCAACCGTGAGGCCCAACAAGCCAGCCAGAAACTCCAAATGACCCTGCGGCAGACGCCCTAGAGAGGCACCCGGGCGACTCCCCAGTCAGTCTGTGCTCGGGGACCTGGGGGCGGTGGGGAGGGAAGACCATCCGTCGTCTGCGGATTCCTTCTGTGTGGACCCCTGACCACACCTGACGGGGCCCTGGTCCTAGGCTGGGGAAAGGGGTGCGGGTGGGTGTGTGGTCCCTGCAAAGTGGCCACGTGTGGGCACCGGGGGCGGGGGGAGGAGGGAGGCCCACCTGCCCCGTGGGGACCGTGCCCACCCACAGACACAAGGGCGTATGTGAACCCACGTGTGACCGTCCCCGTGAGCCCCCAACCCTCAGAGACTGACTGGGGCCCACACCCCCAGGCCCCGGGCTGCTGGCCGCCTCCCCCCAGCCCGAATCCCGGATGAGAGACGGGAGCCTGGCCACTGAGGCGTTCACGTCACGTCTGCCTCTTAAAGGTTTTGTACCGAACAGATACCGTTGCAAAGTCTAACGATTTTTTTCTCTTAAGGTAATTTATTTCACAGCCCTGTTCCCTTACCTGGTCCTGACAATCTTCCTTATCAGAGGACTCAGCCTGCCCGGGGCGGTCAAAGGGTTAACGTACCTGTTCACGCCAGATGTAAGTTGGTCCGAACTGAAGTCTGGGCTCCTGGAAACACCTGAGTCAGACCCAGAGCCCAGCCCAGCTCACTCCATCCCCTGGCCATGTGCATGGCCGTGAGCCACAGGCCAGGGCACCCGGGGCCGTGTGGGGGTGAGGGCGGGGGGGATGCTATGGGGTCTCAGGGAGGAGGGTAGGGTCAGAGTGCAGGGAGCAGACGGAGGGCTTGGTTCGTGACACGTGGACTTTGGTGCCTGAGGGATGTTGCGGGTGGGGTTCAGAGGAGAAGCCGGCCGGGGCCCCGGACGTCCCACCCCTAGTGCCCAGACCCCCCCACCTCCAAGGGCTTCTCCCGCTGCGTGCACCCCGCCAGGTGAAGGGCCGCAGCCCGCACCCTCCTAGACCACCCCACGCTCTGTGGGCCCCCGGCGTCCCCTGGGAGTTTCCGGGGGCCGCACAGGGTGTGGGCTCGGCCTGCCCGTCCCGTCCCCCGCAGCAGAAACACCAGGGAGCGCGTGCACGTGTTGCTGCCGGGGCCCTTCAGTCGCTCAGAGCCCCCACGTCTTCGAGGAGCGGAGGAAGCACGCCCGCGTCTTGTCACTGGGACCTCAGCCCTGAGAGGCCTGTCGGCCGCGTTCTCAGGGCCCGTGTGCCCCACGCAGATGGGAGCCGTGGGTTTATTTAACATGTCCCGTTTGGGACATCCGGGGCTGCGGGCTCCCCGGTCAGTGTGGCCCGTCTGCTGCACGACGGGGTCCCCCTGTCTTTCCAGGTGCGGATTCTCCTGAGCCCCCGCGTGTGGCTGGATGCAGCCACACAGATATTCTTTTCCCTGTCCCTGGCCTTCGGAGGACACATCGCTTTTGCGAGTTACAACCCGCACAGGTAGGGGCCGGACTCAGGGCGGGTTCCGGGCCTCCTGTCCCCAAGCTCCTGGGAGCAGCACAGAGCGCCCGCGTCGGGACACCCTGCGCAGGGGGAGGGTGAACTGCTGTGAACCTGTGATAAGAAGGGACTCGTGGGGATTCTACCAGTTACTCGGCCATCCCCTGAGGGCTGGGGGTTAGGGCCCCTACGGCAGCTTCTGGCGTGTTCCGGAGGAAGAGTGCCGGATAATCAATCCCAGGAACAAGGCCGTAACGGAGGCTGACGCCAACGGGACCATGTGTGTGTGCCATGCACAAGGCCAGAAAAGCAGAAATGCAGTGTGTGTCAGCCTCCCTGGTCACTGCTCACTCTCCCACCTCGTGGGGGAGACCCGAGCCGCTCGGTCACTAACGCACCATCCGCCGTGTCGTCAACCAGGCCACCGCCACACGAACATGGTTCTACGCGGTGGCCAGAACCTCTCCCCTCAGAGGCGCAGGGGTGGGGATGCGGGTGCTGGGCCTGGGTGCTTCGCACGACTGCCCCTGACAAGTGGCCGCCCCAGCCTGCTCCAAGGGGCTCGGGTGCTCTCTCACACGGAGACCATCTCAGCAAGGCTGCTCCATGGTGCCTGTGTCATCCTCGGCGACCTGTGCCCAGGCCTTGGGGGCAGGGTGGGGGCTGAGGGCTTTAGCCAGTCCACGGCCCCGAGTTGGGGTGGGTGCGTGGCAGGGAGGCTTTTGGGGAGGGGCTTAGCAGGGAGGGGGTCAGCGGGGAGGTGTGGTCAGGGAGGGGTCAGTGGGGAAGGGGTCAGCAGGGAGGGGTCAGTGGGAGGGGTCAGCAGGGAAGGATCAGTGGGAGGGATCAGCAGGGAGGTGTGGGCAGGGAAGGGGTCAGCGGGGAAGGGTCAGTGGGGAGGGGCTCAGTGGGGAGGTGTGGTCAGGGAGGGGTCAGTGAGGAAGGGTCAATGGGAAGGGGGTCAGCAGGGAGGTGTGGTCAGGGAGGGGTCAGCAGGGTGGTGTGGTCAGGGAGGGGTCAGTGAGGAAGGGTCAATGGGAGGGGGTCAGCAGGGAGGTGTGGTCAGGGAGGGGTCAGCGGGGAGGTGTGGGCAGGGAGGGGGATCAGTGGGGAAGGGTCAGTGGGGAGGGGCTCAGCGGGGAGGTGTAGTCAGGGCGGGGTCAATGGGGAGGGGTCAGTGGGAGGGATTAGCAGGGAGGTGTGGTCAGGGAGGGGTCAGTGAGGAAGGGTCAATGGGAGGGGGTCAGCAGGGAGGTGTGGTCAGGGAGGGGTCAGCAGGGAGGTGTGGGCAGGGAGGGGATCAGTGGGGAAGGGTCAGTGGGGAGGGGCTCAGCGGGGAGGTGTGGGCAGGGAGGGGTCAGTGGGAGGGATTAGCAGGGAGGTGTGGTCAGGGAGGGGTCAGTGGGGAGGGGCTCAGTGGGGAGGTGTGGTCAGGGAGGGGTCAGTGAGGAAGGGTCAATGGGAGGGGGTCAGCAGGGAGGTGTGGTCAGGGAGGGGTCAGCAGGGAGGTGTGGGCAGGGAGGGGGATCAGTGGGGAAGGGTCAGTGGGGAGGGGCTCAGCGGGGAGGTGTGGGCAGGGAGGGGTCAGTGGGAGGGATTAGCAGGGAGGTGTGGCAGGGAAGGGGTCAGCGGGGAAGGGTCAGTGGGGAGGGGCTCAGTGGGGAGGTGTAGTCAGGGAGGGGTCAGCAGGGAGGTGTGGTCAGGGAGGGGTCAGCAGGGAGGTGTGGTCAGGGAGGGGTCAGTGGGGAAGGGGTCAGCAGGGAGGGGCCAGTGGGAGGGGTCAGCAGGGAAGGATCAGTGGGAGGGATCAGCAGGGAGGTGTGGGCAGGGAAGGGGTCAGCGGGGAAGGGTCAGTGGGGAGGGGCTCAGTGGGGAGGTGTGGTCAGGGAGGGGTCAGTGAGGAAGGGTCAATGGGAAGGGGGTCAGCAGGGAGGTGTGGTCAGGGAGGGGTCAGCAGGGAGGTGTGGGCAGGGAGGGGATCAGTGGGGAAGGGTCAGTGGGGAGGGGCTCAGCGGGGAGGTGTGGGCAGGGAGGGGTCAGTGGGAGGGATTAGCAGGGAGGTGTGGTCAGGGAGGGGTCAGTGGGGAGGGGCTCAGCGGGGAGGTGTGGGCAGGGAGGGGTCAGTGGGAGGGATTAGCAGGGAGGTGTGGTCAGGGAGGGGTCAGTGGGGAGGGGCTCAGCGGGGAGGGTTGGTCAGGGAGGGGTCAGTGAGGAAGGGTCAATGGGAGGGGGTCAGCAGGGAGGTGTGGTCAGGGAGGGGTCAGCAGGGAGGTGTGGGCAGGGAGGGGGTCAGTGGGGAGGGGTCTGAGCCAGTCCGGAGACCGTCGGGAACAGCGCCGGCGCTCAGGGCCGCCGGCATACCAGCTCCGTGTGCAGGGTGGGGCATGGGGGGGTGTGTGCGTAGTGGCCCGGAGCACAGCGGCACAATGTGCGTGTGTCCGCCAGGAACAACTGTGAGAAGGACGCAGTGATCATCTCCCTGGTCAACAGCCTGACCTCCCTCTACTCGTCCATTGCTATGTTTTCCGTTCTGGGATTCAAGGCGGCCAATGACCATGGGCGTTGCCTGGACAGGTGAGCACGGTGCCCGTGGTGGCTCTGAGGGTGAGGTGTCCGCGGAGCACAGGGCCCCACAAAACCACCCTTATATCCCTAGGGAGTGAGGTGGAGAGTCCCCAGAAGCCCGCGTCCACCCGCAGCCTGGAACGTGACCTGATGCGGACGTGGGGTCTCTGGCAGATGTGGGTTAAGATGAGGTCATGCTGAGTGAGGACCTGACCCAGTGAGCGGGCTCCTCATGAGAGACAGGCAGGGGCATGCGTGTGTGCACACACGCGTGAACACGCACACGCAGGAGGCCGTGTGATGAGAGAGACAGGGGTTGGAGGGACGCGGCCACAAGCCCAGGGACGCCTGGGGCACCAGGGGCTGGAAGAAGCGGGAAGGACCCTCCCCTGGAGCCTCAGGACCTAGCGCAGCCCTGCCCGCACCCCTACCTGGGACTTCCGGCCTCAGAGCTGGGGGAGGATGAATGTTGCTCCGAGGCCGTCTGTGGCCATTTGCCACAACAGCCCAGGACATGGAGGCGGTCGGGATGACCTCACATTTGGAGCTACTGCATCGACGGCCCAGCTGTGCCAAGACGGCTGATTCTAGCTTGCAGACGGCGGTGGCTCACCCGCCAGAAACCGGAGCGGAGCAGAGGCACACCCTGTACCAGCTGCCAAGCGCCCACGGCGCCCAGAGTGGCCCCACGACCAGGCCCCTGTCCACAGCGCCACCTGTTCTGACCACGCTCGGGCCACGCTGAGGGCAGAGGGGGAGACAGAGCGGCTGCGCCACGGGCAGCCTGAGCTTGGGCACAGCGGGGTGCGTGCACCCTGAGGAATGTTCCAGAGGCTGCAGCGCCCACACGGTGAACAGCGTGACCCCCAGTGGGGGCCGGGGGGGGGGTCAGTCCTTCCAGCTGTTTCCACGGAGCACTGTGAACGAGTGTCGGTCCGTGGACACTGCCCAGGGTGGCGGCAGTGACTCCGGCAGGGCTGACGAGGCTCCCCTGTGCGCCCGGCTCGGCCGCCTGGCACGTGGGACACCAGACAGCACTGGAGCGCCGCACTCGGGGGACATTTTAAATAGCAAATCACCGGCAAAGAGCACAAAAGCGCGATCACAGCGGCGCTGAGCGGACCGTGAAGGTGTTCGCGGGAGGCAGGGCGTCGGTGCAACTCTGGGCCCGGCCGCTGCCAACCCCAGAAGCAGCACCGGTCCTAACGTCAGGGTCACGGACGCACACGGCAAGTGGGCAGATCGAAACGCCCGGGGACGCCCACTGGCCTGTGCGTGAGCCGCCAGCCTTGAAGACCGGGAGCGACTGACGGAGGCAGCAGGCGGCCGGAAAGCAGGGGCCCCGGTTCTTCCTGAAACACTTCCAGGGCGCCGCCCCGGGGCCCAGGTCGAGGAGGCCAGGGTGCTGCCACCACCCCACTGCGGCCCTTGGGGAGCGTCCCCGCGGGCCCGGTCCCTCAGCACCCCCTGCGAGTGCTGCTGTCCTCCCGGGTGCTTCCGGGGTGCAGGGCGCCCAGCCCATCGTGCGCCGGCCTCTGTCTCTGCAGAAACATCCTCCGGCTCATCAACGCGTTCGAGCTCCCGGACCAGAGCGTCAACAGGGACGACTATGCTGCCGTCCTCACGCACCTGAACGCCACCCAGCCCGAGACGGTGGCCCGGCTCTGCCTGGAGACCTGCCGCCTGGAAGACTTTCTGGACAAGGTACCTGAGGGGCCGCAAACCTTCTCCACAGGCCTGGCCCAGACCGGCCTGCGGGCTGTGGCTAAAGGACACTGGGCCGACCCCGTGCCTCGGCCAGGCTTGGCTTCCAGAGCGCCTGTGGCCTCAGATGCAGTGTGTCCGGCGGGGGCAGCAGGCTGGGGTGGGCCGTCAGAAGGCGGGTTCTTGGGGCAGCTGACGGGCACCTGAGCCCAACGTCCCGGGGCCCGCGGTCACCCGCTGGCTGCGAGGTGTTAAAGGGGAAGGGGTTCTGTCCCCTCGGGGCACAGCTGTGGCTGGTCCTGCGGCCAGAAAGGGCGGGGCCGCTGTCGGTCACCACGGTGTGTCACCTGGGGCTTGTTGGCGCACGTGCACTGCAGAGCGCCTCCGGCACGGGGCTGCCCTTCATCATCTTCACGGAAGCCATCCTCCACATGCCGGGGGCCCCCGCCTGGGCCGTGCTCTTCTTTGGGATGCTGTTCACCTTGGGCCTGTCGTCCATGTTCGGGAACATGGAGGGCATCATTACGCCACTCCTGGATATGGGGGTCACGCACAGATTCATCCCCAAGGAGGTCCTGACCGGTGAGTGGACGGGCCCATCCCCTGTCCTCCCACCCGCCGTCCCGATACCCTTCGTCCACGGAGGCTCTGGGGCTGTGGCCCGGTCCTGGGGGAAGGCTGGGTCTGGCTCGTCACCCCTCAGGGCCGGTCTCGGTGGCTCTCTCCCTGACCCAACAGCCCACGAGGGCCAGCACAGGAGAGCAGGGGGTCGGGCAGGCGCAGACCGGCCCCCCCACCCCCGACCGAGCCTCCATCCCGTGCCCTCCTGTCTCTGGCCACGGCGCAGGGCGGCGGCGGGAGGAGCGGACGAGGAGGGGGGCGCGCGGGCCGGGGGCCGCTCAGACCAGGGGGCCCCGTTCCCCCAGGGCTGGCCTGCCTGGTCTGCTTCCTCTTGGCGATCTGCTTCACGCTGCAGTCGGGAAACTACTGGCTGGAGATTTTCGACAACTATGCTGCGCCTCTGAACCTCATGGTCTTTGCGTTCTTTGAAGTGGTCGGGGTGGCTTACGTTTACGGGGTGCGGCGGTGAGTGAGCCGCCCCTCGGGGCCCCGCCCTCTGCTCCCCGCGCCCCTGAGGGCACGGCGTCGGGGCATCCAGCAGCTGGTCTCCCGGGCAGCACAGGACGGGGCGGGACCGCCTGAGCCTCTCCCCAAAACAAACGGGGCGGCTCCCAGAGCTCCCAAGAAGCGCCCTGGGGGCCCTGCTCCACCTGGCTGCGTGGCCTTCGACCTTCTGCGGGGCGGGGGGCCGTGGTGGTGGCAAGATGGCTGGTCTCCAACCAGGCAGGTCAGGTTGCTAAGGTCGCCCCCATCCCAGAGGCCTCTGAGAACGCCCCTCTCGGTCCCGCCCATCCCGCCCGCGTCGGCCCACTGCACACCTGCGCTCACACCTGTCACACCTGTCCCCACATCCGTGCCCATCTGTCCCACTTGTGCTCACACTTGTACTCGCACCTATACTCACACCTGTCAGTCTCACCTATCACACACCTGCTGCCCCAACCATAGCCCTGCTCAGATGGTCCCAGCAGTTGTGACCTCTGTCCTTGTTCCTCAAGGGGTCCCGGGAGGCCCTGCATGCCAGGGCCTTCATCGCTACTCTGTGGGTACAGGGGCCAGAGGTCTCGTCCCAAGGAGGGCCGCTGGCCACCTAGAGAGGCAGGAGCGGGGCTGGCCCACAACGTGGGGAGACATGGTGAGCCCTGGGTACAACCAGCCATGGGGTCTCAGGACGGCTGGGGCCCGTCGGGGCTCCACTGCCCACACTGTCTCTCGGCAGCTGGAGCCTCCCTCAGGGGGAGGTCCACGGGGCCTGCCCGGGGCAACTTACTAGGGCCCGGGCCGGCCTCCTCCTTGGGGTTGGCAGAGGCTGGGAGGCCCCAGGAGGCCCGCCTGTCCAGCCCTCTCCCCTGACTGGTCGATCTGATTGCTCGGACCTTTTCCACGCAGGCCTGGGGGGGGGTGGGGTGAGTCCCCGTCAGGACCCGAGAGTGCTGCCCCAGCTGGCGGCGGCTCAGAAAGTTCAGCGCGGAGGTGGGGGACGGCCCCGTGGGCCACATCTCAGTAGCCCTGTGAGTGAGCCCGAGCCCGGCGTCCCTGTGGCAGGTTCAGTGATGACGTAGAGAGCATGACGGGGAGGCGGCCCGGCCTCTACTGGCAGGTGACCTGGAAGGTTGTCAGCCCGCTGCTACTGCTCACCATCTTTGTGGCCTACGTTGTCACCCTGGCCCGGACGCCGCTCAGCTACAAGGCCTGGGACACCCAATACGTACGTCCTCTGGGGGGCCTGGCCTGGCCCTTCCCCGGTGCTGCCCTATGTGACCCTGTGGGCCGCCTTTGCCGAGACCCTAGGCTGCCGGAACTCCAGCGTCCCACGGGGCGTCAGAGCTGACTCTGGCAGGGGCCGTGGGCCCCGGTCGGTGGTGGGGGGACCAGAGCAACCCTCAGATCCTGGAGCGGCTCACGCAGGGACGTGGCCTTGAGCCACCCCTCGCACACACCTTGGGGCTGGCCCACGGATGCCCACTCCTGGTCCGAGTTGAAGGAAGGTGTGCAGGATGCGTGTCACTGAGCTGCCACCAAGCCGCGTGAGGACAGGAGCATAGGTCACTCCCTGGGGCCAGCCCTTGTCCCCTGGGCTGCACTCGGAGCTGTGACGCCCTGACCGGCCACCACCTCTGGCCCCTCAAAACTTCGTCTGTGCTGCAGCGTCTTCTCCCCAGTGTGACATTGCCAGACACTGCAGAAGGAGCAGTGGCACATTTGTCAAGAATTTTCACGAATTTTGCCCTATCAGATTCACACGCTAGTGCCTCACGTTGGCCTCAAAAGAGGTGCCTCAAGTCAGGTGGGCGGTGTTGCCCCGCCTTACAGAGAAGGGAGCAGGGGGCGGGGGGGGGGGCACAGGGTCCGCCCGCGTCCAGCAGGTCGGGCTGGAGCAGCCCCTCGGGCCGGTGGGAGGCTCTCTGCAGGGCACAGTGTCCCGAACCCCAGACCCCCAATCCCCACGAGGCTTCAGGGCCCCGTACCGCCCCCCTCCCCCGGAGAAGATGCAGGGCGAGGCCGCCCCACACCGCTCAGTCACCGTGGCCGCGTGTCCCTCTAGGTGCGGTTCCCGTCGCGGCAGAAGAAGTCCTACCCGGGCTGGGTGCAGGCCGCCTGTGTCCTCCTGTGCTTCCTGCCTATACTGTGGGTCCCGGCCGTGGCACTGGCCCAGCTGCTCGCTGCACACAGACGGAAGAAGGATACCGGGCGGGACAGGTGCCCGAAGCTGTAGGGTGGAGGGGCCTGCTGAGGGCTGGGCAGGGGGTGGCGGGGAGGGCCAGCCCGTGTGCCACGTGCTCACATTACACCTGCCCCGATCCTGAGGCCTGTGGTTGCTGCTTCCCAACACCGTCGCGCTCCCCAGACCCTGCTCTGGGTACAGCCTGCCTCCATCCCCATGGTCCACACTGTCCTCCAAATGGGAGAGAGCCTGGTGTCCAGCTCCTGGGGCCCTGCCACCTGGGTGGCCAGACGCTGAGCCCAGCAAGTGCATCCACGGGCAGAAGGACGGGCGGGGTGGGGGGGGGTTGCTGTGCAGACATCTCAGGGCCTGTGCAGCCGAGGGCCTGGCACCGTAAGAGTTGAGGGAGCCCGAAGGGTGACCTCCAAGGAAAAGTGGAGGCTGTCCCCATGGTGAGCTTGAAGCGAAGCCTTCGCCCACAGAAGCCCCTTTCTGTGCCTGGAGCACTTGGGTCGTGCGTGGGCAGAGTCTGCTATGACCGACGTGCGGGGAGCCCTTGCAGAGCGATGGCCCAGCCACTCCCATCCCAGGATGGGTCCTCCCTGCGTGAGCACAGGCAAGGGCTGGGGTCTGGCTGGAGCCACAGCCAGCGCCAGCGAGTGCTGGCCGCTCTCCCGACCTTCTTTCTGAGAAACACTACCTTTGTCCTTTAAACACTTTCTCAGAGACTCGAATATGTGTTAAGAAGGAACAGAAACAGGTTCCTACCGTTTCCAGAGGAGAGTGGCACCACTCACTGCACACCACGCCTCCTGCAGCCTCCGTGCAGGGGCGCCTCCTCATTTCTCAGCTCCAGCGTGCTCACCACCTCCACCGGCCCTCCCGTGCCCCCCTTCCTCCAACCCCTTCCTTCCATCCATCTATCCATTTCCTCCCTCCCTCCCCCATCTCTGTCCTTCCATTCTTATTTTTTTAAATATTTACTTGTTTATTTTTGAGAGAGAGAGAGTGAGAGCAGGGGAGGGGCAGAGAGGGAGGGAGAGAGAGAATCCCAAGCGGGCTCCTCGCTCAGCATGGAACCCAACACAGAGTTGGAGGAAGGGGTGCACAGGAGGGCACAGGACCCTGGGATTAAGACCTGAGCTGAGATCAAGAATCAGATGTCTAGCCCACTGAGCCACCCAGGTCCTTCCTCCCTCCATTCTTCTATCCATCCAGTTCCTCCCTCGCTCCCTCCATCCATTTCCTTCCTCTCCTCCTCCTCCCCTCTCTCTCCCCTCTGACAACACTGTGAACCAGGCATCAGATCTAAGGAGGTGGGCCCCGACACACAGGCTTGCTGTGTGACTTTGCCACAGGAGACCACGGATGGCCTTCCTGTTGCTGGGCAGGACAAACGCTGTCCGGGGTGCTGAAAAGTCCCGGCCGACAAAGTCTCTTGGAGGGTCACAGGACGCCTGTCGCGGCTGCTCTTGCCCCCTCCCCCACTCCCAAGTGGAGCTGAGTATTACAAAGGATTTAACTCCAGAGTGCCCCCCCCGAAATGTGCCCCAAGTCCCACGGGCAGCTCTGCGCCTTGGCCCCCATGCTGCAATCCTGGGCTCGTGGCCCCTTCCTGCCTCGACAAGCCAGTGAGGTCAGCGAGTCTTTTCCCCCCGCGTTTCTCCGTCCTCCTTTCACCCTGTGATCTCCCTGGGTGCACCTGGGTAATTCAGGATGATCTCCCCATCTTGAGGTCAACTGATAAGCTACCTAATCCCACCTGCACACATAATTCCCCTTTGCCATGTCACACAACACTTGCAGGTTCTGGGGTTAGGAAGTAGGTGCTCTTGGGGGGGCACTACTCCACCTCCTACAGTGCCTGGGCAATTCTGAGGGCACCCAGGTTTGGGAAGCCCTTTACTCTACAGTGTCCTCCATAGGAGAGTATCCACGTGGCCAGGTGCCAAGCACGCACCCAGGGGTATGGCAGTTGAGGGAGGGGCGGGAACCGGGGCTCAAGGGGTAAACCACTCAGTGCTTCGGGGGTCCTGGGGACACCATCTATGTCTCCTCTTGAGCTACTCACCTTGAACTCACCTACTGCACACACGTTTGCAGGGTGCATGAGTGAAAGAGCTTCTCTACATGCAGCTTAGATCTAAGGAAGGCCAGAAAACTGAATCCCTTTGCCTTTTACAAATCCTACTTCCACGTTTCACCTGGAGGAGGTCTGGCAGTGCGCACGGTGGCTTTCGAAAGAGGAAAACCAGGAAGTTTCAGTGACTGAGCCTGACCAAGCACATGCCTTTTCAAGGGTTTAACACTTCAAAACAGATTCGTGATCCTGAGCCAAATGCCGACAAAATACCTGTACCAGAAGACTCTGGTGTGTGTAGAGGATGAGTGGGTGCCGTCTTGGGTCTGGTCTGTGACGGAAACGTCAGAACCGGGCCCCTGGCACGTGAGTGGGTGGGGGCCGGCGGCGGGTGCCCAGACGCCCGGTGAGGGGTCCTGGGGGCGTCCCCCGTGTCGGGCAGTCTGTCCTCCCTGTGTTTACAAAGCAAGGGCACCACGGGGCTGGCCGGGGGGGGGGGTTGGGTGGGGCTCAGTTCTGCACTGCTCACCTCCGGTGCGCTGACGACGTCCTCCCTGGACTTGGGTCGGCCATAAACGTGTCAGCTCGGTCACCTGGATACTCAGCCTGGCAGCGGCCATAAAGACAACACCCATAAACCCCAACAGGAGACACATTCGCGCCCGGATAACTTGGGCTGCATTAGCACCGACCCCGTCCAAGGTCCAGTTGATGGTATCCCACCACATCTGCCATGTGGCCCCGTCAGGGACACCCTGGAAGAAAGCCTTGGGAACTGCTCGTTTATGGGTATTCCCACTGCCGCGGGGGACAGGGCAGAGAGCCAGCTCCCTGGTGGGGCCCTTTCTTCACAGGCTATGCCCCCTTTGAGCTACCCTCTGCGCAATCCTTCCAGCTTTTTCCATCTGTTCAAGGACGTTTGTCCAGCACCCTGCATAGCCCCACATGCACAGCACAGCCCCCGCCTGGGGGTCTGCAAGGGCACGTGAGTGTCTCCCACACGTGGGCTCATCCTTAATGGACGGGAAGCAGGGCACCCTGAGAAAGCCCACAGCCCCAAGGACAGCACATCCTTTCCTGGGGCACCTCCCAGGGGTAGTGAGCCCGGGGTGGCCTATTGGGTGAGGGTCTGACTAGGGAGGCCAAGGGGCCGGGGCGGGGCTCCTGACCCTCTACTTTCTATGAGGCCTCTCCAGGACCTCTGGTCACTTCCCCGATGGCCTCAGCTGCGTCCCCCAGGACCTTGCCCTCTACACACCTCCAAACTCCTAACCCTGACCTTGGAGCCACACTGCCTGCTCTGCCCCGGGGGGCCACTCACTGCTTAAAAGATGGCCCCACCCACCCTGAAGTGGTTCTCAGCATGGGGTCCCCCATGGCACCAGCCTCATTTAGAACTCCATAAAGGTGCAAATCCCAGGCCTTCCCCAGATTTGCTGAATCAGAAAGTTGGGGTGGGGAATGCCTGTGTGCAGTCACACCCCCAGGACATCTACCACCTCACCTCCCCGGGTCACCTCTAACTGCTCTGCCTCCCCCAAAAGGTTGTCTGGGGCACCCTGCTGCTGTCCAGCCGGGGAGGCCCGCAGGGGTGTGAGCAGGATCCCCTATGGAGTTCTCACCCTCGGGGACCCCGCTCAGGCAGCCCAACCTGCAAAGCCATACGCAGGACACCTGTTCCCAGGCCCCCGTGCTGCTGGCCGATGGTCTGCTCTACACGAGCACGGACAGTCCGGCTAAACCGATGTGACCGTACACGAACTAAGGAGCCCCACGGCGGTCAGGATGTGCAAATGGGAGAGTGACAGAGGGGACAGACGAGGGCAGGCACACAGGCACATCCACTGGCCCAGGTCCAGAACACAGGGCTGGATGCAGGGCAGTGGGCTACCACCCACCCCCCAAGCCCCCGTATCATGCCCCCGCTGTCCACTCCGAGGAACCCTCCGGAAGGCGCCGATCATGTGGACGCTGAAGCTAGCAGCCGGAGGAGAAATGTGCTTGGAAGTCCCGGTGTCCTGGGCACAGGCCCACCCCCCTTCCAGGGCCCACCGTGCGGCCAGAGCCGGCTGAAGACGGGGTGCGTGCTGGGCTGGGGCCTTCCCTACCCAGCCGCACCTGCCCCGGGGAGGCGCCCCTTCCCCCTCCCCCCTTCCACATCCCTGCCCCAGAAGCCCCCTGGGACCCCTGCCAGGCCAAGGACCCCGCACATCATGCAGGGACACAAGTGTAAGTCTCTGTGATTAGAGACCGGCATGGATACCTCACACAGTGTGTGCTTTAATGCAAACGTGGGAACATTTAAGCCTATGAGAACAAGGGCTCAGAGTGTTCTTCCCGTGGCCCCCAGGAGTCACAGGGGAGGTGGCAGGTGCAGAGGTAGGAGGCCACGCAGAGGAGCACCCCCAGGAAAACCTGGGGCCACCGTGTGCTGAGCAAGGGCCAGCAGGGAAGAGTCCGGAAGTGGGGGTGGCCGTGGACAGGGCGTGCCAGACACTCAGGCTCCAGGAGGCCGGCGCGTGGTGGGAGGGGCAGGGCACGGTCACAGGCAGGGGCAGGGATGGGTCTCAAACAGCTGACTGGGCCCTTGGCTTCTGAGGAAGAAAGCTCGATGGGGCACGCATCTGGACGCAGCTCAGGGAAGGAGCCCACATCCACCGCCGAGCACCCCACATGCCTCTCTGCGCCCGCACTCCAGACTGGGGCTGCCCCACAGCAGGGGGTGGGATGGGGGCGTGGCAAAGGTCGGGACGTGCTCTATTCAGACGGCCTGACGCCCCGGCCAGGTTCTGCCACCTGCCCCCTCCTTTGGTCAGCAGCTGAGGGACAGGACCCCAGTCGCTAGCTGGTGGTGGGTGGGCTCTCTTCCACAAGGACACGGGCACCGGCCTGGCCAGCGGTGCGTGGTCAGCTGGCCCCCCCCACCCGTGACGTGGAGCCACGTGGAGCCCGCCCCGGCCTGCCAGGAGGACGGGGGCCATCAGTCCAAGATGGTCCTGAAGTCTGCGGGCAGGCCCGGGGAGGCTGCTGCCTCCAGGGCATCCAGGGTCACCCTCGGGAGCTGCCGACACAGCTGTGCTTTGGCTGCAAGGGACAAGTGAAATCAGACCGGCCTGGAAGAAACGCCTTCCCCAACCCCGGGCCTCGGGACTCCGCCGAAGGCCAGGCAGGCACGGTCTGTGTGCACAGGCCAGGCTCTGGGCACCAGGTGGGGAGGGCAAGAGGGGCGTTCGGGAAAGACTTGTTGCTGGGGGCCCTGTGCCAGTGTCGGGGCAGGGGCCTGGGGGACTCCCTTGTGGAGGGAGGGGGGCCTCTCCCCACGGACAGCAGGTGTGGGGAGGTGGGGTGGCCGGCGGGGGTCCAGGTCCTGCGGTGAGAAAGAGCCTGCAACCCGGGACGCCTGAACCCCATCACCTGGGCTCCAGACCCAGCCACCACCAGTGAGACGTGGAGCGGCCGCGCTGCCCATGCAAGCACATGGGAGGACAGGGCCCCGTGCCTGCCCAGCGGGGCGCCCCAGGGGCTGGCGCTCGCTGTGCCACTCACCCGCCCGGAGCGGTCCCAGAAGACACCTGTAGGTGCCGCTGTGACGAGCCAGCTTGAGCAGGAAGGCGTGCAGGCAGAGCCACCGGGCGGCCTCGGAAGGAAACGGGCCGGAGGCGCCCTTGGCCCCTAGGGACAGCCCTGGGGGGGGGGGGGGGGGAGACACAGGGACCACTGAGGCCCCGCCCGCCCTCTTCCCCTCTGATGCTCCCGATGCCAGCTGGGGTCCCTGCCCCCCACCCCGAGCCCAGGAGCAGGGGCAGAGGCCAGGGGTCAAACAGGTGATTTTGTTTCAAGGACGGCCCCAACACAAGCACCAGGGACCCTGATGGCTGAAATGCTTCCTTCCACTTTTCCGAAGAAACTTGCACAAAACGGAAAACAGCAAGGACCCTGGGGACACGGCTCGGCCTGGGCTGCCGACGGACCAGAACCTTCTGCGAGAGGCCACGGGGAGCGGAGACCATCCTTGGGGGTGCCCGGAGGAAGGCCGAGCTGCGGACGGGGAGCCCCAGGCAGAGGCGGGCCAGCGGCCCACGTGGGCGCCCCTCACGTTCCCCTGGGATGGGCAGCCGGTGCGGGGGCCGGCCCCCTGCCGACCCCTGGCCCGCCCTTGCGCAAGTGGCCGGGGAGAGGCGTGAACGCGCCCGGGCCTGACGGAGGTGCCCACCAGGAGGAGGCCAGGAATGACCCTCACACTCCCAGCACACAGGACTGCTGCCCTCGGGCAGAGGGCGGGTGAGAGGCCGGTGCGCCGTCGGCAAGGGCCACCGCATCTACAGGCGGCACGAGCCGGACTCCCTAAGTCCCCCCCCTCCCCCCGACGACTCCGCTGGCGGCAGGTGCGGCACGGGGGCTCCTGGAGCACACACAGCACCCGGGATCGGAAGCAGGCGGGCGAGCAGCCTGGGCTTTGCCGGCACCCCGAGTGACCCCCCCGAACCCGCCAGCCGCCGGCTCACTGCGCACACCTGTGTTCTTGGCTTTCAGGAGGGAGTAGCAGCGCGACGCGGTGTCCGCGATGACACGGAGGAAAAAGGAGGGGTTCTTCCTCACCGGCTGGTTGAACGGAAACTGGAGCACGCACGCGTGGAACCTGAGTGAGGGACACCGGTCAGCGCGGCGTCCCCTGGCTGGAACGTGCGTGTGCACGCGTGCCCGGCCGGCAGGCACGCGCACGGGCATGTGTGTGCGTGGGCGCACGTGCACGCGGCCGACCACACGACAAGGCCTCGCCAGGTGCTCACTGACCACCTGGGCCCCTTCTGCGTGCGCGTCGCCCCACCAGTAACCGGTCTTCACAGGTGTGGCAACCATGTTGGTGTGCGAAATACTTCCCACCTGCAGGAACCGGAAATGGGTTTGGAAGGCACAAACGCCCCAGGGTCAGGGGAGGGGAGCACGGTCCCTGGAGCCCTGGGGGAGGGCGCTGGGGGGAGCACGGTCCCTGGAGCCCTGGGGGAGGGACCTGGGGGGGAGCGCGGTCCCTGGAGCCCTGGGGGAGAGCCCTAGAGGGGAGCATGGTCCCTGGAGCCCTGGGGGAGGGACCTGGGGGGAGCACGGTCCCTGGAGCCCTGGGGGAGGGACCTGGGGGGAGCACGGTCCCTGGAGCCCTGGGGGAGGGCCTTAGAGGGGAGCATGGTCCCTGGAGCTCTGGGGGAGGGTCCTGGGGGGAGCACGGTCCCTGGAGCCCTGGGGGAGGGACCTGGGGGGAGCACAGTCCCTGGAGCCCAGGGGGAGGGACCTGGGGGGGAGCACGGTCCCTGGAGCCCTGGGGGAGGGCCCTAGAGGGGAGCATGGTCCCTGGAGCTCTGGGGGAGGGTCCTGGGGGGAGCACGGTCCCTGGAGCCCTGGGGGAGAGCCCTAGAGGGGAGCACTGTCCCTGGAGCCCGGGGGGAGGGACCTGGGGGGTAGCTCGGTCCCTGGAATCCTCGGGGAGAGCCCTAGAGGGGAGCACGGTCCCTGGAGCCCTGGGGGAGGGACCTGGGGGGGAGCACGGTCCCTGGAGCCCGGGGGGAGGGCACTGGGGGGTAGCTCGGTCCCTGGAATCCTGGGGGAGAGCCCTAGAGGGGAGCACAGTCTCTGGAGCCCTGGGGTGGGCACTGGGGGGGAGCACGTTCCCTGGAGCCCTGGGGGAGAGCCCTAGAGGGGAGCACGGTCCCTAGAGCCCTGGGGGAGGGACCTGGGGGGGAGCGCGGTCCCTGGAGTCCTGGGGGGGAGCACGTTCCCTGGAGCCCTGGGGGAGGGACCTGGGGGGGAGCGCGGTCCCTGGAGCCCTGGGGGAGGGCGCTGGGGGGGAGCACATTCTGCAGGTGGAGAACCCCTCCTGAGTGGACGCTGCTCTCCCAGCGCCTCCAGCCCGACGCCCACCCTCAGCTGTGAAGGAGCTGAGCCCGAGGGTTCCGATCGGACACTGCACGAGAGGGTCCTGCCCCAAGGGCCACGTGGACACACACGGCCTCGCCCACTCATCACCGGCCAGCCTCACATTTCCACACTCCCGCCCCAGAAAGGGTGGTGTTTTTAGGGCCTCCCACCTGCCACAGCCTCTGTATTTGGAAACGGCCGATGCTTCTGCATGTGGCCAGAGAAGCCATTAGCTCTGGGTACCCGCCGTCCGGGGGCCGCATGCGCCCTCACGAGGAGCACAGAGCTGCCGAGGGTGCCTCGCCTGAACCCAGGATTTGAATATGTTCCCTGGTGGGCAGGTGTCCCGGGCCTGGGCTCACGAGGAACAGGTCCACAAGTGGGGACACGAGAGTGGGGCCCCTCCTTGAGGTACACATGACCTGGCCACCGGGGCGTGGAGCTGGCCGGGGGACTGGGCTGCCCTTGCAGGAAGGCTGCAAAGCAAGGGTGTGTCCACCTCAGTCTTTAGCTGTGTGTGGCGGGGCGGGGGGGTGGGGGCACCTTCATGCTTATAGCGAGCACGTTGTCAGAGACCTCCAGGCAGCTCGCCCACGAGAGCAGCGGCAGGGGGTTTGGAAGACGCAGGGAAAGGCAGCATTACAAGCACAGAGCACAGGACAGGAGCCCTGAGCGAGGCCCTCCCGGGACACGACGGTGGACGAACGCCGGGCAGGCTCCGCCCCCACGGCCGCAAGGGGCACAGGTGCTCTGGGGCCTGGAGGGGGTTTCTGGGAGGAAACCCAGCCACCCAGCCGCGCCCAGTTCCCGTGAGACAGTTGCCTCGTTCCACAACAAACACACAACCAGCTAACGCGGACTCCGGGGGGCTCTACACTGATGCTCGGCCCCTGTCTGGCCCCGTGGTGCGCACACCTGTCTGTCCTGACTGTGGGTAGAGGCTGCCTGCTCCCCTGAGCTGAAGCAAAGCCCGACTTTGCGACCCTGAGGCCAGGGCCGGTGATGTGACCTGAGGCATCGGCACAGCCTGAAGGGGGAAACGTCCCCCCTCCCCCGCCCCACGACTCAGAAAAGCACAGGCACGGAAGGGATCCACGACTGCCCAGCCACGTCCCCGTTCTCAGCGGGACGACCTGGAAGCTCCCAGGGATGGAGAATGTTCCAGAAGCACATGATCAGTGGGGCGAGAATAACCGCTGGGCTCTTCGGGAGCCACGTCCCACCACCCATTTCCGGGGGACATCAGAGGGCTGTGGACCCTCACCGGTACTGGCCTGATCCTCTCTGAGACCCGAGGCCCCTGCGAGGTCCTGGGTCAGGGCACAGGAGTGGGGACACCCCAGGCCACGCTGGCCACCCCTCACTGCCTGGTGACACAGGCACTTCCCACACTGAGAAGCACCCGTGCACATGCACGAAGCCGAAGCGTGTGCGACTGAAAACTCTGCAGATACTGGGACCCAGAGGGTAGGGCGTGCTCCAGGCCGAGGGAGGCCCAGGGCACAGAGGGTCCTGTGGCATGTGGTGGTGTGGCTGGTGAACCCACCTGTAGGCCTGCAGCAAGAAAATCTTGTAAATGTTTGTATAAACCGTGTGGATGCTGTTTACCTGGGTCACAAAGAAAGAAAAACATTGCAAATGCCTCCGGAACGTCAATTTCTGTCACAGGCCAAATGGAGGCAGAAGGAAGTGGCCTGGGCGGCCCCGCCCTGCCACGGTGGCAGGGGCTGCTGGAGGGAAGGACAGTCAGGGAGGGACAGGACGTGAGCGCCCAGTGGCTCTAGAGCCTGAGCCCCAAGGCCTCGGACCCCCACCCCTCCGTGGGGAGGGACCCAGGTGCCCAGGACGAGGGGCCCAGGCGGGGCTCAGGGCATTCATACCCGTGTGTTCACACCCGCACACACACAAACGCTCATGTATTTAACGCGCGTAGCTCTCAGCGGGCCGGGCTGAGCTCGGGCACCTGCTGGCGCCCCCTGGCCGCGGGCTCACCTGCAGATCCAGAAACACGGCGCAGCACTTCAGCCGCATGACCGCAAGCAGCTTGCGACGCATGTTCCTCCCGGGCCTGGTGCCCTGGCTGAAGGTCAGGCTCGAGCGAATGGAGGTCTGGGCGTAACTGCGACACAGAGGGGAGCCCCTGAGACTCGAGAGCGGGGGCCCCCGAGACTCCAGCCCTCCGCACACGCCAGGCGCGCAGTCGGCCCGCCCGCACCCGGCCCCGCCCGCGTGTGAAGCCAGGGCCAGTGGCAGCGGCAGACGGCACGAGGACTCAGACGGGGTGGGGCACCCACGCACCACAGGCATCTGGGTCACGGTGCGGGTCATTTACGTGTTTGTTATTGACAAACGGCACACAGCACCAGCAAGATCTGTGCGACTCAACCAACGCATTGACCACACACAAGCACGCGCCTTCCTGGGAGAGGGTCCAGGCTGGCTGGGGTCTCGTCAGGCTCGGCCGGGCAGCTGGGGCCTTGAGGCCACAGCCTGGTGCCTTCCGACAGCCCCGAGGGCTTCTCGGAGGAGGAGGTCGCCCCACAGACAGCCTGACCCCTCTGATGTGGTCTCAAGGTGGGAAATGCGGAGGACACGGGCAGTGGGAGGAAAGTCACCCACTCGGCAGCAGTGACACCTGTGGGCATTCCAGCCACACCGCCTCCCTGCACCTGAGCCCCCACAATGAGCCCTTGACCGGCGTGACACGTGTCCTGGGACGTGTTCCTTTGTACCAGCTTGGGACACACTTATCTCGAGTCCGAGTTCTCATCTTATTAAATGTTATTTGACAGCAATTTTTTAAAAACGTCTATATATTTTCAGAAAGAGAGAGGGGGACAGAACCCCAAGCTGGCTCCGTGCCGTCAGCGCAGAGCCTGACTCAGGGCTCGGACCCAGGACCCCGGAATCGTGACCTGAGTTGAAATCAAGAACCAGATGCTTAGTTGACTGAGCCACCGGGCGCCTCTTGACAGCAGTTTTAATGGCAGAATAAGGTTTCTTCTTGGTGAGGCATCAACACCTACGCGGCCACGATTTAGGTCGTTTCGCCGTTGGCTGTGCTAAGTCACGCGGCCCAAACGGTCAGGTGAGATCTCTGATAACATCCAGGAATTTTTTTCTGGAGGACGGGTTTCTGGATGTGCAATTACTGGGAAAACGTATGAACGCTTCAAGGACCATGATGTGAGTTTACTGCTTTGCAGAGAAGTCGGTCCAGTTTGCCCCACCCTCAGGAATGTGCCCGCGAGGCTAGCCACAGCGCTGCCGAGGGGCCCGAGGGACGGACGGGGCCTGGGCGCCCTAGGTGGGTGGGCAGAGCCTTCCGCCAGCGCCTCCACGGGCTGGTCCCGGCCGACCGCACTCAGGACCGCCGCCCTCTGCTCCGTGCCGGGTGGCTACCGTGGTCTCTTGCTGCCGTCTGCTACAAGCCCCCGCGTCCACCCGTGCAGAGCTCGGTGCACGGAAGCGAGAGTGCTGGAGCCGGGCCCGCGTTCGAATCCCGCTCCCTGCGACGCTGGGTGACCCGGGGCGGGTCCCTAACCCGCCCCCGAAGGACATGCCCAAGACGCAGCTGTGGGCCCCAGACATCGGGTTCAGCGAGGACACGTGGCTGCGAGGTGGCCTTCCCTTCCCCGCTCACAGGTGCTCAGAGCCGCTCCCCGCCTCCCCCTGGCCTGAGGCCCACCCAGGCTGCACGCCCCACCCCCGCCCCCGGCACCAGGTAGGGTGGCCTCCACCCACCTGCTGCGCTGGGTCTGCTGTTTTGTCTCCTGGGCGCCAGGTGGCAGGGCTGGGGCCGACTCGCCCAGACATAAAGTCACCCTGGCTCCACCCGCCGCACCAAGGCGAACTCGCCTGTCACCGGGTGTGACTGCCCGGCACCCCCCCCACCCCCCCACCTCGCCTGATGTGGGGTTCGGGGAAGACTGGGAGGTCTGCATTGTCACTGTCCTTCCCGAAACGGCGCTCACCCTCCTCCTCGGCCCGTCGAGCCCTTGCTTCGAGTGCCGCCACGGGTTCCCAGGCGCCTCTGCCTCCGCGGCTGGGCCTTTGGGGCCGCTTTTGTGAACAGGCACCTGCTGACGGGGCCCGAGGGGGCAGAACGCCCGGCGACACCCACCTGCTCTGGGGCATCGTCCTTACCCAGGGACAGTCCCCGGACGGGATGCTGTCCCCAAAATGGCCACAGCTTCTTGGGGAGCAGGACACGGGCCTGCAGTTTACGACCAAGTGGTGTGGTTGGGGCACAGAGAGCCGGGCAGTGTGATGGGGCCCAGACGGCAAGGGAGGGCCGGAAGCCGGGGACAACCAAAGACAGGGGCGCCGGGGGAGGGGGAGAGGCCAGGGCCCCCCCGGACGGAGCACGGATGAGGGCCGGAGTGAGGGGCGGGGGCAGCAGGGCTGAGGCAGCGGGGAGCGTCTGCACCCGCTTCTCCCCAGAGAGCACCCCTACAACGGGACCGAGTGTGACCGGGGGTGTTCAAGCCGGGACAGCTGGTCACCAACACAGCAAAGCGGAAGGCCCGCCATCCCCCGCTGCCTTGGAATCTGCAACCTGTACTTTTTATTCAGAAAAAGGCAGATTCGTGCATTCCGCACCAGGCCTGAGCTCAGCCTGGGAGCTCGCGGGCTCAGGGAAGCTGGCTGTTAGGGGTTCAACTGTGTCCCCAAAATCCATGTGTGGCAGCCCTGACCCACGCGACCCCAGGGTCTTTAAGAAGTGATTAAGGCTAGGGCCATAGGCCCAGATCCAACAGGACCGATGTCCTTAGAGGAAGAAAAACACACTAGTGACCCTTGAACACGGGGGGCAGGAGGTCCGAGGGGGACCACGGCCGTCTACACACCAGGGAGAGAGACCTCAGGAGAAACCAGCCCACCCGCACCTGGATCCCAGGCTCACGGCCTCCAGGATGTGAGTGCATGAACACCTGGTTTAGCGGCCCTGCCCGTGGTATTTTTCCCGGCAGCCTGAGGCGCCACGGTATTGTGTCCAGAGCAGCCCCCATGCTCCACGGCCCCGCTCCCGAGGGGTAAAGGCGACCCAGCGAGGCCACGGTGGCCGTTACGGCGTGTGCCCCGGTCCTAAAGAGACCTGTGCCCAGCAGGTCCCCGCAGAACACACTGGTGACCCCCAAGTCTGCCGCACAAATTCCTGTTGCCGGGAACAAGCCCAGGAAACCGCTCACCTGGCGAGTGCCCACCGCGCCCTCTGAAGCTGGGCACCCCTGGCCTGAGCTCTCGGGGTCACGCGGAGGCAGGAACGGGGAGTGCCGACCGGCGTCACACGCACCTGGAGTAGTCGCAGAACACCTCCAGGGTCCGCGTGTCCAGCAGCAAACCGCACCAGGGGAACAGGCAGTGGGCGGGCAGCTGGAGGGGGGCCGCACTGCCCGGGGCGCCGGTGTCCACGGGGAAGTTCACTGCCGTCTTCTGCAAGTTGGCTGTGCAGCCATACTCAGGAACACCGCTGACCAGGGTCCTGGGGCAGAGAGGCCGCATCAGCCACCCGGAGGGGGTCTGCAGGCCCCAGCGAGGTGCCCGAGGAAGCCAGGCAGGGCCCTGCTCTGACTCCAGGGGCCCGTCCCCACAGGCTTCTGGGTGAGCGAGGCCAGCGCCCAGAGCAGGGTGGCTGGGCCGGGGAAGGGCTGAGGCTGAAACCTGGGGGACGAGCAGACACCAGACGACCCTGGTCCCAGGTCCCAGGCCCCAGGTCCCAGGTGGGCTGTCAGCTCGGGACCAGCTGACCATGGGGGAGGCGGGGCCCCGGGGGGCAGGCCGAGCTCAGGGGCTGAAACCCTCTTGGGGACAGCCAGCCGCGTCCACATGTACAGCTACAGGTCACAGTGTCACAGTGGCGGCCGACAAGGTCCACAACTGTAATATGCCAGTTTTAAAGGAAGTGACTGTCTGCCATGGGGCGGGCTCTGCATCAGGAAGGGCCTGACACACAGGATGGGTGAACCAAGGAGGGAGCGTCTTCCTGAGACCACAGCCCCAGCGCCTGCCCCGTGGACCTCCGGCCTCCAGGCCCACCCACGCCGGTGCCAGGGCTGAATGAATCCTCAAAAATCTCCCCCTGGACACAGGATGTCTGCCCCAAGTGGTCTGCATCCTGGGTGGAACCCCGACATACACTGAGCCACCTGCCTGTAGCGTCATCCCTAGAACTTTCTGTGATGGCAGCAGGACCCCGTGCTGAAGCCCCAGGCAGCCACTGGCCACGTGTGGCTAAGGAGCTCTTAGAACATGGCTGTGCCCGAGGATCCCGAGTTTGTCATTGGGCTGAACTCTGAGGAGCGCACGTTTGTGGGAATCCTGCCCCGGGCTGCCGGGAACCCCTGCGGGCAGGCTCGGGGTGCAGGGACGCTGCCCAGATGGCTCTGTCCAACGACAGCACAGTGACCGGAGCAAACACCCCTGGGTTTAATGATCTTCTCCTTCTCTGGAAAAGCACACTTGAAAATCAGCCCCGGATTCCTGGGGCCCCGGAGGGGCAGTGCTGGGGATGCCCTTCCCAAGGCAAGGACCCCAAACTTGAGACTTCACTCTGGAGAAAGGAGCCGGCCCCCCACATGTTCACTCTGCAGACATGAGCCAGCCCCCTACGTGGTCCCAGGCCCCGGAGCACCGTTGAACCCGCTGTCCCTCCCACGTGGCCTGCAGAGAGAAAGATGCCCCAGGAGCCGTATGGGCAGGTGCAGCCCTCACCTCTGTTCCCTCCGTGTGTGGCACAGCCCCATCGGGGGTGTCCCTGTCCCTTCTGCTGTCTGCCCAAACAGCGCACACCCTGACTTGCAGGGGGCCTCCGGGGACACAGTCCCCGCCCGCCCAGCCATCCAAGCCCGCTCCCCTCCACCCACAGCAGCGCGCACGCCTGCCGCCACGCCCGCGGCTCCAGCCCCCTCGAGGCTCAGCGAGCGTGGCTGCCGCCTGGCTCTCAGGACAGCCGGGACGCACAGTGCGCCGTTCGCCCGAGGCCGGGGCACTTGGGAGGCACGGCCGCCAGGCGAGAATCACTACTGCTCCGCCCGTCGAGTCGGCGAGGGCTCATGAGCCACAGCCGAGCCGTGGGACACGGGCAGCGCCCCTACCTGAGAAAGGCTTGGGCTTGCGCCAGGTGAGGCGTGACCAGCAGGAAGTCGTCCACCAGACGCAGGAGCACCCTACGAGAGGACCGCCCAGCACTGCAGCGGGGGACCCCGTGTCGGGGTTCACCAGGACGGGAACGAAGTAACTCTCTCCAGAGAACCTGACCCAAGGCTCGCACCTCAGGCGGGGCGGGGCGGGGCGGGGGGGAGGCCGGGCGGCGGCCGGGCTCTGGGGCCAGGGTGCGGCTCCGGCGGGAGCCCGAGCCTTGGCCGCATTCGCAGCCGCCTGCTTGCTGCCCACCACGTGACCCGACACAAAGACGAGAGGGTGGTCCGTCCGCGTCAAGAGGACCCGAGACACGAGGCGGCTGGAGGCAGGACCACACACACACGCACACAAAGGGGACCCGTACCCGTCCTGCTGGATCCCAGAAAACAGCCTGCTCTCCATGTCCCCGTAGCACAGGCTGCAGAGCAGAGTGGACAGGATGGAGCCCTGGGGGATCCCCTGACACTGCACGTAGGACCTGGGGGATGGGACGTGGGTAGCGGCGGGTGGCAGCAGGCCACGGCGGGCCTCCTGTACATCCCGCGGACACGCAGGCACGCAGACCCGGGGGCGTGTGAACCGGTCTGTTCACACGTGCGATGGCCACAAGGGGCTCGACCCTTTTCGTAATGATCGGAGCAGACAGCAAGTGGGTGTCACGGGTGTGGCCCCGTCCACGGAGAAAGTCCCCTTCTGACCTCGGTGCCACTCACATGCACGTGCAGGTGCACTTCCTTCGTCAAGGCTCACCTTGCTGTGCACTTGTGAGGGTGCTTTTCAGGAAGATGCTGGCTTATCCTCCTCACGTAGTTACGTTTTAATAAGAACTACGGTCATTCATAACATAACAGCCCCTCCCAGAAAGCTTCCCACCCTTAGTGCACAGGGCGTGGTCCCACGGAAGGTGCCCACCCTCCAGGCCGACCTCCAACAACCTTGGCTGTGAGCCTGAACCCCCAGGACCTGCTCTCAGCAGATGCACCCTGAGGTCCTCGTACAATTGCTTACCCAGGGAAGCTAAGTCTTGTTTGCACAGACAGAAAAATTATCTACCAGCATTTAAACGCCAAAGGGCTTCTGGAACCCCGGGAGCCTCGCTTCTGCTATGCCGGCCGAGTGGCCACAGCGCCCGTCCGGACCGTGACCCCACCCAGCACAGAGGGTTTCACAGGACGGGAAGGTGCCAAGGACCCGACTTACTTGCCCCCGATCCTGATGACGTGGTTGTGCACCAGGCGCAGGAAGAGGTGGAAAAGGCTGTGGCCAGTCTCGTTCAGAGAGGAGCTCTGGGGGAACAAAGGGAGACACGGGCGGGCGAGGGCGCGTGACGCACACAGGCAGGTGCGCCGTGCCGGACGCTGCTCCGGGTGGCCCGTGGCCCCGGCCGGGCTCCAGCCGCGCAGGCCCAGACGGCACGCGCCAGGGTGTGACCTGCATCACCCGGTGGGGCCCCGGCTGGGGAGAAGGGGTCGGGACGTCAGAGCCTCAGTGGGGGGGCCAGCTTGTCCCCGATAACTGGTTCTGCACAAACCAGTTATGGTGCTGCGTGGGCTGGTCCGTCACCGAGGGCCCCGCACTCAGGAACAGCCCTGCTTACACGCAGGAAAAACGGGTTCCCACTAGGTGGTCGATCCCAGGTGGGGCTACAGAGCAAGTCCGACTTGTCCCAAGGAAGGGGGCACCTGTTCCTTCAGCCTTGGTCAAAGCTGAGGGGAAGGACGTCTAGCAAACTGGACTGCAGCAGAGAACCTGGCCAGGTGGGAAAGGGAGACAGGCAGCCACAGACAGCTACAAGCCTCCGGCAGTGTGGTTCACTAAGAGGCCGCCCTGGGGGCTCCTCCGGCCGGACGGTGGCCTCAGCCACGTCCACGCCCCACGCTGGCAGCGAGCTGCGTGCCTGACCCCCACCTGCTCGATGACCACGGCATCCCTCAGGGAGCTTGTCTCCTGTAGATGCTCCACGAACTGTCGCATGTAAGGCTGGAGGTCCACGAAGGTGGACACCTGCAGGCAAAGAGGAGGGGGCGTGAGACGGGTGCACACCCCCCGGGGCCGGGAGACCTAGTCGCAATGAGGGGCAGGCAGGCGCCGTCTGACAGTGGAGGTTGGGAACGGCCCCGGGAGCAGGTCACGGCCACAGACCGCAGAACAGCCCCTTGGTCAGCCCCTGACAACTGAGGCCATGCCGAAGGAAGCCGCTGGGGGTCCAGTCTTTGGGGGCAGCCCACCTTCCCGAGACCCCTCTGTCGTGGCAGGTGGAGCCCGAGCGGATGGCGGTTGGGGTCCGGGGCCACCTAAGCAGCCAGGATGGACGGGGGCAGGTCCGGGGAGGAGGGACTTCAGAGAAATGAGCCAATGTCGTGATTCCCTCCGGAGTCCTACCAACCCTCAGTGCTAGGTGCCCGAGGGGCTTGCTCCGGCTGCACAGGGGCAATGACCACAGCCCGCAGCTGCCACCTGGGGCCTGGAGGGAGGAAGCCAGGTGAGCACAGGGGGCAGTGGTGGGAGGAGGGGGCTGCCCGGTGAGCACAGGGGGCAGGGGGAGGGGGCTCCCAGGCGAGCACAGGGGGCTGGGGCAGGGGGAGGGGGCTCCCCGGTGAGCACAGGGGCCTGGGAAGAAACACCCGCACCACAGACACCCTCGGTGTGGAACACAGGCCCCTCTGGGTCTTACGTGTCTTTTGAAGGACTTGCGGACGTGCCCCTGGGCGGTTCTCTGGACCACTGCATACTGGCGCACGCAGTACGTGTTTTCTTGAGGCCTGATCACGTTGGCGATCACCTCCACCAGCTTGTCCTGAGGGAGGGCATCGTAGGCCCCCGTCACGTCCACCTGTGTGGGAATGGAGGCGTCTGTTCACAGCTGCTCGTGTGCTCACCCGGCCCCCGGGGTTCCCAGGTCCTGCCATCAGCAGACCCAGGTAAGAGACCCTGACGCCCACTGACAGCCCCATTGCCCCCGCACACACCTGTCCCGTGGCCCCCAGACTCGGCACCCCAGCGGACGCCTGCGTCCTTCCAGGTTCCCCGAGACGTGACGTGGCTCCACCGAGGGGCGCCTCACTGGGGCGAACGCAGGGGCCTGAAGGCCAGCCGCTCCCACCCCCTGGCCAGAGCCCACGGTGCAGGGCCAGCTGGTGGGGGGGCCGCTCCCATGGGCCTCGTGTCCCCGGCTGGCTCTCCCTCTGGTGCGGTGGGACCGGAGCCAGGTGCCCACCTTGACAAAGTACAGCTGGGGCGCTGGGTCCTGAGCCCGCACGCGCAGCACAAAGCTACGCCAGACCCTGTGGATGTCGTCCATGCCCAGCACAGAGGCCCCTAGGAGGCTGGGCCGCCGGGCCCGCTCGTAGTTCAGCACACTGAACAGGTTCTTCACTTGCGAGGTGAGGTGCCGGACCTGTGGGGCCAGCCAGGGACACGGGCAGCATCATCAGAGAACTCCAGGCAAAAGGGGGCCCGGGTCGGACCTCCCCGCCCCCACCTACCGGGCCCCCAGAGAGGAGGCGGCTCCCTGCCTCTGCACGTCCCCTCACCCACCCAGCGCCCAGAAGGGCCAGATGGCCGATCCCACCATGCCCCACCCCCGGCCCCTGGGGCCTCCCTGGGACCTGTCCCACGATCCTGGAAACTACGTATACAAACTGTAGCTGGTGACAGGGCTCACCCTTCACCTGCTGAGCCCCCGGCCACAGACGGGGGGTGGGGGGACACCTTGGGCGTCTCCTAAGACAGGCCTGCCACTGAGCTCCTTCTCCACACCTGGATGGATGGCCCACCCGTGGTGCTCTGCCCTCCTGTGGATCTGTCAATGCCACAGGCCCCTCTCTGGGCCTCCTGTCGGCCTCAAAGCCAAGCTGGGGTTTAAATGCACTTTGCTTAGAAACGAAACAATAGCGATGACCTTCTTGTCTCTGCGGAACGTTCTGGCTCCCACAACGTAGTCCATGTTCACGATTGGCCGAAGCCCACTGGGCTTGGGGAGGAAGCGGAGTTTGGATGTCAGCAGAGTGGGTCTGGCTTCCTGGTGTCTCCTGACCTCTGCTTCTGACAGTTCTCGAAGATGCACACTATTGAAGTGTTGTCTGAAACAGAGAACCTCGTGGGATACGGCTCAACGGCCCTGCCAGAGCCCGGGGTGGGCAAGCCTGGAAGAGAGCACCAGTGCTCGCACGTTGGCACAGTCAGGCGCCCAGCGACCCAGGACGCTGTGGCTGTGGCCGTGGCCGGCCGCCTGCTGGAGCGCCCTCCCGCCGAGGGTGCCGGGACACCTGCTTCCTTCCAGCACAGAGCCGCCAGTGGCACAGGCTGGGACCAGGCGGGACCTTTGGGCAAGGGTAGGGGGAGGCGGTGACTGGTGTGGCCCCCACAGGGGAAGAGAATCATCTCTCTGCGGACCTGTCGGCTCGTCACCTGTGGCCTTCACCCTTCCCCCCAAAACCACCCACAGGCGGGGGCAGGTGCTCCCTGGGCTGGTGGCCCGCCCAGCCCACTGTGGTAGTCACATGCCCCCCGGGGCAGGGGGATGGTTTCCACAGTCCCCTCAAGAAGCCTCAATGGCTGCTTTGGGTCTGGCACCAGGAAGTATTTAAGTTATTAAATAGGCCGTGCTGTCTGCTAACTCAAACCTACGATAAAGGCCTCCAGACCCTCTTCCAGATGCAGGAGGACACGGGCCCCAGCGCCACACGGCTCAGGGGACTCCGGCCCAGCCTCCTCCGCAGAAGACAGCTCGACTCAGGTCGTGGGCTTGACCCACAGGCCAGACACGGCTCAGCACCCCTGGTCCCGCCATTAGGGTCCTTGCCAAGGCCCGAGAGGACGCTGGGCACGTCGGCCGGGCTGCAGAGACGCAGGGCTCGGGTTTCCAACAGTCACGCCATCCCCTGACCGGACCCCGTCCAGCCTACGTTCACCACAATCCTTCAGTCCTTTACGTAAAACAGCCTCTGGGCGACGGAGACAGACGTCGCAGCCACTTGGAGGCCACTCAAGCGGGAGCTCACTGCGTCGGGGCAGTTTCACGAAGATGCCTCTGTCCCCAGACACTTCCCCCAGGTACGTTGTCAAATAGGCCGGGTTTTACCAACTTGTGACACAGTCCCATTTATTCTGTGTGAACGAAAACAGAATCTGAGCCGTAGGCCAGGGGTGAGCCAACAACCTGTCTGTACGGTTGTTTCCACTCGGCACAAACTTGTGCTTTTGAGGCCCTAGAGCCCAGCTGGCCCAAACTCTGACTCCACGGGTAAGCGGCGGCGGGAGGGGGCCGGTGCCAGGAGTCTGTGCCCAGCGTGGCTCCCCCAGCAAGGGGCCCGCAGGGAGCCCAGAGCCCGCTGGGTGGGCAGGACTCGGGGCTCTCGTCTGCACGGAGCGGACAAGACACGACCGAGCGACGCTGACTAAGACACCTGATTCCTATGCTCTGCAGCTGGCTCCAGATCCTCTTCCGGTAGAAGAAGAGCCGGTTCTTCTGAAATGTGGTTTCCGTGACGTAAAAAAAGGACTTGAGCAGCTCAACCACGTACGTGCCCATCAACCAGCACAGGAGCTTGGCCAGGACCTCCTCTCTGCGGCGGTGTTCGGCGGCTGGGACACAGCGGGCCCCTGAAACGGGAAAAGGCACAGAACCCGGCCTCGGCCTCGCGCCCGGTGAGCTCCCCTCGCTGGCACTGCCCATGGCGGCCACCACTGGCTGCTTGGAAGGGGGCGGGGGGCCTGGGACGCAGCCAGAGGAGGGGCGCGCGTCAGCAATGATGCTCCTCGCGATCGCGTGCCGAGGGGAGAAGGTTCTGGGCACGCTGGGCTTTAAGAAAAGACGTCAGTAGGTTAGCTCCACCTCTCCTTGTTTACTTTGTAACGTGGCCACCAGAAAGCCGAAGTTACCCGTGCCCCCGTTAACGTTTCTACCGGCCAGAGATGACGAGGCTCCATCATCAGTCCCGGCTTACAAGCAGGGTGACGGAGAAGCAGAGACGTGCTCTCCACACGGTGACGCACGGACACTAAGCGGCATCACCAGCCGCAGCAGGACCCAGAAACGCCTGCGGTTTCCCAGGCCGAACCTGCGAAGGTTCAGACAAGCAGAGGTGGCCACACAGGAGCTAAGGGCGGGCAGACGCCGTGGGGCCGCGAACACTCACACGGGGCTAGGGACGCACACCGGGGCCCCCTCGCCTCCTCGGGACGCACGCCAGGGGCCCAGGGACATGAACCAGGGCCCCCCACCCTGTGGGACGCACAGCAGGGGACGTGCACCCAGAAACGTCACGAGTAGGTCTCACAGTGTGAGAGGCGGTGGCATGTATACGGCTGGGGGCTTCACCACCAATAACTGACACAGAAGAAACCGTAAAGGAGAAGAAAGGGGGTCCAGAAGCTGGTCCGGGACAGAGGACACAACGGTGAAAGAGGGCAGGGCAGGGGACAAAGCTCGCCCACACTGACCACAGAGCACACGACGACCCCCGGCTTGGGACAGAACTAAGGCAGTGGGGAAACCGAGGTGGGGGTTAGGCCCTTGTGCTGCTCAGGGGGAGGGACACCGAGAAGACGCAGAGCACGGGGGCAGACCGGGAAGGAGGACCTGCGTGGGAAAGGCGGCCGGATCGGGAAGAAAGGGGGGGCGTCCAGGCTCAACTGTGGTCACGGGAAAGACACGAGAGCCTGCAGGCCAGTGGCAGAGATCACCAGGCTGGACGGCAGGGAGGATGAACACTCCAGCTCGTGCTGCTGGTCTGAGCCAAACCACGAGGCCGTGGGAGGGCCAGGCACGAGCCGCAACGGATCAGAAGTGTGCCCGAGGCAAGCACCCTCCCAGAGAGAGCCAGCGGGCGCCCTGCAGGCACGAACACACACTTCAAGGGAACAGGCACTCGGAGGCGATCGTCAGGGACATCAGGATTCTGAAATGTGCTCCCACCTGATAAAACCTACGAGCCCACCCCCGAGGACGCCCACACCCCCGTCAGCGCCTCCCCTCGGGGAGGGAGACGCCTGGGGCACAAGCACCACAACCTGCCGCGGGCGACCAGCTGCCCACGGAACACACGTCTGCACACGGAACACGTGTCTGCACAGCTTCAGAGAAGTGGGTCTAACACACACACTGCTGCACAGCGCCTGTTGTCGATAAAACCAGTAACAAGGGGCGCCTGGGTGGCGCAGTCGGTTAAGCGCCCGACTTCAGCCAGGTCACGATCTCGCGGTCCGTGAGTTCGAGCCCCGCGTCGGGCTCTGGGCTGATGGCTCAGAGCCTGGAGCCTGCTTCCGATTCTGTGTCTCCCTCTCTCTCTGCCCCTCCCCCGTTCATGCTCTGTCTCTCTCTGTCCCGAAAATAAATAAAAGTTGAAAAAAAAATTAAAAAAATAAAAAATAAAACCAGTAACAAGCAGCTGAATAACTGGCTGATGGAGACTGAAATGGGAACACGATGCGTCACGTGGAAACCTGGGGCACAGCTAAGGCACAGCCAGGAGGGAATCACAGCCGCTCACCCCTGAGAAGTTAGGAAGGGAGTCCGGGTGGCCCTGGGGGAAGGTGGGATGCGGCCCCCAGAGACCCAGCTGAGCCGGTGAGGCCCTGAGACAGCATTTTCTACTCCAAGGGTCAAAGGGGCCCCGGCGGGGGGTGGGGGGCACACTCCCACCCACAGTTAGGAAAAGCCACCGCGTGGTCACAGAGAAGTCAACGGGACGGGATGACGGGAGCAAAGCACAGCCTACAAGAGCCACGTGAGCCCAGGGTAAGGAGACAAGGGCAGCCGCCAGCCCATGGTAGGTTCCGGGGAACAGGCAGTGAGCGGGAGGTGCTGAGGCACCTCCAGAGTTTCCACCAGGAATCCACCATGTGACGTCTAGCAACACCCGGAGGCAGACGTGGACAGCCCGGCCGTCTGGCCACCAGGGACGGGGACCAGGTTTCTGACGGGAGTCAATAGGCAGGACAATGGTCAGGGCTGGCTTGACAGAGGCAAGGGAGCCCGGGGGCTGCGAAGTGAGCACCTGCACAGAGGAAGGGGTGCTCCAGCAGTGGGGAGGGGGGTGCAGGGGGTGAGAAGACACGACCGCCAGAGCAGAGCTTAGAGACCAAGGCTGTCCCTGCATCGTTTATCCGGCCCGGCGGGCAACTGGTGCGACCACGGCCTTGGGAAGGAGCAGATGGCCAGAGCCACAGCTCAAGTGTGCAGGGACACGGGGAGGTGCAGGGGCTCGGCCCCCCCTCCCCAGGGGAGCACCAGCCCCCTTCCGTGTGCGGTGCACAGAGGCACGGCAGACCTCGTGTGAAGCTGGGGCAGAGCCACAGAACTCAACCCTTTCCACAAAGTGAGCCACGGCCCGAGAGCGCAAGCCCTGTGGAGGCTTGTCCGAGGGTGCCGGACCCTTCGAGGCCCATCCACGTGGCACGGGGCAGGGAGCCGCTGGTTATGGATACATCAGCACGTCAGGCGAGAACGTTCTAGAGGTCTGCCGTGTGACAGCACGCTTACGCTCGGCAGTGTCTCCTGTGCAGTTACGTCTTGGGAGAACAGGCCGCTGCTGTGTGTTGTTCTCCCACAGTTTAAAAAAAACAACTTACAAACCCAACTTATCAGAAGGTCGCCCTGGCTGCCTGCCATCAGCTGGCCCCAGAGCCTCCAGGGAACTGCCCCCCGCAGAGGCCACTGGAAGGGAGGTCTTTGGAGATGCCAGCCCTCCCCACCACCGGAGCCTGCGACATACAGCCCAGCTGCCAACCTCCGCGGTCTTCTTCGATCTAGACGTCTGGGAGCTCGGGGGAGGCCAAGTGGCAGACACCCGGTCTGTCCTGGCCGGTCCCTGGCACTCCCGGCACCGGTGTGCCGAGCAGGAGGGTGCTGGCCGGCAGGGGGGCTGGATGGTGGCTGGACCGGAGAAAACTCAACATCAAGCCCAGACAACGAAAGCGGGAGGGAGGCCGCGGGCCCAGCTTCAGAGTCAAGGCCCCGCAGGCAGCCCACTTCCCTGAGGCAGGAGAGCACCCCGCTGCTCCCCGGGGACCCCCTTGTTCCAAAAGATGGGGCCGGGGCCCCATCCTCCTCTGCCAGCCCTGCCGGGGCGTTCGGACCCGCATGCTGGCTGAGCGGATGCGTGTGGAAACCCTGGAGCCTCATCTCCCGCCCCCAGAGGAGCGGACTCTCGTCCCAGCGGCCACTCCTATCCGTGCGGCACCGTTTCAAGGTGCTAAACCTTGAAGTCAAAAAGGACGACGAACAACGTGCAGGTACGCTCGTGAGAGCTTCTGGACACTTCCGTCTGTTGCCATAGCCCTGCCCGTGTGTGTGTCACGTCTGATCGCTGCCTGTCCCCGGCACCCAGGGCCTGCCCGAATCCGTCAGAACCTCGAAGGTGCATGCAAACAGGCCGGGAGGGGGTCCGAGGTGGAGTCAGGTGGACCGCCCACCTCAGGCAGGAATCCCCTGGGCGGGAAGGCCGGGAGGGGTCCAGCAGGCACCCGCTCGCCCGGGCTCCTCACCTGGGCTCCCGCGCAGCCAGGCACAGTCCTGCACCCGCATCTTCCAGGTCAGCTCCTGCAGCGAGAGCTTGGCGTGCTTCCCCAGGGAGACGAACTTCTTCACGTTCCTCAAGAAGCGGCGCCGGTTGTGCCCGGAGCCCCAGAGTCCAGCGGGCACGAGCCTGCGCAGGCAGGCCCGCAGGAAAGCGTACACCTGCCAGGGGCTGCTGTGCTGCCGGAGAAGCTGGAGCAGGCCTCCGGGGGCTCCCGGGGGCCGCCCCAGGGCGCAGCCGCCCGCCCCCCCCGCCCACCCCGTGGCTAGACGCCTCCGCAGGGGCCGGGGCCCGAAGCGGGCAGTGCGCCCTGAGGAGCGCGTCGTAGGGGCACCGGGCGTGGTTGGCAAGCAGCTCTCGGAACAGGGGCCGCATCCGCCAGTAGCGAGCGGGCAGGCGGCGAGGCCTGCGGGCAGCCCCTGGCCGCGGAGACTTAGAGCCCAGAAAGATGGCCTCCAGGAGTGTCCGGGCCCCTGTCAGGCTAGGCTGCAGGGCACTGAGCAGGAAGGAGGGGCGCAGCCGCTCCTTGCCTCCCGGGCAGTAGAGGAAGTGCTTGGTCTCAGGGTGTGATAGGTGTGATAGGGGCACGCCCTGGGGCCGAGACAGCCGCGCGCCTGCGGAGGTGAGCCGAGTCCCAGGGGGCCCTCCCTCCCCGGAGTTGGCCTCCGCGGCGGCCCTGGCAGATGTCACTGCGCCAGGTTCGCCGCCACTCAGCCCGTGGGCCCTGCCCGGGGGGGCCCGGGAAGGCGGCCTGTCTGGCCCCCGCTCGGGCTCTGGGGTCACGTCGTGCCTGGGCCTCTTGGCTAGAGGCGGGCTGCTCCCGCCGCCGCCCCGACGCCGCCTCGCGCCCGCGTTTCGGGCCTGGCGCGTGGGTCTGAGGTCCATCCGGGTCCCAGGCCGGTGGCCGGAGGTGGCGAGGGGCCGGGTGGCGGCAGGTGCACAGAGGTCGTAGAGCGGCGGCCCGCACACCTGATAGGCGCAACTCGGGGCCACCAGAAGGTAGAGCGCGCAGCGCGTCAGCAGGTGGGCGAGCACATCGTCGCCCACACGGCGCAGCAGCAGCCCCCAGGCGCCGCTGCCGCGCAGGGTCTCGGTTACCGTGTTGGGCAGGTAGCTGCGCACGCTGGTCGTGAAGGCCACTGGCGGCCCACCGCGGGCCCCGTCCAGCAGGGCGAAGCCGAACGCCAGCACGTTCCTGGCGCCGCGTTCGCAGAGCCTCTGCACCACCCTGGCCACCAGCTCCTTGAGGCAGGACACCTGCGGGGTGGAGGGGGCCTGAGGTGCTGGGGACGGAGGCGCCCCGGGGCCTCAGCGCGCAGCCCTCCCTCTCCCACCCCGGCAGGCCCGAGCGGGGTCCCCAGGGCAGCCCACCTGGCGGAAGGACGGGCCGACGGGGGCCGGCCGCGCGTCCCAGGGCACGCACACCAGGCACTGGGCCACCAGCGCGCGGAAGGCCGCCGGGTCCCCGCGCCGCACGAGCCGCCGGCCTTGCGGCCCCAGGCGCCGCATGAAGGTAGCCAAGGGCAGCACCTCGCGGTAGCGGCCACGCAGCAGGGCGCGCACCGCTCTGCACCTGGGCGCGCGCGGCATGGTCGGGGAGGGGCGGGGTCCGCGGGAGGAAGGGGCGGGCCCGGAGGGGGGGGTGAGGGTGTCGGTGCGAAGAGGCGGGGCTTCGCGGAGGAAGGGGCGGGGCCTGGCCGGGGAGGCGCCTTTCGGGGTGTTCGCACCAAGGTGTGGCGAGCCCCCTGCGTCCCTTGACCGCAGCCTCCCCGCGCAGGGACCACGAGCCCTTCCAGGACGCTGCGGTCCCAGCGAGGGTCGCACAGTGGGCAGCGATGGAGTCAGGGGGGTCACCTGGGGAGTACCCCGGGGGGAGCCCTAACGTGGGGCACCTGGTGCGCGCTCAGCGCCTCCTGAGAGGGGCCTGTGGTTTGTCACTGTCAAGTAGGCCGTGGCCCAGGCGCTGAGCTGGGGCTCCAGCCGGGGGTGGGAGTGGGGTGGAAGGAGCAGGGTTGCAAATGTGCGAAGATGCGCAAGGACCAAGGTCGTCAGCGCTGGTCCACGTGGGCCTGGGGGGTAACTGAGGGCGGTGGGCAGTGAGCTGGTGGCGGCAGCACTTAGCTGCTGGCACGGCCTCCTCCTGACCTGGGCTGTGGGCTCTCTTTTTCAGGTTCTTAGGCTTCTGTTGCCCCACCGTAAACAAAAAACCTAAATCAATTCCCTCCTAAACCGTGTCCAGACAGGAAGGGGAGAGATCGGAGGCCCACGACCCCCGCGGCATCATCTGCAGGCTCCTTTCAGACCCAGAGCGTCCGCCGGCAGGTCACGGACCTGCCTGCAGCCTGCAGCGCCCCTGGAAGAGCCAGAAGCCCCCCGTGCGGCCCGGCTAGAAACTCCCCACAACACTGACCGCCCCCCACCCAGACCAGGGGGCCAGTTTTGACAATGCTGGTCATGACACTCGAACAAGGCACGTCGGAGGAGCCCCCCAGATGAGATTTCACCTGAACCCAGGTGCCACCGCGTGTCCAAGTTTGACTCCTAAGAAGCAGACAAACCTCTGGGTCTCAGGAGGCTGACGGGGACGACGTGCCCGAGCTTGGCGAACACTGGATGGCCAAACACATGTTACCCTTTAATAATGTAAGAAGCCGAGTTGGGAAATTGCTTTTATTCCTGGCTGTAGCGTTTATACAGGCCTCGCCTCTGGGCCCCGAGGGGGCAGAGGGTTTGCATAGTCACTGGGCTCGCTGGGCAGTCTGCCCTTCTGCGGAATACTCGGATTACGTGCTGCTGTTCTAGAATTCTGCGGAGGGAGCACTGGAATCTCCAAGGTTGTTTGAGAACCGCTCATTCCGGCCACTGGAGGGTTGGCACTGCTGGGGGAAATTTGTTCTTTTCCAAAAACGAAGTTACTCTGGTTCATCTGGAGAGACTTCAGAAAACATATTTAAGAAGGAAAAAGGAGGCTGGGAGAAAGCGAGGCAGAAAACTACCGGTGTGATCAATGCCGTGTTGACGGTGAGGAAACGCCCCCCGGCTTGAATGGAAATCACTCCTCTCCAGGACACTCCCCCTGGCCGTACGTGTGTGGTTAACCTGTCTTGAGAAGTGGGTGGTCTTAAGTCACTGCGCCGTAAACATGAACAGTGTTCCAAGGAGAAAGTTGTGCTGTTGGCTTAAGATAAAGTACGACGGTCTCGTGCGGGGCCTTCTGGGAGGCAGCCTGTGGGCGTCACGGCTCCCCCCTCCAGGTTTCTAAACAGAGTGGCGTCTGTGCCAGGAGCCCAGAATGCCGCCGTGCTGTCCGTTCGGTGCATGAGTTGCAGGGCCCCCCAGCCCGTGCACGGGGGGCGCGGCACGTGCGAGAGAGGCTGACGTCAGGGGACGGCTGACAACGTGTGCAGGGAGCTGGGGGAGGAGCTGCAGGGTGTCTGTCCATAGGCCGTCTGTCCCCGGTCTACGAGGGATTCCAGAAAGTGACGAGGGTGGTCTGAGCAAAGGGAGGAAAACGCCGTTCTGTAAGCGCCAGCCCTGCTGGCCTGACCTGAGCCCTGGGGGGGAGGGGGGAGGGTCAGTCCGTGGTTCCCCAGCAGGCAGCAAGGTGGTCCGCACGCTCGTGGGCTGCCACGGGGCCGAGGGCCTGGGGGGCTGGCGTGGGCAGGCCGCCCCGGCAGGGGAGCCGGCTCTGGGTGGCAGTGCGGGGAGGGGCTTGCAGGGGGCGGGGGGGGGGGGGGCTTCTGGGGGGCATGCTGGCCAGGCGCCCTCCCCCACCGGGTGCCCTCCCCCTTACCTCCCAGGCAAATACGCATCAACTCCCGACAGGTGTCAGCCCGTTAGGCCACGGCCAACACGAACACAGCGCAAGGCGGCGTCTTCGTGGAGGCTGTCCGTGAAGGCAGCACAAGAGAGAAATGGGGTCCGAGAGACGGGCCCGTGCGATCCGAGCCCTGCTGGTCCCTGCTCCCGGGAAGGGCCTTCCGTGCCGCGCCCTCCAGGCTGCTGTGATGCCAGCCTCTGCCTCAGCCTGCGTGCCCCCGACTCTGGCCCTCCTGGAGAAATGCCAGCTGTGAGTCCCTGGTGCCAGGCAAGGCCACATGCCCAGGGTCCGGGACAGGACGTGGCATCCTTGGCCCACTGTGGCCTCGACGCTCAGCGTGACAGAGAACACAGCTGTTAAAAGGCTGTGGCTCCGGGGGCTGGTCCTGGTGCCCCGACGGACGATCTCCCGGACCCGGCTGACCCTCGGCCAGAGCCAGCACGCCGAGCCTGGGGCGGCACGTGCACAGAGCCCGCTGTCCTCTCTCCGCCCTGTGGGCGTGACCAGCGCTGCTGTCACCATGCGGACCGGTGCCACCAGCTCCATGGGCACCGCGCTGCTTCTCCCCCGCCCTCGGGCACCCGAGCCCCAACCGCCGGCCGGCTCTGCAGCCAAACTGTCGTTTTGAGGATTGGATGTAAATGGAGACGGGCTTTCTACTCAGCGCCATTCTTGTGGGGGCAGCGCGGTCCTGTGCCGGGGACGCACGTTAACGTGACCGCGTGCCTCTGGAAGGACATCTGGGACCCTCTGCCTCAGAGCTGTTGCGGATAGAGCTGCTGTCCGTGTTCGCAGACGGGCTTTTGTGCCTGATCACGTAGCTCGTCGTCTTCCTGGATGAAGGTCCGGGGGGGCCGTGTCGGGTCCCACCGTCCACTGTGTTTGCAGGGCTGAGTGTTCCCAGCGGCACCGGCCCCCAGAGGGCTCCGCTGCTGTGGCTTCTCGCCAGCACTCGCTGCCCTCACCGTTTCTTCTGGGGGCCTCTCCGAGGTGGTGTGGACTGTCTGCAGGCCGCCAGGGAGGCACGGGGGCGCCTGGGCGTGGGCAGCTGCGACTCCGGGACCCCGTGGGCAGGGAACGCGGCTCAGGGAGCGCAGGGGAGGAGTCACGGGAGGAGCACCGTCCAAACCACACGGGCTGAAGGGAGGGGCGCAGAGGGCAGGGTCGGGGACCTGGGGCTCGGGGGTGTTTTCCGGAAGCAAAGTGGGCGGTGTAGCGGGACCTCCGTGCGGCACCCCAGGGACCCAGAGCCGCCACATGTCCCCACTGGGAAGAGGGTTCTTTTGTCTGAGGCAAACCGCCCTCGGAGACCGTCACTGTCTTCCCACGAATCTAACACAGGCTCGCTGTGGGGGTTCTCACCCGAGCCGGCCGTGTGTGCGATGACGTCTCTGAATAAACAACGCGGGAACAGCACACTGAAGCCAATGGCAGATGGGTCACACGTCACACTAGTGTCCCAGGCAAGGGGGAGATGGAAGGAATAGTGTCCGACTCACTTGGGGTGCACCTTTCTACGAGTGGGTTCCCAGAGGTGTCGACCGAGCCAGCCGGGAGTGGGCGCCGCGTCGGCGGGAAGGGGACCCCTTCTGGGCAGCTGCACGGCTTCACCGCGGTGGCAGCCGCCTGGCCGCGGCCGAGCTGTTTAGGCCGGCGGAGCCCGGCCTTGCCGGATCCGGGAGCCCCCCTAAGTCCCCCCCCCATCGGGGCCGCTCTTCCGTGCGCTCCCATCTCTGCGTCTCTGCGTCCCCACCCACAGCTGCACCCGAGTGCTTCTCAGCCACAGGTGTCTGAGACAACACCCCCCATCAGCCTCCCCAGAGTAAAGAAATTCACCCTGACATCAAGACAGCTTAAGTCACAAACAAGTGGATTTGAAATCGTAACAAACCGACACGTAACGGGGACGGAGCAGAGGACACGGGCCGCGTGCCTGGCAGCGTGGAGCACCCACGCGGGCAGCAGCGGCCGCCCGGCCAGCCCTGCCGGTTTCCAGTCGCCCAGGTGGCGGGTGGCCCCCGGAACCTCGGTGTCTGTCCGTCTCCCAGCTTCTCCGGATCCGGGGAGCCCCTGGTTCCTGCTGCTACTCTTACCCCGACCTGGGGCTGAGAGCAGCCCCCGTTTTATTTTCCGTGCCCCGTTCTGCGGGACAGGTCCCTGTGAGCAGGGTAAAAAGGTGTCTGCTTGGCGCCCGCGTCGCCCAGGCCCATGGGTTGCTGCCCTTACTGGTGAGCCGGAGCCGCAGAGGGACAACGGGCCTTGTTGGCAGCTTTTCGCACATTCGCTGCTGTCTCTGAGCAGCCTGGGAAGCATCGTCCTTTCCTACAGGTTCGGGGGCGGCGGCTTCCCCAAATCCCCCATCACTCGGGGCGGAGCCAGACACAGACCCAGCTTCTCCAAGTGCAGCGCGCGCGGCCGGTGCGGGGCCTCGGGAAACGCGGCCCCGGGGGCCGGGAGGCCGGGTGGCAGCTCCCGGGAGAAGGGCCGTGCTTCCCGTCCCCTTAGCGGAAGACGCCGCTCGCGCCCTCCCCTGGCTGCTCTGCCACGTTAATCCACGCTGACCTACTTCCGCGCTCTGTGTACTCTCTCTCCCGCCCTCAGCCGCCCGAGGAAAACCAATAAAAAGCACTTAGGGCTAAAATCCCTCCGAGTGCAGGTATCTGGTTCTCGCGTCTTGGCAAACAGCTCGGTTCCTGTTGTGTGCCCGGCTCTGGATTTCCGCACTCTTAAAACTTATTTGTCGAAATTTAAGAAAACGGTAAGATAAAATTACCCACTTGGAGGCTGGAAGGTGGAATTTACTTCCAGAATCATGTCCTTAATCTCTCATGTTGCGAACAGCACGCGCCCCCCGCCCCCGCCGGCCGCGTCCTGGCTCCCTGGCGGGCAAGGCCCAGCGACAAGGCTGACTTCCTGGACACTCAGGAAGGGGCAAACCAGTGACTGGCCGCTGGTTGCCGTCGGCACGAGGTGGGGAACGACAGGGAGCAGGGAAGGAGGTGAGGGCAGCAGACCCGGGCGTCTGCCTGTTCCCCCAGAACTCCCGTGGTCACAAGGGGCACGGCTCTGCCGCCGTGAAGGATAACGATCAGAGCCACTGGTCCAGACGTGCTCGACTCCCCTGCTTCACCTCCTACTTGGTCGGCTGCAACAGGCTTCCTATCTCGCTCACCAACACCCCCCCCACCGCCCCCCGCCCCCAGCCCCGCGGCAAACAGAACGACTTCGAAGAGCAGATAAGAACACGGCACGTCTGGTTGTCCTTGTTAACATCTGCTCGTGGCTCCGGGAATAGAGTCTACACTTTTTACTGTAATTTTCAGAAATCTACCTTATCTGGTCTCTCCACCTGTGTGGCTCAAGGCCCCGGGAAGACCCACACATCACATGTCCACAGAGACCCTGGCTCCCAGCAGATGTGGACGGCCACGCTCCAGCTCCTCCTGGAAGGAGTCTTCAACGTTTTGGGTTTCAGGATTCCTGCCGTCAGCCACATGTGAACACACAATCAAAACCCTCCAAGCGCACGACAAAGCATGACTGAGGGTGAGCAGGGTCAAACAACAAAGCAGCAGAACCAGATACGCAAATTCTGCAGCTGTTGGGAAGGGTCCATATTGTAGCGGGACTTGTTTTCTGCATCTGGGAACGACAGCGGAAGGTACGGCGTGAGTACAGGGCCAGCCCCTGAAATCAGGCCAGGCGGCTTGAAGGGAGTCAAATAGAACGTCTGGAATTATATGCGTTAGCAAATAATACAAGATTAAATAGGGAGAATCAGGTACCAAAGGAGAGAGACTTAGCAACGTGGAAAACAGGACTGAAAGACGCACAGAGAGCAGGAGGCCGGACACAGGAAACAACCGATTAAGAGGTCAGAACAGACCACAGTCCTGGAAGGAAAGACCACAGTCCTGGAAGGAGAGAACAGGAAGAGGGGAGAGGCGCTCTCGGGGAGACAGTGGCTGGGATTTCTCTATTGTTGAAGGAAGACGTGAATACTCTGCCGGGATGGACAGAGGAACACGGCGTGACTGCAGGCTGATGAGGACCCACCGACAGTGTGGGGGTGGGCACCCGGGAAACACGTGGCCTTTAAAGATGAGGGGCATTAGGACATTTTCATCTGAACCAACCTTGAAGGATTTTGCCAGCAGCCAACTTTCTGAGGAATGGACCTCGAGAGGGATGGCCCTTGATGATGGAAGGCAATGTGAGCAGGGATGCGGACGCACGAGTGTGACGCGGGACGGGAGTGGTGGCGGGTGCAGTGGTTGGTTGGAGTCACGTGTTCGGCAGGCACCGTCCATAGTCTTCTTTTCCGGCAACGTCTTTGACACGAGGGTGCGGCCAGATGGGAGGCGCTCCATTCTCCTCAGTTTTCTGGAAGACTCTGTGTGGCGTTATTATTTCTTCCCTCAGCGTTCAGTGGAATCCACCCACGAAGCCATCTTGTCCTTCCGTCGTGGGAAGATTTTCACTACAAATTCAACGTTTTAAATAAATGGAGGGCTACCCAGGTTCCCTGTTCTTCCTTCATGAACTTTGGTGGTTTTTGTGTCTCAAGGGGTCTGTGCATCTGTCCGGATCGTTGGCCATATTGGAATAAAGTTGTCCATCCTGTTACTGTTCTGTAAACACGTGTGGCCTCTGTAGTGAGGCCATCTCCCTCACACGTGATACCAAAATGCGTGCTTTCCTTTCTCCTGCTTGGCCTGGCTACAGGTTTATTGGCTGTATCATCTTCTCCAAGAACAAGGCTTGAGTTTGTTAACTTTTGGAATTACTTTTTCTGTTTCATTGATATTTATTGTATTTTTTGACTTACTGTGGGTTTAATTTGCTTTTTTGGTGTCTTTAAAAAAATTTTTTTAATGTTTATTTATTTTTGAGAAGGAGAGAGACAGAGCATGAGCAGGGGAGGGGCAGAGAGAGAGGGAGACACAGAACCCAAAGCAGGCTCCAGGCTCCGAGCTGTCAGCACAGAGCCCGATGCGGGGCTCAAACTCATGAACTGTGAGATCACGAGCTGAGCCGAAGTTGGGCGCTCAACCGAGCCACCCGGGCACCCCATACTTTCTTAGTTTTTCAAGGTGGAAGTTGAGACCACTGAAACCTTTTCTCTGTTCTAGGTTTTTAGCACAAGGTGTGTCCCTTTACATGCAGATTCAGCTGGACTTTGACCTCACTATCAAAATATAACAACCTTTACCTTCATTCGGTTCAAAATACCTTCCAATTTCCCTTTTGAGTTCTTCCTTGATCCACGGGTTATCTCAGAGCGTGATATTTAATTTCCAAATATCTGGAGGTTTCCCAGAGGTCTGTTTCTGGTCTCTAACATAACAGAATGTGTCTGAGTGGAACGATTTACACTTCTTTGGGCTTGTTTCGTGGCTCAGAACAGTCTTTCTTGGTAACTGTCCTGTGTGTGTTCTGGTGCCGGGTGGTGCGTCTCTGTGGGTCACGCAGGTCGACTGCTCCGTGTTCTTGCGTATCTGCTGTGTGCCTGCTGCATCGGCCCATCAATCACCGAGAGACACTGAAGTCGCCCACGTCTCCCTGCAGTTCTGACAACTGTTGCTTCATATATTTTGAGGCTCTGTTATTGGGCACATAAACGTTCAGGATTATCTTGTCCTCTTGATGAACTTATGATACCTTTATTTTGATGCAAAGACTTTATTTCCTGGTAATATTCTTCCTCTAAAATCTACTTTCCTGATGTTAATACAGTCACCCCAGCTTCCCTTCTGTGAGTGTTAACATCGTGGGTCTTCTCTCAGTGTTCTATTTTGAACCTGTCTGTGTCCTTGTATTTCCAAGGGGTGGCTTGCTTATATGCAGCACACAACTGGGCCTTACTTCTTCATGCAGTCTGGCGGTCTCTGCCTTTTAACTGGGGTGTTTGCACCATTTACATTTATTGTGAGCATTGCTGTGACAGGTTGAAATCTGCACTGCTGTTGGCTTTTCTGTTTGTCCCGTCTCTTCTTTGTTCCTCTGTTCATATTTTTGTGCCTTCTCTTGCATCGAGTACTTTTCAATGATGATTTTATCTCTTTTGGCTTAATAGCAGTAACTGTATATTTGAGAGGCTGCTGTCGGGTTTATAGAATGTGTTTAACTTCTCTTCATCTACCCGAGAACATATCAGTCCTCACATCCGGCGTGAGACCTCACGAGTGTCCGTGCACAGCCCTCCTTGCACCTGTGCGACTGTTGCAGACATGTTACTTCCACGTGTGAGGAACTCCACAGAACATTGTCTGTATGTCAGCTTCAAGTGGCCTGTTATCTTTTAAAACAACTTAAGCAGTAAGAAAACAAGTGCCTATATTTGCCCAATAGTTACTATTTCTCAGGTCAGAGTTCCATCTGCTGCTGGAAGGACTCCTCTGAGCACTTAAAAAATTTGTTTAATGTTTACTTATTTTTGAGAGAGACAGAGCAAGAGCAGGGGAGGGGCAGAGAGAGAGAGAGAGGGAGACACAGAATCCGAAGCAGGCTCCAGGCTCCGAACTGTCAGCACAGAGCCCGACGTGGGGCTCGAACCCACAAACTGCGAGATCACGACCTGAGCCGAAGTCGGACGCTTAACCGACTGGGCCACCCAGGCCCCCTGAACACTTCTTATAGAACAGATTTGCTGTTCCAGCTTCTGTCTGTAAAAGCCCTTAATTTTTAAATATATTTTTAAGTAAATATATTTTTATATTTACTTATATTGGGTAAAGAATTCAGTTAGGCTTTTTCCCTTTCAGTATTTTAAAAATATCTTTTCACTCGAATTGTTTCTTGGGAGAAATCTCCTGTACTGGTTGCTGCTCCTCCGGCACAGTTTTCAGTTTTCCTCCTGTTTCTTTTGCTTGGTTTTTGGTAAGCCTCTTGCATCTTTTAATCAAATCTGACAGGTTGTCAGATGTCATTTATTCAAACGTCTCCCCAGCTCCTGTTCCCTTGCTGGGGGGAGGTCTGCTAACACACAGCAGCCCCCAAGGTGCCCCCCCAGTTTACAGATGCTGTTTTCTCGTCTTTCCTCACTCTTTTGTTTCATTCACACAGTTGCCGTCTTAAAACTCATTAATCTCTTCTTGTGCAAGACCTCATCTTCCAGCGATCCTGCCCAATGTATTTTCCTGTTTCCACTTAAATTCTTTAATCTCCCAGCTAGCTACTTGGACATGTAGAATCTGTTTAACAACTGCTTCAATAACCTTGTCTCCGTATCTGGTTCAGCTACAGTTGACCGACTTTTCTCCTTGTGGATTCATTTTCTTGCTTCTTTGTAGATCTGTAATTTGGATGCAGACATTGTGAATTTCACCTTGTTGGACGAAGGGTATTTTTAAGGTTTTTACTGGGAAACGCTAAGTCCTCGGAAACAGCTTGATCCATTTAGATGTTGTCTTTAAACTTTGTTGGTGGGACAGGAGCAGTGCTTAGTTTGCGATTAAGTCTCCCCCCAAGTACTGAGGCTGGACCCCTGCAAGTGCTCCTGACTCGTGAGGCTTCTGCTCTGGCTGATTCAACTGCAGTTCGTGTGCGAGCTGCACGGACCATTCCTTCAGATCCTGGCCAGTGGCTGTCGTTTCCTGACATACACACACGAGCAGGGGGCCCCGTGCAGCCCCCCCCCATCCAGCACCGGTGCTGAGCACCCTGGTCGCCTCGGCCCCCGAGACTCCCGGCCCCATCTCTCGCAGGGAGACCTGGGGCCCCGGCGCACCCCCCGCCCTCCGTGTCTGATGTCCAGGTTTTCAGGACAGTCACCTCACATATTTTGTCCCACTGTCGTCCTTTTGGATGGGACCCTGCTGCCTCTCCCTGTCCAGAAGCAGAAACTCCCAAAACACAATTTTAATGTCTTGTTTGAGAAAAAGAGAGGCTGAAAATTAATGAGCCAATTAACCATCTCCAAAAGTATGGAAGAGGGTATCGAAATACATGGAATAAACATACAGAGAAACCCGTAATAAAGACCTGAGCAGAAATCTGTGAAGGAGAAAACAAAATATAAAGAACAAGCAAAGCTAAGCTTTTACTCTTTCTGGAAAAACCCGTAACAACAAGACTGACAAAGGCAGATTAATGAAGAAAAAAATACAAATGCTTTTGTCAGAAGGTGTTAGGGTCGTGGTGGCATCCTGACCTCCAAGGCCACGAGCGTGACCTTGTTTGGAAACGGGGTCTTTGCAGGCGGCCGGGCCCAGGTGAGGTCTTCACGGTGGGCCTTGACCTGACGTGACTGCGTCCTCATCAAACTGGGAAACCTGGAGACACACACTCGGGGACAACGTCGCGTGGGGGGGACGGTGGCCGTCTCTCGGCCCAGGAGAGAGGCGGGAACAGACTCTCCCTCTGCTTCAGAAGGAGCCGGCCCCGCGGCCTCAGCGTCCGAGCCTCCGTCTCCAGGATGGAACAAATGCCGTTTAGGCCGACAGTTTTCTAGAAGGACCCCCCCCCCCCAACCGGCTCCACCGCCAGCTGCGGGGTCTGAGGGCCGCCCGTGTGACGCCTGCGGCACACCAGCCCGCTTAATCATCCAGTGGCTCACCACCCAGTCTGTGGGGACACGACCACCCAGGGGCGGAGGGCAGACACGGCCCCACAGGCTAGAAGCACAAGAGGGTGTTATGAGCAACTTAGGCCAGATGGACAAATTCTTTAGACAGACGGAACAGAACTTCCAGAGGAGCATGCCCGTGTGGGACTCTCACCACAGCAGAGACGCAGGCAGCAGTGAAAGCCAGCAAGGACGCCCGGGGCCCAGAGGCTCCAGCGGTCACAAAAGGGAGGTTTTCCGGAGCAGAAAACAGGGACGCGCACTCCTGGCCTTACGCGAGGTCGCTCCGGCCAGCAGGGCGGCGCGAGTGCGGTTAGAAACAGGATTACAGGGAAAGAGAGAACAGGCCCTTCATCCAAGAAAGGTGTGGAGATGGACAGGAGGAACACGAGAAGGCATTCGGCACCATCTGTGGCCTGGGAAATGCGAACCCAGGCCTCGGTAAGGTCGCCCTTCGTGGGCACCAGATGGCAGCACTCAGTGCAAGGCAGGTGTGCCGCGGGGGGCTCGGGGGCGTCGGCTCTGCTTCGCCAGGACCCCCGTGTCCACAGAAGACACGCCCACGCACTCCCAATAGCAGAGTGGGCCAAACCCTGCCGTCTGTCCACAGTCTGCTAAAGACTACGTGGGCCAAACGAATGCCATGGCCACGGCTGGGATGAGGGTCGGGGAGAATCCTGAACCAGAGCAGCCAGGCAGCCAGAGTCGAGCGTGGGGTCCCGGGCGGGGCTGGGAACAGGCCCGGGAGCCGACGGGCACAAAGGTCGCCAGGTGCTTTCCGGGGACGAGCACCCAGGAGGGACGCGGGAGCCCCACCTGGGTGGTGGGTGCAAGAACACACACGTGCTCCTGCTCCACTGTCCCTGTGCCGCGTGAAGGGAGACGGAGGGAGGGCTCCCCCACAGTGTGGGGCACAGAAGGCACTCTGGACGGCAGGACACAGAAGGGTGGAGGAAGAGGAGGCGGGGCGCCAAGGAGGCACCGGAGGACCGCGGCAGGCGCGTGCCACCCCAGGCCCTGGGGACGGCAGTTGAGACTGCGGTACGGCCCGGACACGGGGGGACGGCCCTGGATCGCCCCGTGGCCGGACGTGGCCACCACAGTGCAGGGAGGGGGGATGGGAGAATGGAGGCGGGAAGCAGGTGTGGAGGGAGGGACCCAGACAGAGGACGCGGCCCCTCCAGGAGCTGGGAAAGGCTGGGCTCTGGCCGGGTGCTCCGGCGGTGTGTGTGTGTGTGTGTGTGTGTGCGCGCGCGTGTGCTGTTGAAAGCCACTCGGTGGTGCTGTCCTGGAACCTGCAGGGGCCCCCTCGGCGGAACCTCCCAGGCCCCGCGGGCCCCATGCACAGGTGGACACCCGGACGTTCTCACATACAACGCAGTCAGCACCCGGCAGGTGCCGTGCCCCCAGGCCGAGCCAGCAGGGACGTCTGCACCCTTCTGAGCAGCTGGCCCTGTGGGTGCAGCAGGCGGGTAGTCCCCGGGGGACGCTGTGCGCTCCTTACCGGGCTCCTGACGCGTGCTCACACCGAAACTGAATCAGGGTAACGTCAACTGTTTTCCTGCCCTCGCTGCGTGCGGCTCACACAGCTGAGCCAGAAGCCGCAGGCTCCTGAGTGGCACGCACGTGTGGTTTCCGCCGCGAACAACCCCCGCGACAGTGCACGTGGCCTGTGGGGACAGGTAGGACGCACACGTGCTCCCTCAGCCCGGGCCTCCTCAGACTCCGACTGGCCCCACCTTTTACCCTGGGAGGAGGAGCCCAGCACGCCAGGGTGGACACAGCGGAAGACGGAGTTCACAGCCAGCCCCACGGCACACGCCGCCCGCGTGCTCACGGACACGTAGAGCCACGCGGAGGACAGGCCCGCCCGGCCACGCAGCTCATCTCCGCCTCAACCCAGAGCACTTCTGAAAAACACCGTCTGGGGGACTGGTGGTGACCGTGCAAAACACGTTCAACACCGGAGATTCAGGAACGTTTGTGATTCGAGAGCTGGGGAGGCGGTCTTTACCTCCGCTGCTGTGGCAAGCACACACGTGAGCCCACGTCGTGCGTGGGTTTCTGAGAACAGGAAAAGTGAGCCAGAGGAGACACGCTCCACCGGGCCAGGAAAAACATCACAGCCAAAGAAATTTATTTTAAAATAGAAACATACGTACATTAAGCTTTAACATAGTCAAATTTTAAACAAAAAGGAAAAAAGCCGTTTGATCCCAGTCTCTAAGGAATGGACTTAAAGAGCCACCTGCGCGTGTGGGGAGCACTCACGGACACCTCGAGAGGCCCCTGGCCCGGGCTCCCGCCCTCCGTGCCGAGCCTCCGATGGTCAGAGCCTGATGCGGGGGCCAGAAGTTTGTCCGCTGGAGCCCCTCCCTAACACGACGCAGAGGGACTCGGGGGGCGACGGGAAACGTTCAGGTTTTGGCAATGCACACGGTGTAATGTCCAGGAAATTCCGCCAGAAGCGTCCGAAAATACTCCGCCGACAACCCAGCCCTGCCGCACAGGGGCTAACCGCACGCGGCCGGGTGGGGACTCAATGTGCGTGGGGCTTCCGCTGGGGCTTCTCCTCGTAGGACTCCCCAAACTCGTTCACCCTGCTCTTATCCACGGGGTACAGCCTGCAAGGACAGAGGCCCCCCGGGCTCTGCCATCTGCGAAGGGGCTGGAGTCCCAGCAGTTAGGACACGAGACCCCAAGTTGCCGCAGGAGGGATGTCTGGAGTCCCCTCGTGCCCGCCTGTCGTGTGTTCACCGTCAGGACGGAGCTCCGTGCCCGTCCCCAGGCCCTGGGGTTGGCGGCCCCTCCGCGCTCTCCAGACAGTGCTCGTGGCGACTGCCGCCACGCTGGGGGGGGGGGACGTGAGCGGCAGGGACTGAGCGAGTCGCTCGGACAGAGACCTGTCCTTCCCAACTAGGCCGTGGGGTGGTCTCTCACTCGGCCTTGCAGGTGACACACGCCACCTGCAAACTGCCTCTGTGCCCACAGAAGACCCGGGAGGGGCGGCCACACTCACCATCGCTGGTACAGGTACACGAGGAACACCACGTCGTCCCGGAAACACGCCAGCCGGTGGGAGGTGGGCATGGTGATGATGAAGGCAAAGACGTCGTCGATGAAAGTGTTGAAGGCCTGCCACGTGGGATGGGGGAGGTGTGAACACCGGCCGTCAGGGTCCCCCGGACGCCTACCCAGCGGCCGGGGCCCATTCACCCTCTCACCGCTCAGCGGGGTCCCGGTGACAACAGACAAGAGAAAAGGAGTGAGTGCGGAAGGACCCTGGACACCGAGGCGCCCCCTCGCGCACCCCTGTTCTCCACATACTGCACCCCCACGAGGGCTGCCCTGAAAACCCCGGCTTCTTCCTCCTCAGAGCCACTCGTCTTACTTCACAGAACGAACAGGAAAACACACCTTAATTCCACCTGCCCTGACAAGCGTGTCATGGCACTTCACAGCCCGGCCGGTGTGCCCGAGCCCAGGATCTGCGTCCGCGTGTGGACGTGGGCCTCTGGGGGTGGCTGGGGGTATGCGTTCTCACGCATGTCCCCAAAAAGGAATGTGGCTTCGTCTCGTGCTGCTGTGACAGTTCGAGAACCAGCGTCCCTAAGTCACCACCAGGGGGCCCACGGTTGAGAAAACCCCTCCACTGGGTGTGGTGGCCCTGAGAAGTTGCAGGGGGGCGGGGGGGCACTGACCTTGTAGGTGAAGGCCTTCCAGGGCAGGTGCGCCACCGACTTCATCTGGGGGGCGAGACGCGGCAGATCAGCGGCCGGCGTAGGGAGGCCGCGGGCGAGCGCGGGGAGGGCGTGGTCTTACCTTGTAGTTGACAAAGAGCTGGGGCAGCATGAAGAGGAAGCCGAAGGCGTACACCCCTGGGGAGAAGGACGGCAGGCTGGGGTGGCCCCGGGTCCATCTCCAGAGACCGGCTCTCTGCCAGCGGCCCCTCCCACCACCCAGCGCGGCTGCCTATCACCGTGTTCCGCGCAGACGGCTCGGGCCCGCGAGTGCCCGCGAGGAAGCCAGGCCCGTCAGGTCCTGGGTCTGTGCCCTCCGAGGATGCGGACCCAGCCCACGCACAGGGCTCACGGGCCCCGTAGCCGCCCTCGGAAACTGCACGTCGGACGGCGTTACTGCCCGCCCGCCCCAAACCGCTTTCACGGGCAGCCTGAGCGGGGCCGCCACAGACAAACCAGGTGTCGGGGGGGCCCCGCCAAAGGGAGCAGGGGTGGCCGGCGGCAGAGGTCCTGCCTGCCCGTCCTCGAACCACACGGGCCACGTGCGGGAACCACAAGGAACAGCCACAGGCGCTACTGGCAGAGCCGAATCCCCACAACTCACCGTTGACGAAGCTATTGATCAGCCAAGAGTACCAGCTGCAAGAGAGAGACCGTGATCACCGCCCCTGTCCCGCGGCGCCCGTCCCCCCGGAAAATGCAGTGCTGGTGGGGGGACCCGCGGGGACAGCCCTCTTCCCGGAGCGCAAGTGTGAGGTGGTAGCTGCAGGGCTGAACTGGCCGGTGTCCTCCGTCAGAAGCCCCAGCCCTCAGGGCCGCGCCTCCGGGGCTCCTGTGTCCCGAACGCAGTGGCCAGGCCACCCGCCCTAGGCTCCCCTCGCCAGACACGTCCGCCCTCGTTCCTGACACCAGGGCCCCGGACACCTGCACCTCTGTGCCCGCTGCTGGGGAACAGGCCTGGGGAACACCACATGCCGGCCTTGTGTCCTCTGGGCAAGCCGTGTGTCTCCCGGGCGGGGTGGGTGGGGGAGGAGGGGCAGGCCCAGCACGGAGGCCAAGGGGCGTCCCTGGCTGCCAGCACAGAGGCTGGCTCGTCCTACCTCTTATACTTGACGTTCAGCAGGGAGTAGACGGCGCCACCGATGCACAGGGGGTAGAGAAGATAGGAGAGGTACCTCATGGCCTGCCGGGAACACGGAGCCTCTGTGACAAGCCAACTCGCAGCGGGGAAACCGGCAAGGAGGGCACATGGGCCACGACCTTGGGGACCTGAGTCCGGACAGGGGAACCGGCAAGGAGGGCACACAGGCCAACGGCCTTGGGGAACCGAGTCTGGACGGTGCTGGGACGGCAGACGCCTGCAGAACGAGGCTCCAGAAGCTAGGCCTGATGCCGCACGGACGTTCACAGCATCCGTCCGGCTTGTGAACACCCGGTCACTGATCAGGAGCGATGGGAAATGGATCTGGAGACGCCCGGCTAGAGCCGTGTGCATGGAGTGCCCTCGGGGGCTGGGGCTCGTCACCATGCTGACCCTGAGCTTTGCCTCGGCCCTGGCACACAAACACGTGCCCGTCCGAGCGGCAAGTAACACCGTCCCCCCAAGGGAGCCGTCTCCGGGCAACCCGAAAGCTGCAGCTACACCCGCACAGGGGGGTTGGGGATGATGAGGGTCACCGGGGTCTCGGTGACCACGGGAGATCACAGCACGTACCGCTAACTCCCCAGAAATAAATCTCGTTACAGGAGAGGAGGAGGCCTCCCGACCGCCCGCGAAGACCGGGCCCGGCTTTCCTGCGAGGCCGGGACGTGGAGCCGCCCCGGAGCCTACCCCCAAGTCCGAGAGCCCAGGCTGATTGGCATCCCCTCCCACCCCCGCCACTCACCTGAGTGTCGTACTCCTCTGTCTTCCTCTCGGACTCGCTGTAAGTGCCAAACTGTCACAGAACCCAACACGGTCCCGTTAGTTCCAGGCCGCTGGCGGGGACAGCTGCACATGGACTGGCAGGCGTGCACAGCCCAGCTGTGCGGTGTGCAGGGGGCTCAGCCCAGGCGGCCCCCTGCAGCCACCTCCCCGCAATCAGGGTCAGCCGGGGCCCAGACACGTGCAGAGGCACGCCCGCCAGCGTGTCCTGTTGGGCCACGCCCCCCCCCCCCCCCCCCCCCCCCCGCCCCAGCAATCACGGTGACGGCCACACCCCTGCACTGCACTCAGGTCAGTGAAGGCAGACAGGCAGACTCACAGAGCCAGTTCCCAACAGGACAAACTCTGTCCCGGTCCCCAATTTCCCAGTCAGGCTCAGGACCACAAACCCCAAAACGCCGCTGCACCCCAGCCCAGCCCGTCTGCCCGGAGGCGCAGCAAAATCTTGTCACCGGGGGCAAGGGCCAACCCAGAGCAGCACCACGCTGGCCTGCGGGCACGGGAGGAGCGCCCAGAGCCCAGCACGCCCGCATCCCATCCCGTCAGGGCAGGGGGAGCACTCTGTCCCTGACGGGGATGCCCACGTGGGGCCCACACTAGCCGCTGCCCACGCCGGCCCGCCAGGAGACCTCAGGGCTGCCAGGGGACCGGCCTCCACCGCACGATGCCACCTACGTCTGCCGAGGGGGGGCTCGGAGCCGGAGGCTGGCCGGGTGGCCCAAGGATCACCAGCCCCCGAGTGTGGCGTCCGATCGGGGCACAGCTAGCAGCCACAGGGCAGACACTCTGGGACATGAGAATGGGCTGGCGACCGGCACACAAGGGAACAAGGTGACTGCTGGTGAGGGTGGGGGGGGAGGCACAGAGCATCCAGGGCAGATGGGGTGGTGGGAGCGGGCGGGGGCGGTGCACAGAGAGTCCAGGGGGGCAGACGGGGGCCAGGGGAGGCACAGAGTGTCCAGGGAGCAGACAGGGTGGAGGGGGGGGCAAGGGGAGGCACAGTCCATCCAAGGGGCAGACGAGGAGTGGGGCGGGGGGAGGCACGGAGCGTCCAGGGGCAGATGGGGTGGGGGGACAGTTGTTACCGCACAAATGCCCACCTGGAACTGCGGTCTCAGGCCTCTCCAAACAACACTCATCTTCAAGGCCTTTTTCACCTTCCACAGCTGAAAGAAAGAACGAGAAACACGCTTTCACGGCTCTGAGACCCAGGAGTCCCCAGAACTCACCCCCGGGAGGTGACGGACCACAGCGTGTGCCTGCTCGCGCCCCCAGCCTTGACTGGTCACACCACCAAGCCTGACTGGTGCTCGTGGGCTCCACGCCAACATCGAGCTCGGCCGCCCTCTGCACCGACGGAACCGGCACTCGGCCTGGCTGCCGTCCTCTGGGCCGGGCCCCCTTCCCGGCCCATCCTGCCTGCCTCTCGATTCACCGGCCCCTTCTCCCAGGTGGTCACCGCAAGGCCCCTCGCCTCTGCCCTGAGTCCTGCCGTCTTTGGGGGACCTGCCTCCACAACCCGGTGAGCTGGGTCTCCGCACTGTGACGGGTGGCTATGGGGGGGTCCTCGCGGCACGGGTCACGGGCAGACCAAGTGCGTTCTCTGGCCCAACGGCCACACGTGCCGGTGCCCACGGCGCACGGGTAGGGCGGAGAACTGTGGCCGGGGCTGAGGCCCGGGACAGGGCAGCCCCAGAGGCCAGAGAACGTCCCAGCCCGCCACCCCCTCTGCTCCCCCCCCCGTGTCCTGGCCCAAAGCCACCCGCCCCACGGAACCGCTCTCCGAGCCCAGCTCGGCCCGGGCTGTCACAGGGCACCACGTCCCACAGGGCCTCATGCGGTGGGCGGCACAAGTCGTGTGGCTCCCTGCCTGACGTGGTAAAACACGTCGCGTGGACAGGTGTGATGGGCGGAAGCTCCAACCCCAGCGACAGGGCCCTCGGCAGCCGGGCTCTGGCGTTCCGGAACTGCGGCAGCTGCTATGCCCCTCCCTGCCTTCGGCAGGGCCACGTCTCTCCCGTGGTTCGGGACCGGGTGCGGCCAAGCACAGCCACACGACTCACCTCGATGGCGGCCCCGATGCCTGCGGGGACCAGCACCAGCAGGCTCGTCTGCTCGTCCAGCAGGAACAGGAAGATGACCACTGTGCTGAATCCACGCCAGAGCACTGGGGGCAGGAAAGGGGGCTGCGCTGAGCGGCCGGCCGTGCCCTGTCCACACCCCACCTGACAGGTCCCATCACGCCCCCACCCCCCTATGTGCACACTCACCCCCCTACCCGTACCCCCCCACCACACAGCGTACACAAAGCTTCAAGGGTTTCACCCCCTCCATCCACTGCACCGGACAAGGTGTATGTGACGTGCAAATGTTCTACAGCGACCACGGAGGCCACAGCACGGAACGCAAGGTCCCCTTTGCTACAGAAACGTGTGTGCAGGTACACAAACACACAGAGAGCACGCTGACCAGAGGGGTCACCGGTGGGGATTAGAACCCGCCTCCTTGACCTCTTCCCCTTACCTGTTTCCCTCCCAACTCCGTGAGAAACTCATCTTTTAAAAACTATACCTTCTCCATAAAGACCGAACTTTACAAAACGCTACAACTGAACGATAACATGCACCTTCCTAACGGCCTCTCGCGGGGCAGGAGCAGCGGGGCCAACCCCCGTGGGTGCCTGCCAGGGGGACACCTGGCTGCCCCGTGTGCACCGACGGGGACCCACAAGCCCTGCTCATGGCTGCTCCCCAGGAAGGGCCGGAGGACCCAGCAGGGGCCCTGTGCCCCCCGAAGAACACCAGAGGACAGGAGGATGTGAGACCCGGCTGACACCGGGGGCCAGCCCAGGTGCCCGGACCACCCCTGGGCACGTCATTTCTGTGGAAGGAAAAGAACTGCCTCTTGAGACGCTTGATTAGCAGCCAAACAGATGGAGGCCAAGATCCCGCGTTGGTGTCGCTGCTGGGGGGGCCTGGCGCGTGGCCTCGGGTTCACACGCCACAGACAGCCCCTCTGCGCTCGCAGAGGCCAGGCTCTGCCAGGCTCGCAGGCGCCGCCCGCGCGAGAGCCGGCTCCCTGACTGGCACGGACCAGAGACGACCGCAGACCCCAAGCTCCAAAGGGAAGCCTAGAGATCCGTATCCATCAACAGGACACGGCGCTCTGGGAATGGCCCAAACTTGAGGGCACCTACCTGCTTTGGTGGACATTCCAATCATGCTCCTCTTCTTCTTCCAGAAACTGATGTCATTTTTAAATGCCAAGAAGTCGAACAGAAGCTGGAAAGAGAAGGGGACGGCAATGTCCAGCTCGCGTCGCTCCGAAGGCTCGTCTCCGCCGAGCGAGAGCACAGGTGTGCGCGGGACCCGGATCTCAACGTCACAGCCAGGTGGATGCCACACGCCACACCTCGGAAATCCACGGCCTCGTGCCCACCCAGCACGCCGGGACCGCGGGGCATCCGACCGCCGTCGTGGGCCACACGTCCCGGCTCCCTCGCCGGGTGCTGCCGGCTCTGACCTGGTGCCCAGGCCGTGCACACGGGCTCATTCTCACACCCTGCTCCTTTAACAAAACCACTACTTCCCAGCACGGTTTTGGGAAGTTTAGCCAGACTGGCAGCCAGTCTCCAGGCACTGGGGGCCCACGCCTGCCCACCTTGACCTCAGATCTAGCACGTGGGGGACAGCTTTCCTCCACCAGCTGTAAGACTCCACGCTCAAAAAGGGATTCTACGCAAAGGCTGGGTTTTCAACATCGAAACCGCCGTGCTAGAATTACACAATGAGATACTTATTTTGCAAAGCCATTCACTGATCTCGTGGAGTTTGGGTTTCTTTTCAAAATGACCTCCAGGGCCAGCAGACAAACCCCAAGTCCTTAAGGTGATCGGCGCCCCAGGTGCAGACACCCCGTCCTGAGCCGGGAGAGGGACCCCCAGCGTGGCGGCCACAAAGTCTCGGGTCACCAGGCCGCACCACGCAAACCCCCGGCCCGGTGCCCACTCACGTGAAACGCGGCGACGAAGAAGGTCAGAGCTAAGAAATACAAGTTGGTGTCGACAAAAATGCCTTTCACCTCATCGGCGTCTCGCTCTGAAAACCCTGGACGGAAAAGGAAACAGCGCGAGGCGAGAGCCAGGTCAGCGACGCCCAACGCCGGACACGCGCCTCACGCTCACGGCCACAGACGAGGACAGCTCTCGGCACTGAGCGCGGAAACCCGACGCCCTGGCGGGAGCCGCGGCCGAGCACACCGGCAGGAGGCACCGAGGCGGGAGCCTGAGCACGGCTTCCCGGACGCGGAAGTAAAGGTCGGCCCGTGGCCTCACCGAACTGCTGCAGGGAGTGCACGGCGTCCTGCATGTGGATCCAGAAGCGCAGCCTCCCCAGCGAGATCTTGGCGTAGGACACGGTGAGGGGCAGCTCGGTGCTGGAGCGGCTTATGACCTGGAGGGGGGGACGGCAGGGCAGCGAGGCCGCGCCCCTCCCAGGTCCGCCGCCTGCCCCCGCCCGCTGCCGGCACTCACCCCACGGCTCACCCCACGCGTGGGCTCCCCGCCGACCACGGCTCCGTGCACTGCGGGCCGACGCTGCACCCCTGGGCCTGCTCGACTACCGTCTGTCCCACGTCCCAGGGGGCGGGGGGTGGGGGGCAGGCGTGGCCCCCACCTCCCGCCACTCACCCTCATCCCGGGCTCAAAGCTCTTCTGAGCAACGTGCTCTCGTCTCCCCTGCCACCTGAACCCCGTATCTCTCGAACCCCCGTGTCGGCTTGGCCCCGTACCCCGGCCCCTCGGCACGAGCAGCACCGGCACGCACCAGGAACCTGCCCTTGCGGACGAGCCGGGCACGGGCCCCACGGAGCCTCCACACCTCTCCGCAGGGAAGGGAAACGTGGCGGGTGGCACTCGGGGCCCTGGTGTGTGGGCTAAAGGCTCCAGGAGAGACTGACTTGTGGAGGGTCGGCCTGCCCCCCCAGGGGACAACAGAAAGCCTCAGGAAGATGCGACACCTGACCCGAGTGTGTGCGGAGGCAAGGGGCAGCTACGAGCGGCTGTGGTCGTGGGGTCTGGCGGCCCACGCTGGCTGCAGCGGCCTTCCACGCCTCCAGAGGCCGGTGAGTCCACGGGTACCACACGCCCCATCGTGTGAACATGGTGCCACCTGATCCCACCCACCGGAGCTCACTCAGCAGACCCTCCTGGGTGAACACCGACGTGGCCAGTCCAGCAACAGGAGCGGACCAGGACTGACCAGATGCCAGGCCCAGGCAACAGGCCACCCACACGAGGACTGACCAGACGCCAGGCCCAGGTGCTGGCCCCCCCGCCCCCCACCAGGACTGACCAGATGCCAGGCCCAGGGCCCCCCCTCAGCAGGACTGACCAGACTCCAGGCCCAGGCGCTGGGACCCCCCCCCCCCCAACCAGGACTGACCAGACGCCAGGCCCAGGCACCGGGCCCCCTCACACCACAGTGGCGCACTGGCTCCAGGGCAGGCAGACGGACGTGGGCCAACCCCACCCACACAGGTGCCACTGTCTAAACCCCAGCAGATTAGCTGTTCCCCAAAGATGGCATTCCTTCCAGAAAGCAGCCCTGATCCAGACAAAGCATTCGTGTCACGAAGACGCCACAGGAAACGCCGGCGGCCCGTGAGCTTGTTTCCACGTCTGAATAGCGGTGCCATGTCACGAGGCCGCTAAACCCACACGATGAGGAGAGCGCAGGCGCCCTGCAGACGCAGCCTCGGAGCTCCAGCGGCCCAGCCAGCCAGCAGCCTCTCCACACCACTGCCCGCACCATGGCAGCCCCGGGCCCCCGGAAAGCTGACCACGCGCTTCGGCAGAACCGGGCCGGCCCCAGGTCTGCACACAGCAGGAGGGAGGATGACGGTCTGCCCGGGGCCGACGAGCCCCGTAGGTCTAGGTGGCACCCCCAAAGGAAGCGCAGGACCCCGCGTGTTAGGGACCCCGTGGGGCCTCAGTGAACAGCAATTCAGTGTGACGGTCATTTCTGAGCTCCTTGGTCAGCAGGGGAGGCAGAGCTGGGGCGGGGGCCCGCGAGGCTGGGCCCCGGGTCAGGTGCCTCCTTTTCCACTCACTGCCGTGCATCCCACGGGGACCCGAGCTCTCTGTGCCCAGGCTGTCTCGTCTGTGAGCAAGGAGCACGGACTCCAGCGCATGGTAAACGCCCACAGACTGGGATGGCGGCCAGGAGTCACGGGGAGGGCGACCGGTCCGGCTCGTGCCACAGCCCATGGGGCGAGATCCCGGGACGTTTGTGAAGTGCTCGGCACGGTGCCTGGGGCACCGTAGGTGACCCTCCGTGTCAATGGTCACTGCTGTTGTCACTGCCCGGAAGTCAGCCGTCCTGCACTGGCCCTCCAATCCACCCTGCAGGGCAGGGCGCCAGCTCCCCTCCACTCCCACACTCAGCCCTGCCCAGGGCCACCCGAGGGTGGGGGGCGGGGGGAACAACTGCAGGCTCCAAGACAGGCGGTGGCACCGTGTGGGGCCAGCTCTAAAGGGAGCAGTTTGCTCAGCACCCCCTCTAAGCCCATCTGTGCCTTTGAGCCAAACAACTAGGGCTTGGTGGAAAAACCTTCATGAACTGTTTGAGCGACACTCGGTTCTCCAATGAGCTCTGAGACTCGCCATCCGAGCACTTAATACAGAACTGTTCCAGAGCCTTCCACCACAGAGAGCACAGGGGCTCAGGAAGGGAGTCAGAGGCAGACCCGGAGCACAGCTCTGCCAAGTCAGAAAGACGCAGCAAGCTCCTGTGGGAGGACAGCAGCCCAGAGTAGCCACACTTACCACGAGGTCCTTCACCCGATTGCTGAGCTGGTCGATGAACAGGATAGGGAGGTAGTGCACGGTCTTCCCGAGCTGGATCCTGGGGGATCAAGCAGTTCCCAGAGTCACCGTGAACACTTTCACTATTAGAGGAATCCGACGCGGCTTGGAGACGCGGCGCGGAGAAATCCCGCCCACGTCCTCGGTTGTCTCTGGGCACACAGCCCCGGGACACACCTTGCCCACAGAAGCCGAGGGCTCTAACCAGCTGTTCTTCCTTGAAGTCACAGCCGTGGGAGGGAAACCCCAGTGGCCACAGAGCGGAACACCATCCAGGCCGCAAAAGAGTGACAGGCCCACGTGTGCCCTGATGCGGGATGGTCAGGGATGCAGAGGGAGAGTGGAAATAAAAACCCCCCTGCCTTCCGTACCTTGGAGGCGGCGGGGGCCAGAGAACAGGAGTGGGGGGCTTTCCGTGACCCTTTGTACTGTTTACGTTTCTAATCGCGTGACTCTTCTGCACACTCAAAAGTGACATATACGCGTTAAAAAGAAAAAACCCTCACGACGACAGCACGTTTACAACTAACACGCGAAGGAAGACGAGTCTTAGCGCAACCATTTTTAGGTGCTGCGTGACATCGGTAACAGATCTTACTTTAACAGTGGGCTCCCCCAAAATGCAAGGCGGTCTAAATTATTCACACAATTTCAACGCTTATGTTTAACCAGTGATGCTAATGACTAAACGTAACGATCTAAAAACTAGTTTTTAAGTTAACGTAAACAAGTCAAGTTAAAACAAAACACGGGGTCCTAACAGAGGTAATCAGTACGCAGATGGGACAAAAGTCTCAGGGGGTGCAGCACGACACGGTCTCACGCCCTGGTGGCAGTCTCTATCAGCAAGACCTCGAGAGGTTCAGGGGTGCTCGAGGCAGCACTGCGGGCCCCCATTTCTGGATTCTGGTGGGCCACGACCCCCCAGGTGTCCTCCACACCCCACACGCCGGGGCCACGCCTGCACCGCCAGCTCGAGGCTGGGCACGGGGGCGTGCGCCGCGAAGAGCCACCCTCCTCCCCGGTGGGCCCAGCGGTACTTACATCTTCATGTACCGATGCACGTCGGCAGGCAGGGAGGCCCCGTCAAAGACAAAGTCGTCCACCATCACGTTCAGTGTCAGTCTTGGTCTCCAGTGAGAAACAGGCTCGTCCAGGGCACTCGGTGGCTTCTTCTCTGCCTCTATCTGCTGCTAAAGGAAACGAGTGGCTCAGCAGGGAAAGCCCAGTGCTGGGTGGAGGCATGACCGCCGGCTCCCCCAGAGCGGCACCCCTCACTTCCTTCTCTTAACACGAGCCAGAGGGTTGTCATTTAGATCCCCAACCTGAGCGGGGACCATGAGAAGAGGCAGTCCCAGGACACCTGCAGGAGGGGGCAGGCAATCGGAGCTCACAGCCCCTGCAGCTGGCAGCGAGACTGAGGACACTGGCCCTAGGCCCGGTCCGTCACGTCGTCTGCAAAGACAGGGTCAGGGCTGGACGTCAGTCGCACACAGAGCTCTATTCAGCAAAGAAGCTATGACTGCCAGGAAAATCTCCCAGATCTAACTGACAAATTCCACACTGCAGGACCATTGCGCATATCTCCCACCTAAATAGATAGAATACAGCTCCGGTAAGTTACGTTAAGAATGGTTTTCTAAGTAATACTAACCGCGAACGTTTATTTGTATGTTCCAGAGATCACTTCACCCACCACCTCACTGACTCCCTAGGAAGGCCCCGAGAGGCGGGGCCATACAGTCCCCCCAAGAAAAAGCAGCCGAGGGAGTCCTTCCAAGGAGACCCAGCATGGGGCAGCCTCACAGACACTTCCCATCTGTAAACGAGCTCACCTTCTAGTCCACACAGACCCAAAGACAGAATTCCTCTGCTTTACCCACAGTATCGTCAATAACCACTCAAGCCACTCTAGTTCCCTCGTATACACAGCTTTTCACAGCAGTATGGGACGTATGCAGTACGGGTATCTCTCCCGTAATCACAAATGACAACTGAAAAGATACACCGAAGTGCCATCCTGCCCTACACACAGGGTAGTGAGTCCCCCAGTTGTGAGCGAAGGCTGCGGCCGACTTTGCAGAAGGGAGGCCCCCACACCTTGATGGGGTGCACACACACTCCCTGGAGGCTGAGAGGGCCCGGGGCCTGAGAAGTAACCTGTCATTGCATTACTTAGAGTCTACGTCACTAACTTGGCAGAAAATTTATCTGCGAGTCACAGGAAGCAATTCTGCTGAAAGACAGACGTGCTTGTCCCTACATCAAACTGCTTCCCTTCCCAATGGTCACCCCAGCTCCCGGTGTAAGCTGCACGTGCAGAAACCTGTGGGTGTGAACTCCACAGGGAGAGCGCAGGCCTCATGCGGTCAGTGACCTAACAGGCACACTCACCTGTGTAGTGGATTCACCCGTGAGCAGGTTGACCTCTTCTGGTTTGGGAACCATGTAGGTGGTCAGAGGGCTCACTAGGTGCACCTGCTTCCCATCGTGCCACGGCAGAATGCCGGCATGATGGAGGAAGATGTACGCATACAACGTCCCATTATTTCTAGTTTTCTTTGGTACGGAAACGTTAACCGTCCTGAAAGAAAAGAAACGACCGTTTTACAACCACGTGCATGTTAGCTGCCTCGTATGTGCACACAGCACGGGTTACCCAAGTACCTCTATAAATCATGCCGTTTCAAACTAATTTTAGCTCGCACGTTCTGAAAACGCACCCACCTGCAAAGACTTTACCGAAATCCTGAAAGTGCAGATGCTCACAGACCGTTTTCTAAAACCACGGGCAGCATTTCCTGCCTACGTTTCACAGCGCTCAGGGAAGGCAGGAACTCGCCTTGGTCACAGGGCTCACGTGGCCAGGCAGGCAGTGGCTGACCCCAACCGCACCTACTTCCCCCGTCTGCTGCACCGCCTCCCGCAGCTCTCGAATGGGGCAGGCTGGCCAGAGGACGCTCATGCCAACGCACTACACATTCCCGCTATTTTGTCTGAAATCACCCAGACGACACACAGGAAAAAAGGAGACCCCGGACAAGCAAATTGCTTTTCGACTTCTGCTTTTGAAATCTTAAAACTAGAACGACACAGCAAGTATAACTTCCCACGCTCCCTCTTCGTACCTGAGCATTTACGTCACTACGCTGACCTAACTGGCAACTTTCGCCAGGAAGAGAGAGACAAGCTGCCTGCTGTGGGAAGCCACGTCACCCCCACCTCATCTCCTCCTCTGGAAACGCCCATGGCTGCCGTGCATCCTGGGACCGTCGGACACTGGAAGCTGCCTTTTAAGGGACAAACTCATCACCTCCTACTTTCACGTAGAGCAAAACTTGGCTAGTTTACGTATCACAAACGAGGGCAGTTAAAAGCCGCCCCACTCACGAGACAGAAGGGAACAGTGCTTCTCCACGCTAACTTCCTTACACATGACGCTGCCTTTTCCACAACCTAAACGTTACCAGCACTTACCCCATCACTGGCACGCGCTGCTCCCCAATCATACCTTTCAAATTTCGACTCCACGTCAAAGTCTTCCACGTTCAAGACCAGATCCACGTTGTTTTCAGCACCAAGGTTGGACCGCGTGGTGGTGTACACGCTGAGCTGGAAAGGAACGTCAAGAAAGTTAGCTCTGCAAGGACCCCCCACACCCCCCCTCGGCAGAAAACACGCATCCAACTGCTACACCCGCGGTGGCAATCTGACCAGCTACCAAATGGGAAAAGGTTTCACTTTAGCTCCCATCGCACCAGGAAGAGATCTGCTGTGTCCACTGCAAACAAGCTACTGAGGCGTGCAGCTGAGCAGAACAGGGCAGGGACCCGGGCGCCTTCAAGAGGCGGGTCGAGGGGTAAGGGGGCAGCGCCCCGAGCCCTCTGGGAGCCACCGTGCACCAAGACCTGGAGCAAGTGGGGCTGGGGGGCTGTCCTGGACCTGGCTCGGTAAGAAGGGGCCCCAGCCCAGCCCCCACGTAGTCCCCGCCGCCACACCTCCTCGTTGCTCACCTGCAGCTTAGGCCTCCGCGCCAGGTAGGGCTGGATGCAGTTGCCGTCGCTGCCGCACGGCCGGGTGTAGACGATGCCGTACATGACCCAGCAGGTGTGCACCACGTACACCACGAACACGCCCACGACCAGGCTGGTGAAGGAGCTGCGACCGCTCCACATGGCGCCGCCGCCCCCCGGGCAGAGAGCGGCGCCCACCCCGGCCCGGCCCGCCTCGCAGCCGCGGACCCCGCCGCCCGCCCGGCGCGCCGCCGGCCACTCCGGCCGCCGCCGCTCACGCAAGAGCCGCCTCGCGCCGCCGCCACCGCCGCGGGGGAACGAACGCACAGCGCACCGCGGGCCGCCGGCCGCCCTGCATGCTCCCGCCGCCCTCCGACCGACCTGTCGCCGCGGGATTCGCCGCCCCGCGGCCGCTTCCGGGTCCCGTGCCTCCCGCCGGAAGTGGGCGCGCCGCGCGGCCCCCTGGGAAACGCAGTCCAGCCAACGACGCACGCGCACGCACGCACGCGTCAGGGGCGCGACGCACGCTGGTGACGGCTCCCGCCCGCGTCCTCCTCCCGGCTTGCCTCGCGGGTTCCGGGCGCCTGGGCTGGGGCCTGTCGAGGGCGGAGGTGTCGCGAGGGGAGCGGGACGGGGAACCGGGTGGTGAGGTGGCCGGCAGGGGGCGCCAGGCAGAGGGGGATGGGGCGCTGCGGCGCGGCTGCGAGGCGGTCGCGAGGAGCCGGGGACGGAGGGGGCCGGTGGGGAGGGGCGTTGAGACGGGGGTGGGTCGAGGCGGGGGCGGGGCATGGCGGAGGCGGGGCATGGACCGGGGGCCGAAGCGGAGCCGTCGCCTTGGGGTCGCGGGGTCTCCAAGGCACCGCCCCACATCCGCGGACACTGGCTGGACCACCCCCTACCGCCCAGCCGTGGGGACTGCGCTGTCCCCAGGCCTACCGGGCCCACAAGTGGGTGCAATGTTGACATTTGGGAAAGCTGGTTGGAGGCGATACGGAGACCGTGTGCTGTTCTTGAAACCCTTTCGACGTCTGGAGTTACGTCAAAATAGAGGAAAATGGTCAATAGACTCCTGAAAATTAGAGACTTGATTTCAGGTGGTTGTTTCAATAGGAGCCTCTTGGGGGGGGGTGCGATTTGAAGAAACAACACCGCAGAGAGGGGGGCCTGGGGAGGGGTCTTCCCCTTGAAGCGCCCCTGCCCGCACCCGGGCTTGCTCAGCCAGGGGCTGTAGCTCCTAGTTCCCAGGTTCGGCGGCGCTGGGAACCTTTCGGGGGAAAGCTGTCCCGGTTCGCCCGCGGGCCCGCGCCCTTCCTGCTTCCATGCTAAGTTGGCAGAGCTCCCCGGCCGCGGGCCAGCCCTCTGCAGGGGCTTGCTTTTCCTGCCTGATTGCGGGAGACTCGCGTGAGGCACCTAGAGAAATGGGAAGCGCTATTCCTGGTTTTCAGAGGAGGAGGCAAACTGCTTTAGGGTGGGGGCTTGGGCGGGAATTCGTAGGGCAGTAGATTCGCTGTGGACGGGATGTGACTTCATGCAGAGATGGAGACCTCCGGGAACAAGGCACTGAGGCTGAGTGCAGGGAGGCCTTGGACCACCTGCTCCTAGGATCTGGGCCAGAGGTTGGGGGGCCACTAGGAACTTTCCTCCGCACGTTCTCCCTTGTAGAATCCACTCCTGGCTCTGTTGGTTCAACCGATGGAATGGTGTGTCACAGACCGTCCCCACCCTCCCCTATCTGGTCTGTCCTCTGCTTTAGCAAACCTGCCTCTTCTTACCCTGAGTGTAAAATCCACCCTTCTTAACAGGCTTACCAGTCCTCTGCAACCAAGGCCACAGAGCCACCTTTACCCCGAGCCATCGTGCTCCTGCCACACCTAAGGAGCCCCTGCTCGCACCCTGCGGCTTTGCTGTGGCTGCTCTGGTCTACACAGTGTAGGAAGGAACGCCAGGCTAATTAGTCTGCAGGGAACAAAGACCAGCTCCAGCTGTGTGAGCACAAGAGGGCATCAGCGGGACACGAGGGACATGGGGGGTCTTGTGGAATCTGAAGGCCAGGATGCAGCCAGGCCTCAGGAAGGGGCCACAAAGCCCCAAGAACGCTGAGGTTCATACCCCTCTCCCTCTCAGACTGACTTTTGATCTGGTTTGTACTCTGTCCCAGGTGTAGAGATTTATTGGCAAGTGGGGGCAAAAACCACACCCCGACCCTGAGTGTCCTGCTGCTCATGAATCTAAAGCCGATGCAGGCAGGTCAGGTCCAAGGATCCAGAGGGGGTCCTGCGGGACCAGGCACGAGTGTCCCCGGCCCTCTGCAGGATAGAAATTGAATGTGAGCCAGCAGGAGGTGAGTGCAGAGTGTACTGAAGGTATAGACAGAATGCAGGTACGGAGTGTCTGGGAGACTCCGGAAAGGAAAGGAGAGAATCTCATCTTGCTTGGGGCCTGCTGTGTAGGTCCCCTCGGTCCCCCAGCTGCCCTTCATCAGTTATTCCTCAGAGCCAGGGAGCCTTGGCGTCCACACGTCTGTTCCTGGTGGTCTGGTTATTCTCACCTGGTTCTTCCTTAGATGTCGTCTATTGTGCTGGAAGACTTGAGATAAATGTTAATTTCTTGTCCCTCATAAGGAGGACACACACTGTTGGTGCTACAAGGCATGTGTAAAGTGGGGATGCGGGTCCTAGCAGGAATAGGATCAGGAAAAGGAGTGAAAAGCAGATTTTTACAAAGTCCTTCAGTTTCCCTATGTCACAGCTATAAAAAGGCCTTGCATGGGGGCACCTGGGTGGCTCAGGTTTGTGAGCTCAAGCCCCCCATCAGACTCCAAGAAGACTGCGGAGCCTGCTTTTGATTTTCTCTCTCCCTCTCTCTCTGCCCCTCCCCCACTTGCACTCGCTCTCTCGCAAAATAAAGAGACAATAAATAAATAAATACATACATACATACATACACACACACATACATGCATGCATGCATGCCTTGCATGGCCTTCTGGAAGGTCAGATAGAAACCCGGTGCCGTGCGGGGACTTGGGGACCCAGCTTCTAGACTGCAGATCACTCCCGAGTGTCCAGCCCGGACCTGCCTGACGCTTGGCCCTCCTAGCAAGGGCATGGCTCCCACAGGACTTTCCTTCCCACCCATGAGACGTATCCCACTGTCAGTTCCTTATAGGAGCTCTTGTGTCTAGGGTTAGCCCTCCTGCTGCTGGTGGGTGGTGGGATACTCACGTGTTGTGCGTGGGTGTCTGGTTAGGGACCCTTGAAAGCTAACCATTCTCCTGCAAGGTGAGGCTGTTGTTCATTCCCAGGGCCCCTCAAAGGTGAGTCCAGGGTGACCGAGCGGAGCCTGACACGGGGCTCGGTCGCACGAACCGTGAGATCATGACCGAGCCAGTATCAACAGTCAGACGCTTAACTGACTGTGCCCCCCAGGTGCCCTTATTTTTAACTTTTTGAGGAGCCGCCGTACTGTTCACAGTGGCTGCACCAGCTTGCATTCCCACCAACAGTGCACGAGGGTTCCTTTTTATCCACATTCTCACCAACACTGGTTGTTTCTTCTGTTTTTGATTTTAGCCATTCTGAGGAGTGTGAGGTGCTGCCTCATTGTGGTTTTGATTTGCATTTCCTTGATGATGAGGAATGTTGAACATCTTTTCGTGTGTCTGTTGGTCATCTCTGTGTTTGGAGAAATCTCTGTTCATGTCTTCTGCCCATTTTTTAGTTGGAAATTTTGTGTTTTGAGTATTGAGTCGTATTAGATTCTTTATGTATTTTGGATCACGAACCCTTTATTGGCTATGTCATTGGCACATATCTTCTCCCATTCTGTAGGTTGTCTTTTAGTTTTGTTGACTGTGTCCTTCCCCGTGCAGAAGCTTTTTCATTTTGGTGTAGTTTCTTTTTGCTATTTTATTATTGGTGTCTCAGAAGACATCGCTGGAAAAAAGGAAAAAAGTTGCTATGGGCCGTAACAACTTTGGACAACAAAGTTCTATTCTGTTCTCCTGTTGCTTCCTTCTAACTTGTCATACGTTTCACTTCTATGTATGCCGTCAAGTCCACGATAACATCGTCCTTTTTGCTTTAAACGGTCAGCTGTACTTTGAGTAAGTTAAGCAGGAGCACAGATGTACTTGACATTAGTTCACATGCACCCACCTGCTCTCTCGGCTCCTTTGTGCGTGTCTTGATTTCTAGCTGCTCTTTACTCCTTTGCTTCCGTGGCTTTTTTAAAGCACTTCTTACGACGTAGATCCAGTGGTGGTGAATTGTGTCAACCATTTTTGAATGAAAATACTTTTAACCTGCCTTCATTTTTTTATTTCCTCAAATTTATTTTTCAGGAGTGACTAAAATAAAAAAATACAATGGAGTCCCACCATCATAGAAATGGCCTTAAGAGATAAAAGGGTCAGACAAACATCATTGCTTTCCATTTCCAACCAGTAGTTATCGTTGATAAATAGAGGGCCAACAGTCTGTCAAGAATCCTCAAGAGATGTTCTGTGATACAACATGCCTGTTCACAGGGGGAAACACTAGCGTAACTTGCACAAGCTTCTCGACTCGTCACACGAGACAAGCGCAGAAGCGCCCCATGCATCTGAGAACGCTGGACTAGCCCCCTTGTAGAAAGCTTTGCCTCCTTCCTTGCGGGGTGTCCTGCTCGGGCAGCGAAGCGAGCCTGTGGACCCGATGTCCGATGAACAGCGTCAAACAGATGGAAGTCAGCCCCGCAGCCGCTGTGACGGGTCGTGCCGTCATCCGGCTGAGGAACGTGTGTGTACTCTCGGGACCTGGGAGCGACCCCTTTGCGGCGGCACAGACGCTGAGGTAGGCAGCTCGGGACATGAGAACACCCTCCACAGCGCAGGCCCTCCATCCCATCGGATTTGTAGGTCTCACCCAGGCAGTCGTCGAGGCCCCTGGGTTCCCTCTCCGGTCCAGCTTTGCCCGCATCAGCTGCCAGACGGGTACGAACAAAATCCAGAGGATACACAAGACACGGGGATGTGGCCCCAGCGGCACCACCTGATGCCAGATGCCCTGCAAAGTAGCGCCGAACTGGGCTCTGTGGTCCACACCACCCGGGAGGACCCGCTTGTGTTTATCTTTGAAGGCGAAGTCGAGAGCCTGGGTGGGGAAGTATCTGACGACGTTGGCCGGTGACCATGCCAGGAGTACAGGACCCCCTGCTCCTTGGGGACACGAACCTCACAGCCTGTGATGCCCTTGCATCGCTGTCTGTGGCGACGTGCTTGCTGGCACCCTGCACCTGCGGCGGCAGCTTGACCCGCTCGGCGGGCACTGTCGTGGTCTCGGAGATGGTCTCGGGCGCTGCACCCGCGAAGGACACCGTGGCTTCTGTCACGTTCCAAGGAAAGAGGAGGCAGGTGACTGGGGGAATGTGGTAGGAACCGGCTGGAACTCCGGGCCCCTGGGCTGCCTTCGTTTTTTGGAAAGGTATTTTCAGTAATTGTAGAGTCCCGGGTTGACACGCGTGTTTTCTTCAGCGTGTGGAAGCACACTGTTGCAGTACCTTCTGGCCTGTGCTGTTTCTGATGAGAAATTCACAGTTATTTCTGGTCCTGTTTCTCTGCCTAGAGTGTGTCCCTTTTCTCTGGCTGGTTTTAGAATTTTTTTAAAGCCATTGCTTCTTTAGCAATTCGTCGGTGACGTGCTGTAGCGTGGTTCCTCTTGTCTGTCCCGCTGGGTGCTTACCGAACTCCTTTACTTCGGGAGTCTCATCAAGTTTGCAAATGTGCAGCCAAGAAGCCTTGAAATATTTGGTCTGTCTCCTCTTTGGAGTCCAGCTGTGTGTGTGTCAGACAGCTTGACGCTGTTCGATGGTGAGGAAGGTCTGTTTAGTTTTTCAGTTTTTCCCCCTTCCCATGCTTAGGTTTGGACCCTTTCTAATGTTATGTATCCGGGTTCGCTGACTCTTTTTTGTATTTTCCAAACTGTTGTTAAGCTTATCCTGTGAATTTTCCATTTCAGATGTTCTATTTTTCATTTCTGGAAGTTCCATTGAGTTTTACAATCTTTTGCGTGTCCTGGAGAAAACCCCATGTGGCAAATAGATCTCTTTCTTCTATCTTTGTGCAGGCACACTTCTCCATTTTGGGGGTATGACAGTTTATTCAACTACCTCCCTGTTAATAGACACCTGAGTTGTTTCTAGCCTTTAGCTGTGAAAACTTGGACTATAACGCGTGACCTCGAACATACGTTTTTCCGTGTCTTAATTTGCCAGTGTGTGTTTGAGGTAGATCCTTGGACGGGGAACTGTCGATTCAAACGATGGACGTGGGGACGCTTCTCCAGCGGCTGCCCGGCGCCTCCCCTCGGGTGGCAGGCTGCTGGTATCCTGCCGGCAAAGGCTGAGGAAACCTGTTTCTCTGTAGCTGTGCCAGCAGAGGACAGTGTCCGACCTGTGGAGTTCTGCCGGTCTGATGGGTGAGATGCTATCCCTTGAGTGGGGGTCGTTTTCCTTTCTGTTTCCCTGATCATGGAGAATAAGCGGCCTCGGGAGCAGGAGCTGTGGCTGTTCCGGGTCCCGGGCCGTGCTGTGCTTGCGGTGTTTCTGAGCTAAGGAGCAGCCCCCGCCGCGGATCACCGGGTCTCGGTGCATCGGAGACCCACTCTGCGGGGCTCGTCCAGTAAAAACAAGATCCTGTCGGTGGGCTGCTGGGTCCGGGAAGTTGGAAGCTGCAGTTGAGGCGCCACCTAGGTGCACACCTTAGAGAGAACAGCTGCCAGAGGCAGTTTGGGGTAGGGGCCCAGCTCTGCGCATCTTCTCTGGGATCGAGTGGGTTTCTTCGCGTTATCTCAGAAAGTCAGGCGGCCACAGCCGGGGAGCCCGGGAGGTGGCCCCCGTTCTCAGGTGAGGTGTGGGCTCCCTGGCGCTCTCCTTCATGTGGTCAGCATAGTGCGCCCACGGCAGAGCGGTCAGGAAGGGTAAGGATCAGAGGCCCCCGGAGTAGTGCCTGGCACGGAGGAGTGGCCACGTTGCGTGGACCACCCCCGTCATCTTCGCTGGTTAGAACGCCTGTGTGCGAGGTGTCGGGTGGGCTGGGGTAAGAGAGGGGAGGGCCAGGCCCTGGGCTCTGAGTGAGTTCTCGTGGCTGCCGTAACTGGGTCCCACAGGTGGGCGGCTTAGCCGTCAGACGTTTACTTCTCGCGGTGCTGGAGGCTGGGAGGCTGGGAGGCTGGGACACGGGTGGGGGCAGAGCGGGTTCCTCCTGAGGCCTCTCTGCTTGGCCTGTATGTGCCGACTCTGTGTCCTCACCTGGCTGTCCCCACGCGTGTCTGTGTCCGGCTCTCGTCTTCCTAGGAGGACACGGGTCATGTTGGATCAGGGACACCCTAGTGACCTGCTTTGGCTTGACCACCTCTGTAGACCTGACGTCCAAACACAGTCACATTCTAAGGGGTTAGGAGTCAGGGCTTCAACAGACGAACTTGCAGAAAACGATTCCTTCCATAGCAGCCCTCAGTTCTGTTGCAAATCCCCCCAGTGTGTCTCCGTAATTAATCCCTGTTGTTTTGAGGGTCGGAGGAAATGCCGGGGGCACGTGAGGTCGTGGGAAGGGGGGAGATGCAGGCCCAGCCAGGACTGTGTGTCCCTCTGCATCCCTGACACTTGAGTGCACACTGGTCCCCGGAGATGCTCCCCAGCCTCCTGTTGGAGGGGGCTGGTGTTGGAAAGGGGAGGTCCAGTGTCACCCCAGGAGGGTCTCAGGAGAAAGGGCGGTCCAGTGTCTTGCTAGGAGGTCTCAGGAGGAAGTTTGGCCTGTTCAGGTGTCGGGAGCTGGGTGGGGGGAGGGGTCCCTTGATTCCACTGCCCCCCAGGGCAGCGCTGATGGTCCCCAGGGTTAGGCCTCATCAACAGCCCCATTTCCCGGTGGAAAATCACCAAGATTACAGGTTTCAGTCTTAGAACACACGAGCACTATTATTATCTTACAAAAAGCCAGGCTGGCCTTCCCACAACGCTTTTAATACGACTTAGTGTCAATATTGGGGTTCGCGGTTACCTCAGGAAACCCGTCTTGAACAAATAATGGATTCTATTCTCTGGAACACACGGGCCGCCAAACGACGTCTGAAAGCCGACTGGCTCATGGAAACAGCTTTTTTAGTGGCAGGAAGAAGTCAGCCGGAGGCTGTGCCTGATGCTTGATCAAGCTTCCTTGTCTCCCATGCTGACATTTCCCCGACTCCCAGCCTGGGCTCTGATTGCTGGTGTAATTGCCCCTTGGTCACGAGTGGTAATGACCGCTCTGGACCTCCCACGTGGTAAGCCCAGGCGCCAGGGCACCGGGCCTCCCGGGAGCACGGGCACGCTGCCACAGGTGAGGGGCACCGGCGGACCCTCGGAAACCACGCCAGGTGCACGCGTGGAGCAGGGCCTCGGAGGTGGTGCTCTTAACTTGAGGTTCGGCCCCAGGGCACCCGACATTCCTGTCCGCTGGTCTGGAAGGAAGAGACGCCACGTGAAGGCGCCGTCCTGAGAACAACACGCATCGATTCTGTTCAGTGCCCACAACTTACCCACGTTGGAGCGACTTGCACACAAGGAAACTGAAGCAAGAAGCCTCTGGGGCTGGGGGCCGGGCCACCGACGCCCCTTGAGCAGAGCTCGTGCCGCCTGCCACCCCCTTGTGTGTGAAGGGCTGGATGGTGGATACGCGAGGATCTGGAAGGAAGGAAGGAAGGGGGAACTGGTGATGTGCGAGTCCTCCCCAGGCAGGAGAGCAGGGCTAGGGGTGCCTCGGGAGGGCACAGGGTCCTGCCTCTCTAGAGACCAAGCCGTCTAGAAGGGGTGGATATGCCTGTGGCTGCGGAGTCCCGGGGCTTCCCACAGGCGGGAGGCCCCAACATGGGCTGTGTCTCAGGTCCCGGAGCCGCAGGAGCTGGGCTGGACCGGAGCAGACGGAGCACCAGCGTGGTCAGCAGCGCCCCCATGCACCTGCAGACTCAGAGGCCAGTCAGGGAGGAGAAGGGTCCCCCAGCTGTGCCCACGTGGCACCATGGGTGGCCACGCACCTACAGCAGCAGTCACACCGAGAGGAAGAAACCACAGAAGCCAGGAAGGTGACAGCGCATCTGTGATGGGGGTAGAGAGTCGGGAACTCAGACGTGGCTTGTCCCAGACGTGGTGCCCGAGACCCGGGGTGAGGATAGGCAGGAGGGGCCGTGTGTCAGGCAAGCTGGGCCAGTGAGCGCTGGGTGCTTTGGTGGCGGCTGGGCAGGGGTCCCGTGCACGTCCCTGCCTGGCCCCTCCAGGGACTGACCCAGCTCAGAGTGGCCTTGGGGGCCCTCGGGGCGGGCAGTTTATGCCCATCTGCTTACTGCTGTTGGAGGGTTTTCCTTTCAAGCGACACGCCACGCAGGTAAACATCTGTAACCAGACTGAATTCAGCCCGGGGCTGCGGAGACGGGTTCCGGGCTTCAGACATGTCCACCGCTCATGACAACGCCCCGCCCCACCCCTGCAGCGCCCCAGACGTGGGCAAGCAGACGTCACGTGCAAAAGCAGGTTCCCACCGCTGAGGGCACCGAGGGCAGTGCTCTGGTGCCCTCCAAGGCGTGTCATGAGGAAACAGGTCGCGGGGCATGCTGCTGCCCTGGGGAGGGGCCGTGGCTGCGGCCACCAAACTGTCCCCGCAGCCCCAAGGCTGGCCATGCCGGCATCTGTCCTGCGCTACAGGGCACTCGCTGTGGCGGTGTTCGTAGCAGTGAGGATCGGAGACGGCCGGAACGTCCAAGTGCAGGAGAGCGCCGGCGACGTCCAGATGCTGGAGGGAAGGACGGCTGTGGAAGGAGCAGGCAGCTGTCTCCTGAGAGTGAACCGAAGTGAAAACAGAAGGTGTTAACGCACCTAGTGTTCATCCAGTTACAGGGAAGCGAAACGTCTGGGGGAGCGGCCACGTGGGAGGTGAGGCAGGGCTGGCGGGCCGGGCCTCTGCGGGAGGTCCACACACGTAGAATCAGAGAGAAGGAAGCAGGCCGATGCTAGTGTGGACGTCGGCGAAGTGAGCTGTCCCCGGAGCGTCTACAGATTGCAAGGCTTAGAATAAGAGGAATCTGGTCCCTTGAGTCCTGGAGGCCAGAGTCCACGGCCACGGAGTGGGGAGTGGGCACGTTGGCTGCGGGGGCTCTGAGGGCAAACCCCTGGGGGCCTCCCTCCCGCTCCTGGGGCTGCTGGCATCCTAGGTGTCCCTGCTTCTGGCTGTGTCAACCCTTCTCTACCTGTCTCCACCAGGTGTCTGCGTGTCCCTCTTCCTCCTGCGAGGATGCCAGGGGTGGGGGGGGGGGTCGGCCAGGACACAGCCGGCTCCAGGGCGGTCCCATGTTACCAGACGAGGCCCTGCTCTGAGATTCTTGGCAGACGTGGATTTGGGGGCCCCACTCCACCACTAACGGGTGTGGTGGGAGGCGGGGAGACTGAGCGAGAGAAGTGAATTGTCCCAGTGACACGGAGCATGGCACTGTGTCCTCAGTGGGATGGACTCAGAGGACCAGAGAAGATCTTTGTTTTAATGGTTTTATTGTCCAGCTTTTCACTCTGAAATCATTACTTACAAGATACGTTACAAAACGCGATGGAAGACGGACGTGGCCCACAGCGGCTCCCCGACAGCAGCGGCCGGGAGACCGGTCTCTGCAGCCTGCCCTGCCCTCCTTTTCCGGGCCGGGACCTGACCCAGGGCACAACCGCGTTCAGTGCCTCTTGGGTCTCCCCCGGGGGCGGAGCCTCGTCCTCCGCACGTTTGGGGGCATCGGCCATGGTGAGGTACGTGTCCCAGCCTGGGCCCGTCTGCTGTTTCCTGGCGGTCTTGCCGAAGCCCTGCCGGGCCCCAGTTGGGAGCGTCGTGGCCGGGCGCTCGCTGTGTCATCCTGACCGCTCGGTGACCCGGCGTCTGCGGCTTCTCTGCCGCAAAGTTACCACTTCCCGCTTCGGTACCTTGTGAGGACCTGCCTGCTGACTTAACGCCCCTGGGGGTCCTGCCTACGGCACGATCGCTGGCCCTGGCGTTGGCCTCGGGTTCTACTGTCCCCAGCACTCTGCCAAAGGAGGAGCTTGCCCCGCCTTCCCTCTGTTGTGGACTTGTGGGCACTTGTTTTGTTCAGTGGTGCCAGGGCTTGAACAGGTGTGTCCCCCGGATTTATGTGCCACAGCCCTGACTGTCGCTGTGATGGTCAGGAGGCGGGCCTTCCGGAGGCGCGTGGGTGGGACGGGGTTCCCGGGGTGGGCCCCAGGGTGGGATCGGCGCCCCCGTAGGAGAGAGGCCGGAGCGTGCGCTCCGCCCACGTGAGTGAGGGTGGCGCCTGGAGGCCCTGCTCTCAGAACCGTGAGGAATAAATGTGTCTGCAGACTCCCCGGTCTAAGGCACTTCCCTGTGGCAGCCGGAGCTGGGACGGGGGGCTCCGGGCCACTACCGGCATTGTTAGCTTTGCACGCACTGTGGCCAACCTGGCCTGTGGGAACCTTCGGGCCGGCTTGGGTCCTTCCCGCAGCCCTGCCGTCGGGGTGCGCCCTGGCCCTGCGGCTCTCACGTGGCCCAGCCTCCTGGCACTTCCTTGGTCTCAGTTCCGGAGCCAACCCCCCCACCCCCACCCCGTGGCAGGTGGATGTTAGACCCCGGGCTGTCTGGGAACAGAGCTGAGGGCTACCCCGCACCACCCCCCAGGCACCCAGCCCATCCGTCCCTGCAGCCTCTCTCTCTCTCTGTCTGCTGCTTCTGTCTCCCGAGGCGACACCCTCCTACCCCCAGGGCCTCGCGCTCTGCGGGGACTTCGTTCAGAGCTCCACGGCCGGCCGCCACCCTGAGACCCTTTAATGAGCTTTGAAAAGGGCCCCTGGAGGCTCATTTTGTGCTCCGCCCGCAAATGATGCAGCGGGTTCTGATTATCTGCTGCTTGCTCGGTTCGAGAACACGCACAAAGTAATTTCAGGCTTGCTAACTCCTGTCTCTCAGCGAGGAGAGATTTCCTAAGTAGGGCACAGTGTCCAGACGCAGGTCCCTCTGTGTTGCAGCGTACGGCCAAAATACTGGCTAAATACCTGTTAGCGTGGAGTGGGACCCCCAAACCCGTGTCCGCCCGGCCTGGGCCTGCTGGGGGTTGGGGGTCAGGCATCCCTCCGCCTGTGGACGTCTCCACAGGCCTCAGAGCCGCTGCTTAGGGCGAGGAGGGGCTGGGGTGGGAGGTGGGAGGCAGGGCCGAGGGGCACGGAGTTGGGGGCAGGTGCCCAGGAGGTGGGGTGCCGGCCCCCGGGGGCTCTGGCTGCGTGGAGAGAAGCTGGCCTCGGCGGTGGCGGGCCGGCGTGTGTGGGGGAGGCTAACTCCCCTCACCAGACAGGCAGTGGCCTTGCGTCTGCCCCGGGAGGGAGGCGCAGGGAAGGGGACGGGAGCAAGTGAGCGCACCTATGGCACAGCAGCCCCGGGGCCGGCTTCTTGCACACACCCCTGGCCTGCCGAGGCTGCGTCGCCGGGACCCATGGGGCAGCGGCAGCCCCTGGCCGTGGTCAGCAGGACAGCCCAGCTGGTAGTTTCGATCTATTTGCATCTCCAGCTAGAAAGTCGCGCGGAGCCGTCAGAAAGCTACTCACTGGATTAAAAGCCCACCCCTTCTACGTGCTGGAAACACCCTCCCAGGAGCCGGTGGCCTGCAGAGCGTCGTCCTGGGGCCGGGACCCACGCCCCCACCTGTCGGGCCCCTTGCTAGGGTTCAGCTCCCGTAAGGCTTCTGACAGCTGCCCGGGCACGGTGAGGGAGCAGAGGGAGTGGAAGAGGCCTGTCCTCCCCTGCGGTGCGTCCCCCTCGGCGCACAGACCCCAGAGCGCCCCCCCTTCCCCCGCCCCCCCCCCCGGGCGGCCGGAAGAGTTAGTTTGCCGCCTTCTGGAATGGATCTGTAGGTGACTATCACCTTTTCCTTCTCAGCTTTTAAAATGATCATTTTGTGTATAATAGAACTTTTTAGAATCTTCGATTGAAGTTTCTTGTGTGAAAAAGGCTTAACGGATATCCGAATGTTTAATAGCTGGTGGATTGTAACCCGCCTTTGAATGCGTTTGTCGAAAAGCCTCTCCAAATATTAGCCTTTGATCCAGACGGGGAAGGAGCGTGCAGTGAGGCCCCAGGGCGGAGGCGTTCTGGTTTGAACCCGACGAAGCGTCTGCCGGACCCTTCATCCACATGACTGATAACTTGAAGAGAGAGGAATTTAGCTCCTGGAATAAGTAAAATTATTTAGATTCTAGACAAATACATTTAGTGCATAAGTCAATACTGGCTGGGTTTTTAAAGTTCAGTTCTAGAAACAGAAGTCCTTTGCATTCTGTTTGGAAAAGCCAGGCTTCTAAGCAAATAGCGTTTGTGCTATTTTTTCCCATGCCTTCTGTTCACCCTGTGTGCTTGGAGGGACACCTGAGGCAGCCGTCCCCAGGGGGGCAGCCTTCCTGGAAAACGCCACCCCCTCGAGAGCAGGGGCCTGCTCAGGGCAGAAGTTCCCAGTGTCATGAGGGTCCCGTGGTAGTCTAAGCCCCTCGGGGAGAGCAGGGGGAAGCCGGGAGGAACCGGAGGGATGTCTTTGGTCCCTCGTACGTTGCTGGAAGACTGGAGCCTGGGGAGACTCAGAGTCTGAGCTTCTGAGCAAGTTCCCCTGGGTGTCAGACTCACGGCTTTGTAACAGACCAAGTGAAGCCACAAGAAAGGGACTCTGCCCTTTCTGGGCTATGCCGCAGCCAGCGCGGGGTGGATGGCCGTGGGGGCGCTGCCGTCCCCGCGTGACTTCCTGTGGGGTGCCCAGGATGTGCACCACGGCTAGCCAGCCTCCGCTGCGATCTTGGCTCTGGCGGTGGCTGTGGGAGGCGCTGGCTGGGCGCCAGGGCAGGGGTGGTGGGGAGGCCTGCCCCTAGGCCAGCTCCCGTGTCCCCTGCACAGACCGGCCGTTCCCAGGGGCCTCTGTGAGTGACCCCGGGTCCTCTAGTTGGGTGGAGGTGACAGATCCTACCAAGGATCCTGACTGACACAGCGTCCTACACTCGCTTAGGAGTCTGAGGTTCTGGCTTCCCTCCCCGGAGACACAGGTACCGGCCGACACCAGGCTGCATTTCTATGTGACTGAACGGTTCTCTAACATCAGCAGCCTCTGCTCTGCTCTGCACCCATTCCCCTCACCTGTCGACCCCTGGCCAGTGCGTGCAGGTGTCTGTGACCTGTGGCCCCAGGGCCCTTGATTCCTGCTGCAGACAGCGGTGCATATTCCTACACTAAAGGCTGGGAGGCCTTCTGCCCAGGAAAACGGGGGTAACTCAGCACCCCCCCCCCCAGTCCACCGGGGCTCCGTTGCCTTTCTGTCATGTACCTGGACAACGAGGGCAGTCTGCTGTCCTCAAATCCCCCTCTTGGCCACCCCCACCCCTCGGGACCCAGTCCCTTCTCAGACTTGCCTGCCCTGGGCCTTCCCCTTCCCCACCTGCCAGTTTGGGCCGAGGGGCGGAGAGGGGCCTGGGGTGATCAAGTGGTTGCCCGCCCTGCGGAGGGGGTGCAGGGCCCCGAGTCTTCAACCTGACCTGAAAATTCGTGTCTCCCTCTCTCCTTCTCCCCGCCCCTTCCTCCTGCCTCGCCACCCCTTCCCCTGCTCTGTCTCTGTGTCTCTCCATCTCTCTCTGTTTCTGATCCTCTCTCGCTCTCTCTCTCTCACGTGCACACACCTGAAGCACATGTTCCACACAGTGGAACTTGCCCTGTTCTCAGGTGCACTGACTCGTATTTTCTGTTTTGTTAAAATGAAAAATGAAGCCAGACTCACTAAATTGAAATATTCTGCCATTTCCATTCTGTGTAAGGACACCAAAAATGGCAGTTGAAAGAAGGCCATGGCTCTCGAGCTTGGATGAAGGGACTGCTCCCCCGCCCAGCCAACTCCGCACCGGGAAGCTGGGTGGGGGGGAGTCCAGGCAACCCCCCACCCCCACCTGCAGACACAGGTGGGGGAGCCGCTGGCTTTTTTTGTTTTCCCAGCCCTGGGGTGAGCCTTCTCTGTGCAGTCAGGTGGGCTGGGTTTTAGGACCCTGCTCTGCGGGGCAGGCGGGTGCCCCAGGCTTTGCGCTGCGGTTGTGACCCAGGGGTCTTTGGGAAGAAGAGGGCAGCGGGCAGTGTCTTCCATGGGGACAGCGGCGCAGAGGACTTACTAATTAACTGTATCTCAAAAAAGGCAACCTCTTTTTCTGCTGTCAGTGATCAGGAAGCAGGTAAAAGCCACGAACTTTGGCTGGTCAGATGCATCTACAGAGATTAAAGCGGGATTGTGGAATAAATACAAGAAAAGCCAAACACGGAGAATCCATTTACTCCGTAAATCACCTATTTCACGGATACAGAAACTTTATTAAAATGCTTCTCTCAAAGGAAAAATCACATGGCTTTTCTGGGCTTTAACAGCCAGACTTTGTGTCTAAAGGTCACTTGGTGAAGAGCATAAATCCGATGGTAAAGTGCAGCGTGGACACAGGGACTGAGACCTGCGTAGACAGGATATGGGGCAGGGGCAGGCTCTTCCCTCCCAGGGAGCTTGCTTTCTGCAGGAGGTTAGTGTGGAGAGAGAACATGGCTTCAGGGTTTGGAGGTTAATTTCACTTGTATTAAAGAGTGCCATGTCCTCGAAGAATAAATGCTAAATATAGCATTCCTGTCAAGTCCCACAGCAGGGATTTGAGATTGGACCAGAACGACAGACTTTTAGGTGTAATACAGGACCTTTCACTCATTCATACTCCCGTCCAGCACCTATGCTCCCATCCATCCACCGACCTGCTCATCCGTCCAAGTACTCCTCCATCCATCCATCACCTATCCATCCAACCATTCACCGTCCATCCACCCATCCAACCATGCACCTTCCATCCATCCACCACCATCCATCTATCCATCCACCATCCATCCATCCATCTATCCACCTACCTGCTCATCCATCCAAGTACTCTTCCATCCATCCATCATCCATTCATCCAATAATTCACCCATCCAACCACCCATGCATCCACTATCCATCTACCATCCATCTATCCATCCATCCACCATCCATCCATCCATCCATTGTCCATCCATTCACCCATCATCCATCCATCCATCCATCCATCCATCCACCATCCATCCATCCATCTATTGTCCATCCATTCACCCATCATCCATCCATCCATCCATCCACCCATCCATCCATCCATCTACCTGCTCATCCATCCAAGTACTCCTCCATCCATCCATCACCTATCCATCCAACCATTCACCATCCATCCACCCATCCAACCATCTACCTTCCATCCATCCATCCACCATCCATCTATCCATCCACCACCCATCCATCCATCTATCCACCTACCTGCTCATCCCTCCAAGTACTCCTCCATCTGTCATCATTCATCCATCCAACCATTCATCCATCTATCCATCCATCCACCCACCCAACTAACCATCCATCCATCCATCGTCCATCCATTCATCCACCATCCATCCACCCATCCATCCATCATCCATCCATCTACCATCCATCCACCCATCCAACCATCCATCCATCATCCATCCATCTTCCGTCCATTCATCCATCATCCATCCATCCACCCATTCACCCATCCATCCATCATCCAACTATCCATCCATCCATTGTCCGTCCATTCACCCATCATCCATCCATCCATCCATTCACCTACCTGCTCATCCATCCAAGTACTCCTCCATCCATCCATCATCCATCCATCCATCCAACCATTCACCCATCCATCCATCCACCATCCATCCACCCATCCAACCAACCATCCATCCATCCGTCTGTCCATTCATCCTCCATCCATCCATCCATCCATCCATTCACTATCCAACAACCCAACCACCTGCCCATCAATCACCCATCTGCATATTCATCTATCCATTCCTCCATCATCTATCCATTCATCATCCACCCACCCACCCACCCTCCCATCCATTCCTTTACTCCTTCTTCCTTCCTTTCTCCCCTTCTTCCACCTATCCTTCTGTTCATCCATCTACCCATTCACCAAATCCCCGCCTATCCGTTCATCCACCCGTTCATGTAAATGCCCACCCATTAACTCATTTTTGTGTAAATATATATTAAGTGCCACTATGAACCATGCACGGGGCCTATTCAAGACATTGGCAGAAATGATAAGACCGACTCCTCAGTCCTTGCTCCCAGGGGAGCTCCCAGCCCACTGAAGCGAGAGACAGCACTTCCCTTCCATGGGGCGCCTGCTGGGGCCAGCTGGGGAGAGTGGAGGGGTTTAAGAAGCAGTACCAGGGCTGAGCCCAGGAGCAGGGGTTAGAGCAGACTTCTAGAGGTGATGTCCAAGAGAAGCAGGGATGGTGTGAGGGTTCGGTGGTTAGAAAGTGGGGGATGGGAGTGGAAAGGAGATTGTTCTAGACAGAGGGACAGGCAGAGGGGAAGACCGGTGAGGTGGACCCCAGCATGTGGTGACAGGGAACCTGAGTTCCCATGCTGGGCAAACCCACCACCTATTCTAGTTCCCTGGGGCTGCTGTCACAGCAGCCAGGGCTGGGTGGCCTAAAACAACAGAAACATACTCTCTCACTATCCTAGAGTTCAAGTTTGAAGGCAAGCTATTGGCAGGGCTGTCCCTTCCCCAGGGCCCTGAGAGAGAGTTCCTCTATCCCATGTTCCTCTCCTGGCTTCTGGTAGTGACCTCTGGTCTCGGGCCACATCGCTCCATACTGTCCCTTTGTGGTCACATGGCCGCCTCCCTGCGCGTCTGCGTCTCTCTCTCCTCCCCTGCAGGGTCACCAGACACGGTGGGTTACACGGACCTCCTTCCTATGACCTCACGTTAACTAATTACGTCCCGTTAAATGTCTTTCCCACGTAGGACACCACTTCACATGTGCAATGACACCCACTTGTGCTGTCGAGTGCGTGGGGCCACGGAAACGCTCATGGGCTCAAATGTCCTCCAGAACCACCCCAGCGTAACAGTAATTACATCTCCAAACAAGGTCCTGCTCTGACATGCTGGGGGGGCCACGAGTTCACCTCCGATACCACCCCCGAGGTCACTGCCATCTGCCACAGGTCCTCTCCTGCTAAGCTGGACCGCGCTCACCCCCGGGCTGACCGGCATTTCCGCTGGTCCCCTTGTGCATTCGTAAGCACTCGCACGTGCTCCTGACAGATGTGCACACGCTTGGGGGGGCACATAGTTGGGGGTGGAATTGTGGCATTTGGGGGGGCACGTCATCCCCGGTTGGGACTCCTGAGCAGCAGAGCCTGACGCGGGGGTGCGCCCGATTCGGAAGGGGGGCACCCTTAGGAGAAAGCGAGGGGGAGGGGTGGCCAAGAACAGGTCTGGTTTCAGGTGCAGTGGAGCCCGGCCCGACCCTCGGGGGGTCCGGAGCACACTTGTGCCTCAGGTGGGGTGCCCGGCTTGTGTACACTCGGCTCAGCCGGGGCTTGGCAACCGGCCACTCCCAGGCGGGCCTTGAATGCCAGGCATCTCTGGGCGAGGCAGTCCCTGGGGTGCTCCGGACCTAAACTGCTAGGCTGCAGCCCGGGCAGGTGGGGAATGGTCACACCTGGTGGCGGAAGAAATACCGCACGTGGGGTGGGGCCCCGGAGCACCCAAAACTGGGCTTGCGACGGTACGTTCAACTTTGTAGGCCGTGCAAACGCTTTCCCGAGTAGATGTGTTCATTTGCTTTCCTGCCCGAAATGTACGGGGCTCCCTAACCCCTGCTTGCTCACTGGCACGGGGCGGGGGGCGGACTTCTCAAATTTCGCCGGTGGGGCAGGTGACGGGTGGTGTCACGTCGTGGTCTGCCTCGCACATCCTCGCTTCCTTAACAAGCCTGAGTACCTTTCCGTAGGCACATCGGCCACGGGGACACGCGTCCTCTGCTCTGCACCTGCCCGTCTCCCTGCTGGGTTTTTGTGACGTTGTAACTTACAACTTACGCACATACTTGTATACGTTTGGTTTTCATCCAGGGCTCCTGGCTCACAGCTCCCAAAACTCTTGGGGTTTCCTGAGAAGAGTCATGGGAGCATCTTGTGTTACAGCATCTGGTCCCTGGTCCTCGGCTCCTGAATCACTTGCAGCCACCAGGGTGAAGCGTGTGTCTTACCCGCAGCCCTTTTCCAGCCCCGCTGGGCTTACCCGACGAGGGCACCGTGGGAAACCCCGAAGGAGCACTGGTTGCCAGAGGACCCCCCCTGAATTGAGGGTTGGAAGATTCAGCCCCACCCCTGGTTTCTGGGGGAGCCTCGGCCGGGGCTGGATCAGCGACCAGTGGCCCGTGACTCAGTCCACCACAGTGCGCGGTGAAGCCTCCTAAAACCCGGAAGGACGGGGTTCAGGGGGCATCCCGGCTGGCGGGCCGGACCGCTCCGTGCAGCACCGTGCTGGGCCCGAATCCCAGAAATCCTTTGGCTGGGGACGTCGCCCCGTGTATGTCTTCCTCTGGCTGTTGACCCGTCACCTTTGGCACCCTTGGTAACCAACCGGTGCTCTCTGGTTTTCTGAGATCTGTGAGCCACTCGAGCAAATGCACTGAACCTGAAGACGGGGCTGCGGGAACCTCTGACTTGCGGCCATTCGGGCAGAAGCGCAGGCGACAGCCCGCACTTGTGACTCACCCAGAGCGGAAGTGGACGTCTTGCGGGACCGAGCCCTGAGCCTGTGGGATCTGGCGGATGGTGTCAGGGGTAGCCAAACCTCCAGACAGCCCGCCGGGGTCACACAGAACTGCCCGGCGTGGGGAAAACCCCCGCGTGTCAGAACTGGACTCGGAGTCAACACTGACCACTGACCGGCAACGTCCCGTTTTTATTGACTTGTAGGAGTTCTTTATATATTCGAGGGATCAGCCCCTCGTCGCCTCCGTACGTGGCTCAGCTCTGGGAAGCACACGGCTGTCTGTCCGCGGACTGCCTAGACAGGACCCCAGCCCGGACACTTGGGGCCAGGACACCAGCGAAACTCCCGTCATAACCCGAGGGCTGTGGAGACCGGGTCTCTCAGCAGCTCCGGGGAGGCGTGGCTCTGTGAAGGCAGCTCCCGGCCCCGTCCAGAAAGGCACTGCACACGCTTGGCTTTCTGGGGATCTCTGCTGATTGCTGCAGACCGGGCGTGAGAGCGCGTGGGCGTGCACACGCGTGCTCACGTGTGATGTGTGCAGCGTGCGTGCTGTGTGTGTCCACGCACACGTGCCGTGGGGGGGCACGTACGAAGAGGGCAGCCCACGCGTCTGCAGCTTCACGTGTGTGGCGTGTGCAGCACGCACAGTGTGTGTACGTGCGTGTCCCCGCGCGTCCAGGGACGCGGACAACCTGGCCTCCAGGAGTTTTGGACGTCCTTCCCACCCCAAGACCTCTGGCCCCACAGCTCTCCCAGGTATGTGACGCCCAGAGGCCTCCCCGTGGGGGACCGTGGCCACCGGCGCCTGGGGGAGGGTACAGCAGGAACGGAACAGGCCAGGGTCCTGCCTGAGCCGCCGGAGGCCACGGACACGGAGTCAGAGTGGACCTTGCCGGCTCCCGAGGCACCTTGGTGACTGGTGCCTCGGGAGGCAAAACCACGCTAGGGCCCACGTGGCTCATCCCCTTGGGGCGGGGTTTCTGTCCCACTGGGTCCGTTGTGATGGCTCGTCTTCACCCTCGACACGCAGAGGCTGGCAGAGGTGGAGACACCTGGGGCCCGGGAAGGTGGGCTGCAGCCGTGCAGCAGACAGGGCCCCGGGGAAGCAGCGCCGGAAGCTCCGGATGGTCGAGGCCTGGGTCGGCAGCACGCGGCTGGGGCCGTGGAACTGACAGGAAGACTCTCTGTGCGTGTCCCACGGTCCCTGAAGGAAGCTAGGTGTCCTTTGGGGAGGGCGATCTGGGGCAAGCATGGCCACACGGGTGGGGGCAGGAGGGCCCCGATGTGGGTCTGCCTGCGGGATCCACCAGCTGGGGGCAGGGCTGGGGGCCTTGTAGGAGCGACCGGTGTCCTGGGAGGTGGGTCACAGCCTGGCGGGAGGGACCAGCTGAGGGGCAGAGCTGACTGGCATCTAGAGGGACCCCTCTGGCCACAGACTGGACGAGAGATTCTCAGGGACCGAGGGCAGAGAGCCACACAGGACTCTGGTGTCCTGTCCCCAACAGAAGGGCTTGGGTTGGGGGTGTGGTGGTCTGACCGCAGGGCTGGAGTCTGGACAGGTGGGGAGCCTGCAGGGGAGTGGACGAGCGCATGAGGGCCCCGGAGAGTCGGGCCAGGGTGGGGCTGAGCCAGTGGGCACCAGGGACACCCGTAGGTGTGGGCGGGGGGCTCAGGTTAAGGCCTGCTCCCCAGAGGCCCAGCTGTGCTCCCTGTGGGTGAGGGAGGAGCTGGGTTAGAAGAACTGACTCAGGAGTGAGAGCCTCAGGCACGAGGTGGGTGAGGCCATCACTCCAACCAAGAAAAGGTAGCCACAGAGCTACGGTGGTTTTTCCCACACGGATTTATTGTTGGTGATGCGTCACACAAGATGCCGACCACGGACACAGACAGACAGATGCGACACCCGTTATCTACGCAGAGTACTCAGCTCCTCAGAAGGAGGTAGACCCGGTTCCTGTTGGCCACGACCCCCGACAGTCCACGAGCTGGTTTCCCTGCGCCGGGAGCTCCTCGGCCCCGGGCACCAGGGTCCCCTCGCCGGGCCACCACGCGGCAGGGTTCTGACTTCCGGCAGCTGCTTCCCTCCAGGCGACGCGGGCCGCAGTCTGCACCGGCGTGGCTGATATTCCTTAACCGACAACTGGAACGTTGGCAAGCAGATGTTCAGAAACCAACCCTGCGTTCTGAGAACTGGCTTTGATTCACAGGGAAAAAGGATTACAAACAGCCATTCCCTAACATAAACGGTGTTGTTACTGATGCGACGTGTGCCTGGGAGAAATCGAGTCCCGGGGGCCTTCCTCTCCAGGGCCCAGGTCTCCAGGCCGCCTGCCACGGGCACGCTGTGTGGTCAGGGCCCGCCAGGTGGGCACGCGCTCCACACGTGAGGAGCACGCCTTCTCCCACGGCCGGGGGTCCACGTGAGGTGGCCACGGCTGACTGGGGTTCACTCGGACTCCCCGGAGTTTTATTTCTCTTGGCTAGAAGGAAATACAGAGCATCCGCGCTGCACACGCCGGGGCCCTCGGGGGGCCGCGAGCGACTGGGTGCGTGGCGTGGAGACACGTGGTGGCCCCAGTTTGTTGCCTTGTGCGGTTTCCCCGCTGTGCCTTCTGCACAATGAGGCGAAATAGGACAATGGGCTTTCTTAATTCGAGCCCAAACGGAACACCCAGGAAGTTACAAGCACTGGGCTCTTGGCATCCACAATTACCACTTTTCTCCTCAACACATGGGCGACAGCAGGACCCGCGCTGCAGGGCGGCCGGGGAGGGGAGCTGGCGGGGCACACACGGAACGCGGACGGACGGACGGACGGACGTCTTCTACCTGCGGGGACGGCACAGATCTACGGCAAGTTATCACAGCGACACAGCACGGACGGCCAGGCCCGTCCTGGCGGCAAGGAAGGGGCGCAGGGGGTCAGGGCTGAGCCTCTGCGTGGTGCGGTCCCGGGAATGCAGAAGGGGGACCCTCCGAGCAGCCGTCTCTCCCGAAGCCCGACTTCCCGCGGCGGGGCCCCCCGGCCTCTGCGTCCTCTACACCAGGAGCCAGTGGCGCAGCTAGAAGGGAAACGGCCTCTTCAGGAGCAAAGCGGGGAGCCACGTGGGTAAAGGCGGCTCCTGGGCTGCGGGCCCTGCTCAGGCCAAGAGACCCGCCAGGAGAGCGCCCGGCCGCCACACAGCACGCTCAGCCGGGCACGCTGGTCTGGGGCGCCACGGGCCGGACGCCCACCATGAGCTTCTAGGAATACGCCTCGCGTAAACAGCCCTCCACGTAATGTAAATGCACGTGAATAAACCACACGTGAACACTTACACGCTGAGCCTCAGAGAAACAGGTAAACAAACCCGTTGGCGAGGAGCCAGAGAGCAGGGCTGCGGGGGGGGGGGGGGGCCGGGGCGGGGCCCCCGGGGCGTGTGTCACGCCAGTCGCCGGGTGGACAACGCCGGTTGGCCGACCGGCGATGCCCCGGGCGCCCCGGGGCCGCCTCTGTGGGGCCTCTGAGCCCCGTCCCCGTGGACGGCCGCACCCTGCGCTTCCGTTGTGTCTGCTCGACCCCGGAGGAGTCGGGGGCAGGCCCCACTTACCGCTCCGGGAGGCCAAGACCGACAAGAGTGGTATTTAGTCCTCCGGCAAATGTCACCACCTGCTATTATGCAGCTGTTACTTCGGCCTATTTTTGAGCACAAGCCGTTCGATCACTAAATGGCAAGAACCGTATGTTTCAAACGCTTCGAAACGAGAACATGCAGGCTCGTTCCTGACGCGGCCGCACCAGGGGCGGGAAGACGCTGAGTCTACCGCGGGTGGGACAGGGCTCCCCGCCCCCTCCAGGAGGACCCGCAGGGCGCGTCTGCAGTCCTGGCCGGGACACACACTGCCCGCCGGGGTCCCCGGGGGCCTGGGCAGGGCCGTGCAGGGCAGGCAGGTGGAAGGGGCTGGAGCCCTAGAGCTCCACGGGGACGCCCCACTTCAGACCAGTCTGCTTTTCGGGGACACAGAAGTATCTATCGATGTGCGGGGACCACACGGCGCAGAGGTCAAGCGAGAGACCAAAGTGGTGGGGACTGTGTTTGCTTCAGGGGTGGGGGGAGGGGCGCGGGCAGGTGCACGTGTTTCTCAGCGTGGCGTCCGTGTGGCAGTTCACGGGGCTTTGTCACTTAGACAAATCTAACAGGAGGAGCTGTGTGTGCACGAGTAAGAGGGCACTGTATGTCCACGTGCCTGCGTCGCAGAGTTCACGGAACTTCTGAGGGAGCCGAGACCCGGAGGACTGGGCGAGTGTCACACCCCGGAGCCCCGAGGGGAACAGAGGCAACGGGCAAGGGTGGGAGGCGTGGGCCGCAAAGTTCCCAGAACCGGCAACACCCACCGGTCCACAGACCCTGGACACGCACGATGTCTTGTGCAAAGGGAGCCGCCGAGCGCAGCCTCAGAATGCCAGAGGACAGCAGCTGTCCACCGAGAACGGTGCGCGCACGGAAGCGGTCTCCTGAGTAAGGGCAGAATAAAGTTCACAGACACACGAGAGTCGGGACGTGTGTCAGGCGCCCTCCTTAAAGGCAAGTCCGAAGGACTGTTTCTTCAAGCAAGAAAACGATCCTCAAAGGGGCGATATATATGCCAAAAAGTCGGGAGGAAAAATAAACAGCCAACATGCACGTTAACCCAAGAGAGCACTTCCATACAACACAGCAATAATTGTGACAATAAGTGTCTAATCTGTGGGTTAAAAAAAAAAGACAGAAATTGGACGCTAATAGCATAATAAGTCCTTGTAATATTAACGATGGGGGTACTTTATATATTTAAAGTGAGATATGTACGTATGATTTCAAAGGTAACTATTAAAGGAATAAAGTATAATTATGTAAGTAAAGTATATGAGTATGTAAGTTCCAAACAGAAAAAAGGGGAAAAAGGCGGAAAAAAGCAAGTCCTCCAAAAAGCGATCCATAAAAAGGTAATAAAGGAAAAAAGAAACATTAAAAATGCAGCAAAGAGTTAAAAAGATCATGGAATCGAGCCTGAATACATTAATAATCACAACAAATGTAAATGGACGAACCTCTCTGTCAGAGCAAAAAATTCCAGGTGTACCCCAGGTTTGCAAAAGAGGCCTACGTTTTGAGACCATCGCAAAGTTGAAAGTGAAAAGATTACACAAGAGGGCGCCTGGGTGGCTCAGGTCATGATCTCACTGTTCGCGGGTTCGAGCCCCGCGTCGGGCTCTGTGCTGACCGCTCGGAGCCTGGAGCCTGCTTCACATTCTGTGCCTCCTTCTCTCTCTCTGCACCTCCCTGCTTGTGCTCTCTCTCTCTCTCTCAAATATAAACATTAAAAGAACTTTAAAGGATTACACAAGATATTTCTGGGAGACCAGGAGAAACCTGGTGCGGCTACACTCATCTCAGCCCCAGAGAACTTTAGCAGCAAAAGCACCACAAGGGAGAGAAGACGTGTGAAGCCCCGGGGGAGACGTGGCCGTCCGAAACGTGTCTTTACCTCAGAAGCAGCCTTAGGATATAAAGCAAAAATCTGTTGGAGCTACAGGGGGAAAGTGGACAGGTACGCTCCCCAGGTGGGATATTCTAGTGTCTCCCAGTCCTCTGGGCGAGCCAAGCCGAAGGCGAAGGCGTCGCGGGTACAAGACGGACTTCGGCGACCACAGCCTAGCGGGGCGGACGGAAGGGGGAGCGCGTCAGCGGCTAGAGGGCACGTTCCATCTCAGGATGCGCTAGCGTCTGCCAAGGGTCAGGGGCTCAGCCGCACACAGACCCGCACTCGCTTCCGGGAACAGGGTCGCAGACGTCTGAGCGAAACGCGACTGCTTCACACACGGACCGCACGCAGATCAAGGAGACATCCCTACACATCTGGGGACTTGAAGGCACCTCGCGGGGTGGAGGAGTCACAATGAAAATTAAAATACCCTTAGCACTAAGCGATCGGGAAAACACCAGGTTAAACGTGGTGGAGCGCTTTGTTAGGGAAGAAGAGAGCTTGGAGACCGAGGGCCCTGGGTCTCACTTGAGAAACTCGCGAAAATTAAATGGAAGAAATCCAAGGACGGGACAGACCCAGTTCTGCCGCAGGCCCCGTGGGACCCGGCTCCTTCCACCCCGGGCGCCCTCCTGCCTCTCTGCAGGCCCCCCACAACCCGAAGCAGCCTGAGCGACCCCCTCAGGTCGGGCTCCAGACCTCCCGGCCTCTGGCCTCCTGCCCCCCAAGGGCAAGGGCGGGCAAGGCTCTGAGCTGTTTCAGACCGTCTCCCTTCCTGGTCCCCGGTGGGGCAGCCCCCTCCCTCACGCGGGAGGCCCCCTCCCGGGGCCCGCGCCCCATGCGCGACCCCTCTGCTCCCTCTTTCTGCCCCCTTGCCGCCCCGCCCCGCCCGGTACAGGGGTGCTCGGGGCAGGCCCGGCACCGCACGGCCCGCTCCCAGTGTTTGCTCGGGGGAATGAACGTGGCCTCGTGGCTCAGGGAGGCCCGAGACGGCAGGGGGGCACTCACCCTGAACTGGCGCACCTCCCCGCTGTCCACCAGCTCGCGCTCCTGCTCGGGTGTGATGGCGTACGCCAGTTTCTAGAAGGGAAGGGGAGGCGTGGGCACGGGCGTGCGCTCGGTGAAGTGCACGGGCCCCTCGGACACGGCGTGAGGCTGGGGCTGACGGCCTGGCCTCCCCAGACCCTGCAGCAGAGTCCAGCCCGCGTGAAAGGGGAGGTTTCTGTCTCGACACCAAGCCGGCTGTGGGTTCCGGGTGAGCGAATGGCACGCACTCCCCCGGGAGCCTCTGGGCCGGGGACCCTCCACGGTCGCCACGGCCCACCTGCCTCGCCTACTGAGATGTTCTGTGGTTTGTGTTCGGAGTCTGGCCCTTGGGGCTGCAGCCCTGCCTGCTCCAGGCTGAGAGAGGGCCCCCGGCTGGGCCCCGCAGGCAGTGAGGGGTCCCCCTGCGTCATGCCAGCCTGCTTTGCCTGGGGCTCCGGTGACCCTGGGGCTCCCTCTGTCCCTCCCTCCCAAGAGGCCCCGGGGAATCCCAGGGACCTGGGGCCGTGCCTGCCCCAGACCCGGCCCGACTGGCCAGGACTGCTCATTCCAGCCTGTGGGGGAGCCGTGTGGCCCCAGCAGGGTCCCCGGACTGGCCAGGGCGCAGCAACGGGGCTCGGCTGCCCACTCTCCCCAGGAAACTGTGTGGGACGCGGGCACAGAGCGGCCTCGGAGCGACCTTTCGGGCCGTTCCTTCCAAGGAGGCCTGGGTCCTTTGTTGCTTCCAGGAATCCCGGGCCAGGAGATAAAGTGGTGGCTGGTCCCCCGCCCCCTCCTTTACAGGTGGAGGAGCGTGTGTGTGATGGGGGGGGGCCCAGGGCAACCCCCACCACACAGACTGGGCGCGGATTCCAGCCCCAGCCGCTGACCGCTGCCTTCCCACCTTCACCAGGCTCTGTGGAGCACGAGTGTGCACAGACAGGTACACACACGTGCGCACACGGGAGGGCACGTGAGACACGCGCACCCACGGACACGCACACGGACAGCCGCGATCCCTCCTGCCTTCTCCGTTGTGGCCCCGCCCCTTCCACGCCTCCTGGAGGTCAGAAGTCGTGGGGGTGCAGCAGGAGCAGGGCTGGAGGTGGGGGGTGGGGGGTGGGGGGGTGGACGCCCACTGGGCTGGGTGGTCTCCCGGCGGGGGCGGGGCGGGGCGGGGCCCGTGTGGACGCACCTCCCGCAGGGAGCCGGGCAGACTGCAGAGCTTGTAGGCCGCGTAGACGGGCACCATACACATGGAGGACGAGGCGATGGCCCAGCCCAGGGCGTTGGCCCACTTGGGGAAGGCGTAGGCTCCGTAGTGCGGGGGCCTGAAGGTCACGACGCTCACCACGACCACAAACTAAAAGCGAGGGCAGAGCTCAGGCTGCCGCTCTCGGCCGGCAGGCCAGGTGGCCCCGGGAGCGAGGGTTTCACGGGGAGGGTCTCCCGGGCAAGGCGGCGCCCCTCAGAGGGTGGGGGCGCTCACGTGCCGCTCCGCGAGGGCGGGGGTGCGGTGGGGGTTGCGCGCCCCCTCACCCCTGGTGGCCGTGCCTGGCGCACGCCCTCCGTGTCACCGTGTCCAGGAGACCCCCCCCGCCCCCCCGCGCCCCGGCCACCTCAGCTCTCGGAGCGCCGCCGCCATGGTCTGGAGGCAGGCGCCGGCCGGGGCCGTCGGCGGCTTCGGGGTGTCTGGGTGCAGCTCGGGGAGAAACCCTGTCCGTGCTGGCGGCCGGGCTCCCGCTTCCTCCCGTCTCCCTCCCGTCTCCCTGCCTCTCCGTCTCTCTCTGTCTCCGTCTCTCTCTGTCTCCGTCTCTCTCTAGCCACAGGCTGGCCCAGCATGGCGCGTCTGAACCGCCAGCAGCTGCAGACACGCAGCCGGGGACCGTCGGGCCGGGCGGAGGGCCGAGGGGTCGGGATGCTCGTCCCGGTGAGCGGCTCAGACCTAGACCGCCCTCGAACGGCCTCCCGGGGTCACCTGTCCAGGCGCTCTGGGCCACCGGGCCTCGGTCCGCGACTGCTCCGCTCTGCTGTTGAGGAAGCAGCCGGGGACGATCCCTACTGAACCCGTGTGGCCCTGTGCTAATAAAACTGGCGGCCCCGGGCCCGATGACACAAGCCAGGCAGCTCCCAGACGTGCCAGTGGTGCCCGGGGAGAGTCCCGAGGGCGGCGCTCGTGACGGGGCCCCAGTCACTCCCGTCCTCGGCATTAGAGCCCCTGTGCCGCACCCCACCCCCGAGGTGCAGATTCGCCGGCCCTCTCTGGCCTCGCCCCCGCGGCAGAGGTGAGACGCACGGGGACCCGGTGCTGAGGCTTCTCAGTGCGGCAGGGGGCGGGGGGGGGGGGGATGCCGTCAGGAGGCCACAGAGGATTTTCGGGGCCAGGCCGCCCTTCTGGCTAAGGCCAGCGTGCAGGCCCCACCCCGGCCTCCCATCATCGGGGAAGCCCAGGCGTGTGCGGCCCCGGAGGGACCCGGACCGAGCCGTGTGCGCACGCGGGGCCCTTACCAGGAGGAAGCAGGGGCTCACGAACTTCCAGCACAGCCTCCAGTACAGGCTGGGCCGCCGCCCGGTCATCTGCTGGATGTCATCGCTGAACTGCCGCACGCCTGGGCCGGAGAGAGCCAAGCAGGCTGGTCAGGACACCCACCCCGGGCCTGTGCTGGGGTGCTCCCCTCCCCGCCCCTCAACCCTGGGACTGTGCTGGGGTGCTCCCCTCCCCACCCTCCACCCCCTGAGCCTGTGCTGGGTGCTCTCCCCCATGCCCCTCCCCCCCGGGCCTGTGCTGGGGTGCTCCCCTCCCCACCCTCCACCCCCCTCCACCCCCGAGCCTGTGCTGGGTGCTCCCCTCCCCGCCCCTCCCCCCTGGGCCTGTGCTGGGGTGCTCCCCTCCCCACCCCTCCCCCCGGGCCTGTGCTGGGGTGCTCCCCTCCCCACCCTCCATCCCCTGAGCCTGTGCTGGGTGCTCTCCCCCATGCCCCTCCCCCCCGGGCCTGTGCTGGGGTGCTCCCCTCCCCACCGTCCACCCCCTGAGCCTGTGCTGGGTGCTCTCCCCCATGCCCCTCCCCCCCGGGCCTGTGCTGGGGTGCTCCCCTCCCCACCCTCCACCCCCCTCCCCACCCTCCACCCCCCTCCCCCCCGAGCCTGTGCTGGGTGCTCCCCTCCCCGTCCCTCCCCGCTGGGCCTGTGCTGGGGTGCTCTCCTCCCCATCCCTCAACCCTGGGCCTGTGCTGGGGTGCTCCCCTCCCCGCCCCTCAACCCTGGGCCTGTGCTGGGGTGCTCTCCTCCCCGTCCCTCCACCCCCTGAGCCTGTGCTGGAGTGCTCCCCTCCCCACTCCCACCCACTCCTATGCCTCTGCTGGGGTGCTCCCCTCCCCACCCCCTGGGCCTGTGCTGGGGTGCTTCCCACCCCCCTGGGCCTGTGCCGGGGTGCTCCCCTCCCCACCCCACCCCACCCCACCCCCTCGACACCGCCCCCTGGTCTTGCTGGCCAAGGTCCCCATGCACGTTCACTGTTGTGACACGGGTGACGTTGGCTCCTCTACCATCACGATCACCGAGGGACACGTGTGAGGCCCCAACACCGTCCCTGTCTTTTTGTCTCAACTGTTCCTTTTTCCCTTAAAAAACTGTGGTAAAATACACGACGTAGAATTGTTTTAATCATTTTTAAGCGCTGAGTTCAGAAGCATCAACTCACACTGCTGTGTAGCCGTCACCACCATCGTATCCAGAACCTCCCCCCTCCCACACACCAAAGCTCTGACCCCATGAAGTGCTGACTCCCCTCCCCCGCCCGTTCTGACCTGGCTTGTCTCGCTCAGCATGGCGCCCCCCAGCGGGCGTCACGATGTCCTTCCTTTCGAGGCTGGACGGTGTGCCAGCGTATGTCCACAATCACTATCTTTTAAGGAAAGCTGTTGCTGGAAGCCTAACGAACTGGCACTTTCTCTAGACCTCAACAGTGACCTCTCCCTCCCTGAGTCTGGCCTCTGCTCCTACGACCACAGCTGGTCTGCTGAGCCCAGGGTGGGTCTCGTGGGTGTCACGAGAAGACACCTCCATTCAGAATTCCCTCCGCACACGCCAACCCCGTCATCAGAACCCCAGACGCGGGGACGGACCAGGGGAACGGGGACGGGCAGAGCCAAGGCTGGCCCCGCGGCCCCTCCTGGCACCTGGTCGTCGGCTCGGGATGCCGACGCAGCCACACAAGCAACACAGGCCGTGCGCTTAGATCGGGGGACGTGAGCTGCCGTTTGGAGAAACCACGCGGACTCCGTCTCCTGAAGCTTGGGGAGCTGGCGGTCCCCGGCGCCCCTCGCACCTCCACCAGCACTGAGCTCGTGACCGGAGGTGGGTCTGAGGCACTTTCTCTTCCACTGTGAGGCTCAATTGGGGGGTGGGGGAGAGAGCGCCACTTAAAGTGATAAAGCATTGACTCCAGGTGCTGATGAAAGCACAGAGTTCGAGGTTTCCCTTTTCTGTAGAAAAGAGAATAGGAAAAATGTTCTCGGAATAGGAGCTACTTGTCAGGAAGGCTCTCAAAGCCCACGTGTCTCTTCAGGCCGAAGCGTCCGTGGCTCCGAGGCAGAGATGTGCCCCTCGAGGGGCCCTGGGGCTCCTGCACAAGCCGACCTGGTGTGGCACCACAGACCTTTAGCTCAGGGCTCAGTCGCACAGGGTCACGGACAGGTGCGCCTGCTGCACGGAACTTTCTCTGCTAACTCCCTCAGAAGCCCGGCCAGGCGGGTGGGGCCAGCGCCACGGCCCCACCGTCCGGGACAGGGAAAGGTAGGGCCTTCTCCAGCTCGGGTGCCCGTGGCTGTCACGACTACACCTGGGCGCCCTGGGACACAGCTCGGCAGCCTGGGAGGGGTCTGGGGGCAGCCTGCCCCGCAGCGGCTCCCAACCACAAGGGGCTCGTAGTTGGGACTCAGGAGGCGGCGGCTGACTCAGGGAGGTCTGCCACCCAGATAGGCGGGGACGCCGGGTACGAGAGCAGCGGTGGCACTTTGGAAGCCTCCGATCACCTCCCACCTCAGTGAACTGCGTCGCTGGTCAGGCTCCCCAGGAAGAAACAGGCCTGTTTCTCTGTGAGTCGCCTCACCTCCACCAGCCATTAGCGTCCCAAAGTCACCACAAGCCCTTCTCTGCCAGCGGCCAGCTAGGACGTCTGCACGGCACGATCAGGTGGCCACGCCGAAAGCTTCTGACCACGGCAAGCACGTGCGCGCCATCCAGGCGAACCGTCCTCATTGACCCCGCCCGGCAGATGGTTCCCCAGCCTCCCGTCCTCGGTGACGCTACAGGAACCACGACGCTCAGCTTCCGGGAGTCCACACGCACCCCTTTCCGAGGCGGCTTTGTGGGAAAGGAGGCAGCTCAGGGACAAAGCCAGCCCCGGCGGAGGCTCCGTCCTTACCGTAGAACCAGGCCACCCCGATGGCCTCGATGAGCACTCCAAAGAGGATGGACGTGCCGGCCGCGAAGTGGTCCAGCAGCGTGAACACGTAGATGCCACCCTGCAAGAGGGGGAGAGCCCGCTCAGCTTGGGGTGTCCGGCGTGGCACGCCCCGCCCCGTCCACGGAAACCTCGCTCACAAAAACGCTTTTTCCGAAACGTACACCTGGCCTGTGGATTCGGCCTATAGACGTTCTTACTCCCCACACAGGCCGGCTGCAGGCACTGAAAACCAGTCCACACACAAGCTTCTCGGATTGTGCCTTCTGTGTAGAGACCGAAGGACCGCCCCACCCCTCCCCGCCCCTCCCTCTCCCTTCCCCTCCCCTCCCCTCCCCTCCCCTCCCCTCCCCTCCCCTCCTGGGGCTCTGGGTGCAATCAGAGATGAAAAGCAACCACATGCCAAACACAGTAGGGCCTCCGTGGGAAGGGAGCTCCCGTCCTCATGGACAGGCCTGTCCCAAGCCCCCAACCCCACAGATCCAACGGGCAGGTACTCAGCCACAGGCATTTTCCCGGCAGGTGGGGGGGGGGGGCGTCCAGGAGCTGCAGTAACCTGAGGCTGTTTCACATGCCCCAGGGCTACCCCACGTGTGACCGCGGCTACTCACATGTGACCATGGCTACCCCAAGCGTGACCACACTACCCCGCATGTGACCTCAGCTACCCCACGTGTGACCACAACTACCCCGAGTATGACCACACTACCCGCGTCATTACAAGTCACGGCTTGTCCGGGGGGAGGCTCTCGGACACACGGTTCTGTCTGGCCTGGTGGCACCAGCCCCGTCCGGCTCCAAGTGCTAATAATGAGAATGGTCAGGCCAAGCGCCAGCCGGTACTTACGTTGGTGACGCAGAAGAGGGAGAGGAAGAAGGTCGCCAGGACGATGGAGAGGGTGAAGAGCTCCCGGTGCCGGTGCAGCAGCTGGAACTCGTCGGTGAGCCCGGTGATCACCGACTCCATGCCGCCCATCTGCAGCAACAGCAGGGGTGCGGCACTGCGGGCGGGCCTCGGTCTACGCAAAGCCCACCGAACCCACACCCGGGGTGTGCACACAAGCGGGGGCCGCACGGCATCCGGGGTGCGAGTGCCCTCGGCCACCGGAACGTGGACCCGGGGGCGGACGCCGTCCCCCGCGGTGACCCCCGAGTGGCCAACGTGGGCCACACACTCACAGGACACCACCCGTGGCACCGCCATGAAACCTCAGCCCCGCCCGCCTACTCTAAACAGACGTCTCCCCACAGCACGGCCTGTTGGTTCCTGGGGAGACCTGGCGTGGCCACGGGCCCCGTGCTCACTGGGACAACCTCCCGGACTCCGTGTGCCATCGCGAAGGGGCGTCTTCCAAGCGTCCTCCTACTTGGTGGCCCTCTCTGCCCTACTCTGTCGAAACCACTTCCTCCGGGAGGTGCTGTTCATGGGATTCATCCCCACCAGCTGTGGGGCCCGGGGCCGTGGTCACCCAGCGGGCATTGACCAGATGGCTGGGACACGGGGCCCAGGATGAGGGTCCGTGACCCACACACAGGGAGGGATTCGTGGTTCTCTGCACCTTCCAGGAAGCCATGGGGACCCCGAGGTCTCAGCCGTTGGTCCCGAGCAGGCACTGGGGCCAGATGAGCCCAAGGGAGTCCTGTAGGCCCACGTGCTGCCTCCCTAGCGCACACGCACTCACCCACACCCACACGCGCGCACACGCACGGGGCCACAGGCAAGATACTCGGTGGGCCGGGGCCGCGCTGTGGCGCCATTGCTGCCCTGCCCTGCAGGTGCGTCCACCCCTCCCGGGGGGCTCAGGGGTCCCGGAAAGCGGGGAGTAGGAGGGGCCGGCCCCGGCTCTGGGTGGTCCTCACCCCATTCCCTGTGCTGCCCCTGCCACTGGCCCCGCACGGGTGCGCTTAGGGTCTGTGGGGCTCAGGCACAGGGCGGGGCTGGTGGCCCCGAGCGGAAGAAGGGGGAGTTGGCCCAGCCCCCCCCCCCCCCCGCCTCCGGAAGGGTCTCCGGCGGTCGTGGGGTCCCTCCCTCCTGCCAGGCAGGGGCTGGGGGTGAGCACAGAGACTCTGTGGGGGGGCCTCGAGGGCACCCGGCTGTGACGGGCAGGGCCCCTCTGGTGCATGAGGCGGGGGGGGGGGGTCACTCACGGCGCTGTCGATGCCCAGGGTGAGCAGCATGATGAAGAAAACCACGGCCCAGGCCGAGGACAGCGGGAGCGTGGCCAGCGCCTCGGGGTAGATGATGAAGATCAACCCGGGCCCTGGAAGCAGACCCTTCACTCGCTACTGGCTCGCGGCCCGGGGAGGGGGCAGGGTCCTTCCCGTCGCCCTCTTCCCCGTTCTCCCGGAAGAGCCCTCTCTCCTGAGGACTCGGTGGGCGCCCGGCCCAGGACTCCGGCAAATGGAAACCCGAAACGAGCCGGGGGGCCCCGCCACGTTCCTCCAGCCCCTCGGTGGGCCAGGTGCGGGGGCTGCAGAGGAAACGGGGGCAGAACCGACGCGGGACAGGGCGGGAGGGGCTCCGGCGACCTGCCCGGCGGCCCTGACAACCACAGGGACACCTCCGTGTGTCGGCTCTCCCGTGCACGTCGGAGACACACGCGCCCACACACACACTCGTGCCCCAACGCGAATGCACGTTTTCATACACGCGTGCTCACACGTGTGCGCCCACGCACAATGCTCACACACTCATGCCCGTGCCCACACACGTAAAAGCCTGCACACGCTCACGCATGTGCGTACACACACGCACGCTCACGCACGAACGCGCTCACGCGATGGTACCCGTAGCATCACGTCGACAGTTTTCTGGGTCAACGCACCGCCCTGCGTGTGATCTTTGAAAACCACACAATGAGTATAGAAAATACCAGCTCAGCGAATGCTTCGAAGGGGCGGGTTTCTGCTCACATCTGAGCCCTGGGGATCATCCCCTTCTGGGACGTCCCCGGGAGGGGGCCTTGGGTGCAGGACACACACACTCCCGCCCTCTTACCCCGTGGGTGCGGCCTGGGTGGGCGTGGAGGCCGCGGGCTCCGAGCCGGCAGGGAGGCAGGGATGGGAGCCGTGCTGGACTCAACTAGACTGAGTGCGGCGTGGTCTCAAATGATCCCAAAGTAAAAATATTCCCACGAGAAACTGGTAATTCACTATTTTCACGGGCACTAGCACACCTGCCGCACCTGTGCGTGTACGGACGTGACTTACAGCTTCCCGAATCTTCCTTCAGTCTCCAGCAGGGCCGTGGCGGGCCCCAGCTGACGGGATCGGGGCACTGAGGGATCGTGGCGGAAAACGGAAGAGCGGCCACAGCCAGGGTGTCCCAGGGTCCGCACGGGACCCCGTGCTCGGACCTGGGCTTCCCTGCGTTTCCTGTTCCCATGGAAGGGGCACAGTCCCCAGCGTGGGGGTGAGGGGCGGCGCATTAGAGATGCTCTTAGGTCCAAATGCCTTGAGCCTTGGACCCAGAAAGATGGCGGCCAGCCCGACTGAACGTGGTGTCAGTACCTCTGCCTTTCGGTTCTGAACCTCCGTTAACATTTCACCCTGTTTTCTCGAGAATTAGAGCCAAATGACATTTACTTTGCCGGCCACGGAAACGCATAGAAGACATTCACTCTGTGCTCAGGGGTTGATGGGGGTTCTGTAAGCGATTCCTATTTCTCATCAAAAAGGGCAAAAGCAGGAGAAATGCATAAATGCAGCAGTGAGTAAATTTCACCGCTCTGTATTTATTTGCAGCATGTTCCCCGTCTCCTGCCTTTATTGGATTTTTTTCCTGGAGGAAAGCGTGTGGACTGAGGAAGCACACGCCCAGCCCCTGACCTCCCTGCCAGTCCCGGAAGGCCGGACCCTCGCCTCCTACTTTCACGGCGGCAGCTGAGGCCTCAGCGCTGCGAGGACCAGACGGGGCGATGGCTGCGAGCGGCGGGCACGGGCGGGGCGGCCCTCCGCTCCCCTCCTCCCCTCCCTGAGCAGCTGCCCTGCCCCTGACTTGAGTGAAAAGACCCAGGAGGAAATGAGTCAGCGAGACTCAGGGCTTTCCCGAGCCTGAGGAGCAGCCCCCAGGAGGCGAGGCGCCTTCTCAGAGGGAGCGAGGGGTGAGGACAGAGGCGCAGGGGTAGAGTCCTCCTCTCTGACCTGCCAGGCAGTCCTGGGCAGGCGAGGGGTTGTCGTGACCTCAGGAGCCCCTGGAGTCCCGCACCGACCCAATGCCAGGACTTTGCACCCGCGTGCCAGGACTGGGCAGCCCCCACAGATGCCCAGGGGGCCCCGTCTGCACCCCACACCTGAGCCCGGCCTCCCGGCACGCTTCCTGCTCCCCGTGTCACCCACCTGTGGCCACTTCCGCACTCACACACCTGGTGTCTGCGGGTCGGCCGGGGGCGTGGGCTGGGAACATGTGTCTCCATTGCCCTGTGTGTCTGAGACTTGAGGATCTCTCCGGCCATTATGCACGTCCCCTCCAAATCTGTCCCAAGCCACCCAGCTTCCCTCCAGCCCTGCCGTCTGTGTGGCTTGGAGTAGCTCAGGGACCCACCCCTGAGCTGCAGGGCCCCCCACCCAAGTGGAAACGAAGTCCAGGGGGGTGCCGTGTGCCAGGTCCCACCCCAGGGACAGGGCGGTAGACCCTGGTGCTGCAGCTCTGAGGCCTCTGGCGGGAGCTCGCGGGCAGCGGGGAGGGAGCGGGGCGGCGGGAGCGTCGCTTCACCGAGTGCCGTGGGTTCTCCGCTCTGGAACACGTGACACTCCCGTGAGCTGCACTCGAGGCCCCGGCTCTCCCTCCCACTGCGCGAGGTGAACGCTGGGAGGACCGGGTGGGGTGGCCAGGGCCGTGGAGCGGGCAGAGCTGGGGGCGCCCCGGGCCTGCCCAGGGGGACTCACCGTCCTTGGCCACGTCTCCGATGGGCACGCTGTGCTTCTGGGCCATGTACCCCAGGAAGGAGAAGACCACGAAGCCGGAGGAGAAGCTCGTCAGGGAATTGACCGAAGTGGTGATGACCGCGTCTCTGGGGGACGAGACAGCCCCGCCACGTGCTGCGGCAGCGACAATCTCCTGCCGTCGTTCTTAACGTACCGCGTCTGGGGCAGGTGGCTTTGGAGGGGCGCTTTCCCTGAGGGACCCTGCCAGCCTCTCCACGGGCTGTACCGCAGACAGCCTGGTGCTCGCGGTGGCGGGACCCTTGGCTGAGCAGCTCTAGGCTCCGGGTGTGCCCAGGCTGCAGCCCCGGGCGGGCCCTGGGTGACCAACCGCCCGTGTCCCGGCACCGAAGGTGAGACAGTGCCCACCTCCAATGCTGGGACTCCGGGGGTGCAGAACAGACAGCCCAGGGTGTCCCCAGCCATGTCCGGCAGGGCTCCTAGATGCCTCGGGGGGATCTTGGTAAAATGCAGGTTCTGAGGGGAGGGTCTGGTGGGGCCCAGATGCTGGACTTCTGTCGGTTCCCAGTGCGGGGGTGTCCGTACCGCCGGCCCGGGGGCCCCGCTCTGAAGGCTGGGGACTGACAGGTCTGGAGGACAGCAGGGCAGGGGCAGCCCATCGGGCGCCAGAGTGGAGGAGGGGCGGCTGCACGGTGCCCGGACCCGGGTGAGGACCAGGTGGGCTTGGGCAGAGGCTGTCCACCCTCATGTGTGGCCACGTGGCCGTGCACACTGTATTTTCGCTGCAGTTTTTGTCCCCGTGACGCGAAGAAAACAAACACGACCCCATAAGGATCAAACAAAGCAGGTCCCAGATGAACTTGCTTTGGTTTCTGCAACCATTTGGGGTCCAGCATGTGGCTGCAGCTCACCGGGCCTTCCCTGGGTGCCCTGCACCGGGTCTGGGGCCTCCGGTCCCTCGGTGCGGGACCGGTGGGAAGACACATGGGCGCTTCGTCGTGGGGGGGGGGGGTGTCTCGGGGGAGGCCTGAGCCTGGTCACTGGGGGGAGGGGCAGCTGGGGCTGGAGGAGGGGGATCCTCAGGGGGGAGTGGGAGGGGCTTCCTCCTGGGGGCGTGAAGAGCCATTTCGTGTGTTCTCTGTACCTTCTTTACAGGGAAAATCAACATTTTGCCTGTAACTTCTGCCTTTTAGTTCCCACTTAAAAAGCCATTCTGGCTCAGAGGCTCTGCAAACAGCAAACGCCCTCCCTTCGTGTGGGGACACGTTCTCTCCAAAGCTGGGAGCTGGAAGGCTCTGGGGCAGGGCCAGGCGCTCGGGTCTCACCTGTAGCAGTTGTTGGTGAACTTATTGTAGCTGGAGAAGGCGATCAGCACCCCGAAGCCGACGCCCAGCGAGAAGCACACCTGGGTGGCGGCATCTATCCAGACCTGCGCAGGGCAGAGGGGAGAGAGGGCGTGCTGAGGAGGGCAGAGGGGAGAGAGGGGCAGGGGTGCAGGGGGCGCGCTCAGGAGGGCAGTGGGGAGGGAGGGGCAGGGGTGCAGGGGGCACGCCCAGGAGGGCACTGGGGAGGGAGGGGCAGGGGTGCAGGGGGCACGCCCAGGAGGGCAGAGGGGAGAGAGGGGCAGGGGTGCAGGGGGCGCGCTCAGGAGGGCAGTGGGGAGGGAGGGGCAGGGGTGCAGGGGGCGCGCCCAGGAGGGCACTGGGGAGGGAGGGGCAGGGGTGCAGGGGGCACGCCCAGGAGGGCAGAGGGGAGAGAGGGGCAGGGGTGCAGGGGGCACGCCCAGGAGGGCAGAGGGGAGAGAGGGGCAGGGGTACAGGGGGCGCGCTCAGGAGGGCAGACGGGAGAGAGAGGGGCAAGAGGGGCTGGGGAGGACAGAGGGGGCAGGAGGGGCTCAGGAGGAGTGGCTGTCACAGGCAACCATGCGAAAGACCGCCACCGGGAGCCGTGGAACAGGGCTGAACTTAAACACAACATTGTTACCAACAGCAAATCGCAGCGACCACATGATCGGCGGCAAATGCCGTCTCCGGGAATAACCCTGCCGTGTCGCTGGCCCGAGAGCCCAGCACGCAAAGGGGCCGTGTCTTAGGGCCTTGTTTGCAGCTTCCCCCGGAATGTCAGGAGGTCATCCACGCGGCCAGACCCGTCACTCATTTATTAATGCTACGGACGTCGGTGCCTCGATTGGACCTGTGCCCGCTGACACGGCTTTACGTCTCTCCCGTGGCACGCGGTATACACTTAGCGACCCACGTGGACGGGCCCGGGAGGCCTGACTGCAACTCAGACACTGGTGTGTGCTTGCTCGGCCCAGCACAGACGACACCGGGGTGGCACGCACGTGTACAAGGCGTGTGGCCGATGACTGGACCGATATGGTATCTGAAGTCCAAAAGGAGCGTTTGCGTCCAGGTGACACGGGAGCTTCTTGGGGAGGTGGGCACCGCCTCGCTCCCGCACAGCCTTGGCTGGGGGTGGAAAGCAGCTGGCCCCCTCCCTGGGGGAACCACCCCGCAGAGTCGAAGCCACAGCTGCCGTCTGAAGGGGCTGGCTCGTTCAGGGGCCCGTGTCTGCAAGACCCTGTGGCCTGTGGTGGCCCGTGTGGGCGGGACCCTCAGGCAGTGCCTCCAGGGCTGCCGGGGGCCGGCCGTCCACCCACGCTCAGGACCAGCAGGGCTCCTGTCATTTGGGCGGCATGCTCAGGGTCTTGGGATCACTCTGACGATCGGCGTGCTACAGGCAGCTGGCTGGGCCTCAGCACGAGGCCGAGGGTGGCTGAGTGGGCAGTGGGCCAAGGGACCCCTGCTCGGCCATCTCCCGTGCCCCCGTGTGCCGGTCACCGGTCAGCTGGCCTGGCCAGGCGGCTGCAGGCAGGAGCTGAGGTCACCGGGGGCTCCTGCCTCCTGCTTAGCCCCGGCCGGGCCAGCGTGCACCCGGCCTCTGCGCGTGCAGCTCGCCAACCAGGATGTGCCTCCCGGACTTCGGTCCAGGCCTCTGCTCCTTGCCCCCCGTGGGACCCAGCTCCGGACCCAGCCCGAGACCCACCCTGGGACCCACCTGGCAGCCACTCTGGGCTGACCTGGAACCGCCCTTCCTGCCTTCACTTCCTGACCTCTGCTCCCCCGCTGAAAGGGGAGCTCTCCCAGGACGGGTCTCCTCGCCCCCGCCTGGACCTGGCCCACCCCGTGGAGCGGCCCCAAGGTCGGCCGATGGAGGAACGAGGGTCTGGGTGCACCTGAGGATGCTGACCCCCGAGGAGGAGCCCCCTGTCCGCACGGGGGTCCGGAAACAGAACCTCAGGATGCAGGGCCGCCTCTGTGTCAGGACAGGGCAGGGACACGGGAAGGGACGGGGCAGACGCTCTCTCTGCCCTGTCTGCTTGCCAGGAGCCTGTGCGTAAGCCCCGCTCCAGACATTCCCGAGAGTAGTGAGGGTGCCTTCCAGAAGGTCCCCTCGGACCGAGCCCCGGGGGATGGGTCGGGGCCGAGCCTGGGAGGAGGCCAGCCAGGGAGCCAGTGACCTGATCTGGGCCAGCCTGGGCAACCACGTCCCCGGGTGCACCTGTGGGGCACGGCTCCGCTGCCACGCCCCAGGGAAGGACGCCCGGGTCACTGGATGTCTGTGTGTGGCCACCAAGAGTCGAGGGTTGGAAATACCGGCAGCAGCTGGGCCGGAGGAGCCCTGGGAGGACACCCCAGCACCATCAGGAAGCCAGTGAGGCCCCATCTCTGCCGCACCCACTGGAGGCCTGGAGGAGCTGCTGCAAAGGGAAGCCGGGACCCCACAGCAGGACAGGAGTGGCTCTGCCCTCTGGACCCGGGATCGCAGGGACCTGTCTCTTCGGGACCTCAGGCTCACCGGAGTCCAGGGGCCGTGGGCCTGCTCTGTCCTGGTGTACATCCCTTCCTAGCCCTGAGCTGACAGAGTGGTTGGAGAGGACGGGTCATGCTGACTGGTCCAAGACAGTCATCATCTATCCATCACCCATCCTCTGTGTCCGTCAATTGGTCACCGAACTGTCTACCCATCCACTCATCATCCTAGCAACTACCCACCATCTATCACCTGTTTTACCATCATCTATCTATCCAAACATCTATCATCCATCTATTACCTATCTCTCCATCAATCCATCATCTATCTATCCATCCATCAATCCATCTATTCATCCATCCATCATCTGTCTACCTACCTATCATCCATCTATCCAATCCATCCATCCATCCATCCATCCATCCATCCATCTACCAACCTACCTATCTACTTCTCCATCCATCCATCCATCACCCATCTATCCATCTATCTACCTACCTATCCATCCATCATCCATCTATCCAATCCATCCGTCCGTCCATCCATCCATCCATCCATCCATAATTTATCTATCCACCTACCTATCTACCTACCCATCCATCTATCCAATCCAATCCATCCATCTATCATCTATCCATCTATCTACATACCTACCTACTTCTCCATCCATCCATCATCCATCTACCTATCTATCCATCCATCCATCCACCCTTCATCTATCCATCTATCTACTTACCTACGTACTTCTCCATCCATCCATCCATCAATCCATCTATTCATCCATCCATCTATCATCTATCTATATACCTATCTATCCATCCATCAATCCATCATCCATCCATCACCCATCTATCCATCTATCTACCCATCTATCCATCCATCATCCATCTATCCAATCCATCCGCCTATCCATCCAACCATCATCTATCTATCCATCTACCTATCTACTTCATCCATCCATCCATCCATCCATCATCCATCTATCCATCTACCTACCTATCTGTCCATCCATCGTCCATCTAACCAATCCATCCATCATCTATCTATCCATCCATCACTATCTATCCATCTATCTATCTACTCACCTATCTACTTCTCCATCCATCCATCCATCCATCCATCATCTATCCATCTACCTACCTACCTATGTATCCATCCATCCACCCATCATCTATATATGCATCTACCTACCTACTTCTATATCCATCCATCAATTCATCCATCCATCATCTATCTACCTGCCCACCTATCTATCCATCCATCCATCATCCATCCATCCATCCATCCATCATCTATCCATCCATCCATCATCTATCCATCCATCCATCATCTATCTCCCTACCCACAGACCTTTCTACCTATCCGTCGATGCGTCTATCCATCCATTTATCTATTAACTCTACCTTCCATCTATCATCCATCGTCTACCTGATCTTCGGCAACCTCTCACGTCTGCCATTTCCTCTTCTCTGCCTCACACATGAGCGTCTTTCTGCAGCACCAGTCTGGCTTCTTCCTGTGCACTGCCCGGTTTTCCTGCTCGAAGTACTAGCCTCTTTACGTTGTTCTCACGTTATCTTCTTCAAATTCTTCCTCCTCCCGCCACCCACAGCCTCCTCCTCCTGCAAGAACACCGTGTCTGCCCATCGGCCTTCCACCATGAGGATGCTCCCCCGCTTTCCTCGCTCTCACGGCGCACCCGCCTGCTGCTCTCACGGCTTCGCTGCCTGTCCTCGCACGGACCGCTGTGTGCTGCCCACCTCGCCCTCGCCTGTGGGTGCCTCTCACCGCTGCTGCAGCTGCACAACCTTGCCCTGCCACTCCCCTGCTCCCGGGGGGCTTCCTGGGGGCTAGGAGCCGCACCTGCCTTCCCTCCGACCTGTTCCCCCCATTTCTACCTGGGGGCCGCGCCTTCCCTCCTCGCGGCTGAGCGCCACACCTGACTCTCACCGCCTCCTAGTGGCATCGGGCAACAATCCTCCAAAAGGCCCCCGGTCCCCCGCCTCATCCCCCCAAATCCCGGCTGCCCTTCCCCACGAGGCCATTCCCCGGGCAGCCACTGGGGTCCCCACCATCTGCTAAAATCTAGTGCACCCGAATTTTCAATGATCCGCCCTGAATGCCTTTTCCATCAGCACCTGCCTCTGCCCATGGCCACCCCCATTTCTGGGTCTTGTCTCCCTAAAATGCTGCTGTGGCTTCTCTCTCCCTGTCCTGGGAGACCTCTGTCCCACGGCCTGGACAGGCCTCCTCCCTTCACGAGGCCGTCCCCCGATATCTGCACACAGAACGAACGCGTCCTGTGCTGGAGAAACGCATGGCCTGCCGCAGACCTAGTTTCTGATGTGGCGTGACTCAGATGGCTCCCGTGTGCCACGGCACCATACGTGAGTCACCAACAAGGTCTGGCTTCCCCAGGAGGGGGCCTTGGTCCGTGCACCCGTGCTGAGCAGGGAGCCAGAGCTTGGGCTGCGTTCCAGGTGCGTGGCCACACTTGCTGGCACAGACTGGGCAGAGGAAGCCGAGGGCCTCTGTCGGGGAGAGGGGTGGGCCACATGGAAGGTGCCGGGCGGAAGCAGCCTTCTGTTCTGTTCTTGCAGAGACTGAGCAGGGGACCCGCTCCCCCAACTTTCTCATTTGGTCCATTCAGCTCCCTGCCGCGCCCGCACGTCCCTCTGGCCTGACAGTGCACTCGGCGGGCGGGGCCCGGGGCCGGTGGACACAGCAGGGCAAGTAAGAGGCTCCGGCCCCGCTGCCGCCTTCGGGGTCCCTGCCCCAAAACGCGGGGGGAGCCCCGCGGCACGGAGCCTGCTAGCGCGTGCGCACAGCGGGGCCACGAGCGAGGCCGTACTCACAGAAGACTCGCAGAGTCGGTGGAAGTCTACGCTCAGGTACGCTCGGATGCCGTCGACGGCCCCAGGGAGAGTGAGTCCTCGAAGAAGCAGGGCAAAGAGCACGGCGTACGGCATGGTGGCCGTGATCCACACAACCTGGGAGAACACAGTGCCACCAGGCGTCACCGGCCACCCACCGGCAGGGCGGGCACAGCGTCACCGTGGTTGGTGGCCTCCGGATGGGAAACCCATCGTCCCAAACAGTCACAGGATGCCAGCTCAGCAAAGTCTCCCTGCAGTGCACCGTTAACGCCCTCTACCCTGTAACTTTCCCAGGGATTAAAATGGAACAGACCAGGGGCGCCTGGGTGGCGCAGTCGGTTAAGCGTCCGACTTCAGCCAGGTCACGATCTCGCGGTCCGGGAGTTCGAGCCCCGCGTCGGGCTCTGGGCTGATGGCTCAGAGCCTGGAGCCTGTTTCCGATTCTGTGTCTCCCTCTCTCTCTGCCCCTCCCCCGTTCATGCTCTGTCTCTCTCTGTCCCAAAAATAAATAAAAAACGTTGAAAAAAAAATTAAAAAAAAAAAAATAAAATAAAATGGAACAGACCATTTGGCAGAGAAGGGACATTCCTCTTCTGCATTTGGTCTGCAGCAGTGGGCGGGAGGGGCTGAGTCCCTGATGAGTGAGACGCGGTGAATTTGCACTGGGTGTGCAAACGCACGCGTAGTCGGCGTGTAGCCGACGGACTCCGGGCCGGGAGACCGAGGGAGGAAAGGAACCCGTCTTCACCGAGAGGCTCCCGGGGGTTGGTATCCTACTCCATGCATACAGCAAGCGATGCACGTTTTGGTCAAAATTGCTTTGGGTGCCCAGATAACCACCAAAATATTTTCATCGGCAAAAACCAATTTACGTGTGCTTGCGTTCACGCTGGAAACACCCTGCCGTGAGCGCCTTTCTCTTGACGCCATTCCTTACTCACGGCCACCTGTCCACTTGTCAACCTACCACAGCCACCTGCGCCCTCCCCAACGTACCACGGCCCACCTCTCCACTCCCCAACCCAACCGCGGCCCCCAAGTTCACTCCCCGAGCATGGCCGTGTGTCCTCTCCCTAGTGGGCAAGGCCTCACCTTCCCAGAAGTCTTCACTCCCTTCCACAAGCTAAAGTAGAGGAGGATGATGACCAGCACCAGGCAGGAAGTGAGCTGCCACCGAGGGGGGCCCAAGTCGTCGATGCCACGGCTCTCGTGAAGGTGCAGCACGCCTCGCCTGGAGAGGGTGGGACAGGCGGGTGCTTCGGGGTGCTGCCTCCCTACCCAGAACCGGAACCGGAAAGCTGAGCTTGCCCAGAGAACTCCCCGCCCCCAAGAGGCCTGGCGGAAATCCCCCGGCCCGATGGGACCGGAGACCCCACTCAGAAGGGTCAGGCCCAACAGCGTGGCTGGGGGGCAGGGCCCATGTCCTCGAGGGCTGTAGCGTGCCGGGAGCCCGCAGAAGCCCGGCCCCGACCTCTCGCTCTCAGCGCCCCCGCTTTGCGGAGCTGCAGAAACCAGAGGGAAGGTGCTCAGTGATGTGGTGCCCTGCGCGGTGGTCCAGGGCGCCCTTGGCAGAAACGAGGCTGAGCTCGGGACACGCAGACGCCTTCGCCGCTCTCTCAGGGGACGGCGGAACGGCTGGCAGCACCCGCTCTCACGCTCCAGCTGCCTCGAGCAGGGTTCCGCGGGTAACGGACTCAGGACGACTCTGCTCCAGGCTTGCCCAAGAACCCGTCTCGTGGAGGGAACCCATCCTCAGGGCAGGACACGAGGCCACGAAGAAAGGCAGCGGGACTCGTGGCCCACGGAGCACTCCCTGGGGGCCGGTCTCTCCTTAGATCCCTGCGAACATCTGCGGGGGTCCCGGCTGCCTCTGTGCACGGCATCCCCTTAGATCCCGTGCCCGTGTGCGAGGCTCCTGGGCACCTCTTAAAATGTTTTTCTTTTTTAATGTTTATTTATTCTTGAGTGAGACAGAGACAGAATGCGAGTGGGTTAGGAGCAGAGAGAGAGGGAGGCACAGAATCGGAAGCAGGCTCCGGGCTCCGAGCCGTCAGCGCAGAGCCCGACGCGGGACTCCAACTCACAAACCGCGAGATCGTGACCTGAGCCGAAGTCGGACGCTCAACCGACTGAGCCACCCAGACGCCCCCCTGGGCGCCTCTTTACATGCTTTCTCCTTAGATACACAGAACCCTTAGTTCCCGTGACCACCTGTGGGGTCCTGGGCGCCTCCCTGCACCGTAGTCCCTTAGGTCCCCGTGACCGCCCGCAGGGAAGGTGGCGGCACCATCACATTCGCCGTGTACCCGCTGCCTGGCCTCGGCGGCTGGAATTTTGGATTGACCCCGACGGCAGGCTGTGCCGCTGCTCCAGGAAGCGCAGGGGCCCCGTTTTATGAAAGGAGCCATCACTGCCCAGGTTTGCTGAGGTCCTAACAGAAGAATCCTGATGCCCACGGTAGAAATCTGCGCACCCCAGAGCTTCCCACCAGCTATAGGCGTCACGGAGCCATGGTGGAGGAATCCAGGCTTTCAGACTCTGGAATCAGAGTTCCGTGGCGGGGGGAGGGGGTGACGGGCACGAACAGAGCCCAACTCGACACTCCCAGCTCCCTCAGCACCACCGAAGTGTCACATCAACCTGTCTCCTCTATGGAGTGCAGGCCACCCCTCACGTGACAGGAGCCCCCGACCCGACACACACACATGCTGTCTTCTGTGTGAAGTCTAGGAGTGGAGATCCCTGGGGCAACAACGCTCGGGCAGCTGTGCCCTGCCCGTCCTCCCCTGAGTCCGTCCTCCCGGAGGGCTGCCCTCCCCTGAGTCTGTCCTCCCCGGGGCCTCCTCCGGCAGCACGATTTCCAACGACTTTCTTCTCCTCTCTCCTCCCCGCAGCCCTGGCCCTGCCTGACGCCCCGCGTCCTGGCCCCCCAGCCAGACCACTTCACCCAGGCCCTCTCCTCACCAACAGAAGTCTCTTTGGGACGACAGCACCGACGGAGACCGCGTGGCCGAAGGCCCAGTCACACCTTGGCCTCCCTGCAAGGCCTCACACACGTGTACCGGTCTGCAACGTGGCAGACAATTGGAAGCCGGACGAAGGACACCAAACGTGTGTTTTCAGACGAGACCGGAGATGATGCAGGGCTGCCCCCCCCCCCCAGGAGAAGGCAAGGGATGAGGTGAGCCCAGTAACGCCCAGCTTCCTGTCTGGCAGGGTGTCCCCGAGGCCGGAGCAGGTGTGTCCCAAGGACCTCAAGTGACGGCAGTGTCGATAAAGCTCGTGCGGCCGGAGGTCTGGGAAGGACGCGTCCCCGTGTCCACCAATTCACGGTGCAGGACCCAGGGGCTCCCACGGGCCAGGGCGGGGCACCTGTGGGTCACACGGGGAGCTCAGGGGAGGCCCGGAAGCGCCACACGGCAGTGCCCAGAACCACCGAGAGACAGCTTACGGACCGGCGTCAAGACGATAAAGCTCTCCGCGAGCAAATTAACTTCCCGCCAGAACGCAACTAACAGTCCTTAAAGGAAGACGACAAAACCTGATGCAAAAGTCAAACTTACTACGTCCGACGTGGAAGAAGAAAATTAGCAGACACACAGGCGGAACACATGGCCTACAACCACAACACAAAACTTAAGTCGAGACGGGAAAAGGACTGGATGGAAGAGGTAAAATGATAACGTTCTTGGAAGAAAAGGGCAAGTCTTTGTGACCTTGGGTTTGGCAATGGGTTTTCTGATATGACATCAAAATCACAAGCAACAACGACAAAACAGATAAACCGACTTCATCAAAACACAAATTTTGTGCATCAAAGGACACTACTGACAGAGAAAAAGGTAACTCACAGAATGAGAAAATAGGTAAGCGAGTAACAACCAGAATATGGAAAGATTTGTATCTCGATAACAAAATGCCCCCCAAACAATTCAATTTAAAGATGGGCAAAGTGGGGCTACATCAGACTAGGAAGTTTCTGCACAGCATAGGAAACCACCAACAAAATGAAAAGTCAACTTTATCCGAAGAAGATGAAAACACTAACTCGAAAATATACTTGCACCCCCGTGTTCATTGCAACATTATTTACAAAGGCCAAGACAGAAAAACAACCCAAGTGTCCATCGACAAATGAACAACAAAAACATGGTTCATCCATACAGTGGAATAGTGATCAGCCTTAAAAGGAAGGAAACTGATAGCTGCTACAGCAGGGATGGCCCTTGGGGACATCACACTGAGTGAAATAAGCCAGACACGAGGACAAACGCTGAACGATTCTTCCTACATGAGGTCCCTACGGTCATAGAGACAGAGCACAAGATAGTGGGCGCCAGGGGCTGGGGTGGGGGTGGGGAGGGAGTTAGTGTTTCACGGGGACAGAGCTTCAGTTTGGGAGAACGAGAAAGTCCTGGAGATGGATGGTGGTGACAGCTGCACGGTGCTGTGACTGTGTAATATTAAACCGCGCGCTTAGAACGGTAAAAGAGATGTATTTTGTTATGTATAGTTCACCACGATTTATGGAACTCCCCCCAAAACAACGCAACATGTTTCAGAAAAACTAAAGCAGAGAGAATCCGTTGCCAGCAAGTCTATGCTGTAGGACATGTTAAAGGAAACCCTTCAGAAAGGAGGAAATGATGCCCAAATGGAAATCTGGATCTGCACAGGGCGGGGAGAGCACCAGAAACGGCGGACGTGCTCGTAAACATAAAAGGTGTTTTTCCACTTAGACGTACCCGAAATATAACGGACCGTTTAAAGCAAAAATAGTAGCAACGTGTTGTGGAGTTTATAACAGATTGTGGAAACAAAACCTGTGACAATAAAGGGCAGGAGTGAGAACGGGAGCACGTTGTTGTAAGGCTCCTAGTTTCCGCGTGGAGTGGCATGACGCCATCTGAAGGTAGACCGTGACGAGTTACAGATGTGGGTCATAAACCCGGTAAACAGCCACAGAAATGAAAACAAAGCGCTGCTATAGCTTACTAGCCAACAGTGTAACTCAAACGGAAGCCTAAGTGTTCATTAATTCCAAAGGAGGGACGAGTAGAGGAAACAAAACACAAAGAGACGGGACACAGAGGAAAAACATGGAGACGAAAGACTTAAACCCGACCTCGTGGATGATTATTGAACGGAAAGCCCTACGATGAGGCAGAGATGGCGGCACTGCATAAACAGCGAGAACCATCTCAACGCCGCCTGCGAGAAACGCGCGCTCGGTACGACACACGTGGGTTAAAAACACAGGATGGAAAAGGTGCCAGTGCAAACACGGCCCATTGGGGACCGGGGAGGAACGCTGCTGCTGGACAAAGCTGCTCCGGGATGAGCAACGTGGCCAAGGGGGACATTTTATATGGAAATGGGTCCGCTCAAAGACTTGACACACACACACACACACACACACACACACACACACACACACACTTCGCCACAGAGTCCCAGAAGCACAAGTCAAGCAGAAGCCGATGGAATCAAGACAAGGAGGCACATGCACAGCCCACATTCCCACAGCGCGTCTCACAGCCGGTAGCACGGCGGACAGTGAGGACGCAGAAGACCCGGCGGGTGGCACAGGAGCTCACGCGACCCGTGGGTGCAAGTCCCTTCCCAGCGACAGCAGGACTCACGTGCTGTGCCAGTGCACCCACAATACCCACCAGCGTAAACCACACACTAGGCACGAAAGGTCTCAGTAGAGTTTGGAATAATGAGGCTTTATACATATATTATGTCACTAAATCAGAATTAAATCAGAAATCAAGAACAGAAGCGTATCTAGAAAACCTCCAAAATTTTCGACACTAAATGGGAACGCCTCCAAAAGCTCCCATGAGTCAAAGAAGAAATTACCAGGTGGATCAGGGAATACTTGGAACCGAATGAAAGTGAAAACAGCACAAGGAGCTTTGGGGGAGCAGCTAAAGCCGTCTCCTAGAGGCAAACGTATAAGTAGCTTTAAACGTATAGCTCTCTAGTTTACAGCGGAAAGTAGGCGAAGGTGGTGTTGATAAGTGTCTGTGGGACTCGGGGACGTTTAAAGTGGTTGGGGTTACACGAGCCTGTCTGGGGGTCTCCAAGCCCACGGGCGCAGTCCTGGCTCGGCCCTCATGGCCGTCCAGCGAGTCCCCCGCACGGTTTCTCAGCCCTGGGAGCCACGGCCACGAGCCTCTGGCTTCTGCTCCGAGCCTGCAGGGTCTCCTCGGGTACACCCACCAGGGACTGAAACTGGGACCCTCGGCTAGCGCAGGGGCTGCTGAGGACAGCGGTTCTGGGGCTCCGCTTTCTTGGGGAAGATGTGACGAGAGTAACAGCAACATCAGTTTTCATTCTGGGGTCTCAGGAGGAGCCACGTGCTTGGCGGAGTCCTTTCCCCCGTGAATCCATCCACGCCTCCAAACAAAAGACAGGTGGCCCCCAATGGCGTCACTTGGCACCTTTCAGCCTCCGTGAGCTCTCCAAACTTCAAAATTGCACGGGTATCCATCTCGAAATAGCGAGAGATGCCTCAGCACGAAACCTTACTCCCCAATTTGTTGGTGTAATGACGGATTAGACCCAAGCCAGCACCGAGCGGCTGAGCGTCCCTCAGCGTGGTGGGCCTGACCGCGGGGCCCCAGGTGCTCGCGCGCCACTGGGTCCTCATCTCCCCTTTCTGGTGCAGGGGATCCCCTGCGGACCCCTTACCTCTGATCCCAGCCAAGCTGAGCCTGGGCCACAGGGGGAGGGCACACGCAGCCGGGGCGCGGCCCGTCAGCGAGACACCATCACGTTTGGGAAACGGAGCAGTTAGCGAGACAGCGGCAAGCGACAGCAAACTCGACTCCTCCTTTTCTGGGCAATTCTCGCTTCCTCGTCGCACCGTGAGTCCCACCCACACGCTCAGATAAACTTCCCCCGGTCTCCTTTCTCACAAACGCGCCTGGCCGGCATCTCTTGGACAAGTCAAGAGGGACAGACAGACCTCTGAAACCAGCCGGCCACCCTGGAGAGCTGGCGGGGCTCACGGCCCCCCCCCCGCTCCCCTCAACCCCCTGTTCACTCTCCTCCAGTCGCCAACCACCGACGGCGTCCTAAAAACACAAGTCAGTCCCATGGCACACGACGGTCACCTGCCCTGACTGCTCTTCCTGGCCACGGTCTGGGGAGAACATCGTCCCAGCATCGCCCCAGACCCTCCCAACCCGCCTGACCTGTCCCCGCCCCTCGATGCCACTTTCCACGACAGAGGTTCGGTCCCCGCTCGGGGCTCAGAATCCCAGAACAAAGCATTCGGAGTCTCAGTGTCCGAGACGCAGCTCAAATCCAGGACACCCACCTCCCTGCTGGTGGTATCTCGGACGTCCACAGGTCGGGTCTCCCGGCTGCCCGGAGGCACTGTTTCTCTCCCCTGTGCCCGGGACAGGGCCCCTTTCTCCCAGGAAAGGCCTCCTCGAACTGTTCTGGGACAGAAACGGAGATCCCGGGGGGGGGGGGCGGTGGGTGTCTGTCCACCTGCCCAGTCCCTGGGTCTTCTCGGAAGGACGGGTCTGACGCCTAGACACCCAGACCCTGTGTTTCTCAGCTCACGGTTTTCAACTCCACGCGTGTTTTGCAAACGTGTCTATTTGCTGGTGAAACCAGAGTTGTTTTATTTTCGTCGGTCGAAGTTCCTTTCGCTAAGTTGTGAGCAGACTCATTTTCACGTAGAAACGTTAACAGAATACATGTAAGTGGGCAGCTGAGACTCAGTCCCCAAAAGAAACGTCCCACTGGCTGTGAAATTTTGGCGTCAGCGGGAAGCCCCCGGGATGCCCTGCGCGCATCTCCGGAAGAAGCTGCCTGTGGGGACGCTGAGGCAGCCTGAGCTGCGCGGGGACCCGGGAGGGGCTCCCGGAGCCACCAGCACTAGAGCTCCACACGCCACCCGGCCCCTCACGTTTACCAACGCGTCTCTGGCACACCACTCCGCCAAGGCCGGGTCGGCATCGCCCCGGCAGGGCGGCCTTGGGCCACAGCGGGTCCTCGGCAAGTGTCTGCATTCTGAGGAGAAGCGATGTACCCATCGGGCCACTGACGGCCCTTCCAGGCTGGGTCGGGCCACGTGGGATAAGAGCGAGGGGGGCAGGAGCCGTGGCAGAAAGGACCCCGAGAAGAACAGATTCGGCCAGAGTGACGTGTCCGCAGGTGGTGGATGCCAAGTGGCGCGGAGGGCAGGGGCTGGAAGGGGGGGCACCGGGAGCGCCACTGGACGTGGGGACCGAGGGCAGACTCGGATCAGAACTAATGTTGCGTTTGTACCGGGAACAGAACATGTCGGAAAAAGCAGCAGTCAGCGTGTTGAACAAGGCTGGAGACGAGTCCTGCACAGCGTGCAGGGGTGGCCGGGGGAGCGGACGAGGCAGAGCCTGGCCCAATCTGGGGGCGCCGCCCCCCCCAGGGGTGCCACCCTCCCCCCGCCTTCCGTGCGCCGCCTCCGCCAGCGTCCCGCACCCTCACCAAGGCTGCCGAGGACTCACCCCGCGAGAGCGTCGCTGGGCCACCAGAGGTGGGATTCGGCACGGCGCCCCCCCGAGAGCCCACGGGCACGGGACGGGGGCGCAGCACAGGGCAAGGGCCCTCGGCACACCTCGCGGGCAGCGCGGCCGGGGCGCCTGACCCCCGGGGCTCCCGCATCCCGCCCTGCCCAAGGCGGCCACGGAAGGGCCGTGTCCCCGGAGCCCCACTTACTCGAAGTACTCGGTGGCGGGCGTGGTGTGGAGGGTGCGGTTGGGGCCCGAGCCGGGGCCGGCGGAGCGCGCGTCCACGCAGTCGGGGCTGTTCCACGTGTTGTTGCAGTGGACCCACGGCAGCTCCGCGGCGAAGGAGGAGAAGAAGTAGTGCAGCGCCCAGGCGATGATGACGTTGTAGAAGAAGCCCACGTACAGGGAGATGAGGATGACCGTGAAGCCCACGCCTAGGGCAGGGAGCACACCGCGTCAGCACGCGCCTGGGCGGGGGCACACGGCGTCAGGGCAGGGAGCACGCGACGTCAGCACGCGCCTGGGGCGGGGAGCACACGGAGTCAGGGCTGGGAGCACATGGCGTCAGCACGCCCCTGGGCGGGGGCACACGACGTCAACACGCGCCTGGGCAGGGAACACATGACGTCAGCACGCCCCTGGGCGGGGGCACACGACGTCAACACGCGCCTGGGCAGGGAACACGTGACGTCAGCACGCGCCTGGGCGGGGGCACACGGCGTCAGCAGGCGCAGCCCCCTCCCCTCCCCAGGCCGGCTCCTTGGACCTTGGACGCCCGGCAACTTTTCTAAGTACCAGAGACAACCAGTGAGCGCTCAGATGCCGGAATTCCCGCCAGGGTCACGGAAAGAGGACTGTGCCCAACCCCCCCGAAACAGCCATGGCCATCTCTGTGCACCCAGAGACATGCAGGGTCACCAGGGCCACCCTGGCGGAACCAGGCACCCGCAGACAGTGTGACTAAGGGCCATCTGTGGCCGTCCACTGCCACTTGCGGCCGCTCAGCATCAACGTGGTCATGCAGGGCCCCCAGGCCACACAAAGCCATCAGAATCATCTAGTGCCACCCATCACAACGTAGGACCATCCGGGACACCCAGGAATGCAGAGCACCACCAAGACCCAGCGGAGACCACCCCAAACCATACAGGTCACCCAGAAATACCCAGTATCTTCCAGAGCCATCCAGGGCCACCAATGGCCATTAGATAACCAGGGTCCTCCACATCCACACACAGCTACCAAGAGCCACTCAGAGACTTTTATGGCCACCCATGGCTGCTCACACCCCCTCAAGACGACCCAGGGCAAACAGAGCCATCTGGGTTTATTCATAGGTACCCAGAGCCACCTGGAGTCACCCGGGGCCATGCATGACCATCCAGGGTCACCGGGGCCATGCGTGAGCATCTAGAGTCTCCTGAGGCCACTGATGGCCTTTTCAAGTGACCTTTCCAGTGTCACGAAACCTGGCATTTGGGATCTGTCATCGAGGGGCTCCTGGCCCCTCATGAACGAGGGCAGAGTGGCAAGCAGTCTTTGGGGCTGTGCTGTCCTGACTCACGGCAGATGGGTCTGGCCTCCGCCCACTGGCCAAGGTGCCCTTGCTCGATGCCAGGCAAGGCCGCCCCGGTCCTGCTACGGCGGCTCCCTGCGGTAGGCCCCACGCACGGCTATTTTCCTTCCAGCTCTGCGTCTCGGCTTCGCAGGCAGGACTCGTGTGGACGAGAGCTCTGGCTTGCTTTACTAAAGTCTGTTTGGCTGCTACGTCCCCGTCCTGCCTGCTCGTGGCCGGGAGGGGGCAGGAGGGCGGGGGGCATGCCTTCGAGGTGGTGTTTATAGGAAGAGGCTTGGGTTGTCTTTTATGAACGGAACCCTGAGACGAAGTAATTCAATGCTCAGGGCACCGCCCCGAAGTCGCCTTGCTCCCCCGGAAGCAGAAAGAGGCAGTAAAGGTCATTGCCGCACATACATTAAACAGATCCCACATCGGGAGGGCCCTAAAGTCAAATGGGCCCTGTGTGCAGACCCTCTCGGAATACGTGTGCAGCAGCAGTGGTGACCACGACACAATTTTCTGCGCAAGGTCTTCTCCCACGTGGACTTGGTCAACACTAAACCAAGCTATATTGCCATTCTGCTCCCTGGGTTCCCAGGAGGGAGGCCGGGCCATGGTTTGCAGCGAATCTGCCGGGCAGCCGAGCTGTGGGGAAGCCGTGTTCCCAGGACAACGTGCTGCGGGGAAGCCACGGTGCTGGGAAGCCGTGCTGTTTAGAAGAGCGTCACAGAGGGTTCTCCCTGGCAGGGGGCCGACTGCGGATGCCCGGCCTGCAACCACTCTGAGGTTAAAAGCGTGCAGCCTGACCCTTGGGGGAGTCGCGGGAGCCTCTGAACCAACCCGAAGCGATCCAGATCCACCTTGCGAAGGAAGAGTTGCCTCGGCCGCGGCCCTTCCCGCACCCGTGCCCCGCGCACAGCCCCCCGCTGAGCAGGGCTCTCTACCTTCGTGCCAGAGTGACAAGGTCGCCACGGCCGATGTGGCTCCCAGAGCACGAGGGCCTGCCCCGTGGCGGCCGGGCACCAGAGGCCCTCCCACATACGAGGGTCGCCTCCCCTGGGCTGCCCTCCAGGTGCCCACATGCCTGGGCAGAGGGCCCAGTCCCCAGGAAGGTGGCTGCGAAGGTGGGCTATTCGTGGGGGCCACTCCAAGCCTGTCCCAGGTGGACACAGCCTCACAAGCCCACGGGCTGGGCCACCATCACCGCGCTCCGGTTCGTGTCACTTTGGGCCCCCCTCCCGGCGGCTGCGGCGATGCTCCTCCTGGCAGGAGCCTCTAAATAAAGCTGCACCTGACAGAACTCTTCTGTCGCGGATGGCGTAGGACAGCGTCCCCCAGCGGGCGGGCTCGCCCTGTCCCGAGTCCCCAGGAAAACATGGGAAATCCGCCCACTCCCGCCACCCCCCTCCTTCCCCCAGCCCCTCCGCCCCCGCAGCCCCTGCTCCCCACCGCCCGCCCCTGCTCCCCACAGCCCCTGCTCCCCCCCGCCCCTGCTCCCCACCCCCCACCCCTGCTCCCCCCCAGCCCCTGCTCCCCCCCGCCCCTGCTCCCCACCGCCCGCCCCTGCTCCCCCCCAGCCCCTGCTCCCCCCCAGCCCCTGCTTCCCACCCCCGCCCCTGCTCCCCCCCCAGCCCCTGCTCCCGCCTGCCCCTGCTCCCCACCCCCTGCCCCTTCTCCCCCTCAGCCCCTCCTCCCTCCCGCCCCTGCTCCCCCCAAGCCACTGCTCCCCCCCTGCCCCTGCTCCCCTCCCCACTGCCCCTGCTCCCCCCCAGCCCCTTCTTCCCCCCAGCCCCTGCTCCCCCCTGCCCCTGCTCCACCCCCGCCCCTGCTCCCCCCAGCCCCTGCTCCCCACCCCCCGCCCCTGCTCCCCCCCAGCCCCTGCTCCCCCCCAGCCCCTTCTCCCCCTCAGCCCCTGTTCCCCCCCCCCGCCCCTGCTCCCCCCCAGCCCCTGCTCCCACCCCTGCTCCCCGCCCGACACGCCCAGCCCTGGCTCCTGCTCAGTTCCTGCTCCTGGGACCCCGGGACTAACCGTGAATTCCAGCCACGGGTCTTAATGTCTGGTTTCTGAAGCTTCTGTTTTCCTCAGTACTTCTTTATGTTGACTCTATAAACTTTAGCCTTTACAGTTAACTGTGTGTATTTTATCTCATTTTAAGCTACTTCAAATTCTTTTTAGAAAGAGGAGTTTGATGAATCACACCGAAAATATCACAACTGTCTCACACTCGGCAAAACAGGGTGCCGTGTCTCCACAGCACCGGGAGGCAGGTCTGTGTCTGGCAGGTAACTGGGCCACCTAAGCGGGGGCATCCCGGTGGAGCCCACCCCCCACCCCCAACTGCGCGGGCCGCTGCCTCCGGGAGCCTGTCGGGAGCACCGGCCACAGAAGGTGCTCCTGGAGGAGTGGCCTGGCTGTCCTCACGAGGGTCACCGCAGGCCACTGCGAGGAACACACAGGATTCCTCCGGACAGTCTGGGCATCCTGAGTGTCTGCTGGGTCTGTGCGTGTGCGCACGTGTGCGGAGGACAGGGACAGAGACAGAGACAGGGAGACAGAGAGGGAGAGACAGGGACAGACAGAGACAGGGAGAGACAGAGACAGGGAGACACAGATGAGGAAACAGAGAGAGGGAGACATAAAGAGAGACAGGAAGGGAGATGGGGGCAGACGGAAAGAGACGAGAGACCGAGAGACAGGGAGAGACAGGGAGACAGAGAGGGAGAGACAGGGACAGACAGAGACAGGGAGAGACAGAGACAGGGACGCAGAGACAGGGAGACACAGATGGGGAAACAGAGAGAGCCAGGGAGACATAAAGAGAGACAGGAAGGGAGATGGGGGCAGACGGAGAGAGATGAGAGACACAGACAGGGAGAGACAGGGGGAGAGAGAGAGTCCACCCACAGGGGCCACGCAGCCCCAGCACGGCCCTCCGCACGGATGGGTGTCCAGAACCGGACAGAAGGTATCGGGCTGCAGGCAGTGTGGACGTGGGGCTGTGGGCAGAGGGAAATCTGAAGGAAGCGGTGTCTGCCCGCGGGTGCTCCGGGCCGGAAGGAGGTGAGACGCCCCTCACCTGGGCTCCCCTTCTCCCTGAGGGTGCTGGAGCTCCTGCTACCGGGGTCACGTTTTCCTGTTAACCCCTCCGTTGGGTTAAGTCGTCCTAACGGGCGCCTGGGGGGCTCAGTCAGTCAAGTGTCCGACTTCGGTTCAGGTCATGATCTCCCGGTTCCCGAGTTCGAGCCCCGCATCGGGCTCTGTGCTGGCAGCTCGGGCCTGGAGCCTGCTTCGGACTCTGTGCCTCCCCCTCTCTCTGACCCTCCCCTGCTCGCACTCTGTCTCTGTCTCTCTCAAAAATAAATAAACAAAAAATTTTAAAAAACCAGGATTAAGTCGTCCTTTGAGATCTTCGGGAATCAATCACTATTGACACTTTATAAACTGCAATATAAAAACCTATCTATGTTGGCAGCTTCTCTGGAGAACATCCTTCTCCTGGCAGGACATACGGATGCAGGGCGGTGGGTGCTTGGGGGTCCGGGCGGGAGCAGGGGGGCCCCGGCTTGGGGCACGTGAGAAGCAGACACACTGCAGACGCACAGGGCCGCTGCCCGCAAAGCCAACAAGGCAGCCGGCAGCGGGAGGCCGCCCCCGCCCCGCACTGCCCCCCGGGGGTCACCCGAGGACGCACGGACAGCACTGACCACGGCGCTGGCGGCGCGCGGGCCGGGGAGATGGGCCGCTCCGGCCTCGTCCGCGCTGCGCCCGCACGGAGACGCCGCGGTGCCAGCCGCTTCCCCCGCCACATCCCTCCATCGGGGCTTCACGGAGGAAGAGACCAGCGTCCGGCCTCTTGTGTGGCCCCGCAGAGGGGACGCCCAGGCCCGGCACCGGAAGCCACAGCCGCGGACCTCGTTCTGAGGTTGCGGGGGGGGGGGGGGGGGGAGCGGGCAGGCCTCTCCTGAGTTCTGTCTGGGGGACCCACCGGTCACGTAGCGGAGGGACAAGCTCGGCAAGCGGGCCATTAAGAAGGAAACCCGCACGGCGCCGGAGGGGACATCGGGCCGGGCCAGTCCCCGTGCTTCCGCTGCCGGGCGGGCGGTGCCCCCGGAGCCCCGGCCACACGGCCGCGCGCCGTCCTCGCCCCTCGGGCCCCGGCAGCTGCCATCTCTGACCATGACCCACCGGCCCATCCTCGCGCGTCCCGGAGACCAGGGGGGCTTCCGTCCTCCTGCAGACACACCGACTTTTCAAGGATTTCTCGGGAGGTCCTCGGACTGATCTCTCAGCAACCGTTTTCGTGATGAGACCCGGCAGCGCGCCCGCGTCTCCCCACGAATCCTCCCCGAGCCACGGGCTCCGCAGGCGCGGTGTGGCCTGGAGGCCGCGCTCAGGGGGAGACGGCCCGACTCAATCCCACGCTGCCCCCGGCCAGGGACATCATCCTTGGTGCCCGAGTCTCCAGGATGGGGACAACACAGAGGGCCCTTCTTCCCCGGGCTTCTCACGAAGGTGGAGGGAGGCGACCGCGGAGCAGCTGACGGCCAGGCTCAGTACAAGGCGCCCCTGCCTCCTGGCGCCCTGGCATCTCATCAGGCGACTGGCGGGAGGGCTCAGCACAAAACTAGATCCCTAGATACACACAGGTGGCCCGCTAGAGAATAGATAGTGAGAGAGATGGAGATAGATGGGGGATGGGGGACGGGGGATGGGGGGACGGGGGATGGGGGATGGGGGGCAGGGGACGGGGGCACAGGGGACTGGGGGGATGGGGGACGGGGGGCAGGGGATGGGGGGACGGGATGGGGGACGGGGGACAGGGGATGGGGGGCGGGGGATGGGGGATGGGAGGATGGGGGACAGGGGACTGGGGGGGACAGGGGATGGGGGGATGGGGGGCAGGGGACAGGGGCACAGGGGACTGGGGGGATGGGGGACGGGGGGCAGGGGATGGGGGGACGGGATGGGGGACGGGGGACAGGGGACGGGGGGCGGGGCATTGGGGATGGGGGGATGGGGGACAGGGGATGGGCGGATGGGGGACAGGGGATGGGGTGATGGGGGACAGGGAATGGGGGATGGGGGATGGGCAGATGGGGGATGGGGGACGGGGGCATAGGGGACTGGGGGATTGGGGACGAGGGGGCAGGGGATGGGAGGACAGGGGATGGGGGACAGGGGGATGGGGGGCAGGGGATGGGGAATGGGGGACAGGGGATGGGGGGACAGGAGATGGGCAGATGGGGGCATGGGGGATGGGGGCGGTGGACGGGGGCACAGGGGACTGGGGGGGATGGGGATGGGGGGCAGGGGATTGGGGGACAGGGGAGGGGGGACGGGGAACGGGGGATGGGCGGATGGGGGGTCAGGGGGACAGGGGATGGGGGATGGGGATGGGGGATGCGCAGGTGGGGGGATGGGTCACGGAGGGATGGGGGATGGGTGACGGGGGGACAGGGGGATGGGGGACAGGGGATCGAAGAAGGATGACAGGCAGATGACAGGGGTTGATACATGACGGGTGACAGGTGGATAGATACTGGACGGTAGGTGATAGGTGGCTGACACGTAGACAGAGGGACACAGATGACAGATGACATGAGTTGAATTGCGTCTCCTCCAAAATTCACTTGCTGAATTTCTAAGCCCCGGTAGGTCACGGTGTGACCTTATTTGGAGGCAGGGTCTTCCCAGAGGTAATCGAGGGAAGTTGAGGCGTGAGGGTGTGCCCCAGTCCCGTGTGACCGACGTCCTCAGAGTTATAGAGACGCGTGTAGGGAGGTCTGGAGCAGATTGTCCCTCACAGCCTCAGGAGGAATGCCTTCTACCGGCGCACCTCGATTTCGGGTTTCTGGCCTCCGGAAACGTAAGACAACAAATGTCTACTCCTCAGGCCGCCCGGCGCGTGGGGGGTTGTACACGGCCGTGGCCAACCGACGCAGAGAGACGACGGGTGGATGGACGGACCGTGACGGGCAGAGGGCAGACCGACAGACAGACAGGTGCTTTTTCCTATCTAGCGCATAAACACCGACAGCACGGCCCTCGGACGGCAGGCCTCACGGCAGGGACACGCGCTCCCGAATCCCGTCATCGCAGGTGGAAAGGAGGACCAGAGTTAAGATGCTACGTCCAGGGGCAGAGACGGGGAGCAAAGCGGGAGCGAACGCACACGGCTTGGGCCGTGCCACGGCGGGGTGTGGGGGCGTCCCGCCGTTACCTTTCAGCAGGGGGCAGATCTTCCAGACGCCAGCGGCCCCTTCCCTGGTGAACTGCCCCAGGGCCAGCTCCATGTAGAAGAGCGGCACCCCAGCGATGGCCATGAAGAGCAGGTAGGGGACCAGGAAGGCGCCTGTGGGACAGGACAGCGCGTCAGCCCGCGGGCTGCGGACGGGCCCGTGTGCTTGCTCCCCGGGGCGCGGCCGTCCCAGCGCCACCCACAGCAGGTCGCGGGCACGACCGCGCTCACCCATCTCCCGCCGGTTTCCCCCTGAAGCTCCCTGCATGGCCGCCCTCCGAGGGGAAGTCCCTGGCTGGGCTGGGTGAGCCCCCTACCTCCCTGCCCGGCCCCCACTGTCATCAGCGCCCTGACACGTCCCCACCGAAACCCCGGCCGTCCCTTGGGCCGAGTTTGAAATCAACCCAAGAGCAGAGCAGATGAAGCCCCTGGCCACACACCGTCTTTGCTCCTGGGTCCGGCCTCCCCCCTGCCCTGCAGACGCCGGCCTCCGCCCCTCGTGAGCTCTAACTGCCCGCCGGGAGCTGAGGTCCAGTCCTGCCCTTCGTGGGTTCCGTCACCCACCCCCAGCTCTCCGTCCTCACAGCCCGCCTCGGCGGGGGGTTATGTTGACAGGTGCCGCGTGAGGAGCCGGGGTCCCTCCGGGGTGGCGCCTGGCCCTCGTGTGGCAGCCCCCCGTCCTAGGCACAAAACTCGGGGCCTCATGGGCCCTGGCCCACACGAGGGGGCTTTGCCACGGCTCTGGTCCTGGGGTGGGGAGGGGGAGGCAGGGAGGCCCCGCGGCTCCTTGCACCTGCCTGGGCCCAGTGTTCTCCCCTCAGCACGGGGTGGGGGCTGGGAGGGCCTCCCACGGAGGTTCTTCCAAAGCCCTCGTGTGCGGCACTGAGTGACCACGGGGAGCGGCCGCCAACTCAAGGGGCTTCTCCGCCTGAGGGCTTTGGGTGACCCGTGCCTGTTTTCGTTTTCTAGTCCAGAGGCAGCTGTGGGGGAAGGGCTGGCTGGCTTCGGGGCAGGGGGAGGGACGTGCGATCGCCTCGGGACTTTCTCCGCTACTCCAAACTCAAGGGCCTCCGCACCTTTTCGCAGACACTGGTTTAAGTCGGCCAAGGGTACCGCTCTGCGGGCACCTGAGAATGTTCCCCGCAAGGTGACTCCTCGCCTGCTCCGGCCACCGGCCCCGCCTCTGCCTCCGCGTTTGCGGGCTCCCCCCCCCCGCCCCCAGGGACTCTGCGCCCCAGCTGCTCAGCGAGGCAGCGGGGGCTGGGCCGGACTCACCGCCGCCGTTTTTGTAGCACAGGTAGGGGAACCGCCAGACGTTGGCCAGGTCCACGGCAAAGCCGACCACCGACAGGAGGAAGTCGACCTTCTTGCTCCAGGTCTCTCGTTCTTGGGTCTCCACGGGCGTCTGCGTGGGGTTGATGAGGGCGGAGCTTGTGAACTGCACCCCATTCTGCTCCTTGACCAGGACAAGTTCCACGGCCTTGGGGCCCGTAGCGTTGGGCTCCTTAGCTGGGGCCACGCCGGAAGACATCGGCACCTCCGGGCGCTGGCTCTCACTGGTGCGCAGCCTGGGGACTCGGACTCGGTGCGTCCTCCTCCGGCCTTCAGCCAGCATAGGAAGTAAGCACACACAGGAAGGCAGCGGCTCAGGAGCCCGGACCGAGGGGCGCCTCGCCGCGAGGGCAGACTCGGGCAGAACAAGCGCAGGCCAAGCACCTGAGACGCCACGGCCAAGGTTGAGGACACTAGGAGAGGGGAAGTTCCTGTGGGGGGCGGGACAGCCCGTGGAAACCTCGGGACAGACACCTGCCACCTGCCTTGCTCCCCCCCCAGCACCCTCTCTGTTCCTACACCTGCCACCTGCCTTGCTCTCCCCGCCCCCCCCCGCACCCTCTCTATACCTACACCTGCTTTGCTCCCCCCCAGCACCCTCTCTGTTCCTACACCTGCCACCTGCCTTCCTCCCCCCCACCAGGCACCCTCTCTATACCTACACCTGCCTTGCTCCCCCCCCAGCACCCTCTCTGTTCCTACACCTGCCACCTGCCTTGCTCTCCCCGCCCCCCCCGCACCCTCTCTATACCTACACCTGCTTTGCTCCCCCCCAGCACCCTCTCTGTTCCTACACCTGCCACCTGCCTTCCTCCCCCCCACCAGGCACCCTCTCTATACCTACACCTGCCTTGCTCCCCCCCCCAGCACCCTCTCTGTTCCTACACCTGCCACCTGCCTTCCTCCCCCCCACCAGGCACCCTCTCTATACCTACACCTGCCTTGCTCCCCCCCCAGCACCCTCTCTGTTCCTACACCTGCCACCTGCCTTCCTCCCCCCCACCAGGCACCCTCTCTATACCTACACCTGCCTTGCTCCCCCCCCCAGCACCCTCTCTGTTCCTACACCTGCCACCTGCCTTGCTCTCCCCCCCGGCACCCTCTCTGTTCCTACACCTGCCACCTGCCTTCCTCCCCCCCACCCGGCACCCTCTCTATACCTACACCTGCCTTGCTCCCCCCCCGGCACCCTCTCTGTTCCTATCAAAGTTCAACACTGTGTCATCTCTAAGTCTGCTTTTTAAAAAAGGTTTATATATTTATTAATTTTTCTTGAGAGAGAGAGAGACAGAGCGTGAGAGGGGGAGGGAGAGAGAGGGAGACACAGAATCTGAAACACACTCCAGGCTCCGAGCTGTCAGCACAGAGCCCGACGCGAGGCTTGAACCCACGGACCGTGAGATCACGACCTGAGCTGAAGTCAGATGCTCAACCGACTGAGCCACCCAGGCGCCCGTGATTGTACTTTTAATAGTAACGCAAAACATCACCTCTGCCCACATCGTCAGGGACTCATTTTACAATCTTCACGTAGCACTCAAAAGTTAAGTCTTCGTAGCAGGTGCATATGTGTTCTTGACACACAGCAGTAAAGGTGAAGAACGAATTTTTACACCCAGGGTCGCCCACGGTGATTCCGCTCCTCGTGGAATGCCCCCATGATGCCCTCCACCTGTGGCCGGGGACTCAGGCGCCCCCGCTGCAGGCGGGCAGACCACAGCACTGTCGTCACTTAGCTGGGGGCAGACGGGATCCCCTGGCCAGAAACTTTCCCAAGGAACTGCTTCCAAGATACTTTCCTAAAACACCGCGCAGCATAATTAGAAGAGAAGGATTACGCACAGACATAGCAGGTGGCCCCGACGGCTGCGACGGTGCCTTCAAACAGGACCCCTGGCTTTGGGGTCCATCAGGATTGTTTCCATTGCACATACATGCGTGTACACACACACACGCACGCACAGACACACACACACATGCACACACACGCACATACACACATGCACACACAGGTACACACATATATACATGCACATACACGCATACATGCACACATACACGTGCACACACACATACACACACATACACACATACACTCACATACGTATGCACACACAGATACATATATACATGCACACATACACGCACACACATGTGCACACACACGCACGCGTGCACACACATGCACACACGTCCATGCGCATACACATGCACACACACATGCACACGCACACTTGTGCACACACATGCCCCAGTTGAAGCAGAATAACCGACATTGGCTCTAATGGGCGTCATTTTCCTCTGCGTTCAAACTGGAACAAGGACTCACGATACAAGTTACTTCCCCGCCACTTGTGTGCGGCCCCTTCTCCTCCAGTGACAAACCCAGCCTTCCCGAGATGTCGGAAACCCGGGCCTGGCTTTGCAGGGACTGAGGACCAGTGGGACTGGCCTGTGGGTGCAGCAGGGAGGGCTGGAGTGTGCCCACGGCCCACAGCAAGCCCCACCCCCCCACTACAGGCACACCCCGGATTGCCTGTTAGCAGCCCACGCTAGTATTTGGGGCGAGCAGACCCAAATCTTGAAGCCACGGCCTCAGGGGCCAGGTTTGGGTACAGAAAGCAAGGCGTGGCCTCTCAGAAAGCTTTGCTCTGTGCCCAGAACGAGGCACTGCGTTGGCTGATGAACCCGTTCGCTCTTGTACTCCCTACCCTCAGCCTGGGCCCGGAGCCCCGCGTCTCCGCGCCCGCACCCCTTCTTTGCAATCCCACAGTCTTCCTGCCAAGACGAGGCGCTGGCCGAGAAAATCACCCGGATCCGTGATTGCTTCGCTCCCGCCGGCCTCGCCCGGTTCGGGCCTGTGAGCCCTCTTCCCTCCCCACCCCCCCCACCCCCCGGCACTCCAGGGGCCACCGCGGCGCGATCGTCCCCGCGCCGCCTCCTCGCGGCACACCTGTCGGCACCGCCTCAAGGTCTCTGCACGCCCCCGTCAGCCACTTTTGGAGACGCCGCGGTCTGCAGCCCGCGGGGCCCCCGACGGTGCCCGCCCCGGCTCCGCGCCTCCGGGCCGAGGGCTTCGGGGTCCGCGGGGGGGAGCGGCGCGCCCCGCGGATGCGCCCCGGCTTACCTGCCCGCCCCGGCCTCGTCGCCGCGCTGGGGTCCCGCCGCCGGGCGCCCGCGAAAGCTCCAGCGCCGGGTCGGGTCCCGCAGCGCCGGGCGGTCGCGGCCTCGGGGCTCTTATGGTGTCGCAGGCCCGCCCCGCCCCGCCCCGCCCCCTCCCCGCCCCGGGTGGGCGGAGGACCAGACCCGGGCGCGCCCCCGTCCCCGCCCCCGCCCCCGGACCCGGCAGCCGGCGCAGCTCCTCTCCGCCGGGGACCTCGCGCATCCCGGGGCCTCGGACGCGTGGGAGCGGGGACACGTCCGGGCTCCGGGTGTCGCGGGCCCAAGACGGCGGCTGCCCGGAGGAACCGGTCTCGGCGTCCCCGCGTCGGCCCCGGGGGAGCGGCGGGCGGGGAGGGAGCCGGGCGGCGGGCGCGCCGGGCGCAGCGCTGGGACTCGCGGACCCAGCTGGGCGCCCCGCCTCGCCCCGTCCCTCTGCTGCGCGGACCCTGGTCCCCAACCGTCCGGCGGCACCGACTCCTCCCCCAGCAGCCTCCCTTCCCGCGGCCGGCGCCCCGGGCGTCTCCCAGCCGGGGCTCGCGCGGAGCGAGGTTCGGCCGGCGGCGCGGGGTCCCGGGTCCGGCGGGTGCTGTCCCGTCGGCGTCCCCGGCCCCGCGGGGCTGACCCCTGCACCTGCTAGAGCCGCCCGGGGCACTTCCTTGCCCCCTGGGACCCCGTACCAGGGCCTCTGGGCCGCGAGGTACCTGGCGGTCGCCCGGGGCCTTCTGGAGCCCCGCGCATCCACTGGGACCCTAGGCCCGAACGGTGCGCCTCGGGAGCCGGCTTCTCCGGAGGGGCCTGGAGAGCCGCGGCGGCCGGTGCCCACCCCACTCTGGGACCCAACAGGCCCGGAATCTTTGTCGACGTGCCCGCGACGAGATTGTACATGTTCCAGGCCACCACCAAGGCGCAGGGCCCCGAGGTGCGGGGAACGGTGTCCAGGTGAGTGGCCGCCTCCGGGGGACCCAGTCTCTGGCGTGACCTTCCTCCTGGGGAGCCTTTGGTTTCCCCACTGTGCGTTCGCCGCCGCGGGGCGTCCGCGCCAGTCGGGGCTGCGCCGTGCGTCTGGGCCCCCTGCGGTCGCTCAGCGGCGCTCTGTGCGAGGGGACCTGAGCGTCCCTGTCCCTCAGAACCATGCCAGCACTGCTCCAGCCCCAGCCCCGAGGCCGCCCTCACTGCCTTTCAGCCCGCCTCCTGCTAACCCAGGACCCTTCCCCGGAGCCCCGGGAACTGCTCTCCCAGACCCAACCACAACCAGGCAGACTGGGGGCCTCAGGCTGCGTGGCCACAGGAATAAAAACACCACAGGACGGGAGGCTTATGAACCAAAGAAATTTATTTGTCCCCGTTGCGGAGGCTGTCAACTCAGGGTCAAGGCACTCAGTGGCGACCGGGGTCCTGGTCCCTGGCGGTCTCTGCATCTGCACCTGGAGGGAGCTCCCTGCACCCTCATGACCTAGGCACCCCTAGAGGGGTAGGATCTCAACACGTGACTGTGACAGAGACACAACTCAGTCCCCAGAACTCAGGGAGGTGACAGGGAGTTCAGAAGATGGGGCCAGACCACCCTGAATGCGCCACCCGGCCGTGGCCGTCGCTCAAGGGCTGCCTCTCCCCACACAGGCTCAACAACTCGGGTTTCAGGGAGAGAAGTGGCCGAGCGACAGAGCTTTAATCAACAAGGACAAGGACAGAAAGGTTTTCTTTCCAACAAGGGAAGCCAAGGCACACGGTGGGGGGGGGGGGTGGAGTTCAGACGTACGGACACACGTCCACTTCTCTCAGTTCTGGAGTCCGCAAGCCTGAGGTCAGGGTGCCGGTCAGGTCTGCGTCCGGAGAGCCTCTCGGGCTTGCGCTCACGTGGTGGGCGGGCAGGGGTGCTGGGGGAGGAGAGACGAGTGGGGTGTGGAGATGGATGGACAGAGCGCCCTTCCCGGCCTCTCCTCGGAAGGGCACTGATCCCATCGCAGGCCCCTCCCGCCTGACCTCGTCTACCCCCAGTCAGCTCCCCAGACCCCTCCGGCCAGTGCACGACACTGGGGCCCCTGGGAGTTAAGGCTCCGGTTTTGGAGGCGCACAGACTGTCTGTGGGGAACAGCTCCGGACTGAGGTGTTGATGTTATTCACACCGAGCTGCACCGTCCTAGGATTTCATTTCCCTTCTTGGAATTTTTTTGCTGTCCCTTGAATTAATTATTACCTGTTTTCTCATTCGTTCATTTTCCACGCTCCTGTCATTAATTCAACTCCAAACTCTCCCGCAAAAGTATAAATCACCTTTACATCTTTTAAACCTTGGGAGGCAGTTGGGATTTAGAGCCTCCTGCCTCTGCCCGGTAGAACAGCTGGCCCTTCAGTCCTGGCACCCCGCCATCGTCCCGGCATTTCCCATGACCTTGACTCTGGGAACTTCGGACACGCTCTCCTTCGCCACGCCCCCGTGTCCAGGACCCCACGCGCTCTGTCTTCTATTTTATCATCTTGACCTCACCACCGCCTGCTTCTCGGATCTCCTCTGCACCACAGAGGAGGAACCAGGAATGTCCTCGAGTCCCTGCCCCATACGGTTCTAGGTTAGAATTTGCCCGTAAGAGACAGTCATAAGTGACCAGACAGCCGGAAGCAAAGTGGAAGCCATTATCCCCCAGAGGCATGTCGCCAGCTCTGATGGCACCTGTTCGATTCTTAGCCGCCCCCTCACACCTTTTCAGAACCACCTGCTTTAGCTGCTCGTGAGGGCTCAGCTCCACCTTCAGGGCTGGTTTCCTAACTGCAGTAACTCAACTCACATCCTGGTCTATGCAGCCACCGATGCAGTGAGTGCCCCCCACCCCAACAGTTATGCGGAAAGACCGTAAGGCCAGTTTCCCCTCACATGGCAGGGAGAGCAGTACGCCCCCCATCTCAGCACTATGTCAACCCTCCAGCTCACCGTCACGTCCAGTCCACAGACAGTTATCGCCTGTCACCCACTCCACAGCGCACGACATTGGTCCACACCGCCAATGGCGTGCTGAATCAACCAGGGGAGCAAGAAATAGAAAATACCAAGATGCCTCAGTGAGACACAAGCATACTAAGGATCGGGAAAAAATAGAAATATAAATATTCCAAAGCTTGCCATCTTGGTGAAATTTCTATGGGTCCACAGTTTGGGACCGGGCAAGATACACATCCAAATAAAAGCTAGCTACATCTGGCGACCTACTTCTAAGGAAGAATCAGCATATGTGGTGAATGTCTTTGGGTTTTGGGGTTTCCAATTGGGAATGCGTCTCTGACCCATTTCCTGAGTTACCCCCAATGTGTTCAATTTCGAGCAGAGCCCAGAGCAGGAAGGGTTCCGTAAGGGTGTGATTATTCTCAGACTGTAGCATGTATTGAAATCCCCTAAATAAACTGTGTTTATGGTGCATTAAGCACAGATCTCTGGGGCTCACCCTCAGGTTTAGATTCAGTAGGTCTAAGGTGGAACCTGAGAACTTTCATTTCTGAAATGACGAGTTCCCGGGTGGTACTCATGCTGTGGGTTCAGGGACCCCCTCTCAGCAGAACCAATAGGGTGGGAGGGGTTTCTAGAAGATGGAGCCTCTGGTGTGGAGCGTCTGTAAGTGACCACAGTGCAGACACGTAGAGTTTTGGAGAATAGCCAAATACTCTTCTCAAAATACGTATTCTCCTTTTGAATGGGTGTGTTCCTGAGTCATGCAGAAACTTATGGAACTCTAAGTTAGCACATAACCTCAACAGCCCATCATAAACCAACTCACAAACCCATAAAGTTTGGTATTGACAGCAACCTGCCATCATGAAATGGAAGCTATATCTGCGGAATCACGCTCGAGTAGGTGCTGAAGACACACGAGGCTGCACGGACGAGGGACACACGAGGGTGCACGGACGAGGGCCCGCTCTTGTTGCACGAGTGTAGCCCCTACCTCTAGCTTCATGGCTGCCTGAGGAAGCACACGGGGATCCCATATGTTGTAGACTACACACTGACCCCACCAGGAGGTGGAGGGCTGCAGCATCGCAGGGACACTCAGAAGGCACCGGGGCAGGAAACGTTCCCAGTGGGCAGAGAAGCAAGCAGTGCGTCAGGCTGTTACTTAGCCAAGACGGAGGGATGGCCAGAGAGAGGTCTCAATTGACTCACGGGCATTGGCTAATGGTTTGGTTGTATCGTAAGAGACTTCAAAGGAAATTAAGAAGATGACAAAATCTTTATTGGCAGACTGCATAATTATGCAGAAAGTCTTAAGGAATCCTAAAATCAACTACTAGAATTAATAAGTGAATTTAGCAAGGTCGTGGGGTGTAACGTAAGTCAATTGTATTTCTATAGACCAGCAGCAATCAACTGTAAAATACAACTTAAAATAATTTCACTTGCAGTACCACCCAAAACAAATGCCTCGGCCTAAAATATGTGCAGATCTTGTAAAAAACCTACCCTGTGTTAAAAACTAGAATACGTTGCTGAGAAACTACAAAGGCTTAAATCAGTGGACAGGTATACCATGTTCATGGTGGAAAGGCTCACTATTAAGATGTCAGTTCTCAAATTAATGTACAGATTCAACTGGATACTAACCAGAATTCGATCTTGCTGTTTTTGAAGAAATGTACCAACAGATTCTAGAAAATATATGGAGATGGAAATGACAACTGCAGCCAAAACAGTCTTAAAAAAGAAGAATGAAAATGGGGGACAGAGGAACCACCATTCATAATCCCCCCATCCTAACAAAACCGATTTTACTGTTTCTGTCATTATTTTGCCACTTGTGTCCTCTTTTTAAAAACAGCGTTGTTGTTGGGGTGCTGGGTGGCTCCGTCGGTTGAGCGTATGACTTTGGTTCAGGTCATGATCTCGCGGTTTGTGAGTTCGAGCCCTGCGTCGGGCTCTGTGCTGACAGCTCGGAGCCTGGAACCTGCTTCGGATTCTGTGTCTCTCTCTCTCTCTCTGCCCCTCCCCCACTCGTGCTCTCTCTCTCTCTGTCTCTTAAAAAATGAATAAATGTTAAAAAAGAAACAGATTTGTTGAGCTATACACAACAAACCCATTTCAAGTGTAGTTTGATAGGTTATTTGTGTGGCTGTGGAAACACGAGCACAATCAGGATGATATGTTCGTCCTTCTCAAGCTCCCCTTCCTTGGTGATCCATTTTGACCCCACCCCATCCCAGGCAACCCCTGATGCGGTAGCTCTAGATTATGTTCCCTAGAATCTTATATACTTGGAGCTATACAGTAAGCACTGTTTTTTAAGATGTTCTTTTCCACTCAGCATATTTGAGATGACTCTATGTCATGGTGTGAATCAGCAGTTAATTCCTTTTCTTGCTGAAATACTATATACTTCCAGCATTGCCCCTGCACCCTCCACCTGTTGATGGGCGTTAGGATATTATAAATAAGACTACTATGTGCATTTGTGTACAAGACTTTGTATGGACATATTTCATTTCCCTTGGGTGAGCACTTAGTTGTGGAGCGGCTGAGTCGTCTGGTAGATGTGTGTCTGTTTTTAAAAACTGCCAGGTTGTTTTGCAAAGTGGTTATACCATTTTACTTTTCTGTGAACCACGTATAAGAGTTTCAGTTGGTCCGCATCCTTGCAACACCTAGTATGGTCAGTCTTTTTAACTTCAGCTGTCCTAATTGCTGTGTAATAGTGTCTCCTGGTTTAAGTTGTCATGTCTCTAGCGACAGAGATGTTTCAGCAATCTCCCTGTGTGTGGCTGCCATCAAGTTCTCGTCCGTGTCTGTTCAAACATTTTGCACGTTGGATTGTTTCATTATTCTCGAGTTTTAAGAGTTCTTTACATGCTTCAGCTATAAATCCTTTATCAGACAGGTAATTTGCAAATCCTTTCCCCAGTCTTGGATTATGTTTTCATTCTCTTCGTGGAGTTTGTCAAAAAACAAGACACTAATTTTGATGAAGCCTCATTTACTTTTTTTCTTTCTTTTATGGATCTTGCTTTTAAGTGCTGTATTTGGGAAATATTCGCCTAACCCAAGATCACAAAAATTTTCACCAAGTTCTTCTTTGAAATGTTTGAAATTTCAGGTTGCACATTTAGGTAGATGACCCATTTTAATTGACATGGTCGAGATAAGGACAAAAGTTCGCTATTCTACAGGTGGGCAGCCCGTAAGCTTCTGCTCCGTTTGTGGAAAAGACATCTTTTCTCCACTGACCTGCCTTTGCACCTTGGTTGAAAAATTCGTTGCCCTATATGTGGGTGTGGGGTTATTTCTCAGCTGTTTCCTTGACCTATTCCTCCATTTTGTTGTTGGTTCCACTCTTGCTATGGACGAATCGTGTCCCCCCGCCCCCAAAATGCCCTAACCCCAGGGTGACTGTATGGGAGATGGGGTCTTTAGGAGGCAAAGTTAAATGCGGTCATCAGTCCAATTGGACTGTGGCCTTGTAACAAGGGATGACCTCTCTCCCCGCCCACCACGTGAAGACACAGCCAGACATCGGCCCTCTGCGATCAGGAAGAGAGCTCTCACCAGGAACTGACTTGCACAGACCTTGGTCTTGGACTTCCCGGCCTCTGTGCGAAAATAACTTGCTGTGGTTTGAGCCATGCAGTCTATGGTGTTTTTGTTATGGTGGCTGAGCTGACTAGTACAGCACTATCTTGGTCACTGTTGTGTTGTGATGCATTCTTACGTCAGGTAATAAAAGTCACACAACTTTGTTCTCTTTCAAAGCTGTTTTGACTATTCTGGGTCATTTTCATTTTTTGTATGAATTTTAGAGTCAACATTCCCATTTCCATAAAAAAAATCCTGCTGGGATTGCTTTCGGTGGAGGCTGTCACTCGTTCGTGACATTTGTTCTTTTTAAATCTAAGCATTTGATGCCATAAAGTTCGTAAAGTTTGAAATATTTTTGTTTACATTCATTTCAAAATATTTCCTAATTTCCCTTTTGACTCCCTCTTGGAACCATTGTCATTTATAGATGTGCCAAATTAGTCTCCAAATATTTGAGGATTTTCTGTGTATATTTTATTCTTTTCTGGATGTATCTCTTGTATCGGTACCTAATTTACTTCCTTTCTCATTGGAGAACACACTTGGATCCTTTTAAGTTTGTTGGGACTCATATTCTAGAGTACGGACGGTCTTGGTAGGTGCTTCACACGCATTTGAAAAGGTATACTCTGTGTCACTGGGTGATAGGCAAACTCAAACAGGGCAAGCTGGTTTTACGGTTTCTGTCGTCCGTATCCTTGTGCACTTCTTTCTGCACACTCGTCCAATCCGGGTTGGGAGGCGGGTGCCGAGACCCCAGGTGGATCGTGTGGACCCTCCCGTTTCTCCTGCGGCTCTGCGCGTCCCGGTCCCACCGATCGTGAAGCTCTGTGTGGGTCACACACGTAGGACCGTTCCGTCCTCCTGGGGAGCTGAACCCTAATAACCTCTGCTCCGAAATGGACTTTGATGCTAGGACCATCACTCCTCCTTCTTTCAGTAGCGTCGGCATCTGTCCTTTGCCCTTTAACCCATTATCTCAAGGGTGTTTCTTTCAGGCATCATGTAGTTAGGTCTTGCTTTTCAGCCCAATCCTTAGTTTCTCCCGTCACTGGGGTGGAGCGGGTGTTGAGATCATCTACGTTTGATGGGAATGTTGATATGGTTGGGTTCAAACCTACCATCTGCCATTTGTTTTCTATTTTTCCAAAGCGTTCTCTGTTCCCTTTTTCCTCCTTTTCTGCCTTCTTTCGGGTCGAGTCGTTTTTTTAAAATTCAACTTCCCCTCTTGTTGGGATCCTTAGCTACGTCTCTTTGTTGTGTTACTTCAGCGCCTGTCCCAGTCTTCCGTTGAGTGATGTGACCCCCTCCTCACACCGTGGGAGGACTTTGCAGGCACTTGCTTTCCCCTCCTGGTCGTTGTGATGTTGTGGTCAAACGTGTGGCCTCTGCACGCTGGGGACCCAAGCACGTGGAGTCGGGTTTCCTTCAGGCCGTCGATTGTCTTTTAAAAAGATTTAAATAATGAAAAAAGAAGTGTAATTCCCATCTCTGGACCTCATTCTCTGTCGGTCCAGATTTCAAAACCGTATCATTGTCCTTCTGCTTTAAGGACTAACTTTAGTATTTCTTTTAGGTAGGGTCTGTGGGCGATGAATTCTTTCAGCTTTTTTAAGTCTAAAGACATCTCGGGGCGGTGGGTGGCTCAGGCGGTTGAGCGTCTGAATCTTGATCTTGGCCCAGGTCATGGTCCCAGAGCCCTGGGATCCAGCCCCTCGAGTTGGGCTTGATTGAGATTCTCTCTCCCTCTGTCCACCTCCCGCCACCCCCCACCCCGGCCCCGCTCACTCGTGTGTGCTCTCCTTCTCTCTCTCTCAAAAAACATTTATTTCTCTGTTTTCTGAGTAAAGAATCCTGGGTTGGTGGTCTTCTGTTTCCCCACCCTAAAGCCCTCGCCCCACTGTCTTTTAGCCATCATGATGTGCCTGGTATAGTTTCTGTCATGGTTCCTGTGCTTAGAGCTCACCGAGCAAATGGGATCCATGGGTTTGCAGTTTGAATCGGATTTGGAAAGTTATTTCTTTAAATATTTTTCTTTGCCCTTTTCCTCTGGGGACCCAGCTTGAGCTCCTACCGCTCACTGATGCAAGGTTCAATTCTTTCTTTTTTCTCTATTTCGTTTTGAGCTGTTCGTATGGCTTTATCTTCAAGTTTACTCGCCACGTCTTTTGCGACGTCAAATCCACCCTTAATCCCAAACGTGCATTCGCATCTCAAACACTGTCGTCCTCTTCTCTAGAATTTAGATTTGTGTCTTTCAGAAGATATTTTTAATTCTCCACTGAACACGTTACGTGTTGGCTCCACGAGGTTTCTGAGCAGGTGATACGGTTGTGTAGCGAGACAAGCTGTCGGTGCCTGGTCCGCATATCCGATCACCCGAGTCACTGCCAGGGCTGGTTCTGTTGACAAGAGATCTCTTTTCCGCTTTCTTGCATCCCGGTGATTTCCGACTGGATGGCAGGCGTTGTGAATTTTACCGTGTCGGGTGCTGCACAATTTTGCATTCCTGAGAGTATTTTGGCACTTCTACTGGGGCTACGGGTAAGTCACTTACAAACAGCCCGCTCATTCTTCCAGGTCGTGCTTTTAAGCTGTGTTCGGCCGGGTCAGCGCAGCGTTTGTCCAGGGCTGGTGCCTCCTCAGTGTCTCCTCCGTGACGGCTTGTTCCCGGAGGGAGGGTGACCCAAGGCGGTCTTGGTTCCTCCATAGCCACTAGGAGCAAAACTGTGGACGCGTTAACTTCTATTCACTTCAAAAGAATTGATCGGCCCGACCGGCCCTTGGCGGTATCACCCGGCAGGGACCGACCCCGCGTTCGGGGAGGAGCCCCGCTCGGCCCCCGGGAGACACCCGGTCTCCGGTGCGGTCAGGTGGGCCGGGCTGCAGCCGGCGGAGCCCGTGTTCTGCAGCCTCGGTCCCAGGAGGCACATGCTCCTCACGGTGCAAATACTTCCAAGTTTACGGAGAAGCACCTTCTAGCCCAGCATCGCGTCTGTTTTGTCCGCGGCTTCACGCGCGCTTGAAAGAGCAATTCAGTCAATTTAGTAAATGGGGTTGTTCGAATTTCCTCCATAATTATGTCTCTTTCCCTGGTGGTTCTATTGATTACCGAGAGAGCTGTGTTAAAGCCTCCAACTAGATTTGCTGATTTCTTGATCTCTCCTTTTAATTCGGCCAGTGTTTGCTAAGTATATTTCGAGCCGCGTCGTTAGGTACATATACCTTTGGGGCTATTGTGTCTTCCGACTGAACGGGGCCCTCGATGGTCATGAAGGTGACCCCTCACCTCCACACTCACTGGGACCACAGTCTGACCACACAGACTTCCTTACGGTTATGTTTGCACGCTACGTGCACCTCCCATTTAAATTTTTTTTTTTCAACGTTTTTTTATTTATTTTTGGGACAGAGAGAGACAGAGCATGAACGGGGGAGGGGCAGAGAGAGAGGGAGACACAGAATCGGAAACAGGCTCCAGGCTCCGAGCCATCAGCCCAGAGCCTGATGCGGGGCTCGAACTCACGGACCGCGAGATCGTGACCTGGCTGAAGTCGGACGCTTAACCGACTGCGCCACCCAGGCGCCCCGCACCTCCCATTTAAACATTGTCAATGTACCTTTAAATAGCAATGGTTAGGTTTTTAAAAAATTTGGTCTGGCAACTTATTTAGGAGTTTTTTAGTCTATATTTGATATAATTATTGGTATGGTTGGATCGAAATTTACCGTTTGCTGATTTCTGTTTGTATTGTCTGTCCTTTGTTCCCTTTTCTCACTTTCCTGCTTAGTTTGGATAAAGTATTATTTAAAAATATATTTTACTTCTGCTATTGGCTTCTTAGTTCTACATTTTGGTTTCTTTGGGGGCTTAGGATACACATCAATCCTATTCTACTTTCAAATCCTCGCAATCCTTGTGCACACGGTCTCGATGTGCACAGTCCTCGTGCACAGGGTCTCCATGTGCATAATCCTTACGCACAGGGCCTTCACATGCACAATCTCGTGCACAGTCCTCATGCACAGGGCCTCCACGTGCAAGTCCTCGTTCACACAGTCTTCACGCGCATAATCCTTGTGCACACGGTCTCCACACGCATAATCCTCGTGCACAGGGCCTTCACATGCACAATCTCGTGCACAGTCCTCATGCACAGGGCCTCCACGTGCACAGTCCTCGTGCACACGGTCTCCACACGCACAGTCCTTGTGCACAGGGTCTCCATATGCACAGTCCTCGTGCACAGGGTCTCCGCATGTATAATCCTCGTGCACAGGGCCTCCACGTGCACAGTCCTCGCGCGCAGGGCCCCCGCGTGCACAGTCCTCGCGCACACGGTCTCCGCGTGCAGGCCGTGGAGGTTTCCCTTGTCTGGCTGCTTGGACAGCGGTCTCTCTGTAAGTGGCCTTTGTTTGTTTCTTACAGTGCGGCTTGCTGTCTGTTCCGGTTACTCTGCTTGTGGCCTCTTGGGTTTCTGGGATGTCCTGGCTGTTATTTTGTCGAGTAATTTTTTTGCTCTGATATTCCCCGTTCCAGGACTCCATCACAAGTGACAGAACACTGAATGTTTCCTTCTGTTTTTGGCCCGCGTGTCCCCGGGACCGCACGCTGCTATTTTCTCGACAATACTTTCCCCAAAGGGTCTGGTCTCTGGAACTCGGTCCAGGGCAGGACACACGGGGTGGACGGCGGTGGCCTCTTCTCCCAGCCAACGCAGCGTGTGGACACCTGCACAGGGCGGCCCTGGAAGGGGACTGAGACGAAGCAGAGTTGGTCAACCGGGAGCCCCCCCCCCCCCCCCCGGGGCCGATGTGGTCACACTGGCTCCCCCTTGACAGAAGCAGGTCCCGGACGTGGCCCCCGAGGTGCTGCCGCTCCCTGGAGTGCGGCCGATCACCCTGGATCCTCCTTCACGAGGGAGGCCGTGTCCTCATTTTAATATGCTCCTTCCAGGCATGTGTTTGTCTCTCTGCCCTGGGCACCCCTGCCAGCACCGTCTGCACACTTAACCGGGGGCTTCCTTCCGCACGGCGTGTCGTGTGCGACACTAGGGGCGGGGCTTTGCCAAAGGAAGCCCGGGCGTGCGCTTGCAGCCCTGCTCTTACGGAGCTCCCCCCCCTCCCGGAAGCAGCTGGCCTTGCTGGACGAAGGAGCCCCGAGGCACCAGGACCCGGCCCGGGGCGACACCCGTGATGTGGGCGTGTCCCGAGGGCTGTTTCCTAGCAGGAGACACTCCTGTGACCCAGGCAGGGCGGCGGCTCTTCTGACACCTGGTAGTAACGGGGGGGGAGGGGGGGCTGGGGTGGTTTCGTCTCATGGCGGGTGCCTCCTCCGGACAGACCCCCCCCCCCCCCCAAGCCGATTCCAGCTGCGCGTGGTTCTCTGGCCTGGGAAGCGGGAACAGCGCTGACGTGTTTCCTGCGCAGACTCCCCGGCCCTCCCTGTGCTGTCCGCCCGGCGGACCGGCTCGCCGCCCAGACACCGCCGGGTCTGCAAGTGGCCTGTCCCCCGGGGCGAGGGGGGGACCTGCCGGATGCCCTCGTTCCCGGGAGGCGGGTCACGCACTTCCGCTTCGCGGCTTTGGGCTCCTTCGCTTTGAGGTCATGGTTCCTAAGGATGGAGCGCCACCGCCTGGGGACACAGCTGACCCCCCCTCCCCCGCACTGAGCTCAGCGGCCCGCAGGACGGGGAGGGCGGAGCCCCGTGGCCCTCTAGGCACTTTCATCACTAAGATCGTGGCTGATAAAGGCTCCAGATACCTCCGGGACGGAGATGCTCCGCTAGGTAAGGACACTCACTTTCCGGGGACGGCGGGAGCCAAGGCCACGTGCGTGCGGGTGGGAAACCCCGTAAGCGGCCACGCGGACGCCTTCCTGGCCTGGTGTGTGCGCGTGCACGGCGTGTGCTTGTGCGACGGAGCACACGCCGCAGGTGGTTGGCCGTTCACTGACTCCCCCCACTCCGTGGACTCACCGTGCTGTGGGTGGGAACGTGAACGGCGGTGGACGTGAGCTCTGTGTTGTTAGACAACATTGGGGGGGGGGGGTGCGTGACCGCGTCCGCGTTCACGCTGCCCAGGACTGGACGCGAAGGTCCGCGGGCGGGTTAGTCCCGGGGAGAAGGTAACGCGTCTGTTTGGAGCGGCGGCTCAGGGGCAGCACCCCGGACGGGAGGCGTGTGCGGGAGCGGACAGGGGACGGACGGGCAGCGCCCGTCGAGCGTTCAGAGCGCCGCTCCACCAGCCGAGGCCAGGGGTCTGGCGCTCTCCCACCGGCGGCTCCGGGGGGCGCAGCAGGGGCCTGGCCGGGGCCGCGGAGACGCCTCTTCTGCCCCTGGTCCCTGATGGAGACTTCCCGAGGGTGCGCGTCCCCGTCAAGCCCGTGCCCGGCAGGGACGTGGATGTGCCGAGTGCCCAGAGGCCGCGGCAGGCACACCCCGTTGTCACCGCCACGGTTCCCACAGCCCATGGCGGCTGCTGCTTCTTCCCGCCACACCCGGAAGCCCCCGTCTTCGAATGTGACTTGAACCCTTTGAGAGGCAACACCCAGTTATGACAAGAAACAGGGCAAAGAAGTAAAAACCGTTTCACGGGTGAGTGCCACCTGGGGGCGCACCCTCCCAGCCCACCCCGCGGGCGGGCTTCTCTGGCGCGTCACACGGAGCAGGGCCGTGGCGCATTCCCCCGTCCTTGGAGGGAGCGGCCACTTAACCGTCTTGTTGCGGTTACTTCTGGGGACTGTCGTGACCTGGACGTAGAATTCTCTTCTTCCACTTCTGAGCCCTTTACGGCCTTGAGAAGAGGCCCGAGCGCCGGACCCTTTCTCAAAGCTGCGCCACGCGGAACGTCTGCGAAATCCCAGGAACCGACCCACCAGGCAGGCGGGCGGCCGCACGCGTTTGGGTTCCCGGGGTGTCAGCCGCTGCCCCCGGCCGGCAGGAGCGCGTTTGCGACAGAATTTAAATTCCGGGGCTTTCCAAACATGCCCCAGAAACCCCATCGTGACGGGTTCTCGGTCGTGGCCCAAGAACCGTCTGCGGTCGCGTTTCCAATAAAGAACGACACGTGACAAGGCGCGTCCTCAGGTACGTACGACTTTACACTTTATTCATTCCAGTGGAGACCAAAGCTGTTTCACGGAGCCCACCCCGGACCCCCGGTCCCCGCGGGGCCCCCGTCGTCTCCGTCCCCACCTCCCACAAAAGGGGTCCATCCATATCCACGTTCTGAACGCCCGCAGGTGCGAGGCCGCACGGAAGAACAAACATCCATCCCAAGTCTGCTTATCAGAGGCTTTTTTCCTGAAAACGCGCACGGCATTCCGTTCAAACAGCCCTTCATGCGCAGACGGGGAGGGGCCTCCCCTCGGGATATCTTAGTCTGTTCACCTCCTTCGTCCGTCACTTGTACGTTTTCTCTCTTAAAAACAAAACTTTATGCATCTACAGTCACATAACTGATCGCCGTGAACCGCCAGGCTGTGTCTGGCCACCGCGGGCGCCCAGCTGGCACTGTCACGCTGGTGTGGTCGGGGAGGGGGCACAGCCGAGGCCGGGGGGCTTTTCCTTCACTCATGGCCGTGGCCGTGGATGGAAATGCGCACCGAGAACTCCTGGGGAGGTTACAAACGCTTTTTCCTGTACTTCGGGCCTGGCGGTCACTTCCTACGCAGAGGCCCAAGAACAAAATACAACTTATTTAGAAATTCAGAAGAACTTTCCCCCCAGGCAAACCCAGAGGCTTTGCTTCAGGGAACGGAGTGGAGACCGCAGGGCTTATATTGTGCTTTAAGGACAGGTTTCCAGCTGTGTGTCCAGGGAGTGATCCGGGCTGAGCTCCGGGCGGGAGAGGCGACAGGAACCGTCCCTTTCCTGCGTCTGGAGGCTGTGCTCCTCCCCTCGGGGTCACCAGAGGCCTGACGGCCTTCCCCGGACCTCCTGCCATCCACACGGGCTGTCCCCCCGGCACCGGCTCCCGCGGTCTGCACACGGTTCCCTTCCCCCACAGCTCCTCCCCCTGCACACGTGGGACCCAGCACCGGGAGCAGGGACGAGGGTCGGCCTCCCAGCGGGCCCGGCCCGTCGGCAGCCCCCCTGCCGGCCCAGCACCACCGTTGAGGCCGCTATGTGCACGGGGAGGCAGATCACGTCCCGTTACATGGAGACACCAGGCTGGTAACGTCTGTAGAAAAGAGGGGTCTGAAAAGGGTTAAAGAGGCGGATGGGAGCTCTGGGCCACGTGTGTGGGGGACCCAGACACGGGTGGACCTGGTGGAGAGAGGCCGGCAAGAGGCTGAAGTCAAAGCCCCACACAGCCTCGGACCTGATCACAAAAGGGCCCGTAAATAAATATCCTCTAGCCCTGAAAGGAAAAATGAAGTAGAAAACAAGTTTGTTTTTTTTTTTAAAAAACGCTGTGAGCTTCCCGAAGTATCTAAACGAAGTTTATAAAACGCCCGCGAGCGCCCACAGATACAGAAACGTTTAGAACTAGATGCGGCCCAGCCAGCCTGTGACCCCCAAGGTCGGCGGACGGTCTGTGCTGGGATGGAAACACGCGTGACGCGCCCTGGTCTCAAGCGTGTGTCGCGCGTGCACGTGAAGGCCCGTCCGCCGGGCGAGCAGCCGAGAAGGGACACGAACGGGGACGTGGCAGAGACCGTGGTGGAAACGAGCCAGGATGGTCCGGGCGACGGGGACAGGCACCCGGCCACGCGGCCTCCCTCACGCGGTGCTGTCCACGGAGGAGCAGGGTGGCGAGCCCGAGTCTTGTGGATGGGCCTGAGGCCGGCGGGCGCACGGCCACGTGGAGGCGGGTGGTGACTGGGCCACGGAGACGCCTCACCTTGCCAGAAACCTTCATCCTAGTCCAGTTTCTTCCGGAAAGGTTTCCTCCCAATGCCCGAGTTTTCAGGGCTGAAGTCAGCACAGAAGCCGTTGGGGGCTGCAGCTGGGGGCGTCTGCGGGCAGCTCTCAGGACGCGTCTGGTCAGGGTAGAGGTAGTCCTCTGCAAAGTCGGGGAACGCTTCTGCAAACCTGCGGAAGTCGGCTGAAAAGACGGGCGCCTGGGTTACAGGGGGACAGACGTCTGGAACCTGGGGCCCCCATGCCTGGTTCTGCATGGGCAACCAGCTTACATCTCACACCCTCCCCGGAGGGCTGGGGTCCATGTGGGGGGAGGGGGGAGGGGTGGGGCCCATGTGGGGGGGGGAGGGGGGAGGGGTGGGGTCCATGTGGGGGGGGAGGGGGGGAGGGCTGGGGTCCATGTGGGGGGAGGGGGGAGGGCTGGGTCCATGTGGGGGGGGAGGGGGATGGCTGGGGGGGGGTCCATGTGGGGGGAGGGGGAGGGCTGGGGTCCATGTGGGGGGAGGGGGGAGGGGTGGGGCCCATGTGGGGGGAGGGGGGTGGGCTGGGGTCCATGTGGGGGGGGAGGGGGGAGGGCTGGGGTCCATGTGGGGGGAGGGGGGAGGGCTGGGTCCATGTGGGGGGGGAGGGGGATGGCTGGGGGGGTCCATGTGGGGGGGGAGGGGGATGGCTGGGGGGGGTCCATGTGGGGGGGAGGGGGAGGGCTGGGGTCCATGTGGGGGGAGGGGGGAGGGCTGGGGTCCATGTGGGGGGGGAGGGGGATGGCTGGGGGGGTCCATGTGGGGGGAGGGGGAGGGCTAGGGTCCATATGGGGGGAGGGCTGGGGTCCATGTGGGGGAGGAGGGGGGAGGGCTGGGGTCCATTGGGGGGAGGAGGGGGGAGGGCTGGGGTCCATGGGGGGGAGGGGGGCTGCGCATGAATGGGGCTCAGAGCCATTCGGCTTTGCCGCCTTGGGGAAATCTAAGGCGAACGTGCTCTTCGAGGCGCAGGCGTACTCCGGGTGCTTGGCACGTGCAAAGGAGCCGCTGTTCACTCAGGAGTCGGCTCAGAGGCAGGACAAAGTGTCCACACCGTGACCTGATAACCTGCGAGGCAGGCGCCACTGGTGATCCGTCTACGCGCTGGAGACACCAGGGTCGCCCTCCCGGCCGATCACCTGAGTGGCTCTGAGCCCCCGCGTCGTCTACCAGGCCTGGGACCCAGTCTTGGGGTGGGGAGTGCCCCCGGGGCGCCCCAACGGCTTGGAGACGCTCTAGGCCTGGGTGTGGGAGGGCTTTTCTGGAAGGTGCTCACTTGGCACGTCATCACCACGCCTCAGTGCGCCCGGACAACACCACCTGCCCTCAGGCGGAGACGCACACACACACACACACACACACACACACACACACACACACTCACGCTAAACCAACACACGTGTCTGACATTTGGACGCAATTTAAAAACACATCCAAACAAGACACGAACAATGACCTTTCCTGAGCAAATGTCTACTGTTTTTTTTAGCGAGGAAACATTCACTTCCAGACGTGCGCACTGGCTGGTGTGCACAGGGGGCTGCCTCCTGGGGGTCCTACTGCCCCTCCCCCTTCCTCCTTGGCCTGCGGGTGGGTTTCAGGTCTGAGTCCCCGAAGATCTTGGCTGTCCCACTTTGCGTGGCCGAAAGCGATGAGCCGACCCCCCACCCCCTCCCTGCAGCGGTCGGTCCTGATGGGGCTGGCTCCCCGCCTCCACGGAGAACCCGGATCGCGGACCCCCGTGGGCGGCCACAGCCCGGCCTCAGCACACACCGCCCGCTGCCCTCGGGGGTGGCATGGATCTGGGGTTCCGAGCCTGGGCTTGAAGTCTGGTCCTATTAATTCCCTGCAGGGATCAGATCCCAAGTGCCCTAACCCATCCCCGCCAGGTCTGGGGAAGAACCTTCCTTCGGACAATCTTGTGTAGCCCGAGACACCGCGGGGCCCTGGCGAGCATGGATGGTGTCTCCCGCGGCTCGCCTCCTGGGCACACGCCTGCACAATGCAGCCGTCCTCCCCCTGAGCCCGGGCCACTCACCAAACGTGATCCTCCCCGTCTCCTCCTCGTCGATGGCCCGGAAGAGGTCGGTCACGGTGAGCTCGGCCACGCCTAAGGCAGTCTTGAGGATGCTGGACAGGGCGCCTTCATCGACGCAGCCGTCCTGTGACCCGTACATCTGCAGGCAGAGGCAGGTGTCACCCACGATCCCCCAACTGTGCAGAGGCCCTGACCCCACGGCTCCCACTCCCAGGAGCACGGAGGCCTGCGCCACACCCAGCTGCCCTAGCAGGGGGCCTCCGGGTGGTGGGACGCGTGGGTGCTCAATGAAATGGATGTGCCACCACCTGCTTGACCTTGAGGGGATGGCTGACCCACTGACCTTTTCCAACAGCTTCTGCTTAGGTGCTGGCGAGTGACCGAGAGAGTCCCTGTGGGGCTGGCACCAGCTGTCAACCGCAGCGTGAGCACCCCAGGGCTGGTCACCGTCGGTCTGCCCGTTAGCCGGGGGCCACCCTCTCCCGGGCTCCCCCTCCTTCAGTGGCCTGAGAAGCCCGCCCGTCCAGTGGGACCCCAGCACTGAGATACAAGCACTGCCTGGCTTATACATCAGGCTCTCACGAGTCTGGCTAATAGGAGTTGCATCTGGGGGCATCTGGGTGGCTCAGTCGGTCGAGCGTCCGACTTCGGCTCAGGTCATGACCTCACGGTCTGTGAGTCTGAGCCCCGCACTGGGCTCTGTGCTGACAGCTCAGAGCCCGGAGCCTGCTTTGGGTTCTGTGTCTCCCTCTCTCTCTGCCCCTCCCCTGCTCATGCTCTGTCTCTCTCTGTCTCAAAAACAAAAACCTTCAAAGAAAGTTAGAACAGGAGGTGCATCTGTAACAAGGAGCCGTTCTCAGACCCTGACAAAACTGTGTTTCTGGGGAGCGAAGCCGGCCCAGCCCCATCCCAGCTGACAGTGTCCTGGGGAGGCGGCCGGGTGAGGGCGCGTGAGCCGGGACCCCGTCATGGGTGTTTCTCAGACTCTCGGAATCCCGGGGATGTGGCGGAAGGCTCGGCGCTGGGCACACAGCCGCTGTGCAGCCTGAGCCGACGCGCTGACGGAGAGGCCGCGGTGGGAGAGCGGACCGGGTGCGGGCTGCGCCGGATGGATGGCGTAGGGCAGCCCTGTCCAGGCGCCCCGGAACTCACAAAGATCCTACCCCATGCCCTTCTTGTGAGTGTGGACCGTGAACTGCAGGAGGAAATGGATCGAGGACGTTTTGGGCGTTTTCACAAACGACGGCTGACACGAGCTTACGCGAGAACGGCGGCTGGGCACAGAGGAAGTCCGTCCGTCCGTCCCGCGAGGGCTCGTAAACGGGTGCGGCAGGCCTGATGGGACCTGCGTCTCACCGTCCCTACGAACTGACCTCATACGCACTCCGCGCTTACCCCGAATGCCAGCTGGATGGTGTCCAGAGTCCGGGCCGGCCGGCAGACGACGGACAGGGCGACGGCACACTCCCGAGGATCCATCGTGCCGTCTCCACTCTGGGAAGGAGACACAGCCTCAGGGCACAGCCCGGTCCCTCCGCGCGCGAGTGTGGGGCGGTGCTGGGGTGTTAACGCTAATCCCTGGACATTAACGGGAAGGTTAGGGGCACCTGGGTGGCTCAGTGAGCTAAGTGTTCGACTCCGGACTTCAGCTCAGGTCACGCCTCACAGTTCCTGAGACGGAGCCCTGAGTCGGCACAGAGCCCGCCCGGGACTCTCTCTCTCTCTCTCTCCCGGGCCCTCCCGTGTGTGCACCCGCTCTCTCTCTGTCTCTCTCTCTCTCTCTCTCTCAAGATGAACTTAAAAAAAAAAAAAAGTTCCACTTGATTTGCTATTACCTGCTTACATGAAATGCATATTAAAATTTTTTGTGTGTGTGTTTATCTGTTTTATTGAGAGAGAGAGAGAGAGAGAGAGAGAAATGGAGCGTGAGCAGGGGAGGGGCAGAGAGGGAGACACAGAATCCAACGCAGGGTCCAGGCTCCGAGCTGTCAGCACAGAGCCTGACGCAGGGCTCGAACCCACGGACCGTGAGCTGAAGTTGGACGCTTAGCCAAATGAGCCACGCGGGCACGACATGACTATTTTGTAAGAACATTCACGGCCGACTGGCCTTTACAAGGTGACCTCAGCACACACGCTTTTAGGACGTTACAACTGATTCTCAAAGTCTACGAGAGCAGCACGTGAATCTCCTCCGGAAAGTTCACGCGATGCGGTGCCCGCTGCCTAAGGCTCTCCTTCTAGAAAACCCCAGCAGACAGCAAGGCTCTCATCTGTGCCCCGAGAACCTAGGTGAGCACGTGGAAAGGGGGGCACCCAGCCTGGCCTGCCGTGCGCCCACGTTGCACGTCCCCAGGAAGCCTGCGGGCCGGGCTGCTGTTGAGCGAGCAGGCCGCCACGGGGCGTGGGATGAGCCGGGACGGGGAGGTGGAGGCCTCGCGGGCGGGGAGATTTCTGGCACAGGGGTGGGGGCACAAGGGTCCCTTGCCGTCCCCCGAAGGGAAGGGACAGGCTTCCCTGGGATGGCGCCACGCCCGTGGTCCAGGCGGGGTGGCCTCCGGAGCGAGCTCAGGGGCCGGGCAGGTGAGTTCACTTCGGGCCCCTCAGCCTGTGTGTTCCCGGCCCTTTAGCTTCTGGGTCTGAGGGTCTTTGTGTGGAACGGGGAGTGTCTGCGTCGCAGGGCCACTGGGCGCCCGGGGTGGGAAGTAAGACCTAACAGCCGCGAGCCGCGGCGGGGGGTCTGCGGGTCCCCACCCGATGCACGTGCTGGGGACGCCGCTCGCTGCTGTGTTCCAACGCGACACCGTGGCAAAGTGCCAGCGTGAAAACACCGCCACGGCTGGGGCTCCGACGACGGGAGCGCGCGGCCAGGACGCAGCTGCGAGCGGCCTTTCCGCGAGGGGCACCCTCCAGGCCAGCCCGCCGGTTTGTGACAGGGGCACACGGGGCCACGCACTGCGACGCGTCAGCAGGACGCCCGTCACCGTGACCTGTGAGTGCCTGCGGCGTCTCTGACGTGCCCGAGTCACACGCTTGCCTCTCCTTGGTCCCACCACGGGCCAGGCCGCACGGAACGTGGCACGTCGCCACAGAGGACACGCTGTGATATTCACGTGGAACGTGCTGTGCTGTTCACACACATTTGTGGCTGAAGGGGCTGCTCGGCACATGGCCTGCCGTGGGACTGGCCGCCACGGGGGTCCATCCCTCGACGCCAACATTCGGGAAAGAGCGGGCCACCGCTCCCGGCGTATGGTCTCCCAGCTCCACCCCCGGGGCCCAGCTGGTGCGGGTGGCCGTGGACCCCCGGTCCAGCCACGACACGTGACCCGACTGTGACGCATGGCTGGCGGGGGTGAGGGACGCTGTGCTGGGGGGTCCTCTCGCGCTGGTCGGGAGGTCCGTGGCGACCCACGTGCCGATCATGGGGAAACAGGCCCGTTATTTGGGAATTCTGGATTTCTGGGGAAGGGGACACTGATATTACTAGGTTTTTGGCGGTCCCACCGTAAAACCCCAAACCACAGGTATGTTTATCAGCAGACATTAACTTAAACGTCCGACTTCTGTGTGCGTTTAACAGCACGGGAGAAAACTCTGAGGAGGCTGGTGGGACGGGCGCGGAGGGGTCGTTCCCGCCCTGCTTCCTAAGTCTCCAAGAGATGCTTCTATCGTAACAAAACAATGTACACGGAAAAGCTGGAAAAGCTGGAGGTTTTGCCTCGAAACTGCTCACAGGGCTATGGCCCCACCTCATCAAACAGGGAGAACAGGTCTTGTAGTGTGTCTGAGACGGGGACGCCCAGGTACTCGGCGAACTCGGGGAGGCCCACCCTGCGTCCCCCCTGCGTCTGGGCCCGGTTGGAGTATTTATCCAGATCTTTCTCCAGTGTTTCTGGTTTCAACCTACACAAAAAGAGAAGGAAGAACGTTTTTCGGTGAAATTACAGCATGCTAAGAACAGGAAACGTACTGTTAGAAAATTCAAGAAAAGAGTGAAGTTGCTTTTACAACAAGAGGCAAGTTCATTTAAAAAAAAAGTGTTCTGGGGTGCCTGGGTGGCGCAGTCGGTTAAGCGTCCGACTTCAGCCAGGTCACGATCTCGCGGTCCGGGAGTTCGAGCCCCGCGTCGGGCTCTGGGCTGATGGCTCAGAGCCTGGAGCCTGTTTCCGATTCTGTGTCTCCCTCTCTCTCTGCCCCTCCCCCGTTCATGCTCTGTCTCTCTCTGTCCCAAAAATAAATAAATGTTGAAAAAAAAAAATTAAAAAAAAAATAAAAAATAAAAAATAAAAAAAAAAGTGTTCTAATAATTTTGCCTCGGCGTCTACAGGAACGAGGCCCCGCCAGCTGTGGGGACCCACCCTCGGGCAAGTGGGGGCGGCCGCCGGCCGCGCTGCGACGGTCCTCCGGGTGGAGCCCACAGAGACCGCTGCCGAGCACTGGGGGTCTGAAGTGGGTATTTGGAAACCCCCCCGAAACCCTGAGCACAAGCCCTTTTATCTGCTCGACGGCCCCCGCGGACCCTCCGCGCCCACTGCCATCTCCAGCCTGATCACCAACAACTGCAGGGGTGGGGGCCCCTGCGAGGGCCTGACAGAAGTTTCCGGAAGCTTCCTGTCTTAGAGGCGGCGTCTCGGCAGTGCCCTTCAGAGCTCTCCCCGTCGCTGAGCAAACCACTCGAGCTTCGTCAAACCCGCCACAGCCTCGAGGGAGGGCCGTTCCGGGCTGACGGCTCGAGCGAGAAAAAGCAGACTCACCCCAGGCCCCTCACCAGCCGGGCGAACTCGAGAAGGCAGGTGTCCGCGGGGAGACGGAGCTGGCCTTCCGCCAGGGCCAGTTGGCAATCGTCATACGTGTAGTCGGTCACCGAGACGCCCAGGGCCCTGCGGGAGAGGAGGGCACCCCGTCAGCCCCCCCCAAGCGGCACAGCAAGGAGCCCGTGCAGGGCGACCCCGGGAGCCCGGCGCTGGGGAGGGCGTGGGGCGGGCTGAGGGCGAAGCTGGCACCCCTCCCCTCCCCCCGTGGGACACGGGTGACATTCCTCATGCGCTCCCGGCTGCCCTAAAGCTGAGAGAAGGAAAAAGCACACGGTTACCCGATAGAGTTCACGGTCCTGCGGGACGTGAGTCTCAGTCGGTTTGCAAACATCTCAGTAAATTACAAGAAAGGGCGACCTTATCAACAGCCCCATCTCCAGAAGCCTGTAGGCTCCGTTCCCCGCAGCCCCAACATCACCCCCCACAGCGCTGTGGGAACAAAGGCCGGAAGAAGTGGCAGGTAACGTCAAACTTCCTCGTGACCTGCGGCCCACGGACAGAGGCCTGCGGCAGGTCCAGAGGAGAACACCTGCCCAGAACCCCCTACTGCCCCTGGGCTCTGAGAACCCCTCCCGGGACCTCAGTGGCCACACAGAGGCAGCCCCTGCTGCCGGGGAGTAGAAGAGAGGAGGAGAGAGGAGACGGGACACGGGGGGAGGGGGTGCGGAGGGCGCAGGCTGACGTCTCCCCGTGCACAACGGCCGGGAAGGATATGGAAACAAAAGGGAGAAACTCCCCGAGGGCACGCATGCTCGTTGCGGAAGCACTTTATCTTCCAGGATTAGACTTGGGAAGAGGGAGGAAGAGGGCTGACGGCTACTGCAGCGGGTGAACAGAGAGCGGACACACAGGACAGCCCCGTGGGCCCCCAGGCGGTGCGGCCCCTCGCCCTCGGGCGCAGACCCGGCACTGGGCTGACTGGTTCCTACCCACGCGTCTGAATTCACCAAGTTAAGCAACGAGGCAGAGGCAGAACCGTGACCCCACGGCCACCGGAGGTGCGAAAAGATGGCCACGCACGCCCCCCGCCCGTGTGCACACTCAACAGGCCCTCGCTCGCTTCTGCAGAGACCGTTTTCCTACGGCTACTGGCTAGTTTGCTCCCAGGGCTCAGGAGGAAGCTGCGGCTGAGGGGCAGCCCCGGGCCATCCTCGGGCAGTGACAGGGGCACCAGGGTGGCGGCGGGGGCCTGCGCCCGGGGCGTGGGAGGGACAGCACTCACTCTGCCATGACGCGCCGCACGTTGCTGGCATACAGGGCCGGGTCCTTCTTCTCCTCGTCTGAGGGGCTGTACACGGGAAGGAACTGAGCACAGAGAAGGCCGAGTTACTTCCACAGGCATCACCAGGCCACCGGAGGTGACGGTCGCAAGTCTGACACGATTAAGGTCTGTCAAAGCACTTTCCGTTAGAACCATCTTCAAAGTGGCCACGGTGCGCGTGCACGCATGCACGGACACGTGTGTGAACACTCACAACCCACGAGCGCCCCCTGCCTGCAGGTGCAGTGGGTGAATCTCACACGGAATCTTCCTCTACGGATGCAAAAAAGTTATTCGTGTGCCTTCCTCTCGAAAGGCCTCAGCTGGTGTTGGGGGTAACACGACAAACTATTTCCTCATGAAAAAGCACCAGATTTGACATCCGCTGCATTTTCAGATTATGACAAACCGTCCCACGGAAGTGTGCATTCGCGTGAGCGGCGCTTTAAATGAGTGAGTCCCACGCTCTGCTGCCGCCCCACTGTGTGCAGGCGTCACTGTGCCCTCTCTCTTTATCACAGACATCTGACAGTACAAGGACATCCCGAAACCCCACCAGTCCTCATCACGTGACTTCATTCACCCGGCACCATGAACTAGACGCCGTGGAAGTCACAACAGGTGCTCACGGACACCCGTAAGCATGGCGTGAGTAAAGACACTTAGAGCGATTTCAAAAAGTCATTGTGTCTTTTGAACTCAGAACATCAGAAACGAGGCGTGAAATGGAGTTCACACCGGAGGCACGGTCCTCCGAGGCCCCTGCACCGGCTGCTTCCGGGCCACCGGCACACGAGCCACATACAAAGTTCTAAGGGGCAGGCCCGCCACCCTCGGATGCGGGCCGGGGACCCTTTGCTTCAGCCTGTTGTGATTAAGTGGCTTCTGTTCTCCTGAAGTAACAAACCCGGAGTTCCGGCCAAAAGCCAGGCTCATCAGTAAGTTCGGTGCAACACGACAACTTTTACCGGAAGGACGTTGTCTCGTTACACCCTCCATGCCATGAACGGGCCATCCCTGCTCTGCGGTGCGGGACTAGCCTATTGGTTCCCTTCTTAAAAAGGAACCCTCCTCCCTCATGCACTTGGATGAAACATGCAGGCTGCACGATTATGACTATTTAACAGAGTGGAGGGAACAGGAGTCGTGACTCGGGGACACCCAACGGGCTGCAAGCCAGGAGGCAGGTTATGCGATCCGACCGAGCATCAAACAGAAAACAGCAGTACGAGACATGTGCCACATGAACTCGCCAGTATCAGACCACGTAAAAACGCCAAAACATAACTCACCGCGTATGCGCCAATTTGCTAACCGTGTTAAAAGACGGTTGTGGATTTTTAAAGTCCTATGTAAATGGATTCAAAATCATGCAAGAGACACAATGTGATTGATGAAAAGCCACGGGAAGTACCTCTAAGGAGCTACAAAGCAAGACAGATGCGTATAACACTGAGACACAACGTGACACTGTATAGTATGTGCCGCGACAACACGTAACACTGCGTCTGTGGAGACCCCGACGTCGTACAACACATCCCCACAGACACAAATATGACACAGTGTCCGCTAACACCACGTCCACACAGGTAATGTCACATTGTGTTTGCACAACACCAACATGACATTACATCTGTACGGACAACGACGTAACAATGCTCAACTCATATCCGTACAGTCCCCAGTCACAGACTGTGAAACGCTGTATCCGTGTAGACGTCAACATACAACTTTACTTGCAGACGCTGTATCACATCTGTTGGTACAGACGTTAATACAACATTGTATCTGTATACACCCCAGTGAAGGTTGCCTAAGCTGTATCTGCACAGGGGATAACCCTGTGCGACGCTGTATCTGTATAGAGCCCGACGTAACACCGTATCGCGGTGCATCTACGCAGACCTCGACGCCAACACTACGGTTCCTACCTTTATAAACCCCGACATGACATTGTAGAGGACGCCGCATCTATACAAACCTCGATTTCCACTCGATTGTGAAACTGACAGAGCGTGAGCCACAGGATTTTCAACCTTAAAACGAACAAACAGATTTACAGCATTGGTTAAAGGATTCTCGATTTTGTTTAAACTACTTCCGATTCTGGAGCAGAGCCTCCGGACGCCTTCCCCTGCAGAGGGCACCACTGTGCAGTGAATTCTTTCAGCGGACGCCGAGCCTCCCTCAGCCTGACCCGAACCTCGCAGCAGTGAGGAGGATGGGGCTACCTTTCCTGAACAGGGGACTTCCCCGTCCCTACTAAATGCACCGACCCTGCAGCTCTCCTTTGCCCTGCATGCCATGTTTCCCCCGTGTGTCCTCCAGCTCAGGACACCTCGCCTACCTGACGCTGTCCCCGACCTGGCCGTCCCCAGTGACGCAGACCTCTCCGGGCCCGGCCCTAGAGCTCCTGACCGGCATCACCACCCTGTTCTTTGCAGAAGTTGGACAAGGGGAGCCATCCGAGTCCTGTCCTCGGGCCATCGCTCACCCTCCACAGTGGACGAGTGCCCTCTTAACTCCGTGCACACCCGACTTCTGCCCCGTCACTGCCACCCCCAAGCCTGACCGCCACAGCCCAGAGGAGCCCCCTCCGGCCTTTCCCAGCTTCCCTCTTGCTTCTTGCCACCCACCCTCCACACTCCAGCCCCCGCAACGCTATCACTCCTCCCCACCCCTCGCCGGCGCAGACGCTGCCCTCTAGGGAGTCTTCCCAGCATCCCGTTCCAAATGCCTTGGCAAGGCCTGGGGGCCTGGCTCCACCAGCCCCTTCCCACCGCCAAACAGCAGCTCAAATGCTGGCGTCGTGGGGAGACCTGCTGTCCTGGAGCCCCCGGGCCTGAGACGGGGAGCCGTCCTCGCAGCTCCCCTCCCTTCCTAGCAGCCGCAGGTGTCCGACGTGACGGTGGTCACTGAGCCGACAGGCGCAAGTGGGAAGGAGAGCCACTCCCAGTTACCTTCCCACAACGAACTTAGGTCCTGGACGCCAGGAGGGTGAGAACGGGCCAGGTTTGTACACCTGGTTTGCACAGGGGGCAGAACTGAACTGCTGTTGAACAGCAGCGGGTCACGTGTCCGGAGTTCCCACGTGTGCACAACGCAGGCCAAAGTGCAGGCCAGTCGCTTGAGGGGCCACTGTGCTTTCTGGGGAGGACAGGACGCGTGAGAGCGCGCGGTGTCTCACTTACGCTCCAGGTCCTTGCCACGTCCACGTGATGGTGTCCTGGGGGGCAAGAAAGGAGCAGGATGAGTCACAGCTGACCCAGCGTGTGCCCGCCCTCCGTCCTGGCCTCGACCTGCCCGTCTCTCGCCAAGACGCTGGTGCCCTCTTCTTCCCCAGTCTGCTCTGGGACAAGGGGGCAGGCGGGTGGCTACCACCGCCGGGCCGCTCTAGACACACTCCTCTCCTCCCACGGCTCCAGGGCCGGTGCATCCCTCGTCCCGTCCCTTGTTCAAGCCGTCCCGCAGCTTCGGTCTACGGCCCAGGAGCCTACCTTGCGGGCCTTGGGAGCGGTCCCTACCGCGAGGTGCGTTCCAACCCACACCCACCTGTACCCCCACTGCGGGGCCTGTGCGTGCCCAGCACCCCGAGACTTGTGGACGCCCCCCACCCTCGGTCTTCGCTGCTGTGCCAGCACTGGGCGGGGACGGACGTCAGAGGACACGCGCCCTGTTTCTACCCTGACGCCGGTCCCCCACGTGGGCTTTCTTCTGAAGTCCCTCCCACAGGCTGCTGAACACCCTCCCCTCCCCGACCCCAACCTCAGGGGCTTCTCCGGCCGCTGACCCCATGGCCCTGGCCCACCCTCCTCCCCACAGGACTGGGTGCGAAGTGGTCAGTGGCGGTTTTCCGGGAAATTACGCAGCTGAAGAGGACGACACAGGCCAACGAGAAGAGACTGCAAAGCAGCCAGGCTGAATGCTTCTAGAAGAACCCAGGAGAGGCAATTTGCTTAAACTAAGTTGACAAAGCAAACTTAAGAAGTGGAAAACCTAGAATTCTACACGTCGATGACAGATTCTCTGACTCTCAGACGCCGGCTGACGCACGGGCCTCTCCGGTCAAGTACCGCGAGACTGTGCCACCTCTCGGTTTCCGTGGCTTCCGCTTCTGACGTTTACTCACTGGCCACTCTGGGGGCCTCTTTTGTGTCCGTCTGCACCTGAAGGCACGGGGTCTGGTCCGGCAGAAGGTGGGCCAGGCCCCTCACACCCACAGACGTCACCCACAACTCTGCCCCCATCCGTGCCAGCAACTCCAGACCCCACTGTGCTGCGACTGGGGAGTTTCTGTTTTGCTGTCACAAAGACACAGTGGGACAGAGACACAGCTCGCTGTGACAAACCCACCTCCTGTGTCCTCCGTCAAGAAACAGTCCAGCGCATCCAGTGCCCAGGCAGGGCCCAAGGACACGAGTCCCTGTGGCCCAGGCTCAGCTACGAGAGCCCGACACCTGTCGAGGTACAAGGACGTCCCCCCGGCAGGGTTCTGGCAGAAGTGAGACGCTCTCACAGGGGTGGCAGCGGAGGGCACGGGGGCCTGTGACCAGAACCCGCTGAGGCTCCGTCCAGCTCCCTGCCTCCCCTGAGCTGGGGGTCCGTCGGGATCACCCAGGCACTCGGAGCCCCACACGCCCTTCTTTTACTCGGCTCTGTCACAAGCAAAGACCTCCGCACGGAGCCAGACGCACAACAACGGCGTATTAAATACCAAGTCACTTAGTTCTTTTCCCTCCTGCGAGACGGTCTCCAGCCTTTCAGAACTTAAGCACTCTTAATTTTAGTGTTTCCTGGTAAACAGGCAGTGAAGGCTCCTGGGGACATGGGGGCCCGTCTCACATCAAACCATCAGACCGAACAGACAGGAAGGGCCTCTGCTCACGACCCACGAAAACAGGACTTCACGCACGAATACTGAAGCGTTCTGGAATGTCGGGATTGACTACAAACGGTGCCTGAAACGTCTTCAAACTCTCATTCCCAAGTAAATCACCGGAATCCCCGGGAAACACGCTCACCAGTTTGTTCGGGTACCGCAGAACCACAGGCTGGACAGGAACTCCTGGGATGAACGCACCTGCGGGGGAAAGGGCAGCGTCCTAGTTCCCGAGCCGCGGGCCCCGCGCTGGCGCCTCTCATGCTGGTCTTGGAGTTAACGTGAGCTTTTCTCCCTCGCCCTCCTGGTCAGAAGTCTTATTAAGGTGCCTGGAGGGACCCTCAACATGGCTGCCAGCTGTGAAATCTCAGGGGAACCCCAGGCTCACAGCCCGTCCCGCAGGAGCGTCTCCGGCCTGGGGTGTACTTTTGTGGGAAATCTGGAAGGCACCGGTGGGAGCAAGGGTCTCCCCTGCTTTCTCGAGGAGGAATTTCTCTGTGGAATTAAGAAAACTACAGGGGCGCCTGGGTGGCTCAGTCGGTCGAGCGTCCGACTTCAGCTCAGGTCATGATTTCACAGTTCGTGGGTTCGAGCCCCGCGTCGGGCTCTGTGCTGACAGCTCGGAGCCTGGAGCCTGCTTCGGATTCTGTGTCTCCCTGTCTCTCTGCGCCTCCCCTGCTTATGCTCTGTCTTTCTCTCTCAAAAATGAATAAAACGTTAAAAAAAATTAAAAAAAAACCCCCACATACCAGGCTTGAAGGTAATTAGGCACGTCCTGTTGGTACATGTTCCTTCTGGAAAAATCATGATCTTGGAATGAAAAGAAAAAAAGGTGAATCTTAGACATAATTCAGAATACAATCTATTTTCTCTGCTGCTGACATACTTCAGATGTTTAATCTACTCCGTTGAAACGGGTCAGACACAGGACGAAGGCATACATGGACGGATTTCCTCTCCAAGCACGGGTTCTACTAAAGTCTGGAAGTGCAGACCTACACACAACACAGCCTCCTTCGAGTGTGCAAAGGGGTGTGCTCACGAGGGAGTTTACTCACGAGGGGGAGTGCTCACGAGGGGGAGTGCTCAGGAGGGTGTGCTCACGAGGGGGAGTGCTCACGAGGGGGAGTGCTCAGGAGGGTGTGCTCACGAGGGTTGTGCTCACTAGGGGGAGTGCTCACTAGGGTTGTGCTCACGAGGGTTGTGCTCACGAGGGGGAGTGCTCAGGAGGGTGTACTCACGAGGGGGTGTGCTCACGAGGGGGAGTGCTCATGAGGGGAGTGCTCATGAGGGGGAGTGCTCACGAGGGTGTGCTCACGAGGGGGAGTGCTCACGAGGTGTGCTCACGAGGGTTGTGCTCACGAGGGGAAGTGCTCAGGAGGGTGTACTCACGAGGGGGAGTGCTCACGAGGGGGAGTGCTCATGAGGGGAGTGCTCACGAGGGTGTGCTCACAGCTGCTATGAGGCCCAGGTGCTGCCGCCCGGGGACACACTGCCAGTGCGGAGTGCGCCCCCACAGAGACACAGGCAGCAAAGGCACACAGGTGAGGGCCGTGGGTGGAAGGATCCGAGCCGGGCCAGAGCGGCAACACCACACACGTGGTTAAACTCCTCCCCACCCGGAGCTGCAATCACTCGGACTCACGCTGACCCCAGGGACATAATAGAAGTCCCCCCGACGTTGGAAAATATGGCTCACGTGGCCATGCGGCCGCTCTCAATCGTGGGGCTGCCCAGGGGCACAGGGGCCTGAGAGCCAGGCCTTCTGGGGTTTTCTGAACATCTAGAACCCACAGAGTCCCACAGATCCCAGCCCTTCGGCGTTGGAGGGAGGATACACAGCGTGACTGAAACCGTCCTCAGCCGACATAGGCCTGCAGCCGGGCCAGGACCTTCCCTCGGGGCTCCGTCCATGCTCTTCACAAGGAGTGGACAGGCCTCACGGACCGACGTGCCGCTGAGACGTGGGATTGTGCCAACCACGGAGCCCAGGTTAGCCAGCTTCCGCCCGGTTGGAGCTTACAGGGAGACGCCTTTCAATACAGAGGCTTCAGCAACTTGAGACAGGCCTGACGATGCTTCCCTTGTTTGAATTTTAAAATTTCAGGACCCAAAGTACCCCAAGGTTAGCACAATCCTGAATTCACACACTCCTCAAAAATAAAATGAAACAACAAATCCAGCCCCAGGGAAGGCCAGTTCTAGCCCTTTGGGTCCCCACCACCCAGCCCCACCTCTAAGTTCACATCTCTCGGGACAGATCTGCTGAAAACGCGACTGTGCTACCTGCGGCCACTTTCCGTTCGACTGTGCCCGCCTCCTGATCTCCTCCACGGTCTTCCTGCGGGAATCCTGGTCCGACCGGGACACGAACACCGGCCGGATGTACTTTATCAGAGCTGGAAGGGAAGGAAGGCACTCGTGTGGGAACAGGCCACAGGACCGGAGGAGGGACAGCAGTGGCCCTGAGGGGCAGGCCGCAGTCGATGCGTGACCCTGAGGGAACCGAGCATCGGCAAAGCTCCCTCACAAGGCAGCACGCAGTCCCACACCCTGCAAGGTCCGCAGTAACTGCAGCGTCCGTGGGCCTGTCCATCAGGATAAAGTGAGAAGAATGAGGCTGACCGCACCCCTGCTAACAGAGGATGGCGGGGAAGGCTCCAGGGTCAGTAGGGCCCCAGGCATGTGGCTTAAACCCCACCCGCCCCTATTATGGGCACACCGTGTCTCTCGAAAACACAGGCTGTCGTCCTAACCCCAGTGACCTAGGACCGTGACTTCATTTGGAAACAGGGCGTCTGCAGATGCAAATGTATGACGAGGTGGTCCCGGAGTGGGGTGGGCCCCAGCCCAGGCCCGGTGTCCTCACAAGACGAGGAGGAGGCCACGGGACACTAAGGACTGCGGGGAAGGGCCAGGGGCTGCAGGGGGCTGTGTGGACTCCCCCCTCCCCCCCCACCGCCGCCCAGGACCTGCCCTGTCCACGCCTGTGCTCTGCACTTCTGGCCCAGGTGGAGAAATCAACACCACCCAGCACGGGTGAGGCAGCCGCAAGCCCAGCCATGCGCCACAGGCCACATGTGCCACACGGCCCCCTGGTGAGGGGGTGGGTCAGTGCTCCCACCACCAAAGAGGATGGTTGTCGGGAAAGAGGATCTAAACGTGGGAAGATACATCTTAGAAGAGAAACCCGGAGCCCACGCGTCCCGACGTGTCCACATCTGAACCCCCAGAACCTGTGCACGAAACCTTATCAGGGAAAACGTTCTTCGCGGACGTAACTAGTTACGGATCTGAAGATGAGACCACCCTAGACCATCCAAGGACAGGCGTCCTTATAAAAGACACACACACAGGGGCGGCCTGTGACGAGGGACGCGGGGCCAGCAGGAGCTGGAAGAGGCAGGAGGGATCTTTCCTGAAGGCCTCCGGAGGGAGGGCGGCCCTGGGACACCCCAGCCTTGGACTTCTGGCTCCAGAAGGGGGTAGAAGCTTCCGCTCTCTTAAGCCACCAGTTTGGTAATTTGTCACGAGGCCTAGGGACACTTGCACAGCTGGGCTTCCGGTACAGGAACCAGTGCTCTGGGACACAGCTGGGGAGCTGTCCCCAGGCATTAGAGTGCCTGTGTGATACAGAAGCTGATGACATGCTCCAACACGTCACGACATCTGGGGCCACTTGTGTGTGCACGGGATGTAAAAGTTGTAACAACAGATGCTGCAAAGGAACCGTAACAAAAGGAAAGAACAGACCCAAGACAAGTGCCTAGGTCACATGGGTGTGACCTGTGCCGACCAGCAGGAGGGGACTCACTCCCAGCAGGAGGGGGGAGGACTCACTCTCAGTAGGAGGGGGGAGGACTTACTCCCAGTAGGAGGGGAGGACTCACTCCCGGTAGGAGGTGGGGAGGACTCACTCCCAGGAGGTGGGAGGACTCAATCCCAGTAGGAGGTGGAGGGGACTCACTCCCAGTAGGAGGGGGGAGGACTCACTCCCAGCAGGAGGTGGGGGGGCTCACTCCCAGTAGGAGGGGAGAGCTCACTCCCAGTAGGAGGGAGGAAGACTCACTCCCAGGAGAGAGGAGGAGTCACTCCCAGAAGGGGGGAGGACTCAATCCCAGTAGGAGGTGGGGGGGGAACTCAGTCCCAGTAGGAGGGGAGGACTCACTCCCAGTAGGTGGGGGGACTCGCTCCTGGTAGGAGGGGGGAGGACTCACTCCCAGAAGGGGGGAGGACTCACTCCCAGTAGGAGGTGGGGGGGGCTCACTCCCAGTAGGAGGGGAGGACTCACTCCTAGGAGGGGGGAGGACTCACTCCCAGTAGGAGGGGACGACTTGCTCCCGGTAGGAGGGGGAGGACGCACTCCCAGTAGGAGGGGGGAGGACTCGCTCCCGGTAGGAGGGGAGGACTTGCTCCCGGTAGGAGGGGAGGACTTGCTCCCGGTAGGCGGGGGAGGACTCAATCCCAGTAGGAGGTGGGGGGGGACTCACTCCCAGTAGGAGGGGAGGACTCACTCCCAGTAGGAGAGGAGGACTCAGTCCCAGTAGAAGGGGGGAGGACTCACTCCCAGTAGGAGGGGGGAGGACTCACTCCCAGTAGGAGGTGGAGGGGACTCACTCCCAGTAGGAGGTGGAGGGGACTCACTCCCAGCAGGAGGGGGGAGGACTCACTCCCAGCAGGAGGTGGAGGGGCTCACTCCCAGTAGGAGGGGAGGACTCAGTCCCAGTAGAAGGGGGGGAGGACTCACTCCCAGTAGGAGGGGGGAGGACTCACTCCCAGTAGGAGGTGGAGGGGACTCACTCCCAGCAGGAGGGGGGAGGACTCACTCCCAGCAGGAGGTGGGGGGGCTCACTCCCAGTAGGAGGGGAGAGCTCACTCCCAGTAGGAGGGAGGAAGACTCACTCCCAGGAGAGAGGAGGAGTCACTCCCAGAAGGGGGGAGGACTCAATCCCAGTAGGAGGTGGGGGGGGCTCACTCCCAGTAGGAGGGGAGGACTCACTCCTAGGAGGGGGGAGGACTCACTCCCAGTAAGAGGGGAGGACTTGCTCCCGGTAGGAGGGGGAGGACGCACTCCCAGTAGGAGGGGGGAGGACTCGCTCCCGGTAGGAGGGGAGGACTTGCTCCCGGTAGGCGGGGGAGGACTTGCTCCCGGTAGGCGGGGGAGGACTCAATCCCAGTAGGAGGTGGGGGGGACTCACTCCCAGTAGGAGGGGAGGACTCACTCCCAGTAGGAGAGGAGGACTCAGTCCCAGTAGAAGGGGGGAGGACTCACTCCCAGTAGGAGGGGGGAGGACTCACTCCCAGTAGGAGGTGGAGGGGACTCACTCCCAGTAGGAGGTGGAGGGGACTCACTCCCAGCAGGAGGGGGGAGGACTCACTCCCAGCAGGAGGTGGAGGGGCTCACTCCCAGTAGGAGGGGAGGACTCAGTCCCAGTAGAAGGGGGGGAGGACTCACTCCCAGTAGGAGGGGGGAGGACTCACTCCCAGTAGGAGGTGGAGGGGACTCACTCCCAGCAGGAGGGGGGAGGACTCACTCCCAGCAGGAGGTGGGGGGGGCTCACTCCCAGTAGGAGGGGAGGACTCAGTCCCAGTAGAAGGGGGGGAGGACTCACTCCCAGTAGGAGGTGGGGGGACTCACTCCCAGTAGGAGGTGGGAGGGCTCACTCCCAGTAGGGGGGGAGGACTCAGTCCCAGTAGGAGGGGGGAGGACTCACTCCCAGGAGTGGGGAGGACTCGCTCCCGGTAGGAGGGGGAGGACTCACTCCCAGCAGGAGGTGGAGGGGACTCACTCCCAGTAGGAGGGGGGGACTCACGCCCCACATGGGGACGGGGAGCTCACTCACTTCCCCATATTGGGATGTTCCTGCTCTCTGCCTTCATCACGATGGAGGACATCGTCATGGTGACAGCGATGGCGTCGAAGTAGGAGGAATGGGGCGCCAGAGTGAGGATGGCAGCCTCAGAGGGTGGGGCCTGCTGCCCCTTCACCACCACCCAGTGGAAGCCTCCGGCAAACCACATGGTGCGCATGATGGCCTTGAGCAGGACGTCCACGACCCTGCAAAAGAAGGTGCTGTGGTCAAACCGAGGCAGGGCAGGGGGGTCGCAGGCCGGCTCTGTCATGGCTTGTGAGCGTGAGGCCGGCCCCGTGCACACGGACCTGACCTGTCAGGCCATCCAGGGTGCCGTCCAGGCTGATCCGAAACGTGCACCGGCCGGAGGAGGGAAGAAAACCGGTGCTGTGCTTTCGTCCCTCTGTGTAGACGTGCAACATTGTGACTTTGTTAGGAAAACGGAAGTGGCTGTGCCACGCCTCACAGCAGTGTAAAGACACACAGAGTCCCGACCTCACAGACTCCGGGGCCGCAAGCATTGGAAGGTGACGGATTCGCATCCCGAGCACGGAGGTTTTAAAGAAACATCAGCCCGCTAAAACATCCAAAATGGAAGTAAAATCAGGAGTGAAGTCAGGCCGAGACCAGGAGCGGAGGCCTGTGGTGAGAAACCACGGTCCCACCTCCCTCAGGCTGCCCGTGGTCCCAGGACCAGATGCCACGCTGTTAAGCCTTTTCTAGATGAGATCAGGTGGACGATGACAGGACTGAGCGACAGAAAAGAGCCGGAAATCTCACGGGACTGAATCCCTCAAGAGAGTTCTGGAAGACGAGGCCCGACGGCTCTGAGCAGCAGTCCCTCACGGGGCCGCCTTGAGCCGCCGTCGCCTGCAGGGGATGAACAATCCCGGTGTGGTTGTACACCTGCTGGGGGCCAGGCTCACACATCCCCACATCGCCACAACCGGTGTGATCACTTCCTTACGTGTCCAAGCGCACACTGCCAAGTGTGTTTGTGTGCGCGTCTGCTACTTTTCCTAACAGGAACACGTGCAAGAATCAAAGCCAGCTGACACCTGCCGATGCGTAAGGAAGGGGGCGCCGGGCAGGCTGTGCCGGAAGGGGAGCCAGTCCCGGGAAGCCGGGTGCAGGAGAGGGGGGCTGCTGGGAAGTGGGGACCAAATCCTGATGTTTCTGTTGGACACACACCCACCGCCCCTCAGGCCAACAGGCCAAAGGGCACTAAGCAGAAGCGGGGGGGGGGGGGAGCGGGCGGATGCATGCACCACCCCTGACGATTCTCTGAGGTCTCGGGGATTGCCATCCCCAGGACACCGCCCACTGGGAAGAGCCGGCCTGCGGACGCGGAACAGGCCTCCTGGCCCGACGCCTCCCGGCCAGGCTCAGGCAGCAACGACAAGCCTGAGGTGCCCGGAGCGTTTCCTGGGAATAGAGAGGCAGGACGCAGACCTACACGCACAGGGGCATTCTTGCCGCATCGCCCAGGCGGGAGCCCAAGAGCCTGAGACGTGAGCACAACCAGCCCCGTGACGGACAAGAGACCGACCAGGGGAGAGGCTGCGGTCCACACCGTCCTCGAGCTGTTAGAATCCAGAACGGGGCGCTGTGAAAGGAGCGGAGGACGAGGCAACAGTCTGGCAAATCCAGTCTCTCGCTGCAGAAGCAGCCAGTTCCCTGGGAAGCTGAGGAGCGAGCAGGATTCCCCCGGGAACAGGCAGGGAAGAAAGGACGCCACTTTGGACACGGAAAATTTAACACGAAACCACAGACGCCTACAACTTCCTTCGAGAATTTTTCAGATTCCCAAGGACGGACAGAAGATGTCAAAACTTCCAGAAGAGCAGATGGGCTACCCGGGCACCACGGCGCACTCACATCTTCGCGGCCCCGGGGACGGGAGGTCTGGAACCTGTCGTCTGTGCCCTGACAAGCTACCCGTCAACACCGAGGGGAAAACAAAGACTCCCGGACACGAAACGCACCTCAGTTTCTCCTGCTTGTCCTCTGAGAAAAAACCCCGATGCTCCACAAAATCTTGGGAGGAAAAAAACAAGGGAAAAAAAAAACAAAACCCAAACCAGGCCGAGGAGGCAGACGACGCCCAAACCTGCAGAAAGTCGCTGCACCCAGCAGAAGAGGAACGTGCGATGGGGGGCCGGGGGCTCGGGGACCCCCAGGAGGAGAGCATCATCGCAGCGTGGACACGAGGGGGCAGAAGCGCAGGCTATGCTCGGGCTCAGCATCCCGTCAGCAACAGGCGAACGAGAGTCTGTAACCGCAAATGAGGTTCGATGGGGCTCTAAGAGCGGGGCTGTGGCGCGACGGGACAGGTGTCCCGTGAGACACGGACCGGGGCTGCCCGCCAGGCGAGGACCTCGAGAGAGCACGTGCGCAGGCCAGGAGCCGGACCTGCCCGATTCCAGCCCCCGCAACCTCGCGCTGTTCCCCAGCCTGTGGCACGTGGCTGCGGTGGCCCCAGGGGACCGCCACCGGCCCCTCCTAACCTCGTGAGTGGGCCCAAGAGGCGACGCCGAGGACCATCCTCCACCGCTGGCCCGCTGGTCGGGTTTTGCAAGAAGATGTGCTGGTTGTTCACACGACTGCGGTGGGAAGTAAGTGTGTTGTGAGACTGTTCGTTCCTCCCTTCCCTGGAGGCCCAAGGCCTTTCCTTTAGCAAGTCCGAATGGCGGGAGCTTACGTTCGGCAGACCCTCCCCGGCGGAGGAGCATCAGCCCGCTCAGACCCGCACGACTCTGCAAGGTGTGAAACTGCACACCTCCCGGCCCACCCCACGGCTCTTCCGCACAGGCCCGTGTGCGCTAATCCGTTTCCTCCTAACTCCCGAGTCCCCGGATCAGGCATCTTGTCTCCACCTTCTCCTTTAAGGAGTTCAGTGTTGATGGTACTCGTGTTTTCCCTCCAGCACCAGACCCAGCGCAGGGCTGTGCATGGCTCGCGCGCGCACGCGCACACACACACACACACACGTGTACACACCCACATTTGCATATACACAGGCATTCACATATATACACATGCACGTGCTTGTATACAAATACACATACTCACGCACATACCTATACATGCATGTATACGTGCACACATACGCATGCACATGCTTGTACACACATATGCGCATGCACACTCGTGCACACCACATGTGCATATACACGTGCACACATTTGCACACATGCATACACATTCACACGTATATACACATGCATATGCTTGTACACACATATACATACACACACTCATGTACACACCCACACATGCATACACACATGTGTCCACACATACACATCCTGCACGTGCATGTACATACACACAAATGCTCACACACAACACATGCACACTCACATGCCCACACATGTATGTATGCATGTGCTCACCTGCTCACACACACATATACATTCATACATATATGCACACGCACATGCTTGTACACGCACATGCTTGTACACACACATGCTCACATACAGGTACACATATGCACGTGCACATGCTTGGACACATGCACACACATGCTTGCACTCCCACACAGGCATGTACTCATGGTCGCACACACATAAACGTATACACACTCATACGTGTGTGCACAGTGACGTGCGGTCTCCACGGACACAGACACCTCTATTTCTCACTGCCGAGGACACTTCTCAGGCATGCTCTGGGCACACGAGGCACCTGGGAGGCAGTGGCCCATCTGTCACCGAAGGAGCCACGTGGAACCGCACGGGGTGGGCACGGGGAATGGAGAGCAGCCCGGAGTCCCGTACTTTGAAAAGACAGAATCTGCACTGTGTGTGTGGACAGAGGAGGGGATCCCAGCCCAGGGACAGAGCTGAAGAAGGAAGGAATTAAGACAAAAATGCCGGGAAGTCGTGTTAACCTATCATGACTCAAACCTCAAATTTTTAGTCAAATCACTTGTAATTTGTCAAAAACTACAAAAAAACTCTGCTTTCTAGCTATGGATTCTCAACCTAGCGGCACTGAAAGTCTGATTCCTATTTGGTCTAGATTTTGATTGATTACACATTTGACACTAAATCCCTATTTTAGGGCTAAAACACTGAAAAACACCCTCCAGGTTAAGCAAGCTCTTCAAAGAGAATTAAGAAATCCAAAAAGTCAGAACGAGGACCCCAGAGCCAGTGATGACCGCAGTGCACCCAAGTGACCACAGTGGACAGGAATGCCGAGCAGCTGTCCCTCCCTCGGGACCTGCTTCCTGGCGTCCCCGGGCCAGGGGCTGTGCTGGGGACAGAATGGGAACAGGTCACGGCCTGCCTTTGGGACCTCCGGGAGGGAGACAGACTGTGGCTCACTTGGTACCGATGATGGTCCAAGAACGCGAAACACGGCAGGGGGTGCACACAAAGACCCTGTGTGAGGGGTCCCCCAGGCACCTGGACCGTCCCCAAGCATGGCCACGCCTTACTCATCACTGGCTCGGCAAACGCTTGACTCGAAATTGGCCGACTTTGCCCCGCACGTCAGTGCCCTGTGTGAGCACGACAGGTGCGTGTCGGGACCACGGGCACCGAGGACCCGCCAGCTCCCGCCTGCCGGCCGTGGGCATGGTGTTCCTGCAGAGCAGAGAGCAGAGAGCAGACGCGCTCCCGGTGCAGGAAGTCGAGCCTGTCCCTCAAACCCCTTAAGGCCCAGGAGCGAATGCCCTGGGCTCCGTCTGCCCTGGCGGCTCCGCCCTCCTGGGCGGTACGCGGGTCAGCGGGTGTGGCCGGGCTCCAGCAGAGCTGTTGGTAAACCGAGCGCGGCTGGACCCGGCGTGTGCACCTTTCTGCTGACCCCTGTGCGGGCCTAGTAGTGACTCTTTCTGAACAGACCGTTCAAGGGCCCCCGTATGGCTGCCGAGAGGCGTTAGGGTGTGGAGAGCGGGGACGTCTCCGGGTTTACGACAGAAACGACAACTTCCAGGACGCCGGAAATACTTCTCGAAGTCCTCCTGACACTCGCCACCTTCATTTACTAATGCGTATACTCTGCGAACAGCTTTAGGAAGAAACAAGAAAATGCTGTGATTTCATTTAACTTCCTGCGGTCCACGTTGGGTCTCTGGCTGAGACGTATTCACGACTCGTCCGTCTACAGATGGCTCTCCTTTGTCAGTATCTGGTGAGCAAACGCAAGGGACCTTCCAGGTGTACGAAGCAGGGAGGGTCGCTGGACCCTGCGGAGACCAGACCAGCGAGAAGGACAGACGCTGGCCGACACACAGCCTCGCAGGGCTGGGGACACGGAAACCCGCGGGGAATCTCTGTGCTGAGGACACGCCAACAGCAGCCCGGCCCCCGAGGACCCCCTCAGGGCAGGGGTGCGGTGGGGGCACGGCAGGGGCGGAACCGGCCACTCCCCGAGGGGAAGGGGGCATGTGGCCGGCGGTGTCCCGGCCGGGGGAGGGCAGCCTGGCGTGCTCCAGGCCCAGGCAGGGGAGGAAGGCCGGGGGGGCCGGGGCACGCGGTGGCCCTGCAGACGGGTGACTTACTTCCGCCACGAGGCCGGGGACGGCTCGGGCTCCCTCTCCGAGGACCCCAGCGTGGCGAAGAACGTGAAGGGCCAGGCGAGCAGCATCGCGATCAGGACAAGCAGCAGCCGGATGGGGAAGAGGGTCAGCGTCATGAAGGCCATCTGGGAAGACAGAGGCGAGGTCACTCCAGAATCGGCGGACTCCGCACGGGCAGCCAGCCCCGGAGCTGGCGTGGAAACGCCACGCCTGCCCTCACACGTGGCGGCGAGTGGCCAGGACGTCCTGCCGAGGCTCTGGGCTGCACCGCCATCCCCCAGCCCCGGCGCCCACCGTCCCGCGCACCCGAGCCCCTCTGGGGCCCGCCCGGCACACGCCTGAGCCCCAGCACCACCCGGGGACGCCTCCACAGCGCTGAGGTTCCCCGCGGTGAGGCGGATGCGGGAGCTCAGGGAGCACTGGGGACGCCCGTGACTCTCCAGCCCCGGGACATCACGGGCGGGAGCCCCGCAGAGAACGGGGCACAGCCAGCCCACTTCCAAACGGGCAGCCTGGTCGGGGTGACACCACGGGAGGGGCTCCGTGGGGATGGACACGTGGTTCACCAGAGGGGTCAGGGCAGGAACACGGTGGACAGATGGCCGTTCCTAAAACCAGGCGCCCGTGCGCACGGAACCAGGCTGTGGTCCCCGCCTGGGGGCACACGCCTGGGGACACACGCTCAGGAGCCTCGCGGTCTCAGAGGGCCAGCATCTCAGCGATCAGGGAGGAAACAGGGCAGGGGACGGATGGCAAAGCTTAAACTTACAAAGGATTGGTGATCAACAGATGCAACTTACAATCATTTGCAGTAACACACGCTTCGAACGTGCAGGTTTCGGCGCAGGGAGGACAGAAAAGACAGGCCAGGAGAAAGTGCACAGCGACGTCTCCCAGCTCCCGGCCGACCGGCTGCAGGGCCCACGGCCGCCCCCCTGCTCGTCCGTTACCCGCACCGGACGGCCCCGCGGTTTCTCTGCAGGCGCTCCCGGGTCCCCTGTCAGGAGCAGCACCGCCCAGCAGGTGGGAGACAAGCCGTGTGTATGAGTTTAAACTGTCTAGTGGCCCCACAAGGTGAGGAAGTGAACGTAGCACAGACATCACATCTGCTGTCCTGTGGTTGATGCTGGTGACGACGTTTCCCATCGAGTGCGGACTTGCTCTGGGCTGTGGCAGATGTGCTTTGCTGACAAAAAAGTACCTTCCCGCCCCTGGGTTTCTGGGAGTTGGGTTTGTTCCACATCACGAATGGGTGAACGCGACCTGCTGTCCTTCCTGCTTCTGGTGTTTGTTTGCTCAGCCCGCGTCCACCACATGCTGCTTTTAGACGTGAGAACCTTGGTCACAGCGCTGGGGTTTCTTTTTTTTAATGTTTATTTATTTTGAGAGATACAGAGCACAAGCAAGGGGGGCAGAGAGAGGGAGAGAGAACCCCAAGCAGGCTCCCCGCTGTCAGCACCGAGCCCCGCGTGGGGCTCGACCCCACAAACCGTGAGACCATGACCTGAGCCGAAACCAAGAGTCGGGGATTTTTTTTTTTTTTTTTTAAATTTTTTTTTTTCAACGTTTATTTATTTTTGGGACAGAGAGAGACAGAGCATGAACGGGGGAGGGGCAGAGAGAGAGGGAGACACAGAATCGGAAACAGGCTCCAGGCTCTGAGCCATCAGCCCAGAGCCTGATGCGGGGCTCGAACTCACGGACCGTGAGATCGTGACCTGGCTGAAGTCGGACGCTTAACCGACTGCGCCACCCAGGCGCCCCAAGTCGGGGATTTTTTTAAGGAACTGCTGAGTCTGCTCACCGATGCGTCTCTGGGTCGAGTCGGGGGCAGGCCTGACCCACAGCTTCCCTCCGGGGGATCCCGTGGCGTGGCCCCCCCTGCACACCAGCGAGCTGCCTCTCGGGGGAGTTTCCACGGCGATGCACACACAAGCGCTGTTCTAATTTTATTTTCATCGCTTACCTAGGTGTCCCACTTCCTCTGAACCTTCAGTGCTTCTGCCACTGAGAAAATCCTCTCTGGGAGTCCCCAGCAGGTTTTTCCTCCCCTAACCAATCTCCCACCTCGCACGCGTCTGCAAGAGAACTGAGAAGCTGCCCGTGGCACTCTCCCGTGCCTCTCGTCACCCTGCCCTGCCGTGTAATCAGCATTGTTCGTGCCCTCTGAAACTTTTCGGCCTACACTGACCGGTATTTTTCTACTCTATCAGCCTGTTTACTGAACCAGTTTTGGATGGGTTTACCGTCCCCGTGGCCAGTCGGTCGGTCGTATGAATTTTAGCTCCTACAGGCACCCCGCTCTTACTCGGACTCTAACGCCCCTCTTAACTTCTTGAGGTAAAAGCACAGAGCGGTATTTTCGGAAGCGCCCCATTTCCCGCTGCCACACTGAGAACGCCCAGCTTTCTCCAGCCCCACGGTAAGTTCCGGACGGCTGGCTGCGGGCGCCCCGGACGGCCTTTACACCTGCTGCCCGCGCGGGACGGGCCGAGGGACGACCGGGCAGCAAAGCACGTGAACAGAGCCCGCCAGGAAGTGTTCACAGTGCGAGGGTGCAGCCGCGATGCTGTTCGCCCGCCATCAGGCCTACCCCCCGCTCTGGGTCGACAAAGACGGAACCACACGGGTTCCTGGAGGGCGTGGGAGCGCCAGCCCCGCCCCGTACCTCTGAGAACCACAGACGGGGAGGCGAGGGGCCCCTGGGGGGCGGCGCCCCGCTCCCTCCAGGGGTGACCCAGACCCGCCCGGTGCCCCGAGTCAGGGCACGTGTGCCGCTCCTCACGTTGTTAATGACATGTGTTCCCGTGGGTGGCCAGCAGCTGTTGGACCCGGGACACAACACGTGAGTGACCACAACTGACTGTGACGACAATTCGCGCACCTCTTACACGCATCCCGAGAACACCACCTGGTTTCCGAGTTTCACGGCGAGCGGGGAGGGGGCGTGTGAGTGCCCAGCACGGGCCGGGGCCCTCAGCTCACAGACGGGGCTCATGCACAGTGTGGTGAGTGAGCGTCACAGGCCTGCAGTGACCACCTGGCTGGGCCTGAAGGACGGGGAGAAGGTGGACACGGGTTTACGAGGGCCACGTGAGCGGCTTGGGGAAGGCGAGCACCTTCGGGGGGCCCATGGGGTGCAGGAGGGCCCCGGCCACCTGGGCTAAGACCCCGTGTGTTTCCCGGGCTGCTCCCCAGGACCCCATGACCCTGCCCTGACCTTGCCCCAGCACTGGGCCCACGTGCTGTCCACTGGGCTCAGCCCTGCCCCGGAGAGGCAAACGGTCCCCAGAAGGGGGCAGGACTCGGAAGGCTTCCTGCAGCCTCTTCCAGAACGTTCTGTGGGCTATGGCCACTCCTCCTGAATTCCAGGCTACCGGCTGGTTGGACCCTCCTGTCCCCTTGCATCTTCTGGCCCATCTGCGTCCTTCCCAGGCCCGGCCACCTCCCGGTGCCCTCGCTGTCCACCACGCCCTGTGCCCAGCCTGTCAGAGCACACTCAGAGTTTCCAGCCACAGGACCACAGGCAGGGCAGCCATGTCAGCCACACGGACGTTCTCAAGTGTGCTGGGGCCGAGGAAACGCGTGCTCAGAACGTCCTGGCTGGACTGGAGAACAAACAGGGCCACAAGCAGACGAAAGGGGCCAACTGGGCTGTTTCCAGGCAGTTCCGGCTCAACGTTCGGGAGGCACTGTAATTAGCAACTAGGCTGGACACGGTATTTCCTTCCCGGAGCCAGCGGGGGGCGTCCCATTCCCCAGTGGGAGTGCGCCGGGAGGCAGAGGGGGGCCCCGGGGAGAGAGCAGGTCTCCGCCCCCCCACAATCTGAGTAAGACCCAGCTCTGTGCTGGACTCCCTGGGTGGGGCGTGCCCGCTCCCACCAGAGCCCCCCTCAGGGCGGCCCTGGGCCGGAGGGCGGGGTCAGCGGGGCCTCAGGGAGAGAATGCCAGCCTTGCCCCCGGCAATGGCACAGGGCAGGGGCCAGGGGCAGCAGTGGCACACGGGGAGGAACGCTGCTGACCAAGCAGGAAAAGGCTGCTAACACGGGACCCGCGTCCCCTCCAAGATGCTCAGAGGGCTGCGGCCTGTCCCTGTCAGGAGCCCCAGTCACCCTCAAAAGTGCCAGGCTGGCCCTCCCATGAGCTGAGGGTTTATAACCCAGTCCCAGGGGGGCCCGCGGTGACGGTCCCTGGCTGAGTCGGTTCACGCTCCTTGGAAGCTGGCTTAGATACACGGTCCCATCGGAAAGGGGTCCCCAGGAACAGACGCTGCCCTCCAGGTTCACGGTTGCCCTGAGTCACAGAGCAGCTGTTCCGGCCCGGTATGCTCTGTCTGGAGTCCCCGCTGGAGCAGACCCAGGCGCAAGGAGACCCTCACGGCCGCCTGCAGGCTCCCAGCACTATTTCCTGCCAGAGGGAACCAGGGCTCCTGGGCAAAGGCACTCCCAGCGGGGGCAGAAAACGTGGATGGGGTACCTGGAACCCAGCAGCACAGCGGAGATGGGGAAGGCAGGCAGAGGTCCCCGGGCCCGGGAGCCCCCGCGGCAGACATGCCACTGTGACCACGGTAAGAGCCATCGATGAGGTAACGGAACTTCACACGTGCTCACGAGTCCATCAACCAGGCGCACACGCCCCACCTCACTGGGGGCCTCCGCGGACCCCAGGAGACCGGCTTCGAGTGGCACCCGGGCCAACAAGGACGAAGAATCAGGCATCGCGCTGTCCATCCCGAGACTGTCCCTTGGGGCAGCCACGGGGAGAACCCGGGAGTGTCCCCACGGGCTTCCGGAACCCACCACTCGCATACACCCATGTGAAGGGGCCTGTGTGGACGGAGACAGACATGTGAGCCGGGCGCCGTGTGGATGAGCCACGTGACAAGCCAACAGAAACAGAGCCTCCTGATTCTGGATCAGAAGACACGGGAGACACGGGGAGGCGATCGGTAAAACGCAGAGCAAGACACTCAGGGACAAAAGCCCCAAACACACCGTAAGAAAATAAAAGCAAGGAGCTGGAAGGAGGCTCCAGGGGAGTACGTGTGTGAGGCTCCGGGGTTGATGCCCGCGGCCCTGCTCGAGACACATGCGCACCCGGGAGCATCTACAGGTCAAGTCTGGGCTTTGCCTGCAGATCAGTGAGACCAGGGAGAGAGCGGGCGTCGGCGAGACCAGAGTGGCCGAAGTTGGCGACTGCTGAGGTGGGCGAGGGTGGGCACGGGGCTCACTACGTTTTCTCTGCTTCAGTGTTAGGGGCTAAACCGTGGGCCCCCCTTCAGTACTGATGCCACAACCCCCAGCCCGCCTCCCGACGTGCCCGTACTGAAGACAGGGCCTTGGAAAGGGTATTAAGGTACAGTCAGGTCACCAGAGCAGACCCTAATTCCATAGGACAGGTGTCCTTATACGAAAAGGAGACTAGGTTACAGACATGCACAGAGGGACGGCCGGTGAGGACTCACGGAAGTCACGGCACCTCCACGCCAAGGAGAGAGGCCTCAGGAGGAACCCACTCTGCCCACGCCCGGGTCTCGGGCTCCCAGCTCCCAGGACCGGGACAGATAAACACCTGCTCTTAAAGCTGCAGGTCTGTGGGGTCAGCACCCGAGCACACTCACTGGCGTCCGTCTCAAACCTCCCGTAGGAAGACGGTTCTAACGTAAAACGTTCCCCGATTCTCAGTGAGCTCACCGGATCCGTGGTCTGGAGCTGTGGTCACAACACCCCCGCTCAGGCTCACCTGGCAGCCACTCCCTCCTCTCTGCCAAGGCCATGAAGGCCACCAGGACCGCCGACATCATCGTCACGCAAGCTGGTCCAAGCGCCTTGTGTTTCACAATCAACACAGAGCCGCCGACAGGGTGCACAAGAGACAAAGACCTCGGGTGCACACGAGGAAGGGTCCCCGGTGTCTCCACCTGTGCCGCCCTGTGGCAGGCCAGGTCACTGCAGTGACACGTGTCCTCGCAGGGCGTGCACAGGCTGGCCAGGCACCGAGATACCGTGCGCCCCCAGCGCACACCGAGGGACCCCAGCCTGCGGTGCAAGGTGCTATCGGGGGGAGGGCAGGTTGCAGGGAGAGCGGGTTCCAGGGCCAGCGTGCTTCAGCTGCAGAAAGGATAATCACCACCATCCAAAGGACACGAGAACGTGTTCCCAAATGCACTAGAGAAAGATGCACCCTCCGTGTGATTTGAGAAAACAGGAGACACACGCAGAGGCGCCTGCCGGCCACACACAGTGACACACGGTCCTACCCTGCACTAGTTCCACCCAGCGGCTTAGAAAGTCTCGGGGAATGGCGCTCACACACGGCGAGCACCCCATCAGCCCGCAGGCCACACACGCCCCTCCTGGAGGCTGCTGGACACACAGACGAACGAGAAAGCGAACGTGGGAGACCACAGCTCGGCACCGTGGCCATGAGGCTGAACACAGGGCCCCGGGGCCCACCGGCTGTGGTGGAGGCCAGGTGCACCTGGGGCTCTGCGAACAACCGTCCTCTCCCACGAAGCTGCGCGACAAGGCGCTACGGGTGACAGCTCAGGGAGCCTGTGTGTGCAGCTGGCAGGCCCAGCTCCCCAGGAGCCGCTCGCGCAGGTGTTGCTGCTGACAGCACAGCCGGATGGTGCCACCAGGGGACACTGAGGCGATGGTCACTGTGTGACAGGTGCTGGTGGCCAGCCAGAGGGAGGAGCTTCGAGGATGGACCAGAAGAGACCGGCTCCTGGGGGAGGAGCTTCGGGGATGGACCAGAAGGGACCGGCTCCCGGGGGAGGAGCTTCGGGGATGGACCAGAAGAGACTGGCTCCTGGGGGAGGAGCTTCAGGGACAGACCCAAGGGGACCGGCTCCCGGGGGAGGAGACAGGGCTGCCACCTTCACATCAGTTAGACCCCAGTGTTCGGACGGCACATTCTTCCAGAGCAACAGAGCCCAGTGAGCGCAGGGAAGGGAGACGATCACGAAGGAGCGAGGCCCGGGGGGATGGTGGAGCCTGGATTAATGGGGGTGCTACAAATACAGTGAACACGGGAGAGGGTCCAGGGGGGACCACGGGCACCCTGAGCTGGCAGTGAGGTGCCATCTGAGCGGTGGCCTGCCCACACCCAGCAGGACGGGCTCCCAGGGCCAAGCAGGGAAGTCCCAGACTTGTGGACACTGGGGGGCTCCCAGCCCAGAGACCCAGCTCACTGGCTGAAGGGACGCCTCAGGACCAAGTCCCCGAAGGGCTGCAGTTCCGGGAGCCACACTGAGAGGGAACCAGCTAGCCCCATCAGGTAGGCCCGGTGGCTCAGGGGTTAGCGCGGGCTCATCTTCTGAAAAGAGCCTGCACAGGGCTCAGGGGCTGAGGGCACCCCGGCGTCTGGGGTGGGTCTTGTAGTTTCCTCACACAGCACCCTGGGGGGCTGGCCTGGGTCGCTCCAGGCTCTTCCCACGAGGAGAGGAGAGATGAGACACACGGAGTCTGCAGAAAGATCGCCAGGGCAACGTGGGATAAACAGAGGAGAACCCTACCTGGGGAATCGCTCTCTTCTCTTTGCTGTCACTTACTTAAAAATTCGAAAGCAAGTTGTTTTTGAAAATCCTGATTTAGAACAGACAGAATATTCCGAAACTGGGAAGCCAATGCCCAATGTCCCCCCGCCCCCCGAGCCTGGTCCAGGAGGGAAGCGGTCCGCAGAGCCACGTCCCCTGGGGCCACTGTCCCCCGACGCAGCAACAAAACACATACATCTACCTTTCCTTCTAAAGAACTTAGAAAACGTACAGCAACTGTCACAGGAGAGCCATCAGCTGGCAGTCCAGTGCTTCCCTGCACAAACCCCCGGCCTCGGAGCCTCGGAAGGAGAGTGGCCATGCGGACCCAGCGCCCTACAGATGCCTGCCCAGCAAGCCAACCTCAGAAAGCACATCCCCTCTGTGTCCCCACAGGGGGACGGAGCAGGGGACGGGGAGCACGCTGTGCCCCAAACGCACGCGGCAGGGGTGGGGATAACCACCTCCTTCCAGTAGCTTCCTTACTGGAAAGCAGACAGAGGGAGCCGCGCCCTGAACTGTGCTGCGATGCTCCCACGTCCTCACGCGCGGCTGCTCTCACGCAAAGACTCCCCTCCACGAAAAGACAAAACACGGAGCGAGGCTAGAAATCCGGGCGGGGGCAGCGCAGGGACGTGGGGGTCACGTCGGAGGCACAGCTCTGTCTTCACTGGGCCTCCTGCGTGACTGTCATTGTTTACTCTGGTGTCAAAGCCCCATCGGACTGACCGTCCTTTCCTGGCTGATGTGTGCAGGTGACAGTGTTCTCGCCCCTGGGCTCCCACGGTCCCTCACTCTGAAGCCGTTTGTCCGGCCGTGTGACTGTCGGGCCATGCTCACCGCTACACAGAAGCTATTTTTTCTCAGCTCTCCCACTCAAACCTAAAATTAAATATAGTGTTCCTAAAACCTGCTTTTTCCCTCAACCCACAGGCAGCCCCGGTCCTGTCTGTCCAGGAGCTTTCAAACCTCATCTCGAGCACAGTCACCCAACCTGGAGTTTCTGCAAAAGGACAGTCTTTCGGTAATTCACTCTGAGTTTGCAACCTGCAACGCAGTCCAACGGCAGAGCCGTTTTCCCAGACACACACACACACACACACACACACACACACACACACACACACCGTGCCTGACACGCTGGACGGCCTGGCTCGTCGGGCAGCAGCAAACAACTGTGCGGTTCCCTGTGGGATCAGAGTTGCTCTGTCCACGGCACCCCGGGGCACGCACCCCGTAACCAAGGGAATCTGCACTACTCGGTCCTCCTCACCTGCCCTCTGGCGAGCGTCTGAGGGCCCGGGGGCAGAGGTCAGAGCCTTGCGGGGGCTCAGGCCCGTGTCTGGTCTGTCACCAGGCACCAGGCACTTCATGGGGCCCCGTGTGCAGGCCCCCGGCACCAGGGCCCACACACAGTCCAGCTGGCGAGAGAGGCGTGAAGCCAAGTGCGTGGTCAGCGGGCAGCCGGGAGGGCAGTTCAGGGCCCCCGGTGAATGTAGCAGACGGAGGCACGGGGGGCCCCGAGGGGGCGGGCAGGGCACGCGGGGACATCAGGAGATGCCTGCCACACAGACTCCAGGTCCCCAGGAAAAACCGCCAGGGGCTGGGCCCCCAGGCAGGGGAGGGACGCAGCGGCCGGTGGAGAAAGGCCTGGGAAAGCAGGGACCTCGGTGTCCCTGCTGCACAGACAAGAGAGTGAAGGACCGGACGGGCCTGGGGGCAGAGAGGAAGACCCCCGGAACCCTGCCGCACTGCCACTGTCACGGCCGCCACCTCAGCTGCCCAGGGTCCCCCGCTGGCGCTCAGCCCCGAGAGCACGCTGCTGGGCAGCGGCACGATGCCCCCTCCACTGAAGACCCGCTCCTGCCTGAGCACCTCTGAGCTCCCAGGGCCCCTCGTGTGCCCCCGTCTGCCCCCCAGTCTGGGCTTCCCTGAGCTCTCCTCCGGGCCACATCAGGGTTTCAGCCCGAGTGCACCCGCAGAGAGCCCTGGGGGCGGGGGGGGGGGCAGCGGCTCGGGCTGGGAGTAGGCAGAACGCATGTGCTGGAGAACAAGTTCACCGGGCCAGCGCACGCACGCCAAGTGTCTATCGCGAGCCAGAGCCAGCGCGCTCCCGCCGCCCACACGGAATGCACACCAGTGGGGACAGCCCTGGCTGGCTCACAGCCCCGAGGGCAGCAGCAGGCGGGGGAGAGGGCTTGCCTGCGGGCAGGGGTGGGGAGGGGAGGGAGCACCTATCCTCCAGGGGAGGGGACAGGAGAGCTCCCCGCTACCTGGTGGGGTTTAAGGAAAGACAAGAAGTGCAGGGCCCTGCGTGGGGGGAGGGGGCGGTTGTGGGTGTTCACGGCCGGCCCCTCCCGGCTCGGATGGCCAGCAAACGCCCTCGGCCCCGCCTCTCCTCGCCCCTCCCACCCACGGAGTTTCACGCCAAATCTCATTTCCTCAGGGTCTTCAGGACCCCTGAGCTAGAGCCAGAGCTCTGTCCCCCGGTCCCTGTGACTCCACGCTGCCAATCCTGTGCCCCCCCAGACGTGAAGTTCCAGGCAGGCCAGAGGCCCTTCGCGGGTCCCGGGTCACCCTGAGAACTTAGGGCCCCGGCCTGGCTCTCTTGGCAGGTGCTCAGGAACAGACCAGCGGGACAGAAGCAGAAACACCATAAAGAGTAAGATTTCTGGGCTGGACGGTCCACTCTGGGGACGAGGCTCACATCCAGAGCAGGAATTGGCCCCAGATCCCTCTTTAAAGACTGTAGGAACTCAGCGACAACTGACCCGTTTCCACAGGCGTCTCACCTGTGGGGCCAGGACACCCTGTAATTACATGTCCTCAGAAAGGGAGCTTTCCAGGCACAGAGCTCTCACCTACAGGGTGGCGGGAGCCTTCTCCCCCACAGATGGGTACAAGCCCAGGCTGGGAGCACAGCTGGAGGGGGACACGTCCTGGTGAGGCGCTGGGGGGGGGGGGGGAGGGGGCGGCACATCCTGGTGAGGGAGGGACTGGGAGGGGAGGGCCGCCCCGCCCCCAGAGGCACAGTGCCTCTCCCAACCTAAGGGGGCTAAGGGGAGGGACCAGGACCCGACCAACCAACCAGGGAGTAGGCGGGAGCAGGGAGGGAGCACGGAGAAGGCCCCCTGTCCCTGTCCGCTGAGCAAAGGAGGCTCAGAAGCAAAGCACAGGGTCAGAATGCAGCGGGAGCCTTTGGGGATGAGCACCTGAGTCCCTGTGCTCCAGCCGCACCAGGAGCTGTGAGCTAACCTGCCCGCGAAGCGTCTGCTCCTCCCACAGCTGCTGCCCCGGGACACAGCAGGGCCCGGCCCTGAAGCTCAGTCCTGACAAAGTGACGCTCAGGTCAGGTCCATCCATCCGAGGACACAGCCCGCAGCTCCTAACAGCAGGGTCTCAGGTCGGGGCGTGTCCTGGCACGGAAGGGGGAGCAAGGGTCCTGGGGAGCAGCTTACCGTCGCTCGCCTCACGGTCAGGACTGCTTCAGCCACGAGCAGAGCAGAGCAGAGCGCAGTCCGAGGGGCAGGGAACGTGCGAGGGGCACCAACCTGCCCTGGCCGGTGGGGGCCTCAGGGCTGGCATGAGGCAGGGAGGAAGAAGACTGAGAAAAATAAGTAACTGTCAATCCCCCCTCCTGCCCCCCCGCCAGACGCACCTGAGAGGCACAGACCCGGTCCCCCCAGCTGCTCACCCCCACAGACACACCTGGCCTTGCGCCCCAGGAAATCCCTTATCTCTAGGGCCCTCGGCAGGATCTGAATAGAAGAATCTTGAAATTCAAGAGCTGAAGCATTTCCAGAGGCTTCCAATCATTCGGCAAATATCCACAGAGAGCCTGTGGGGCCCAGGGTCATAGCACATCCTCAGTCCCTCGCAAGGGGCCCCTCCTGGAGCCCTACGATGCCCTGCCTCCAGCTGCAGACACCCCCGTCCAGGCACCTCCTACCCCACTCCCCTCACAGACCGAGCGCCCCCAGGACATCTCCGCTCAACCTCACCGCCAACAGCTGGCTTCCCCAAAATTATGGCTCCAGGGCACCATCTGCGGGAAGCTCCTGGGGAACCTCCAGGCCCTGTCCCCCAACTGCAGGGAGCCCCTTAACCACATGCCGCCTCCAGCCCCCAGCTGTGTGAGTCCCTCTCCAGCTGCAAGGAGACTCGAGGGTACAATCTGTCCCCCCCCAGCTGTAGGGAGCTCCCAAAGCATCCTGGCTGTCAGCCCCCCCAGATGTAGGGAGGATCCTGGCTCTGACTCCCCAGAGGTAGGGAGGAGTGTAGGGACGATCCTGGCTCTGTTCCCCCAGGTGTAGGGAGCTCCCAGAGCATCCTGGCTGTTCCCCCCCACCACCCAGATGTAGGGAGGATCCTGCCTCTGTCCCCCCAGATGCAGGGAGGATCCTGGCTCTGACCCCCCCAGCTGCAGGGAAGATCCTGGCTCTGACCCCCCAGCTGCAGGGAGGATCCTGGCTCTGTCCCCCCAGGTGTAGGGAGCTCCCAGAACATCCTGGCTGTGTCCTCCCTCAGATGTAGGGAGGATCCTGCCTCTGACCCGCCAGCTGCAGGGAGCTCCCGGCCCACCGTAACACTTTCAGGGTGAGGGTGGGTCTCACACCAAGCCTGGCAGGGGTGGAGAGGGGCCTGGGAGCTCGCTACCCCAACTACCCTGGGGAAGGGGAAGTGTGGAGTGGGCTGGTCCAAGCGCTCCTGGGCACAGCACACAAAAGCCGCCGGGACAGGATGGGAGGGCGTGGGGTGGGGGCCGGAGGCAACAGTGGCCGTGGCTGCTCTGGGGGGCAGGGGAGGGGGACTCTGAGCTTGGGAGCTGCTGAGCTCCGTGGGCCCACGAGGACATAGAGCTCGTGAGTCACGTGGCACAGAAGTGACTAAGGACTCAACTCCTTCCTGCTGGTGAGAGACTTAGCGCCACAGGGACGGGGTTCCGCTGTGGGCCCTACGCTGGGAACATTCAGGGCCTGATCCCAACCAGGCCCTCAGCCCTGGGATTCCCGGCTGTCTTGGAGCAGGGTCACTTCTGGGCATGCTCTGTATGGAGCAGACCTGCCCTCCAGGCCTCAGGGACTCTGTCTGAGCCCGGCTCTGTGCCCCCGTCCTACGGGTTTCGAATATTAACACTGCTAAAGATGCTCTTCAGACTTTATGTGGGAAAAGAAATCACCACACTGGCTCTAACACGGAAGTAAGACTCGTGGGAGTAAAAAGGCCACGGTGTCCAGGCACCTGGAACACGTCCCACGCGTGAGCACTGACGGAGCCAGTGGCTCTGCCCAGGCCGGTCCCTGGCAGCTTCGTGGGGCATCAGCAGGTGTGAGAGAACCGAGGGGACCCTGTGCTAGAAGAGGCAGGTGCCACTGTTGCGTCTGCGTTTAAGGGCAGCATTTAGCAGAGGTGCACTCACTGAAGTGTGCCAGGCTACCACACGGGGAAAACACAAAACACCAGGAACGTGCAACTCAGTCACGCTGCTGCCCGTCGCGAAAGAGAGGGCTGCAGGATGACTGACCGGGCCTGAGAAGCACACTTCAGACACACCCTTCGCTCTGGCCTCATTTGCAAAATAATCTGCGGACTTACTAAAGGCGTGCGGAACACCAGAAATGTGGGAAACACTCCTCGTCCAGACCCACTGCAGCAAACTGTGAGGGGCGGGCTCTGGGGACGGGACGTTCGGTCCAGGACGCGAAGGTCAGAGAGGCGGAAGGCCCCGGGGGCAGGAAGGTGAAGGAGCAAAGTGCCAGCAAGGCCCCAGGTCTCTGGCAGGGTAGGGGTGAAGCTCTGTGAAACACGATTTGTGGGAGTCCTGCTCAGACTCGCAGGAACAGAGCGCTCAGGACACGTCCTCGGACTTTCTCCACCATCTGGGGCGAGGCCTCTGGTGGGCGGATGCCTGCGGGGGCAGAGGGTGGGCAAGCACCGGCTTCTGCAACAGGGCGCTTGACTGGCCAGTTTCAGGGACAAAACCTTCGTTTTCTAAAACGAGACGTAAAACTGACAGTACTTCGTTCAGTCCTCTGAAATTAAGAAGAACGCAAAACACGACTGCGTGCGCGCGTCCATACTTGCGTGTGTGTGCATACACACACATTAAGACTCTGTTTCAGGACCAGAGAGCAGGCAGGATGGAAAGTCAAGTCTCTCCAATCCCGGACCCCCTTCCCCACTCCTCGACACTAGCCCCAGTTAAGTGCAACGCGCTCGCCCTTCCGGAAAATGAGAACCGGATCACAGGCGGCTCTTGGTGCATTCGAAGAGACAGCCAGTCCCCGAGGGCAGGGCTCATGGGCACTGAGCCTGCCTGGGCGTCCGGGGACCTCGGAGTCTACTCACCTGGGACACCAGGACGGGCGTGGGGCCTCCACCCCCTGCCTCGGGGGCTGTGCTGCCCGGCCAGCGGCAAGGACGCTGCACCTTACTGGGCTACACGTGCACCAACGGAGGCCGTGCTCTCAGGCTCCCAGGCATCTGGGGGGGCCCCGGGCCCCGCTGCAGCCGGCCCTCTGTGTCTTCCCACGCGACGCCTGCTGTCCTGGAAATCCTCATTCCCACGCTACGTTCCTCCCGGAATTCCATTGCCACCCGCGGCTCACGAACACCAGAGTCAAGCTGCCCTCCCCTTTACGCACCCCTTCACGCTCTTCAGCAGAGCAGTCTCGTGCGTGGAGTACCCAGACAGAGGGGCAGCGGGAGCATTGGGGTGGGTGCCCGGAAGCCTGGCAGGTCAGAGAAGCAGCTGGAAGCCACCAGGCCTGGAAGTGTGCGGGGTGTGGGACCCCCGGCCCCAGGAGGGCCACACCTGACTCGGGATGCAGGCTGAAACCAGGGGCACCTGCTGCTTGCCTGCCTCCCTCCCTCTTCTTTCCTTCCTTCCTTCTTTTCTTTCTTTTTCTTTTCTTTTTCTTTTCTTTCTTTCTCCTTCCTTCCTTCCTCCCTCCCTCCCTCCCTCCCTCCCTCCCTCCCTTCCTTCATCAAAACTCATGTATTTGGACAGAACTTGGAGACAAAGATCACCTGCCTCTGGGAAATTAAAACTGCACACAGGCCTCCCTGCAAATGTGCTGGGTCGGAGCCTGTCCCTGCGTTCAGCCTTGGCAATGCTCTCTGTGGATTTAACTGGGAGAAGGTGAACCCCGCAGTGTCCTCACGTAAAGGACTCCGTTCCAAGATGTACAGGAAGCCAGACTGCTTTCTGGGAAGTACATTCTAACCCTAACCCTGGCCCAGGTCACAGGAGTTCAGAAATGAGGAAACATCAGAGCTGGAAGTGGGGTGCACTCACACCTGGGGGTTCCAACAGGAAGTAACCCCCAACACCCAGGTGACAGACACCGCTTTGGGACTCCCAAAACAGCAAATCACCACGAGGCTAACCAATTCCGTACTATTCAGTTTTCATGTCTTAACGAGTTATTTTCTGCCCAAAGAGATACTTAAGCTCCTTGCTAAATCTGCTACTAAATGACAGATGGCCTGGTCATTAGCCTGCAGGTGACTAACAGCCCCTCCCCAGCGGCACAGGTGAGGGCAGGCGCCCTCACCGCCTTCCCTTCGCTCGGAATCTAGGTGAGTCTCTGAGCAGCCCTTGGCTGTCTCAGTCACTGCTGGATTGGTTTATTTACTGATTCGGGAGGCAGGCTCTGTATGCTTGCACAGGCTAGTTTCCTCTGTGGAAACCTTTGCATAATACGGTGCAGAGAAGTAAAAAGCTTCGCAAAGCACTGCTTTGTGAAAAGCAAAATGTCTCTGCAAAGCGAAACTCGGAAGTTAGCATTTACAAGTTACATACTCCAGACCACACTGGGGACAGCTGAACAGTAACCACAGCTTTGCCACCAACGTATAAATACACCACGATGATTCTGGCGAATATTCTGACACGGCCTCTGAAAGAGCGCAACCAGGTGTATACAAAGCAACCTTCCCTTTCTGAGGGGCTGAAACAGTCCACTCACCTGTTCTTTCTTGAGTGTCTTCCAGAAGCTGTGAGCCAACATCTAAAACCAGAATCTCTGCCTGGCGCTAAAGAACAGCTCCTAGAGCTGCTCCAAAGCCCGGCGGCTCCACGACCCTGCGACCGGGGCCTGAGGGGTGTGGGGGATTTCTGGCTCGGCTCTTACATCCGGCCCCCTTCGCTCGTTCACTCACTCTACAGCTAGCTGAGTGTCCACAGTGCACCTCGCCTGGGCAGTAAGCACACAGCTTGGGACAGGACAGACCTGGCCCCTGTCCGTCCACAGTAATGGGGGCGAGCCTGCAAAAGCGACACGGATGCAGAGGTAGGAGGCACAGGCAGAAGATGCCCAGGGGTCAGGCTGCAGGTGGGGCAGGGCCTTGGAAGCCACCCGGAAGAAGAGTCAGGGCTCAGTCCCAGGGCAGCCCTCAGAGGGTTCAGAGCCATGGATCACAGGCGCGAAGGGGGTCGGCCGGTGGGGGGGCCATTCAGGAGCCCAGAGGAAGCTGCTGCGCTCCTAACCCCCTCACAGCTGGGTAGGGCACCGCAGGCGAGGAGTTCGAGTCCGCGAGCCAAGGAACGCAGCAGAGGGGGACCAAAGACCACACAGGCAGGCAGCGACTGGCGTCTGGCTCCAGACGGACACAGGGACAAGGCCCAGGAGCCGACTGGGATGGCCCTGCTTTCTCCCGGCACCAGAAGGGATGCCACCCGACCTTCTCTCCTCTGTCCTCAATCTTGTGCCCACCCTTCCCTCTCCCACCACAATAACCAAGTCCACCTAGAGGATGCTTCGAGAAAAAGCAGGCAGCCCACGACAACTCCAGACTGGGTTCAAGAACTTTTCGCTTTGATACTGTTCCAAGTGAATAACTTTTTGCATTAAAGAAATCTAAGTGTCACCCGAAAAAGTTCTGTCACAGCGGAAAATATACTCTCCGTCAACTGGACAACAGCTAAAATCCTAAATCTGTACCTGTTTCTATTACGGTTTTGGAGCTAAAGGAAAGGCTGTACTGAGAGCAGTCTTACAGAAACGCGAACACAACGAACAACCAGAGGCCCAACACTGCCAGGAAGTGCACCCCACAGGGTCAGGGTGCCAGCCCCCACAGGGTCAGGGTGCCAGCCCCCACCGGGTCAGGGGGAGGCGCACCCCCACCGGATCAAGGTGGGCGCACCCCACCGGGGGGCGCACCCCACCGGGTCAGGGAATGGAGCCCACCTTGGAAACCCTGGATCGGTGTGAAGGAAAAGGACCAGTGTGGGGCCCCATTGCCTCCTGCAGGCCCCATCCTCAGCCAGGACCAGAGGGCGCCACGAACAGAACTGCACACTGTTCCCTCCCGTCACGGAACCGAGAGTACATAAAGCCGATTCCGTTACAGACGAACCCGGAGGGACCCCCCTGCACGCTCCGCAGAACACAACTTGCAAACGCAGAGGCGGACGTCCTGCCGCTCCCTTCAAGGCACCTCGCGCGGACTCGAACGAGCCACGAGGTCCCCACACAAGAAGCGCATCAAGCGACAAAGTCCCATCCCGGGGGCGGGGGGGGGCCGCGCCTGTCCCTCGTGGGGCCTGCGAGCGGCGGGAAGGGACGCGGGACCGGGGGACCGCGCGGCGCAGAGCGACGGGGATGCAGGGATGGCGGGAAGGGGGCGTGGGGAGAAGGGATGTGGGGCCCGGCCCGGGGGGAGGGGGGGGCGAGCCAGAAGGGACGGGGACGGGGTGAGCGCGGCCAGCGGCAGGGCCGCGTGGGGGTCGCGGGCCGCGGGGGGCGGCGGGGTGGCCGCGGGGCCAGGCCGGCGAGACCCCCTCCCCGGCCGCAGGGGCTCGGGAGCGCACCCACCTGGGCCTTCCGCAGGGCGCCGAGGCGCAGCTCGTGCACGAAGGGGTTCCGCCCCGGGGGCGCCAGCCGCCGCGCGTCGCCGGCCCCCGCGCCGGAGGCGGGGGCGACCCGGGGACCGCGTGCCCGCAGCCTCATGACCGCCGCCCGCCGCAGGGAGCCGGGCGCCGGGCGCAGAGCGGGCGCGGAGCGGGACGCAGAGCGGGCGCGGGGCGCGGGGCGCGGGCCGAGGATGCGCGGCGGCCGGGGCGGGCGGACGCGCAGGCGCAGGCCGGCGGCGGCGTGACGCGGGGGGCGGGGCGGGCGGGCGGGGGGCGCCGGCGGGGCGAGGCCTGGGCGGACGGGGGCGGGGCGTCCCGAGAGCCCCGCCCCCGAGGGCCCGGAGGGCGGCCCCGCCCGCGCCCTGCGCCTGACCTCGGCTCCCGCCCTCCCCCCCCCCCCCGCCCCCACCCGCGGGGGATGGCGGGGTGTCCCGGACCGTCGGTCCTGAAGGGCGCCCAGGCTCCGGCGGCGCCCCTCCCGCAGTGGCCAGACGGCGGGGACCCTCAGGCCGGGCCTGGCCCCCCGCGCAGCGAGGCCCGCCACGTCGCCCCGTCCTGCGGCAGCCCCCAACCCCCAGCCCCAGCCCCAGCCCAAATCCCGAGGGACACGACGAGCCGGGCCGCACGTGCGGAGGCCCGCGCCGACTCTGTCGAAGCTCCACAGGGACGGGCCCAGACCCAGCTCCTGCCGCTTTTCCTGCTTGCCTGCCCTCGCTGGGACCTGACCTCCGTGGGCGGCGGCGGGAGGGAAAGGAGGTTTCCGGGCGCTGCTGCTGGGTCCGTCTGTGCCCGTCCTGGTCGCGAGCTGCACCCCGAGAGCGGGCCTGCCCCGAGACGCACCGTCTCCCACCCGGGCAGTGCGATCCGCTGGAGGGGTGCACAGAGGCATTTGCTGATGGGACCCAGTGGTTCAACAGGGTCGTGAATCAAAGGATTCTTTCTTGTTGGCTCATTACTCCAGTTCATGGAATTACTCCCTTGCACGAAGGGGAGGCATTTGGGGATCCCTCATTTGTGGCACAGTATTAACTGGGCAAAAGGTATCAAAATTTATAAATTTCTAAAATTTACCGCAAACTCTACGTGGTGAGCAGGGCTAAGTTTCTGTGCGTGACTGTCCTTGTGACCCTGACGGGCAGGAGGTGACCCCTGAAGCAGGCAGCGGGCATGGGTGAGGGAGGGCAACTTGGACACAGTCCAGCAGCCCCCCGGTTCACATGATGCCTGAAATCATGAGCAAGTAGTCTAAATGCTTCCTGCATTGCTCTGGGACTAGGGGAAGGCCAGGCCCTACCGTAGGACTGCCTGGCCATGGGGTCCTGGGTGTGTCCATGCCCTGTGAGGCTCCCCAGCCCTGTCCCTGCTTGGGCAGCAGGTCAGGAAGCGATCAACCCTCTGATAATCTAGCTGATACCCCGGCCAGCTGATACGGTGAAGTGTGACCTTGCTGGGGGCCCTCCTGTGTTTACATGGAGAGAGGAACACAGGACAAAAGAGAGGCCAGTGACTCTGCGGTGGTCCGTGACACCCTCCACAGCCTCACCTATACAGAGGCAAAAGAGTGGGGCGAGGTCCCCAAACCCTTTCGAAGCCTCACGCTGGACTGGGGCAGGTGACCTCTCCTCCAAACCTCGCTTGTCAAATCTGGAGAAGGAAACTGGTGCAGCGCCCACATTTCCGCTGTGCGTGACGGCAGTGTAGCCCTTGCGGGCTGCGGTGGGCGCTGTTTCCATTGCCTGCATGGCCGTGGGCACACTGCTGACCTCTGAGCATTCAATTGCCAACTGCCCTGATCACAGACACAAGAGCCCAGCTGGGAGGTGGTGGGACAGTGTGAGAAGCTATCCAGGGACAGGCAACAAGGAGAGGGCTTTTCCACTCCTTCCCAACAAGCAGATCCATGGAGAAACCCCAAAGGCCAACAAGGGGAGAAAACAGCCAGGAGAGCAGGGGTAAGGAGTGGAGGGCCCAGATGGGTGGGTCCGTGGACAGGAAAGGTGAGGAGTCCAGGGCCCAGAAGAGTGAGTCTGTGGAGAGCAGAGGTGAGGAGTGGAGGGCCAAGAAGTGTGAGTCTATGGAGAGCAGGGGTGAGGAGTGGAGGGCCCAGGAGGTGGGTCCATGGAGAGCAAGGGCAAAAGTGAGGAGTGGAGGGCCCTGAAGGGTGGGTCTATGGAGAGCAAGGGTGAGGAGTGGAGGGCCCAGAAGGGTGGGTCCATGAACAAGAAGGGTGAGGAGTGGAGGTCCCAGAAAGGTGGGTCTATGGAGAGCAGAGGTGAGGAGTGGAGAGCCAAGAAAGGTGAGTCTATGGAGAGCAAGGGTGAGGAGTGGAGGGCCCAGAAGGGTGGGTCTATGGAGAGCAGGGGTGAGGAGTGGAGGGCCCAGGAGGGTGGGTCCATGAACAGAAAGGGTGAGGAGTGGAGGGCCCAAGGGGATGAGTCCAGGGAAGTTCATTGTCTTGCACTGCTTCATACTTTCTTTGCTTCAGTTTTAATCCTGTGATGGAATATTCTAGAAGTCCCAGAGTGTTCTGGAGGCTTGACTAGGAGAAGTTGGGCTTGGGCAAGGGGTTATACGCAGTTTTCTTTCAGTGAAAGGAAAAAGACATTCATCTCTGGGACTTAGTTTCTTAGTTTGGAGAAACTGCCAGCTGGGCCCTCGGACCCGGACTCGGAAGGCAAATCCCGCGGCGTTCTCCAGGAACCTTCTGGAACACACCCTGGCACACAGAACAGCGGGCCAGGCTCTGGGAAGCGCTAGCAGTGTCCCTGTGGCTCCTTGTTCTTACTCCGCTTCTGTCTGAGGAAGGCAGGTTCAGAGAGAAATGTTTCCACAGATGGACCGAGAGCACAGGACACGCTCGCGGGCGTGGGGCTGGGTGTTCTGGGTCTGTTTGCGGAGTTTTAGAGTTATTTACAGATTTCAGAGATGTTCTCCTCCGTTTCCTTCTGATACTTCTTTTCAGCTCTGCCTTTCGTGTTGTTTCCAACCCATCCGCACGTTTTCTCCTCTACACCGAGACCCCGTAGTCGACACCATCATCCGCTCGCCTCCCCGGTCCGTGGCTCCTTTGGGCACGGACACAAGTGCTTGCGAAGCCATTTCCGGATGCTCCGTTTCACGGTTTGTTAGTTCCTGGTGGCACCACACTCTTCTAACCGCTGCGCCTCTGGAATCGTGTGCGCTGGTGACCGGTAGGGTGAGTTCCTGTTGCCGCCTCTTCTTAAGTCTGTCCTGTTTCGCTAAAAAGTCCACTGGAAGCCTTGTTCTGGAATGCGCTAAGTGCACACTTCACGAGAATGTGTTGTAAGGGTACCTGGAGTCTGTTTCAGCTTGGTGCTCTAAGACACACAGACGTGGACGTGGGACAGAGGATGAAGTTTTCCTCGTGCTTCCCTAGGCATGGGGACGGGGTGCTCCCCGGGAAGCACCAGGGGCCGTCGGGAGGCAGCGGGGCGAGGGGGCAACGCCCTTCACGGCGGCTTCCCCGGGGGATGCAGAGGAGGCCGGGTGAGCAGGGCGGGGGGCGGGTAGAGAGCCCACAGAGAGGAGGGGTGAGTTGGTTTGCACGTGAGAGGCCAGTTACTAGCTCCGGGAAGGGCCACCCTCCAGGGTCAGCAGGCCCGCTGTCAAAACGCAGAAACGGAAAGGCCTGTGTAAGGCAGACCTTTGGGGCCTGCGTCCAGAGGCGTCCTTCCACAGGCCGGCAGGACGGACCAACTCCTTGTTCACTGGCAATGCCTCCCCCATCACGGGAAGGCGGGAGCCCCTCCACCCGGCCCCTCGGGCGTGGCCCCTCCCGGAGCGGCCTCCCAGCCCTGCGGGCAGGTGGCCTCAGGTCTCTCCCCTCTGCTGTCCCCTGTGCCTGGACACCTTCGTTCAAAGCTCCGCACTTCCTTCAGGTCTGGCTGGTAAGACCTGGGGGTCCTGTTAGCCCCGGCCCCTCGTGTGCGCATGGCTCTCAGTACACCCGTGCAGCCCACGTGCATTTTACGTGAAGTTCATTTGTTTGGAACAGGATAGTTTCCAAGACACCTTCCGTGAGTGAAATGGGGCCATTTTATAGGTAGTCAAACTGAGGCGTAACAGACTGAGGGACCAAGATCCCAGCCAGGGCCACAGAAGGCTCTGGCCTCATTTCCAGGGGGGTTTCTTTCTGCCCACGTGTCAGGACTCCCCGGTGGGCACTGTCCCGTGGTCATCCATTTCCGCAGGCAGCTTTCCACAGAGCGGTCCTATTGTTACAACACTTGGATTCCAGATAGAACCACTTCCCTCAAACATGCAGACATCTGACATCAAATAGGGACGTAAATGCTTGATGTTATATTTTATGTGTAGGTTTTGACCATCGTGGAGGTGCAGTTTTAAAGGGCCCCGGAGATTAAAGAACTCATCCACACGGCACCCTTCTTAGCCACATCGTCTGCTTTATTTTCCTTGACGTTAAAAAAACCGATCCTCGTGTAAAACGTGATCTGAAGTGATGATCTGTTCCATGGGTCTTTATCAAAATTTAAGAGGGTTTTGAAACTCAGAGGCATGGAAGCATTTTTTTTTTTTGGTGCTTGAGCACATCTTTCTTCACACTTTGGGCTTGCAGAACAAATGTTTACGTGTAATTCCGCTTCCCCAAATGTCAAAAACCCCACAAATATGAAAACAGTTATCCTCAAAGGAGCCATCCCGCATGAAAAACAATCGCTTACAGTAATTCCTTCTAGTTGGCTTTGAAAAATGCTGTGTCGAATTATTTCTGCCAATTTGCAGAGACAGCGATCTTGTTTAGTTGGGGGGAGGGCGAGTTTCCAAGGGGGGAGATTCGCCGTGAGGCGGGGGCAGTGGTCCGGGCCCCGGGGAACCCGCTGGCTCTCCTCCCTGCGATGCCTCCTTATCGATAGAGAAGCACATGGCCCCCCAGGGTGAAGCCAGCCTGCCCGGCCTGCCTGGCACCTAGCCGGGGGCCTGGCACCAAGTCCTGGCGCTTTGCAGAGAGGAACAGCTCCTGCTGGTGGGACCAGAGGGGTCCTGGGCAGGAGGACCCGAGACCCGGAACGAGGCCGGGAGATAGCGATGCACGAGGAGGTGGGAACGTCCGCCACCCCAGGGCAGGCAAGGCTCCTACAACCCAGACCCCGGGCCGGTTGGGCGGGTGGCGCCTCCCGTGGAGCGGGACCGGCTCCCTGCCCCCTCCCATCCAGCCGCTCCCTCCCCTCCTCCCTCCTCCCCTCCCTATCTTGCCGGCTGCAGGCTCCTGGACAGAGCCTGTCACACAGCTGGGTGGTATCGTGTGCCTCGGTCGCCCTCAGAGGTGAGTGGGCACAGCAGGTGGGGGTGGGCCGGGCAGGGGAGCCACGGGTGTCCAGCCGTCACGTGCGTGGGCACTGGCACGTGAATGCAAAGCTGCACCTGCGTGCACACCTGCCCTCTTCCCATCACCTCACGTGCACCGTCGCCCAAGCCGCGGTGACCCAGGCCCCAAGGAGGTGTGCTTTTCACAAGTGGCTCGTGCTTTAGCAAACAGGGAAACCATCCCGAGCGAGAGCATTTGGTCTCTCATCACAGAGGCTGGAAATCACCTGATCTGACTTCTTCACGTCAGGATATTGGCCGTAAGAGGATCCTTGTACGTATTTTCAACATTTGTTGAGGCCAAGAACTCTCTTATTGGATCGGAGGCCTTTGATAAGCCACTCAACTTTGAAGCCTTGCGGGAGAGAGCGTATCTTAAAACAAGGAAGCCGGTGTTTGTGCTTGAGGGAGGACATGGGGCGGGGGGGGGGGGGTGCATCCTTGAGCCCTGGGCTGTTTGCTCAGTCAAAACGGACACGGGATGTGTTTTGTTCATCATGTGGTTTTGGGGAACGATCCCCAGTTAGAACATGTGTTGATAACTCGAGGCGACCCTGGTACTTGTTCCCAGCTGGAGAGGAATATTCGATGGGGGTCCACAGAGCGTGGGCCCCGCCACGGAGGGTGGGTCCTACCAACACGGCAAACACGTCTAACCTCAGTCTGGCTCAGTTGTCCTTTTGGACAAAACTCCACATAGGTAATGATTTCTGACAGTGTTTTCGGCGATCTTCCTTCCCTCTGTGCTCAGAATTTATAGGAATTTATAGGACTGCCCCAGAAAGCTTCTCGTAACCAGCACCGTGCTTGTGACCAGGGTTTCGCACAGGCCACAGTCTTTCTTCCCTACACGGGTTCCATCCTGTGACCTGAGAAGGTGGGGTGGCCTGGGGCCGTGGGCACGGGTTCTGCTGCAGCCCTGGGGGGTGGGGGGGAGGCGGTGGTCCGCCTCCTGTGCCCTCCTTGGCTGGAAGGTGGGGTCGGGTTGAACCGGTCTGGAGGGTTTTCGAAGGGCTGGGAGGGTGAGTGCAGCCGCGGTGCCCAGGATGGGGTCTGACGCATGGCACACAGGCTGAACGTGAGCCACCGTAGCAAGTACGTGGCACTCACTTCCCGCCATCGGGGGGCTTGGGGGGTGGCCAGGGCACGTGCCCACATCCTCAGTGCTCTGAGTTTGACGCGGCTCGTCAGTGCGGGTGTCGATTCTTTTCTGAAAGGGAGGGACTTGGTCACACGGCTTCGAGAATTAGATCCGGGTTGCAAATGGGGTTCTTCACTTCGACTCTGGAGTCTGTTGCTACTTAACAAAGGCTCTACGTCCCACTATGCGTAAATAGGCACACCGACGAGGGGCCCTCCCGGGGGGCGGCGGCCTGCGTGCAGGTGGGGGTCCGGCGCCATCATTTACCAGGATGGGAACTTTGGCCAGGTCGTGTCCCCTTCCCGCCTGGGTCTGTCAGGTATGAACAGGTGGCCGGGCCCATGTCTGCAAAGGCAAAGCCTGCCCTCATCAGAAAAGGCTACCTCCCACCTCACTGCCGTGGGGTGCTGGGCTTCCGTGGAGCCCGCCAACCGGGCCGGAAGGTCGTCGGTTCTGAGTTCAAGTTCCGTCCCGGTGTCTGTGGGAGTGGCCGCCTCCAGACCTGGCTTGTTCCGTCACCATCAGAGAGATTTAGGAAGAGGACAACTACCTGCGTGGTCCCGGGCCTGGGTCCCGAGGAGGCGGGCTGGGCGCGTGGGGGTGGGAGTCAGGGCCCCGGGTCCTCCCGCGTGCACCTGCAGACATTGAATTACACTGCGGAAGGCGGTAAGGACTAAGGGAGCTCTGACTTCACACCTTTAAAACAGAAGCCCGGGGGAGGTGCTGCACAGAGCAGAGCAGCATGACCGAGGGGAGCCGGTCTCGTGTGTGATCGCAGCTGCCTCTGTGCGCAGTGCCCGGGGAGAGGCCGCGGGGGGCGACCGCGGAGTGCGCCCCGGGGCCCTTCCAGACCCACCTCCCACCGGGATAAGTGCTCACGAAAAATTCGTGCCTGGTTCCCAACAGGTGCGCCGTGACAAGGGGTCCCGAGTCCCCCATGCACGAGCGGCTGCACACGCGGACATCTATGTGGCCCCTGCTGTTTGCAGCCACTCCGTACCTCACAGGGCGCGGGGTGGGGGTCGGGTCCTGGGAGAAGCCGACGCGGGGCAGGGGGCACATCAGGGAGGCAGCAGGTATCTGCTCGTCCTGCCGCGGATGCCGTTTCCAGGGTTGGGGCTGAGAGCGAGGGGCACTGGGGGGTGCGGGAGGACTCTCTCCACTTGGCCGGGCCCAGAGGGGAGCCTCCCGTCTTGGGGGTTCTGAGGAGCACAGTGAGCTGAACCAAGTGTGGTCCCCTTTGTCCAAAGTCACAGTAGGGGCGCCCGGTGGCTTCGTTGGGGAAGCGTCAGACTCTCGATCTCGGCCCAGGTCGTGACCTCACAGCAGGGGCTTGGAGCGTGGCCCAGATCAGCCTGTCCGTCCAGCGTGCGATCTGAGCGAGGGTCCCCCGTCGGCCGCAGGGGTCCAGGCTGCACTTGGTCGCACCCGCAAAGAGGCTTCCGGGGCCTGCCCACTGGCCCCCAATGGGCCAAGCCCAAGTTCCGTCCTCAGAGCTGCCCTCTGGCCGCCAGACCCCAGGGCCGGGGTGCACTGCCCATACCTCCAGAAGCCCAGCTCCCTGCTGAGCTGTGGCCTCCCTGCGAGACGAACCCAGCACAGTGACCCACCCGTGACACGTCCGTCTGGGACCCTTCCTCGCTAGCGTGGGATAAGGGTCTCAGCTCGGCAGAAATCTTCATGGAAACTAGCCTTCCCTTCCATACACAGACCCCACCCCACCCCACCATCCACAACAACGGGGGTTTGCTTCTCCACAGGGGCTCTCGCCGCCTTTCCTGGGGGAACCGCCTGGACCCACAGCCGCTCCCAGTTTAGGATCAGGGCTGCTGCGCGTGGCTGGTGTAAAGCTGCGTCACCTCCAGTTGGCGGGCGTGGTGGCCAGAGGGACAGATCCTGGCGCCCCTTGCCCGGGTCTCTCTTTCCTGACCACTTACACGTGACGCTGTTTGGCCATCAGCCTCGGAGGGCGGGTCAGCGCCAGAGGACAGGGCGTTTATTTATTTCCTTTCCTGACATGAACCAGCACCTGGAAGGTGCTGGGTGGGGATCTGGAGTGGTGAAGGGGTTTTGGCTGTGGTCACACAGTCTTTTTTTTTTTTTTTAAATGTTTATTCATTTATTTTTGACAGAGAGAGAGAGAGAGAGAGAGAGAGAGAGAGAGAGCACGGGCCAGGGAGGAGCAGAGAGAGGGGGAGACACAGAATCCGAAGCAGGCTCCAGGCTCTGAGCTGTCAGCACAGAGCCTGACGCGGGGCTCGAACTCAGTGAGATCATGACCTGAGCCGAAGTCAGATGCTTAACTGACTGAGCCACCCAGGCGCCCCAGTCACACGGTCTTATTTAGCCCAGCCCCACAGTACGTGAGTGATTAAATGTGGAAAGTGTAATCTTTCTTCATGAATTTATCTTCATGAATCTGGGATAGAGAAGGATTTCCTGTGAAACCCACAAAGAGCACAAGTCATACAGAAAAACATCGATACATTTAAGTAAGACAACAGTCTTACAATAAAAGTCTTACAATAAACCGCTGATGATACAAGCCACAAATTGTGCAAAAAATAGTTACAAAGGATATCATTACGAATGGATTAGTATCCACACAACATGAAGAACTTGTACACAGCTTACAGGAAAACAAACAACAGAATCGTGGGCACAGCGCGCGAACAGGCAATTCCCAGAAGAGGAAGCCCCCGCGGCAGAAAACACAGATGAAAGACGCTCCTGTTTGCTGGTCTGAGAGGCGCAGGACTGGGAGGTGCACCTGCCCCTGCACTCGCTGGAGGTGCGCCCCTCCCCCCCGCCACTGCACAGTCCTGGGGGTTCTGACGAGGCCAAGCATTGGGGGTTATGAGGCGACACGGTACAAGGAGGAGGGCAGCCCCCCTGGGGTGGGGGACAGTTCGCAAACATCCGGCAAGTGATGTCCAGGCCCTGTGGCCTAGGAGCTACACCCCTGGGAATACATCCCAGAGAAACCTCACTGAGGAGGGCACCTTTTATTGTGGAATTGAGAGAAAATGGAAACTGGGCATCAAGGAGGGAAGTGATAACCTAAGTTTGCGTGGTCACCTATGGAGCACTGAACAGAGTCAAATTAACCACCGGGAACTAAACGCACCCGCTGGTGTGAGTAATGAATGCCCCGGCGTAGCTCGAGAGCCACAGTTGAGTGGGGATTTTTTTTTTTTTTTAGAAGCACTGAAATTCTGTGTAAGCACAAATGGGAGGCAGAGTGCGGGGGTGGGGGTGGGGGTTCCCAGGCCGCACTTTGAATGGGGCCCGAGATGTTTCTAAGCGACCGAATGGACAGGCTTTGACAGGCAGAGATGGCGGACCGTGATTTGGAAAGTTTCAGCCACGGCAAACAAACCCAGCGCGGCCAAGAGCGGGGCCAGGGGATGGGGAGGGAGGGGACCACCCTGGGGTCTGCTTAGAAAAGTGGGAGGGGGGTCCGGTGCGAGGGAGGAGGCGGGTGGTGCTGAGGAAGCTTTCGAGGGCTCAGTCATAAACTGAAGTGTTAGGGTTTTAGTTTGATTTGGTTTGATAATGAAACTATGGCTTTTGCATTTTTAATTTCGGCTTTCCAGTTTTATTTTACGTTGGAGATGGAAACTGCTTTTCCGATAGGAAGGTTTTTCTCACCGCTAACAGAATTTTCGTGGATCTGGTTTTAGACGCGGCGCCTGGGTTTTCGGAACAGAGGGAAAGAGAAGTGGCCACTCGTCTGCCCCGCCCGCGTGTAGCAGTGTCAGAGCCTGTGGGGGATGGTCTTGCGGGCGTTTACAATGTCAGCAAAGGGGTTAGTCCAGGCTGGCGTCCGGCACAGACATTCTCAGCCGAATGCGTGTCTGAAAGGTAGGATTTGATCTCAATTATTCCATTCAGCTTCGTTAAAGGAGAGTAAGGGAAAAAAGAATTTATCTTAGCTTCCGATCCTATGACAACTTTATTTTAAATCTACGTGCCGCAGCCCTGGCGGGCTTTCGGCGTGGACTGGCATTGTGGCAGCTTTGGAGAAAGAAACCTCATTCACACAAGTCCAAGCTTTATGAACAGCCGTCCCACTTTCCCGCCGTGGCTGTGCTGTGATGTTGACCCAACACAACACACAGATCCCTCTGTCCCCCGCTGGCCGCTGGCCAGGCGTCTTCGGTCTGTGGAGCGAGATCACTCAGAGCTGGAAATCTCTGGGCAACAAAAGCCTCTGTTCCATCGATGACAGGCTTTGTACAGAAGGGTCCCTGCGTCACCACGGCTGTGGGTGACGAATCAGAGACGGGCGCCTGCTGAGAGCAAGCTCTTTAATTAGGCCATCCCGTCGGGCGGGGAGGAACTGAGGGCACCCCGATTCTGGTTCAGTAGGTGAACCCGGGGGAGTCCCGTCCTACACTTTCTGGGGCGCTTGGGGTCCAGCGGCCCCTCACAGCCACCTCTTCTTGGCCTGCTCGACGGCACGAACCCTGGGTTTAGTGCTGGGGGGTGGACATTGGCCAGCACTCTGCTGCTGTCACCGGGAGGTCAGCCCACGTGCTCAGGAGGGGGAGCCCGGTTCCAGGAAGCAGACGCCCTCCCCCTGACGCCTGGCTCGTTGCCTTTAGTTCTTGGTCCGTTTTGTTTCTTTGGCTTTGACTCCTGAGCTGTTTGGATGGTTCTCTGGAATGAAGGGGGGGGGGGGTCGCCGATGCCCGGTGCCCCAGGGGACAGTGCGTCCAGGGAGACCCTGCGGTGGGCTGGGGCCGCTGTGATCACCACTCTGCACCCAGCTGGGGAGGGTGGGGTCCTGTCCTAAGAAGTGGCCTGAACCCGGACCCCCCTCCCCGGACAGGTGAGACAGACAGTAGGTGACAAGTCACAGGTGTAGCCCCGGAGAGGGACCCCGCCTGCCACACAGGGCTACACGGCCGCCCTGGGGCACCAGGTGACCCAGCAGGGCTGCGGAAGGAGGCTGGGTCATGACAAGAGCGCAGGGCGGCCCCTGGCGGGAGGGGGCGCGGGGTGGGCATGTTTGGACATTCTACGTCCCGGCAGCAAGTTGGACGCCATCGGCCCCCTCCCCGGGGACCCAGCCCAGGCCAGTGTTTCTGGTGAGGGCAGGGCACTCAGGGTCGGGCTGCAGATGCTGGGACGCTCTGCGATGTCACGGTGCCGTCTCAGATATTTACATTTGGATGTTTCTTCTTCCCGGCTGTGGGGTGATCTTCTGAAGGTGCTTGTCGTTCAGAGAAATGCACTCAGGTCCCGATGGAGGGATGGCACCCCTCCGTGCGGGGGGCCCTGGGCCCCTTTCGGGACTCAGCAGGAGAGGAAGGGACACGATTCCTCCTCTTCTCAGTCACAATCCCTAAAGTGCCACTTGGCCCAGACCCCCAGGGGCAGAAACAGGGCTGACCTCAGCCCCTGGGCCTCCTCTCTCCAGGCACCTCCCCCAGGTGCTCTCCTGCCCCAGTCACGCCCCTTCCTCTCTCCCTTCAGACCTCGTGCCTCTGGGCACCACCGGAGCTTGGTGTCCAGAGGGTTGGTGCAGTGACCCCTGACCCCTGTGTGTACGGCCCCCACTCCCGTCTCTTGGTTCCCGACGAGCCCCTCCCGACACACAGAGAAAACGGGGTGCAGCGTGGGCAAGCCTGGGCGATGGCTGCGTGGCGGGGGGGGAAGCCTGGGGCTTTGCGAGGGCGCCCGCCCTCCCACGGGGCTGAGGGCCACGCGAGCCAAAGCTCGACCTCGCGGGCCTGGTCCTGCCCTGCTTGCTTTTCTCGAGTGTGTCTGGGAGCAGGTGGGGCAGCGGGTTGAACCCTGCAGCGTGAGGCAGGGAAAGGGCGGGAGAGCCCGGAGGCGTCACGATGCAGGGTCTGTGTGCCAAACAGAAATTCTGCAGACCCAGCCCCGTGTGATGCAGGTGTGGGCCGGCGAGGGCCGGGTCACTTTGTGTCCTTGACTGAGGCCGGGCCCGCGCTCCTCGGACTTTTCCTCTGTGGGAGGAGGGGTTCGGTCCCTCGGCCCCACGCGCGGGCGAATGTTACTGTGTTTTTGTGGCAGCCCATCAGAGGCCTGGCGGCCGGCATGACCCGAGGGGGCTGGGCCCTGGGAGGCAGGAGCTGTCTCTGGCGCCTGTCCGCACCCTGCGCTCCCTGCGGTGGGCATCTCGGCACACAAGGCTTTCTCCCCTAACGCTTTTCTATTGAAATCAGGGTCATCTGACCTTTGCGGCCAGTCCTTGCTCTTAAACTTTCACTCTTTAGGGGCGCCTGGGTGGCGCAGTCGGTTAAGCGTCCGACTTCAGCCAGGTCACGATCTCGCGGTCCGGGAGTTCGAGCCCCGCGTCGGGCTCTGGGCTGATGGCTCAGAGCCTGGAGCCTGTTTCCGATTCTGTGTCTCCCTCTCTCTCTGCCCCTCCCCCGTTCATGCTCTGTCTCTCTCTGTCCCAAAAATAAATAAACGTTGGAAAAAAAAAAAAAATTTAAACTTTCACTCTTTAAACTGAGTGCTCCATCCGCCCCCCGAGCGAGGGGAGCACCGTCTGCCTTCTGCTCATCTCTGACGTGCCCACGACGCGGGCGGGAGGACGCCCACGATCCCGAGCTCAGCGCACGGGGGCGGGACCCGGCGCCCACCCGCCGTGTGGACAGCGTCCTGTGGCCAGCGGGGCCACGGGCGGAAGTGAGGCCGGCGGCACCCACACCCGGCGGGCGAAGCCCTCGGGCCCAGAGGCCACGAGGCTGCTGGGGCGGCCACTGCGGGTGCCCCGCCCCGGGGACCAGGTCCCGCTGTGCAGCCACGTGCTGAGGGTGTGGCCTGTGGAGCTAACATTCGCTAGGCCGCCACATCCTGCAAGGACCCGCGCCTGGCCTGACGGGACCCTGCGCCTGCCGAGTCAGGACGCCCCCACCTGCCGCCCAGACGCGGGCGCACGTGTCTGAGTCGGGTGCGGTCTCCGGGGCCTGCTCACTGGTGACGTCCCTCAGCGAGCAGGTCCAGGGCAGGGACAGGCCTCCGTCATGGGTCAGGGGTCAGCGAACCAAGTGTTCCAGGAACGCAGCCCCGCCGGCTGCCGGGTGGCTACTTGAGGATGAGTGGCCGACACGGAACGGCCTGCGAAGCCCGGAACCGTTAGGGTCCAGCTGTACATACAGAGAGCGTTCGCAGGCCTCAGTCAGGCCAGGGACGAGCAGGGGCCGGGCCGACGGCCGCTGGCCGACCCCCAGCACCACCTCTGGAGGGAGCGTGCAGGGGTCGCTGAACCAGGGGGTCAGCCCCCAGGTGAGTCCAGGGGGAGGGGCCCTGGGGGGACACAGTCAGGGCTCTCCCCGAAACCGGGGTGGGCCCCTGGGATGCAACATGGCCTTCACGTGAGCAAGAGGGACCCCGGCCTCAGCCAGGCTGCCGGGGGCGGGGGGGCGGCCCCCTCCCAGGGTAGGGTCTCTGTGGCGGGAGGAGCGGCCTGGTCCCCCTTCCCTGCCTTCCCCTCTTTCCCCCTCTTCCCCCCTTCCCCCCCTTCTGACCCTTCCCCCCTTCCCCTCCTTCCCCCCTTCTCCCCCTTCCCTGCCTTCCCCTCTTTCCCCCTCTTCCTCCCTTCCCCCCCTTCTGACCCTTACCCCCTTACTCTCCTTCCCCTCTTCCCCCCTTCCCCCTTCCCTCCCCTCCACGGCAAAGGCTACAGACACAGGGGACTTGCCTCCCTGAATGCTAATCAGGGGGTGCAGGGCACGTCCCCCAGCACGCAAGGGTCCCCCAGGGGCACAGGGTGCAACCCCCAGAGCACGAGGGTCCTGGGGGGGCACACGCAGGTGTCCCTGTCAGCGGTGCACCTCGTATGGAGGGTCTGGGTTCAGGTCAGGTTCTGGGCCTCGGTGGGCGTGCCCGGAAGAGCTGGGTGCGGCAGGGGCCATCTCTGCCCAGCTCCTAGCGGGCAGACACTCACTCCCCTGAGTTTCTTGCTCTTCCGCAGGGTCAACGGAGCCACTCACGGACACAGCTTCCAGGTGCCCCAGACCACTGGGTGTCCAGGGCCGGGGCTGTGTCAGGACAGCCCCTTCCCCAGCAGAAGCTCCTTGTAGCCACGGCCTTTCACTTGGGGAACCTAAGCCGGGCAGGGGACGGTGCCCAGGCCACCATGGCGTGTGGGTTCCGTTTGTGAGCATCTGGGGGCCGTGGAGGGACCATGTCCCCACCGCCCCTCGAGCGACTGTGGGCCGTGAGCGCTGGCGACTGCTGCAGACAGGAACTTGTACTTGAGCGCATCAGCTGACTCTTCAAAATCAGCAGGTCAGGGACACGTGCCGCGGACCAGAGCCAGGGCTGGGCGGCTCCCAGGACCAGGACGCGGGTGTGTCCACACGGGGCACGCTGGGGCATGGAGACGGGAGGCTGTCTCATGGCCACTCGGCTCCCCGGGTTCCCCCGTCCTGCCTGTCGGGTGGGGACATTGCTTCTCTGTTCCACTTGGAGCTCAGGCTCCTGGCCTCCCTGCCCCGGGGGGTCTGCAGGGCGCCTCAACTGTCGCTGTCTGCTTGGACACTTGGGGCTAGGGCTCTGGGGCTCCAGATGGGGCTTCATCTGAGTGGGGTTTTGGAGGACGTGGACCCCTGAGCAGAGGGGAGGTCGGGGCTGAGTCTGGGGCCCTGCTGCTGGGGGCTGACGGGGGGCGGGGTGGGCAGCCAGTGAAGGAAGGCCGTGGGGATTTGCCTGAAGGCGTCTGCTCCGGTCCGGGAATGCTGTCATCTTGCAGTGAGAGCGAGCCTCGGAGAAGCTCTGGAACGTGGGACTTCCAGAATATTCACCGTGACTCCTTGTGACTGCTTGCGCCGGTTCTGGCCATCAATCACCGTAAGAAGCCAGGTCCTGGGCTCTCTCCGCTTGAGTTTCTGCAGTCCTGGAGCTCGGCCAGACGCCGTCCTTGTCTGGGATTCCCCCTCCTCTTCAGACGCCAAGCTTGACATGAGGGTCAGGGCTCAGTGTCCCCGAGGGTGACCGGGACTCCGGAGCTGGGGTGCGCACCATTCCGCCATCCCCGAGGGCCTGGGCCACAGGGCACCTGTGCCGGCGGATCGAGGTGAGTCTGCTTTCCACGGACACCAGCACCCCTGCCCAGGGCCTCTGAGGACAAGGGGAGCTCAGACGCAGCGTTCGCACCAGACCTCGAGCCCCGTTTCCTCCTTCCTGCTGAGCAAAGGCGACTGGGAGCGAATGCAGTCACATCAGTTCCTTCTCCAGGGCCACAGTCAAAGTCACAAGCTGAGCCACCGTGCAGCCCAGCCTGCCCCGGGATGACTCATTCTGCCCACCAGGATTCTGAAAAACCCCTTTGTGGGGGTTGGACTTTTCTCCAGCCACTCCGATTCCGATGGAAGAAGAAGGCTGGGGGGCTGGCCCAGAGCAAACCCAGCCCCCGCCTCCCACGGGTCTGCCCACCTCACCTCCGTGCCGCCAGCCACGCGGGTCGGGAGGGCATCGGGGGGGGGGGGACCCTCCTGTCCCGGCAGCCCCGTCCTCGGGCAGTCCCCCAGACTCGGGCCCACGGCTGGCCCACTGATACCCTTCCTCCCAGAGAAGTGATTTCTGAGACAAAGTTGATTTTTGAAAGATTATAATTTACACAACTCTGGTGCCTCTGACACGGGCACCACTTTAGAGCTCGGCGTTCCGTTTCTGCGATAAAATGCCAGCAGTCAGTCCGCTTTCACAGTTTGGCTTTAACCAGGAGCCTTATCGGGACGCGGTGATCACGCCCGTGACAGCCAACTGTTATACTGCACTGTGTTTGACACACGGGTCTGGTTGGTGGCCGTGGCCGTGCAGGCTGGGGGTTATCACGTGCCTTACTCGTGAGGGACCCGGGATGGAGCCACTCCAGGAGGCTGCAGCATGCCGTCCTCTGAAAGGAAAGGCCGCGCGCGGAAGGGGCTCTCCCCGGCAGGCGGACCCTCCCAGGTCCCCCTCTCCGTGCCCGCTGGCAAGCCTTCCCGCAAGAGCCCTGTTGGGGCCTCTCCGCCTTTCCTTCTGGTTTCCTTGGCGGTGGGAGTGGGACTCTGAAGGTGGGCATGGCTTTCCCCAGCACCCACAGGCCAGCCACGACCCTGCTCCGCGGCTCGCCTGGGCTCCACACCTCATGCACTGTCGTTGCCTGTGTGTGGGCGGCCCTGCTGGGGGGAGGGGGGATGTGCCAGCTGGGGTGAAGGCAGGCGCTGCCCAGGACACTCTGCCCAGTGACGTCGACAGGTGCTGTCCTGTGCAGCTGGGGCTCCGGGGCCCTGCCCCCCCGCTCGTCCGCAGGCTCCTCTCTCACTGTGAGGGGCAGGCGTGTCCGTGTGGCCACTGAGTGAGGAGGGTGTGGCTCCGGGGAGACTTAGCACTGGGGACAAGCCTGGATCCCCGAATCATCCACTTTTTTTTTTTCAATATATGAAATTTATCGTCACATTGGTTTCCATACAAATCATCCACTTTATAAAAAGAAAACTTGTTGGGGCGCCTGGGGGGCTCAGTCGGTTGAGTGACCGACTTCGGCTCAGGTCACGATCTCACGGTTCGTGGGTTCGAGCCCCGCGTCGGGCTCTGTGCGGACAGCTCGGAGCCTGGAGCCTGCTTCGGATTCTGGGTCTCCCTCTCTCTCTCTGCCCCTCCCCCACTCATGCTCTGTCTCTCTCTGTGTCAGAAATAAATAAACATTAAAAACAATTAAAAAAACCTCACAAAACCAAAGTGGATAAGGGAGGATGCAGAAGCTTAAAAAAAAAGAGAGAGAAAAATAGCAAACTTGTTACTTGAGGTCTGTTTTGCATTTACAGGAGACGGCAGCAGAGAGTTCCCGTGGACCCTCACTCGCCCCACTTCTGCCAACACCTGCTCGCTGGGGGTTAGTGGTGATCACTTTGTTCAGATTGCCTCAGTTCTTAAAACGTATTTATTTATTCTGAGAGAGAGAGAGACGGCGAGAGCAGGGCAGGGGCAGAGAGAGAAAGAGGGAGAGAATCCCAAGCAGGTTCCGCACTGTCAGCACAGAGCCTGACTCGGGGCTCGAACTCACACGCTGTGAGATCACGACCCGATCCGAACCAAGAGTCAGATGCTTAACCCACTGAGCCCCCCGGGGCAGCCTGAGATCTCCTCGGTTTTCACCCGGTGTCTGTCTTCTGTCCCAGAATCCTGCTCGGGGTCCCATGTGACATCTGGACATCACGTCCCCTCAGGCCCCTCTGGACGATGGCAGTTTCTCAGCTTCCCTTGTTTTGGGGACCTGGACCATCTTGAGGAGGGCTGGGCAGGTGTTTTGGAGAATGTCCCTCGATTAGGACGTGTCTAGTGGGTTTTCTCGTGGACGGCCTGGGGTTGTGGGATTTGGGAGGAAGGCCGTGGAGGACAGGTCACTGTGGATTCAGCCTTGACCTCTGGCTCAGGCGTGTTCGGGGTCCCTGCGCACGCCGACGGGGCGTGGCTATGCGCAGCCCGCGCGCAGGGGAGGCCGCCGCTCGGCCCCCGGGGGCCCAACGGCCTGTCTGATCGCCTGGGGCTTCTGCCCTGGAAGCCGTCTCGCCCCGTGAGTTTGCCGATCCAACTGCTGACCCGGCGTGGACCCCAGGACAGCTCTTGTAGGCTTTGGGTCAGGGGCCCACACCACGCGGGCTATGCTGCTCAACGGTTCCCGTGGCGGGCCGAGGCGTGGCCACCCACCGAGACAACGCTCAGACGCGTGGTGGCCTCCGTCTGGCCTCCGTCTCTGGTGTCTGACGTCTGTCTGCGCGTCTCTCCCTTGTCTTCCTTTCTCCTGCTCCGTGTTATCTCGTGTCCTCTGAGCCCGTCTCCGCGGCCAGCAGATTCCTCCCGGAAGCAGGCCAGGGTAGCCCCCGCCACCCCTCCCCCCTTGCCTCCCGTCCCTCCTGCACATTAACTGACCACTGGCGCGTCCGCGGGGCCCCGTCGCCCGCTGCGGGGATTCCTCTCACCAGAAACAGGCCCCCCGAGTCCCGGAGGGTGAAGGACGGCTCCCCGCGGGGCTCCGCGTCTGGGGTCTCTCGCCTGGCCTGCCGTGCCACGGACGTCGGGGTGGCGGTGCGGGTTCAGGAGGCCCTTTGGCGTCGGGAGGGACTATTTATGCAGGTTCGGTTGGCACCAGGCACTGGCTGGGGTCAGACTTCCGTCCGGCTTGCTGGCTCCAGACGGACGTGTCCCTGGCTGGCGGACCGTGGCCCTGGGAAGAGGGGTGTCTGCTCCCGCCCTGCCTCGTAGGCACCGCTGAACCCTCGTCCTGTGTGTATTTTGTGCCAAGTGACACGCACACCCCGGTTGGTCACGTTTTCCAGGAGGAGCCGTCCTGTCCGGGGCGAAGGTTAGGTCCCCGCCCGGAGGAGTGAGGGACAAGCCCAGTTGGTGCCCGTCACGCTCCGTGTCCGTACTTGCCAACCCTCCTGCTCACCAAAACCTCCTCGTGACCCTCAGACCAAGTCTCGTGGTGCCTTCGAGGACATTTGCGCCAGTGCTGGCGTGACGGGAACTCGAGGCCTGGCTCTTCCGTCTCAGCTCCTTCTACAGACAGGTGGCCGTTACACAGCTGACCGAGATGCGTGCTTTGTGCATTTTTTGTGCTTTTTGCCGGCGCCTTTGTTGGCTTAAAATGCTCCTGGGTGTGGAGCTGAAGTGCTTCCTGGTGGCCCCGAGCGCCGGGGGCCGTGACGTGCCCCGCACAGAAAACGCATGTCGGCCACGCGTCTCGCAGGCCTGGTTACGGGCCGCGGGCCGGGCGTCCGGGGTTGAAGAGCTGACGGCATATGTTCCACACGGTGCCTTTCAACGGAAACACACCAACAAGGTCGGGTGTGGATGGCTGAGGGACACGGGGCCAGAGGCCGCAGGAACCCAGCCCCGTGTCTCGCCCGGCAACGGTCGCGTATCCGCTGGGCCAGCGTGCGGGCTCGTGAGGGGCGAGCCGCGGAGATGCATGTGGGCGTTAAGTGTTTCACTGCTATGTGCCTATCAAATGATACGCTTCTTCAGATTTGATGTTTTACCTGGAGGACGGCTCACACTTACGCATTTGAATATTTTCGTTTTATTCTAAACGTCTTTGAGGAGCATATATAAAAATAAAACTCGTAAATTCTCCTTCATTTGGGGGGTTTGAGTTACGGTGAAGAGTGGAGAATGGTCTCTAAGTGTGTCCCAGCTGCCACTCGCTGTCCTCTCGGGTGTATTTGTCTCGCAAGGTCACTTGGATTAGTGCACTCTGACGGGTGTATACTTTATGGGAAATAATGGGTTAGGTCACAGCTGGTAAATCAGTCCCGTTTGGAAAGCCAAGGCTACAGAGATTTTTAAAAGGATCACAGTTTCCTTCAACTGCAAATGCACTTGAACGATTAACTTGAGCACCAGTTTCTAAATTTTTTTTTTAACATTTATTTATTTATGAGAGACAGAGACAGAGCAGGAGCAGGGGAGGGGCAGAGAGAGAGGGAGACACGAATCGAAAGCAGGCTCCAGGCTCCGAGCCGTCAGCGCAGAGCCCGACGCGGGGCTCGAACTCACAGACCGACAGCGACTTGATGACCTGAGCGAAGTCAGACGCTCAACCGACCGAGCCCCCCAGGCGCCCAAGCACCAGTTTCTAAAGAAGACAGAACACGGGTGTTGGCTGGCTGCTTCTGGGTCTGAGCTTCCCGGGAGGTATCCAGGACCCCCCCACCCCACCCTACGAGCAGACCACCCCACCAGCAGCTTGCATTTCAAAGCCTTGGACACTCTGAAAAGCCCACTCTTTCACGGACACACTGGGGGCTGCTCCTTTTTCCCCGACAGCCCTGAGGAACAAGGAAGGGGCAGCAGAGCACAGGCGACCGCGATGAGTCCACCCGAGAGAAGGCTGGTCCCTCCTGGGCAGGAAGGGGCCGCCAGGAGGCTGTGGCATTAGAGGCCCCCACACCAGCCCTCAGAAAGCCCCATATCAGATTCTGGAAGCAGATACTTGGAGGGAAGCACCAAGCCGGGAAGCCAGCTGCCCTCAAAACCACATGATGTCTCAGATGTCAAAGGGCAAGTTGACGCCTGCCTGGTTCATGGCAAAGCCCCAAGCGTCCCAGCTCCTACCCCTGCCACATCCAATGGCACTTTCTCAAGACAGAAGCAGGACCACCTGTGGGAATACACATCGGTGTGATGGTTAACCTCAAGGGCCGACTTGCCTGGATCATGGGGTGGCCAGAAAATTGGTCACACATTATCCTGGTGTGTCTGGGGGGGGTGTTTCTGGATGGGGTTCAGGGAGGCAGACGGCCACCCCACCTGAACGGCCACTTGCCCATCAGCAGAGGGTCTCCCCTGCCTCGCCCCACCGGGACGGCAAGGCCGTGGTTCTGTCCCTGGACCCGTGCCCACCTGCAGTGGGAAACGTCGTACCTGTTGAGTGAGTTGTACTGGAGATAAGATACGACTCAGACGTGCCCGCCAGGCCTGGTTCGTGACTGCAGTGAGTTACGCCCGGACTTCGCTGTTGGGGGGTTACCGGGGACCTGGTTTTCATTATTGAAGAGTCCGAATTAGAGATTCTGTTGAAAACATACAGGCTGGTCTTATCCCATTGAAGAACAAAAAATCAATAATGAAGTTCCTCCCAGAAGGATTCCGACCAGGTCCGCTGTAATGAATAGATATGTCGGTCACGTATTTTATTATAAAAGTTATTCACTCGAAAACGGAAGCTTTAACAACCAGAGCTGTTTGCTCAGTCCACATTCTTATTGATCCCGACAATTCATTTAACAGGACATTTTCAGTCTATCGTTCTCAAGGTCGGCCCCGGACCAGCAGCGTTTGAGAAACGGGTCCCAGCCCCACCGACTGGGTCCTACCGCCGGTGGTGTTGGGGGGTCTGCACTCTGACGGTCGCGCCCCGGACATTTTAGGGCCCTGACGCCTGGGGGTCACTGCCTGAGCCCAGCTCCCGGTTTTGCAGAATTTTGGGAAACACAAAGCCGGTGGGTGACAGGGGATAAGAGTGTGAGCTTGGGAGGGGCTTCCGGGCAGGGAGCACAGCTGAGCACACGGGGACGTAGGTGACCGAGTCCAACAGGGTCCATGACCACGTCTCCCCTGGCAGCAGCAGAGGCCGCACCTCCTTTTGCAGCAGGCAGCGTGGCCTGATCAGAGCCCGTGACGGCCACCACCTGCTGTGTCATAACCTTGGCACGCCCACACGCTCACATGCCCGGTGACGTCTCTGGCACTGTGCTTCCCCAGGGCCTACAGGCACTGAGGACTCTCGTCTGTCTTCTCTAGGTTTTTGGAAGTTTACTGAGCAGCGGAGAGCCCGCCCTGTGTCCCCTCCCCCGCCCCCTCATCCCACCCGCTGCCCAGTGGGCGAAGCTTTCGCCCTTCGCCTTCGTGTTCCCTCTCCTTCATGTGTTTCGCTGTCCTTTTGCGTGAAGAAGTCGTTAACCAAACAACAACACAAAAGCAAGTTGAGGGGCGATCGTGACTCGGGAGGGTCAATGAGGCCGGCAGAGAGGCCAGCTGGACTGGACGCGAGAAAGCAGCCTGACTCTTCACGAACCAGGACGGGAAAATGCTGTTACCAAACCCCCTTCGCGCAAGGCCGTTCAAGTGACCACAGGCTAGCAGAAGTGAAACAGAATGACGAAAGTGTTTGCTTAATCTGAAGGAAGGAAAGAGGGCATAAAGCAATGAAATGTAGGTGGGGTAACAAAGAAAACAAAAGCAAAAGCGTAGATTTAGACTGAATTATACCAGTAATCATATTTTACATTATCGTTAACTGCATTAACACGAGGATCATCAGCTTGAAAAGGTTATCAAAGAAGAGAAAAAGTTATACCATGCCCTTAACCAAAGAAAGCGGGCGTGGCCGGAATAATGTCAGACGAAGTCGGCATTGACATGAGGAACAGAGCAGACGCGAGGAACAGAGTTCCTGCGTTAGAGGGAACAGGGGACGATCTGCAATGGTCAGGAGCCAGTCAGGGATGACCTAACAATTTTAAATTTGACGCGTCGAATAACTTAACCTCAAAGGTACGTAAAGCAGAAACAAAACAAAACAAAACAAAAACCCCTAAATAGACAAATGCACAATCGTAGTTGGATATTTGAATCTACCCTTACCAGGAACTGAGGCCAAGTAGAACAGTTCAGTTATCAAACTGTGTCTAATTGACGTCTACGGGGTATTGCTCGCTCACCAGACTGCAGGATACATGCTCTTTTTAAGTGCCTTTACTAACATTGATCACAGGCTGGACCATGATACAAGTTTCAGTATATTTAAACTCTGAAATAATAAAATGTTTTCTGACTCTGATACAATGAAGCTAAAAATCGGTAGCAAAAACATCAAAAAACAAACGTTTGGACATCAAGCAACACTCTTCTAAATAACCTATGCATCTCCTCCGGCAGCAGAGGAAAGAAAAATCTAAAATGATTGAAATTTAAAACTATTTGGAACTGAATGATACAGAAAAACAACAACAACAACAACAACAAAATTGCGCGATTCACCTAACACCATACTTAGTGGAAAATTCATAGACTTAAATGTGTTAGAAAATAAGACAGCTTGGAAATCAATAATCTGAGTATCCATTTGGAAAAGTTAGAAAATGGAAAACAAAATTCCAAATGAGCAGAAGGAAGTAAATGATACAAGAGCAGAAATCAATGAGATAAAGGTCATGGGCACCACTCAACTTTGAGAAACCCAGTTAACCAAACTGTCGTAAGACAGAAAAGAAACAGGGATGCTCCTGTGTCTGTTAAAGAAGCTGGATGTATATTTAGAAAGGAAATGACACTCCCTTGTGAATCCACTCATGTGATCCACCGAATATTGGAGAAAGAAATAGCACAGACATTAAGCAAATTCTCTGAGAGAATAGGAAAGGAGAAAACACTTATATATATATATATATATATATATATATAATATTTTATTATAATTTATATATAATTTATTATTATATAATTATATATTATATATATTTATATATTATACATTTATAATTTATAATATAAATATATATTTATATATAATATATAATATATATAAATATATAAATATGTAATATAAATATATATATTTATATATATAAATACATATATAAATAAATATAAATATATAAATATATAAATATATAATATATATTATATAAATATATTATATAAAATATAATATATTTATATATCATACATATTATATATAATATATAATTTATATATAAATATATATATGTAATATATATGATATATAATATAATATATTTATATATTTTTTGCCACTCACATAACCTTGATCGCAAAACCTCATGAAAATGTAAGAGAGGAAAATTGCAGACCGATTTCTCTCATGAACAAAGATGCATCAAAAGTTAAAATCTTAGCCAACTGAAGGCACAGAAGAACCTTAAATTCATATCACTAAGTGAAAGAAGCCAGTCTGAAAAGGGTACATACAGACTATATTTTTTTTAACATTTCTTATTGAGAGACAGAGAGACAGCACACGAGTGGGGGAGGGGCAGAGAGAGAGGGAGACCCAGAATCCGAAGCAGGCTCTGGGCTCTGAGCCGTCAGCACAGAGCCCGATGCGGGGCTCGAACCCACAAACCGTGAGATCATGACCTGAGCCGAAGTCGGATGTTTAACCGACCGCGCCACCCAGACGCCCCAATACATACGGACTGTATGATTCCAACTCCGTGACATTCTGGAAAAGTCAGAACCACACAGACAGTAGAAAGATCAGCGTTTGCCAGCAGTGAGGGAGGTTGGAGGCATGAAAAGGTGGAGCACAGAGGATTTTTAGGGTTTTGTGATGCTATCTGCTGGATACAAGTCATGACCCGTTTGTCCAAACCCGTGGGACCTGCGACAGGAAGAACCTAACGCGAACTGTGCACCTTAATTACTCGTGATGTATCAGTATCGCTCACTGACTGTGTCGGCACAGAGGAAGGGAAACCGCTGGTGGAGGCGGGGCCAGAGGGCGGTGTCTACAGAACTCTGTGTACTTTCTGCTCAGTTTTTCTGCAGACCTAAATAGTTCTGTTTTAAAACCTGTTGTAGTTTTTTTTTTTTAAACTCCATGCCTAGCACAGAGCCCAACATGGACCTTGAACTCACAACCCTGCGATCAAGACCTGAGTTGAGATAAAGAGCTGGATGCTTAACCGACCGAGCCACCCAGGCACTCCTAAAATTTGTTGTATTTTTTTGTGTTAGCGACAATTAGAAAAACAATTTTTACACTGCACCAAAAAATAATAAAATAACCAAGAACAAAATAGAATCAAAGATGTACAAGAATCATTTATAAACGTTTACACAACATCATAGAAGTCCTAAAGGGTAGAGATATACCATGGTCATGGACAGGATGCCTCATGTTTAAAGATATTAATTCTCTCCTAGGTGTTCCAGATGAAAAACTCAGTACGTGTGTGTATGTAGACATTGACAAACCATTTTTAAAGTTTATTTACTTAGAGAGAGAGAGCGAGAGAGAGAGAGTCTGTGTGCACCAGGGAGGGACAGAGAGAGAGAGAGAGAGAGGGAAAGAGAGAATTCCAAGCGGGCCCCGAGTTGTCTTCACAGAGCCCGACGTGGGGCTTGAACTCACCAACTGTGAGATCATGACTCAAGCTGAAATCAAGAGTCAGATCTCAACTGACTGGGCCACCCAGGTGCCCCAAAAAACCATTTCTAAAATGTATACTGAAATATAAAGAGTCAGTAGCAGACAACGTAACTTGAGGAAGAACCAGGCTGGAGTTGTATGTTACCGGAAATGTGATTATTTTCAAGTTGCCACAGGTACCGGTGTGGGCTCTTGAGGGGACACTGGAAGAAACAGGGGCTCCGGAAACAAATTTGCACGTAGAGACATTCGACTTACACCCAAATTAAGAGTTTCTGTTCCACGCCACAATGGCCAAGGTGAAAAAGAGAAATCTTTGGTGGCAGGATCGTGGATGGGGGGTGTGCAGCTGGGCGCGGGGACACCCGGGGGTACGCAGGCGCACACGTGTGCTCACCAGAACACGCGGATGGGAACGTTCACAGCCTCGGCCCGGGGGCCACCGAGTGCCGCTAACAACAGGGCGGACGAAGACGTGTGCCCGGTTTGCACCGCGACGCGACAAAGATAGCCACAGACGCCTTGCAAACGTGCCCAGAGGCAGGAGGAAACCGGGCGGCGAGGGCCCACGTCCTGCCGCGTGGTTCGCGAGGCTGAGTGGTGGCTTCGGCGTGGGGCCGGGGTCCCTCAGGGGCCGGCGGAGGCCGTCCGTGCCCTGCTTTTGATCTGAGCTCTGGTGATGGTGGTAAGGACACAAAAGGCCACTATTTGCCGCGTGTCATGAAAGCTTTCTCAGAAATACCGTAACGTTTTGAAAACAGTTGCACTTAAATGCACCTAAATGAGCATTTCAAAACCAACCATTACCTTAAAATCGCTGTGATTTCAAACTACTGTCCGTGAAGGCAGACCTGTTTCGATCGATAGCGTTATTTGCTAAGCTCTGAGTCAATATTTTCTCTTTGCTCGGACGAGCTCCCCAAGTGCCGGGCAGACGGGCTGATGAGGCCGCGTGTGGCCCCCACGTGCCACGCCGGGACGGCGCTCACCCACACGGTGGCCCCTCCACCGGACCCGCGGGGAGCAGGGGAGGGTGCGAGGGTGAGACCCGCCGGCCGTGCCCAGCCGGCAGCAAACTTTGGGAGTTTCTGGCAACCTCACCTACCCCGCCCGGAGTTTCTGGAAATACAGCCAGCCCGTCGCACTGTTTAAACCCTCCAGCTGGCTCCTCTCCCACGGACTCAGCCATGAGGCGGGTTTGTTCCAGACCAGGATGGAGTGTGCCTCTGGGTCGCCGTGGCCTTGGGGCAGAACTACAGGACGGGCGGGTGTATTTCCTCCCCTGGTTTTGGATTTTCAGTTATAACTGGACACGAAATCAGGGAACACGGGGCAAAGCGGTGCGTGCAAGTGGGTCCTGTCCTGCCGGACGGGCCGATCCCTCCGCGGCTGCTGGTCCCGGGGGGGGGGGGCAGGTGGGGGTGAGATAGGAACGCCGTCAGTGTCCCGGCCAGAGAGAAAGGAGGCCCGGGCTGCAAGTGGCACGCTGAGGTCACCATCGGAGCGTGACGACAGCGCCTCCTTCCTTCTGTTGCTCAGAAAAGGGAAGCACGTCTCCAGAAGCGCTCAGAAGTTGTGTCCACAGGGACCCAGCATCGCCGGGTGCCCGGGGCACTGCGGCGGCTACCTGGACGGCCGGGACGGCAGCCGCGCGGGATCCGGGGGTCGCCCGTGCCCCGCCTGGCTGTCACCACCGCCCCACCTCGCCCGGAGACCCGCCCCTGCTGCTGCGTGTGGCTTCTGCGTGCGACACTCCACAGACACGCGTCGTTCGGTGTGTGAGGTTCTCGTGACCGTGTCCTGCGCCTTGCCACGAGGGAGCCACGTGGGAGCCACAACTACTGACGGCCGGTCCCTCGGAGCCCACCCGTGTCTCCCGTGGGCAGACCCCTCCTCCGGCTCCCGTGGGGACGCCCTGTCTCCCAAACACTGGGGACTGTTCCGTCCCCTGAGGCGTCAGCACCCTCTGCCCTCCCTCTCCCGTGGCCTTCGCCCTCCGTGTTGCCTCATCTGTGGACCGTCAGCCTCGGCCACGAGGCCCGGAGCTCCGTGAAGACCGAGCCGGGGCCGGGGCCGGGGCCCGGGAGGTGACGGATGAAAGAAACGGAGGAAGAACGGGAGGGAGGGCGACTCCGTCCGGGAGAAATCCTGTGGGAGTTTCTGGTGACACCGAGGGGGGCGGGATTGGCTCAGCTCCAGGGGTCACGAAGCCTGCTCACACGGGGCACTGTGGCCGCCTCCACCTGCCTTTGCCTCGGGGCTGGCTCTGCGTTCCCATCGGACATTGTCCTCGGTCCCAGCTTTGGCCCCCGAGCCGGTGTCTGGCCTGGCCCCATTGGGCCCAGAGCTTGACGAGGCTGGGTCACCGCAGGACTGTGCTGGCCGGGGTCCCCATGTCGGGGTTGAGCCCGGTCCCTGAGCTGTTTCAGTGAGTGATTTGCTCTGTTCAGAAGAAGAGAAGATTTGAATTAGTGCATCTCTCCAGTGTCCGTTCAGTGGAAAATGATCGGGTTGTCCTGCCGGGGAGAGCGCACAGAAACCCACAACTGGACCAGCCTTCCTGCCGCTCTGACGAGGAGACAAAGTGCTGGGCACCGTTGTCCAGTGTCCGCACGGGAACGAATCCCGAGATCCACGTGTCCACGCGGCTCCCTGTGGAAGGAGGCTGGGGGGTGCCCGGAGACACCCCGATCCGAGGCTCATCTGCCCGAGTGGGGAGGTGCACAACCCAGCGTGGCTCCTTCACGTGGTCCCAAAGAGGCCACACGGGTGGGACGGCCCCTCGTTGCCGTCCTTCCCTGTCCCCTGCGTTGACACCATTAGCCCATCCGCTGACCGCACGGGGCGCTGCTTTGGAGGTGACATCGGGACCCGGTGACCACAACCCAACATGATGTCCTTCATTGCCCCGACCACAACCAAACCCAGATCTTGTCTCCATCCACCAATGCCACTGCCCCGTTGGCCACGGCCATTTGGACCACGGTCAAGTCTGCTATTTTAGTGATGGTTCCAGGAGGACGTTTCTGGCGTAACAGAGGGTAGGAAAGTGGGGACACTGCTTGAGGACCAGGAGGCAGGCCACTATCCAGTTTACACTTAATTCCAAATGACCCCCCCCCCGACTGTCACTCTCAGCAACAGTGAGAGGAGGGCCTGTGGCGGTAAGGATTGCTTCAGCCGTGGTGGACGGGACATCAGAAGGAGCAAGGACTTACAGAAATGAAATCTAGAGGATGGTCCTGGCTTGGCTGCCGGGGGCTCAGGGGTCAGACGGGGCCCTGCCCCCTTCGTCTCGGGGCTCTGTCATCTCAGCCGGCGGCAGGGCCCCGTGTTCCAGATGCAGTCCTCATGTCCCCCCGGAAACCAGCCAGTGGAAAGGAAGAAGGTGTGTCCCCTTCCCTAAGGACATTCACCCGGAGACACCCCCCCCCCCCGCGCCCCCCATCACAAGCCGGTGACTGGGACCCAGCCCTGTGGCTGAGCAGGTGCGGGGAGGCCGGGACACGGACTCTCCCAGCTACACGTTGGAGAGTCTCTTGTAGGACACGAGGAGGGACACTCACACCAGACACCTGGGGGGTCACCGCAGACCCGCCTCCCCTGCCCCTGGGGGAAGGCCCGATGACTGTAGTCTGAGCAGCGAAAAGTTGTGACTTTAACTTGCATTTCATTGCGAGGTGGGGAGTTTGAGGACTTGCTCGCTTGCCATTGGCCACGGGCACGTCCTCCGCGGAGAATTGCCTGCCTGTGACCTGTTACCTGTTGCACATCTGCCCCGTTTTCTGGGTTTCCCGAGCTCTTCGCACGTGCTGGATGGCAGTTCTGATCTCTGTGTGTGTTGCACATTTCCCCAGTCTGTTTACCTACTGTCTTTTAGAAGTTTCGCATTTCCGTGTGGTCCCTCTGTCAGTTGTTCTGTCTGGCGGGCCTTTTTTTTAGCAGCTGGTTTAAGAAGGACCGAATTCCCGAAGATCGAAGATTGTAAACCCGCTGTCTTCTGTTTGCTTCTGACACATTTGTAGTGTGTCAGTGTTTAGGTCTTAAAGTATTCGGAGTTCATCTTTGGGGTATCATCCCCGCCCCCCCCGCCAAATGTACACTCATTTGTCAAAATATAGGTTATCGAACGATTTATCTTTCCTCCGTGGATCTGCAAGTCATGAAAGTCATGCGATGATCGGACCTGCTTCGTTGGCCTGACTGTGTGCACTAGCTCGCGGGCGGGTCCCCTCCCCGCTTCCCGCTTTGCGGCATCAGCTACTTCTTTGTCCCTTGGGAGTTCTTCCACGTGGATCCTGGGGCTCCGATTCTGTTGGAATTCCGATCAGGGCTACAGTGAGTTCGCGGAGTGGACGCTCCACACCGCCAAGTGCCGCCCCTCGGGAACATGACACATCTGTCCAGCGATTTAGGTATTTCTTGCGTTTGGCGCTTAACCTTTCTGTGTTTCACTAACACACGGAAAAAATACGGGGCGACTCCTGGTTTACAAACGGGGGAGCGGCGGATGGTGACAGGTGCAGGGTAGCAGCCCCTTCCTGCAGAGAAGGCGACCGTCACCGGTGCTCTCAATGCTGACGGTCACTTGTGCTCTGTGACCCGGGGCTGGCCAGGGTCCTGTCCTGGCTCACACGTCCACACACAGGTGTGCTTCTATTCCCAAGGCCTCAGGTGGCTGTTCGGGCAGCGCCCTGAGACGCGCAGTGACAGGGTCACGAGCTTTCAGAATTTCGCAATAAAAGAAAAGCCAACGCTAGAGGTATGTGACATAGGGGCCACAGATGAGGACACACTGCTTAGAGATCAGCTCTTATCGCCTGTGGGTTTCCTGCCACCCCTGTGGGGGCCGCACCCCAACATTTGCGGCAGATGTTTGTCATTTCGGCCTTCTTGCGTCCACCCCCCCTTCTGGGTTTGGGCAGCCCTGCCCTGAGGGCTCACGGTACAGGCGTCCCCCGGAGGGAACCAGGACGGCAGATGCGGGCTCTGCACGGCCTGGTGGCCCCGGGTTCCTGGAGCCCCACTCGGGACCCCACCACACAGATTCCGGTGGCTCAGGAGTCAGCGGAGGTGAGCCATGCGGACCTGAGCTCCAGTAGAGGTGACGCCTGGCCAGCCGGGGAAGGGACCTAGTGGTGGCCGGGGGGGTCAGGTCCCTGGAGACCTTTCCCCCTCGCCAGCTGCCTTCCTGCTGCATGGCTGGGTCCTGCAGGGGAGGGGCCCTGGGGTCTTCACATATTTTGTCTTTTATTCCCTGCATTTGCAACTTACCCCTAGCTGGGCCCTTCCGTGTCCCCTGATCCAGGAAGCTCCCACCCAGGGGTACCTCCCACGAAGGGGCCTGGTGGTCTGGGGCTCCCCAGGCATTAGCCCGAGGACCCCATACACACAGAGAGCGGGGTCAGAGCAGAATCCATTCCAGGGTGGGTGGCCGGGTCACTGGGAGCCCTCAGGGTCCAGTGGCTGAGGCAGGACCCCTGCCCAGGCTACTCCTGGACCCGGTCCTTGGCTGGCCTCTGGCCTCCCGCACCCCTGTGCTCTTCTAGGCCTCGCTTTCCGGGCTTCCCGGAAAACCGGAGACCGTCTGATGTGATGCCGACGGGTCCGCTGCTTCTGACTTGGGCAGATCTGTTCCTCCGCTCACAGCTGGCAGAAGGCTGGCGTGGCTGTCGCGAACCCTCGCACACCCTCGCCGTGGTGGGCTGTTCACAGCTGCCACGTGCACGTCCTGATCCCCGGAAACCGGGAAGGTGACCTTTCCTTAAATAGCCGAAATGTGATTCAGCAGATGTGATTAAGTTAGAGATCTTGAGATAGGAGATTATCCCGGATTAGCCGGTTGGCCCTAAATGCATCCTAAGTGTCCTTATGAGGGGGCAGGGCAGAGATCAGGTGCACACACGGGGAGGCCACCTGACGGGCGACGGAGGCAGGGACCGGAGGGACGTGGCCACAGCCCAGGGATGCCCGGGGCACCAGGAGCTGGAAGAGGCAGGATCTCCATGTGCGAACTCTGGCCTCCAAGCTGGGAGAAGATACATTTCTGTGGCTTTGAGCCACCAACGTGTGGTCATTTGTTCCTGTGGCCCCAGGACACTCAAACATCACCCTTTGGAGAGCCCACCCAGCGCTTGGGAGGGTGACCGTCCCTCTGGGCTGAGTGAGCTCCCCAGGGCCCCGCACACCATCTGAAATCACGTGGCTTTAGGGGACCAGCGTGCTGGGAACCTCGAGCACAGAGCCAAGTGCCGTGCTGGCCCGGGGGCCCCTCTGCTCCCGCTTAGGAGCCCTCGGCCCCGCCAGTTGCTTTCTCTCTTCCTGTGTCCTTGTCCTCGGTCTGTCCTTGGGCCCTTGCTCACGTCAGCGGCTGGGGGCTGCCTGTAAGCATCGAAACGGGCAGGGAGCTGGAGGGACACGGGGCCGGCCCGGCCTCTGCGGCCAGCACGTGGGGCACGCACCACCTGCCGCGGGACCTCTAGCTTCTCAAGACGTGGTCGGCATCTGTGATGACGACTTTAATCCGGACCTCCCAGCGCCGCTGGGGACGGGCACTGAGTGCGATCCTCACCGTCTGATTTGTTCAAACACGGTCCTGAGAGCCGCGTCGCAACGTGTCACAACACAAAAGGCCACAGGTCTCCTTGGGGTCCGGCGTGGCCTCCGCCGGAGGAGGGTGAGGTCAAAGCTCCGGGGAGCCTCCCACACGGGGTGGCTTTCAGCCACGTCACGTCACTCGTGCTCCGTGGGCCTGGGGTTCCGGAAGGTTTGGGCTGGATCTGGCTCAGGGTGTCTGCGGTGGAGGCCACATGTCAGCCGAGCTGGAAGACGGGGAGGGGGACGGGAGCCGCCGGGGGCTCCCTCGCGGGCTCTCCCGGGGGAGGACCTCCCAAGCGCCGCCCGCCCGGACGGCCGCTGGGCTCACGGCCCGGTGTCCAGTCTCCCCTCGGACGTGCACTTGCCAAACGCCCCTGCGAGCCTCCGCGCTCCCCCTGAGGCTGGCTTCCTCGGCGCCCGGTCTCCGGTCCAGTGTCCCTTCACAGGGACTCGTCACGACACGCGCCAGCCGTATGCTTTCACTCCTACGTGACGCTGAAGTGAACTGGCGTCCAGACAGTACAGAGCACAGATCGTACGTGGCCACTCACTTCCCGTGTGCGTCCGGGCCTCCGCGCTCACCCCCCGGGTCACCCCACCTCACCCCAGAGTAGCCGCTGTTGTGGCCTCGATGGCCCTAGAGCAGTGGCCGCCCACGAGCTCCACCAGCTGGAATCCCGTGGCACGCACCTGTAGCCGCCCCCGCGGGGGCCACCGAGTCCCTGCCTCCCGCAGCCCCGAGGGCCCTGCCCCGGACGCAGGGGCGAGCCGTCCTGGTCTGCCAGCCCCGGCAGGCCTCGCGCTGACCACGCCCCTGACCAGCATCTGTCCTGCAGCCTCGCAGGGGACACCCAGCTACAGCCCACAAGGCCGGCCTCCCGCGGTCCTGGAGAGTTCCGATTGGTGGACCCGTCGACGCGTGGTGTTGTCCGCCTCGAGTCGTGGCCAATGTGTGGGGCGTGCGTGGGGAGGGGCGGTGCTTGGGAGGGGCTGAGGGGGCAGGTTCAGGCGGCTGTGGAGGCCACTCCCGGGTGCCCGAGGCACCACACCCACACAGCCACAGGGCTCCTGCTACGTTTGAGCCCGAAAATCCCCCCTGGGCCGGCCAGGTCGGTGCCTTGGGAGGGCGTGGGACAGGAAACCAGTGTAGGGTCAGTGGATCCGGGGCCATGACCGAGTTGAATCAGGTGCTTGGTGGACACACAGGGTGTGACCTGGGACGTGCCTGAGGCCTCGGACCTCGTCCGGGACTGAGTGGAGTAGGGACTTGGTCCTGGGAGTCTCTTCGTGAGAATTCAGTTCTAATCACTGCGCCCCCTCCTCCCGCGAGGCTGGCTGTGGGGTGCGGCACGAAGGCAGGGGGCACGTGGAGAACGGAGCACCGGGTGCCGGGGCGTCCTTAATTCCCGGCAGCCCTGAGAACACCCGGTGACACCGCAACTGGCACCAGTGGGCCAGTTAAAGACAGAATCGTCTCAGAGGAAGGAGAGGAAACATCGCATTTTCGCGAGAGCTCACAGAATCCCAACAAAATTATGCTCTGGAGTATCTGGCCGTTCTCTTGATTGCTTGGACTCATTCGGTAATTATTGTGTGTAGGAAGCAGAAGGAAAATTTCTACTGAATTGTTTATGAAGCGCTGAGGTTTACTAAGTGCTAAGTACGGCGATGCTATTTCACGGTGTGCGTTTCATTACAATGCCAGGGCGGGCTCGGCGGGAGAGGTGTGAGTTTTCTTCATTACTGTGAACTTGGCAATGAACGTCTTTCTGCTTGAACCCAGTGGGCACTCCCGATTACTTCTACACTAATTCAGGAGGAGGAGTTGTGAACCAGAGTGTGCAAACGTTTGGGGCTTCCGAACAGACGAGTTTCGTGGTCTGTCGTTAATGACAGGAGACGGTTGGACTCACAAGGGTCCTTACGGCGACGGTTCAGCCGAGAGACCTTCCCGTCACCGTCAGCCGAGCCCCACGTGTGAGGGGCCCCTGAGGTCCCGATCCAGGGACGGTTCTTTTCCGCAGGGGATGGACAGCAACGAGGCCGGAAGGTTCAGAAGCCGTTGGGTCTTTGCAGAGGACGTCGTGTTGATTCTCCAGGGCTTCTCTTCCAGGAGCCAGAGGGCAGTCGTGTTAGGAGGCGTTGACGGCCACCGCCGCGACCTTTCCTTCCCTCCCACTTGGCCGTCGCAGGCATCACGGAGCGCTGGATCTAACGCACAGATACAATTCCACCAAGTGGCTATTTGACGCCATTCATGCGTTTGGGCTAGAACTGTTCAGGGCATCGGAAAAGCGTAAGACTTTTAGCGTAAATTCAAAAACTGCCAAGATTCTCCCTGCAAAACAAGGGTGCCCTCGGTCCCCTGACGCGCTCACCCCCGTCTTCGGGTCCCTGACACCTGCCTGCTCTCCACAAATATCTGATGTTTCTAAGTAACAAGTATTTAGAGAGATTCGAAGCCATGTAGTGGCTTTTTGAGCAGACCTAGTCCAGGGTGATACTTTCCTGTAGAACGGGTTAATTTTAAAGGAGAGAGAGAGAGAGACAGTGAGAATTCCACTCCGACAGTCCCTGGGACGAACGAGCAGTGGTTGTGAGTGACAAGGCAGGTGACAGAAAGCACCTGGATGGGATGTGGGAGCCGCACCCCACCCCCGCGCCCCGCGGGGGTGAACGTTCCTGAACGTTCCTCAGGGTTACAGGCGGCCCCTTCTGCCCTGGGCTGTGCGGGTCTGTGCAAGGAGTCCCGCGTCCCGGGATGGTGGGTCCCCACAGCGCAGAACCGGCTCCCGTCTCAGGGGTGAGAACGGCATTTCCTCAGCCTCGACGCTGGTGAGGCGATCACGACGGGCTTTCTGCGAGACGCCTTAGAAAGGACAAATCCTGGAACTAGAGCTGAGTGGCTTTTCATCAGCCCCAAACCACGAGGGAGTCGCTGACTATGCCGAATGCTCTGTAACCCAAGTGGTCTCACTTGGGGGACAGTCCCCATTTCTTCTGAGGGAAGGATTCTCTACCTGGGGGTCATGCTGGCTGCAGGGTGGGTCATTCCTAAGGGCAAGAGCCCGCATCCCCCGCCCCCTCCCCCAGGACTCTGGGAAGGGGAGGAGCCCAGGGCACTGGCGTGTGAGAGCCCCCCTTCCCCCAGCCCCCTCCATCCCCGGGAGGCGGCCCCAAGCACACGTGACCCAGAACTCCAGGGACGACTGTTCCACTGATGGGCGATTTCACACTTCTCACCCAAAACCCTATATTATAGAGACATTGCCATTGATCTGATGTTTACAGACTCTTGGCAATCAATGTGTGATATTAAAGTGTCAGAAGAGAAGCCCGTGCCCCCCCCTCGAGAAATCCCCCCCGTGCTATTGTCTCCCAGTGAATGTAATGAGTGGAGAGAAAGCCAACGGCAGTCACATCGAGCCCTCGGCTGGCGGCTGCACGCACAGCTGGTGTCTTCCCTCCGGGACCAGGACGTTGCTCTGGCCGCGGATTCTCTTTCTAAAACCTTACAAATAGAATTTGGGGCCCAAAGTAAGAAGTTACCAGGCGCACGGGGAGATGTGCGTACGTGTCAGCGAGAGAGAGGACAGGCAATGGAGCGTCTACACGCTGGGTCCAGACACAGGGGCTCCCGGAGGCAGAGTTCAACACTTGTGACATTGCCGAAGGACACAGAAGACAAAAAAAGGCGAGACTCAGAATTGCAGCAAAGAAATAGCAGTGACGATTAAGTACATCCCCCAACCATTACAAAAGCACAAATCACGGGCCCAGTGAATGGGTGTGACACAGTTTAGACACAGCCGAGCAGACAGCGCGTGGGCTGGAGATGGGCCAGCGGGAAATACCCAGAGTGAGTCACAGACACGGAAGACACACAGGCGCTCGCGGGGGCGAGGGACTCCAGAGCCACGGGGAGAGCACAGGACCGGCATCTGCAGAGACCGGGGCGGGGAACTCCCAGGTTTGGGGTGACGAGAGACATCCCGGCCCCTCAGCCCGCCTGGCGCGGGGTCGTCACGCTCCGGCACCTCCCGTGGTCTGCGCAGCTGCGGTCCCGAGCTGGTTCCGGTCCCGGCTCCCCAGTGGGAGGCCACGGGTCCGTGAACCCCTCCTGGTTGGCGTTGTCAGTGGTGGCTGCGCCCTGAATGCGGGGGTCTCCTCACAACTCGCAACCCAGCCCCCGTGGTGACGGTTTCGGGGGCTGGGGCTCCGCACGGCCAAGGGGAGCCCTTCTGGGTGGGATCAGCGATTGCGGTCCTTGTAGGGGACACGGGAGGGGACACGGGCGCGCACCTGTGGCGGGACGAGCCCCTCGCTCTGTGGGCGAGCACCCCAATCTTGACGCCCCGCTCCCGGACTGCTGAGAAACGGGCCTGTTGTCCACAGGTCTGTGGTGCCTAATTACAGTGGCCCCAGGGGTTCCGTGGTCCTCGAGAGCGGAGTGTGGGCTCCTGCACGGGGCCAGGAGGGCTGTGAGCGAGCAAAGGGCCCCTCTGCCCCTCGGAGGGCGGGTGTGAGGTGGGCGCCATAGGGTGGGCTCACGTGGACAGCCAGCGGGGACCCCCTTCTGTCTGGCGGGCACCCAGCAGTCCAAGGCTAACCCAGAAGGGTTCCTTCTTCCTTGGGACATAGGGCCTTGGGACCCTTCAGCGACACCGGACAAAGGGACTCAGCAGAGATGCTCAGCTGGGTTCCCAAAAACTTCGGCTGTCGATGAAACAGGTTTGTGCTTTAATCACGAAGAGAAAGGGTTTGTGGCAGCGTCTTTGCGGCATCTAAAGCGTGTGAGGCACTTGGGCATCCCGTGGGGGGCGCGTCTTCCCCGGCCACCGTCACCCTGGTGGGATCGGCGCTCCCGCAGCAGCGGGCGGTGATCCCGAGGCCACACCAAGGTCACCCGTGACCAAATCCACACGGATCCCTCCACCATCTCTCAGCTTTCGACCGACTCACACCTGTTGGGAGAAAACCATCCGAGAGCGGGAGGCGCTCGGGGCACGGGGGTTGGGGGAGGGCTCTGGGTCTCAGGGAGGTTAGCTGGAACATCGGTCAGGGTCCCTGAATGTGACCAGCTCGTAGCCGTTCTCGAGGGCCCGTAGTGGCATTTTGGGTGGCGTTTAGCAGACTCCGGTCCCACCCATTGTGAGCTTGACAATTTTGGAAGTCTCCACCCTCGTTGCGGCTGCTTACCGCCCCCCCCCCCCCCAGCAATGCTGCGGGAATGAGTCTCCTGTGTGGGCCCTCCAGGTGTTGCTTCCAGGTGGATGGGGCCACCGGAGCCGTTCCTGCCTTTGGCGCCCCTAACCTGCTCCCCTGGGAGCCACAGAGAGACTTGGCCAGGAATTCGGAAAAGACGCTCTGTGCTTGTGGTCTTGGGAGGGACCTCTCTCCAGGGAACGAGAACCCCCAGACCCCTCTCGGGGGGGGGGGTGCTGCTGGGTCCACACAGGTGTCACTGGGAAGGTAAGTGTGTCGGACGCTGGGTCTGGTGTTAGAAAAGCCCCGCTGGCTCTCGGACTAAACTCCCTGGTCACACCGGCCTCTGTCAGTGACTCGTGTGCTGCTTTGGCCCGTCTGCCACTGCGTCATTTCTAAACGTGCAGAATTATGTGCAGAGAAGGGCACGTTAAAACCTGTCTTAAAAAAGTGCCGACTGTCAAAGAATTCGTTCGACTCACCGATCACCAAGAGAACCGATAAGGCGTTAAGATCCGGTCCAAAGGAGAACCCAGTTAGGAATAGCGAAATAAATGTATTAAAAAGTGAACCAGTGACCTCCACCCGGAGGGCGACCGTCAAGTGCCAGTTCAGCAGACGACGTGGTTCTGCTTCTCCAGAGACGAGCGACGCGAGGCGGCTCAGAGACGCGGCCGGAAAGGTGTAGAAGGCGGTCTGTTCTTCCGTTTCAGGTTCTCTCCTGACTTTTCCCGACACGTGATCGGTTTGGGCGGTCCCGCATCCAGGGCGGTGGGAGCCACAGGACCATGGGTGGTCATGGGTGCGCGTGGGAGCCTCTGCCGCCACTGTCCCCGGACCTGCTGCTCGCCGAAGCCAGCCTCCCTGCTCCCACCTCAGGGGGGTCCCGGGACCTGCCCCCCCCCACCCCCGGTGCTTTTCTCTTCACCCCCACCCAGCCCTCCTTGCGTGAACCCACCTGCACCCACCACCCAGGCCTGGACGGACCGACGGCTCCACCGTTCTGTGTTTAATCTGCTCAGCGGACTCCACGAGCACGCCCTTGCTGGTTCCAGGCATTTCGGACATATTTCGGGATGTGAGTCCTGGAAATGACTCCAGACGCCGTTCCTCAGCCTGCACGGTTCCGTGGCTCTGTCGGTGCTCGGGGACACCCGCTGGGCCAGACCCCAGCCACCCGCGTCCACAGTCAGCAGGGACGGGGCAGCACAGGCGACGGTCCCCGAGGGGGGACGAGGCTGCAGGGGCCAGGTGAGGCCGCGACGCGCTCGTGGTGACCATCTGACAACCGACTGTGGGAATCCAGAACGATCCAGGACCTGTCTCAGCTTGACTTTCCAACAGTTGGTTCTACTCTGGGCACCTGTGTCTCCGCCCGCCCTCCGCCCCCCGGCCAACAATGTCACCTCGTTCTGGTTTATCCGAGAGCAGGAGCACCACTGGCAGGTCACAAAGGTCAGGACCGTCTGGTGAGTACAGCTCTCCAGGGCCGAGGTCAGAGCCAGGACAAGGCAGAGACCTGGCCTGGGCGTGACGTTGCTCTAGTCGCACAAACACCTTTAACCGCACGGAGTGACGCGCCTGGAGTCGGGCACGGTGTGCGGCAGGAGGCCCGAGTCCCGAGCCGGCTCTGGGCCGACTGGTCAGTGACTGAGGTGCGTGGCCCTGTCCAGCCACGGACCCCGGCGCGGCGCGAGGACGTACAGCAGCGAGTACCCCGCGCGGCCCGGCGCCTGGTGGGGAGGAGGCCGTGGATCCGGACCGGCGCGCTACGCACGTACGGCGTGGTCCCTGCGGGTCTAGACAATAACCACGGAGGGGCCGGCGCTGTCCCGCCCCGGGCTCCGCCGACCTTTCTGCCCACCTGCCCTCGCTCCCTGTCGGGTCTCTGGGAGGGGCTCGCAGCCCACACTGCTGTCTGCCTTCCTCGCGGTGAAGCTGGGACAGTGACGTCCACCCCCGACTCCCCCGTGGCTCCCGTGGCCTCGGCTCATCCTGAGCCCGGGCCGCTGTCTCTGTGCTGGGTCGGTTCTGCTCACGAAGCAGAGCCCCCAAGCTGCCTCCCCCAGTTCCTCCCGTGCCGGAGTCCACGCTCGCTTTGTGAGGGTCCCGACCCCACCGAGGGGGCCGGGCGGGCGGAGAGAGGGGCGTGGACCCAGCAGAGGAGCCAGAAGCCACAGCGAGTGAACGGCGCACCTGTGCCTACGTGGCAGCTGCCGGGGCCGCCACGGAGCCGCTGGCCCCGCCCCCGGCCGCCGCGGCACGGTGGCCACGCCCCCTGCTGCCGAGGAGCCGGTGGGCCCGCCCCCGGCCGCCACTGAACGGTGCCCCCCCCCCCCCCGTCGCCACTGCCACGGAGCCACTGGCCACGCCCCCTGCTGCCAAGGAGACGGTGGGCCCGCCCCCGGCCGCCACTGAACGGCCCCCCCCCCCGCCGCCCCTGCCACGGAGCCACTGGCCACGCCCCCTGCTGCCAAGGAGACGGTGGGCCCGCCCCCGGCCGCCACTGAACGGGGCCCCCCCCCCGCCGTCACTGCCACGGAGCCACTGGCCACGCCCCCTGCTGCCAAGGAGACGGTGGGCCCGCCCCCGGCCGCCACTGAACAGGGCCCCCCCCCCCCCGCCGCCACTGCCACGGAGCCACTGGCCACGCCCCCTGCTGCCAAGGAGACGGTGGGCCCGCCCCTGGCCGCCACTGCCACGGAGCCATTGGCCACGCCCCCTGCTGCCAAGGAGACGGTGGGCCCGCCCCCGGCCGCCACTGAACGGGCCCCCCCCCCGTCGCCACTGTCACGGAGCCACTGGCCACGCCCCCTGCTGCCAAGGAGATGGTGGGCCCGCCCCCGGCCGCCACTGAACGGTGCCCCCCCCCCCCCCCGTCGCCACTGCCACGGAGCCAGCCACTGGCCACGCCCCCTGCTGCCAAGGAGACGGTGGGCCCGCCCCCGGCCGCCACTGAACGGGCCCCCCCCCCGTCGCCACTGTCACGGAGCCACTGGCCACGCCCCCTGCTGCCAAGGAGATGGTGGGCCCGCCCCCGGCCGCCACTGAACGGCCCCCCCCCCCATCGCCACTGCCACGGAGCCACTGGCCACGCCCCCTGCTGCCAAGGAGACGGTGGGCCCGCCCCCGGCCGCCACTGAACGGTGCCCCCCCCCTCCGCCGCCGCCGCCGCCACCACCACCGCCACCGCCACGGCACGGTGGCCACGCCCTCTGCTGCCGAGGAGCCGGTGGGCCCGCCCCCCGCCGCCTGCGAAGTGCCTGTCAACCGCGTCGGCGGAGCCTCTCTGCCCCCCTGTCCCGCTCAAGGTCTCCTCCAGAGGGAGAGGCCTGCTCCCCAGTCTTCCAGGCCCCACTTCCAGTCAAGTGGGCCACGACCGCACTTGACTCAGGGGACTTAATAAAGCACATTGGTCTCCCCAGTGTTGGTGGGCCTCATCCAATCAGTGGAAGGCCGACTAGAACAGAAAGGCTGTGAGGGCACCTGGATGGCTCAGTCGGTTGCATCTGACTCCTGGTTTCAGCTCAGATCATGATCTCATGGTCATGACGTCAAGTCTCACATCGGGCTCCTCCCTGACAGCACGGAGCCTGCTTGGGATTCTCTCTCTCTCACTCTCTCTCTCCCCCTTCTCTCTCTGCCCCTCCCCCGTGCACTGTCTCTGTCTCTCTCAAAAAAAAAAAAAAAAAAAAAAAGAACAGAAAGGCCGTGAGCCAGAGTTGCTCCCGCCTGACTGCCTGGACCTGGGACGTGGGTCCTTCTGGCTTTCGGACTTGAGCTAAGACAGCAGGTGTTCCTGGGTCTGGAGCCTGCTGGCTCTCAGACTGGCTCATCGGCTCTCCTGGCCTCCAGCCGGCCACCTGCCGATCGTGGGACTTGTCAGCTTCACAGATGCCAGTTCTTCACCAGGAGTCTCTTCCTGGGTGTACGTCCTGATGCTCCCCTGGGGACTCTGGCTGGTACGCTCTCTCCTCTGTCCCTTGTGTGACCGCCAGAGGAAACATCAGATCTGCTTCTGGGAGGACCGGAAGCCCGCCTGCTTTGGGTCCTGGGTCTGGGAGGGGTCAGCCGTGCCAAGCCTCCCGATGTCTCGGACTCAGTCCCTCATCTGTCGCACAGGTGACAGGGGTGCCCACCAGGGCGGTCGTGAGGGTTACCTGGAAGGAGGCAGGCAACCACCCGCGCGGGTGGGATGTCCCGACAGCACGAAGGCTGCTGGCGTCTCCTAACGTGTGGGTGAAGAGGGCGGGAGGGCTTGCTGTCTCCCTGGGGCCCCAGAGTGGCTCTTTTGGGGGCCCTCTTCCTTCCCCGCTTTCCCTGGTTGGGCTGCGTGGGTCCAGCCGGCGGGTAGACCCGGGAAGTGTCTGCCGCCCCTTGTCCCAGAGCAGTGAGCCTGCCCCGTGGGTTTGTCCAGAGACTATGCAGGAGCTGGTGTCAAAAAAGCTCCCAGAAGAAGGGCAACTTTGGAAGTTTCCACCCCTGTGCCCCAGGCTGAGGGCGTTGCCGGCGCACTTATGAACGTGAGCACGTGGTGGTGGTGTCACCGCCTAGGGCTGTGGCCCCTGAGGCGTGTTCCTCCTCTGTCAGCCTTCTTGGAGGCCCCTGCGTCTGCACCTGGACCTGGACAGCACCTGGACATATTCAGGCACCTGCACCTGTCTGTCGTCTGTGTGTCCTAGTGCCTCTGTCCCTCTGAGCTCCCAAGACGCTCGCCTGAGTCACCACCCCCTGATGGGGAGCTCCCTCGCTCTCTTTTCAGAGGAAAGTTCCTGGCCTTTCCTGCCTCAGGCTGGCTCCTGGGGCGTGCACCTGTCCTGCCCGGTCCCGGGGGCCTGGTGGGGTCTCAGACGGGCTGTGGTGCCCAGACGGGAGTTTCCTCTGGGGCTGGGTCAGCATGCTCTACAGGTGGCTCACCTTGCCTCCTGGAGGTGGCTGACCCCGGCACCCAGGACAGCATTTCACCCTGGGTCCCGCGGCCTGGAGACCACCCCCCACGGCGGCTCGTTCTTTCATGCGTGTTTCCTGGCGGCTCGCGCGGTCCAGGCGACGTCTCGTGCTTGCGGGCCCGTCTCCTCCTTTGAGTGACTGGTTCATTCCTTCTGCCTGCCGCGCATCCCTCATCGGTCTGTGGGAGTTGTGAGAGTAGACGTCACTCCCCCAACGCTCTATGAGTTCTGTTTCCGAGCCCCCCGCGTCTTTAGTTGTGGCTTCCCTGCCTGTTGTCACGCTGAACTTTTTAGATTACTCAGATGTCGAGGGATAGTCCTTCAGCCGCTTAGAGAACGGACGTTGGGGACGCTCCTGACCTCAGAGACGCCGCCTGGGGAACAGACAGGCGAGACAGACGCCCGCTGGCAAGTCTGAGTCACGGCTGGAGCCGGCTCCGTGCTGATGAGGAGGGAGGGCCGACGGGCTCAGAGGGGCTGCTCTGACATCGGCCCAGCCTGCGGACGACCACCCACACCCGCCTGCGGGACGCACAGTTTCTCTGAGCGGACGCCCGCCCGCCTCCCCGGCCCCAGGCCTCCTTCCATCTCACACCTGTGGGGCTGGGGTAGCACGGTTTCCACTCTGCTGCGACCATCTCAGGCCAGCAGTGACCTGGGGCCGGCTCGGTGGCCGTCAGAGTGTGCGGGAAGGCGAGGGAGGGGCCGCCGGCCCCCTGGAAACCCTGCGTGTGATCACGGCTTTTCTGCTTCCCGGAAGGTCCCCTGTCGGCCTCTGGGCTCGGCCCACCTGGACCCTGAGCGTCCAGCGATATCCCAGACCTGGGGTGGGGGGCACCCCAACACGCTGCGTGCCTCCGTCCGCTCGACGGGGAGCTCGGCCCCGCCTGGATCCTGGGCCCCCAGGAGATGTCTCACCTACGAGCACCAGGGTGGACCTGAGCCCTGGCCGGCGCTCTCCACATCCTGGTGAAGCAGGCTCTGCTGGCGGTGAGTCTAAGTCTAAGCACGACTGACCCCTGATGGTCTCTGTGAGCATGAGACCAGGGACTGTTCTGTTCTCGTTGCCAAGTCAACGAGAGCGGCCAAGAGTCCGCCCCCACGGGGCACAGCCACCGCAGGGCCGGAGCTATGGGCTGGGGCTGGGGGGGGATGAGGTGGGGCGGAGGCACCCTGCGGGCCCAGAGCAGGGGAGCGGCTGTTGGGGAGGCTGACGGGGCCCCGCCTTCACCCCTGCTCCCCGCCCGCAGGTCTGGGGAGCTCTCCTGCCACCCGCACCTTGTCCCACCGCGGTTTCCTGACGTTTCAGCCGTGTCAACCGGGGCTGGAGAGGACATCTTACCTCCTCGGTTGGGGGGAGCTCCTGGGACTCACCGGACTGCCCCCCTCAGCCTCGCCCCTCTTCTGGGTGAACGAGGAGGTGACTTTAGAGCCCGCCTGCCTCTGGGCACCGGGGTGGGTCCGCCAACGACCTTCGGGGGGCCCCACCGAGCTGTCCCCCGTCTCCTGGGCCGGCGATCGGCACAGGATTTAACTTTTCTGGCTCAGCCTGCCCCACACGCTGAGCTGAGGAGGTACGTCCCGACGTCGGCGAGGACATTGTGGCCGGGCCTCCGGCACCTGCCGTGGCAGGAGCGGGACAAAACTTGCTTGAATTAATGGAAAGGCCCCGGCAGGCTTCCGGGACCGTAAATTCCGGCCGGTTCTGAGTGCTCCCTGTCCGTCAGTTTGGCCAGGGCGCGTCCATGCCTATTCTGTCCTGTGGACGCGGAGCCGGGAGGGACCCCCGTCTGGGCAGAGGGCACACGGGCCTCAGGCCTGAGGCAGACCCGGTCGGTTGGCGTGGGCACTGGTGGCCCTCAGTCCCCGGCCCCTCGATGGCTTCAGAGCAGCGGCCCCCCAGGCCCGAGGGGTGGAGGCACGGGTGTCCCTGGACGTCAACGGTGACAGGATGCCCCAGTCCGCTCTACCCACGCCAGGTCCCGGGCTCCTGGGGCTAATCGTCCCCAGCAGACCTGGCCACACGCTGGGTCCCCGTGGCCAGCTGGCCTCTCATACGGCTGGGGAGACTGTCGTGTGGGTACAGGTAGGCATCACCTCTGACGACCACCGCCAGGCGTCCGTGTGAGCCTGTTTCCGTCCTGGGCCCCCTGAGCTCGGACCGCCTGGGGAGCCTGAATCTCACGGTCGCACCCGGCGTGTCCCTCCGGGCAAGGCCGTCCCCCGAGGGCTGCCGTCCCCACAGAAGACCCGGGAGCCTTAGCTGTGGGGTGACCGGGGCACAGGCAGGCAATCCCCGGGGGACGGGCCGCCCGGCTGGACAGGGCTCTGGATCACAGAACAGCTTCTTCAGGAGTGGCCGGGAGGGAGGGGCGGCCGGCAGAGGAGGGGGACCCCGCCCGTCAGTAAAGCTGCTCAGCTCCCAAGGTGGGGACGCGGGTGGACGGGGCGCCGGCAGCGCCTTTCACACCGGGAGGGGCTACGTTCGGCACCAGAAGGAAGCCTGGGGTGGGGGCGGGGCGGCCGGGACAAGGGGCACCTCACGTCTCGGTTTATGTCATTTCTCCGCCTCTTGTGGGGTTGAAAGTGGATTTTATGCGAAGCCACGTCAACAGAGCAAACGTCATCAAACCCCCTTACGCCAAAACCGGCTCCACGCCTGCCGCCAGCCAGAAGCATCCTGCCCGTCCGCGGTCTGCTCCTGGCCTGCCTCTGCCTCGCTCGGTCCCGGCAAAGCCTCCCTGACTTGGGCAGATGTTGCACATAGGCTGTGGCAGGCAGCCCCCCTCCCCGCCCCACCCCCCCCCCCCGGCCCCGCGCCCCTGCCCCGGCCCCAGCTCTGCCTCCTCTCTCCTGGGGGATCAGAATCGGGAGCAGTGGGCCGGCCGGCCCGGCAGCCTCCGACACTCCAGGCTTCCGGGCATGCAGCCCAGACGTGAGCGTGGTGGGGGCAGGTAAAGGCCGAAAATGCAGCCGTGACAAATGGCTAAATGTTTAATGTGCTTTGGATCAGGATGTCTCCGCCTGGCTGTGACGTTTACCGTGGGACCGTTTGCTTTGCGCAACAGGTGAGAATTTCTGTTCCCTTTGGACCTTCAGTGGGGGGCTCAGGCTGTCCGGGCTCCCGAGCCCACCTGGAGGGTCTTTGTCAGGGATTTCTGGGGCTCCAACCATCGCTTGAAGCATAAAGTAAAAAGAAACAGGAAGATGAAAATATTTAGATTTAGCGACAGGCGCTAAGACCTTTGACAGTTTAAAAACACTGCAACACAACGGCCCCAAGCCAACAGAAACTGGAAACAGCACGACCTCCGTGGCCCAGGGGCCGGTATCCTTAACAGGTGTGGTGCTCCGTGCCCGGGGAAGACGCACGTCACCCTTTGCATCCTTCACACGGACAAGTAGAGTCACGGCCGTCGGACGAGACGCGAGACAGGATTGGCTTTTGCCTTGGAAATTAGCAACACGATAGCAAACCGGACCACTCGGGATCACGAATACTCAGGGGTTGCGGTGAGAGTCCCCGGAACTGTGCTTTTCCTGGAAGGAATTTGGCAGTGTGGACCGAGCGCCTGAAGAGTGCCTACCTCTGGGCCTGCTGGTAATCTGCCGTTGGGACGCCCTGGGGCGGGCAGGCTGGACACACACTGGCAGTAGTCGGATGCCTCGGGGCCCAAGAACGTCTCACAGCCGTGAAGGCTGGCGGGAACAGACAACCCCGGTGTGTGACGGGGACCACATGTGGCCACAAAGCCTAAACCACGTGCCGTGTGGCCCTTTACGCAGAGCATTTCCAGTCCCTGACGGACGCGGTGAGAGGACAGGTGTCCGGACCAGGCCGCTGGTGTCACCGCAGCAGAACAGGAACTCAAATGTGTCTCTCAAACATCGTGCATCGTCTTTCAAACAGTTCAATGAATTTTGGCAAATCCGAACCCTGCAATATTTGACAAGCATCAAAAATAGTGTTTTTGAAGACATTCCAATAACTTGGATAAACACCACGTTATAATTAACGCTGAGTGTGAAAATATATTTGAATTACAGACACAGCTTTATTCCAATTTTATTCTGAAGGTTACATGGAAGTAGAACGTTAGGAAGCAGTGTGGGAAGCTCTTAATCGTGCTGTTTATTGGGACATCGTCAACCCAATCCCGGTTTCTCGGTTATTCCTTGAGGAAAGGGCTTTCTGACCAGGTAGGTCCCCCAGGGCCATGTGCCAGGTCTGTGCACACCAAGACACGTGTGCGGGGGCGGGGGGGGGCGGCGTGTCCTCTCCAGGGGCCGAGCCCTCTCTGACCGGCTGGCCCCGGAGCCCTTGTCGGCCGAGCCCCCGGCCCTGGCAAAGTCGGCCTCCCACAGCAGCCCGGCCGAGCACACACGACGCCCTCTCCCTCCACCTCACTTTTCCTGCTTCTCGGCAGAAAGGACGCATTTCATGAGAACACAATTTCTCAAGAGCTTGTCGCACCCAGAAAGTGGCTTCGTGGGAAGGAGAGAAACCCCCCACGAAATGGCTAGACGTGGAGGGTTTTACCCCTTTGGACAAAGCAGGATACATTCATAAGGGACAAAGCAAAGGAAGGAGGGCAGACATGTGGGGAAGCATCAGAGGACGAGGGCAGCCCACGGGGGTTTGGTGGCTCTGGGCTCAGTGAGTCCCCCACCCCCGGTACTGAAAGGGGGCCCCTCGTGGGAGCTGGCCCGGCTGCTTCTTCCCACGGCCTCCACTCCAACAACCCTCAGGTCACAGCGGCCTGCGTGGGGTCGGCACGCTGACCTAGAAGGCCCGCCTGGCACCAGCCGTGGCCCGTGATGGCCACTGCCCAGTCGTGGACCTGCCAGCTGCTCCTAGCGTGACTCCCACTCACGTGGGTCTGCAGCCTCCTGAGGGAGGTGCTAACGCCCCAGCTTTTTCTGCAGGAGGAGAGAGGGGCCCTGTGTCCTCACGGCTCCTGGTCATCTGCGGTCTGGCTGGGGCAGACACGGGCCTGGAGGCACCGGTGCAGGAGTGGGGACACCGGGCGGGGAACCTCGGGCCCTTTCCTCCTCTCCACAACCGGGCCCGTGCGGCCAGTTAGACCGCTTGTCCACGGGATGAGGGGCCCTGTAGGTGGGATGTGCCGGGACAGGGAAGGCGTCCCCGTGCCCACCCCCGACCTCCCCAGGTCACCGCAGCTTCCCCGTCCCGTGCCTGAGAGGCCCCTTCGGTCAGCCCGGGCCCAGGAAGCTGTGTCCTCAAAAGGCCCGGGGTCCCTGCTGGGACGTGTGGGGACCACCTTTGAATAACAGTGAATGAGAAGGTTATGGGGGGCAGGACATGGTTCACTGGGGAGGCCAACGTGGACGGTGGGCTCCCGGCCTTCCCAGGCCTGAAAAGGCGGGCTGTGTTTCCAGTTAGGACGTTGCCGGCCTGGCTCGGAGCCCCGTCCCTGGAGCCGCAGCCAACACTCCCCTCTAGTGGACAGTGTGGGTGCTGCATGGAGCTGGGATGCTCGGGCTCCGTCAGGAGGGACCAGGACACGGGCACAGGGCGCCCTCTTCCTCCCTCAGGCTCCAGGAGAAGGCCGCCCGAAGCAGACGTCCGCACCAAGGGGACAGGGGACAGGACACGAGCGGGGCGCCGCCTCCTCTGGCTTTCCTGACCCAGCCTTCATCCCCCAGCAGAGCCCCATCCTCCACGGCGGGGTATCCGCACCTGGAGTGCGTGTGAGCAAGTGTGCACACACCTGAGTGTGCACATGTGCAAGCATGAGTGTGTGTCTGGGGTCGTGTGTGGCTGTGCATGCATCGAGTATGTACATGCTTGTGTGTCCACGCATGCATCCACGTGCCTGTGTCTGTGCGTGCACGTGTGTGAGTGTGTTCATGGGCGTGTGCACCTGAGTGTGTTCGCGGGCGTGTGCACCTGTGTGAGTGTGGTTGCGGGCATGTACATGTGTGCGAATGTGTTCGCGGGTGTGTGCACCTGTGTGTGTTCGCGGGCGTGTGCACGTGTGAGTGTGCTCGCGGGCGTGTGCATGTGTGCGAGTGTGTTCGTGAGCGTGTGCACCTGTGTGAGTGTGTTCGCGGGTGTGTGCACCTGTGTGTGTTCGCGGGCGTGTGCACGTGTGAGTGTGCTCGCGGGCGTGTGCACGAGAGTGCGCATGCTGGGGGGACGAGTGTACACGAGAGGGTGTGGGGCTTCTCCCGGAGGGCCAGCCTCTGGGGTGCGGAGTGACTGAAGCCCGTGCTGCCTTCTTCCCAGGCTGTTGCTGAACCCGGGCTGCAGCCCTGGCCGGTCCACGCGCAGTCCGGCGTGGTTTCTGGAATTCTGACAGCTTCTGCACAGGGCTCCGCGGGTCAAGTTCCAGGCGCTGGCCGTGATCGAGCCGGCAGCGCCCCCTGGTGACGCCTCACCTGCACACGGGCCCCGCTGAGGCGCCGGTTTGGGAAGCAGCTGATTTGTGTCTCGGAGAGGGCCAGGGAGGAGGCCGGGCCCTTTACCCCCCCACCCCCAGCGTGCCTGGCCAGGTCCGTGGAAGGACGAGGAACAAGCAGACCCAGCAGCAGGCAGACCACTGGCCGCAGTTTTTTACCTAAAAAGACCCTCTGTGTCCCCGAAGACTTCTTAGCCTCGGGGCCTGCCGGTCAGCCAAGCTCTCCCCTGGGAGGACCGGCCAGAGGCTGCCCCAGACCGGCGAGTCCCAAGAGAGCCGAGCGGGGGACAGGCCATCCAGCCCCCAGGAGCCGTGAGACCCGGCAGAGAGCAGTGGGGGGCTCGGTGAGGGGGGGCTGGAGTCAGGCAGGGTCCTGTGTGCCGACAGGGGAAGGCCGGTGCTGTCCTCGCTGACAACTTTTTGGGTTTATCGTAGGAATAAACACTCACTCTGTCGCACCCGTGAAGCCAGTGGCCAGGGGAAGACCCAGAATGTCACTTGCACCCCAGGAATCCCCTGCTCCCTCCCAGTCTGGGGGTGGGGACAGCTCTTACCCTGAGCCTACCACCCTCGCTCAGCTGTCCCTCCTCTCGTATCTCAGACTCAAACACACACGTGGGGTCTTACAGCGCTTGCTCCCTTGTAGCTGGCTTTGGCGTGACACAGAGTTCGTGAGGGTCTTTCTTCGAGCCACGTGAGCACAGATTGTCCACTGCCACGTGAGTGAACCGCTGTCACTCCTCTGCTGTGGATGGGCATTTGGGAGTTTCTGCTCTTGGCTGAAGACAGGTGCTGCCATGAACTTTCTAGCACGTCTGTGGCCGGACACGGGGGCGTATTTGCTGGGTATATACCGTGTGGTTGTCTGAGTCACGGCCCCCAAAGGGGTCTGCGTCCTAATCCCGGAAGTCTTACGTTCCCTTACATGGTTCGGGACTTTGCAGATGGCAGTAAGTTAAAGCTGTAGAGACGGGCAGATCGCCCTGGATTGTCTAAATGGGTCCCGAATGCTAGTCCCCCCAGATTCATATCCTTTTCCAGACCTTGGAATGTGACCTTCTTTGGGAGAAATACACCCTCACGGATGTAATTGGTTGAGATGAGGCCATCCTGGAGGGAGGTGAGCCCTAAATCCAGTGACTGGTGTCCTTACAGGAAGGGCAGAGAGCGCCACGGGAAGACAGACCCAGACACAGGCAGAGATGGGGCTTCGCATCTACGAGCCAAGGGGCGGGGCCAGGCAGCAGCCGCGAGAAGCCGGAGGAGAGACACCCGGAGCAGATTCCCCTCCGAGCTCGAGGGACCAAACCTCGACACCCTCCGATTTCAGACTCTGGCCTCCGGAACGGTGAGGGGACAAGCCTGTGTCATTTGGGGCGTCCAGGTTTGGGGTGGTTACTGCGGGGTCACAGGTGGGCGGGTCTCACTTTGGTTCCACCACGTGGCGTCCCGGTGGCCGCGAGGGTCACCCAGCCTGTGGCGGGCCGGGTGCTCCTCCTGCACGACCCTGACGGCTCCGAAGGTGAGCGGCTTGTCAGGCATCAGCCGTGTCTTTCCAAGGATCGGCTCAGTTCTTTGTCCATTTTCCTGGCATTTTAACCCTCCTGGGATGTATATTCATTTTTTTTTATACTTTGGTGACTTCTGTGAAAATTCATTTGAACTTGGCATTTTGGAACCGCCATTAAAAAAAATGTTTATTTATTTATTTTGAGAGAGGGAAAGCGCCAGTGGGGGAGGAGCAGAGGGAGGGAGAGAGAGAATCCCGAGCGGTCTCCACGCGCAGCAAGGAGCCCAACGGCAGGGCTCAGTCCCACAACCTTGAGATCACAACCTGAGCCAGTGTCGAGAGTTGGATGCTTAGCCAACCGAGCCACCCAGGTGCCCCTTGGAGCCGCCATTTTTTAGGAGCCATCATGAAGATCAATTTCTTGTGCGACAGGAATGTGACTCTGAAAAGTAAACGAAATCTTCACAGGATTCCCATTGCGATTTCGGCTTAGATTTTGGTGCCTGATGCCGCTCGCGCCCAGCCAGACCCCTCCTCACGTGCAGCTTGCACACCAGAGCCCTCGGGAAGATGCTTTCCTGTGGAGTCTGCTGACCCGGGGTGCCAGCGGCCCGCCTTGTGGCTACGGTGAGTTGGCTCCTGTCTGCAAAATATCCAGACTGAAGCTTGCCGCTTTTGGTTCACAATCTCTGAGACTGTGCTCTTCCCGTGGACGCTGCTGTTCCCGTGGACCGTGGTGTCCCTGCAGTGCTTGTGTTCGTGCGTGGGGCTGTTACTGCCCGTGTGCTCGTGTTTGTGAACAGAGATGTAAACGGTCACACGGCTAAAACACATGTCGGTGAATGGAGCTCAAACCCTGTTTTCTTTTCATTTCGGGTTGTCTGTGAGAAGTCGTTGAAAGACACTGAAATCGGGTAGGTAATTAATTCACACGCACCTACGAGAGAAGAAAGAACGCACAAATTATTTGTAACATTTTGTAACCACTGAAATTAATGTGGTGTGAATTTGTCATTTCCACCCAAAGTTACAGATTTTCTATATTATAATTTAATCTCTTTAATGTAAAAAGAATAGGAATTTTGCCCTTTCTGGCCTCTCGGGAGGCAAGAACTGGTGTATCTAATTATCTGAACACACACGAACATAGAGGAATAGCGAGCAGTGAAATTATACATCGGCCGGAACGACTCCGTGTTTTCTGATTAAACTCTCTTTCTGGAGCCCTTAGCGATCATGTTGCCCCCGTGTTCGTAGTAATTGCATGTGTCAAAGCAGAGGCTTTGTGTAAATGGGACCGAGCGAGTTACAATTTTAATTTAGAAGGAGGCAAGCGCGCCCCAGCTCCTGGCGGCCGGCGTGGGGGGCCTGGCGGGAGCCGAGGGCAAAGGCCCCCGGCGGCGGGTGGGTGGTGTGGGTGGTGCGGGGGCCTCGTCCGGCCGCATCACAACAGAGGGATTTCTCGGGGAGAGAAATGCAATTTGCGGACACAGGGCCGGCCCCCTGCTGTCCCCCGATTACGGCCGCCTAATTTCGTCCGTGGCTCAGGGCAGTGAATTTCGACTGCGACACAGTGTTGACCTTCAAAACCGCGAGGCCTTAAATGAGATCTTTTTGACGAACGTGAGTCTTAGAAGCAAAACAAAATTCCGTTTTTAACTTTTAAAATGCTCCCGAGAGCCAGGGAGAGGGCGTTTCTCCCCTCTCTCCTCTCTCCTCCCTCAGGGAGTCCCAGCTTGCTGGTTTTTTCCCCGGCACGTTGAGGAGTTTTGTCTTTGAAGTGTCTTTCTCCTGGAGGACGGGCTTGATTGCTTCCAAGCAGGGGCCATGGCTCCGGCCACCAAAGGGACGGTCCAGCAAGAGCGCTTCCCTCTCCGAGGGGGGCGGGGGTTTGTCGCGAAGCCCGGTCAGGAAGCGCGGACGTGCCCACAGACACTCGGGGACACGGCGGCCACGCAGGCACAGGGTCTCTGCTGTTTCCCCCCTGCCCCGCCGGCTGGGCAGGTGTCTGCTTCACACCCCGCAGCCGGGCTCCCTTCCGTGGCCGTTTTCTTGCGGCCTCCCCTCGTCGCCACCCAGGAGGCCAGAGTTCCCCGCCCCCCCCCACCCCCCGTCTAAACAGGGGAGGCAGAGTGTGGTGGCAGGATTTGGTGGGTTTGAGACGTGACCTCCGCCTCCTTCCGCTTGGGCCGCCGGAACAGAACCCACAGACCCGGCGCCTGACCAACAGACGCTTCGTCCAGGTTCTGTAGCCGGACGTCCAAGATCACGGTGTCAGCAGCATCGAGCTCTGGTGAAGGCTGTTCTGGCCCTGGGTGGTGGCCAGCTTCCTGGGCCCTCACCTGGCAGAGAGAGAGATGGAGAAGGAGACGGAGACACAGAGAGGGAGACAGAGGGAGACAGAGAGAGGGAGGGGGAAAGAGAGTAGGAGACAGAGGGAGAGAGAGGGAGGGGGAAAGAGAGAAGGAGACAGAGGGAGAGAGAAGGAGGGGGAAAGAGACAGAGAGTCAGGGGGAGAGAGGGAGAGACGGGGAGACAGAGGGGGAGAGAGGGAGGGGGAAAGAGAGAAGGCGACAGAGGGGGGAGAGAGGGAGGGGGAAAGAGAGAAGGAGACAGAGGGAGAGAGAAGGAGGGGGAAAGAGACAGAGAGTCAGGGGGAGAGAGGGAGAGACAGGGAGACAGAGGGGGAGAGAGGGGGGGGAAGAGAGAAGGCGACAGAGGGGGGAGAGAGGGAGGGGGAAAGAGAGAAGGAGACAGAGGGGGAGAGAGGGAGGGGGAAAGAGACAGAGAGTCAGGGGGAGAGAGGGAGAGACGGGGAGACAGAGGGGGAGAGAGGGAGGGGGAAAGAGACAGAGAGTCAGGGGGAGAGAGGGAGAGACGGGGAGACAGAGGGGGAGAGACAGAGAGAGGGAGAGAGCGCGCCATGGTGCCCCTTCGTATAAGGGCACCGATCCCCTCGTGTCAGGGCCACAGCCTCAGGGCCTCATCGAACCTGGGTGACCTCCTATCTCCAAACGGGGGGACGCGGTTCAGTTCCCAGCAGCTACTTGGCAGTTAGGTGAATACTGGAGACACTTTGGCGGCCTGGGGGCTTTGGTACCAGGCCTGCTCGTCCCGCCTGACCCTGGCTGGGTGGGGGCCGTCACCACCCAGGTCCTGCCCTCGGGCCAGGCGTCCGACGGAGGCGGGCACTGCCATCTGGGACATGGGGGCAGCAAGAGCACGCCCAGGTCAGCGGGAAAGGCCACGTGGAGCTGGGGCCGCAACCAGGGAAGGGAGTTAGAAGTTTGTGAACACGAGTGGCCCCAGTTTGAGGACAGTCCGCCATCCGTGTCCTTCCCCTGCTCACGCAGACTCTCCGGCCACAGTTGTGGCCGGGCTTTGGACGGAAGAGCCTCAGCTGGGGCTGAGCCCCGGCAGGCTTACGGGGGGGGGGGGGACCCAGGGACGGGCAGGTTCACACCCAGGGCCTCGGCCACGCTCTGGACCCTGTGTGCCTGTGCACGTGTGTGCAGACGTGTGTGTGCAGGCGTGTGTAAGCGCGTCCGCGCGTGCAGGTGCAGGTGTGTGCGGGTGTAGGTATTGGGTGTGCACACGTGTGCAGGTGCGTGTGTATGCGTGTGTGTGCAGGTGTGTGCGTGTGTGCGGGCGTGTACAGTCGCTCGTATCGAGGAATAGGGCGGGAAACGTTGTTACTTTTGGCAACAACCCAGGCGAAACCGAGCAAGTAGCACAAATTCAAATGCTGCCGGGGGGGGGGGGTCATCAGGTGTAACGTTTCAGCTGTGATGTTTGCAGACCCGAGGGGGGAGGACCGGAGGACCGTGCGTATCGGGGCCTGTGACCCCCTCCCGCGCCAGCCCTCTGCCGTCACCGCCATACCGCTCCGTCTGCCAGCGTCCACGCGGTGTTCTCACACGCCCGGACCTCCCACCCTGCAGGTGAGCGCCAGCCCAGACGACCCGCCTTACGAAGCTGAGTGATCAGAGGGCGACGTGGGTCTGAGATTCCCGGGCCCGCGCGCTGGAGCCGGCTCCTCCCGGGTCCACATCCACAGCCCTGCCCTCCGCGGGGCTCCTGCCGTCCGGATGCCCCGCTCTGCGTGTGCGGGGAACAGCGCGTCCGTCTGGCACTTTGCCCGTGAAGCGCGGTGCCTCGCACAGCGTCTCGGTCCGGAGCAGCTGGACGGAGGGAGATGGTCTGCGGCAGCTCGGGCGGGCTCTCAGCCGCCACGTCTCGTGCTCAACTCTGCCCTCCGTTCCCATTTGAGGCGAGGCCTTCGCTCCGAGATTCTCTAATACGGGACCTGTGGCCCAGGCGGCCGGGACCTCAGAGGCCGGCTCCCTCGGGGCACCCCCGCGAGAGGTTGCAGCCGGCAGGGGTGCTCCATTTCAGGGAGAGCGGCCCCTGGACGCCCCCCACCGGCATCCCGGCTGGCTTCCTGTGGGCCTCCCCTGCACTGGAGCCACCCCAGGGCCCACGGGGTAGAGGTCAGTAAGGCCCGTGACAGTCTGGCCCCGTCGAAGCCCCGTAGGCTGCTGGCGACCTTCCCGCAGCCCCAGTGCCCCCCCCCCCCCCGACGTCTCCTCCTGCTCGGGGCCATCCCCCCGCGGGATCAGTGTCCCCTCCCGGGCCCGATGGCGGCAGCTCACGTTCACGGGGGTGGGTGACTCTGAGGGAGGAGCAGGGCTGGTTAACCCGTGTGCCCAGGGCCTCTGGGCCGGGCACGGAGCCAGCGCTCAGGGGATGAGCCGCGGCTCGGACGCCTTCCTTCCCGTCAGTCCTGCCCGTGGGACCCGGCAGCGACGAGTCTACTCATCTCCACGTGGGGGCTCCCCAGATACTTGGAAATGGCCCTTGTTCCCCACATTAGTCCCGGAGGGCGGGGGTAGGAACACCGCGGGTGGGCGCCCTCAGCAGTAGGAAGCCATTGTCTGCCACCCGGTGGTCCCGTGGTCCCTGGGTGGGATGTCCAGAGGCAGGCTTGGGGTGGGGGGCAGGCCAGTTCCTGAGGCTCCTCTCCTGGGGGCGTAGCCCGGCTCCAGCCCTTGTGTCCTGACCGCCTCTCCTACAAGGACACCGTCCTGTGGGATCACGGCTGCCCTCGCGACCTCGTTTTGCCTTAATCACCTCTTTAAGGACCGTCTCCAAATAGAGCCCGTTCTGAGGTGCTGGGGGCTAGACAGTCAACGTACGAATTTCGCGGGGACACAGGAGGGCTGATGACGTCTTCTTGATCTTCTCATCTTGCGGTTAAATGATCGGTGATCCCTCCGTGGATCCAACAACCCTGTGACCAACAGCCAAGGCCCCCGCCTCCTGCGGGCTCTTTAGGGGACCAAGTGGCCAGTGAAGGGGGCCGAGGAGGGGGGGCCGCCAGCACCCGAGGGGTCTGGGAGACGGGGGGAAGAGCAGGAATGAGGGGACACGGGACCCACCGCGGTGGGAAATCCCGGGCCCCGACCTCGGAGCACGCAAGGTTCGGCGGCTGGAGAAGCAGGGCTGGGTTTCGCCCTGTTGGTCCTTTGGTTTTGGTGCGCCTCCCGCAGAGAGGGAGGGGCGAAGCGTAGCCTTTGGGGTCGCCCACGTGGTGTCCATCTGCCCTCCCTGTCCCTGCGGCCCCTCCCTTCCGGCCCCTATGGAGCTGGTCGGGAGAAGGCCCCCTTCCGCTGCCTAACCCTGTTCCACGGCGGCTTGCTCATCGGGCTCTGTGGGCACAGCCCTGCTCCAGGCGCCAGGGGAGGCGTGCCTACCCCTCATTCCTGCGCGGTGGGCCCCTTGTCGCCCGGGGCACCCTCCGTGGGACAGGAGTGGTGGGCAGCCCTCGGCGAGGCCACCCAGGTCAGGGGGCTCGTCTCCAGCCCTCGGCGAGGCCACCCCAGGTCAGGGGGCTCGTCTCCAGGTCACAGCGGGGCCACCCCAGGTCAGGGGGCTCGTCTCCAGGCCACAGCGGGGCCACCTCAGGTCAGGGGGCTCATCTCTAGCCCTCGGTGAGGCCACCCCAGGTCAGGGGGCTCGTCTCCAGCCCTTGACAAGGACATCCCAGGTCAGGGGGCTCGTCTCCAGGCCACAGCGGGGCCACCCCAGGTCAGGGGGCTCGTCTCCAGGCCATAGTGGGGCCACCCCAGGTCAGGGGGCTCATCTCCAGGCCACAGTAGGGCCACCCCAGGTCAGGGGGCTCGTCTCCAGCCCTCAGCGAGGCCACCCCAGGTCAGGGGGCTCGTCTCCAGGCCACAGCGGGGCCACCCCAGGTCAGGGGGCTCGTCTCCAGGCCACAGTGGGGCCACCTCAGGTCAGGGGGCTCATCCCCAGCCCTTGACGAGGACATCCCAGGTCAGGGGGCTCGTCTCCAGGTCACAGTGGGGCCACCCCAGGTCAGGGGGCTCGTCTCCAGCCCTCAGCGAGGCCACCCCAGGTCAGGGGGCTCATCTCCAGCCCTCGGTGAGGCCACCCCAGGTCAGGGGGCTCGTCTCCAGCCCTTGACGAGGACATCCCAGGTCAGGGGGCTCGTCTCCAGGTCACAGTGGGGCCACCCCAGGTCAGGGGGCTCGTCTCCAGCCCTCAGCGAGGCCACCCCAGGTCAGGGGGCTCATCTCCAGCCCTCGGTGAGGCCACCCCAGGTCAGGGGGCTCGTCTCCAGCCCTTGACGAGGACATCCCAGGTCAGGGGGCTCGTCTCCAGGTCACAGCGGGGCCACCCCAGGTCAGGGGGCTCGTCTCCAGCCCTTGACGAGGACATCCCAGGTCAGGGGGCTCGTCTCCAGGCCACAGCGGGGCCACCCCAGGTCAGGGGGCTCATCTCTAGCCCTCGGTGAGGCCACCCCAGGTCAGGGGTTCGTCTCCAGGCCACAGCGGGGCCACCCCAGGTCAGGGGGCTCGTCTCCAGGCCATAGTGGGGCCACCCCAGGTCAGGGGGCTCATCTCCAGCCCTCGGTGAGGCCACCCCAGGTCAGGGGGCTCGTCTCCAGCCCTTGGTGAGGCCACCCCAGGTCAGGGGGCTCGTCTCCAGGCCACAGTGGGGCCACCCCGGGTCAGGGGGCTCGTCTCCAGCCCTTGACGAGGACATCCCAGGTCAGGGGGCTCGTCTCCAGGCCACAGCGGGGCCACCCCAGGTCGGGGGGCTCGTCTCCAGGCCATAGTGGGGCCACCCCAGGTCAGGGGGCTCGTCTCCAGTCCTCGGCGAGGCCACCCCAGGTCAGGGGGCTCGTCTCCAGCCCTCGGCGAGGCCACCCCAGGTTAGGGGCTCATCCCCTTGCCCTCGGTGGGCTGCCTGGGCAGCCAGGGAACCCCGGGATGGAGAGTCGTAGACATTCCTGGCAGGAGCAGAATTTTGTAAATTCAGTCCCTGGCGGACGGTGCCGAGGTGGCCAGGTACCCCTCAGCATCATGCGATCTTTACCCCAAAGCACTGTGAGCACGGTGTGGCACTGCTTTGTCCAGAATGTTTAGAACGTCCTTTTAGGGGCACCGGGTGCCCCCTCGGTCGGTTGAGTGTCTGACTCCTGGTTTCGGCTCAGGTCGTGATCTTGCGGTTTGTGGGATCGAGCCCCACCCCGGGCTCTGAGTACAGTGTGGAGCCTGCTTGGGATCCTCTCTGTCTGTCTGTCTCTCTCTCTCTGCCCCTCCCCTGCTCATGCTCTCTCTCTCTCAAGATAAATAAACTTAAAAATCATTACAAAACCTCCTTTCAAAGTCACAGAAGGACTGTGCGTGCTCGGAAAAAGTCAATCAATAAGCAAGTGCACGCCACAGGTGGAGCCCCTCCTCACTGACGCGCCGTGGGGATGAGGGCTGGGTTTGTCATGTGTCATCCTGTCCCGAGTTCCCAGCGGCCCTCCCTGTCCTGTGTCCCCCTTCTCAAGGCCTCCACCTTCTCATCGGGGAAACAGATGGCCGAGGAGCCGCCGTGAGGGCCCAGCTTCCTGATGCCCACACGGCCCTATGGCGGTCCCTGCACACGCCTGTGGCCTCAGGGCCCGACACCCAGCTGGAACCACAGCGGGGCCTCAGCTCCAAGGCTGACGGAAGTGTGGCTCTCCCTTTATGCTCACGTTTGGCTTTGAGACAGATGCCCCCCACTCCGCCTTGTTTCGTGCTTTGGGACGGCCGCTCTCTGTCCCCACCTCATCCAGCCAGCCCCACGGGCAGCTCACCGGCCCCCAGTGAGCAGCCCAGAGTCCAGGCCCTGGGCAACTCGACAGGCCCAGCACGAAGGGTCTTGACCTTCAAGCTTCCCCAAAGACTCAGGTGAGACCCCGTGGTGATTTCAGGGGCCCGGGCAGGATCCCGAGCCGCCCACCCTGCTCTCCTTAGATGCCACCGGATGACACAGAAACAGACTTGAATCTTCACGAGCACCGTGGTTCTGAAATGCGTGCACGCAGATAGGACAGGAGCCCTGGGAAGGGTGGGGGCTGTGAGCGGGCCCTGCCCGAGGTGGGGCGCCCTGCCCGAAGTGGGGGCATCCATGCCCGAGGTGGCGGGGCCCTGTCTGTCTGAAGTGGGGGGCCCCTGCCTGAGGTGGATGACCCATGCCCGAGGCGGGGGGGACCCTGATTGAGGTGGGGGCCCTGCCTGAAGTGGAGGGACCCATGCACAAGGTGGGGGGCACCCTGTCTGAAGTGGGGGGCCCTGCCCGAGGTGGGGGACCCATGCCCGAGGTGGGGGGGACCCTGATTGAGGTGGGGGCCCTGCCTGAAGTGGAGGGACCCATGCCCGAGGTGGGGGGACCCTGATTGAGGTGGGGGGCCCTGCCCATAGTGGGAGGGACCCTGATTGAGGTGGGGGGCCCTGCCTGAAGTGGAGGGACCCATGCACAAGGTGGGGGGCACCCTGTCTGAAGTGGGGGGCCCTGCCCGAGGTGGGGGACCCATGCCCGAGGCGGGGGGGACCCTGATTGAGGTGGGGGGCCCTGCCCAACTGTGGGCACGGCGGTGTTCCCCATTCTCCCTCTGGGGCCAGACACAGAGGTGTCTCTTCCCCGCCAAGCCTCCCCTCCCCGCTGTCTGGATGCGACGGGGACGCTGAGCTCGTGGCCTCTGCGCCTGTGCAGGCTTCGCGCAGGCAGAGCCTGCCCCCCCCCCCCCCCCCGTGCTGCAGGCCCGAGGGGAGCCGCGCGATGCCACCGGGATGGGAACAGGGACTGGATGGAGCGTGGTCGCCCCGCCTCCACGACGGTGCTCTACTCCTGAGGGACTTTGGGAAGCCACAGCCGGCGAGCGGACGTTTTCAATGACCCGGCGGAGATGATGGAACGTAGGTCAGGTGCCCTTCGCCTCGGGTGCCCGCTGCTCCGATCGGGTCGGCTCTGGGGCTGCTGTGTCACCGAGGCCACCACTTTGCTCCGATCGGACCGAGTCCCTGCCGCTGCCCCGGCTTCCGGGAGCAGCATCGAGGGCTCTCAGTTCTTACTTCCATTCTTGAGATAGGGCGGCAGACGCGTGCCGTGCGAGGGCACAGGCGTGTCCCGCCGCCCGGATCGCTGTGTGGGCGGGCGCGGCCCCCGCGGGAAACGTCCCCGCACCGCTCACAGCCGCCGCGGGGCTCCTCACACTCGGCCGCGGCTTTGTCCTGCCATCGGCGCGTCGGCCGCACACCTCTGGCCCCTTCGCCGCAACGGACTCACCTGCCCCGGGAAGCCGCCCGCGCTTGTTCGGGGACACGCGCTGACCCGACCCGTGGCTTTTAGCTGCCGCCGTTTCCCCTTAACCTCCCACCTTCTCTGCCACCTTCGCTGGAACCGCTTCGGAACGCTCGTGGCAGAAAACACGAGCACACGGTTGTCTGGCGACTAACCCGACCACGCCTGCAGCGCCCGAGCAGAGACGGGACCCGTGGCGCCGCGTCCCTGCGGAGCTCGGCACAGAGCCGGCTGGGCTGTCGCGGCGGCCGCTGGGCCCCGAGCCCGGGGACGGCCAGGGAGGCGCGGGCAGGGGCGTCCCTTCTGCCCCGGAGAGTCCCTGTGGCTCCGGAGACACTCGGAGGCCGCGGTTTCTGCCCTGTCGGCCTCGTGGGCGTTTTTAGACCAGGAGAAGGCGGCAGGAGGCTGGAAGACTCACAACGTGTGGGCGAGCTTTTCTCGATGCCTCCCAGCTGAAAGTTCACGGGCGCCAGAAGCAGGCGGGGCCTGCAGCAGGGACACCCAGGCTCCTGTGCGCTGCTCCCAGGGGGCTTCCGCAGAGCCTGATGGAGCGGCACTGGCGGCTGGGGCCAGAGTCTGAGGAAGAGCGGGCGACAAACAGGGAATGTCTTCGTCCAGCGGTGCCTTGCGGTCCGGAGACAGGGGCGCACCTGCGGTCCCCTGCCCCCCAGCCCGCACCACGGCCAGCCCTGCTCCCTGCAGCGGGGCACCCAGGGGCCTCCGAGGTGGGTGCCCACGGGGCCGCCTCTTGGCTCAGCTCTTCCAGAAGGGAAACACCACCGCTCCCCTCTCAGTGTGGAAGGGCCTGTGAACGAGCAGACACACGTACGTGCGTCTATACCACCCAGACGGGGCATGCTGGGCGGAGAAACCCGCTCCGGGTGGGCCAGTGGCCATGACTGCAGGGAGCCCAGTGCAGCCTGACAGGAGGGGCGAGGCCATCCAAGCAGGGCTGAGAGGCAGGACGGCCAACTCACGTTGGTTTTCCTGCAATGCCCTGGTTTTAGCACTGAGAGCCCCGTGCCTCAGGAACCCCAGACATTCCTGGACAAACTGGGAAGAAGTGACCACGCGTTAGATAAGAATCAGCCTGTGGTTCCCAGGCCTCAGACTTCCCCCAAAGCCACTATCCCCATGCCAGAACACTGTTCCCGATTCTAATCAGTCACAGTAGAGCAGGTGGGGCTGGCCTGGCTGTGAGTCCTATCACCCTGCTCCTCTCGGGGCTTGAACACAAGCTGACAGAGCCGGGCACCCACCGTCTGGGATCCCGGCAACATGTTTCAAAACCAGCCATTTCGTTTTATCTCGTGCTTGTCAGGGAACATGAGTACTTTCAGACACACCTTGCAAGCACTTGATGAAAAAGAGCTGTTGTAGCTAAATCAATAGATTTTAAGGCTGGAAGTATTATAGCTATGAAAAGGAATATTTCACTATGGTAAAAAAGTCAATTCTATACAAAGACACAATGATCTTAAACTTGTATGCACCTAATAATACAACATCAAAATAGAGAAAGCTGAAGCTGACAGGACTAAAAGGAAAAGAGGCAAATCACAATCACTTTGGAGATTTTAACGCACTTCTCAGTAACGAAGAGACAAAAACTCACTAAAATTAGAGAAGATCTCAACAGCATAATGAACTAAGTTGGCCCAACTGACTTATGTAGAACATTGCCCTTAACCACTTCAGAGCACACATTCTTTTTAAGTCCAAAAGAAACATTTATTGAAACAGACCATATTCAAGTAACTGAAAATATACCAGAGTTTATTCTCTGACCATCTGGAATTAAAGTAGAAGTAAAAACTCAGAGAGAGTTAAAAATTCCCTAAAATGTGGAAATTAAGCCACATACTTCTAAATATTTCATTACTATTAATAATAAAGTGATTAATATAATGAATAATGAAGTTAATAACAAAGTAAAAATATTAGAAAGCATTTTGAACAGAATGATAACAGAAATAAGACATAAAAAACCTGTGGAGAACAGCTAAGAAATTCCTAGCTCCAAATGCATATCTTGGAAAAAAAAAAAAAAGAGTAGATATTCAACAGTATAAACTTCCATCTCAGGAAACTACGAAAAGGATAAGACAATAAATCCATAGAGAGCAAAAGAAAGGATAAAATGAAGACCAAAGGAAAAATCAATGAAATTTTAAAATATTTACACAATAGAAAAACTTAACAAACCTGAAAATTACCTCTTTACACATATTAATAAAATTACTAACACTAACACGGCCACTGAAAACAAAATAAATGGAGAGGGAACACGAAACACCATGAATAAGAATGAAAAAGGGAACAGTGCAATAGATTCTTAGTCGTTAAAAAGATAGTAAGATATTATCGACAATTTTATGTCAATACATTCGATAGGGTAGAGATGAAAGGAAAAAATCTCTTGAAAAACACCAACTGTCAGAAGTTACATGAGGACAAATAGGAAACATGAATGGTTCTAATCTATTAATAAAATATGCAACTTAATATTTTACACCCGGAGAACGTAAGGCCAACTGACTTTAGTGATTTCTTCCAAATATCTAATAAATACAGGATGCCGATCTTACGCACGTGCCTTTGGGGAGCTAAGGATCCAGAGAACTTCCTAAATTGTACGACGAAGGTAGTGCCACTCTGGTACCAAGTTGCTAAGAACATTATCAGAAGCGAGAATCAGAAACCAATTTCACTCACGGACATAGGCCCCAAATTCTGAACAATTGTTGCAAATCCAATTATAGCAAAATATAGAAATGACAACATGTTGGAACCAAAGTAGGGTTTATGCCATTAATCAATATAACTCACCAACTTGACCAGATAAAGGGAATACGTTATGATCACCTTACTAGTGCAAAAAAATTAAACAAAAATATTTCTCAGAATTCAATTCGTGTTCGAGGAAAACAACACAAAACGCTCATCGAGCAGGTCCCTTCTCTCCCTCTTTCTGTCTCTGCCTCTCCCCCCCCTCCCCCGGGTACAGGTGTACATTATTACCGAGCCGAGTGGATGTGTGTGGGAATCATGGGAGTCTCTGCCTCTGCGCCCCCCCTCCGGCCCCCCCGTGGGTACAGGTGCGCATTATTATTGAGCTGAGGGCAGTAACATGCAAAGCGCCATCCTGAGCACCTGCCTACTTTTATTCCATTTTATTCTCACGTGTTTGTAAGACACAAATCACCAGCCCTCTCTGATGACGAGGAACTTGTGGCTTGGACAGGTTGGGCGACTTGGCCAACGGTGCCGAGCTGTAGGCCAGGTCCACTGACCCAGACTTCCGGACTCAATGGACACAGCAAGTGGACAGCCTGGCCGGAAGCTCCAAATCAACATCTTCAGGGGGTACAGTAACCAAATCTACCTTTACCATTCTCAATAGCATGATGGAAATCCATTTCCTGCCGCGGCCTTCCGTTGACGTCCCCGGCCAGGCAGACGGCGTGCTGGGGCTGCGGGCTTCCCCGGAGAACAAGCGGGGTGGCCGTGGTGACAAGAAGGGCTCGCCTGCCTCCGTGGCTTCCCGTGCTCGAAGATGCCACCCTCGACCCACAGCGGGAGCCGTCTGAGAATGTAATTTATGATTTGAGTGGTTGACAAGGGTGGTCACCGTCTGATCCCATCTTGCTCCTTTGATTTATGAAGTTGGGGACCGATATTGAAGCTGTGCCATTTTACGCGTTATAGCATTGATTTAAAAGTCATTCAGCTGATGGATAGTTTGTGTCAGTGAAATATAAATCACGGTCTAATTTATAGATCATTCAATTCCCCTCTCTGCTGGCAATTTTCTTTTCATTATAAGGTCCGATTTTGTTTATTTATCTGCAAAGAGGAAAAATTTGCGTTGAATCGATGACATCCCCAGTCGAAGAGCTCTTTGGCATCTCCCTAAAGATGCCAGTGGTTACTTCCTCACGGCTTTTCTGCTTCACAGATGCACTGAATCTTCCGTTGGCTTCGTGGCACACCTGGCATGAGGTGTCTCCAGTCAAAGGCAGCATTTTACTTGGGGCAGGAGCTGGGCCCTTCTGCTTTCCAGAAGCTTTGAACTGCGGTGTCGGCAGAGAGTTGACCTCCAGGTCCTGCCTGACCTCCACTCACTCGTGGTGCTGCGGTAACAGATCTTAACCGTTTTGTGATGCGGAGACGGGAGGTCTGTCTTTTGAGTTGCCAACACTCTCCGGGACATACGGTGACGGTGACGGTGACGGGCGGCGGGGTGTGGTGAATCAAAGCAGACTTCTGAACAAAGTAGGCCTGGGTTCGAATCTGCATTCTGCAATTCCGCTGCCGCGCGGCTGTGAAAAGACGCTAGGTCTCCACGAGCTTCCGCCTCCACCCTTGTCACAGCAGAGCCTTCTCAGGATCGCCGTGAGGGTCGGGGCCACAGACACAAAATGTCCCTACACAGTAGCGTGCAAATGAATAGCAGCGATAGTTGCTGGGAGAGAATAGGGGACTTCTAAAAATTTACCCCAAATAGGGTAATTTACCAAAAATAGCGTAATTTACCAAAAATAGTCGTAAAATCCTTGGTGGTTGAAATCTGAGAACATGATTCAGGAAACCAAGTATTCACCTGTAATTCCTTCCCTTCAGGAGCAACTGAGGAACTGTCTGCGCCTGGGGTTCCCAGAGCGCCTCCTCAGGGGGTTCCGGAGCAGATTAGGTCAGTGGGAGAGGAGCTGCGAGGTTGGGCAGGGGGCTCTCCGGAGCTGCCTTTACATTAGGATCCAAGGACCCCAGGGGGCAGCTCAGGGCCAGGTGCCTGGAGGGAGGTACCCGAGGCAGGATTCAGGGAGTCAGGATCTCTTCACCCCCAAGGGGGAGAGGCCCCAAAGGCTCCAAGAGGAGGTGAGGGACCCTGCGTCCCGGGCCAGGGGCTGCCCTAGGGACGTGGGGTGACAGGTGCCTTGCGCCCGGAGCCTTTGGAAGGGGCGGGGCTGGGCTGGAGGGGCTTCTGCTCAGCCAGGCACTGACCCCGCGCCCCCAGGTCAGGCCTTGCTGAGCCACCTCCTAGAAGGGAGCCAGCTCCCGGCCTTTCCAGGACAGAGTGGGGGGTGGGAAGGGGCGCAGCGGGTGACCCGGAGGAAGGAAGAATCCCGGAGCAGCTGCCCAGACCCCGGGAGGGGCGGAGAAGGGCCCTTCCCCTCCCCGCGCCCTCACCTTCCTTAAGACCTTCGGAGACCCCCGCCCCTCCCCCGCGACCTCTCCGCCCCTCCCCCGCGACCTCTCCGCCCCGCCCCGCACAGCCCTTTCGCGGCTGCGCAGTGGCCCTGCGCCGACCCCCACCCCCCCCCACCCTGCGCCTCCGCGGGCTCCTCCTCCCCGCACAGTCCCGCCCCCGTGCCGCCCCTGTCCCCCCGGGTGCGCTCCTCGAGTCAGCCCAGCGGTGTCGCCGTTGCCCTTGGAACCGGGCCACCCGCGCAGCCCCACTTTGGGGGTGTCGTTTCCAGCAGAGACGGGACCCCAGGGTGGGGGAGCGTGAGGTCAGAGAGCGCGTGCGGGGAGAACGGACCTGCGGTCCAGGGCGTCCGCCTGGAGTCAGGGGTCAGGGTCAGTCCTGGGGACGTGGGGTCGTGGGGGGGGGTCTGGTGGGGGGGGGTTCCCCGGGGTTCAGGGGTCAGGGTCAGTCCCGGGGAAGCAGGGTGGGGCTCACAGCCCTTTGCTCCCCGCAGGGGATTGCGGGTCCCTGTGAGTGACGCAGTCCTGGGCAGGTGTCCGCTGGGCAGTGTGTCCCACAGCTGCCTCTCAAGTCAGAGCCCTGCGGGCTGGACTGTGGACCCTGCGGGCTGGCGACAGGACAGCCATCTGCCCAAGAAGACGGGAGCCACAGCCACTGTAGGGGAGACACTGCCCATCTGGAGGGGCCTGGGGTGGCTGGACGCTCAGAGCTTCAGCTAAGAAGCTGAGGGTGGCCCAGGGGAGGGAGGATGTCGTTGGGGGAGCCCTGCCGAAGGCCGTAGCCAGGTGGTTGCTGTGTGATGTTTCCAATCTTTAAAAAAGGTGTTTGGGGAAATCTTTGTTGGACGCAGTATTCTTTGCATTTGGTGCCCTCTCCCTGCCCGAATTTATTGGGCCGTGGTTGACAAATAACATTAAGCAAGTCACAGATGACAGTATTGCAAACTGGTGACCACAGTAAGGTTGCCTACCATCCACCCGCCCACATAGCCACTGTGAGTGTGTGTGTGTGTGTGTGTGTGTGTGTGTGGAGAGGACTCTTGGCAACTTCCAAATACGCAAGGCAGTTTGGCTAACCGTAGCCCCCGCAAGGATCCCTGGGTCTCCAGGGCGTAGTCAGCGTAGGCCTGGAGGGCCCGGCTCTGTGGCCAACGACCCCCAGCCCTCCCCTTGCTCGGTTTTTGGCACCTGCTGTCCCGTGTGGGGTTGTCTTTGCCTTCCTTATTCCTCTTTCGTATTTCTTTCAGTTTCTCTCCATCTCCTCACCTATTTTTATTACGAAAACGCTCCCCCTTCCAATGTGAATTGTCTTGTCATTATTTTACTCATTTTTGTGTTCCTTGTATTTTAGCTCATTCCTCGCTTCTGGGATGTTTTCCCTTATTTCTTACGTCCTCGGCAATATGAGCTCATTTCTGAATTGTCTGATTTTGAACGCTCTCGTCCCCACGTGGCATAACATTCATCTGTGGCATTTACTTGGTTTTGGAGTCGGGAGGTCACAGTTTATATTTGTGGTGTGGGCACGTCTTCACGCGTGTCTTCACCATCTCTAGGGACGCTGTTGTGTTCTGTGTCCTTTGTCATGTGATGACTCGGTATTCTCATACTGATTTCACCTTGATCCTCTGCTGCTTATGTTTTGTGTAAAACTGATTTTCCTAAACTTTTGGAAGGAGGCACGCCCAGCACTCCTCACTTCACAGAATCCCGTCTCCTGTTTTCCTGCAGTTTGAAAAAACTACAGTGGCCCGAGGCTGCCTGACTCTGTCCCTCCTGTTGCCCCTGACATGGGGGCCCTGTCCTGAAGGAGGGCCCTGGGCATCTCTCTGTTTTGCAGTTTGTTTTCTCAAAATGTGTAAGCAAAGAGTGGAAGCCGCCTGAAAGGGACTCTGATTCTTACGGCGTTCTTTTCCAAAAACACGTTCTGATTCTGCATCTTGAGTTCTGTGTCCGGATTGTCACATTGCAGGATCCTGTCATAGACACGTGTATTATTGTGAACGGTGCCTGCCCCGCCCCAGCACACACTAGTTTCTTCACTGCTACCTTTGGGACACAGCAAAGGACGGTGCCTCTTTTCCCGTGGCCCCTCTTGAGGAGGACTGTCTGCGCTCAGGCGGCCCAACAAGTGTGCACGGGAGCTGAGGCCACGGGCACATTCTGCAGGCGAACGGCGTTCTGCAGGTGAGCGAAGGCTGGCTCTCCTGGCCAACCGGGGAAGCGGTGCACCTGTTCCCCCCTTCCTTTCTGGAGCTGCCCTCTCCCGTCACGTCAGAACCCCTGTCCTGTGCATCCTGTCCCCGCCTGGCCCTCTGTGCTCAGCTGCTTCCCCGTGTGCTGGCCTGGTGAATTACGCCCCGTCACCTGTCCATGGGTCTTGTCCTCACGGATGGGATATGCCCTAGGATCTAGCCAACATATGCTGGCTTTTCAAGGAGGAACATTCTGGAAGGTGTTAGTAACTTCCTTAAATCTGGGTCAACATACTTAGCAAATTTCCTGAGGACCATTTCCTGGTTGTTTTACTTGTTGGATTTTAACGTGTGTGTGTGTGTGTGTGTGTGTGTGTGTGTGTGTATTTAATACTGTATTTTCAATTAGTACATGGTGGTGATTAGGTTCCTGTGTTCAGGTAGCCAATTAGCTGAGAAGTTGGTTTTGTGTGAATTTATTTAAAAGATGCTCTATAGTATAATTAATTGTATTAAATAAATTCGTACAAAGCTTAGTGAAGCCAGCAGACTTACACAGCCATCTGTTCAGGGGAAGTACCGTGTTGATGTCGTAATCCTTTATGGAAATAAGTAATAAAGTAGTTACATTGACCTTTCAGGTTAGGTTGCCTTTTTTTAAAGTAAACTTTTGTTTTGGAATAGTCTTAGATATACAGAAAACTTTGAAAAAGAACAGACTTCTCTTGTCTCTTCTCTCAGGGCCCCGTACACTCTTATCACCACTGGGGAACCGGCCTTGGGACATCCGCTAGCTGATCTCCTCTTTGTTCTGATCTTACCAGTTTTTCCAGAATATCTTTTTGCCCCGTTTTTGGCTCCAGCATCTAATCTGGAATGCCACATTGTATTTAAAATTTTTGTTATTTTTGACGTGGAGTTCTGTGGAAGCATGGGTGAACAGTTAGAAGAGACTTTGTAGAAGAAAGGAAAAGCCCGCTCGGGGCGCTGGCCTCACACCCGGGACGTGACTCTGCCGGTCCCTCCTGAGGCCTGGAGCTCCTGCAACAGCACGGAGATTTCGCCTTTTAGCAGAAGAGTGGGCGTGCGTACCGTAAACAGTAATCCTGAGCAAGATGTACCCGAAGGTGTATCGCGTTTCCGAGGAAGCTGTTCCAGGTTTGCACTGAGGGAAATAAGTCACACACACTTAGGGCGGTCACCCTCACGGAGGGGTCTTTGGGGGTGACCTCTGCACGTCTTAGGTAATGCACGGCTCCCCTCCCCCATCCATGTGGGAGCCCCTGTGCCTTGGCCCTCGCTCGGCCTTCAGGTTTAAGGGTAAGGATTGAGTCCTAGGGAGGCTTTGGCCGTGAGACGGTCTCAGCCTGAGAAAGTGATGAGCGGGGCTCCCTTTCCCTCCCCTCAAACCCCAGGTGTCTGCCTTCACCTTGAGCGAGCAGAGTCGGCGTGGCCGGAGGCTGGAACACGCAGGCTCACCGGGGACAGGTGCACGTAGCGGGGAAGCGGACAGCCTGTGGAAATCCTCAGTCTGCTTCCGTCGATCTCGAAACGAAGATGGCTTTGACCCAGCACACAGAGTCACGTGGCAAGTTCACCAGGTAAGAACGTAGGTGCCCACCTGGACGTCGCGTTATCTCGGGTGGTGTCTAACAGCCCGAAGGAGAGCTCACCGCGGGCTCAGAGCGCGAGAGGAAGCGGGAGACGGGAATGAGGACAACCGGAGTCCTTTTTTCGTGCTGTTCCTGAAGGAAAGGGACGCAGACGATAGATAATACTGAGCGCAACTCCTCACCTACGTGCGCGGCCCCCACGCAGGCGCTGTCCCCGCCCTCCCACCAGCCTGGCACCCAGTGCTTCTAGTCTGCCCCCCGGGGGCTTATTTGTACGGAACGGGGCCCTGCACGTGATGGTGAATCTGCTTAGAGACGATGAAGGCTCGACTGGGTGGCAGTTGAAACGTTTGTGACATACTTTGCCGTATTTCCAAACCCGGTGTCACTTGCCTAGTTAATCGTGACGTCGCGCCCTCCGGGAGGAGCAAGGGTTCGCGTCGTTTGTTCGTGAGGAAGAGACACTCCGTCCGGAGAGCCTTCCTGTGTTGTGCTGGGGCGCTCTCTTCCAAACAACACCTCTGTTGCCCGACCGTCGGAGAACAAAGCACGTTCCTCCCCAGTCGGGAAACAGAGCCGGACTGCATCCTACCCGAGTGTGTTCCCTCTGGGACTAGTGTGATGAGCCGGGTGGTACGATAAGGGTTCCTGGGGCGAATAGGCCTCTCTGATCCCCGAGAGACGGAGAGCAGATGGGCAAAGGGGCCCGGTACCTGGGCACGCGTGGGGTGGACACGGGCTCTCCTGCAGCACTTTGGGGCTCCCCCTCTCGGGTGAGATTTGGCTCCGCGGCAGCCTTGTCCTAGCGCCAAGAGAGCGCTCTGTGTTTGGTGCGGAGAGATAGAGGCTAAGGCATTTCGTCGCCATATTATTCAATGAACCGCCCAAGCGTGGGCCGTGTGGTTAGAAAAGATAGAGAGGCTTTGAATTCTTCTATAGTGTTGACCAATAATGTCACGGACCCGAGCTAGAAGATTTTCCTGATTTCATGCTTGAAGTACCAGGCACAGCCTTTGGCACCGGCCCCCAAAGCTCCAGCGACTGCCCAGACAAGGCTCTGATGCCTCGCGGGTCGAACTGGAGGAAATTTCTGTTTCCCGGAGCCAGCAGCAAGCTGGAAAAAGGTAGGGCGGCCAGAGAATCCCGTTCATCGAGCTTCTCTTAAAGCGAAAGCTCGACAGGCTGCTGGTGTCAGTTCACGTGTATCACCCAGCCTTCCTTGTCCCAGGGGCAGCCCCGCCGTGTCCCAGGTCGGTGGTTCGGGTGGCCCTGCTGGAGCCGTGTGGATCCCAGCGTTAAAGTGTTGACAGGCGTCTAGGGCCGAGGGCGTGTTCCTGCCATTGAGAGTTGAAGCTCTGCTTTCTAGGAGGCTTACTCTTCTCGCTCTTCCGTTTATCAACTTAAAAAAATTTTTAATGTTTATTTTTGAGAGAGACAGAGAGAAAGAGAGAGAGAGAGAGACAGAGCACGAGCAGGGGAGGGGCAGAGGGAGAGGGAGACACAGAATCCGAAACAGGCGCCAGGCTCCGAGCTGTCAGAGCAGAGCCCGACCTGGGGCTCGAACCCACAAACCACGAGATCATGAGCTGAGCCGAAGTCGGAGGCCTAACCGACTGAGCCACCCAGGCGCCCCATTTTTTTTAAAGTAGGCTTCACATCCAGCACAGAGCCCAACGTGGGGCTTGGACTCATGACCCCGGAATCAAGACCTGAGCTGGGACCAAGAGTCAGACGCTGAACTGACTGAGCCTCCCAGGTGCCCTATCCATTTCTCAACTCTTGTCAAATATGTTCCCTCTGGTTATCTTTTTCCCCAATTTATGAAGAAGATCACCCAAATGAGCACTGTATTTTTCTTAGTCTACCCCGGTAGCGTGCCTGTAAATCTCCAGCAATTGGACTTTGGGGAGAAGAAGCGTGATTGGTCGTTTTTGCTGAATGCTGTGGTGTAAATACTCCCACCAGGCTGATTCCAAGCCCCCCACGTGCCGTCACCCAGCGGGCAGGCGGCTCACTGCCCCCCAAGAGCCCGCAGGAGCCGCCGTGTTGCACCCGCTCACCACTGTGCTGCTGCTCGAGGGTGAGCCTCCAGGTGAGGGCCTGGCCTGTGACTGCGCCTCCGAGGGACCGACGACCTTTTCTTGTTTATGGTTATGTATTGGGCTTTGTTTTCTAAGAAGGTGCTGATCCTAGAAAGTATGGCTGGGTCCCCCTGGGGGTTGGAAGGACGCCCCACGCGGGTGGTGGCGAGTGATGAACCGTGACCTATTGCTGAGAAATAGTATAACTTTCCTTAGTTCATTCACCGTCATGGAAACGTGTTGTTTTAAAACCACACACTGGGTCATCGGGACCTAGCGCTAGGGGTCGTGCTCACCAGGATTAAATTCCTAGCTCTCCTTGGCCTGGAGGACATTACGTGAGGTGAGTTCTGAGCCTGAAATGCCACCTCTTTCGGCGTTGTGAGGGTTTGCTGAGATAACATACGCAAAGCTCGTCGCCCAGGGCCTGTCGCACACTCCACGCTCAGTAAGAGCTAGTTTGTATCTGAAATCTGCTTTCTTCACAAGGGAGTAGCCGTAGAAATCCTGCAGAACATCTAAAAAGGAATGTGAATTCACCCTCCAGGTGCTAATAGTCCAGCAGGGAAGTGACGGTCACCGCGGTGTCCGGGGAAGGCGTCCCGGTGCCATCTGTTGAGTGACTCAGGCAGGCAGGCGCGGAGTGCCTGACTGCTCAGGCGGACGGGGACTCTGCAGGGCCGGGGGGGGGGTCTTATTGCCAAGAGGGTGATGTGTGCAGCCAGCCGTGAAGCCGGGGTGGTGTTGTCATGTGCGGAGGGGAGACTACGCCATGATAGAGATCGTGAGGTTTGTTTTCCAGAGAGAGGTTTGAGGTTTGGCATTTGTCATATAGAGGGTCCCACGAAAAACCTATTTCCATTTGTTTCACATCGAAGTAGGAGATAAAAAGAAGCTTAGGTAGGAATTCCTCAAATTGTAAGCATTAAAAAAATTGAGATCAGAAAACAGTATTTTGTGTTTCGAAGATGTATTTTTGTATCATTCAAACGCCGCGGCACACTGTAATTTGAGGTCGACGGTAGCTGAGTGTTGAGTGTTGAGGTCGAACACTCGGGGCCGGACGGGGCTCGGGCCCAGCCGGATCCGGTGCGGCCACACCTGTTCCCTGGGTCGTTGCCGGCTCAGCTCTCTGCTGTTGCTGACACCTGGCTTTCCTGTGTCACAACCGCATCTGAGTTTCCTGCTCTCTCCCCGCTCTCTGCTCTGTCACTTTCCCTGCAGGAATCTAGCAAGACGTCATCTTACCCAGATCTTGGTGTCTTTGTCCAAGAAAGAGAGAGTAGAATCTAGCTCACGGGGAGATTTTGTGGACATTAAAAATTTTAAGTGGTTGTAGACATTTAAAAGTGCAACATAAACGTTAACGGCTATTGATATTGTCATTTTAGACCCTAAAAATAGAGTCAGGACTCATTCTTCTTTTTTTTTTAACTTTTTTAAATGTTTTATGTATTCTTGAGAGAGAGACAGAGAGAGACAGAGTGAGCAGAGGAGGGGCAGAGACAGAGGGAGACACAGAGTCCGAAGCAGGCTCCAGAGTCTGAGCTGTCAGCACAGAGGCAGACATGGGCCTCGAACCCACAAACTGTGAGATCATGAGCTTAGCCGAAGTCAGATGCTCAACCGACTGAGCCACCCAGGTGCCCTAGGACTCTCCCTTCTTTCTAATGGAGTTCTTCTGAACTGACCAGGGGAAAATGTCCTTCCTCGATCCCACAGTCATACAGTCTCATCAACCTTGAGACACACATCTCTGTTCAGCCAAAGTCCATAGAAGAAGGTCCATAAAGGACTCAGAAATTGGAATCATTGACCATGGATCATAAAATAACAAGTTAAGAACAGGTTTGGAAATATTTGCAGGGATCAGGAAAATTTTTAAAGTGGCATAACTAATTTGTACAAGAATTAAGTAGAACTTTTAGAAATGATATATTTAAAAAACCGATGTATATAAAAAACCCAATAGATGGGTTTAATATAAAATTAACACAGCGAAAGAGAGAACTAGTAAATTATAAAATAGGCCCCAAATATGCCCCGAGCAGAGAGATAAAAAAGGGAAATACAGAGTAGGTAAGTTTCATTGCGTGACTGAGGAAATGAGAGATGTATTTAATCAAAGCTTCTCAAGCAGGGCTCAGAGGGGTTGGAGCAGAGGAAATGTGTGAGGGGCAGGGGTTCCCAGAACTGCTCGGAGATGCTGGTCTGGAAACTTCAGAATCCCAGCGAAACCCCAACATGGAAATTGCAGAAGGAAAGTGAACTTGACCTGACGAACAGAAAGTCCCCAGACTGAAGCAAGGAAAGAAGAAAACCAGGGCTAAGAAAAGAGCAGCTCCTTGTTGACTTGTGGGTTAACATCAAGAAGCCTGGTATGTGTGTAATTAGAATACCAGGAAAAGAGGAAGGGCAGAAATATTTGAATAAATAATGACTGAATTTAACTAAATTGAGTACATAGCGACATAAGCTGTGAACTCATGGAGACAAAAGGAGACTAGACAAATAGAGAATTGCAGGTGAAGGTCCCGCCATTCTCGCTGTGGCGGGGTCAGCAGCGCCCCGTGGCAGGTGCACGTTTGGCCCGCGGTATTGTCTACCTGGCACTCCAGAGCTAAGACGACAGACCTCAGCCCTGCCCCGTCCGCAGGCACGCTCCGTGGAGGAGGGGACACGGACACCTGGCGACAGGTCCCAACACATTTAAATGGATTGAAATCACACAGTGTGTGTCCTCTGACCGCAAAATACTGAAGTTAGAAATCAAGAACAAACAGGCATCAGAGAATCTCCAAACAGTTGAGAATTAAGTGATGTGTTTCTTTTTTTTTTTTAATTTTTTTTCAACGTTTATTTATTTTTTGGGACAGAGAAAGACAGAGCATGAACGGGGGAGGGGCAGAGAGAGAGGGAGACACAGAATCGGAAACAGGCTCCAGGCTCTGAGCCATCAGCCCAGAGCCCGACGCGGGGCTCGAACTCACGGACCGCGAGATCGTGACCTGGCTGAAGTCGGACGCTTAACCGACCGTGCCACCCAGGCGCCCCATAAATAACCATTGTTTCAATGAAGAACTCACAAAGGGCATGGAAAACATTTTGTATGAGTGATAATGAGCGGTTCATGGTCTGCAAGAAAGCAGTGCTTAGATGGAAATCTATAACCTTAAATACCTATATTAGGAAAAAAGAAAAGATTCGAATCAATGCCGAGCTTCCACCTGAAGACTCAGTAAAGGAAAGGTAAATTGAACTGAAAGTAAGTAGAAGGAAGAAATAAGAAAGGTAAAATCAGAAATCAATAACACAGCCAGAGAAAATTAATGGCCGTAAAAGTTGTTCTTTGGAAAGGTCAATGAAATGATAAGGCTCGGGTAAACTGATCAAGCAAAGAGGTGGAGAACACAAGTTACCCATCTCAGGAACACAAGAGGGGCCACCACCACAATGTTTCATAAATTAAATCGATCAGGACACACTGTGGGAAATTACGACAATAAATTAAGCCGCTTCGGTGAAAAGGACAAATGCACAGCCAGGCACGAATCGCCAAAGCCGACGGAGAGAAGCGGGAAACACGAGCCGGCCGCGGCTCAGAACAGGTGCGCGCTTTCCAGGTGTTTTCATCGCGGTCTGTAGCTCACAGTCCGCTGCTCTGACTCGAACGACCGTCTTGGCCGCGGTTCTTCGTGTCTACGCTTGAGATCAGACCCCGCCTGACTTGTTTTCCCATTTGTCTGAATCCTGACTCACAGTCAGACCCAGCTTGTTAGATCACACTTTCTGTAAGAGCGTTAGATCAAACAAGGACGCTCTCTCTTCCCGGTGTCCCTCATCAGAGAGCTTAAAAACGAACTCTCAGGGTAACGTCCAGGAAAACTAAGCTGAGCCAGCGTGCGTTACTGCTACCGTGTGGCTGGTGCCCGCGGCGTCTCGTGACCGGCCAGGGGAGATCACGGTGGCGCCCAGGACTGCTTCGACCCATTTATCACCATCTCTTAAAACCTGGCGAAACCGAGGGGGCAAAGCAGGGGGCTTGAGGGGAGCAGCCGCGACAGGGACAGGAGGCCGGCGTCTGCGGGTCATTACCTGGCCCGTTCACGCCCAGGTGCAAAGGCAAGAGACGAGTCTCCTGGCTCTGGCTCCGCTCACAGCTTCACAGAATTCGCAGGAAAGCGCCCGGGGAGAGACCCGTTCTGCCCCAGTCTTTCACTTCACTGTTTGCTCTGTTTTTGGGCCGTCTGCAAAGGCGTTTTCCGTTGATTTTGTGCGTCTCTGAAGAGCTGGAGGAAGCCATACGCAGCCGCCCACTGGAGGACGTGGTTTTGCCGCAGAGTTTCTTGGGGGTTACCCTGGGCACTCCACGGGAAGGCTAAACTGCCAGACGTAATTAGCAATGCCTCTTTTAAATTCTGGATGGTTCCAGGGCCTCTTGTGACAGGCTCCGTTGCAGCAGGCTCTTGGCTGTGACATTTCACATCCTAAACATTCTGTTTTCCTTAAGCACTGCATACAAATGACTAAGATTAAGAGAATGTCAAATAAGAAGCGATGTGCGCTTCCAGAAATAGAATGTTGTAGCAAACGTGCGGGCCTTCCGCCTCCGACTACCTGCACGTGTGTGCGTGTGTGCACGTGTGTGCATGTGAACGCAGGCGTGTGGTGTTGTGTGCACGTCTGGTGCAGAACCAGAAACAAGCGATTCGGTGAAGTAACCTACTTTCCCTGTCATGGCCCCGCGACGCCACGGCCATCACACCGTGTCACCCCACGTCCGCGCGGCCTGCGGGCTGCCCCTGAGCCTCGCCTGTGTCTGCCCGTGGCCTGCACAGCTCAGCCTCCGGTTGAGGTGGGAGCAGTCGATGGACGGAGGGGCCGGAGACGGCAGGGTGGGCAGGTGGTGAGCAGCAGGGCCCCGGGGCCGGGCGGCCGGCAGCGGTGGGCCAGCCTTGGGCGGTGGCTCCCTGTGGTCTCCAGGGGTCATCCGGCTGCCCATTGGGAAGAGGACAAGGGCTCAGCCTCCGGAAGGGAGCAGCGTCCGTGGGAAGAGAGCGTTGCGTGCGTGCCCAAGCTGGCAGCAGAGCGGCGGAGGGTGGCCGTGGGGCCTGTGGTCGCCAAGGGCGCGACAGAGCACTTTCATAGCACTCAAGGTGACGGCGCGAGGAGGCCTCGGTGGAAGAGGCCCAGCTGGCACGTCGCGGCCCACGTCTAGTCTGAACTGGTGCTCCAGGGCCCAGAGCTGCTGTTCGGCGTCAGGGTGGGGGTGTCACAGGGCTGGTGGCCCCCGGGGCTGGGGCCGGGCCGGTTTAGCAGGTGTGCTACTGGACCCCACACTGCACGTTCAGCCCCGAGGGCTTTCCTTTCTCCCTGGACCGCAGCTCTCTGACGGCTCAGGACGGACGAGGGCAGAGCCCGGCAGCCGGCAGCAGCGAGCCCCGTTTCCGGGCCTGGCCTGCTCTCCGGGGAGCCCGCCTGGGTGACCGCATTCTCTTAGATGGCCTTGCCGTGCAGCCCGCGCCTCATAAATAACCCACCAGCCACTCTTCTGCTCCATCACCCCGGCCGCAAGCAGAGAGGTGACGTTCCTCCTAGGAGCCCAGGCGAGCCAGACCACAGACAAGCGGCCGGGTGCCGCGCAGGAAGCTTTTAGCGGCACGGCTTCCGGGGGGGCACCCTGAGAGCCTGGAGACCTGTGTCCCCTCTGGTTCCGCAGGTGACACGTGGGGCCACGCCGTGCAGCCCCTGAATCGCAACGTTTTGTTGGGGGGCAGTGATTTTCCCCACACACCTCCAGTGTGGTTTACTGTGCCTGTGTTTAACCTCCCTTGAGGGGACACAGGGTGGCCCATGAAAGTGACACCGATCCCCCAAGGGCCCCTCACCCCCTGTGGCCGCGTGCCCGCAGCCCAGTGCGTGGAGTCTGCCCCTTAGAGGGAGTGTCTGCAGCCTCACGAAGAGACACTGGCCAAGAGAGCAGAACACGGCTCTGCAAGGTTTGGGCCTTGACCTCCGTCTGCTGGGGTCACTGGTCACTCGCTGGTCTCAGGTCCCCGAAGCCCAGGGACCAAGCCCGCGCCCCCACGGCCCAGGCGGTGCCCCTGCATCTGGGCTGACCTGTGAAGCCACGGACCCACAGGCTCAGTGAGGGAAGCGTGTCAGCCCCTGGGGGCCCCTGGCTCGTCTGTGAGCTCTGCGTTCTCTCCGTCCGTCCCTCCACGGAAACTTCTCTCAGAGCAAAGCCAGGAGGCCATTTTCTCTGCAGGATGTAGGATGTGTTGTCCTAACCTGGGGATCCATCCAGTTTGGGGATCTAAACACTCACTGCATCAACACTCACTGCAACACGGCCTCGGGGACTGGGGTAGCCAGGCCATGGCTCCCTGAGACGCACGTGAGGCCAGCCCTCCGGTCCCTGGGTGACGACGCATGGAAGGACTTGAGGAAAACCGGTCAGCCTTCCCACTGCTCCTCGGCTGTCTTCTTTCTTCTGATTCCCTTTTCCGGTCCACTTCCTACCAACCCGTAGAGAAGCCCTAACCCAGCTTGCAAGGCCCCCAGTGTGGGCAGCGTGGGGGAGCAGAACTGCTGGTCTCAATGGGTCGGGCGTCCTGGAAGATGTTAGAACCTGGCATGTGTATTTTCCTCAGGCTTCGAGAAGGGTGTGGACGTGCCCAAATGCTAGAATATGACCGCGGCTCTACCGTGGAGGCAGGGAGGCCGACCTTATTCACTCCCATGCGGCGTGGCTGGGTGCGCGTGCATGCCTGTGTGTGCAGTAGCAATGAGGGAGAGGGGCCGCCTGGCTCCCCCTGCATGTGGATTTGCCAGGAAGCCAGTCTGGTTCCAGTCTAGTTCAAGCTTCAGGACCCCCACTCTCACGGCCCCTTCCAAGGCAGTCCCTAATGTTCCGTTCATAATTTTCAGTGCTTCATCTTGAAGAGGGGCCCAAAATGTGTAAGTTTCAAGCCCTGAGAAACCTGGCCCACCCCGCCTCCAAGTCAAGAGATGCCCGTGGCAGATGAGCTGAGACCACGGCCTCGTGCCGCTGTGAGCTGTGTTGTTACAGCTTTCGAGTGTGTGCTTCACAGATGATACGGATGGGGTCCTCAACCTGTCCTGACGGCCTCCACCCTCACCCCGCTGGGAGGCTGGACATCCTGTCACCAGGTGTAGGCGGCTTTCCTCCCCTGTCTACCACCGTGTCCCCCAGCCTTGTATCTTTATAGTGAGTCCTTTCGACACGTATCTGTTTCATGACACCTGAAAATTAGTATGTCGTGAGTCCACCAAGAAGAGTGATTACCAGTCAAGACAGGACCCTCAGTTTCTCTTTTGGAATCTTTGGGTGCCCAGCAAACACATTGCTAACTTTTATCAATTTATTACTCAATTCATGGGTCAACAGGCTGTCAACCCACTGAGATAATCTGTGAGAAGAGCAAGGGCCAGGACTGACTGGGAGAAACAGGGATACCACTGGGAAGGAGACAGGTGGCATCACTACAGAGCCTACAAATGTTAACTGGACGATAAGTGAATGTTACAAACAGCTCTTATCCCTACATTCTCTCTGTGTCCCATTGGACTACATACCCATCTTCCTGCCAGTACCTGAATTAACTATTGTAGCTTTGTAGGAAGTCTCCGAATCGAGTAGCTCAAGACCTCCAACTTTCTCCATTTTCTTTAAGATGGCCATGATTTTTCCAGATGTTTCGCATTTCCACATAAAGTATAGAATCAGTTTGTCGGTTTCTACAAAAGAATTTGTTGGATTCTGACGGAAATTCCATTCAGTATATAGAAAAATATAGGGAAAAATTAATATCTTAACTTTTTTTTCATTTTGCGGTCTGTAACTGTGTTATATGATTTCATTTATTTAGGTCATCTTTAATGCCTCTCAGCAGTGTTTCGTTTTAAATGAATAGGTTTTGCACATATGCCGTATATTTTGATGCTATTGGTATTGTTTTAATTTCATTTTCCAGTGATTTTGTTGGTAGCATATAGAAATATTCCTAATTGAATTTTCTATGTTGGCCTTGTATCCAGTGGTCTTGCAAATTTAATTCTGATATTGTAGACTGTTTTAGATTTTTTTACGTACATAAACATGTGAGCGATGTCAATTTTGCTATGTTCCAACTTTACATTTATATATGTATTTTTTAATTTAAATTTGTGCTTTCTTTTATTGTTCTGGATAGGGCCCATAGAGCAATTTTTTAATGGAAGTAGTGAGAGCACATTCTTGTCTGTTCCTGACCTCAGGGGGAAACTGTTCAATATTTCACCATTAAGGCTGACGTTAGCTGCTGTAGTGTGTGTGTGTGTGTGTGTGTGTGTGTGTGTGTAAGGTGCTCTTTAATTAATGAAGTGCTCTCTTTGTATTCCTAGTTTGCTAGGCGTTTGAAACATGAACTAGTATTGAGTTTTATTTTTCTGCATCTGTGGGCTTGATTACATCATTTTCCCCTTTATTTTATTTTATTAATATGAAAACTTTTGTTTATATTCCTAACGTTTTATTATAAAAATTTTCAAACATAAAAAATGGAAACAGTTGTATAATGAGCACTCACTGCCTAGGGTATTTTTCTGCATTTGGTCTATCACATGTATTTCCATCTCTTTATCCCACCTATCAGTTTATTGTAAATCTTGATGTGTTTCAAAGGAAGTTGACATGCACACACCGGATTCTTAAATATCTCGGTGTGTATATAACTAAGTACAGTCAAATATTTACGTGTCCGGTTTTGTTTTGAGTCAAATGCACAATTTTTGAGTGCACATGTAGTCATTTTTGACAGATGCATATGTCTGCACAAAACAGGCCTGTATCACGAGTCAGAATCCTGTCTCCACCACAGGGGATTCTTCCATTCCCCCTCCAACGTTTATTTATTTTTGGGACAGAGAGAGACAGAGCATGAATGGGGGAGGGGCAGAGAGAGAGGGAGACACAGAACCGGAAACAGGCTCCAGGCTCTGAGCCATCAGCCCAGAGCCCTACGCAGGGCTCGAACTCACGGACCGCTCACGGACCGCGAGATCGTGACCTGGCTGAAGTCGGACGCTTAACCGACTGCGCCACCCAGGCGCCCCTCCATTCCCCCTCCAATCAGTACCACCCCCCACGGGCCCCAAGTAATAGTGTTGGGGTTTGTTTTCTCTATAGGACGGTTCAAGTTGTGCTGCAGATTGACTTAGATAGCGTCCTTCGGCATGTGCTTTTTGTGTTTGGCCACTGTCATTTGAGGTCACGTGTCTGATGTGCATCTGTGGGGTTGTGTTTGTTGGTGACTCATTACTTTTGTTGCCTGGTAGTATTTCTTGTCCTAGTGTATTAATCTGTTGATCCATTCTCCCGTTGCTGGACACCGAGGCTACATGTAACTTGTTGCCCTCATGAGTGAAGCTACCGCAAACACTCGTGGACACATCCTTTTGTGGATATGTGCTGTCACTGTTCTTTGGTGAATACCTCCGAGTGCGTTCCAGGGTCACAGGGTCGTTGTCGGTTTTTTTTTATAAGATGTGGTCTGACATTTCCAAAACGATTGTACCAGTCTACTTTCCTGCCATTTCCTTTGCTCTCCAACCTCACGAATGTTCGGTATTGTTGGACTTTTTTGTTTTAGCCGTTCCGAAGGGGGGCTGGTTGTGGTTTGAATTTGCACCTCCTTGATGAGTAATGACACTGACTTGTTATCCGTTCATATACGCTTCAGTGATGCAGATGTTTAACTGGGTGCCATGTTCATTGTGGTCTTTGTTTACAAGCTGCAGATGCTGTTTGTTCTTTATACATTCTGAATGTCGACGCATCGTCAAATATACGTAGTGAACATTTCCTCCCAAAATACAGGTTGACTCTTCATTTGAAAGTTGAGGTTTGGATTACATCTAACTATCCATTTTTAATGGTTATTGCTTCCTGTACTTTGCCTGTCCCCAGGATGTGAAGGCATTCTGTGCTGTCTTCTAGAGGCTTTATGGCTTTCACTTTTACATTTAGGTCTGTGATGCACCTTGAGTTAATTTCTGTGTATGCTGTGAGGCCAGGCTGGGTTCGTTTTGTGTGTGTGTGGATATACAATTGTTCCTGAACCATGTGTTGAAAAGTCTTTTATTTCCCCGTGAGATTGCTTTAGTCCTTTGTCAAAACTCAAATGTCCAAGGAAATGTAGGGCTATTTCTGTGTCTTTCCCCGGCTTCCTTCAACTACTTGCTATTCTGTGCCCGCACCACACTTCCTTGATTACCGTGGGCTTCGGTAAGTCTTGAAGGCAGGCAGTGCAGTCCTGGGACTCCGGTCTTTTTCAGTACTTTGGCTCCTCTAAGTTCTTTGCCTTTTTAAATATAAGTTTTGTAATTAGCCAGTCAATTTTTACAAAGAAGACTGCTGGAATTTTAAGAGGGTATGTATGTATGTATGCATGTATCTTTTTGTTTTTAAGTAGGCTTCATGCCCAGCGTGGAGCCCAATGTGGGGCTTGAACTCACGACCCTGAGATCAAGATCTGCGCTGAGATCAAGAGTCAGATGCTTAACTGATAGAGCCGGCAAGGCACCCCCGAAAGGGCTGTATTTAAAATATGGATGTATTTGGGGAGAATCACATCTTCGTTATGTTGAATTTCCTATCTAAAATATTCCTAATCTCTCCATTTGTTTGAGTCTCCTTGAATTTGTCTCAGAAATGTTTTATAGTTTACAATGTGGAAGTTCTGCACATTAAAAAAGACACATACCGGAGTGCCTGGGTGGCTCAGTCGGTTGAGCCTCCGACTTCGGCTCAGGTCATGATCTCGTGGTCCGTGAGTTCAAGCCCCGCGTCGGGCTCTGTGCTGACAGCTCAGAGCCTGGAGCCTGCTTCGGGTTCTGTGTCTCCCTCTCTCTGCCCCTTCCCCGCCCATGCTCTGTCTCTCTCTGTCTCTCAAAGATGAATAAACATTAAAAAAATAAAATAAAATAAAATAGACACATTCCTAGTATTTTGGGGATTTTTGATGCTATTATAAATGGAAATTTAAAAATTTTATTTTCTAATTGCTGCTAGCATATAAAAACACAGTTGATTCTGTATTTTGACCTTGTATCCTAAGTTCACCTATACTTTCTAGTGGTTGTTTGAACAATAATACATAATGTTGAATACAAGTGTTGAGGATAAATGTCTTTGCCTTGTTTCTGAACTTAAGGAGAATTTTGTCAAATGCCTTTTATTTTCTTAGCAAAACGATAATCTGTTTTTTTCTTTTCTAGTGTGCTAATATGGTGAATCAAGTTAGTTGAATCTTCAATGTTAAACATCTTACATTTCTAGTAACCTCTTGATCATGGTGTGTTTACATTAAATGTTGCTGTTAAATCGATCCTTCTTGGTGTATCCTTTGTACTTTGCTGGATTTGATTTGCTAATAACTTGCTTATGAGGCATACTGTTCTTTTAGGTTTCCTTTTCTTGTATTATTCTTTGTCAGGGTATGGTATTCAGATTGTCCCGGCTTCATTAAACGGGTTGGAAATGTTTTTGTCTGTCTGTATTCTCTGCAGAAGTTTGTATATTATGTTATTATTTCTGTCCAGATTGTTTGGAGGAATTTACCAGTGACGTTATTTGGATCTGGAGTAATTCTGTTAAAGAAAAATGACTGTTTAACACCTTTGATAGATAGAAGTTTTTTGGTATTTTCTATGTCGTCTGTCTCTTTTGGTTAGTGATTTGAAGCAACCTATTTACTTCTAAGCTGCAAAATTAGTGGTCGAAACTTGTTCATAATATCTTTATGCTAACTTCTTAAAGTCTGTAGGGTCCATAGTGATACAGTTTTTTTCCCTTTCAAGCTTTCTAATTTGTGATTTCTTCTTTCTTGTCCACTCTTTATAAGTTTTATTAATTTTGTAAATCTTTTTATAGAATCAATTTTCGACTTTTATTTTTTCTTGTTGCATATCTGTTTTCTGTGTCATTGATCTGTATTACTCATTTTATTATTTGCTTTCTTCTATTATTTTCTTAGGGTTATTGTTCAGGTTTTTTCCCTAGTTTTATTAGGAAGAATCTTAGATAATGGATTCTTATTCTTTCCTATTTTTCAATACATGTATTTAAAACTTAAGTACATTTTTTAGGTAGTATTTTCGCTGCATCTCAAACGCCAACGCGTCTTTTTAAAATGATCTTTCAATTGAAAAGATGTTCTAATTTTCATCGTGATTTCTCTTTTGACCCGTATGTTACTGTTAGGATTCCTGGTTTACTTATACCAAGCAGAGAACATACTCTGTGTGCATTCAATTTGTAAATACAGCTTGAGACTTACTTAATGGCCAGATGTGGTCAGTCTGAGCACTTGTCCCATTTACACTGCTTACAAAATCTATATTCTGAAGTCATTGGGTAAAATGTTCAATATATGTCTGTGCTGTGTTCTTGGTTAGTTGTGTATTTATCATCTGCACTTTCACTGATTTTTGGTCTTTTTTTCCAATAAGTTATTGAGACATATGCCTTAAAACTTCTACCCATGATTGTAGATTGGTCTATTTCTTTATTTGTATATTTTCTTTTCATATTTTAATCTATGCATACACGTTAAGGTTTTTTTTAATATCTTCCTGTTATATCCTCATTTATTATTATGAAATATCTCCTTTTACTTTCTCTTAAGTTTTTTTAAATGTTTATTCAGTTTTTGAAAGAGAGAGAGAGAGAGAGAGAGAGCAGGGGAGGGGCAGAGAGAGAGGGAGACACAGAATCTGAAGCAGGCTCTGGGCTGTGAGCTGTCAGCACAGAGCCTGACACAGGGCTCAAACTCACAGACTACAGGATCATGACCTGAGCCAAAGTTGGACGCTCAACTGACTGAGGCACCCAGGTGCCCCTCTCCCTTTACTTCTAACAATAACTTTTACCTTAGATCATATTTTAATCATATACTAATATAGTCTCCGTGCCTTTCCTTTTTTTAGTGTTTCTTATTCCCCAGAGTTTTACTTCAACCCATCTATGTTACTGTATTTACAATATGTCCCTTATAAAGAGCACATATTGGGATTTTTTTCTTTTAAAAAGAACAGTCTGATAGGGACGCCTGGGTGGCTCAGTCGATTAAGCGGCCGACTTTAGCTCAGGTCATGATCTTGCGGTTCGTGAGTTCAAGCTCCACATCGGGCTCCGTACTGACAGCTCGGAGCCTGGAGCCTGCTTGGGATCCTCTGTCTCCCTCTCTCTCTCTGCCCCTCTCCTGTTCATGCTCTGTCTCTCTCTCTCTCTCAAAAATAAATAAAAGCATTAAAAGTTTTTTAAAATCAGTTTGACAAACTTTGTCCTAATTGAAATATTTAGTCCATTCGTATTTAATTTAACTACATTCATAGTTGGGTGGTTTGTCTAATATTTTGTGATTTGCTTTCTGTTCATGCTGTCTATTCTTTGTTCCTTCTTTCCTGCTTTTGTATTAAGCAAGTGTTTTATTACTTCCTTTCCCTCCCCTCCTCCACTGACTTTATGGTTATATAATTTTCATTTCCCAATGGTTTAAAATATGTATAGTTGATTTATAAAAGATTACCGTAAATTAGTACTTTTACAACTTTCTCAGCAATTGAGGAATCTCACAAAAGATCTCTATCATGTTTCCCCTCTTGCTTTCTCGCCATTGGTGTTGCATTTTACTTCCTCCTTTGTTAGAAACACTGCAAAATGTCTTTACTGTTGTTGCTGTAAACGATCGATTCCTACCCTGAAATTTATCCTTTCTGGTGCTCTTCATTGCTTCATGTATTTTCATAATCCCTTTCCTTTCCTTCAGCCCCGAATTTTGCTTTATTATGCTTTGTAATACACGTCTGTAGGAGATGAGTTTTCTGAAATTTTTTGTATGACCACATATTTATTTTGCCTCCACTATTTAAAGAATATTTTGTTGGGTATGGAATTGTAGGTCATTTTTCTTGTTTCCATTCAGGACTTAAATAGATGGCATTCCATTGTTTCGTGACTTCCATAGTTTGGGGTGAAAAGTCATTCATTGGTCTTATTTTTCTTCTTTGAAAGTACCATGTCAGTTTTCTCTGGCTGATTTTTAGATTTTTTTCCTTTGTATTTGGTTTTCAACAGTTTTTTAAAATTTTATTTGTTAAAACTTACATCCAAATTAGTTAATATATAGTGTTTTTCAATAGTTTGACTTTAATGTGTCCAGATTTGATTTTCTCTTTTTCTTTTCTTTCTCTCTCTCTCTCTCTCTTTTTAAGATTTTTATCTTTAAGTGATCTCTACACCCAAATGTGGGGCTCGAACTTACAACCCCAGGATCAAGCTTGCATGTTCCACCAGCTCTCCCAGCCAGGCACCCAGGGTTTCTTTTTACTTATTATATTTATGTTCATGGGATTTCTTGTATCTGTATGTTGGTATCATTCGTTTTGAAAAAATCTCAACCACTGTACCTTTAAATACAATTCCATTCTGTCCCTTTCTCCATGTGAATTGGGATTACTTGATAAGTAGCCATTTTAACACACTTTACTGTCCTTTATACTCTGCTCTGTTCTTTTCGTTATTTCTTGTCTCGAGTTTAAGTTATGGTATTTTTTATTGACCTGTCTTTTAATTAAATTAATTGTGTATTTAACTATATTCAGTCTATTATCAAGCCCTCCTAATTAATTCTTAAATTCAGATATTTCAGTTTTCATTTGTAGAATGCCAACTAGATACTTTTGTATAGATTCCTATTTTCTGTTGAAATATCCTGTATCTAACTCATATTATCTATTTGGCTGTTTGCTTTATTATATTTATTAGAGTTATTTAAAAAATTTTTTTAATGTTTATTTTTGAGAGAGAGAGAGACAGACAGAGAGAGAGAGAGAGAGAGAGAGAGAGAGAGAGAGAGGGAGGGAGCAGGGGAGGGGCAGAGAGAGAGGGAGACACAGAATCCGAAGCAGGCCCCAGATTGAGCTGTCAGCACAGAGCCCGGTGTGGGGCTCAAACTCACGAACCACGAGATCGTGACCTGAGCTGAAGTCGGACGCTCAACCGACTGAGCCACCCAGGCGCCCCTGGAGTTATTTTTAAGTTTTTGTTTAATAACTTCCAAATCTGAATAATCTGTAAATATGTTTCTATTTTTTATTATATCTATTAATTTTTTATTATTTTTTTCTGCTTCTCTACATTTGTCACAAAATTTGATTGTGTGCTGGACCACATGGTGAAAAGAACTACCAAGTCTAAATTGGATGTTACTTCTCCTGCAGGCGGTTCATCCGCTTTCTTATTAGGCAAATAGGGTAAAGGCTGATTGCATCCATCCAGCTGGGAATTAACTGGAAATGGGCTTGGACATTTCAGGACATGTCCTGACATGTTCAGGACATGTCCTGGCCATGTCGGGACAGCCACTCAGTGCTCCTTGTGTCATCTAGATTCCTCGGATCTCGAAATCTGGGGAACATTTTAAAAAGGAGAGCTGCCGTGTTAGCTGCAGTCCCCCACTTTACTGCGACTTTTTCTCCTAAGTGCTGTGCAAATACAGGGGATTTCATTTTACCTGACTGGCCTAGCACTGAAGTTCTAGTTCATCTGCTTCTAAGTGCTTCTACTGCTCTCTAAAATCTTTAAATCTGATTTTTGTCATTTAGTCCAGTTTTTTTTCCTTCTAGATTTATAGTGATATGTACCCTGCTTATATTAAAAAAAAATTTTTTTAGTGTTTTTACTTATTTTTGAGAGAGAGACAGACAGAGTTCGAGCAGATGAGGGGCAGGGAGAGAGAGAGAGAAAGAGACACAGAATCTGAAGCAGGCTCCAGGCCCTGAGCTGTCAGCACAGAGCCTGACGCAGGGCTTGAACTCACAAACCGTCGGATCATGACCCGAGCAGAAGTCAGATGCTTAACTGACTGAGCCCCCAGGCGCCCCACCCTGCTGATATTTACTACATCTCACTTGGGAGTAAAAGTCCCAATGATGTTTTAAAAAATATACCTTATTCTAGATATATCGACTTCTCCTGATGGAGAGCATTGCTTGCAGCCAATCAGTGGCATCACCCGATGGCGAAAACCCTGTGTTCGTGGAGAGGCACCGGAATCTGGTGGGGGCCGCGTGGAAAGCATGGGGGAGACGGAGACGTCCTGGTTTCCTTTGCCTCCTCCACGCCACCGTGACGCGTCCCAGTCCTGACTGGCTCTCTTGCGTTGTGTTCAGCTGCGGGCGGGAGAGTCTGGGAAGACAACGGTGGCGGATTCCAAATGGGGAACGAGGAAGAGGTGACGAGATGCCGGAGTGTTTTCACCGCTAGAGCTAGACTCAGAATCAGTGTCTCCGAATAGAAGCGGGGGTGTCCCTCCGGCCTCTGAAGTCCCGAGAGCCACCCCCCCCCCCCCACCGCTGTGACACTGACCGTGGTCCCCTCGCTCTGCCCGCAGCCTGAGCACGCCCGTCCTGGGCCGTCGGGGCAGGCGGCCGCTGATCCGCACGTTCCGCGCGGTGCCTCCCGAGGTGGAAAGACAAGATTCTCCCACACGCCGTGTGTATCTCCTTGCTAAGCGGGTGCAGAGTGGGAGGTCCCCGCCTGGCACCTGTTAGCTGACTGCGCCTCGGGAAGACAAAGGCAGAGCTCAGCACTCAGGCGTCTGTTTGCCTGTGAACTGTGACAGAGACACGGAGAAGCAGTTCCCTGTAATCATCAGCCCGGGGAGAACCATTTGGAGGATGGAAATGCTAACCATCAATCTCCCTGTGCATGCGGTGTCTCTGTTTAATAGCTGATAGAGCGTCTCCAAAGGGCTTTTTTTTGCTCTTTGTTTAAAATGACATATAATGGGCCTGGACTTATCAGTGTCTCTGAATGCGTTTTCTGTGCTCTGTCCCCACGGGGGGATTCAGTCCATTCTAATGGATATGTGTGGGATTGATTTTGAGCTTGGTATAATTTAATCCATCAATTTAACATTAAATGAATATGCAAAGGGAGTCTCTTTGTGGATGAGAAACAGAAGAGGGACATTCTTATTAATTCGAAATGGGCTTGAGAAATGAAAATAGTCCGTTGCTATTAGTATCTGCCACGGGTCCCACCACCGGCCCGCCAGTAGGCTCTGTGACTGCAGCAGCTGAAAACATCCACGGCCACTCAGAGACGCTTGTGCAGCAGGGCGGGCTCACGCCCCTCGGGAGTGCACGGATGCGCTCATTCCCACTGCCACGCTCTCGGCTCTCCTGGGTGAGGCAAGCCGGCATCGTGGCTCTGAGCTCTGCAGCGTGGAACCGAATGAGAAGCCCGAATCCAGAGGCTGTTACGGGATCTAAAAGCGCATCAAATCCGCGGGACTGGATGACGGGCTGATTGACATCAGATTTCTTTGATCCCAAAGGTGTGTCGGAGGCTTGGGAAAGTGGAATGCTGACCAACGCAGGGGGAAAACAAAGGCCCTCTCCTGTCCACACAGCAGCCGGGGAGGGGCAGGGAGCCCCCAGCTGCACTCTGATGCTCAGAGGTGAGGGAGACCATGAGTGGGAGACCATGTGCCCACGATTTAGGGACCTGGCTGTGTCCTTCTCCAGAGGGTTACAGACAAAGCAGCCCCCTCTGGGGAGCCCTGTGGGGCCCCTTCGGTTAAGATCCCCTGACTTGCCCTCAGCAGGGGCAGCGGGACCCGCCTTTCTGTGGCTTTTGACTCTGAGCACGCTGGACCCCTCGAATGCTTCGCACACTCTGGTCGTGAGTTGGACCAAGCAGGGGCAATGTTGCTCACGGAGAAAGGCGAGTGTTTCTGGACTGGGAACCCTTCCACGCGAGCCCTGTTCCTTTTCGACGCGTGCTGCTCTGGGAGCCGCGTCCTGGCTCTCCCTGCGAAGTGTGGCTTGACCACGGGAGCCGCGCCTCCTGTGGGGCCTTGATGAGCGTCATCGAATCACCACAGTTCGTGTGGACTGGGTCCTGACCTCACAACAGTAAACAGGATGCACTCGAACCCCGTGCTTGTACAAACCACACTGCACAGATCTGTGCACTCCATTGCCGTGGAGACAGGGCCCTCTCACTGTCGTGGGTCCCTTTAAGAGCCTAGAAGCAGGTGCACATTCTTGTGTGTTTCTGTACCAGTTCCAAAAGGGAGGTTTTTGTTTGCTTTCTGGGAGATAGCACCCCAGCTTGTGAGAGTTCAGTGCCCATAGGTCCTGTCTCTGCCTCGTGCTCTCGGGACCTGCTCTGACCAGCCCTCAGGGAAGCCACGCCGGGGCACGTGGACCCAGGCGGTCAGCTGCCCTTCTCTGTACCTTGTCTTGCAAGGAGCTTCAGCCCGGCCATGGACGGCGGGATGCCTGCTTGCTGCTCGCTGACTCAAAATGAAACGATTTAGGTTTGGAGACGCATGCCCACACAGGCGGTTAGAGGAGAGTGGGAAAGTATGGCCAGGGCCGTGCCAATTTTCCGCTGTTTTAGCTTAGCTGGCAGGTACATGGCGTTTGTTTGATGTATAAATTCCACAAAGACAGTGGTCTTGGAGACAGCTGCACACGAACCCCCAAATACCCGCCCCCCAAGTCTGCAGAAATAAAGTGAACCAGGTGGAGCCCCCTCTGTTGCCAGCCAGAAGCGAAGGCCAGGCGCTAAGTGAGGCCAGCCGTTTCTAGAGAAACAGGACATCCTGTTTCTCACACAGGCCCCTTTCCCAGGCACGTGCAAGTGGGTTCCAGCACATTCCGCGTTGTGCAGTTTGACTGGGCCCGTGTTGATAAGATGGCCAGTAAGAAAGATTTCCTTCCCGTGGATCTCTCCGGAGTTTCCCGGGGAAGTGACAGGCATCGATGGTCCGTAAGCTTGCTTAATCGGTGACCGGGGATGCACACTCTATCTACGTGTTTGCGAACAGTCTTAGCACGTTTCCTCTGCATGGTCCTCGCTGTCGATGGGAAACGATGCAGGTGGCCCCCGTTTACACCCCGTGGCGTGCCGTGCAGAGCAGACTCCCCGATCCCGAGCTGTCTGGAGAAATGCTCACTCTCTCACTCCAGGCCGTGCATCTGCAAAGCCAAATGTTGCTCAGCTGTTACGGGCGTGTAAATGAGGACACTGCAAAGGAAGGTCCCCTGGGAGCTTCGGAACACAGGGGCTGGAAACACTGGTTTTCGCCGCGGGGCCCCGTGGAGCCCTGGGATGCGGGCAGCGAGGTCCAGAGCCGCTGCTGGTGGGGTCAGTGTGCGCGGGAGGCCACGGGCTGCGCCTCAGCCAAGGGCGGCCACGTGCTGGGAAAAGCCGGGGGGGGGGGCGCACTCCCTAAGCCAGCGCCCCCGGGGTGGCACCACAGGGAGTCGCCCCTGCGGCAGGCGGCCGGAGGCCCCGCAGCCCCAACACAAGCCGGCCTGGCCTGATGGAGCGCGACTCTGCAGAAGCTGCGGAAGGACTAGAGACACGCTAGCGGCACCTTTGACTTACCCTGCTGTTGCTGCGACTGTCCTTTCTTCCCTCGCGGCTGATTGTAAATGGGAGTTCAGAGCACAGCGGGTGTGGTTTAAACCTGGCCGGCAGCGTGGGCTGTGCCCGGGCAGCTGGGGAACACTCACACCGGGTCGCCCGTCCTGCCGGGTCTACAGACTCGGAGATGGGGACCAGCCCCTCACAGGTCGGAACCTGTCACGTGAAGGGGGGGGCTCTCTCCGGTGCAGGGTGCGGGAGGGAAGCTGGCAAAGGTGACAGGCAGTCTGGGGGGCATGACCAGTGTCGTGTGCTGGAAGGGGAAGGAGGCATCTCCCGGGGCTGTGTGCTGGTCCCAGGGCCCCACGCCCTGTACGATGGCAGCCCTGTCTGGGTGCGCAGGGCGGCAGGGGCGTGCCCAGCACGCTCGGGGCAGCGGCCACTGGCCACAGGCCCCTTGCCCCAGGCACCTGCTGTCCACACAGGGGGCCCAGGGCCCCCCCATCTCAGCACCCTTTCTCCTGCCTCAGGAGGGGCACCTAACCGCTGGTGACATTATTTTCTTCTCTTTACCAAGAGAACGATACGTTACATTAAGAGAACTCATGGGAAATCATTTTGGAAGACAAACGTTTGAGGGCTGATGCCTGTTTGAGGGCTTGGTTGCTTGTGAATGCACGTGCGTATGTGCATGTGTGTACGTGCGTGTGGGCATGTGCGTGCGTGCGTGTGTATATGCGTGCATGTGCGTGTGTGCATGTGTGTGCGTGCGTGTGGGCGTGTGTGTGCGTGCGTGCAGGTGTATATGCGGGCATGTGCGTGCGTGTGCATGTGTGTGCGTGCGGGTGGGCGTGTGTGTGCATGTGTGCGTGCGGGTGTATATGTGAGTGTGTATATGCGTGCATGTGTGTGCACGCGCGTGTGGGTATGTGTGTGCATGTGTGCGTGAGTGTGTATATGCGTGCACGTGCGTGTGCGTGTGTGCATGTGAGTGTGTATGTGCGTGCGTGTGTGTGTGCATGTGTGTGAGTGCGTGTGTGGGGCGTGTCAGGGTAACTGCGTGTCATGTCTTTCTGCGTGGCGCGTGTCAGTCGTGTATCTCATCACGTCTCCGTGTGGATAGCGCGTGTGCACATTCCGCATGTGTTACACGTATGGGTTGCGTGTGTCATGCGTCCACCTGTTGTGTGTTATGTGCACGCTGTGTGTCCGTGCAGTCTGTGTGGCTTGTGTGTGCAAGGCGTGCTGTGTGTGTGTGCGGTGTGCCAGAGTGTGGAGTTGGGCAGTGGTCTAAAGGGCCAGGCTAACCTGGTGTCTGTCATCGCCGAAGGGCAACCAGAACTTTCTGCCAGTGGGGAAGTGAGCGTGAAGGCCCGGCTGGGTTCTGCCCAGGTCCTCACCGGCTGGCGGACGAAACACGGTGCTGGCGGCGAGCTGGGCGTGTGGTTTCGGCTGAGTCCTTCAGGCATGAAATCCAGGGTCAGCAAAAGGCTCGCGGCACTTGGTAGGTTCGTCTCCTGTTGTTTGTTGTTCTAACATAACCGCGGCTCCCCGTCCTCCTCGGAGGGCCGTTACGAGGGCCGTTACGCACTCGGCAGCTTCTCTGCACAGGCTGATGTGCGTCTGGAGGGAGGGAGGGAGGGCCGAGTCAGGTGGAGTCGCGTCATCCATTCGTGCTCGTCAGGTCCAGCCCTGCCGTCTCTGAGCCCCACGCGGGGGCGGCTGCATCCGGGCAGGCAGGGGGCCGGGGCACTGGAGGGTCGGCAGAGGACAGCGGGGCGGCGGGGGCGGCCGCGCACCGGCTCACGGTCTCCTCTGCCAAAAGCCTGGTGAGGACCTGCCGGTCAAAGCCCTTTGTCCTCTGCGGCGGGCGTGAGGGGCCCCCAGACGAGGGAGAGGGAAGAGCCTCCCCCTTCCGGTCCTCACTCTCAGGGACAGCTCAAGACTCCCACCTACTGACAATGCCCCTAGGAGCGTCAGGCGAGTAACACAGAAGTCGGCCCAGAAGTCGTCTTGCTCGTGTGCCACAGTGGTGACGGCAGCCCTGGTGTCCCCCGGGGTTCACTCTTGGGGCCCCAACTGGAGGACCTTCTGGCCCCTCGGGGAGGCTGTGAGAGCCCAGGCAAGTGCAGTAGGGTGGACGTCCCCTGTCCCGGGGAGGCGACCCCCGGTCATCCAGCGCCTTTGCGGAGCAGTTCGTCTGCTGTCCTTTCTTCATTCCGCTGACCTGGCTCCTCCGCTGAGGCGCACGACGGCCACACTGGCCACGTCCATGTCACTGCCAGATAAACCGGGAACAGAGGTCCTTGTCGTTGCTCTGCAGGGAAGACAGAAGATTTCCAAAGATAACCGTGAAAACTGGCACCAGATCTCACACCCAGAGTCAGAAGGAATGTTGTGTCAGCGTGCCTCTAGCCACTTTTATCTACTTATTCTATTTACTAGTAGACGTGCCAGGCAGAATTCCAGAAAGACTTTTAACAGTAGAATAACTACAGTAATGACTTAGCAACAGAAAACCCTGGAGAAGGACTGGTTCTACACAAGCGAGTCCCGTACAGCTGGAAATGAACCTCTTGCTTCCTTTGGAGGGAGAGCGCGCGAATGTCACAACACGCACTTGTTCCACTGAACCGCCCTACTGAACGAGTAGGTCTCGACGTGCTCCTGGGAAACTCCATGTGCTTCAAATGTTGAGATGTTCAGAGGGGTTAAAGGGTGCGGTAGCCACGGCTGCAAACAGTGGCATCCGGCGGCCGAGCGGCCACGGTAGTTAATTTTCTGGTGAAGACCACTGACTGAAACGTGTTGGTGCTCGCTCGCATGCTGCTCCTAAAGAAGGAGCGTAAGACGGAGAGAGCCCGGAGTTCGAGGGCAGGCAGGCTGTTCTGGGTCACCTGGGAAGACCAAGTAGTAGGCATTCTACTTGCGACAGTTTGAAAGACGACATAAATTGATACACTTTCCTACTTTCAGCCAACTAATCTGCAAACAGCCAACTTATAAGACTGGTGAGAAAAGGAGGAAAATCCTCAGCAGCCAAATGCGGGATGAATCAATCCTCTGAGAGGTAAGCTGGTCTGATTTAGCGGCCGCCCTGAGGCATCCGTGTGTCTTACGTGGTCTGGAACTTCCGTTTTGATGGCCGTGTGGCGTGAGAGGCCAGGAGTGAGAGCCTGGAACGTTACACCCGAGTAAGAGGGAGAACCCGATGAAGAAGTTGTCCCACAAGGCAATTTGCAGACTTGACCTTGATGTTGGGGAAGCAAGACACCCTTGGAATTTTATTTATTTATTTATTTTTAACTGTTTATTTTTGAGAGAGAGACAGAGCGCAGGTGGGGGAGGGGCAGAGAGGGAGGGAGACACAGAATCTGAAACAGGCTCCAGGCTCCAAGCTGTTAGCACAGAGCCCGACGTGGGGCTCGAACTCACAGAGTGTGAGATCATGACCTGAGCCGAAGTCGGACACTCAACCGACTGAGCCACCCAGGCGTCCCTGGACACCGTTGGAATTTTAAACCAGACGCTAATACTCATGCGAGTTTGTGACTTGAATTCTTATACATGTGTGTTTTAAAAATTGCAAGCTTGGAACCTGAAGTGGTCGTGGGCTGTTAGCACCCCCAGGAACCTGGTACAAACAAAGGAAAATACTCCCGAGGAACGCACCTTCAGCTCATGCCTCCCCGGAAAATTCTGTCTGTCATGAGCTCACGATAGAAAGGAAGCACATAACAGAGGCATCGCCAGCATGGAGAAGCAGAATTAGAGAAGCAGGATACAGATACTGAATTATCAGAGAGAACGCATGGGTGTGACATGTTTACGTAAATAAAAGACAATCGCTTCTCAGCCTTTTGGCTGACATCAAGTGTAGTAAGTAAAAGACGATTTGCAGATGTGAAAAACAAAAAGTCACCACAAAAACCATGTTTAAAATCACTAAACAGAGATTACGGATTCTGGCTAACACAGAGTAACAAGAAGGAGGTTACGATGGAAACAACAAAACCCGACCGTGTACACAGAGCAGTGGTGTACGGGGCACTGGACGTCGGGGAGGGAAGACAGACCCCTCCAGCTTACCACCCTGAGATGGCTTCCAAGCCGAGATGCGGGGAGGGGGCTCCACGGGCGGCTGGCGGGAGGCACGGAGCTGAGCGTCCACACGGGCAGCAGCGCCGAGCCTGCAGGTCGTCTCCAGTCGGCACTGGTGTCCAGCAGAGTGCTGACCAGCTTGTGGGCGTGAGGAGACCGCGTGAGGCCAGAGGAAGAACTTCCGAGGGCACCAGACGTAAAGTGTCCGACATGCCGCGGGGCCAGGGAGACTGCCCGTCCCCGCCAGGCAGAGAGGAAACTCCTGGTTCATGGGGCATCAAGCAGAGTGCAGGGAGGAGTGTTTCCTTGGTAGCCGGGAATAACGGACCCTCGGCGCACAGCACAGGTCCTGCCTCACTCTTCCTAAACACGGAACCCAAAAGGACCAGTCCGTGTCAACTTAACTTCGTCTTGAACACCGCTCAAGAATACCTATAGAAAAACAAAAATATTTGGCACCCAAGAAAATAAAATTCTCAACTAGTGGTATCCTACTATGGATTGAATTGGGTCCCTAAAAATTGATATGTTGAACTTCTGTGGTTTCTCTTTGTTAATATGGTGACTTAGGTGCATTTCTAATGGGAGACCGATCTTGTGATACTGACGTGAACTTGGTCATCATGACATTTTATCTCCTTTATATATTGCTGAGGTTAACTTGCTAAAATTTTGTTTAGAAGTTTTACATCCAGGTTAATGAGAAACCTTTTTCTGTAGTTTTCTCGTAAGGCTTTGTGTGGTTTTAGGATCAGGGTAATGACAAGCCTCTGAGATGAGCTGGGGAAAAATTCTCTCCTCTTCAATTTTCTGAAAGAATTTGTGTAGAAATAGTGTAATTTCTTTCTTAAAGACTTGATAGAAGTCACCAAGGAAGCCATTCCGGAAGACCGTGGAAGTTTATTAAGAAGTTAAACGTATACCCACCAACTTATCCAATCATTTCATTTCTAGGTATTTATCCCAGAGAAACGAGAGCATAAGTCCGTACAAAAACTTGTATGTAAATATTCTGAACAACTTTATCTGTGTAGACCGAACTGGAAACACACCAAACGTCCATCAGTAAGTGAAGGCACACACAAACCGAGGATATGTCATCATCTTGATGGTGATAATGGTTTCATGGTCCCATTCTTCTGTCAAACCATGCAAATCGTACACTTAAATACATACAGTTTAGGGGCGCCTGGGTGGCGCAGTCGGTTAAGCGTCCGACTTCAGCCAGGTCACGATCTCGCGGTCCGTGAGTTCGAGCCCCGCGTCGGGCTCTGGGCTGATGGCTCGGAGCCTGGAGCCTGTTTCCGATTCTGTGTCTCCCTCTCTCTCTGCCCCTCCCCCGTTCATGCTCTGTCTCTCTCTGTCCCAAAAATAAATAAACGTTGAAAAAAAAAATTTAAAAAAAAAAAAATAAAAAAAAAATACATACAGTTTATCATAGGTCAGTTATTTTTCAGTAAAGCTGCTATAAGATAAAACATAGCGTGAAGCTTATTTTTATGGACAAAAACGGAAAGCAACAACTATACTGGAAACAAAACAGCCATATATACTTCTATAAACGTTGAAATGTAACGGTAGATATAAAACCTTGATAGGTGACTTAAGTAGCAGAGAAGACACAGATAAAGAAATAGTAGAAGACAAATCTGAAAAAATTACCTAGAATCCAACAGAGTCAAATAAATAAAAAGATGTGGAATAGAGTTTGGCAGATGTTGAAGCTGGGGTAAGAAGGCCTAATATGTTACCTAGTTGGAGTTCACAAAGTAGATCATTGATCACCGACAGGATGAGGGAGAGTCAGTATGCAGAGGGTTACTAGAGGAGAATTATCTAAACTTGGTGAAAATCATGAATCCTTAGCACAGGAAGCACAAATTCAAAGCAAAGTATCTAAAAAGAACCCTGCAGGTAAATATAATACAGTGACATTTGAAGACAAGTAGATCTTCAACGACACATACTTTCAAGATCTATTGACCTATCATAATTGACCTGCTATAAACCAAAGAGCGAGGCCGACACCTGACTTCTCCACGGTAAATATGGAAGCCAGGAGACAATGGAACTGCATCTTCAAAGTGCGGACACTAAATAATTGTCGCCTTTTCTTGTATACCCAGAAAAACAACTTTTCAAGAAGTTTTCAAGTTTCATCTTAAGGGTAAGAAATGTTTTCAGACAAATGTGAGTAAAGAGGTGAAAGCCCGAGTTGCCTTCCTGGAGGTGGTTTTCTCGGTCTCCACGTTCACCATTGCTGTTCCACCGTTCAGTCCCCCAGTGTTGCTTGGTATCTCTTTTTCCTTCTTCCCTCATACGGTGCACCCCAGAGACCTTACACTCTGAACTCCTTGATGTATCTCACTTGCATCATCTGTGGGTAAAGAATGAAAAGAGGAGTATTTCAAGAATGTGCTAGATATTGTGAGTGTTCTTCCCGAACCCTCTATCTCAGTACTTCTGTGTCTTAGAGAAACATTTTTCCCCCCAGGGAAAATTAAGGGTATCAAAATGGGACTCCCTTAATCCCCCCAGATGTGCTAAATGCACCCAAATTGTTTTCCATCTGTTTGCACCCTTTCTTCTGAGTTCAGAGAAAGAATTCCAAAATGTGTTTAAGGCTGGCATCTCCTTTCCTCACACATACTCCTCCTTGTCTCCTGTATTTCTAACCTCTCTCTCGGGACAGAAGTCCCACCTCTCCCTCTACCTCTAGAGATTTTCCTGCTCCTGTCTTCTCGGTCAAGCCCTACACATCTTTCGAGACTACTTCTCAGGGTCCATTTGCCTATCACGGCTTTTGGAGCATCTCCCCTTAGGCTGGAATGGTGTCTACACTGTGGACCCACTGCCCCTGTGCAGACCTGGGTCGCGGCTTCCATGCTCCTATCTACGTGCGTACCTTTGCTCGTCTGTCCGTTCAGCTCAGCCAGTCGAGGCTTCCTTTGGACAAGAACCACGTGCTTTTCTCTGCACCCTGGATGTCTCACACGACGTCTGACATTGATGGGTTACTAACTAGATGTCCGGGGAACGTGGGGATAAGTTAATGAGCATTTCCCCCTCGATTACTTACATCTAAGTTTCCGTACTGATGTGTGATGAGGCACCCGGACCAGGGTGTGAGAGGGTATGGAAGGAACAGGAGACTCCATCAAGGGAGGACACGATGCTGGGGCTGTTTCGGACGAAGAGAGCTCCAGGTGGCTGGCGAGCCTTGCTCGGATTCTGGTGGAATGTCACTGGGGGCGTGAGCATTCATGCGGTCTCTCGGGAGGAGTCGGGTCGGAGCTGTTAGCCTGCCATGGTGGATTGGATGGCTTCTGAGGCCTCCACCCAAGACGAGAGTGGATGAATGTTACCGGATGCTTCCGGCACTTGTTCCGTCCACTGCTCATAGACCTCCAGGAAGGCTGCAGGGCCTTTCTAACGAAGCCCCTTTCGTGAAGGCCCTCCGTCGGGTCGGCCTCACCCCATCACTGGCGCAGGAGCCGGTCCTGCTGGGTCCCCTGCCCCTGTGCCCACGCCTTCTGGCTGCCCTGACCCTGTGGGACGTGCCTCGTCCATTCTGGAGCTTTGCTTGGAACTCATCCAGAGATGTCCAGGGGGAAGGATGCAAATTGGAGACTTGATGTTCAGGCTCTCTAGCTGGGAGGAGACTTGAGTGTGTCCCCAAATGAAAGGGGATGTTTTACAAAGTGGCAAGTTCCCCACGGCTGGAAGTGTCCAAGTAGGGAATAGGCAACCATTTTCCGTAAGTGCTTGAGAGAACGGGGTTTGACCTCGTGCCAACCCCTCCTACTGCCAAGATTCTGAGTTCCAGTTGGTTTAGACACCTGCTGCTGTAGGTCAATCAGGTTGCCGTCTCGTGTGTGTATCCTCGAGTGTGCTAGCTCCTTCTCCGTTGCTCAAAGAAAGCCCCAGATGCACCGCCATCACCACCCCACCCCCGCCATCTGCCATGTGGTGTTCGGCCCTCCTTTAGACCCCTTGTTGTGTCTTACTCAATTTTGTAGGTCCACTGCCTGCCTCAGAGCGAGGCACATCATAGACCCTCAATAAATCCTGGGCTGGGAGGGGAGCGGAGTTGGGGGAGGGGAAGAGAAATCCACGAGCCCCAGTGTCCAACAGCAAACCTGGTTCAGCTGAGAGGCAGTAGCTGCTTCTGGTGTATCCTTTGCCATCACTTATTGGAGGGACAGGCTTTTGGGGACAATTATATAAAACCTTACTTCCTTCTGTATTACTCTCCTGCCATTCCTAATAAGCTATATTTTAATTTAAAATGGCAATTTACAGTGAAATTCATTTACAACGACACAATCCATTGTGATCACAATGCCATAAATTTTATGTTTTAAGTAATTTTTAATGCTTGTAGCAGCTGGCTCTCTGAAGTGTGGAAATAGCTAACATTTTTCACCTTGTGCAGCCAAGGGAAAAAAAAAATCTCTGCCCTTTAATTATATAACCACCAAAGACAGCATGCAGTGAGCAGAGCAAAATAATTGCAAAATACAAAATGATTGGCCTCAGAACATAGCCAAGACCTTAAGTGTAAACACGTAAGTGCCCAGGTTATAGCAGGTAGAGCCTGGAGCAAAATGTGTAGACTCCGCATTCACAAGCTGCCGTAATTTTGTCAAATTGATTAAAAAGGAAGTGTTACGAGGGAGACGGAATTCTAGAAGGAGTGGCCTCTAGCCAGAAGGAGCCACATCCACAGGGCCGGGCCAGAGGGTTATTTCTGTTTGGGGATGTCGGAAGTGCTCACACATTCTGGGCTTCTGGGATAGATCACGTGCCAGACCTGAGCGCAGTGATGGGAGATCGCCTGTGCCCTCCCCTGTCCCCGGTCCTGAGTGCAGTGATGGAGATCTCCTGTGCCCTCCCCCTATCCCCTGTCCCCCTGTCCCCTGCCCTGAGTGCAGTGATGGAGATCTCCTGTGCCCTCCCCCTGTCCCCTGTCCCCCTGTCCCCTGCCCTGAGTGCAGTGATGGAGATCTCCTGTGCCCTCCCCTGTCCCCTGTCCTGAGTGCAGTGATGGGAGATCACCTGTGGCCTGCAGCTGCCCCCAGGCCTCCTAGGGAATTATGGGAAGATAAATTTGCATAAACCTGTGTGCTCCCCCTCCCACTGGCATCCTCCTCTAGGGACACAGACTAAGGGGAAGGGAGTAAGGAGCCTGAGAAAGCCTTGCTGACCCCCCTGATGAGTTTTGTGCAACTTCTCAGTCTCTCTGTGTCTGTTTCTATCGACCCCACTTTTCCCTTCCCCCTCATTTGGGTACCATGTTGGGAAGTATGCAGTTTTCCTGGTTTGCCCACCGAGTCCTGGGCTAGGTTCCCCACGGCGGTTTCACCCTGGCGACTGGGCTCTGGTTCCTCTGCTCGCTGGGTGGGAGGTGTCCTGTGTCCCAGGGTGTAGACGCCCCCCGCAGTCCAGGGGAAACATGGTGTGAGCCACGTGTGCAGCTTGAGCCAGAAGAAACGGGCGAAGTCATTGCATAATACATTTTGTATCACCCAGTGCATCCAAAGTATTCGGCACATACTGACTAGACACCCACTGCTGAGAGAGTTTACTTCTGTTCTTTCCTGCCTGAGGTCAGAGCGGCACCTCTGGGTTCGGACCAGGTGCATTTCAAAGGGTCCAGGGAGCGTGGGCTCCCGCTGCCATATTGATGGTGCCGGTCTAGACCCGGGAGCTGCAGGTGCTTCAGACTCAAGTGGCTTCAGACCAACCCCGAGCCGGTTGAGTAAATGGGACCTACAGCAGACTATTTCCCGGCGAGGCAGGCAGGTACCCTCGTGACCCTCGTGGTTTGGGTGTGGAGCTCATGCGCCCTGCGCGAGGGTCTGGGTGAGGGTCTCCTAGGGTAGGGGCGGGGGGAAGGGGGGGTCAGGACTGGTCCGATTTCATCCTGCTGGAGACCCCTCCACCTCACTCTGCACACGCCTGACCCCGCCTGCGGGGGGGGGGGGGCGGGGAGGGGCCCGTCGACCCTCCCCCGTCCTGGAGCCCCTCGGCAGGTGCACACCGTGCTTCCCAGCCTCACTCACTCCCCTCTCGGGGCTCGGGGCACCTCGGGGTGCAGGCTCCGCTGACCTTCTGCCTGGCTCCGCCCCCAGGCCCCAGGGCTTCGCTCACCTGCCGGCCTGACTCCTCCCGCCCCACCCAGACCTGCCCCGGGGCAGCGAGCCGGTCTGGGAGGCTAGGGGGCGGGGGGAATGGCCAGGGGGCCCTCAGCAAGGCTTTCCTGTTCAGGTCCTACTGCGAAGTGTCTGCTCACTGGGAGGTGGGCGAAGGCGGCTGGTGGGGGCCACGCTGGAGGTAGAGCCCCAGAACCTCGGGGAGGAAAATCAGGCTGTAATCAAGCAAAACGGGTCTGAAATGATCGGCGGACTCCACCCCGGCCCCTCGCTCCCCCAAAGGCCTCTCTCTCCGTCTGGGGGATGTGAGCCCGAGGTTTTGCAGGAAAACGTTTAAGCATGGCTGCTGTGGAGTCGGCAACGGCGTCGGATCCTGACCCCCGGGTCCGGGACTCCCGGCCTCCAGAACCCGGAGAAGCAGGGGGTCCCTGTTGCCGAAGCGCCTGGGTAATTAGGTACATTCAGGGTTGAGCTGGGCAGGGTTTGAGGTCAGGATCAAGGGAGGAAAATGAACTTCTCCGGTCCAGCACTTCCCACGGAAGAGCGGTTTACATCAGGATACGGGGCCCTGCCTCCGTTCTCCTCACATCCCGTGTGGGGCCAGCCCCAGGCTCCACCTTGGGGTTCCGGATGCAGCCGCCTCCCGGCTCTGCGGGCCTCTCTCCGGACAGGGCGCCGTGGCGGCCGAGGCCCAGGCCCAGGGGACCACGACGGGGCGGCCGGGACTCCGGGGAGAGCTCGGCCCACAGAGGTCTGGGTGCTTCAGATCCCGGGACCACATCTACCCCGCCCTTCGAGGCCGGCAAACATTCCACGACAGGGGCCTTTCCAGCGGCAAGAAAGAAGTAACTCTGGGAGACAGCTTGGACTTTTGAGGAGCTTTCCTACCAGGGTGGGGTGAAAAACTGAAAATTACTCTGAAGCATGCGCTGTAAACTCTGCCTATCGCGCGTGTCCTGACTGGACCTTTTTGGTCCTAGGACATTTATTTGGACGCTTTACAGTCTGAGCGCCAGCGGGAGGGATGGAACCCAACAGCTGAGTTCCCCGCACGCAGCCCCGGGCCGGACGGAAAAAGCAGAGGCGTCACCACGGCCACTGCAGGTGCCCGTCCGTGCAGGAGCCCACTGCTCTGGTCTGTCAAGCGGTTGGTCACCCCAAACCTCCACCCCCGCTGGGGGCCACGCTCTTCTTACCATTTGATTCATGTGGCCTGTGCTTCTCGGTCCCCAGCCAATGTGCCGGACAGGCCACAGGTGCTGTAAAATCTTTGCGCGTGGCACAGGGAGTGGGGTGCCCGCACTCACTCGTGGCGGAACCCCGTGGCTGCCGTGGACATGAACTAGGAACTGAGTGCCGGGCCAGGGCGGGGGGGGGGGTGCCGTGGGCGCGGTGTGCCTGCTTCCTGGCCTAGTCTGGGCTGTCAGTCCCCTCTGGAACGCCCAGGGCCCAAGGGCAAAGCCCTGTCACAGCTGTGACACACTCTGTGCGTAATGATGGGAATAGATGAGTCGGAACGGCCTCTCTAGAGCGACCATCACTTTATTGGAGATGAATAAAAAAAGACTTTTTAAAGGATTTTTTTTTTTTAAATAAAAGAACACTGTGTAGACGTGCACCTTTGGAGGCAGGACCAGGAGACCCCTTCCGTGTTACACGGGCCGGTCGGTTCTTCCATTTGTCATTGATATATGTGGCATGAAAATACAGAACGCATGCATAACATAAAGGCTGCGTAAATATACATTAAGGAGAAGCGGTTCCCTTATCTGCATTTGCAGGGTCGCCAGATCCATCAATACGGGTGCAGCCCGGCTCTGGGTCCCGGTCCCGGGGGCCGTGGGCAGGTGGGACCCATGCGTTGTGCAGTCAAATGCAGCCGGCTTCCATTTAGAAATTCCTATTGTGGGGCAGGGGCAAAGTATCTATAATAATTTTAAGGACATTTCCCAAATGTTTATTTAGATAAAAGATGGGTAACAGTAAAACTCGGGAACCTGCAGCCTGATAACAGGTTTTATTAATGACCTGCCATACGCCAGGGCTGGATAATTAAAGTTTCTCCCCCCAAAGGAAGAGAGTGGACAAATTTATTTGATGGTTTGATAACCAGGGACACTGGTTGAAAACTATTGATATAATCGGAGCTCATTCGATTTGCTCAAGACAGCCACTCCTATCAGCTAATTTCACCTGTGCATAGTTAATTATCCTCTGAATGCATATGGGCGAGCCATTAATAAAATTTGACTATGTCATAGTCTCTTTGTCGCCACGTGTGCCTTCTATCTCCTGCATCTCCTTCGTCTTTCGCCCCCTTTTTTCGTTTTCAAAATTCCTTTCCATTCTCTCTTAAAAAAAAAAAAAAAAGGAGCAAGGGAAGACGGATGCGGCGGCGCAGGGGCGCGCGTGGAGGGCGCTGGAGCGGCCCCGCAGCTGCGCCCCTGCTGACGCCCGGCCCTGCGGCCCCGCAGCCTTCCGAGTGTGTGCAGGCCCCGGGCGGCGGGCCGCACCCGGAGCTCTGGGCGGGGCTGGGGGCCGCGGGCCCCCCCCCCCAGGAAGCCCTGAGCGTGTCACCCGCCCACGCACCTGAACTTGTCGAGGCCTGGTGTATCTTCATCCGGTCATGGCCCTGAGCAAGTCAGTTAATTTCTCTGATTTCCCATTTTCTCGGATGTAAAATGGGGTTGATAATATCTACTTTCAGTGAACATGTGGGCTGCAAAAGCGACAGATGTAAAAGGCATGTTGGAAGACACCCCTAGAGAAGGGAGGCCCCAGAGGCCAGGGAGGGCAGGGGAGGAGGGAAGGGGGGAAGACGGCGGAGGGGAGAGGAGAGGGGAAGGGGGAGGGGGGAGAGAGGAGGGGCCGTCAGCACCCCCCACTGGAACCACATGGACTCTGCCCCCGTGGCCCCCAACAAAGTCCAGGGTCCACGGTGGCCTGACCTGGTCACCCTCCCGGCCCTACCTCAAGGTGGGTTGGCCCTGCTGGAGATCCCATACCCCAGCCCGGCCTGCCGGGTCATGGGGTGATGGCACTGGCTTCCCTGGTCACTGGACAGCACAGCCCCAGGATGGCCGTCGCGGCCCCATCATTTGCCCTTCTCCTCAGGTGCGGCACCTCCGACTCTCTTACTCGTCCTGCTCAGACCCTGCCCCACCATTGGAGGGTCCCCTCGGTGACCTGCCATCCGGGCCCACTGGCCTCCTGCTTCTACTCCTGCCTGGGAGCCTCCTGCCGGTCCCACAGCCGCTGGAGGGATGCTGGCCGATCCACCCCAGAGCTGGTCACTCCCTTGCCGAGCGCTGCAGAGGCTCCCACAGCACCTGGGATAAAATCCACACCCCTTGCCCTGGCCCATGGGGTCTCCCAGGCCCCACTGACCCTCAGTCCCTGTCGCCCCATGCCCTCCCCCCCCCCTGCTTTGTGGCCCCCTTGGCAGCCCCAGGGCCTCTGCTTGGCCACTGCCTGGTGTGCTCTCCCACCCAGACCGGCACACCCCGCCTTCCTCCCGCTCAGGTCTCCCCTGACTCTTCGTGGAGGGACGAGCACCCCTCACCGTCCCCCACCACACATCATATGCTTGTTACTCCCAACCTTTCCTTCCCACGTCTTGTGACTTCTTTGCTCATGTCTGCACCCTGGGGGGTGAGGAGGGGCTCAGACATCTGGCTCTTGGCAGTGTTCCTGCACAGAGTTAGCACCCCAAAAGCACACGCTGAGGAATGAACGTCCTTTTGTGGGGAAGCCTTACTGCACGAACCATGGGTGGAATTTGCACCTACCGATCAAGCTGACCTGGGTGAGAGAGTCCAAGATGCCCGAGGCCCTTCTACAACACGGCCCCCGCACCTGCTTCCCCCGGACCTGCATGGGGGAATCCCATAGACGTGCTCTCGCGGGGCTTCCCAGAGCCTGCGGGTCCTCTGCAGAAGGCGGTGGTGGAGGGGGCACAGGTGGGGATGCCTTGGCCTGTTTTGAGTTTCTTGTTCTGGGCCAAGTCCCTGGGACGTGGAGTCTCCCTGGACCACATGTTCCTAAAAGATGATGTTCTCAGTTTGAGCTTGGAGGTCCCACTGCCATCTGGGGCTAGAGATGAGGGGTTAGGGGCCCTGGGGTGGGGGTTGGCTGGGAGGAAAGCTGATAGGCCCCCTTGGGCTGCTGCAGGCTCGGGGTGAGCCACGTCCTCGGCCACAGCCCGCCCTCTGGTGGGGGTGGGGATGTGGGGCCCGGGTCTCTGGAGCCCCTGGAATCAGACAGGTGGCAGCTGGTGGGACCTGAGCTTGCCTGCAGAAGGCCTTCCAGGTCCTCACGCGAAGGGCCGTAGGTCCACAGTGGACGCCCCAGTCTGTAAGCCAGGAGCCAGAGAGTGGGCGTGGGGCCTGGGGGTTCTGGTGGGACCTGGGGAGGGGGCCGGGCCTGGATTTCAGGGTTCTCTGCAGTGATACCCGGGTCAAGAAGGCCGTGAAGGCCGTGCCTGGTGTTGCTCGTGGGGACCGTGCTGGCCGGAGCGTGGGGAGAAAGGCTGCAGCCTGCCCGTAGCCGGCTAGGGGGTAGAGTGTGGGTGAAATCCAGCAGAGGGAGAGGCTGAGATCTGGAGCCCGGGAAGTCTCGTTACCGTGATGTTGGTCGTGGGTGTGGGAACACGGGCGCGGGCCAGAGTCCTCTAGCCGTCTACGACCGCAATGGGACATTAGCCCCCTGCCGGCCTCGGGAGTGGCTGGTCTGGTGGACCGTGGGCGTCAGATGCCACACACGGGTGGCCGAGGGGCTGCTACCGGAAAGCACGCAGGGCGGGTAGAGATGAGAGGGTGCCCCCTCCAACTGACCGTATGGGGTATTTACGGTCGGCTCCTCAAGCCCGAGGGCTTTGTTCTCTGTGTGACGAGAATGACAGCCTCAGCCTCCCGTGGTTTCTGCCCTCGTGCAGACACGTGGCCTGTGTGTGTGCAAGCACGCGCACCACTCACAGCTCCACGCACTTGGGGCTGTTCGGGGAAGAGGCTGCTGCAGAAGGCAGGGTGCTTCCGGCGTGTGCTACCCACTGTGTGTCAGATGTGTTCCGGGCAGGGACGCTCGGAGGGGAGCAGAACAGGACACCTCTACTCAGGGGAACGACAGCCCCCAGCAGGGCCGAGTATCCGATGGCTCTCGCCCTGTAACAGATCGCCGAGTCTGGGGGCTGCAGACAACCACCACTGGGATCTGGGTGTCAGCAGGTGGCTGGAGGGGTAGGAGTTCCCACACTCGAGTCCCCACAGCAATAATTTGGCAGCCACCTGTGGACAGAAGTGCCTTTGAGCACACTTCAGGATCAAGGTTGGGACCCGAGAAACCCCAGACCAGGGAAAGTTGTTTTGAGAAGGGATGTCTACACTTGCATGGCAGTCCCAGCCCCAAACCTGGGAACCGCCCCATCCCCTTTGGAGATCAGCTACATTTGACCAGGGCCCTGGGGGCAGTGGTACCTGCCCGAAGTCCTGAGCCTGCCTCCTGCTCCTTCTAGTGACAGTCCAGGAACAGTCCTCTCCACCTAGGGGCCTGCTGGGAAGTGTTCCCGTCCATGGCCCTGGAGGCAGCTCAGCCGTGATCCAAGGGCAATCCTTGGTCTGCGTAGGAACCTGCCCAAGGACATGACAGGATTCCTTCAGGGGACCAGGTGGGAGCCACTTCTTTCATAAGCATGGTAACAGGCCTGTTGTTCACAGACCAGACTTGAGATTGAAGTAGACACTTGTCCCAGCAACAGCCCTGCTGACCGAGGACCTGGAGGCAGTTCTGTTCGCCCTGGGACCAGAGAGGGTCCCTACCCTCCCTAGTCTCTGGTGACAAACATGGAAGAGGAGTCATTACAACAGATACCACAGAAATACAAAGGATCATAAGAGACAACCATGAACAATTATATGCCAACAAATCAAATAACCTAAAATAAATGGATAAATTCCTGGAAACACACAACCTACCAAGACTGGATCAGAAAGGACTAGAAAATCTGAACAAATAGAAGGCAAGGAGATTGGAGCAGTAATCAAAAACCTCCCAGCCAGGAACACCCAGGACGTGGATGGCTTCATGTTGCACCAAACATTTAAAGAAGAGTTCATGCCAATCACTCTCAAACTCTTCCAAATAATTGAAGAGGAGAGAACACTTCCAAACTTACTTTATGAGACCCGCATTATGCTCATTCCTAGCCAGACAAGGACACTACAAGGAAAGAGAATTATAGGGCAATATCCCTGTAATGGATGCAAAAATCCTCAACTAAATACTAGCAAATCAAGACTAATAGGACATACGAGGGATCATACACCATGATCAAGTGGGATTCATCCCTGGGATGCGAAGATGGGTTCAACATGCAGAAAATCAATCAAGGTGATCCACGACATTGGCAGAATGAAACATTTATAAAAAGCATTTGACAAAATTAAACATCCTTTCATGATAAAAACTCCACAAATTAGGTATAGAAAGAATGTACCCCAATATAATAAACACAGAGATGACAGCCCACAACTTACATCATCCTCGATGATGACAAGTTGGAAGCTTTTGCTCCAGAATCAGGAACAAGGCAAGGATGCCCACTCTCACCACTTTCATTCAACACCGTACTGGAAGTCCTAGCTACAGCAATTAGGCAAGAAAAAGTAAAATCAGAAAGGAAAAAGGAATACGTCACTATTTGTAGATGACATTGCCTTACATATAGAAAATCCTCTAATAAACCGATCCTATAAAGTTGCAGGACACAAAATGAACACATAAAATCAGTTGTGTTTGTATACAGTAAGAACAAACCATCTGAAAAAGAAATTAAGAAAATGATCCCATTTACAATAGCATCAAAATGACCAAAATACTTAGGAAAACATTTAGCCAAGGAGGTAAAAGATCTGAACACTGAAAGCTACAAGACATGGATGGAAGAATGAATGAATGGAGGGATATCCCATGTTCATGGATTGGAAGAATTAATATTGTTAAACTGTCCATCCTACCCAAAGCAATCTTTTCATAGGAATAGAAAAAGAAATCCTAAAATTTGTAGGTAACCTCAAAAGAACTCACATAGACAAAACCCTATTGAGAAAGAACAGAATTGGGGGCACCACAGCTCTTGATTTCTTGAACCATATTTCAAGTCTATAGTAATCAAAACAGTGTGATGCTGGCATAAAAACAACCACGTAGACCAACAGAACAGAGAGCTCAGAAATAAACCCCCCCCACCACCACACACACACAATAGGCAACTAATCTTTGACAAGAGACCCAAGAGCTCTCCATGGGGAAAGGACAGTCTTTTCAATAAATGGTGCTGGGAAAACTGAATGTCTACATGCAGAAGAATGGAATTGTATCCTTATCTTATGCCATTCATAAAAATTAATTCAAAATCGATTAAAGATTGAAATGTAAGACCTGAAACCATAAAACTCGTAAAAGAAAGCTTAGGGGAAAAGCTCCTTGACCTTAGTCTTAGCAGTAGATCTTCAGTGTTCCCCCCACACATGCACGACGGCAACTGGGCGAGGTGGTGGGTGTGTAAATTAACTGGGTCACGGTAATCACATCACCATATATACATAGGCCAAATCATCACGTTGCACCTCAAGTATGTACAATGTGTATTTGTCAGTCACACCTCGGTGAATCTGCAAAACCACGTCCATTCGTCACTCGTGATTCCCTGGATGCCATGTTGGTCTGGACTCCGTGGGGCTCAGGGGGGTCCTGGTGTGGGTGTGAGTTCCAGTTGTGGCTGAGCTTGTGGGTTTGGGGCCCCGGCTGGCACACCCAGCTGGCCAGGCCCTGGGCGTGTGGCTTCTGATCACGAGAGATTTCCGGAGGGAGGCCCTTGAGATTTCTGCCCCTTCTCCTGGAACGCAGGGGGCCTCCCTGCTGGTGGTGGACTGCAGGTCATGAGGACGTGCAAGCAGCCTGAGGCCACGGGGCGGGAACAGAGGCCTCCAGTCCACATCCAGCGTCACCTTTTGAGGCATGTGAGTGAACGCCCCTGGATGTGGGTCCTCCAGACCCGTCAAGACCTAGAGGGACTGCAGCCCCCACGTCTCCTCTGCAGCCTCACGAGGGGCCCGAGACAGAACCTGCCAGCCTAGCTGTCTCCACATCCGGACCCAGAGAAATGATGTGAGGAAGTTACAGGCTTCATGTTGACAAGTTCTGGGTAATTTGTCATGCTGCAAGGACAACTGGTCAACCCTGCAGCCATCCGGGCACCACTGTGCACGGTCTCTAAGTCACAGCGAGGCACTTTCTGATCCCCTGAACTATCCTTCCGGGTCCTGAGAAAATTGTTGTAAAAGCTGTGCGTTAGGGCGCAGAAAGTCAAAGAAGCAACAGTGCATTTTGTACCCAGAGTGTGTTCCCCGGACAGCCTGGGTGCCGGACGGGGTGCGCTTTGACACGTCCATTGGCACCTGGCTCCCCGACCACTCCTGCGGAGCGGCTTGGGGGACGGTGGCCAGGTGAGTGCAGGTCCCCTGGCCTCTGGCCTCCCCACATCGGGGCTGTGAGCCATGGCCCTCATGGGAAGAGGGGTGCCCAGCTCAGGAACTGTTCACAACTGGTTGTCTTCTCCTTGTTCTGCTAGCTTCAGGGCCATCTCATGTATGGGTGTTGGGTAAGACACAGAACACGTGGTTGAGTTTGAGTTTCAGTTAATGAATTTTTTTTTTTTTTTTTTTAGTATGAGTATGTCCCGTGCAGTATTTGGGACATACGTGTACCAAAAAATCATTTGCTGTTTATCTGGGGCCCGTCTTCTTGCTGCTCTTGGTTTCTCTACAGCTGGCAAGACTCTCTCACACACACACACACGAGTGGAGAGGGAGCCTGCACGCCTCTGCCCTATCCTTGCAGAGGAACAGCTTGGGGAGCCCTGCTGTGGGGCATTCAGCACCGAGAGGGGCCATGTGCGCAGGGTGCACAGCATTCCTCCAGGCCACGGGCTGACAACGTAGAAGTGCTGTTAAGAAGGCCCAGGGTCTCACTAGACAACTGTGGGCTCAGGGATGAGTGTGTGGGATCACCTGCGGGGCCGGCCCCTGCACCCCTCCGTGGCCGACCCGCTGGACACAGCAGTTGGTCCTGGGAAACCAGCGTGCGGTCCCCGTGCCCTTGTGCTCCCCTCTCTCCGTGACCTTGACCTGGCCCCTCCCGGGCCTCACCTGAAAAGGGAGAGGCCGGTCGGGTGACCCGTGATAGCCCCGTGTGTTCTCTGATCTCCCGTGTAAGGGGACTTTCATCAGAGGTGCTGTTTGGGGAAATGGCGATGTTCTCGTGGCCCAGGCGAGCGTGTTTGCGCTCGTCGTGGCTGCGAGGGACCCGAGTTTCTTCCGGTTGGCTGCACTGTTCTGTGGCTTCTAACACCCAAGCACAGTGAGGATAAGTCACGGCTTCTCACTGGTTCGGGTTCGGTCAGTGACCTGGTTCCCGTGTCCCCGGCTTTCGTTTCCAGGCGAACGTGTGCTTCCGCTGCCTCTAACGTAGACACGAGGGTCCCTGGAACAGACTGACACTGAGCCGTGCTTCCTTTATTTTCCAGAAGCAAGAAGAGTTTTACACTTAGCACCTGAAGATTTCTCCTTTCCCTTTGGGTTTCATTTCCCTCAGCCACACCGAGGGTTTCGTGTTCCCTGCACGTAGCAGAGGGTTACGAGTTCTCCTCGGTTACGTGTTCCCTGATTCCAGCAAGGGTCCTCACGGACGGGACTGGTCAGTTCCCCCTTCCGCCTGTCCTCTCGTCCCGGAGACGGACGCAGCTCATCCTGGGACGTCCGGCCACGTGACAGACAGCGGCCGGCGGGATGGGACCGCGGCGGCGTGCTCCTGCGGCCTGGGGGACGTGGCCCCGGCTGGCCCTGGCTCGGCAGCCTTTAGGGATCCACCCCAGCAGAAGGGGTGCACCTCTCCTTCTCCACACTCTGTTCAGACCCAAAGGAGGCCTGATGTGCAGCCCGAGTGGGGCTCACTGGTGACTGTCACCAGAGAGACCCAAGTGCTGAAACGCTTGTATGTCCCGGCCGTGGGTAGGTGTCCGCGTGGGGAGGATGGTGGGCCCTGGCCCGAGCAGAGCTGTGACTCCTGGAGGAAACCTGGATGCCTTTCAGGGCCACACAGAAGCGACCCGGGCCCTGCGGCAGGGAAGGGTCGCACGCTGGCCAAGCCGCGGCAGGTTCCTGAGGCTGACAGGGGTTGGGGGGCCGGACTAGTGAGCGATGGGGGCGAGGGCTCAGGGTGGTCCTGCTGCCCGGACCCCGTCCCCCTTCTGGTGCCCACACTGCCATTAGCACCGCCCAGCGAGGAAGCCCTGTGTTCTGGGCCGAATTTTGTCCTCCCGGAAATACGTGCCAGAGTCGTAACCTCCAGGACAGCTGACTGTGACCTCACTTGGAATGAGGGTCTTCACAGAGGTAATTAAGTCAAAGTAAGGTCATAGGGTGGGTCTTGACCCAGAGACACACACACACACGGAGAAGATGCGACGGTAACACGGTGAAGTGTCTACACGCCCAGGAAGGCCTGGGGTTGCCGGGACCCCCACAGTCTGGGGGAGATTCTCCCTCGTGGCACAAATCTGTGACACCTTGGTCTTGGACTGCTGAGCCACGGTGCTGTGCACCCAGGACACTCTGGCCGTGGGGCTGCAGTCTGGGGACACCGCGTCCGTGTGTGTCCCCGTGCCGGGCAGGTCCTCAGGTGCTCAAGGAGACAAGACTCCCGCCCGCCCGTGCTCTGCGCTCTGTGTGGCCATGTTTACAGATGAAGCCGTGGGGACGCCAGGTCCTTCCCGGTACATGGTGATCACCCCAAAAAGACAAAGATGCAGCATCGGCCACCCTGAGGGAGCACCCCTTGCCGGAGAGACAGTGGTCCCATGAGAAGTCTGCCGTGATCTTTTCTGGAGGAAACCGAAAGGCGAGGCCCCTTCGTCCCCTGATGGATCTGAGCGGCAATCAGCCCGGGCGGCGGAGAAGGTTTCCTGAGTCCCGCCATCATAGACTCACCAGCAGGGTTTGGTGCGAGTGTCCAGCTCTGGGCCCTCCTGACCCGGCGACTGAGAGGCACAGAGAAGGTCGTCGGCCCCACGGCCGGAGTGAGCACCGGGATCGGGCACCCGCTCTCTGGCCGGGGAGGGCCCCTCCCCTGCCGTCCGTCCCTTCCAGACAGGACTTGGGGCACGGTGCTGTGTCCTGTCTCCTGGTTCTGGGTCCCTCCTGGGCTGACGCTGGGCGGCCAGGCCCGCTGCGCCCTCCCCGTGGTCGGCTCCGGAAGTCTGTCCTCAGCCGGCCCGGGGCCTGAGCTGCCGCAGAGTTACATCCAGCAGACCATCCTTTCCCGGAGATCTGGCTCTTCTGGGCTTGGGGACAGCTGGTTTTGTCATCAAGACGTCTGCTGTTTTCAGAAAGCTTCTAACTCTGTTTACACGTTCACCGTGTCCTTGAGCTGGGCGCTTTCTCTGATTTTCAATGAGAGATTCGGCAAAACGATTCGCTGACCCAGTCACCGCCTGGGTATTTCATCCAGCAAACATTCCCTCCGTGAGCACCCACTGATTAGGACTTGTGCACACGGCAGTGAGGGTACGGGGTGAACGAGGCCAAGAGGGGCCTGCCCCCATGGGGTTGAGGGCCTGACTTTGTCCAAGGGGCGAGGGACCCAGCAGACAAGGACAGAGGCCCCGGGGCCCCCGGAGGACTGCTGTGCACAAGAAGCTCCTGGGTGCCCAGAAGTTCCCCGAATGTCCCCTGCGGACAGTGCAGGAAGCCTCGGTGGCCGAGGCAGCCCGAAAATGGAATCTGTTGAGGCAGCTACCACAGCCTCCCACCAGGGCAGCGGGAGGCTGAGACGCACCGCCTTCGAGAAAGCCAGTGGGAGTGGGGGTCTGGACTGTGTCCCCCGAAAGGCACATGTTGGAGTCTTTTACTTTTTTGGAAGCAGGGTGCTTTCAGGAGAAGATGGGGTCACACTGGAGCAGGTGGGCCCTAACCCAACAGGGCCGGTGACCTCATAAGAAGGGCAAGTCTGGGGCAGGCTCACATGGAAGGCGCCCCGTGATGTGGGGGCAGAGGTGGGGACACTGAGCCGGAGAGACGCAAGGACCAGAGCCCCCTCCCCGCCTTGGGGACCAACCCTGCCTCACGGCCATGCCGGGGAGGACAGACTTGCTTCGTGCGGCCGCCCCACCCGCCTGGCTGCAGTCAGAGTGCGGGAAAGGGGAAAACGCTTAACACGAGGAGGGGCTCCGGACCTGCTGAAGAGTCAGACCTGAAGTCTGCGTGCTCGTTATGGAAATTCTGGTAAATGAGCCGATTTCCCGTTGCCGTTCTTCTGGAAATGGCTGAGGGAGGAGTGGGGGGGGGTCCCTGGAAAGCGCCCCCCCCCCGACCCGCAGCTGTGGCTCTGGGCCCGTCCTGTGTCCCACTGGGAGTCTCACTGACCCCATCCTCCAGGCAAAGCCCCAGGGACTGTGTATCAGTCAGAGTCGGCCACATCTGGAAAGGAAAGCCGTGTCAGTGGCTCAGGAAGACTGCACTGTCCCTCCCGGGTCGAGGCGGGTGGGAACAGGTGTCTCCTCCAGAGTGGAGCCCGGTAAGGGGCACCGTTGCCCACCTGAGGGGACGCTTACCGAAGGCCGGGTCCGGAGACACATCTCAGGCGCCCCCCGGACTAACGGCCCCAGGGAGAGCGACCTCGGGGGCTCTTGGGGGAGAGAGGGCTTTCCTGCCCACCTCTCCTCCGGACCACCACCCCTCGGGCTGCCACGGGGCACGGGTCGTGGAAGCAGCCCCCGGGCAGGCCTTCCTCTTCCAGGAAGAAGCCCCTGGGCCTCGAGGGCAGTGACTTGGACGGACGGTCCCGGCCCCTCCCAACCATTCCCGGCCGGGCCAGCGGCAGACCGCAGCCGAGCGTCCTCCGGGGCACCCCGCGCGCCCCGCGTCTGCACAGAGCAGGCCCGCGGTGAGCGGCAGCCGGTGGGAGGCCGGCGCCCGTCCCTGTCCCCCCCGCCCCTCCCCTCCCCTCCCCCCGGTGGGGGATGTGCGGGAGCAGCCTGCCCAGATTAGGATCTCGGCTCCTTACAAGATGTATGAACGCGCGGGGCTCCCTGCTGGGGCGCGATTCTCCTGGCCCATTAGCGGGGTATCCATCACGGAGCCGTATCTCCCTCTGGAGGGCGGGGAACGGCCATCCTGGCCCGCGGTGCGCGGCCCCCGCGTGTCGCGCGATCCATCCCCGGGCGCCGCTGCTGACAGCGCATTAGGACGGGCGGCTCCCCGCGGCCCCGGCGCCTGGGGGGTCAGGGAAAGGAGCCGCGTGTCCCGGGAGGTGGCGGCACAGGCCTCCGGAGGGAAGCGTGGCCGAGTGGCCCGGCAAGGGGAGGACGGTCAGTCTGACGCCCGTGGGCACCCTGGGGGCCGTGGGCCGGGAAGAACGTGCCGTGTCTTCTCTCCGTGTTGAGTAGCGGGCGGCCTCCCGCACCCCCGCTCTGCCTCCGTCCTCACGGGCCTTCCCCCGTGGGCCTGCGTCTCCCCTTTTCGGAGCCTCGCAAAGACACCATCGTTGGATTTAAGGCCTACCCGAAACCGATCTCATTTCCAACTTCTTACCTCAATCACGTCTGGAAAGACTGTATTTCCCAACAAGGCCACGTTCACAGGGCGTCAGGACTTGAACACGTGTTTTTGGGGACACGACTCAGCCCACTGCAATGCTTTAAGGGCACTGGCCTCTGCTTCTGGTGCTGGCCGTGGGCCTGCGGACTTGTGACCGTCACCCCTGCTATTGGGACACCGAGTTTACACTCTGGCCAAACGGAGCACCGGCAGTAACCAAGCAGGGTTGGGGCCCCTTCTCGTCCCCGACACTCGACCAACCCAGGTCGTCTCTGGGTGACTTCCGGGCCCTCAGCGCTTCCCCTCAGCTGTCAGCTCACCCAGCGGGGAGCCCCTCCCGGCCGCACCGCCAACAGGACCACGTCCCGGCCCCTTGGGTCCCGTGGGCCTTTGGGTTTGCGGCTCTCGCTATCCAAGGTGATGCCGCGCACCCCTGGCTACCGTCTGTCCCCGAGACACCGTGGGCTCCCCAAGAAGGTCAGCTCTGGGGGCAGGTGCCCCTGCCTGCCACCCCCGAGCTGCCGCGTCCTGGAGGCTCCGCGGAGGAAGCTCCCCCTCCCCTCTCTGCCAGATGCCCTGTGGACAGGCCACGTGTGGAGGACAAGAGGTCAGGCCCACCCACCTCGGATCTGTGAGCCCCTCCAGCAGCTACGGCAGGGGCCTGGAAGCGACTCCTGCCTGCAGAACCTCCCAGGACGCGGCCTGGCCCCTGCGGTCAGTGGGGACCCTGGGCTGGCGGGCCTGGTGAAGCCACACTGCTTCCGGACCACAGAAGGGCAGCCTGCCGGAAGCCACCCAGTTCTGGAGTGACTTACCCGGCAGTGCCAGGTGACTGAAGCCTTGTGTTCTGCGGGCCCGGGGTATCCGTCCTGCTCCGGCGGTCACTGTGGCCACAACACGCGGCCCTGTTTTATTTCCCGCTTTGTACGTGGAAACCCCACGAGGGGACATGTTTGGGGGACACGCCAGGAGTCACGGGCCGGATACAGATCGTGGTCCCGTGGCCCGCGTATCCGTGTGGGAGGCGTGCGAGCGACCTCTCCGAGCCCCGCTTCCCCTGGCTGGCTGGGCCCCACTCACCTCGGTCTTCTCTGCGAGGAGGACCCGGAAGGTGCCGTCCCGGGGCGGGGGGCATCCCCGAGGCCCTCCCGGCAGTCGACCTGCTGGTCCGTCTGTGTCCCGGGAAGAGTTAAGACAGCTACTGGCAGATGAGGAAAGACAAGGAGCGCCGACGGACAGACAGACTCCCACGGTGCCCTGCGGGCCGCTGTGACCGCACGCATCTCACACGCACTGTGCGCGTAGGGTTTACGCCTACAGCACACATACGCGATACAGCCATGCAGGCCCTTCTGCCCACCCTGCTCCCCCTTTCCTGTCCCCACTGCCCTGGTGTCTGGACACCGGCCAAATCTGGTCTAGTTTGCTCCTTTGAGGAGAATCCAGGCTGCGTTGTGACCCTGCCGCGTTCCTGGGCCCTTCCTGGTGGTGGCGCGTGGGGGGTGTCCGGGCCGCGGCTCTGGGAGCGCGCATGGGGCGCTGGGACGAACGACTGTGGGCGCGGGGCGGCGGAGCCAGGTCGGATCGGGTGTGGCGTCTTTCGTGATCCAGTCTCTGCAAGTGTCAGTGTCCCTCACACCAGGTGCTGGGGAGCCGCCACCTTGGGGACAGGGTCCCTCCCCGGCTGCCGGCCCTCTGCTCACTCCAGCATCTGGGTGTCTGCTCCCACGCCCACAGGCTCGCTGGGCAGGACCTCCCTCCTCAGCCTCCTTGGGCACACGCCCGGGCTGGGGGGCTCAGCTCCACACTGACTGCCCCTCGCCAGCGGGGGGCTTGCCCAGAGCAGGTGCTGTTGGAGTGGGCAGTGGACGGGGAGGCCTTCGTGTCCACCCGTGACCTGCGTGCGGGCTGGTGGCCCCACAGACGGTCCCACCCGTGGCCCCGGCTTCTCCCGGAACTTGGAACGAGGCCACCGTGACCTGGCGTTTCCGTTCGAGGACGCTCAGCCACACACACGGCTTTGACGGGCAGAACTCGCTTTGTGTTCAATAAAAGACGACACAAGAGATCATTAGAGTCACGATGTCAGATTGAATGTGCTTCTGTGTGCGAGAGTTGGGCCCCTTTAGGAATCTTGCAGTTTGCTTTGTCTTGCTAGAAACAGTGTGGTCCCCAAAGACCCTGGCACGAAGGCCATTACAAAACGTAATTCATATTGCATAAGTTCAGGGTGTTCTGCACAACGACAGAGGCAGGCAACGGTGCAGTATTTATGCTCTGCTGTGGACAAGGCATGTATAAGTCATGCGGGTCCCAGGGCCCTGCGGCCAGGCGCTCACTCAGGACGCGCTCAGTCTTTGCGGTTAAAGCCGAAGGGGGTCGGCTTCTTGGACACACGGGGCGCGCTGCTTCCCTGGGCCGCTGCAGGACGGCGAGAACGAGGCCAGCGCCTCCTTGTTTCACACCCCGCGCTTGTCGTCTGTCTGGAGACCGGGCCTGGCTTTGCCTCGTTGCTGTCTGGGGCCTGCGGACGGGACAGGAAACACGGGAGCACGGGGACGCGCCGCACGCAGAGAGCTGACGAATGACTTGTTAGACCGTGAAGGAAGGAGGCGGACGGCCCAGGAGAAAACGCGCCACAGACTCACGGGACGGCTCCCAGGGCAGGACGGCAGCCGCCCAGAAAGCGGAGCGCCCTCACGAGCCACCAGGAGACGCAAATCAGTATCACGGGGAGCTGCGGGCCCCGCCAGCGGGACGGGGAGTGGTGCCAGGCTGCTCTCGGGTTGACACAGAGCCAGCAGGTGGCAGGAGGACGTAGGTGTGGAGCCGGCTGTGCAACACGTCCCCCAGGCGTGAAGCCGGGCGTCAGCACGATTCTGCATCCATTCGGGGTCACACACCCTGCCTGGAGGGGAGGTCCAGGCCCTCCCCCCGGCCCCCACCCCTGCCCTGAAGCTTCCGGACAGGCCCCTGCTGGGCGGGGGTGGCGGTCACCAAAGCTAGGTGACAAAAGCCATCCCGAAGGCTCACAGTGTCACCCGCCTGGTCCACGGTGCCCACTCCGAGGGGAACCAAGTCCTGGCTGACAGCCGTAGGCTGTGCACGAGCCTTCACACGCGGTGCACACACTTCACACGCCGTGCACACGCCTTCACACGCACGATGCAAGAGGGAACACGGGGAGGCTCAAGCAAAGATCAGGAACGGTCTCCTAGGGGGTTTGGGACGTCCTATTAGACGGTTGGCTCCGGAATCATTTGTGCTTTGTACAAAGAATAAAATTAAAGCAAAATGAAGAAAATGCAATCCCGAAAATTGAAAACAAGCTAAAACAAAAGAACCTAATTATGTATCAAGTTGGTGACAAAACCCCAGGGAGAAAAGCATTATTTCAAGACTTGAGAACACAGTACTTTGTTCGTTCTCCGTGGGAAATATTGTAGGGAGATTATCTTAGGGAAGGAGCAAGAGAGGCCAGCCAGCCCTTCAGAAATGGGGGAGAGGATCAGAGAGGTGGGGGGAGGGAGGAGGGGAGGGAGGGGGTTAAGGAGAGGAGGTGGGGGAGGGGAAGGAGAGAAGGAGGGTAGGGGGAGGGCAGGGAGAGTAGGGGGAGGGTAGGGAGCTGGCTAAAGAGGAGAGGAGGTGGCGGGGAGGAAGAGCGGGGAGGGAAAGGGCAGGGAGAGCAGGGGGAGGGAGGAGGCCAAGGAGGAGAGGAGGTGGGGGAGGGTAATGGAGCTGGGGGGAAAGCAGGAGGCGCTAGTGTGCTAACAGGAGGCCCCGCTGTGGCCCTGGCGGTGCCTGCCTCCGCCTCTCCACGCCTCCCCCTCCCGGCGCCGCCACCTGCGGCCCCTGCCCTGGTGGCCCAGGGACGTGGGAAGCCGCGAGGGCAGGGGCCCCTGGGCGAGGAGCCGCATGGGTGCGGACAACGGGCGCAGGGGGGGAGGGAAGGGCCTCACGGGGAGGGTGCCCAGGGCCCTTGGGGGGCCTCTTTCAGGGGCCTGACACCCCGCGGTCAGCCGAGGGCGCTGGCCGCCCCGCAGGACGTGGGGGGTCGGGGTCCGTTCCCCTGAAGGCCAGCGGGACCCCGGGGCCCGAGGGGGCGGGGCTGCGGCAGGTGTCCGCCCCACCGGATTGGCGCGTGCGCAGTGTGTGGTTTCTAGGTGAAGGGGCGGCTGTAATCGGTGTCCGTGACCTCGGAGGGGAGCCGGGTCGGGGAGGGGATGGGGCGAAGCCGAGGCCCGGGGCTTTTCTTTGCCCTTTTAGATGGGGCTGTGACATCTTGAAGATATTTACCTAATTCTAAGGAAACCTAACAGTCCAACCCCTGAAAATGGAAAGCCAGGCTCCCTGAAGTCTCGCTGTTCGTTCGGTCCTAGGCGCGACCACCCTTGCACGGCAGCAGCACCGGCCCAGGTGACCGCAGCAGGCGGGAGGACAGGCTGGGGACGCGACAGTCTGGAAACTCCAGCGGTGCTGCGAGCTGTGGGCGCCGGAGGGGTCTCCTCCGGAAAGCTGCGCCGTGTCTAGAGAGTGTGGGGGCCAGAGAGTATGACAGGCACCCTGTCACCAAGATCCCATTGGCTAGGGGGGCCCGAGTGCTGAGTGTTGCCGTTTCTGGGGGGCTGGTCACCGAGAGAAGCCGGAAGGTTCGGGGGCCGTGTGCCCCTTGCCTTGGCTGTGGGGACCACCCAGAGAGGCCGTGCCGGGTCCTGCTGTCGGTGAACCCTCGATGGCACTTGTAGCTGGGGATGAGGTCCCCAGAACCTTCCGCTGGGTGCAAGCGGAGGGGGCCGCAGGCCTGGGCGCCGTGGGCCACGTGCCCACCCCATCCTGGGGTAGCTCTCGGCACCCACCCGGACAGAGGGAACTCGGGGCAGCGTCACCACAGGTGCCCCTTGCTTCTCCCGGCCATGGGTCCCCATGCCGTGCCAACCTGTGGATGGCCACTTGGCTAGCTTGCTTTCCAAACAGCAGACAGAGCCTGGCCCCTGGCACACACGTGCCCGCGTGGTTTTCCCAGCTCCTCTCTGCTGCAGACCCCTCCCCCTCGTGCCACCTGGCTCTCCTCTCTCCCGCCTGCGGGGTCCGTCCCAAGTCGGGCTAGTGTCCCCCAGAGAGAGAGGACTGTGTTTTCCTTGAGAGAGAAGTCTGCTTCTGACCTGGTTTTCTCACTCCATTTAATTTTTGTTTTGCTTTTGTTCGCTGTTTTAATTACCAAAGCAGCGCGTGCCCCTCGTGGCAAGTCGAACTGCGTAATGAGAACGTTAGCCCCCCCTCCCAGCCTCTAGAGGTGCGATGTTAGGAGTCGGGTTATTACCTGTCTACGCTTGTGCAAATGTGCACTTCAAATTACACAAGTGAGCATTGGCTGTCTTGTGACTTTTATTTTTATTTTTTAAATGTTTATTTTTGAGAGAGGGGGAGAGAGCACGAGCAGGGGAGGGGCAGAGAGAGGGAGACACAGAATCCAAAGTGGGCTCCAGGCTCCCAGCCGTCAGCACAGGGCCCGACGCGGGGCTGGAACCCACGGACCGTGAGATCATGACCTGAGCTGAAGCATCTGTCACGACCTGAGAGATGCTTAACCGACTGAGCCACGCAGACGCCGCTGTCTTGTCACTTTTAAACAGAACCAGAGGCTTACCGCGCCCACTGCTCAGGAAAGTCCCTCTCTCTTAATGCACCTGGCAGGCTGCTTCTGAGCTGGACCCCCCCTCCCCCGCCACACAGCCAACACACTAGGGGCCTGTCCACGTGTCACAAACATGGGAACAGCGATTGCGTGTGCTTGACCAAAGCCTCCGGAGAGCGGACTGTCGCGCTGGCCTGACGCTCTGCGGGAAAGGAACGGCCGTGTCAGGAGCCGTTCACCTCTGCAGGGGACGCGCACCGTGTTCTACTCGCCTTCCGCCACGGGAGCGTAGGCCGGGGCTTCAAGTTGTTACCAGTTCAAACCCTTGACTGTGTGTCATCGCTTGGGGCCCCTGAGCGGCTCGGTTGGTTGAGTGTCAGACTCTGGATTTTGGCTCGGGTCACGATCTCGGGGTCGTGAGATCGAGCCCCACATCTGTGCTGAGAGTGGGGAGCCTGCCTGGGATTCTCTCTCTCCCTCTTTGCCGCTCCCTCAATAAGTAAAACATTTGAAGATGTCGCGTTTATAAGTTAGTCTTTCCACGTGATGGATACCCCCAGAGCGTGAGCGGGTGTGAAGCACGTTCACTTCTCAGCAGACACAGCTTTCTCAAAGGTGGTTTGGATTCGCGCCTCGGCCAGAGACGTGAAGGGCACCGATGCCCCCGCGCCCCTCGGCGCTCGTGAGCAAGTGTGCGGTCGGGCGGCCGATCGCCAAGGCAGGAGGGGGTCTCTGCTTCCGCCACCGTCTGCTTCCCCTCACCCCCTCCTCGGCTCTGGGGGCCCCCCTCGCCAGTGGCGGGCTCCCGCCTTCACTGTTCTCCCACCGATTGCTCGGCTCTTCCTAAGGAAGAAGGGCGAGGGCTTGTCTAGGAGGGAGAGCGACCCTTTGTCTGTCACGCGGCCCTCCGGTCCCCTCACTACCCGTGTTTCTGCAGCGTGGCCGTGCCGTGCAGGAACACACAACTTGTTAAAGTAAACGGTATCTGACGTTCCTTTAAGAGTTGGGGTCTTAAGAAAAATTCTCCCAACTTCCAGCTTATAAAAAATTACCATCAAATTTCCTTCTAATGCTTTTATTGTTTTATCTGTAACCTAATCTTTCGGTGGCCCCGTCTTCCCCGTAGAGACTGTGTGAAGGCTGGTGTCCGTTTTCTCCCGGAGAGGAGCTCAGGCGGGCACTGCCACCCCCTCCCAGGCCCAGACACTCAGCCTGACGGACCCTCGTCCCCAGTGTGCTGGGAGACCGTGTACGTGCCTGCAGGCCCCCCCTTCCCACGTGCACACACGGCACCGGGACCCTGGTTTCTCAGGAAACCAGCTGTGTAGAGGGTAGGATGTGTTAAACCAGCAGCAGGTGACTCTAAAGAACAAATAATTCCCAGATCTGAAACATTACTAAGAGTGTTTTAATTAGCATCTACAGTTTATATATTTATAAAAGTTTTTTAAAAGCCAGTTCCCAGCAAAAAGAAACAGAGAACGATTTTCTAAAAAGGAAGGGAAAAAGAAGAAACCTACTAGAAACTAAAACTATGATTGCCTCCCTCCGTGCCCTCCACGCCCTCCACGCGGTCCCAACAAGGCACGTAACACAAGGCAAGTCAGCAGTGTGGACGTGGCTCCAAACCGCATCAGAGGGATCCTTCAGCACAGGAGACAACAGGTGCTGGCGAGGATGAGGAGAAAGGGGACCGTCCTGTACTGTTGGTGGGAATGCAGACTGGTGCAGAGATTGTGGAGAAGAGTGTGCAGGGTCCTCAAAAAGTTAAAGATAGAACTACTCAGGGCGCCTGGGTGGCTCAGTCCGTTGAGCGTCCGACTTCGGCTCAGGTCATGATTTCGCAGTTCGTGAGTTCGAGCCCCGTGTCGGGCTCTGTGCTGATAGCTTGGAGCCTGGAGCCTGCTTCGGATTCTGTGTCTCATTCTCTCTCTGCTCCTCCCCTGCTCATGCTCTGTCTCTCTCTGTCTCTAAAAAATAAATAAGAATGTAAAAAAAAAAAAAAAAAAAAAACTACTCTAGGACCCAGCGATTGCCTTACTGGATATTTACGCAAAGGATGCAAAAATACCGATTTGCAGGGACATGTGCACCCCAATGTTTATAGCAGCATGGTCGACGGTAGCCAAATTAGGGAAGGAGCCCAAGTGTCCACTGACTGATGAATGGATAAAGAAGATGTATATACGCACAATGGAATACGACTCGGCAATCAAAAAGGATGAAATCTTGCCATTTGCCACGATGCGGGTGGGGCTACAGAACGTTCTGCAAAGTGAAATAAGTCAGAGAGGGACCCACCCCATATGATCTCACTCACGTGTGGCATTTAGGAAACAAAAGAAATGAGCCCAGGGAGGAAGGGGTGCGCAGGGCGTGGGGAGGCAAACCTGGCTTCGGCCTCACAGCCTGTGGGGGTCAGACGGGGCGCCCCGAACCCTCGTGGGCCCGGGGGCGGCCGGCACTGGGCGCGGCGCACGTGGTGAGGTCACGGTGGAAACGCCCTGCCCCGCGTCCCCCACGACTGGCCCTCCGGGGAGCTCACCCCGGGGGTCACGCAGGCCTCAGGACGTCCCAGGCTGTGACCTCTGCCCCGGCCCCCTGATCAGCAGCAGCCTGGGGGTGCAGGTACGGTGGGTCCGGGCGGCCCCCGAGTGGGGGAAGGGGCGTTGCCACAGCGGAGGGGCCGCCGGGTGAGCCGGAAGCATGCGGAAAGGGCCCTCCCTGCTGACCGCAGGGGTGCGGGTGTGAAGGGGCGAGTGTGGAGCAGAGCAGGGCGCCGGCCTCCTGTGTGTTTATTTCCTGCACGAAGACCTCGTCGGGTAGGAATTCAGCAGGACCCTTCCCTGTTGGGGATCCCCACGCAGGTGGTCCCCACGTGGCAGGTGGTGGACGCGGCCGGCCACCAGCCTGCCTGCGTCCAGGGCGGCCGCCCCCGCTCCCAGTGGCTGACGGGCTACCCGTGGCGCCAGCGCTTGGCGCCCGGCAGGGACTTCCACCTGACCAGCCTCGAACATCCGGGAACCGCTCTGTCGGGAGGCTTGGGGCCCGGGAAGGGAGGCCCGAGTTGGACGGGCCAGCCCGGCTGGTCCTTCCCGCAGGTGCTGGTGCCTCAGGTGTGGACGTGACGCCTGGGGCTGCAGTCCTGGTTTTGTCTCTTGGACAGTGGCCCGGCGGGCACGTCTTCGGCCCCCTGAGCCCCGTGCTGGCCGTGGGCCCGCGTAGGGACCGTCACCAGCTACCTGCACGTCCGTCCCGGCCTCTGGCCCCGAGTGCTGGTGAAGGGCAGCACACGGCTCCTCTGGGAAGGAGGCCGCCCGGCTGTCGCCCGGCCCTCTCCCGTTTCCTTGCATCATGTCCCTGGCGGCGGAGACCTCTGCGGGCACCGGGCGCCGAGGCCCGCTCTCCTCCGCACGTGGACGGGGCGCACACGGCTCTTCCTGCAGGCGTGGGCACTTCTGGGTCTGCTGCTCGCCGAGAGCCTGTAGCCCCTGCCCTGAGGAGCGGAACTGACGACTGGGGGCCACGACACGGGGCCACGGGTGAGGCCTGGACCCCGGAGCCCAGCTCTAGTGGGGGACGGCGAGCTCGCCCCCGGGGACGAGGCGAGGGGGGAGGACGGGGAGCAGCCGGGCCCTCGCGGGGGCTCCCCTGCGCCAGGCGCCAGGCGGCTCCGGGAGGGAGATCCCGTCCCCAGGCTCACGCGCCGCGGGGTCCCCGGGGAACCCCGGTGTCCGTAGAGGGCCGTGTCGGTATACTGACGGGGGGCTGCGGCCCAGAATCACGTTTGTTCTCACTTAGCAGAAAACTATGCCATAAATTTGCCATTACAACGAAATCAACGTGTCTTTTTATTAAGAATGTCACAGAGCCAATTACTAGTGTTTACGTCACAGCTCTGTGTGCGGCTCCTCTTGGAACAAACAACACCCGCTCCCCGCCGCGGGAAGAGCGTGTTTGCCACGAGACCGAGTGGCTGAGAAGTTGAGCCATGCTGGCGGGCGGGAGAGCCGTGACGCACACGCGGGACCGACGGAGGCGGAGGGGCGGCCGTGGCGGGGGCCCTGTGGCGGTGCCGCGTGCCAGCCCGTCCTTCCCCTCATGCCACCGCGGCCGCCGGGCCACCCCGGGCTGAGGCGAGCGTGGCTGCGGCGCACGTGCGGTAGGCACGGCCCCGACCGCGGTGTCCGCTGTGAGGGCGTCGGCGGCTCTGCGGGTGTCGCGGGCCAGTCCGTTCGCCGAAAACCACATCCGACCCGCCACGTCAGCTTCGTCTCTCACGGGAAGTTGAGGTGCAGACAGAAGCGTGCGTAACGGGAAGGAAGAAACTCTCAGCCGGGAAGCTACAAGGCACTGGGGCTGCCTCCTCGGGGTCCTGCGGCCTCTGCGGGGCCCTCGCTGTCTGGCTGCTGGGTTTCTGAGCTCTGCTGCGGCCCCAGAGTCGCCGGCGTCTTTCCCGGACCGCTCCCCGCCCGGCCACCTTCCCGCTCGGGCTCTCCACCTGGCCAGTGCCACTGCCACGTTCGTATCCATTATCGACGCAGATTTTGCCCCAGAGTCACGGGTGCGGGGCAGAGGGTCGGCTGCTTGTTCTGAGTCCGGCCCTGGGCCCGTCTGTCTGCGGCCATCCTCTGCCTGAGTCCTCTCAAGAGGCTTCCTGGGGGCCCTCCCCTCCGGGCGCGTCCCGCTTCTCTGTGCTCAGTCGGAGGGATGTGTGTCCACGTCCTTCTTCCCCTACGGGCCCTGGGCTCTCGTCCCGTCCGCGTCCGACCAGACACCCGGGGCCTGACCGGTTTACAGAAGGAGGAATAAATCGCGGAACGGATGAACGAGCTTTCGGCATTTCCGTACGCGGGCCTGCATGGTTTGCTGTCTTTACGGGGAGCAGGTCCCACAGAGGAACAGAGCGAAACTCGGTGAGGCCACGGCACGGCCCCCTCGCCTCCCGACACAGGTGCCACGTGCATCCACGTGGGCTCATTCTCCTTGTCTGTGGCCGGGACAGGTCAGGGGCGCCTTCCGGGCGTCACATCGGGCTGACGGCTGGACAAGGACCAGCAGACCTCACCCCGGAGCCCTTGCTCCAGCCTGTTGCCTCGTCATCTTGGGAGTGAGGAAGGTCAGTGCTTTCGCCACCTTTCGATGACTCTGGTGTGTGAAAGACCCCCCGTGACTGATCAAGCAGAACGTTCTGGACACACAGGACCCGTAAGCCGGTTCCTGTGCTCAGTGACTTAAAGGCCACCTCTCTCCATCTCTCAGTCTTTCCCTCGCCCTTGGTTCTTCATGGTTGCAAGATGGCTTCTGTACCTCCAGGCGTGGCCACGTTGCCCCATGATGGCCAATTTATGTGTTAACTCAGGTAGGTCACGGTGCCCATTTGTTGAGTCAGATGTCAGTCTGGATGTTGCCACGAAGGTAATTTCTTTTTAGATGTGATTAGCATTTAACCCAGTAGATTTTGAGTAAAACACATTAGCCTTCATAATGTGGTGGGCCTCATCCAATCAGTTGAAGCCCTTAAGAGCAAACACAGGTTTCTCCTCAGGACTGTAACATAGAAGGTCTGCCTGAGTTTCTGGCCCACCAGCCTGCCCTACACGTTTAGAGTCAAGACCGCAGCCTCCATTCTTCCTTGAATTTCCAGCTGGCCGGCCTGATCTACCGATCTCAGAACCACCCCCGTAATCACGTGAGCCAACTGCTCGAAATCGGTCTACCCGTGTGCGTATTTACAAAAACCAACGTGCACGCTGTCGGCTCTGGTTCTCTGGAGAAGTCTGACTCCTACAGCCCCGAGGACAATTCTGCTCCCTCCCAGCAGGCCAGAACCGGGTCACGTGGCCACTCGCTCTGCAGACCGGTCAGGAACCTGGGCGTCTCGGCTGTCCTGCTTCTGAGCTGGCGGAGGAAGGGCCGGACGGTCCGCTGGGTTCTCTGCCGTTGTCTGCAGTCCAGGTGCGCTGGGACCACAGAGGACCGGAGTCAGAATCGTCCCCGCCCCTCCCAGGACACGTGCCCAGGATCAGTCCTGCACATCAGTGAGAAATCACAGGTTGGAGCCCAACGTGCAGACCTGGAGGTCCGCCCCAGGCTGTTTCAGGGTCAGGTGTCTTCTGGGTGCTCGGATCCCTAGGGAAAAAGCAAGCTTTCCCGTTATTTATTAGTCCCTAAAATTCAGTTTCTGTTCACTTGCACACGATCACGGCAGGATGAGGTCAACACAGTTTAAAAGTCTTTGTGCTCCCAGAGCGGTGGCTTCCTCCCGTGCCGCCGGGTTAGAAGGGCAATAGGACAATTTTAAGAAAAAAATTCTTGATTGAATTGGAGACTCATGCCTAATTAAATCTGTTATGTTTCTAGGTCCATAATAATTTACCTGCATAAATAAAATAAAATAAAATAAAATAAAATAAAATAAAATAAAATAAAATAAAATAAAATACACAGGTAAACGGAATATGCAAAGTTGACTTAGCGTGGTATCACCGATGAACAGGAAGTCCAAGCTCTCTAAACAAGAAGAAAATACGGCCTTTTTCAAAAAAGGCGCCGCGTCCTACACGCCGAATGTTGATTAAAATCCTGAAAAATCAGATGGCTTGAAAGGGCAGCCTTAAATTTATCTTTCTTCTGAAGCAGAAAAACAGGTGTCTGTTTGCCAAGGATGTCATTTTGGTTGGGAGTGAGAAGAAATGATGGAAAACCCCATCCGGCAGCGGCAAAACGGCGGAAATGGAATCTCGTGCGGACAGAAGCTGCACCGGACCAACCTCGGGAGCCGACCGAGCCGCGGGCGGGGGCGGATTCGCTGGGGTTTGTGCAGAACTAGAAGCGTCCGTCACGAGCTACTGGAGCTTCTGTGGCCCCCGGGCTGTGAGCGGGAGGGAGGACCTACCTGCACCTGGCGAGGGCCTCGGGGATGACGAGTCAGGACCACGGCGGGAAGGACCACGGAAAAGCGGAAGCACGTGCGCATTTTGAGCTGCTTGCCTGGATTTCGTGGGTCTCGCCCGTGATGCCGGGGGCAGGTCCCTGACCGGGTGGGGGATGTGCAGGTGGCAGCAGAGACTCGGGAAGGGGCGTCTGGGCTCCTGCGGACCACCCACGTGGAGGTGGGCACGGGGGCCCGTCCAGCCCCGCCGAGGCGTGCAGGTAAGAAGCCCGATGGGGTGACGGGAGCCAGGAGGTGGGGTGTGTGTGTTAAGTCGGGGAACGGTGCCTGCGTTTGGGCTTGGAGGCTGGAGCGTGAACCGGACTCTTCCCCGCTGGTTGTCCAGCATCAGCTCAGACACTCAGAGGGGTGACCGGGAAGCCGACAGCCACAGAAAGCCCCGCGGGCCTGGGGAGGGGGACAGGACAGCGGTCTGCCTGCAGGAGCGTGTGCCGTCTGGGCTGGAGCTGGGCCCCTTGGCACGGGGGCCTCCGAGCTCGCTGTCCCAGGGCGGAACCGGGTTCCCAGCCAGGAGTGGGGGTGGCATCGAGCCTGTGGGCAGCCGGCACTGAGTGGCGAGCACATCCCCCACCAGGTCAGGGACCTGCCCCTGACGGGCGAGACCCACGAAATCTGCCTCCTTGTTCCTGACGTGCGGGCGGGGGGTGGGGGTGGGGGTGGGGCTCTGTGCCGCTGCCCAGACCTCAGCGACCACCCTCAGAGAGGCCGCCTAACAACCCAGGGAACCTGCCACGTCCACGGTAATGAGTTGGGGTCGGGCCAGAGCAGCACGAAGGCACCTCGTCCCTCCTGCAGTGGTCCGATGGCCCGTTAGACCAGCAGGGCCTGAGCGCAGGTCCATTGGCCGGGTCAGGCCAGCAGGGGCGTCAGTGGGGACCGGGGGCATCAGCGGGGACTGGGGCGTCAGCGGAGACTGGGGCATTATTGGGGACCGGGGGCATCAGCAGGGACCGGGAGTGTCATCGGAGGCCAGGGCGTCAGCCGGGATGGCCAGGCTTGGCCGGGGGCGTCAGCGGGGCTGTTCAGTCCCCACGCAGACACGGCTGTGGTCCGGGTCCCACGGCTGAGCCTGTAGGCGGACCCCGCACCCACGGCGCTGGACCCCACGGAGGACCCTGCCCAGGCCTCAGCCTTCCCTTCCCTGGACTCCTGCCTCCTGAATTGTCCCGCTGGAGCCCCCGCCGCACGTGGCCAGCTCATAGCCAGGAGACCCCCGCCCAGGGACGTGGAGCCCGCGTACACCACAGGGGAGAAGGTGAGGGGCGGCCACGGTGGAAAGCCGGCTGGGGGGCCTCAAAGGCTAAGCGGAGTTAGCGTGTGGCCCAGTGAGCGCACTCGTAGGGCTAGACCCGGGAGGACTGAATACGGAGTCTCGAATGAGCGTGTGTCTGTCCGTCGACGGAGGCTGGGTAAGCGGCTGCCGGCGTCTGCCTGTCTGTGGCCGTATCACCCACGGTGTATCGTGGGGCACCATCTGCCGTAAGGGGCGGTGCAGCCGTGGTGGGTGCCACAGTGTGGATGTCCTGCAGACCACACACGTGCAAGGGGCCAGACACGGAGGTCACGTGCTGATTCTTTTGACATGAAGTGTCCACGCTGAGTAAATTCAGTGATGGAACACAAGTCAGTGATTTTGGGGGTGGGAGGAGGGTTGGGGATCAACTCCCAGGGCTCCTTCCTGGGGGGGGGGAGGTGGAACGTTCCAGAACTAGACGGAGGTGGTGGTTGCGCCACACTGCAAACACGCTAAATGCCACGCAGTTGCTCGCTTGAGAGCGACTGCTTTTATCTGCGTGAATCTCACCTCCGCTGGAAAAAAAGGATGCCCCGCCCAGTGCCCCTGAGACCCCGCTCCCCCGCCTCGCTGCCAGTGCCAGATGCACGTGGCTCGGCCCCGAGCGCACGGTGTGGCGGCGCTCCGTGTCCCCAGGCGTGGCGGGTCACAGACCACGAGGTCCGAGGGAGCCCCGGCCACCGGCAAGGACGGCGGTCCGCGCCCGGAGCAGGGGGGCGGGCGGGGGCGGGGAGAGCACTCCTGTGCCCGGTGCCCAGCCCTCTGGGATCCCGGCTGAGGACGGGCACCAGACTGAGGGCGGGCGGGCGGGCGGCAAGCTGGCTCTGTCTGCACGTGTCGTTCCACGGGAAATGTTTGGTGCCGTGTCTGGGCCTGTGGCCGGGGCGCGTCTGGCTCGTGTCGCGTCTCTTAACTGTGAGGCACACGCTCTGATCTCCCGGCTAGCACGGAGGGGGCCCTGGCCTCCGCCTGGTCGCTGGAATGGAACCGGCCGTGGGGGGCACGAAGGCGGGGGTCCACGGGCTGGTCCGCAGCCCGTCACATCCTGGAGGGAGGCTCTGGGCCCTTTGCCTCCGTCCCCCGCTTCTCACGGGCCACTATTTCCTCTGTGTTTCCTGAAGCCCCACAGGCCTTTCTGGTGTCAGGTCCCCCAGGGTTTCCCGGCAGACCCGAGCTCACTGGTCTGGAGCCTCGGGCACTGGATCTGGAGGGTCCGGAATCCCCGTAGCTGCGGCTCTCACATCTTTGCTCACCCGGCGCCCACCCGCCCCGACCGTCTGGGGAGGGTCTCCGCCTCTGCCCTTTCCCTGGGGAGGCCGCACCTGGGTGAGCACCCCCCACCCCCACCCGTTTCCGAGCGTCCTCTCCCTCCGCCCCATTTGTGGACGCGGTGGGGCAGGACGAGGAGGGCAATGGCACCCGTACCCCCTTTACCTGGAGCCTCTGAGCACAGAGTCGTCTCCTCCAGGGCCCTCCCGGAGAACCGGGGGCGTGGTGCCCACTGTGACCACGGACCTCGCCAAGCAGGATGCCCGGAGCCCGTGGACACGCCGTGCCTGGCTGTGCTGGACGGGCTACTCCTTTCACTGGAATGGAAAGGATGATGTTAGGCTGAACTGAGTGGCCCCGAAATTGATAGGCGATGCCCTAATCTGGTGTGACTTGTTGGAGAGGGGCCGTTCAGGAGGTACCTGAGGGAAGATGGGGTCACGAGGGGGGCCCTTGTCCAATCCAACCGGTGTCTTTGTAAGAAGAGGAGATCAGGACACAGACAGGCACAGAGGGACGTCCGTGGGGGAGCACAGTGAGAAGCAGCAGTCCGCACGCCGTGGAGAGAGGCCCCTGGAGAATCCCCCCGGAATCTCGATCCCGGCCGTGCAGCCCGCAGGACGGAGGGATCGTGGATGTCTGTTGTTTAAACCTCTGGATCTGTGGTATTTCTTATGGCCGAGCTAGTCAGGACAGACGGGGACTTGTGAAGAGGGTGAGGTCAGGGGGGCGGCTGGGGCGCCTCGGCGTCAGGAGACCCAGCTTCTGGCCGGGCTGGGGGCACCGAGCCTGGGCTGGGCCAGGGCAGAGCGCCCCTGAGCAGCTCCGTGGCCCGAGCTCCGCAGCTGCTGGGTGGCCACGGCCACGGTGGCCCCGCGGTGGTGCCGTCCAGCCTCGGGGGAGACTGTCCACGGCCGTCCGTCCCACGTGAGCCCCTGGTCTCCGAGAGGGCAGGGTGTGTGTGTACATAGACACAGGTGCATGCACGTGCATGTGTGTGCACGTGGTGCGTGGGTGAGCGCGTGTGTCTGCGTGCACGTGTGCGCGCATGGGTGCGTGACGCGGCGTTCCGTCTGTGGCATTGTCCCAGGAGGCAGTGAGGGTCCAGCTCTCGTGCCCCCGTCCGCAGGGGCAGCGTCTGGGGTCTTGGAGCGGGGCAGGGTGCTGCCTCCGCTCCCACGAGCCCCCCGGTGCCCGTACCCCCAGACCCGCGGAGGAATTCGGCCGGCTCCGCTGGCGGTAGCCAGTCCCCTGCATCTGCTTGTTTCTCCCGAAAGAAAGCTTCTGTTTGGTTCTAATGAGTAGCTTTTCCTAAAGAGAAACAGTAGGAGCAGCGGAAACGCAAGTGGGTTCTGTAAACTTGTAATCACACGTGTCAAACACCGGGCAGCATTTTCCCTCTAAAATAGACGTGGTGCGAAATAACACGGGCCTGCGCAGGGAACGGTGTTTCCTCTGACAGAAGTTAATTCTAAACTAAGTATTCCCTGAAAGAAAAGCGGGGGAAACATTTTTACATGTCTATCATTTGTCCTCGGAGGACACAAAGCAAATATGTTTTTTACCGCGTGACACCTGCATTATTCCGGTGGCCTCGGGCTATGTGCTGTTTCCAGTTTGCAGAATTGGAGAAGCAAACAGCCCTGCATTAAGAGGAACACACGGTACAGGCTAATCATAACCGCGCAGGAATCAGAGGCCGCCGGTGGAGGAAAGGGGCCGGGAGCCGGTGGGGGGTGGGGTGGGGGTGGGGTGGGGGCGGTAGGGGAGTCGGGGGGCGGGGCTGGGGGGCTGGGAGTAGGGGGTGCTGGAAGCCAGGGGGCAGAGGAGCCGGGGGACTGGGACTTGGGGGGCTGGCCCGGGGGACTGGGAGCCGGGGGCCGGGAGCTGGGGGACTGGGAGTTGGGGGGCCGGCCTGGGGGACTGGGAGCGGGGGGCCGGGAGATGGGGGATTGGGATGGGGGGGCTGGGAGTTGGGGGGCCAGGCCGGGGGACTGAGGGCCGGGGGCCGGGAGCTGGGCGACTGGGAGTTGGGGGGCCGGCCTGGGGGACTGGGAGCGGGGGGCCGGGAGATGGGGGATTGGGATGGGGGGGGCTGGGAGTTGGGGGGCTGGGAGCTGGGGGACTGGGACTTGGGGGGCCGGCCCGGGGGACTGGGAGCCGGGGGCCGGGAGCTGGGGGACTGGGAGTTGGGGGGCCGGCCTGGGGGACTGGGAGCGGGGGGCCGGGAGATGGGGGAGTGGGATGGGGGGGCTGGGAGTTGGGGGGCCAGGCCGGGGGACTGAGGGCCGGGGGCCAGGAGCTGGGGGACTGGGAGTTGGGGGGCCGGCCCGGGGGACTGGGAGCTGGGGGGCTGGGAGCTGGGGGACTGGGACTTGGGGGGCCAGCCCGGGGGACTGGGAGCTGGGGGGCTGGGATCTGGGGGACTGGGAGCCGGGGGCCGGGAGCTGGGGGACTGGGACTTGGGGGGCCGGCCCGGGGGACTGGGAGCTGGGGGGCTGGGAGCTGGGGGACTGGGAGCCGGGAGCCGGGAGCTGGGGGACTGGGACTTGGGGGGCCGGCCCGGGGGACTGGGAGCTGGGGGGCTGGGAGCTGGGGGACTGGGAGCCGGGAGCCGGGAGCTGGGGGACTGGGACTTGGGGGGCCGGCCCGGGGGACTGGGAGCCTGGGGGGGGGGCTGGGAGTTGGGGGGCCAGGCCGGGGGACTGAGGGCCGGGGGCCAGGAGCTGGGGGACTGGGACTTGGGGGGCCGGCCCGGGGGACTGGGAGCTGGGGGGCTGGGATCTGGGGGACTGGGACTTGGGGGGCCGGCCCGGGGGACTGGGAGCCTGGGGGGGGGCTGGGAGTTGGGGGGCCAGGCCGGGGGACTGAGGGCCGGGGGCCAGGAGCTGGGGGACTGGGACTTGGGGGGCCAGGCCGGGGGACTGGGAGCCGGGGGCCGGGAGCTGGGGGACTGGGACTTGGGGGGCCGGCCCGGGGGACTGGGAGCCGGGGGCCGGGAGCTGGGGGTGGTCGGGAGCCAGGGAGGGAGAAGCCAGAAGCAGCAAACAGTGGGCACCCACAGCAGCACACGTGAGCAAATACTCCACTGGCCGGAAGCTCATTTCAGAACTTCTCAGGATTTCCCAGAGACGTTGGGTTTAAATTTTGAAGGGCGGCCCTGGGAAGGCACAAGGCGTTTCGTCAGTAGCCCGTTTTCCGGAAAGAATGGATTCAGGCTGGGGGCCCAGAAACCACTCCGGGGCTGATCTGGGGACCGCCATCCGGCCTCCCCCTGAGCACAGATGGCACGCGCTGCACAGACCTTCAGGGTGACGGGGCCCGGCTCTGGAGGGCAGTGTTCAGAACATGGTGCTGATGCTCCCCTGGCCTCGCCCCTCCTCACCTCTGCCGGCCCCGCTGCTGCCCAGGACCTTCCTGCTGTGTGCCTGGCAGAAATCCCTCGGGCTGGTCCTCGCTGGCCTCCAGAATGCCCCCCACCCCGGCCCACTCCGGGGCGGGCGACTGGCTCGCCGTGCACAGACAGGAGCCCCGGGCCCATCGGGGGAGCCCCCAGCTGTGCACTAGGCCCACGGGGGCGCTGGAGCCCCAGGCCGGGGCTCCGCCCTCCATCCCACCCTCTCCGGGACCCGGCAGCCTCCCTAGATTCTCAGCGGCCGCCCCTGGACCACTGGGGTTTCCGGCGGCTGTGAGCGTCAGCCCGGAGCTTGACCCTAACCTGTGCTCACCGCTCAGGCGGAGGGAACTCCCCATGGAGGATTCCAGACCTCTGCCTCCCCTCCTGTCTTCTTCCCCAGGACTTTTAAGCAGCCCTCACCCACCCCCAGCAAGTAACCGTGGACGTTACCAGCCCCCACGAGACCCCACGGTCCACACCGCTTCCCGCAGGGATGGCGTCCCCGGCTTTCTCCCTGTCTCTCCAGTGCACATACACGCAGCACAACAAAGGATCCCTCCAGGCCATGGCCGGCCGCTGCTTCCCCCTCCAGGCCGTGGCCTGGCCGCCACTCAGCTATCCGTCCTCAGTCCTAGGACAACCACTCTCAACTCCTTCCAAATGGGCCATCTGATCCCAGTTTGGGACATGCCCACGGGGGACACCGCAGTCATCCCAGTGAGGGCCTGGGGCTGGGCAGTAGACCTGGGCGAGCCCGTGGGGGCCCCGGGAGCCGGCTTCCCGCATACCCCGTGGGGTACCGGGAAACCAGTTGGCAGGTTCCCTCCGTTTCACAATTCAGATGGGCGCCTGCAAATGCCCCAGGTGTGCAACCCACACGCGTGCACCACGCCACACGTGTGTGGACGCCGCACCACAACGCGTGTGCACATACACACCATGCCACACGTGTGTGCACACATGCACACCGCACCACAACGCGTGTGTGCACACACGTGCACACACACGTGCTCTGTCCTAAAGGAGACCCAGCAGGTCCCTGCAAGCCCAGTCCCTGCCCCTGGGGGTGACCGTGTCCCCCAAGTCCCTGCGGACGGTTGTGAGCTCTGTGCCCGACGCCCCCAGTGCTCCCCGGAAAGGCCATGGCTCTGGCCAGCTCTGCTGGTACGAACACGTGTTCTAGAACGAGGCCTCTAAAGCAGTCGCCCCTCTGCTGTAGTTGGTAGTGACCAGAGTCCCTGGTGCCGCCCCTTGTCCCGTGTGGACAGGGAGGCCGGGGGACTTGTTCATAAGGGGAATTTGGGCCCGTGAAGCAGCCTTTTATGAGTCTGGAGGCTCCAAGTTTGGCCCCGTGCACCTGCTCCGCGGGTTAACGCACTCACCTATAAATAACGGTGCTGACAGGGGACCTGTCAGCACCACTGATGGACGGTCCCTTCTCCCGCCATTACAGCCTTGTGACTGTGGGAAAATTAATTTAAGTGGTAGTTAATTTCTAATGAATTCCACTCAAGCGGTTAATGTGGTCCTCGGTGTTATGGTAACCTTCATGGATCATTGCATTATGTAAATAAATTCTACTTTACGCTGGTTTATTAAAAAAGAGAGTGAGATTGGGGAGTCTGGCTAAATCCCGTCTGCACGCGCGCACAGCGGACTCGCGGCAGGGACGCCCTTAAATGGGGAAGAAACGGAACATCCATCAGTCTCCGGGAGTGCAGAGCCACTCCCTTTCACCTGCCCCGCCGACCACACTGCCTGCTTCCACGGCTCCGGATAAGCATCTCCAAATTCACTCTGTTGTTGCATTAGAAGGAAAAGGAGAAGTTTTGCCTCAAAATCCGTGTGAATTTGGTAACAAACCTTAAAGCGCGTCTTTCCTGAAACCCCGTGTGAGGACAAGGCCAGGGCGGGTTCGCTCGGGGGCCGGTGGGGGGAAAGTCGGCAGGCTCGGCCCGGTAGGGCTGGCCTGGACGCACTCGCTTGCTGAGCCCCAGGGGCTGGCCAGTGCGCAGGGGTGGTGGCCCCCACGGCCAGCACCCCAGGGTCGCTCTGTGTTCACTCCCGCGACCCCGGGTAACCCGTCTCTGCTTCTTAGCTCGGCCGCCGTGACCGCACCACCCGTCTTTCTCTGAGGTCCGGAGGCTGGACGTCCCTGGGTCCCCTCTGGGTCCCCTTCTGGGCTTGCAGACGCACCTGCTCCTGTCCTCACCCCGGGGGGTGGGCGGGTTCGTGGGGGTCTCTCCAGGCGAGGGCACTGATCACATCCGGCCACGGCCCCGCCCTTGCCACCTCCCGATGCGTCACCCTGGGCTCTCTCCGTGGGCACTGGGCGCTGGCTGCGTCCTGCTGTCCGTACCTTCCCCTGCGCGTCTGCCCCCGTGGGGGGCCACGTCAGGAATGGGCAGGACAGACGTCCCCGAGCCGCACCACTAGGCCGCCCCACCGCTCTGAGGGCCTGACGCTTTCTTCTCCGGAATCTCTCTGGCGCCTGGGCTGAGACGCTGGGCTTCGTCTCGCGCTGCCGTCTGGAGCCTCGTGAAGTTGTGGACCAGGAGTGGCCGCCGTGGCCTGCCCCGCTGCGGCCTTGACAACGACCGGCACCTGGGGGTGATCCAGCCGGGCGGAAGGGAGCTCGGCACGCCCACAGCCGCAGCTCACAGACACGCACGAGCGCGGGTGCTGAGGGCAGCCCCGCTGGCCCGCACCCCCACGTGGGCGCCTCACGGAGGCCCCTCTCCCCCCACCGAGGCCGTCGTGTCTCCTCTGGCCTCAGGTTTGACTCCCAGGCGACGGGCAGATTGGAGGTGTGTGCTCGGTGTCCGGATCACGGTTGGGTCAGCGTCCGCGATGGCCGGCGGCCAGAAGCTGGAGCCCACTGAGCGCCGCCCCCGACAACGACCTCGAGAGCCAGCAGCCCACCCGACACCCCCGAGAGCCCCCTGCCCCGTTTGCGGCCCGTAGCCCAGCAGGACACGGTGGGCAAGAGGGCCCTCCTGCTCCCTCCACCGTGGCCACTCCTGAGTCTCCCACGTTATCCCAGCAAGAAGGTCAAGAAGGTCTGCAGGGGCGCCCGGCTGGCTCGGTCGGCGGAGCGAGTGACTCTGGACCTGCAGGGCGTGGGTTCAAGCCCCACGCCGGGCGCGGAGCCCGCGGATACGATACGAACGTGAGCGGGTGTGGCACGGAGTGTGGGCCCCGCCAGCCTCCCCCGCGCCTCTCTGCGCCTGCCCTGCTCCCCGCTCTCCACAGACCGCCCTTCCCGTCCTCGCACCTGGGCTGGTCACCTGGCTGGACACGTGAACCGTGGCTCCTACGTTTGCCTCTTCCAGACCCTGCTGTCAGGAGCCCAGTTCCCGGGAAATGCAGTAAAGGTGTTGGTCCTGCTGGTGGAGGAGCCACTCGGTGCGGAGGGGACGGAGGGGGCAGGGGGAGGGGTGGCAGATGGCTGGGACTCACACGCGGGTGCACGACCGCTCCCTGGGGTGGCCGGTGCTGTCCCGGCTTACAGGGGAACTCGCCAGGGTGTCGTCTGAGCAAATGGCCATTCAGAGGGTGGAGGAGGCCGGGGAAGGTATGGAGGAGAGCCCAGAAGCCAAGTTTAGGCTTTGGGGGGGGGTGGGGAGGGAGGCAGGGACAGGGGAGAACAGATCGGCCTCCCGGGACCCTGAGCCCCGGCCCGGTATCTCCTGCAGCCGAGACAGGGCAGAAGCCGGCTGTGTGCGGTCTCCCCGTCTTTCCTCGCTTGTGAGACGCCTCCAGGCTGCCCCGCCACCGCCTTCTGGCAGCGACAGCGAGGCTGATTTGGTTTCTCAGCAGAGTCGAACCGGAGCTCAAATGTGGAAAGAGAAAAAGAGAAAAAGGAAAAGCCTGCTTTGGAGGATCCAGAATAATGTCCCCGAACTCCGTCAGTAACGGCACTAAATCCTGAAGAAAGCCAGCGGCAAAACCCGCGATGCGGAACGCTGGCAGTGCGGGGTCAGACCAGACTGAGATGCCGCGAACCGAGAAGCCGTGCGAGGCCCTTCCAATAAAAACGTCGAGGACGTCAGACCCACCCGACTGCTGGAATCCTAGTGTGTGCGGTCGTAATAAGCGGGTTTACTGAGAGTTCTGGATGTGAAGCCCTTCGTTCCCTCGCACAGAGGGGGCCGCGGCCCACGGTCCTGGACACGGATGCGAGCACCGTGAGCCACTACGGGCTGGGCGCCAATTCCCTCCCCCCGCCTCTCCCCCCCCCCCCCCCCAGCAGCAGACCCTCCCCAGCCTCACACACCTTGAAAGATGGTGCTTTCCGTCCTCTGAAGCCCGGAGTAGCTTCTGGCAAGTTAGCCAATTGTTGGATGAGTCAGAGAGAGCTGCTGATTAAAAGGATGGGAGGGATGTGACCAGGGCCGAGTGTCTGGTTCGTCCCCCAGCCCCTCCCTGCCCATCTGCTTGCTACGTGGGATGTAATAGCGGGGGCCCCAGCCACCGTATTGTGCCCTGAGGTTACTGTGGGCATGGCAGCCGAGCCCGGAGGGTTGTCGGTGAGGGAGAGGATGGAAAGAGACCGGACACGGACAGCAGCTCAGAGATGCCTTCGCCTGCCTTCCTCCAGCACGAGGCAGTACGTTGCATATTTTGTTTAAGCCGCTGCCACTTCCAGCCTCGTCTCCTGCGGTGGACAGACGTATAGCTGACTGCACATCTTTGGGTGGTCAGGCAGGACTGTCTTGGGCACGAATCCACATACACACCATGTGTTTAGCCCCGTACGTGAGGCAAAATAAAAGCTTAGCGAGTATTTGGGTGAGCGGATAAATACACGAAGAATCGCATTTGATTCACCAACCAGAAAAGTCTCCACCCGTTATTCTACCTCAAACAACACATTAGGTAATTAAACTGATAAAAGTGGCAAGTAAAAAAAAAAACCCCAAACCTACGGCTTCGTGCTCCAGTAGGTGAGTCCGTGCTGTCGATCACCGAGGGAGCAATTGTACCGTCAGACGGAAATCTCAGGACAGAGCCACAGCCTGGACGTCCCGGGGCAGCCGACGAACCGCCGGGGTTTCTGCAGTGACCCATGTGTGTTTAGTATAACGGCCTCACTGGGTAAGAAGAAACACGCATCCCTTTCTGAGGAAAAGACGACGAATCCTTCATGGTGCGGCCAGAGGCGGAAATCTGTCTGAAGCCCGCGCGTGGGGGCGGCTCGGCTGGACCCCTGGGCCACCAGGGACGCTTCCTGACAGCTCTGTTTCTGAGTATTGACACAGCCAAAGTCAATTTCTCACGCAACGCACAGCAGCCCTCTTTGTTCTGTACGTTTCTCCCTTCCCCCACGCTTTTAAGAAAGAAAAATGGTAAGTTCGGAGAGAGGAAAATGACTGACCTCTAGTTGGGAATCACAAGCCTCATTACAAATGCTCAAATGGCCAAAATGCTTAACTCGTTAAAAAAGGAAAGGGGAAATAAAAACTCCTATAGGTGCAGAAAAAGGCCCCAAATCAGAAACGAGGCTTCCGTGATCCCATCCCATTTTGTTGAGGAAGCCAAGGGCACAGGCGCCAGGGGGAGGGGGCTGGCCCTGGGTGCCTGCGGGCACCCCGTACGGACGCGTCCCCAGGTCTGGGATGGGCGTGCGAAGCGGGAAGGGGGCAGGAATCCCAGGGATCTGCTTGGGCGTTCACAGGACCTAACTGATGATCCCGCTGCCTTCCGGGGACAGGCCTGGGGCTGGAGTTCAAGACAAGCACTGACCACCACATCTTCAGGAGTCTTTTGCATTTTGAACAGTGCAGATACATTATCTATTGGCAACGAATTAAAATTATTTTCAAAAATATTCTGTGTCGCTCGTAGTGGATGAAATTAGTGTCCTTGCTACCCGAAAGCTCAGGGTGTGACCTTATTTGAAATAGGGTCCCTGCAGATGTAATTAAGCTAAGGATCTTGAGGTGAAATCACCCTGATTAAGGTGGGAGAATAAATTTTTGTTGCCTTGAGCCACCGAGTTGGTAACTTGTCACGGCGGCCACAGGCATCAGCCCACCACCGCCTTCCCCGGGCCCCCTTGACGTCCAGTAGAGAGCACTGGAGGTACAATCAAGGGGACACGTCAACTCACGTCCCTCTTACATCTGCATCGTATGTAGCCCTTCCCCAACCTGACTGGCGCGTAACGCGCAGTAAGAAAACGCTACTGGCCTGCAGCCCACCTGGCCACTCAGATGGACAGCAAGACCGTGGGCAGGCTCTCTGTGCGACAAGGGACGTTTTTGTAAACACAAGACCGATGCGTCCTTCACGCGCTTCCCAAAGAATAGTCTTTTACCGCCATGAGAAAACTGGGTCTGTGAGCTCTTAAAGGCTTTAAATTTTAAGTTTAGGGAAAGCACGTCATTTCAAGATCTAAACTCTGCAACAGCAACAGAAACCCACACCAGTGTGCATACAGGAAGGGAGGGTCTGGTGAGATTGGGGGACGTGTGCGGATGGTCCGCGGGGTGTCCCCGAACAGCACGCCTGGGGTGATATGAATGAAAAGTGCATGCGTTCATTCGGGTTTAGAACGGCAAGTGCTACAGGGAGGGCGAGAAGGTCATGACGGTTTCTTTAAATCTTCTTTTTATTTATTTACACCGGGTGACTTTTTAAAATGACCAAGTTTTGGGGCCCCTGGGTGGCTCAGTTGGTTAAGCATCGACTTGATGTCAGCTCAGGTCATGATTTCATGGTTTGTGAGTTCCAGCCCCACGTCGGGCGCTGTGCTGATGGTTCGGCCCTGCTTGGGATTCTCTCTCTCTCTCTCTCTCTCTCTCTCTTTCTCTCTCCCTCTGCCCCTCCTCCGCTAGCTCTCTCTCCCGCTAAAAATAAATAAAGTGAAGAAAATGAGTAAACGTTGTTTAGGGTCTTTAGAGCTGAAATGAAACCCCCAGGCCCCTGAGATCCTCTCTGCACTGCTTACTGAACTGACCGTCACATACACTCACATACACTCTGGCTCCTGGGGCCAGAGGCTGTGCTTGCTGCAGAGTGTTCTAGAACAGGGTTGGCACATGTTTTCTGTAAAGGGTCAGAGAGCAAACGTTTCAGGTCCTCTGACACAATTGCTCAGGGCTGCCCATGCAGCGTGAGAGGATCCCCAGACGCATGAATGAAGGAACATGGGTGTGTTCCAATAAAACTTTATTGACAGGAGCAGGTAGTGGCAGGGCCTGCCCACGTCTGGCTAAGACGAGCAAGAGATCCTCCTTTGGGGAAACCGATGACCTGAAGCTCACACGCACCAAAGGGATAAAGAAACGGAAGGAGAACGCGCCCGGTCGTCTCCGCTCACGCCGTAAGATGAAAGGAACATGCTGTAGGAAAACATACGGGGGCTACTCAAAAAATTACACCGAGCAACCCTATGATGCCTCAATCCCACTGCTGGGTGTTTACCCAAAGAAAATGAGAACACTCGTTCGGAAAGGTCTCTGCACCCCACGCTCACATAGCCAGGGCACGGAGGCGGCCCAAGGGAGGGAGCCACAAACGCACAAAGATAGGGTGTGTACCCCGGGGAAGACTACTCAGCCACGAAAGAGAAGGACATCTTGTCACTTGCCACGACGTGGATGAAGCCAGAGGGCAGGCAGCGTGCTCTGTGAGACCCGCGAGTCGGGGAGAGACAAATACCGATCCCCTCTTAGGCGCGGAGTGTGGAGAACAAAACCCGGAGCAGGACTGGGGGGCCCGAGGCGGGGGCGGGGGCGGTGAAGCGGGCGAGGGGGCGTCTAGCACCGCCAACTTCCGGTTTACAGGAGGCGGGTCCTGGGCATTAACGTATGCGCGGCGACCACAGTTAACGACGCCGTATTTCACCTTTGAAAGCTGCTGAGAAGTAGGTCGTACGAGTTCTCACCACACACACACCAGGTCTCCGGGTACGTGTGGTGCCCGACGCCGATCGCCAACACTTCCAAAACGTACAAACGAGCCATCACGTTGTGCACGTAACACTAAGCCTCTGTACGTCATTCAGAACTCAGTACTAAAGCAGCAGTGCCTGCACGTGGGTGACAGTATTTCGTGGGCCCTGCGGCCCCCCGGGAGAGGGGCAGCGAGAAGGGTGGGGAGCGGCCTGGCACAGTGATCACAAACAGGAGGCCGTCCTGCAGGGCGGGAGCAGAGGGCGCGTGCAGGCTCAGGCAGGGTGGAAGGCCTGGAAGCCTGGAAACCAGCTCAGACTGGGGGTCCCCCCTCCATGACACCCTCGTGCCGGACACCCACGGAGCCCCCCCGGGAAGCAGCGGCATCCACAGGCTGGAAAGGAGGTGCAGGACGACAGGTGCTCGGGGTGATTCCCCGTCACCGTCTCCGTGCGGCTCAAACTCTCTTCTGGGAGCAGTTTTAGATTCCCGTAGGGATCGGTTATAAAAGCAAGACATGATCCTGACTCCTCAAAACGCAAAACCTACACCAAAACAGTGGGCCACCCGTCCCCTCCCCACCCCGTCCCATTCCCCCATAATTTCTGCTTGGTGTGTGTTTCTCCAGAATTTTTCTTACACGGTTACTAAGTACGTTTACTTGGGAAAACATGTGGCCAGGTTTGTAGTTGTTTAACGTTCATGTAAACAAAAACATGCTTTATGCACTGTTGTACAGCTTTCTTCCAGATTTAATATTCAGAGATACGCCTCAGCTTGTGTCCGTGGCTCACGGCCCAGTCGTTTGTCTTCCCGTGGCCTCGTGGCTGCCTGTACCTGACCACGTGCCCTGCAGGATGCCAAACTTGTTCCAGCTCTTCGCCATGTCAGACGCTGCTCTGGGAGCAGCCCTATGGATCTCTCTTTCTGCGCAAGCATCTCACTAAGGATGCCGTAACACGGGGTCAGGGAGGATACGTGTCTTCTGCGTAAAAGTGGCTCGCTTGGTCTCTGCACACGTGCCACCGCCCACGGCCTCTGGAATCCGTGCTCCCCACCAGAGAGCGTTCTCTTCCTAAGGTCTGCAGCTCTGATGGGCAGACGCGTGCTTCATCTTTTCGTCATTCTCACTTCCTTGACCAGGAGTGACTTCGGTCATGCTTCAGTGCCGATTCTCGGACACTCCCCATCCGTGCCTTCTGCCCGTTTTTCTTGGACCTTGTTTTCCCTTAAGGGTGTGCGATGCCTTTTGCGTGCCTGTGACCTTCACTGTTGTGTCATGGTGGGTCCGTGCTCTGTTTCGTGGAATGTGCTGAATGGCAACATCTCCCTTTGGTTCTGGAGTCTGTTGAGGTCCGAGCAGAGGGCAGCGGGAGGACTGTCCACCCCTTGTAAGGAGAGCTCATGGACCGACCTTCGGGCCCAGGCCCCCAGGGTGGTGCTCCTCAGAGGCGATAGCAAGGATGGTAGGACCTGGGGCCCGGCACAGAGGGAGCCACCCCAGCGGTGTGTGACCATGTCCCTGGACTTGGGAAGCTCAGGCCACTGCTGGGGCCCTCCTGGGGGGGGGGCCCTCAGGAGACAGAGAGCCAAGGCGATGGGGTGTCCTCTCCATGGCAGGAGGGAGGGGATCTGATTTTCCTTCCATCCTGACCAGGAGCCAGAGGCTACGTGGGAAGCCGTGTTTGGAGATCCGGTTCCTGGAGCGGACAGGGCCTGCCCTGGTGTTGGGAAGCAGCGTAAGGAAAATGGGTTTGTTCTCTGACATCCAGCACCTGGGGCCAAGTGGCTGCTTTCGGGGCCGGCTCCTCACGGCCCAGGGCTGCGGGCTTTCACCTGCGAAAGCGAGCCCGTGGTGTTTCTCGTCTTTTGACTTCTGGAGTCTGGATCTTGGGATGAGGTTTTCCTACCGCAAACTGATGCAGATACTTTCCCGCACTTCTCTGTAACTTCTGTCCTCACCTTGCTTATTTGCGGCAGGTAGAAACCGCGCCGCAGCACGCGGAGTGTGGCCGTAACCCGACCCTTTCCCAGGCGGGACGCGGTGGTCCCCAGGCCGCCCGCTGAAGCCTTCGTGCTTTCCTTCTCCTGAGGAGCCACACCGATCCCGTTCCTGCTGAAGTTTCTCCCCGAATCTATTCAGTCCCCCGGTCCCTTTGTCCCTTTCTACGCACGCACGACTGTTGCACCCTCAGTGTGTTTTCACCTCTGCGGGTGAACCTCTGTGCACTTCTCAGGACGAAAGAACATCCTGGCTTCTGTTTCCTTTCCTTCTTCCAAGCAAAGGTGGAAGCAGCCTGCAGACTGTGGCCTCGTCAGCCTTCCTGCTGGCACTTTGGTGGCTTTGAGACATCAGCGGGCCGTGTTCCCCTGAGAGTGGAGCCTGTGATGGGGACAGGTGAGCATATACGTCTGGGATGTGAGTCCCACGGGTAGGGGCGAGGTGGGGGGTGCAGTGGAGAGGCGCCCAGAGATCCAGCTGCTCCTGGGTCGCCTTGCTTGTCAGCAACTTCTGGACACGCCAGCGGGTAGGACATAGTATCTCCTCTGCATTAATTTGCATTTCCCTTCGGATTTATGGTGTGGGGCATCTTATGTGCTTTATTTCTGCCGTTTTCCCATCACCTTTGGTGAAGTTCCACTTTAAGGATTGGGTTAACTAAGGCTCATCGGTGTGTGTGAACCACATGGGAGGCACCGTGAGGACCGTGGGCTGGGCGTCATTCCCCTGTGGCCCTTCACCCACGGGCTGAGGCTTGGGTGTCAACCCCACAGTCCTGGTCTTATGGGGCTTTGGACAAAACCCCGAGGAGGGAAAAGGGATTGTATGGCCAGTGGCAACGTGCAAGGTCAGGGGACGTGCACGGAGTGGCGAGTTCCAGGTCCGTCTAGACGGTACCTCCCCTCTGCCGCGCCCACGGAGCCAGTGCACCGTGCTTTAGAACGATCAACCTCTAGGAGCACCAGCTGAGGCCGGGCCACGGTTCTCACCCCGGGAGGAACCCCAGACACTTCCTTTCTGGCAGAACTTGCAAATCAATCGTGGACACCCGCCACCAACACGTAGCCTTGGATTTGAGACTTTGGGCTTAGGATGGAGGGGGGCAGGCGGTGTATTTTTTTCATTGGGTTTTATTGAGACACAATTCACATAAAATAAAATTTACTGGTTTGATGCGTTTCAACAAACGTGTACGGTTGTGAACCGGCATCACAATTAAGATTTCTGGTGTTGGTATTTGCCTCTTTTTGCTTTCTTCTGGACCAGACCAGCCAGACATTTATGTGTCTTGTCCCTGTCGAAGATGGAGCCTTTGTGTTCTTCCCTTCTCCCTGCTGTCCCTCGGTTTTATAGTTTCGATTTCGCTCTCCTTTTTCTAGTCTCCTCAGGTGGAAGGTGAGACCATTGTTTGCGGTCTTTGCCTTTTCTCATGTAAGCGCTCAGTGCTATAAATGTCCCTGTAAGTGTGGCTTTACCCTTTCCACGCGTGTTGATGTGTTACTCAGTCCCCGTCTGGTTCCAGTATTTTGTACTTTCCCTTTCGAGTTCTTTGATCCCTGGTTTATTTAGAACCGGGTGGTTTAATTTCCAATTATTTGTGTGATTTCCCAGATATCTTCCTGTCGCTGAATCTTAGATTAATACCACTGTGGTCAGAACATATATTTTTTTAATGACTTCAATCCTTTGAAACTCATCTCTTGGCCCAAAATACGGTCATTTTGGGTGCACATCCCACGTGAACCTAGAAAAGATGCGTATTCTGATGTGAGGGGGGATGTTTTATAAATATCAATTTGATTAAATTGGCCGATAGGGTTGTGCAAATCTTCTGCATCCTTAATATTTTCTGTCTACTTTTCTGAGCAATTATCGAAAGAAAAGTACTGATGTGTACCGTCCTGATTTTTGTCTGTTTCTCCTTGTAGTTGCATACATTTTCGCTTTGTGTGTTTTGCAGCTCTGTTATGAAATGCGTAGACATTTAACACTGTTATCTGTCCTTGGCTAATTAACCCATCTACCGTCACACCTGGTAATATTTGGTGATCCAGTCCACTTTGACCATCATTAGTGTATCCCTCCAGCTTTCCTTTGATTATTGTTTGGAGGCTATTATCTTCTACCGTTTACCCTCTCAGTCACTTGTGTTTTAAATGAGTTTCTTACAGACTGCATACATGTGAGTCTTCGTTTTTTATACAGTCTGATGTTCTCTGCTGCTTGACTGGATGCTTACATAGGTACACGTGCTGGGATTATTGATAAGGTTGAATTTACATCTGTGGTCATTTATTTTCTATTTTATCATATCAATACGTCGTTCCTTTTTTCTCTTTTGGTTTTCTGATTTTAAATTAATTGGATATTTTGATATCGCACATATTTGTCCACTGTTGCCTTATCACAAATATCTTTTGATTTCCTTGGGGGCTGGTCCAACGTTTAGAGTGCACACTGTAACGTCACAGTTCACCTTCAAACAGTACTTGCCACTTCTCCTGTGCAAGAACCTCATGAGTGTCTGCCCTTGTCCTGTGCTGGGCACACTCACACTTCGGTCCTGCAGATGCCAGGACTTCGCTCTCATTTTTTCCTTACGTGATTTTTAAATGAGGAAAGAGTATCTTTTATATTTGTCCAAATAAACAGTCACTGTTTCTAGCTTTTCATGTCTTTGTGTAGATCTGTGTTTCCAGCTGACTTCTTCCAGCTTCGGTGGATCTTCACCCTTAGTTTTCGGAGATGTTTTCACTAGACGTAGGTTTCTCCGCAGCACCTCAGAGGTTTTACTGCCTTTCAGGCTGCACGGTCTCTGAGAAGTCTGCTGCTGTTTTTGTCCCTCTGTGAAGAGTGGATCTCGTTTCTCTGCATTTTTTCTTTTTATCTGATATGGAGCAATTCAATAACGATGTAGAATTATGTGGTTTTCTTTATATTCCTCCTGACTGAGGTTTGTTAACATTCTTGGATTTGTGGATTTATTGCTTCCATCAACCAGGGAAACATTTTGGCCGTTATTTCTTCCACGGTTGGTTTTTCTCCACCCTCCCCCAGGGCGGCAATGCCATTTACGCTACAGTGCTGGATACTGTCCCACAGCGCACTGCGTTCCTGGGTCTTTATTTATTTGATCTCAGCTTGCTATCTGGAAATTCCATTTGGCTATTTTTTTTGCAAGGCTTACTGAAGTTGAGTTCTAGGAGTTCTATAAGCGTATATTGTCATGAAATTGCTGCCATGATCAAGACAGAACATTTCCATCACCCAAAAGCATTCCTTCACGTCCCCTCGTAGCCAACCCTGGCTCCCCACCCCCAGCTCCCAACAACAGACTTTCTCCTGTGCCCATAATTTTGACTTTTCCATAATGTCATATAACTGGAATCATGAAGTATATAGCTTTTGAGTGCAGGCTTCTGTCAACCAGTGTGGTGGATCTGAGATTCATTCATGCTTTCATTCCTATCAATTCTTTCCTTCTTGTTGCTGAGAATTCCACTTGGTTAATCCGTATGCTTGGTTAATCCGTTCACTGGCCGAAGCCCATGTGGGCTGTTTCCAGTTGGCGTGGTTTTCGTTTGAATTGTAAGTAAAGCCACCATAAACACTGACACAAAGGTTTTATTGTGAACCTAAGTTTTCATTGCTCTCGGGCAAATACTCAAGGCATTGCTAAGTGATTGCATCATTCAACTTTATGACAAATGGCCAAGCCGCATTCAACGTGGCTGTGTTATCTGCAGTGAGGGTTACCCTTGCTACACGATCTCACCAGAACGTGGTTTTTCCATTTCTCAACCATTCTGTTGGGTCTGTAGTATTATTTTGTCATGGCAGCAATTTACTTTTTGCTAAAGCCACTGTTAAACGTTTTCTTGTGTTTATTTTCCATCGGTGTGTGTACCTTTGTGAAATAGCTCTTCGAATCTTTTGCCCACTTTGAATTGTGTTGGCCGTTTCTTTGTTATTGAGTTCTGAGATTTCTTTATATATTCTAGATCCGTTCCTTTACCAGAAATGTGTTTTGCAAATCTTTTCTCTCAGTTTTTGGCTTGTCTTCGTTTACTTGACAGTATCTTTTGAAAAGCAGAAGATATTAACTTTGATGAAAATATTTTGCAGATCCTAACTTTGGTAAAATCTAATTTATGAAGGTTTTCTTTCATGGATCATGTTTTTGGTGTTTTATCTAATAAATCTGCATAACCCAAAGCCACATGTATTTTCTGTTTTCTTAAGATTTTATAATATTAGGTTTTACATTTAGGTCTGTGATTTATTTTTAGTTAACCCCTGTATATGGTGAAAGGGATTTTGTATATATGGAAATCCAACTTTCTAGCACCATATGTACAAAAGCCTATCCTTTCTTCACTGAATCGCCTTTAAACCTGTTTTGAAAATCATCTGACCACATATGTGTGGGCCTATCTCTGATGTCTCTATTCGATTCTACTGACCTATGAGCTGTGCTGCATGAATACTACGGTGTCTTGGCTACTGTGGCTTCAAAGTAAGTTTTGAAATCAGGGAGCATGCCTCCTTTAACATTTCTTCGCATTTTCAAAAATCTGGCTAATTTTACATACTTTGCCTTTCCGTGTAAAATTCTGAATAAGCATGGCATTTTGCACAAAAATTCCTGCTGGGATTTTTATTGGGACTACAGTGAGTTTGCAGACTAATTTGGTGAGAACTGACAAGGTCAAATATTCTAATCCATAACCATGGTACAGCTCAATACTTATTTACATTTCACTCACATTCTTTCAACAGTGTTTTACAATTTTAAGTATATAGAATGCGTGCAGATTTTATGACTTTGGTATCTAAACATTCATGTTTTCGGTGCTATTACAAACACCGCTTTTTATGTCAATTTCTATTTGTTTATGGCTAGTATTTACAAATACAAAAATCCTTCTCACTGTGTGGACGACGGAGAACCCGTGAAACGCTTCTGGCCGGTTGTGGTCTCTGAAGTCAAGCCCCAGGCTGAGGGGAGAGCTTATGTAACGTTCTAAACAAGGAGTTGGCACACTTTTTCTGCACGTAGAGCTCAAATAGTAAATATCTTTAGGTTTTTCAAGCCATATGTTCTTTATAGCAATTACTCAGCGGCTACCCCGCTGTCATAGAGGCACAGACGATACATTCGTGAGCGCACACGGCTGTTTTCCAATAAAACTTCACTTACAAAAATGGGTGGTGGGCGGGAGTAGCTTGCTGTCTCTTGTCCTAAACAACACTTGCTGCTAAGCTGGAATCCCAGGGCTCTGAATGCTGGTCCCTGCAGGTAGACCCTGGGACTCTGAACGCTGGTCCGTGCAGGTATCGGAAAGGGAATGGGCTGCGGGAGGGTTTGGTCAGCACTCACACGGTCACCTTGGATCAAATAGGGACGAATAATCCCAGGAGGGAGGAAGGACTTAAAAACCCATCAACAGCCTGTTAGAATTCCAGCTTGTCAACCGTAATCATGGGTTCCTGTGGACTTGGGGCCCATGGCTTCACTACCCCATTACTGCCTGTCCTTTGAAGATCTCCACAGAGGCACGTACCTATCTATGGTTGTGACAACACCGTCAGCCCCACACAGAGCCAGACACGCACAATGGCATGTGAAACCTCGCACCTGTCAAGGAGAAAACACTGAGAAGGCATGCCTGGTGCGTTGCGGGTCCGAGACGGGTACGGCATCAAACTCTCCCCCACACGGGAGGTGGCTGAGCCCGCGGGGACAGGGCCAGTCTGCCACGTCTTCGGAACAAAGTTGTGTGCCGAACCTTATGGATGAGCCTGTTCTGAGTGGAGAGGACAAAAGGCTGTGTATTTACAAGCAGGCAGGGTCGTCTGATTCCACTGTTAGCACTGAGTGCCTACGGTGGGCCGGGCCTGTGACAGCCGGAGGGCGGAGCACGACAGAACCGGGCCCTGCCCAACCCAGGTTCTCAGAGGTTCTCAGAGGAACCCTGCGGGGAGGGCTGGGCGGGATCAGCCCCTGCGTGTCAGCCCCTCCGGGGCAGATCGCGCCCGGGGAACGTCTGCCAGGTCTGGAGACACTTTCGCTTGTCACAACCAGCGATGAGGTGCTCTTGGCCATCTAGTGGGTGGGGGCTGACGATGCTGCTGCACACACTTCAGTGCCCCCGACGGCCCCGCGCTGGGAAAACCGTGTCCTGAGGGCCAGCTGTGCTGAGAGGGGAACCCTCCTAAGGTCACAGGCCTCCTCTGCAGCTGCTCTGGGACTGAGGTCCGTGCAGGAGGTAATTACCCTCAGAACCCCTGCACTCAACACAGCTCGCTTCAGAGAAAACAAGTCTAAGCGTTACAGCGTCTCTACGGGCTGGCTGTTCTCAAACCAGGGCAGGGGTCCCGGGACCCCCTGAAGCAACGCGCGGAAAGAAGGTCTTTACTCCAGCAGAACTAGCTGAACCCCGCCTTCTCCCAGGACAAACTGCTCTGTGACATAATGTGCAAAACCGTGTCACTTCTTGTCCTGAGCTGCCTCCTGGGCTCTGCGCTGTGGTTCCGGGCATCGTGGTCAGGATCCCGGAGAGCAGGACTGTGTGTGCGCCACGCCTTAGCGTGGCACATGGAGCTGCCCGTGCGCGGTGTGATGCCTGTACCGCTGTCCTAGTACAACCCGCTCCAGCTGTGGCCCAGACACCAAGGCTGCCAGGGGGGCCGGGGACATTGCGTGGGGGGCTCAGACCGTGCGGGTGAGGCAGCCGCTGGGACACGAGACACAAGAACACTCCACGCCACGGGCTCCAGGCCACATGCCCGCGGAGTCCCACGGCGGCTCTGCTTAGTACACACCCTCCAGGTGCGTCGTGCGTACATGTGTACAGATACATGCACACACCACATCCACGCAAATGGGGACATGCACGTACAAATACGTGCACACACCACCCACATCCATGCATACGGGGACATGCACGTGTGCACAGCGTACCCACACCACACACGGTCCATTCGTGCGTCACCAGAGATGACAAACACGTCTAACTGTGTCTAAAACACCTTTACACACGGGGAGCCAAACTTTCCTTGACGTAAGTATTGCCGTCAAGGCTTTCATGCTTATCCGCGCCAGGGAGCGGAGCAGATGGCACTCAGAAGCTAAATGCGGGGACAGGGCCGGCCGCCGCCTCGCAGGGGCGCCTCCTAAGCAACTGGGGCCTCAGAAGCAAGGCCCGCGCCCCCTCCATCTTGCCTCCTGCCCTGCAGCCCGAGCACGGACGGCTTGCCCAGAAGATAAGAACGACGCGCTTTCCATCCGGGGCTCTGGCTTGACCAGCTGACCTGGCTGCGCTGCTACGTGGGGGTGAGGTGCCCGGCGGTAGAGTCAACAAAACCCGAGGCTCGACAGATCTTAGATTAGGCACTGCTTCGCTTTTATTTTCCTTTCCACGAGGTAGTACCGTTCCTCAAGATAGGGACACGGTCTTGCGCATTATTTTACGGCGGAGACCTACATCTGTCTCTGTTTGTGTTTTGGGTTCGTTTTGCAGTAGATGAACCAGCGCCCGCGTCTCTTCACCCGGTAGCAGTCCCGACAGCGCTCCTTGATGACGCCCTTGGTCTTGAAGCCCAGGGCAAGCTGCAGGCCGGGCAGGGGGCGGCCGGGCAGGGGCCAGGGTCCCGCGGGCCCCGCGGTGCGAAGAGGTCCCGCCAGGAGAGTGGAGAGCGCGCGGGGCTTCGCCGGCCCGGGGCTCCCCCGGAGCAGCGGGCTCAGGGCGCACGCCAGCATCTTCGCCACGAGCACGCGGGCCATGTGGTGGCCGGGCCTGCGGGGGACCGAGAAACAATCCGTATGGCCTCCGCGCGGGAGGAGGAGTTTCGCCGCCAGCCCCCCCCCCCGGCCCCTCCGCCGCTACTCGGCTGTACCCGGGCCCTTTCCCTGGCTCCCCCGCCCCTCCGCCGCCCCTCGTCTGTCTCCGGGCCCCGGGGGAGCCCGCCGGCCGGGGACAGCATCCCTCCGGGTCGTGGACAGCCCGGACCTGCGGCCGCGACGCACCCGGGGACTCCCGAGCCTCCGCCCCTCCTCCTCCCCGGCCCCACGCGACCCCCAGGAGCACAGACCTGGGAAGAAGGCGCCGGGGACTGTCGCCAGCGCGCCTCGCATGCGCCTGCGCAATGGGGCGGGGAAGCCGCCGCCCGCAGTGTCCGCCAGAAAAAAAGATGGCGACAGGGTCACGTGGTCGTCCGCGCAGCGCCGGGCGCAGAGGCGGAGCTGCAGGAGCCCCAGCTACCCCTGCTCGGACGCCCTCCCGCCACTGGGTACCTAAGGCCTCGGAGGCTGACAAAATGGGAACAGAAATACACATCTGGAATGAAAAATAAGTCACAACCAAGTAGACGTTTAAAAAAAACGAATACCGGCTCAAAACAAAAATCTAGAAGAACTCACACGTTTGTATTAAGTGCACATCCTGGAAGAAATGTGGCGAGGCTCAGGGAAGCAGTGGAGATAGGCACTGGTCCTAACTGGTTGCAGTTACATATCTTTTTTCCCGCCCGTATTCTTTTTTTTTTTTTTTAATTTTTTTTCAACGTTTTTATTTTATTTTTGGGACAGAGAGAGACAGAGCATGAACAGGGGAGGGGCAGAGAGAGAGGGAGACACAGAATCGGAAACAGGCTCCAGGCTCTGAGCCATCAGCCCAGAGCCCGACGCGGGGCTCGAACTCCCGGACCGCGAGATCGTGACCTGGCTGAAGTCGGACGCTTAACCGACTGCGCCACCCAGGCGCCCCCTCCCGCCCGTATTCTTTAATGAGACATTTCAAACAAAAGGTGAAGGACTACGGTGAGCACCCATCTACCCACCACCAGAGTCCACACTGAACCCAGTGCATCTTGTCATTCCGGGTATGTGTGCCCACCCATCCATCTACTGTCCGTGCACACGGAGGCGACCTGCAGACGGCGGCCCATCTGCGCACCATCGATAAGGCAGCGAGCTCACTCTTGCACCTGCCCAGGTGAGCTTTGGCCCTGCCTCTGGGTACCTGTTGTGGGCATCTTCCCGTTCTGAGATTTCCGGTGCATCTCGTCTCTCCTCACCTTGCTGAGTTCTCTTCCACCTCCCGGAATCCCGGCTGTGGGTGTCCTCAACTCCTGGCGGGTGGGGGGGCATCCCCACCCTAGCTCTGAAGTCTGAGTCTGCCCCCCGTGCCCACCGTCCTCGGCGTAATTGACCCTCCTGACCCATCTATGAACAGGCAGTTCGGAGAGGGAAGCACCGGGACCGCCATCGCGGGTCTGCACAGGCGTGCTCTAGAGCAGGGCGCCCTCGGGGCTGATCTGCACGGGGATGACATCGAATGTGTCCTACTGGTAGCTTCACTGGAGTTCTGCTGCAGAAATCCCAATTTCTGCTGTCCCCGCGCCCACACAGAAATGCGCGCTGCGCAACGTGAATGTACATACAGTTTACTCAATGCAAGGACCCTTCGCCAATAGAAACATTCGATACGTAACCTCCTCCCATGATTATCAATTGTCATCGAATGTGAAGAGTGCCCTTTCATTTTCCATCCTGCTCTGCCCTAGCCCTGGCAGGAGGGCCACTCAGCAGTCGATAAATGCTCAGGTTGCGCACAAATTTTCCCGCCTTTTCCGTACTGAGCCTCGGCCCCACCGTTGCACCTGCGGGGCGGCACTCGCCCGAGCGCATTGCGCTTGCGCGTCCCCGCCCCCAGCGTAAGTTGCCGCAGCAAGCGCCCCTCCCTGCGGAAGCCGTGCGCACGCGTCAGCGCGTCGGTGCGCCGGGTCAGGGGTCAGCCCGCAAAGATGGCGGCGGCGGTCACCTTCTGCCGGCTGCTGGGCCGGAGCGGTCCGGCGGCGCTGAGCCTGCCCCGTGGCGCCAGGTGTCTAGGGGTGCGGACTTCACCGACCGGGGAGAAGATTACGCACACCGGCCAGGTAACCGCCGCGGCGTGGAGGACGCCCTCCATCTCGGCTTCCCTTTCCTCCGGTCCCCACCCCCTGCGGCCGGGGGACGCGCCGGCCGGTGGGCAGGGTCTCGCAGGCCGAGTCCCGGGCCGGCCACCGTTCACATTAGGGTGGGGGTGTGCGGGGGTCCCACGCTCTGACCGACGAGACGGAAGCCGCCCCACCCCCACGGCCGCCGCCGTGCTTCTGCAGTCAGGGTGGGCTCTCGTCCTCCGAGCGTCGCCAGCTCCAGCATCAGGCCCGTCCCTGTGGACAGGCTGACCGTCGGGGCCCGCGTGCGCTTCCTGTCGTGTCCGCGGTGCTAGGCCGTACATTTTAACAAGCCGAGGGGCCGCTGTAGTCTAAAACAGAAGGCGGAAAAGTGAGCGAGGTACCTGTGTTATTAAGGAGTCCCCTAGCCGACACTTTTATCCGATGTCGGCCAGAGGTGAAAGAAAATTGGGGGTGCCCCTCCTCTGCCCGAATTGGTCTCTGCTCTTTCAGACCGCACCTCGCTACCTTCCGATTCCGATTGTTGTCCCGTCTCACCTTCGGTATCTCGCTGGAGAATGTCCCTGGTCGCGAAGTTGGTCACGAGTGGCCAGAATGTTAAGAAAAAACACTTTCCTGTAATGTTTACTCTTGGTATGAAGTGACTTCTTCCCGGATCAGGCTGTGAAGATCATATAAGGTCTTTTTTTTTTTTTTCAGGCTTATGATGATAAAGACTACAGGAAAATCCGATTTGTAGGTCGCCAGAAAGAGGTAAGCCAAACGTCTAGTGAAAGAGAGGTAGGCTTTGGTAAAACCTTTATGTAACCAACAGGAAATAAAAGTTAATCTCTGGACTTAAATTCTCAAACTGCGGGGGGCACCCTGGAGGCTGTGGAAGTTTGCCTGTCTTTGAAATGCTAAATGTGCCTGTATTTGTTTTGTTCCCCTCCCCCCCCCATTGTAAAGTGACATCTTGTGTCTCTCGGTTTCTGTATAAATGGGAGTGATCTTTTTTACCCCCTCCATTTCTGTGTCTTATACTCCTGAGATCTTCAGATTAAAGGAAGTCACAGCAGCTTTTAAAAATTACTCTTTTGGTCACTCTTTGCAGTACGCTTGTCATATTTACTGCCAGACAGACCAGACTGTGTTCTCACAGGGACGGACATGCACACGCTGAAACCAGCACGAGGGTTGTCCTTCCCCGCGTGGGTCTGACGGCTCACCCACCGTGCAACCGCTGGAGACAGGGCTGACGGTGGAGCCTGCCCGCAGGGGCCTGTTCGCGTCCTGGTTCCTCACCCGCGCTGCCAGCTCCCCAGTCTCCGTGCATGTTGGTTGGGCAGTTTTCCACTTCTGAGTCCATTTGTTTTCCACGGTCGCCCTGAGTCCGTCCTTCCCTCAGTCAACCTTCTCCTTGCTCCTCAGTTGTCCCTAAATCGTGTTCCCTTCCCCGCTGATCTTGGTTACATTGTCCGCTCTTAGCGTCTACATTTCTACTTCCATTCCTGCTTTGTGGGCCTGGTGGGGCAGGTGGAGGAGGCGGAGTTTGGTGCCCTGTGGGGAATGCATGGGTCCTGAAGCTTGGGGGTCGTCCCTGTGGCCTGGCCCCCGGCCCCCTACCTCAGCTCTTCTGATGTTCCGGCAAGCACCTGGGTCTGTCACAAGCTCCTCTCTGCTGGAAACTGTGTGGCCTCTGGCTTCTGATTGCCAGGGCCGGAGGGGCGGGGGTGGGGGGTGGTGGGGGAGGGTAGGGGGCGGTGGCGGCAGAGGGGTTGCATCAGGGAAGCAACCTAAAATTGAAACTGAACAAACAAAATCAGAGTTGGCGAAGCGAGTAAAGTGGGAACGGGGCAGTGCTGAAGGTGTCGCCTCACTCTGTGAGCTTCCCCCAGGTCTGCACCCCTCTCCCAGCTCCGTGTGTGCGTGGCCTTTTCCTGGCTGAGATCGTGAGGGCCCAGGGGCACATCTTCACGTTGTAAAGGTGCACAGTGTGTTTGTAAGCGGTGAGTAGGCATCTGCTCCCGCTTTCCTTCCTTCTGGAAGAAGCCAACACAGCTGGGGGCCGCATTCATAGGCGTGGCTCTTCTGAAACATTTCCCTTCCCAGGTATATCCTCTCTGTCTTGACAGTGGGGTGAATGGGGTCTACGGGCCTTTGGCTTCCTGGGGTGGGGGGCATGGCCTGTCCGTATGTTTACCCCCCGGACCCAGAGGAAAACCCTTGAAACTGAGTTCCTAAACTGCAGGGTCCAGACACTGCTGGCCCTGGGCGCTGAGCCTCGCGGCTTGTGGCTCTGCAGCCCTGTGCCGGGTCCTGCTTCGCGTGTCTGAGCTCGCCCTCCTGGCACTGGCTGAGTGGCCCCTGAACCTGTGTCACCCCAAAGCACCCGCGGACACCGCTGTCCAAAAGTCTTAAGGGGCGTTTTTGAGCATTTTCTCCAAATGTAGCTTCCTTTTTAATTTGGATGAAAACTTGAGTTTTTATTTTGACCTGAAAATTATATACGTGTGTGTGTGCACGTACGTTTAGCTGGGTATAAATGTTGGTATTAGTATGAAAACAGTCGATATTCTAAATAATTGGATTGGGGCTTTTACTTTGCTTTAAATCTGTAGCTCTCCATGAACACGGTTAACGCCCTGCAGGACACTGGTTGCTCAACTAGGCTGCGATTCCTTTTTGTACACATTAATACTGTCTCGTGTGGTCCCGTGTTTTGTGTTGTGTCTTTGAGCTGCACTTTCCCTAGGAACTGTTGCTGCTAAAAAATACAAACAGCTCACTAGGTATTTGGACCTAAACATGTTTGTGCCCAAGTCGGTTGACCAAGAGGCACATAACAAGGTAGTTCCATGTTTGTTACACTAGTGACGCGTATAGGACAGGTGTCCAGCCATCGGTTTATGGCTTGTGACACAGCGTGTGCTCACAGCTGAGGTGAAGCATGCGGGGCGCCGTGGCATTTCTCTGTTCGTCCCTTGGAAGGGCTGGGGACGCTCCTGGCCGTGCCCGTGGGAACAGGGTCGGCAGCTGGGCGCGCTCTGGCGCTGGGACTGGGCCCTGCTTCCTCTGCGGCTCAGTGTATGTATTCCTGCGGTTGGCCTGAGTCCTGGGAACGAGACGTTCATCACGGTAGGTCAGGGTCACCTACTGAGTGACGGGGAGCTGAGTGACGGGGGCAGTCCTGTGTCAGTCTCCGGTGTCAGCCGCCCTTCCCGCGGGAGATGGTGGTCTGTCTGACTGCCGTGATGGGACCTGGGGGTTTGTTAGTGTGCCCTTTGTGACACGTTTGTCACTTAGGTAGACACCATACTGTTTTACAGCACGAGGCTTTATTTGTGGGGCGTGTGGCTCTGTCTGCAGCAGAGGTGAGTGAGCACGACATCCCTCCCTCCGCAGCCCGCCGTAAGGTGCCGGCATCGGGAGCGGCAGTGCCGTCCACAGGGCGCCGAGCTCAGAGCGCTGGTAGGACAGCGCGTCCACACCCAGCGCGTCCGTATCCCGCGTCCGCGCTGCCTGGCCTCCCCGCGCACCTGGTGTGTTGGCTCAAACGTAGCCGTACTTCCCAGTAACTTCCTACTGTGTTTCTGGAAATAGAAGTTGGAGGAAAAGTCTTACAAAGTCAGGGTCTGTAACCGTAAAGCTTTTTAAGAAATAACTAAACTTTTCCAAAATGTCCCCATCCCGTGGATTTGGGGCGTCAGGTCTGGTGAGGTGCCTGGGAGAGCAAGGGGCCGGGCCGCTCTGGGTCCCGCGTCCTCTGGACGGAGTCAGCTGGCTCCGGAGAATCTGAGGTCAGTTGTGCCTTTCTGACCTACTCCTGGGTTTATCACCCCGGATTCAGAGGCCCCACCCCCCGTATTGGTAAAGATGGTGCCTAACCTTTGTTTCCTTACCTTCACTGAGGCGGTAGGCGGGGCTCTGGGCACACGGGGTGGGGACCCGCAGGGCCTGGTCACCGGGACTGACCCAGCGCGCACTTCTAGCCCGTAGTGACACGTCAGAACTGAGGCGGATGGGGCGAGCGGGTCGCGAAGTCGCCGGGCGGTGTGTGCTCCGTGCGGCCTCGCACTTCCTGTCTTGTCTCCTGGGGCATCTGTTGGGGACGCGCGATGTTCCTCCGCTGACGGCGTTCGGCTCCCGTGCGCCTCGGTCACGTGGCCCTCAGCCTCCGGGCGCGGGTGACCTTCCACGTGTGGCCGCGCCGCTGTTTCCCTGCCTGGGTGGGTGGACGATGCCGGATCTGGAGGTGCCGTCCAGCGAGCTGCTCCTTGTCGGCCTGAGCGGGGTCCACACCTGCCGCCGACGGGGAGAGCGGGGTCCCGATGGCTGCGGACGACGGCGTCAGAGAGGAGGGCGAGCGGGGGCAGGGACCTCCCGAGGGAGGCCCTCCGGGAGAGGAGGCTGCGGCCCCTGGCACGGCCGGCCCACCGCGGCAGGACACCGGAGTCGGCTCCCTCACCGGGCCGTGGGCTCGCCAGGGACCGTGTGGTCCCGGCTTCAGCCCTTTCCCTGGACACCGACGCTGATGCCCCACGCGTGCGGCCTGCCCGGCCCTCCAGGCTTTGTCTGCGTGGCGCCCACCGGGCGGCCCCGAGCGGCGGGCGGGCTCGCTGCGAATCACGTGCGAGCCAGGCGGGCCCCCGGCCCGCGTCCGAATTTTGCCGCCGTGGCTCCTCGTCAGAGCCGTGAGGTGCCGAGCCGGTCGTTCGAGTGGCCGTTTCAACGCGGAGGGAGCGTGCCACGGCCCCCTGGTCCCGTGAGCCCGGCCGCTCCGATTCAGCAGCTTCCAGCGGCCGCGCCGGCTTCCGCTCTGGTCCGGCAGCGCCCCGCGGCCCGCCAGCGCCGGCCGGCCGAGCGGGTCGTGACGTCGCGTCGCTCCGTGACGTCGGGTTCATCGGGACGCACGTGTGTGCCGGAGACGCCGACGTGACTGCAGCACCACTTCCCGTGAGTGAGGTTCCAGTGAGTCCTTGAAGCGTCCAGGGGGTGGCAAGTGCGCTCGGAGTGTCCCGTTACTAGAAATTCATTTTACGTTTGTATCTTGGAGCCTAAGCTCTGCGCACTGCTGACGTGTCTCAGTTTCTTTTAACTTTATGTGTTGCTCCCCCCCCCAACCCCGCGCCCCCTCCTATCTGTCCATTTGTGTCCTTGGAGCTCACTTGTCAAAAGACCCGGGTCATTTTCTCCTGTGGGGTCACCCGCAGCTGGGTCTTCCTGACTGTGGTCCTTAGAGGTGTTTGTGCCTCTGTTCTGTGAGTGTCTAACGGGGGCGGGGTCAGGTCCGACTCCTGGTCTCTTCATGGCGAGGTTCCTGTGTGGGGCGCTTCCAGCCTTGAGATGCAGGTTCCCTGGGGTGGGGGTGGGGGTGGGGGGCGGGCCGAGGGTCGCCTTCTCTTGCGTCCCGGTAGCCCGAGGACCTGCGTGAAAAGAAACTTTGGGCGGCCTGAGGAAGGTGGAAGAAATCGGTTCTCTGCTTTTGTTTATGGGTTTTTATCTCTAGTAAGGCGCTTACTGAATTTTTAAAGTCTGTAAAGTCACAGACTTGAGCCTAGTGTGTTTTGGTGCCTGCACTTACCGTGAGTGCCATTGTCCCTTGGATTCCCTCCCCTGCCCTCTCCTCCCTCCCCTGCCCGGCTGTCCCCAGTTGGGTGTTTCCCCAGGCCGGCTGCCCTCTGGGGGCAATATTCCTCTCCTCTGTGACAGCAGGGTGCTGCTGGGGACAATCCCTCCCATGGCTCTTCCTGACCTGTCCCAGTGGGTGGCTGGTGCGGGGAGGGGAGCCTGGGACAAAGCCCACCGGGCAGTTGTTAACGGTCTGGAATCCAGGTTCTGGCAAGTGAGAGAAGTGAGAGGGGTTTGTATTCAGATTCTTGCACTGTTTCTGTACGTTTGAAATTGTATCCACAGGAAGCACTCAGACACTCGTGTGCGACTGTGCCCGTGCTGGCTGGACCTGGGGGCCTGGGGGCCTGGGGGCACTGTCCACATAAACTTGGATTGCATGAAATTATGAAGCTGTTGTTTTTGGCTCTACGAATTTTTCTTTTCCTCTTGTTCCAGGTGAATGAAAACTTTGCCATCGATTTGATAGCTGAGCAGCCCGTGAGTGGAGCTGACAGTCGGGTGGTCGCGTGTGACGGCGGCGGGGGGGCTCTCGGCCACCCGAAAGTGTACATAAACCTGGTACCGTGTCCCCTGTCCTTGCTCTCCTAGTCCGAGGTGCCCTGTTGAGAGTGGCCGTCGCGGTGCCGACCCCGACCGCCCACCTTCCCGCTCGATCTGCCCGTGGACCCTGCCGCAGGGACCCCGTGAAGGGCACCTGTCCCCCGGGACGCGCCTTCACGCCTTGGGATGCATCGTCTCGCGCTGGGACGCGCCGTGAGGTGCTGTGTGAAGTACTTAGTGTGGCCAGCGCCGACTGTCCACTCTCCTTCCACGCGCCTACTCTGTCTTCCTGGGACCGTCGTTTCGGCCCCTGTGCACGTGGATGAGTGCGCAGAGCCTTAGGGAAGATGAGACGCAGGGCCGTTAGCGGAGAAGGCGACCAGGGGCTGGGGCTCAGCTGCTGTGGCGTCATGAGGGGAAGGGGGTCAGCAGTGCCCCGCTGTCCCGTCCGCTAGGGGCCGGCGTGCGCCCGGACCGGACCCCGGTCCGGGGGTGCGCGGGTGGGCCTCTGCTCGGCACCCCACACGCTCCCGTCCGTTGAGTTCTGTGCTCAGGGCCAGAGCTCGGCCGTCCCGGGCCGGGAGGGCAGATGGGCATCGAGCTAAGGCCCCAGGCGGCCGCTGTGCCCATCCCTGCTCCCTGCGGTGCTCCTTCGAGAGGACCACAGGTTCTGGCGTAGGTGCTGAGCTGGGGTTCAGTCCGCTGCCCCGGCTGCAGCGAGTCAGGGTGTAGGAGACCTGGGCCCCCGGTGCCACCATGGTTCTTGGTCCCGTAGCGACCTCAGAGCTTTTCCGCCGTCTCTAGGTGAGGCTGTAATTCAGGTCCGTGTCTGGTGTCTCAGTGTTTACACTTGGAGTAGAATGTGGAAACATGAGATCTCTCCTCTTGAATCTTTTCAGGACAAGGAAACCAAAACTGGGACGTGCGGCTATTGTGGACTGCAGTTCAGACAGCAGCATCACCATTAGCGTGGCCAAGCTGTGCACGCGCGGGCGTCTCCGCATTAACACGCAGCAGCCAAGAGCCCGGTGCTGTCACGGGGCGCTGCCGGCTGAATAAAGGGCGTTGTGACCCAGGACGGCGAGCCGCACGCGTGCTGCTTTCAGAGAGGACTTGGGAACAAGCACCCACCTGGAAGGGCAGGGTCCTCCTCCGGGCGCGCGGGGGGCCTCGCGGCATCTCCTGCGATCTGGGTGACTGCACCGTGTGGCCGAGGGGCGGGAGGGAGAAGGGCTTCTCCGATTTTGCGGACGAATTGGAGGTTCGTCAGGCTTAGGAGCTCCCACAGGGGCCGGTGCTGGGTTCAGGCCTCCACCCTCTGACTGGAAACGTGTGCTCTCCCTGCCACTCCCCTGCGCCTGCGCTTCATTGTGTCCTCATCTTTAGGGTGAAATATAGACTCTTAAAGCCCGGGAACTAAGCATCTTCGGAAGGTACGGTCACCTACGGGCCAAATTCAAGGCAATCCGTGTAATGAAAAGAGGAATGGGTGTGAGGTAACACAGAAGTAACAGGACTTTAGCGGGGAGGGGAAGGAGGCTGGGTGCAGCCCCCGTGGGCTCTGACCTGTGGTCCGTGGGGTCCCGGAGGATGCTCCTGACGCAGATGGAAGGTGAGGCCCTGACTAAACCAGGAAGGAAGGAAGGAAACCCACAGACCACGGGGCCCCCGCATCCCAGGGGGACCCGTGAGAAAGGACAGCGGGGCGTGTTCTGATCACAAAGCACTGAAGCCCGAGCCTTTAGGGACCAGAGGAAAGGAAACGGTTAGGGCGTCAGGAAGAAGGAATAGATCACCCAGTGCAGAGGTTCGCACAGGGCGCCTCGGTTTTCAGTCCTGGAAGCTGGACACGGGAGTAGTGTCACTGGCCTAGAGCAGTCAGGAGTCCTGTGCACAAGGTCGTCCCCCACGGCATGTGGAGAACTCGCAGAGGCCCTCCTGGACCCCGTCTCCGGCAAGGGAAGGCGCCACCTGGGAGCGCACAGTGGGTCCTCATGAAACTCCTTGGCCGGAGCCACACAAGAGGGTGGGCCTCCGGGCAAGTGTCGGAGGAGGGGCGGGGTGGGGGGAAGGGGCCAAGGGACCCTGAGGCCCTGGGGCAGGGGAAGGGGAGTGGGAGGATGCACATGTGAGGGAAACCACGCTGCCTGTGTCTAGTAACCTCAGGGACTGTCCGACTACAGCTGGCTGGCTGCGTGGGGTGGGGCATGGGTGGGGGTCGGAGGGTGTCCGTACATAGAGCATGGGGGTGGGGGGGCCCGATGATGCCATCGCGCAGAGCAGTGGCGGGGGGCAGGTGGCATCACCATGCAGAGGTTCAGGGACCTGGGTGAGATTGTCATCCCCGTGAAGGCCAGGGGTGCGGGGTCCCGTGACCTCACGCAGAGGCGGGTGTGCTTGAGTGACGTCATCGTGTGAAGCACGGGTGTGGAGTTGGGTGACAGCCTCACGCAGAGCACGGGACGCGTGGCCTGGGTGATGTCATCAGGCGGAGTGGGGGGGCGTGGGGGGCCCCGGTGATGTCATCCACGGGAGTATGTGGGGCAGGTGGGGGGTTTCTGGATGATGTCAGCCCTGAGCCCCTGTCCCCTGTCCCCTGCCTGGCCAGGTAGGGGTCCTCCTGGGCCGAGCATGCCGGGAAGGGGCTGGTGACCCAGTGTGTCTGTGTGTGGCAGTCGCCTGGCTCTCCGGCGGGATGTGCTGGGGACTCCCTCCCACCGCGGGGTTGGGGACCTCCCGAGGACGAGTAGGTGGGTGCCACGGACACCGGGGCATCCAGGGAGGAAAGGCTACTGCAAACTGGGGGCTCGAAACCCAGGACCGCGGCCAGAAGTCTGGAATGGGATGGCCCCAGGGCCCCGGCGCCCGCCCTCCGAAGGCACAGCCAAGCCTCCTCCGGGCTCCCTGTGGCTTCTGGGCTCGCAGGCCATCGCCCCTCTCTGCCTCGCCCCTCTTCCCTCCGTCCTGCCCCTGAGTGTCCTGTCTGAGCACGGTCATCGGCAGGGGCCCTGCTCCACTATGACCTCGTCTTCACCAGTGACCCCTGCGAAGACCGGGTTTCTAAATAAGGCCTGTTGTTCCACTCGGTGGATGAGGGTTTGGGGGACACGTCCCCCCCAGGGAACGTGGGAGCGGGGTACATGCTCCTCCCACCTGGCGTCAGGGCAGACCGCACCCCGAGAGTCTGGGCGTGTGCCCAGAGGGACGGCGTGTCCTGGCAAGGAGCCACGGGAGAAGAGGGGGTTCGCCTTCCCTTTATGAGAACGTTTTCTGCATAAACACACACGTTTGACAAGTTTGCGTAAGGTGAAAACGCAACATTCTGTCTCCCAGTTAACCTTGAGACATAAAAATGAAAATACGTATTTCTGGAGCCAGAGGAAGCAAACGAAAACCCACTAAAGTCGGAACAGCCAGATGCGTGTTTCTCGAGCGGGACCAGAGGCACCGAGGAGCAGTGGAGGTCCCAGCCTGAGGGCAGCCCCCTCCTCCCAGCCCTGAGAGCCACTTCCTGATGCGTGCCGTGAGTGAGTCCGGTGACAGTGCTGTGTGTGCGCCTCGTGGGGCCGCCCCTGCCCCCAGCGGGCCTCCGGGGCCAGGCTGCCCCCTGTAGTGCAGGTGGGAAGCCGAGGGAGCCTCTCCTGACCGCCCACGCCCTCGGGGAGGGGGGGGGGGTCCGTGCCCAGCCCAGCCCTGCGCCCCCCGACTCGGCCACCTACGCTAGCTTTCCTCTTCGGGACCCGAGAGGAGAAGTAAACCTGACGAGTACTGGGCTTTGACGAAGGGGGAAACGTATCGAAATGACCGGTTGTCCGCAGGCAAGCGCATAAACTGTTTACGGGCAATGTCCGGTGGCGTGGTCACCCCGCGAAGCCTGCCTGCCTGCGGTCGGGGGCGGGTGGCGTTACTGGTGGGGCGGGTGGCCCTCGCGAGGCGATGCAGGTGTAGGTGCGAGACCCCTTCTGCAAACACGCCTGCCGCACCGCCCCTGTCGCGTCCTGCCCGAGCACAGTTCCCAGCACCGCCCGGGACGGAAGTACGCCGATCTGGGGGTACCTTAGACACCCCTCCCTGTAGAAAAGCAGACCCGGCTCGCGTGGCCAGTGGTAGCGGGAGCACGTGCGGTGTGGAGTGGAAGGTTTCTCCCTGGAGCGGATTCAGGCCAAGGCAGGGGCTGGGCCACGCAGCCAGCAGGGTGGACGCTGGTCTGTAGGAGAGGAGGCGAGGCTTCTGGACCGGCCCAGCAGAGCACTGAGCGGGGAGCCTGGCCGTTCAGAGCTGTGCTGGGGGCTCCCGGGTCTGTTCCCAGGGGGCGTGCTCTCCGTGGGCTGTGAGGGGTCCCTGCTTCTCAGAGATAGCTGTCCTTTGCAGGCCAGGATGGCCACCGGGATACGCCGCTTTGCAGCCGGTGTCCCTGTGTTCAGGGGACGGCAGAGACCGGGGACAGAGGCCACGTGCATGGTTCCAGGTAAGGGGTGTTGGCCTGTCGCTGCCTGTGGTTGTGGCTCAGGACCCCGGTGCTTCTCAGGTTGAGCTGGATGGACAGACAGCCCTGAGCTTCCTGCTTGTCTAAGAAACACGAACCAACCCCAGGCCCCAGGTCTGGGGCAGCTCCCTGGCCCCAAGGGCCCATGTGACAGGTCCTCCCCACTCCGGGAGACGTCGCCTGTGAAGCAGACGTGGTGCAGGGCCCCCGGACACGCTGGCTCCTTCCTCCGCCCTGATGTCTGCACAGCCTGCGTCCCGTGGCCGCTCCTGTCTTCCTTGATTCAAGTTTGGGCGATGCTTCTCCCTCCTTCCTCCTGCAACCGCCTGCTTCCTGTTTGAAGCAAGGTTCTCGTGGGCAGCGCAGGGTTTTGTGAGTCCGCTCTGCCAACCTGTCTCTTAATTGATGTATTTAGACCGTTTGCACGGAACGTAGTTATTGAAAAGTTAGGGCTCACGTCTGCCTCTTTTGGGTTTGCTTTTGTTCCGTTGCTATTTCTGGTTTCCCTTCCCTGACACCACCCCCCCCCCCCCCCCCCGCCCCAGCCCCATGGGTTCCTGGAACAGGTTTAGAGTTCCAGAGCTGGTGCGGGCTGACGATGGCTCCCCTCCCCTCCCGCCCCGGCGGCCCCAGCAGGGTTTGGTGGTGGTGCCCGGCCGGTGGCAGGCTGGTTCCGCCGTGGCCTGCGCTGCGTGGCGCGGGGGTGGGCCCCGCGACAACCGTGGCGCTTCGCTGTGCCGCCGTCCGCCTCCTCGGCTGGTTCTCTGGCTGGAGGGCACGGGCCTTGGCGTTTGTCCGCAGGCTTTGGCTTCCAGAGCCCCTTCTGCCCGTGTCTGGGGCCTGCGAGGCGAAGGGAAGACCCGGGAGCTCGGCAGCTGGTCTGCGGGTCCCCTGGGCCAGTGGCCCAGCTGGTCTGCCACGCCCCTCTCAGAGTCCTCGACCTCTGCTGTGGGTGCAGCGCCCAGCGCGGCACGTAGTGGGAGGAGTAGGGACGGCACGTGGGCCCCAGGCTCCCAGAAGCAGAGGACCACGCCATCTCCTGCGGGGAAGGACACGCACACCCGGGACTGGCGCTGCTGGCCTGGGGTGCCGTGCCGGGGGAGGCAAGGTGGACGGCCTGGCCCCGAGGTCCGAGAGCCGTCTTGCTTGTCAGCGTGTGCACCCGGGCCGTGCTGCTCCCCCGGGAAGCACCTCCGTGTAGGTACCACCCAGCCTGGGCCCTTGGCCTCCTGGTGCCCACCCCCGGGGGCCCCTGCGCCCAGTGGCCGTGGCCACAGGGAGGAAGTTCAAGCATGCTTCCTCTCCACGCCGGCCTGATGGAGGCGCCAGCTGCCAGCTCACAGACCAACACTGGACGCTCACACGGGACCTCCCGCGAGGCGCCCCCCTCACGGGGGGTGGCACCCGCTCTGGGCACGGCGGCCGTCCCTGCTCCCAGCCTCCTGCCTCCTCTCAGCAGGTGTTCGTGGCCCTCCACGGGGCAGTGTGTCGCCCAGTGGTGGCCAGCGCACAGGCCGGGTCACTCAGAGTTAGAGGCGAAGGCCTGGGGGCCAGGACGGGCCGGAGGGCCAGCACCCCCACGGTCGGGCCCAGGGGTGCACGTTGGGAAGGCGCACTTCTCATCCCTGTGGCCTCGAGCTCCGTGGGTTCCACCTTCCGCCTTCTCGTGCAGAGTTCCCACCCGGCAGTCCCGGAGGGCATGGCCTGTGAGCACGAGGGCCCGGCTGGCTGTAGCTGAGGGCCCTCCAGCCGTCGGTGCCCTTCCGTGTCCAGTCACGGTCACTAACGGCCAATAAAGCAACGGACAAGGCCGGTGAGCCTGCACACTTCCTGGGGTGAAGGCCGAGAAGGGAGGCGGGCTGTCGGGGGCGAGGCGGCCGCTGGGGGCCACACGGTCACATGCTGCAGCAGGTGGCTTCCTTCTACGTCCCGTGGAGCCCAGCCACCCGTGGCCGTGCAGGGGCTCCCACCTGAGCCGAGCTGATGCAGGCAGAAGGCGGCTGCCGAGGCACGTGCCGGTTCGTCCACGGCTCCCTGCCAGCCCAGCCACGCTTCCCTGCATCACCTTTCACGGGCACCGGCACCCCCTCCCCTGAGAGGCGCTGGGTGCCGGCTTCTCGCTCTGGGCTCCGTTCACCAGGGCCTGCGCCGCCCTCTGGAGACCTCCACGCCTGCCCGCTTCAGTGCGGCCGCCCGCTGACCCCTGTGCCCTCGGCGCCCCCCCAGGGAGGGAGCCCGGCCCCGGAGCCGCTGATGGTGAATTCTGCCGCAGTCCTGGTGAGCCGCACAGGAAGAGGTGGCCCAAAGTTCGGGTGCCCACTCTCTAGTCGTGTCTGCAAGAGCAAAGGGACAGTTCAGAAACGGAGAGCGCGATTTTGCCGGGGGGCGGCGGCGGTCAGACGTGACTGTGTGCGTGGCCTTGGGTTCCGGGGCTGCGGCTGCCCGGACCCAGCAAACCAGCCCCGAGTACCAGGGGAAACGCGCACCCCAGCTGACCGCGCGCAGGGATCGGCTTTAGCCTCTGGTTCTTTGGCCAGAGCGAACCTCTGTCCCACCTAATTTGAGTTTTCTCCAAGAAATCCATAATGACCCCAGACCAGGAGGGAGGGGGAGAGCCCGTGTCGCTCCAGAGCGGGTGGCCCAGACAAGGCTCATCATCACTTTCCACTTTGGTCCAGACACCGCGGCTGGCGGGTGTCGGACGGGGGACGAATGCTGGGGAAGCCGCCGCGGGAGATGGGCATCGTGTCACGTGAAATGGCCGTGCTTACTGTCGACCAGCGGAGGACGCCGTGTGGGAACGAAGGTGCCTCCCAGGCCGGCCGGTCGACAGACAGTGTCACACGGGGGTGGGTCTTGCTCACAGCGGCCCGGGGGCACGGGACAGAGGCCCAGGAGACTTTGCACGCCCAGCAGACCTCAGATGGCCGTGTCGCGCTGGAGGCCGGTGCGGGACGGCCAGCCTCCGCCTGGGAACCTGCCGTGGGGGCCGGCGCACCCCGACTCCTTTGGGGTTTGCTGCCCCTGTCCCTCCTTAGGGGATCGGTGCTGGGTGGGGTGTGGAGGCCGAGCACCCCGCCCACAGTAAGCGCGAGCACCAGGGAGCAGGTGCGCCAGGCTGGGCTTGACTTTGAGGTCCGAGCGGCCGACTCCCCTGTGCTCAGCCAGGTGGGCGCTCCTGGGGCACTGCCGCCGCCCTCGAGTCCAGGGGAGGGGGCAGGGGCCACCGGAGGTGTTTCAGGGACACACGGGTGGGGAAGGACTGGGAAGAGGAAGGATGCCGAGTGACGCGATGTGGGTGGGGGTGAGGAAAGGCCCCCTGCGGGAGGAACGCCCGACTTCAGCCAGGCAGGTGGTCAGCGGAGGGGCAGATGGGGGGAGGGCTCGGATCTCGGGGCTCCTTCCCTGGCCGCTGTGGGGGCGCAGAAGCAGACGGGAGTCCGTCTTCACATCCTCTCCTTCCGTGGCTCACAAGTGGGGGAATCCAGAGTCGAACAACTGCGTTTTCTTAGACGCTGAGGGATTTTTTTCAGGTTTTTCCTGGACCCACATCGCGGCCACCCTGCCTTCCGTCCCCTGAGAGGCTGTGCGCTGAAACAGTGTGCAGTACGCTGAGCCGCCTGAGAGTGTACTTGAAACACGTGTTAGTTTTGTGGTAACAAAATTTGGTTAAAAGATAAAATAAAATAGGGGGGCCTGGGTGGCTCAGTCGGTTGAGCGTCCGACCTCGGCTCAGGTCCTGATCTCACGGTTCGTGAGTTCGAGCCCCGCGTCGGGCTCTGTGCTGACAGCTCGGAGCCTGGGGCCTGCTTCCGATTCCACGTCTCTCCCTCTCTCTCTGCCCCTCCCCTGCTCGCACGCTGTCTCAAAAATAAACAAACTTGGGGTGCCTGGGTGGCTCAGTCGGTTAAGCGTCCGACTTCGGCTCAGGTCCTGATCTCGCGGTCCGTGGGTTCGAGCCCCGCATCGGGCTCTGTACTGATGGCTCAGAGCCTGGAGCCTGTTTCAGATTCTGTGTCTCCCTCTCTCTCTGATCCTCCCCCGTTCATGCTCTGTCTCAAAAATAAATAAACGTTAAAAAATTTTTTTTAAAAAATAAACTTACAAAAAATTAAAAAAATAATAAAATTTAGAAAGAAAACGTTTGCGGTTAAGATTTTTAGAGAGGATGGAGAAAGGATGGAAAAGCCAGCAAGGGCCCCTGGGTTGAGTGGAGGAAGGAATTTCCCTGGGGTCACGAAGGGCGCTGATGGAGGTCACGCGGGGGGCTGGGTGCACACGCTTCCCGGGCCTCGCCCGTTTGAGGCGCCCACCTTCCCCAGCCAAGCCGTGGCGAACACGTCCGGCACCGGGATCTGGACTAGAAGCAGGGAGGAATGCGGACAGCGCTTTCCCGGAAAGGCAGGTGCAGGGGCGGCGACCCGGGCGGGGGCACGCTCAGCGTGGGCACCGCTAGCCCTGCCCGGCCTGCCCAGCAGAGGGCAGTGGTGCGCAGCCCTGGCCGCCGGTCTCAGTGGGGCCGCCCTTGGAGCTGACACCTGACCCAGCTGTGGCCGGGAGGCCCCGACCGCGAGGTGTGATGTCGCCGCCCAAACCCGCGGCGGGAAAGGGAAGGGACCTTTGGGAGACCAGTCCCGCGGAGTCCTGGCTCCGTCTGGTGGACAGGACGCCTGAAGGCCACCGACCCGCAGGAGCTCCCTCCCCTGAGTGTCCCTCAGCTGGGACACCCTGCCCGGAGGCCATCTGGCCGGACCTGCAGCTTCGCTGGCCCGCAGGCTCGCAGGCGGGTGTGTGGGGCCCCGGGGGAGCAGCCCCCTGCCCAGCCTCCCGGCTCTGCGGCCACGAGAGGGCGTGCAGCGGGCACAGCCTCCCACGCGGGGGCACGTCTTAGGTGGCCTCCTGGCCTGGGGGTGATCGGCCAGGAGCCCCCGGAACGAGGACGGACCCTCTTGGGCTGGTGAGCCTGACCATCGGTGCATTTGTGCACGGTTTCGCCCAAGTGTCTGCTCCGAGGGACGGTCTGGGTCCCTGTTCCAGGCGTGACTACTGACCCGGGACACCGCCGGGCTGCCCCCTGTGCTCGCTGAACGCACTCGACTCCTCAGAGGCCAGTATCACTATTACGGTACTAATTTATTAGACGCGGGGAGATTTTAAATTTCGTTTCTGTGCAGTTATTTATAATTTAAAAAGTTAACGTCTAACCCAATTACCTCTCAGCTGGTCACTCTCCAAATGCACCAAGTCGCATAAAATACGGATCAGGAGTCTTTTAACAACTTAACGTGTATGTAGACGATCTGCTACGGGGACCGTCCTGTCCCCCAGTCGGCCTCGGGAAATACAGCAGAAGAGAGGAAAGCTGGCGGACCCAGTTCGGAAAAGCGCCTTGAATGGCTGACGTCGGGTTCTGGGACTATTCACACACAGTAAATTCCTTCTCCCGTTTTGTAATAATTGTGTTTTCCTGGTTTGACCTTTCTCTTTGGGGATTTCTGACATTCTCGTGATTTAGAGACTCCAGCGGAGAGAGCCTGTTCTCGGCCTGGCGGGGACGCCCACCATCACGGGGACCCCCTGAGGGCAGTGAGCCCACGGACAGGAACGTCCCTCCCCGTGGGTGGGTCACACGGAGCGTCCGTGGCCTCCTAGCTGCCCGCGTGAGCAAGGACTCCAGCAACTGGCACAGGTACGACAGGGCGGTCCCTGGTCCAGGAACACTCGGCACACGTGGCTCGTGGCCCGAATATCCACTGCCCGCTGGACATCCACCTGTGTGACCAGGCAGGGAGGCCAGCCCAGGCGCTATCAGAGACCAGGCCCCTAAGGAGACGCGGCCCCGGGGTAACGCTTGGCTCTGCAGTGGGGCGGAGCTGGCTCCAGCCCCGGTTTGCCAGTGGCCAGTCGTGAAAGTTGCCTTATGTCCTCATCTCAGGCACACGGACCGTAGAAACCTCCTTTTAGGGAAGTTGTGCGCGCTCGGCCGCGTCTGGAAGCTCAGAGGCCAGCGGCGGGCGCAGCGGTCCGTGCCCTGCAGGCATGGATGAGGGGAACCCAGCGCCGGCCAGCGGAGGGACGGGCCGCAGTACCTTTGCACGCTGTCTGCAGGCGGTGGGGACCGTGCCGGATCTGCACGTGGGGGGCCAGTGAGGTTAGATGTCCCGACGGGGCCACAGGAGTCACCCCAGCAATAAAATTAGCGCTGTCAGAGTTAGACGTGGTGGACTCCCTCTGCAGGCAGTGATTCGATCGTAACGCTCGGGGCACTTTTGCAGTCCGGGAGACGTTTTGGGAGCTTGTCAGAAGCACGGCCACCCCAGAGAAGGCCAGGGAAGGGGGAGGGAGGCGAGGCCAGCTGTGGCCCTGCCCGAGTTCTGGGGACACGCCGGCTTCCGCTCTGGATTATTTCACTTTGGGGCTCGTCTGGAGACTCACACGGTTCTCAGCCCGCGTACAGGTGCCGGTTCCGTTGGGTGGGGACGTGTGTCCCCCGCCTCGACGGCCCAGCTTAGGCTCCGTGGAGCTGCGGGGTCAGAGGGTGGAGATTGTGCAGGCTCCTTCTGCTCCCAGGGAGCCTCCCTGTGTGACAGCAGCCTGGATGGTTCGGGGGCCACCATGCACCCGGGGCCATGGCTTCGTGTCCTCCATTGGGATGCCCCCTTCTCGACCCTTCCAAGCCCTCCAAGGGCCCCCGTGTCCTGTTCCGCCTTTGCTCTTGGCCTCCACGAAGACCTCCCGCCTCACTCCCGTGTGCTTTTGCACACAGGGGGTTCTTCCCGCCTGAACTTAGCCCCTCCCACCCTGCCCCGAGACCCTGGCAGCCCCTCCTCGCCTTCTGGGCCTTTCTGGCCCTCTGGTGGCCACGTGCTGCCTGCCTGTGGTGATGGAGGCCAGTCCTGCCGAGCCCGCCTGGGACTGAAGGACAGTCGGGTATTTTGTGACTGTGTCCCCAGACGGCAAGAACTAGGTCACAGCCTCTACCTGTCCCGGGGTGGCGGGTGGGCAGTTCACCTCCCACCGGAGACTCGGGGCCCCCAGACACGCCCTGGAGTGAGGGTCCTGAGAACCGGGCCCTGAGGGGGTCGCTCCACGGCCGGCCGAGATCCCCTCTCTGTCACCGCAGTGAAGATAGTAGAGAGCTAGAGCCAGCCGTGGTGGCGCCGGGGGTGGGGGGGTGTCGGGACCGTGCGTGGATTCTGTGAGCTGCCCTCTTCCGCCTCAGGCCAGCGGGCCGAGGTGCGGGGAGGGACCTCCTGACGGGGGAGTCCGGGGGGAGGCACCTGTGTTAGCGTCGCTGTGCACGGAGCCCGAGACATGTGGGGCGGGCGCTCCTCGAGGGGCCTTGCGAGACCTCCCGGGGGGGGCCAGGGGAAGGGGAGGCGGTGGGCGGGCTCTGTGCCCCCAGTCCCGATTCCGGCCGCTCTGGGCTCTGGCGTGTGCCGGGGCCGGACGAGCTCCCCTGAGTAGGGGTCCTGGGGCTGGAACAGGTGTGGGGGCCCCGCCCCCAGCTGAGCGGGCGTGTTGAGGGCAGCCCCCCTCGGGGGTCCTCTCCCCCCGGGACGTGGTCTGGGTGCACTTGGCCCTGGGGCTCAGCCTGGCCAGCCGCGCGCCGCCTGGATGCGTTTCCACGTCCCCCGCTGTACGTAAGTCACGAGACTTACGTTCCTACGATCCACTCACACGCTTGTCCCATGGTGTCTGGTCCCCTCCTCGCTGGAGGGCTCGCTCTCACGGCACGTGGCGCCCTCTGACCCGGCCGGCCTCGCCGTCTCGCTGTGTGCTGCTGTTCGGCTCACCTGGTCTCTGAGCCTGGGTGCCGCTTTCGCGGCCAGCCTGCTGTCAGTCAAGGACTTTATGGTCCCCTTTTATTCTCGTCTGTCACCTGTTTCGCGTCTACCGTTTCGCGCCTTTTGCGGCTCCCCTGGGAATTACACGACGCGCTCGTCTGCGCGACACCGCGAGCACGTGGGGCAGCCCCGGGGGATCCAGCCATCCCCCCTCTGCTCCCGCCGGTGGATTTGCTTCCACACGTCAGCCCCGCCGGTGGCCGGCACGGTCCACAGCCAGGAGGTTCTGCATTTGCTACTCCGGACGTGGGCCCGGAACGCCTGCGCCTCCCTCGGGGTCGCTTCGAGCTCCGCGTCCCGACGACCGTCTCAGGGTCCGCGCCCGTGTCTGCGGGACGTGTTCGCTGGGCGTGGGGGCTCCGGACGCAGGCCTTTCCCTCCCTGGTCCTGTGAGGATAGCGCTGCGCCAGCCGAGACTCACGGCCTCTCCCCGACCGTCCTCCCCCCTGGACTGAGGTCCCGCATCAGGGCCGCCCCAGGCCTGCGAGCGGGCACCTCGCGGATTCGTGCGTGTCCGCGGCCTCCTGCCGGGGCCGGGGAGCCGGCGGACAACCCCGGGCGGGGGCGGGCGTCGCGGGAGGGGGAGGGAGCACGAGGACGCTGGCGGAAGGAGCGGGCACCGACAGGTCCCCTGTCCGGTTCCCGCAGAGGGACGCCCCTGCGTACTGTCGGCCTCTGTGCTCTTTTCTGAGCCTTTGCTGAAACGTGAGCCCTCATTTTTGGGGCCAGAGGCCGAGTTTTTCCCATCAGCTTTATCCCCGTGGTTTGTGGGGATGAATCTGTGCAGACGCGCTGCTTCCTGCTGGCAGTGGTTGGCATGCGACCGCCGTGGTCTTCCTCCTGCGGGCGAGAGGCGGGGGTGGGCGTGACGCGGGTGGACGAGCCGAGCGTGCTGGAGCTCGTCCCGCATCCCCGTCATCCCTGCGTGGCTCAGGCTCAGCTTCACGTCCGTGGCCGTTCTAGAAGTCTCTCCAGCGTCACTTCTCCCCAGACCCGCCCTGGAGGGATTGTACGATCCTGGAGGAAGGTGTTCTATTTGGGGTGATGGGGTGGGGGCAAAACTTCCCTTCCGAGCAGCGGGAAGTGCTCCCGTGGGGTTCAGGACCTGGCTCAGCCCTGCGCACAGTGCTTCCTGGCTTCCGCTGTCCTGTCCGCCTGCTTGGGGCCCTGCGGGAGAGCGACAGCATTTTAGTCGCGGGATCAAGGAATCGTTTTTGAAGGCCGGAACACAGCCAGAAAGCAGGGTGTTCTCTGCTCGGCCCTGTTTTCCTCCGTGGAGCAAACAGATGCCGAGAGCATTTCTGCGAAGTCCCCTGGACAGACCCCGCGCTCACTGTGGGTGCCACGTTTTGACTTTCAGCCCAGCACCTCGGTTTGTATCTTGGCTTTACCAATCCGTCTGTGTTCCTTGGTAAATAAAGCTCCGGTCCTGACACCCTTATCGTTTGGCTGGAAACCTTTTTTTTTTTTTTTTTTTACATTTTTTTTTTCTTTATTCTGAGTGAGTGAGAGGGAGCGAGGGAGACAACACACGAGTGGGGAGGGGCAGAGAGAGGGAGAGAGAGAATCCCGAGCAGGTCCACACTGTCAGCCTGGTACAGGGCTCGATCTCACAACCTGGAGATCATGACCTGAGCTGAAATCAAGAGTGGGACACTTAACTGACCGAGCCCCCCGGGCGCCCCTTGGCTGAGAACCTTCATGAAAACGGTGCATCTGTATTTTCATTACTTTCTCCGTGCATCGCTGTTGGGCGCATGGGTCCTGGTCCTGTGGATAGTGACCACCCTGCCGGGGCCTTCTTGGCGTTAAACGTGGCGAGGGGCCCTTTCTTGTTCTGGTCCTGGCCCCGGACGTGCCTGTGACCTTAGCTCTGGGGCCAGGTCTGCAGAGCTCAAAGGGAACCCTTTGTGTGGAGAGGCGGGTGTGTGCTTGTGGCTGAGCCCTGTGACCCCGCTGTGGGGGGAGGGGAGGGGGCCTCGCCCCCCGCCCCCCTCCCCGCGCAGCCCCCGTGAGCTCACGATTGCAGCCCCACAAGGGTCTTCTCGCCATGATGTCGTCCTTCGTATCGCCTTCCTCACCGACACTGACAGCCTCCCGAGAACAAGCCGCCTCCCGAAACCTTCCGGAAGGCTCTCTGGGATCCGCTCCTCTGGCTGAGCTTGCCGAATGCTGGGCCGGTGGCTGAAGGGTCCCAGGGCCAGGGCCCAGGCCCTGAGCGGGCGGTAGAGTCAGGGAAGCACCCCGGAAGGTGCCGGAAGGCGTGTGAGCTCCTTGCCCCTGTGCCCCAGCAGTGCCTGGGTGCTTGCTGGTATTTGGGGTTGACTTCCCGAGGCAGCGGGGGCATTGCTGTGTCCCACAGAGGGGCGTGATCGATGCACACTCCTCTCCACGCTTGGAGCCCCTCCCGGGCGACCCTCCAGTGCGACCCTCCAGTCACGCGTGCTCGTGAGGCGGCCTTCCTGTGAGGCCACTGCCTTGTAAGCCCGTGTTTCCCTCACGTGGCTCCGAGGGTGATTCGGAGTCTTGAAACTCAATCTGCTGCAGCATTAAGACCGAGCCCTGTGGCGGAGCCCCTGCGGCTGTGGTGTGCGTGCACGTGTGTGTGCGTGTGACACACAGAGGGACAGAGACAGAGTGACAGAGAACGAGAGAAAATAAAACAAACCACTCAAGATTAGAAGAAAAACGTGTGTTTGGGCGGGGACTCCACACAAGTTGCCTTTAAAATCCTAAATAGACAGAGATATGCAAAACTTGTCAATCCTTAATGCCCTTCGTTTGGCTCACCCCTCTGTCTGCCCCTCCGCCCCTCCCTCAACACCCCTGTGCTGGGGTCCCCGACAGCCAGGTGTGGGGCTGGGGTGTGGGGAACCTGTGTTAACAGCGCCCAGGGGGAGGGCAGGCCCAGGGCCCTGTGCACAGAAGCTATGGGTGGTGGGGGTGGAGCACAGCAGTGACATCGGGAGGAGCCTGAGTGGGAGCCTGCTGTCCCCAGGCATCCGGGAACCTTCCGGCTGTCTGTCTTCCTCCGGCACGCAATGAGCTCTTAGCCACCGCCGTCCCCCAGTGAGCAGGGGAGTGCTCGCGGGTGGGTCAGGGAACGAACGAATGATTCCCCCGTGACCTCACGAGTGCGTGCTCGGGGGCACCAAGCCCCGTTCCGTTTTGGTTCAGGGGAAGCGGGAAATTCACCCTTCGGTGGGGGACACACGGGGAGAATCTGAAGCCCCTCGCACGGCCCTCCCCGCCCCTGCAGCCAGGTAGTCGGATGTGGGTCCACGACTGGTCGGTGTGGCCCTTCTCACAGGCCCTCCCCGGAGCCCGGCGAGCGGTCGTCGGCGTGACACGTTCGCCCTGTCCGGGGTGATGAGGACTTAGACCCACTCGGGTCAAACGGCCCCCGCTGCAGGAGCCCCCCCGGACGACCAGAACCACGAAGCCCCCAGAGCCCGCGGGCCTGAGTGCGGGAGGCGGAGTCTCCGGGGACGGGTGGGAGGAGCGTCTCACGGCCGCGGGTCTCCAGGGGTGCTCCCCGCGCTCCCAGCATCTTCACAGGCAGATGTCACCCGAGACTGGGTGGTGAGAGCCACAGCGGTCCACTCTGTCTCCGTTCCGGGGGCGGGGGTCGGGGGAGGGGTCCGCAGGGCTGGTCTTTCTGGAGCCCCTGGGGGTGGGGACCGTGTCCCAGGCCCCTCTCAGCACCTGGCTGCTGGTTCCTGATGGTCTGTGGCGTCCTCACTCGCAGGCGCCTCGTCTGCACCTCCCCCGCCTCGGTCTTCCCACCGCGTTCGAGCTCTGTCTGCACGTCTGAAACTCCCTCCCCTTGTGGAGACACAGTCGCTGGGTCCAGGGCTCGTCTGAACTTGGCCACACGTGCCAAGACCCTATTTCCGGACCGGGTCACGTGCACAGGCCCCAGGCCCCCAGGCTCCGGGGCCACCATCACCCAGCGTCGGTGCTGTTTGCTCTCTCGCGGCGTTGACGTCCGCAGCGACAGGGAGGTCCCGGTGCCACGCCGCGATGCTCCGGGAAGGCGCCGGCTCTGCGGGCGGGCGGGCGCTCTCAGCCGCCGGAGACCCTGACAAAGGTGCCAGCTCCCATGATGAGTCCACGTGGCACGCAGCCACGGCCGAGCTCGAGTGGCCCTGACCGAGGACCTGGCACGCGGGAGCACGCAGGCGCGCCCTCCGTGCCGGGTTGCGGTCCCCGGGACGTGCCGAGCCGGGAGCCGGGCCCATGGCCGTGTTCGAGCGGCACCGTCTCCCTAGAGGAAACGGCCAACAGACAGTGGCGAGGGGGACCTGGTCTGAAAACCAAATGAGGTGAGACTGCCATTCAGGGGGAACCATGAACACTGCTCGTTGTCAAAGCCCCGGGCTTTCAGACAAATACCGGGAGTTTGGAAAACTCATCTCCCGGGACTTACAGACTAATGAGGAGATTGATGGGGACATTCATGAATATGATTTGCTTCTATTGTAAAATAAAACGTGTTGACATCTGGAAGACGTATTTAGCTGAACGACTCGATAGTTTGTGGATGACCCACGCGGGTTGTTGCAGAATTATGTGTGGGTAAAAGATGCATTCAAAGCACGAGCTGGACCAGTGGATTTTAACATAACAGATAAAACCTATGGATAGGATTCCAGATTTTATTTTACGACTAAGCTTAGGAAACTGTACTTGTTGAGTTTCGGTGTAATATCAAAGAAGAATAATCCACATGTTCTGAAAATACTATGAAAACACACCTTACAGGGGCGCCTGGGTGGCTCAGTCAGTTGAGCGTCTGACTTCGGCTCAGGTCGTGATCTCCCGGTTTGTGAGTTCGAGCCCCGAGTCCGGCTCTGTGCTGACAGCGTGGAGCCTGCCTTGGATTCTCTCTTTCCCTCTTTCTCTGCCCCTCCTGCTTGCACACTCTCTCTCACTGCAGACTGAATGCAGGAGCACACAGCTGTCAGCTACTGAGCGGGACATTAGAGAAATTCGGAAAATGTGAAACGATGCCACCCTTTTCAGTATTTTTCTTGAAAAATAATTTTAATAAAAAATGATACTTATGTTAACATGTAATGGATTTGTTTTTATTTTTAAAATTTTTTGAATGTTTATTTATTTTTGAGACAGAATGAGCAGGGGAGGGGCAGAGAGAGAGGGAGACACAGATTCTGAAGCGGCTCCAGGCCCCGAGCTGTCAGCACAGAACCTGACGTGGGGCTCGAACTCACGAACCGTGAGGTCATGACCTGAGCCAAAGTCGGACGCTCAACCGACTGAGCCACCCAGGCATCCCGATTTTTTATTTTTAAATGAATGCATACATATTTTCACGTGACCTATCTGAACTCCCAGCGTGGCAAACAACAATTTCAGTAAGCCGCGGAGGAGAGTGTGTTGGCATCCTTGGCTACAGGTCCTGGGAGCCAGGCGTTGGGGCTGCCTTCTCTCACCGAGTTTGTGCCTCGTCAGTCTCTGGAGAGGGAGCGGTCCCAGCCGCAGCGCGCAGGAGACAGGTGTGCTCCACAAAGAGACAGGTGCGCTCCGACCACGCGGTGGCCGCCACACAACACGACCAGGCCAAGGCTGGTGGCTAGGCACAGAGTGACTGTGGGGTTTCGGCACGTCCACGAGGTTCCTTAACAGTCCACACGAGAAGCAAGTTGAGGACAGAGGGGCCCCCACCCCCCAGCAGAGCGGGGCTGCCGACCCCGGGACCCTTGGATGCGCGTGGGCCCTCAGCCGGCTCCCCTCCTGAGTTTCCAGCGTTGTGCCAATCTGGCTAACAGTTAGCAGTGAGTTGACTCATTCTGTGTAAATGTTAGTGTAATAAAAGTTTTGATTTATTTCCCCAAAAGCATTGTAGCTGTGACTTCGTGGGTCTGGTAGGAAGTTCCCAGTTACTCAGCTGCAAACCTGAACACTCTGCTGATTGTGGCGACGTCTGTGTCCTGTGTGGATGCCGCTGCAGAATGGAACAGAGGGGGAGCGGTGGAGTGCAAGGTGAGGGCTGGGAAGCCTGTTCTTCCAGCAGGGCGGGGGCGGGGCGGGGCAGGGGTGGGGCGACGCTGCCTGGGCTTCCCTGCTCTGTGTGCCTGCGGCTGGCAGCTTTCTTCCTGGCACAGAGAAGCCCCCTTCCCTGCAGGTGCACCGGCTGAGCTGGCGTTCTCCGCAGCAAAGGGAGGGGTCCTCGGAGCCCGTGTGTCAGTTACCCCTTTCCGCCAGGACGCTGCGTGACAGACGGCCCCGAATCAGTGGCTCGGGGCAGGAACCGACCGATTTATGAATCTCTGGGACTTGGGTGCCCTGGCTGGCTGGTGGCTCGTGCAGGGTGGTCTCTGAGGGTGACTGATGCGTCCTGCTCTCAGGCCGGCCTGCCCGCACCAATCTCTGCTCCTTTCCTGATTGAAACGCTCCTCCCGTGTCAGCGGGTGAGCCGCCGACTGGCAGCAGGAGGCCATAGCTTAGACACTGTTCTCAGGAGGCATCCCGGTCCTGGCCCGAAGAAAAAGCCAGCCCAGCCTGGTTTTCCAGAGGGAGGTAGCCAGTCAGGTTTCCCCGGGTGACGGGGCCTCCTCGGGGACGGGTGTGCATAGTGCAGGACGGTCCACCGCCCTGGCGTCTGGGAGAAGCTGGAGCCTGGGAGCAGGCGGTGCCCAGGGCGTCCAGCGGGGCTGAGGCCAGGCAGGTGGGTCAGCGGAAGGGGAGCCCGGCCCTCAGAGCCTCGAGGAAAGGGCACTGCCTGAACAGAGCCGACGGGGGGAGAGACAGAGGCCGTGCCTGAGGGGCTCAGAGCACAGTCCCCTGTCTTGTGTGGGGACAGCCTGCTTCTTTCCCCACCCTGGACACCTTTCCAGTGTGGCCTGAGTTCAGGCGCCGATGGATGGGCCGGGTGGACACTCGGAGCAGCAGCGGGACCCAGACATTCGCTCAAAGTGGAGCGTGGCCTTTCCCTGTAGCCTTCGCTGGCTCCAAGCCACGTGGCCCGGTGACAGCAGCTCGCGGCCGCTGCCTTCCCGGGGCCACCTGCTTGCACTTCAGAAGCATGTGACTTTGCGGCAGGCAGTCCTGACTTCCTGTTGCCAGCCCCCGAGGGGTCCCCACTTCCTGTCCCCAGCCCCCGAGGGGTCCCCACTTCCTGTCCCCAGCCCCCGAGGGGTCCCCACTTCCTGTCGCCAGCCATGAGGGGTCCCCACTTCCTGTCCCCAGCCCCCGAGGGGTCCCCACTTCCTGTCGCCAGCCATGAGGGGTCCCCACTTCCTGTCCCCAGCCCCCGAGGAGTCCCCACTTCCTGTCCCCAGCCCCCGAGGGGTCCCCACTTCCTGTCGCCAGCCCCCGAGGGGTCCCCACTTCCTGTCCCCAGCCCCCGAGCAGTCTCGGTTCCCTGTGCGCGGACGCGGCCGGCGGGGGCTGTTCGTCTCAATCACTCCAGGCCTCTCCCCCGGCAGTGGCGGGAGGCGCTTTATTGCCGTCATGGATGTTGCGGCCGCTTCTGCTAATTGAGTTTCCCTCCGCGATCGGGGGCGCCTCTCCCCTCTGCGCTCGCGGTGAGTTATGGCAGCTTGGCTAATAAATGGAGCTTGTTCTGTGGCTCAAATGGCCGTCGTGGGCCAGGGGGCAGCCCGGGGCCGTGAGGGGGTTGATTCCGGGAGTTTGCTGGCGTCAGGAGTTTGCCACTGCGTGCGGACGTTCTGACAGAGTTTGCAGATGGAAGATGCGGCCGACCTCTCGGCCGCGCGTTTCAGTGACTTCCCAAGAAACCACACAGAAAACCACTCCCGGTTACGGCTGAAAACTCCAGAAAAGCCATGGCCGTGGCCTCGCTGCGCTGTGCTCTCCTGCACAAAATAGATCTCATCTGTCCGTTCACCCCAGTGTGGGAGGAAAGGCTGGGGACAGTTGTCAGAGACGCTCGTGGGTTTATTTTGAAGAGTCATGAGGGGACTATCTTTCGAGAGTCAGGAGCCCCGTGGCCTCCGTCCAGCTCGGCCTGCGTCCCTGATGGGTGGTCCTCCCCTCCCCCTTTGTGCAGCATTCTCAGGGACAGAAGCAGCCCCGTGGTGATGTCGCGGGGGACCCGGGGCCGGTCAAGTGGCCACCGACAAGTTGGTCCAGCCCTACGGTCTGGCCGTGGGCACCCGTGGGCTTCAAGCCCCCACCGCGGTTGGCCTGTCACGGCCGTCTGCACCGTGTCTGGGGCTGGCACCCAGCCCCAGGGGGTCCCACCTGGCCCTGGCAGGTGGGGCGACGCTCCCACACAAGGACGCTGTGGAGTGGGGTCTTTCCCGCTGAGCCCTACAGCCCCTCTGGGTTTCTGGGCTCTGCTACTGCTCCCCGAGGAGCCCTCCCACCCGCCTTCCCCAAGCAGGGAGGAGGGGGGTGGGGCGGCAGCTTAGACGGGCCCCCGAGCCTGAGCAAGGGCACAGGACACTTGGAGGGAGGTGGTGGGGCCCGTCTGGGCTCTCGGCCCCGGCCCCCGCCGCCCACCCCCACATCTGCGTTCACACGTCCACACTGGTGGCCGCGGTCCACTCCACACGGAGAGCACGACTTCCCCTTTCCCGGGCGGATGGCGGGGGTGGGTGGGCTGGCTTTTCCTTTGGGCTGTGACTGGGATGCCACCTTAGAAGAGTCGTGTTTGGGATCGTCAAGGGAAGGGCCCCGATCCCTGTCCAGACACGGCTTGTCCTCCAGCCATCAGAGGGGCGCGGATGAGCAGTGTCCTGACCGGGGCCCGCGTGCCGGGCGGATACGCACTCACAGCGGGAGGTTCGCCGTCACACGCTCACAAAAGGTCACATTTGCAATAAGTAAAAAGGAAATGTAGGTAATTGGTTCTGGAGCCGTTAATACCTCTGCAGGCCCTGAGAGCAATCTGACGGACTTGAAACCTTTTTGTTCAGGTAATTAAAAATGAGATTTCATTATATCATTAAAAATGAGGGCCAGAGAGCTGTTTCCTCAGATACTATCATGTTGTCAGAAGAGGGAAGTAAACCCGGCCAGGCATCACACCAACCCCCGGGCCCCCAGGCTGGGGTGGAGGCCGGTCAGGAGGGTGGTGGGGGCACCACCAGGTCCGCGGGGGCTGGGGGGTTGGGCCCCACGATGAGGTCTGGGGAGAAACCACACTGGACTCTAAACACGTCCCGGCCTCTCCCAACTCGAGAGACGATTCACGGGGCTGATTGCAAGAGAAACGGGAGGGACAGGAGGCCGCCCGCAGCCCACCCGCGCTCCCCAGACACAGGCGCGACGCAGTGCCGCCTGGGGGCCCATGTGCGGGGGACAGGCTGGCTGTCTCGCCCGCACCGGGCTTCACGGTGAGGTCGCAGGCTCCCCGTCCCTCATGACGGAGCCCCAGGGAGTCTAGACAAAAACCGTACGGTGAAATCTCACCGTTTGTATGATCCAAGGTGAAATGTCACGTCTTAAAAATAAGACGCAGACGTTTTCCTGACATGTTCATGTGTGTGATTTTTCTCTTTTTCCATCCCACCTGTGAAATCTTTGCGGGCCGTTTTCGAACCCAGGGTGGCGGCCTCGTGGAAGACAGGCGGACTTGCACCGCAGGGGAATCACCGTCTCCAGCCCAGCCTTGCTTTAACGTTTCCTTCATTGTGAGAAAACGGCGCGGCCGTGGCTCGGCCGCGCGGGAGGCCGCCGCCTGGCGCTGGCTGGGGATCACGGCCCCGGTGCTCTGACGGCCGGGCCCAGCCGAGCGGCTGCGCCGGGCCCTGCCTGTGCCCTAGAGCCGCGGCCCCGCAACACCGGCCCCCGGCTCTCCCAGGAGGCGTGCCCTCGTTTGCTTAAGGGTCCCGAGATTCCGCATTTTATTCTTTTAAGACGCATTTTCTCAGCACACGGTGCGCTGGAGCACGCTGACACCTCCTCACGCGCGGGCGCGGGCGCTCGTGCACACTCATGAGTGCACGCTTCCGGACACTTTGTGTGTTTGCTCAGTTGTCCTCACTCATGAGACTTGGAGGAGATCCAGATCTTTTTACAAATCAGGGATATTATTTTTATTTTACTGTGAATCGGAAGTGTATAGAAGCCTTCTTCGGGATTCGTGACCGTGTCACTTTGACCAGGAATGCTTTGGGGGAGGATCTTCCTGCAGGGCGCCAACCTACGACTCCAAACTTGGCCCTCGGACGGGACCAGTGCACGCTCTCCTGAGACAGGGTCCGGGCCGCCCGTCAGGAGCACAGGGCCAACCTACGACTCCAAACTTGGCCCTCGGACGGGACCAGTGCACGCTCTCCTGAGACAGGGTCCGGGCCGCCCGTCAGGAGCACAGGGCCAACCTACGACTCCAAACTTGGCCCTCGGACGGGACCAGTGCACGCTCTCCTGAGACAGGGTCCGGGCCGCCCGTCAGGAGCACAGGGTCACCTTCCACGGGGCCTAAGTCCTGCTCGACGCGTTTCAAACCAAATTTGTTTCGTTTTTCCACGTCTGCCGTGCTTGGAATCGTGGGGCGTCGGGGGTCCCGGCACACTGTTCCCAGCGCAGCAGGGGAAGGGAACGCACGGGCCCGAAAGGGACAAACCAACCCCCCCCCCATGCCCGGGAAAGCGCGGGTGGGCCGTCTGGGGTCTCGTGAGGCTTCGCGTCTCCCCTCGGGCTCTCCTCCCACGTGGGCCCGTCCTCTCTGGTTCGTGAGAAGGCTTTTGGGCAGTGACCAATAACGTTTCTGGAGAGGTGCGATCTGATCAATTGTGGCAAATGAAGCGTGGACTCCTCCCGCTTGCAGAGGCCGGATCCCACGTGGGGTTCTCGCGCCTGGGGGAGCCGGCGGGCACCGAGCCATTGTCCAGACGGTGACTTGTTTTTAAAGGCCTGGGTGTTCTCCGGTGTCTTCGTAGTACAGACGCTCATTCTTCCCATTTTCAAACGAAATAGATCTTGAGGAAGCTTTCAGCTCACCTGGGGGTCTGGGTCTGGAAAACTCCGTGGCGTATAAAGTCATCTGTAATTTTGCTGTGACTTATACACAACGGAAGGGTGAGGGAAAGGTTAGCAATAACTCTGCCGTTGCATTTCAGCTTGGGAAAAATGTAATATTGATCGATCAGAAAATGGAAAAGCACCACTGTTAGCGCCTTACTTGATCTTCTGCGACCTTTACCCCGCCATGTTGATTTCGCTCTGAAATGTTATGTCTCCTGTTCCAAAGGTTTGTCCTGTTTAGTCTCCTATTTAATTAATACATCATCTTCTTCACTCTCTCTAATGTTGCAACAAGACGTTTCCTTGATTTCCTTGTTGAACCATTGTCCTCACTCCACGTTCTCTCTGCCACCCCGACCGCTTCACACCGCGATTGTCTGGAGCCACCGCAGAATCCCATCGACGGGCGTTTAATACCTCTGTCTTCCTGCAGGTCCTCGGAGCAAATGGCTGTTTCGGACGAGAAAGCCCCGTGTGCGTGGGCGCTCTGCCAGGAGGCCAACCCACGTGTGTGCGTGGGTGTGCGTGTGCCTGCGTGTGCCTGCGTGTGCCTGCGTGTGCATGTGTGTGCGCACGTACGTGTGTACATGTGCCTGCATATGTGTGTCTCTGTGTGTGCGCATGTGCGTGTGTCTGGTGCCTGTGTGTACCTGAGCACGTGCCTGCACGTGTGCATGTGTCTGTGTGTGCACACGTGTCCACATGTGTGCATGCATGTGCAGATGTCTGCGTGTGTGTGTGTGCATAAGCATGTGCCAGGATGTCAGCCTCATGGCAGAGCCCAGCAGCCCTCTCGGAGGGACAGTGTGATAGGAGCATGTCACTTGGTGGGAGGCCAGAGTGCAGGGGACCGGGGTCCAGCCCAGGGCTCAGGGGCTGAGCCCTCGCTGCCGACAGGTTGGTCACACCTGTGCTGGGTTGAATAGTGTCCTCCCCCAAACTCCTGCCCACCTGGGAACCGGGGGGTGTGATTTGGGAATGGTGTCTTTGCAGATGTGACGGAGTGAAGACGAGGTCATGGTGGCTTAAATCCATATGACTGGTGTCCTCACGTGAGGGAAGTGCAGACTCAGAGGCTGGAGTGAGCGTCGGGAGTCCAGGACCAGAGGGGATGGAGGTCAGCCAGAGGCCTGGGTCGGGTCGCCCCCCGAGGCAGCAGCGGGAACCCCCTGCGGGCACCTCAATGCCCCCAGGGCTGTGTGGCAACATGCTTCTGTGTGTGGAAAGTGCCCAGCTGCCTCCCCGTGCTGGGAGTCCGTGCACAGTGCCACGAGCTCCCCGGGGAGGTCATAGGCCACACGCAGGAGCGGGGGGTTGGGCCTGTCACCAGGTGACCGCCCGGTCACCAGGCTGGACACATGCTCTAGGCCCTGCTGGGCGGCTGGGATGGGCCTCGCACAATGGCATTTCCCGTGTGCCGGGCCAGGCAGGGTACGGGGCTGGGGTTGCGGCGCAGAGGGGGCAGCAACGATCCCCGCGGAGCGTTCCCTGACCCCGCTGGGGGACGGTCCTGCCTGCAGAGGCTGGGCCCATTCCCAGGGAGGCCTGCCTCGTGCTGGTGGTTCTATAAGATTCGAGACCGGCACCAGGTGTGGGTGAATGATGCAGGGCTCTGATGGGGCAGGAGGAGGGCAGTCGAGGCCCAGGGGCCCTTCCCCTCCCCACCGGCTCTGCTGTTCTTCGGCCCGCCCCCGCCCCCCCCCCCCCCGCCATGTTCTGTCCCTTCTCAGGGACAGCCAGGGAGGAAGGACCGAGATAAGGCCTCTTGGGGACGGGGTTATCTTGCTGACCCTTGGAGAGGCTGAAAAGGGAGTGTTGTCACCCAGAGGGCACAGAGGGGTCGTGCAGTGGGGAGTGGCCACCGGCTACCAGAACGGTCAAAGGCAGACCTGGGAAGACAGCCCGGACGGCCTGGCCCGCTGTCAGCGCCATCAACGCCACCGTGGCTCCCAGACGCCCAGACACGCCTGCCGGCACGCATGAGCGCCCCCGAGTCCCCCTAGGAGGGGCCGGGCTTGGGGCGACGGGAGGGAGGGGCCCACAGGTGGTCTGGGGGGCCTGCGGGGAGGACGGAACGGCTGTTTATTGAGACGTGGCCTCCAGAATAACGAGGACGGAGACAGGAATCTTCCCGTAGGCTTCTCCGTGGCTTTCGTTAAATCCCCGGTCCTGCGTTTTCCAGGCAACACGAGGGTATCAGAAGGGCACAGGCGGCCGATTTGTTGAAACAAGTAGGCATTTCTCTTTGTGGGTTCTGCATTCGTCTGTAAATAAGCAGCCTTCTGCATACGAAAGACTGGAGAATAGCCTCCCTTTATTCACACCAAACACAGCCTCATGGAGTCCTCCAGACGTGCGGGACGGTTCACTGCATGGGCGGAGGACGATCGGAAAACAGATTTTTTTCCCCCAATAACCATTGCTTTCTAATTCCCTGTGATTGATTTAAGGGTAGGGAGGACGAAACTGTCCTGCGTTAAGCAGCGTTTTCAGAAGCCACCCCAGAGCACCAGGACTCTCTGCAGATTGATGTGCTCGCTTAATAAAGCTTTCGGGGGCTGCATGGGGAGGGGGAGGAGACCCCTGCCCGGAATTCGAGACCGCGTTGAAGCTCCGAAACGCGGTGTTTATTCAGAACCCACGCTTGTGTGACACGACTCATTCTGGAACACCACTCAATAGTGAAAATGTTCCGCTTCGGAATTATAACTGGTTTTTTTGTATGATTATAAAGGTCTCTTGACTATGTTTTTTATAAGGTACCTTTTATTACTCAGACCTTATACGTACATGTGTGGCCAAAGTGAAAATATTTTTTCACGAGTTATGATCTTTTAAAGAGTTTTCTAAATTATAAATTCCACTCTCCCTTAAAACCCGATCAAACAATAAAAAAACAAAAAACAAAAAAACAACCCTGATACCCTGATATACAGCTGAGAGGGGAAATGTATTTTTAACCAATATGCATCTTTAAATTGCATTCTGTAAACTCGCTCAAACCAATGAGTGGGTTTCAGTGAACCAAGAAATGCGTTTGCCATTGGCGCTGAGAACGTCTGGGCCAGCCGGGCTCTGCGGTAACACGGAAGACGCTGCGTAAACACCTGGTCACAGGGACGGAAGAGATTCGAACACGGAAGCTGCAGACTCCCTTGCGACCGTGGGAGCAGGGCCTGAACACGCCAGAGAAGCGAGCCCGAGGGCGGACGCTGCAGACGCGGGGGCCGAGGGCGCGTGGGGCTGCACAGGCTCGCCATCCCGTCCCCACCAGGGACACGTCGTGTCTCCTCTGAACGCCACACGTGACCATTCAGTGCCGGGTGCTGGTAAAACGGAACTTCGTTTTTGCCCCTTTTCTCTGAGAGCCCTTACTGTTAACATTTATTGCCAGTAGACAAGGAAGACCTTCCGGAAGCTGGCGGAAGCTTTGGGTCTTTGGCAGCTGTCCTGGCTCTGGTGGCCCCGTGCCTTCTCTCCAAAGTGTCCCTTGGGCTCCACTTAGGGTGGCAGCGAGAGGGCCCTGTGTCTCTGGAGAGACGCCATGAGCTCGGCCGCACAGCCCTGGGGGCACACGCACATGGTCCCTGTCTTGTGCTGGGTCACACGCACAAGGACCCCGTGCACTCCCCGACGAGGACCCCGTGCACTCCTGGACGGGCCACCTGCACTCCTCCACCCGCCACGGCTGCGGCGGGCCCGAGTGTGCTGGAAACCCGGGCCGCGTGTGGCTGGCGGGCACGCGGCTCCTCCCTGCGGTCGTGGCGCCCTCTGCTCGGCGCCGGAGCCCCTGACAGGCGGCACGGGGTTTTCTAGGCTCAGGCAAGACGAGCGGTGCTGCCAGGGGACGGCCCTGAGGGTCCCCGTTAGTGACGCTGGGGGCTCTTCTCTGACACGTCCGGGACCCTGGTGCCAGGGGCCGAGCGATGAGCCCAGTGTTGGGCGCGGGCGTGGTGTCCCGGCGACCCCCCAGACATAGGGCCCGGGAATGGCTTCCTGTGTGGACACTGACTGTGAAATGCACAAAGTCTCCAGGAAGGTGGACAGTCAGACCCTCCAGTGCCCTCGGGGTTTTCAGGCTCCCGCTGGGGCGAGTTGAGCGCCAGCCTGGCCCTTGGTGACCCACTCCTGGCTCTTTGGCTCACCGGTGTCCTCGCAAAGGCCCTTTTCTGTTTGAGTTGGCCAGAGGTGGGGTGTTGTGTGTGACCCAGGGCCCCAGCAGTGGGACGCCCTGTGTGGGGACGCTTGGAGACTGTCCCCAGTGCGGGAAGCCACCGTACCGTCCACGGGCATCGCTGCCTGCACAGCCCATTTCCTTTCTGTGGGTTGGATGATGCCATTATTTGGAACAAGAATTTTTTGTTGCTGTTGTTCTTAAGAAAAGACTCAGGGGATAATCCAGGCCGCCAGATTGGTCCGGAAGGAGCCTCAGACCCCTCCCCCCAAGGTCAGGTGCGTTCTCGTCACCGCTGTTGCTTTTGGAATAAAATTTTTGACCGATTCAACCTGTGTCTGTTCAGTTCTGTACAATGAAACATAGTGCCTCTCACCTTGCAGTTGGGGATCTCCCGGGGTTTTGTCACGGCGAGGGCCTGAGCTGAGGTCCCCGGGTGCTGGGCCAGGAGAGGCCAACCGTTTGGGCTGGAGCGCGTGCGGGAGAGCGGCAGCGGACTCTGCTCCAGGGAAACACGCAGACAGCGTCGACACGGTGCCCGCCTGCTGGACGGGCAGGGCGGCTGTTAGACCGTCTTCCGGGGCCACACTGTGATTGCACCTGCCTGGGCTTCCTTCGGTTTTGAAGGGACACAGCGTGTTTTTTGTGACATTGGGGAACTTGCTGACTTACTTCTCCAGCGCTGGTTGTCGCTCCCACCCAGGGCTCGTGGCAGAGACCGAGGGGGTCCCGGTGACCCTCCCCCACATTCACACCTCTTTGTGGGTGGGGCTGGGATGGCATACACGTGATTGCGTCGCATGGTTACGGTGCGCATCTGTGGTCACGTTCCACAAGATTGGGACATTTCTGGCGAGCATACCCTCTCCCTCGCTGGCCGTGAGAAGCAGGCGGCTGTTCTGGGAAGTCCCAAGCAGCACAGGGCCAGAGGCCTGGGGCTCGGTCCCCAAAGTACGAGCGTGTGTGCGTGCACACACTCACGTCCACACCCCCCCCCACACACACACACACCCGCACCCATGTCAGCACTGCCTCGTCTCTAAGGACGACACTGGGAATCACTGTTGGCGGGAGTCTGGCTGTCCCTCCTTGTGTTCCCCGGTGTGGCATCCGAGGGCAGGCTTCTAGGCAGTTCCGGAAGATGGTGTTCAAGAGCGAGAGGGGCCGCTTGTGAAAGGCGGACTGAGCTCTCATCTGCTTATGAAAAATGTGTGCAAATACAGTTATTTCCCACCAGTGGTTTTCTCAGGGGCGGGCGGGTGGGCACGGGTGCGGCTGTCCCGACAGGTGTTGCCAGTCCCCGACTGTCCCTCCCAGGACGGTCCTGCTTGAGTCATCGGCCCTTTTATGGTGCAGCTGAAGTATGGGGTGTGTGTGCACCGCGTGTGTTCGAGCCTGCGAGCAGGCGGGTGTCTGCACGTTCCACGGTGCACACGCATGTGAGTGCGTTCCTGTAAGCATGTACCCTGTGTGAGTTTGTGCACACGTGTGCACTGAGAGTGTGTGAGCGTGAGCACATACCTGTGTGTCCCCAGCCGACCGCACGCTTGATTCTTGAGTCCGTTCAGAGGTTGACGTTTGTGGCCTCGGACAGCGGCCAGAGAGGACTTGAAGCATGGACACAGTGGATGTGCTGGAATATTCTGCCTCTGGCCCCCTCACCGGCAAGCCTGCCCCCATCCGTGCCCGGGGGGTCTGGGCGTGGACCCAGCAGCCTGGGGCCGCCTGAGGTCCCCCCTTACGGATGTCGTGGGGCTGCGCGGTGGGCACAGCAGGCTCCCTGGCTTTCTTCGCTCTTTTGTTTCGTTTCTGAGTCAGCGCCGTGCCCTGCGGCCCCGCGAGGCGGGACACTCGGCGTGAGCGCGGGGCCCACGGTGGCCACGAGCTCCGTGAGGCCGGCCGCCAGCACCATCCACCTGCGCTCTCTGACACCGTGGCTGCCGAGCCTCGCTTCCCAAGTCGAGTTTCCCGGGACGGCCCGGCCTCGCGGGGGCCCTGGCGCCGAGGGACTCAGGGACGGAAGGCGCTGTCGTCAGCGCCGGGAGCACAGCGGGGCTCGGCCACGCCCGGGCCAGAGTCGTCACAGTGGAGGGGGGCCCGGGATTCAGCTGCCAAGGCCCTTCCGTCCTTCCTCTCTTCCCTCCCCCCCCCCCGTGCCCACGTGGTAGCGCCGTGAAATAGACGAAGCAGCCACAGGGGCCACGTGAGCAGAACGCAGCTCCTCCTGTTCGCACGGGCGGAGCTGTGTCTTCTCCGCGTGGGACACTGCAAGTCCTCTCTGTGCGCGGGGCTGGGGACAGACGCGTGTCCCAAGGGACAGAGACAGGCCATCAGACCCGGACGTGGCCCCGGATGCGGCCCCTCAGCCTCCTCCCCGGGAGGAAAGTCTGCCCTGCAGGGGGGCTGCTGACACACGCGAAGCACACCCGTCACTTGCGTGTGTCTGGCCTTTCTCTAGAAAGGGGCCTCGTCAGCCGCACCGTGACCCGGGCGTCACGCCTCGTGTTTGTGAGGCGAATGTCGCGAGTGGGGTCATCCACATCTCGAGATAATCACGTACCTACAGACTCACCGCCTGGTTCTTTAGGGCACTGCCTCCTACCGTGCGGCCACGCGCACGTGAGCCCACACGTGCACGCACGGCACGCACACTTTCAGTAGGCCTGGGGTCTCAACACCTCCGCTCTCCCGGAACTTTCCGGAGCCGCAGGGAAAGTATGACGTGCCGTCCTCTGGAAGCTCCGTCCGTCTGGACCTGCGTTTCGCTTCTCGCGCCCCCTCGGCCCGCGGTGTGCCGGCAGTGACAGCTGGAAGGCCGGGGACGTGTCGGCGAGGCGACCTCTCCTCACCTCCGCCTGTCACGTCTGACCCTCTGTCGCTGTGGTATTTGCAGGCGCTCCCCGCTGCCGTGGGCCCTGCAGCAGGACGCGAGCCAGCGGCTGCCAGATGACACACGTCAGCCGGCCGGAGCGGGCGCCTGACCCCGCAGGCGCGCGCTGGGAGGACCCACAAGTGGGGGGCGGCGCTCAGCAGCCAGCTGGCACATTCCAGAGGCTCCGGTGACCCGGGGGATGACAGGCGCCACCTCGCCCCTCCCGGAGGCCGTCCCTCCCTCCAGAGCCGGAGCGCCGGGCCGAGCTGGCCGGGAATAGTCTTCGTCAGCCGGACCGGCTGGATCTTGGAAAAGCCTAGCGTTTTCCCCGCATGCCTGTCAACGGGCGGCAGGAATGTGAGGCGGGCGGCCGGCCCGTCTGGGCCTGCCGGCCTCCGCCTCCTTCGCACCTGGCTCACGTGCCTCTGGGGACCTCTTGGGGCCTGCCCTCGGCCCTGACGTGCGCCCTGGAGCGCGGGGCGAGCAGGCGACGCCTGGGACCGGCCGGGAAGGTGCGGCAGGAAGCTGCCTCAAAGCGCCAGGAGGCCAGGAGGCCTCGCCTGGGCCGGGCGTCCAGGACTCTCACTGCCCGAGTCCCGTGTTTCTTAGCCTTTCCTGCAACACACGTACTTCTTAGTAACGTTAGCGAAACAACAAAAACTCTGAAATACGATGAAAAATAGTTTTAAGGTAGCTTCGGTGCAGGAAGAGTGGAATGATGGGTTTCATCAGGGGACTCCCTCACCACACTCTTGATTTCTTACTGTTTTTATTAATTCACAGACCCTTTTTTTCACAGCAGTTTTAGGTTCACAGGACCCCGAAGGGAAGTACGTCGCTCCACGTCCTGCCCCTCCCGGTCTCCCCTCCCGCTGACGTGCCACGCTGGCTGGGCGCACCTGTGCCCCAGGTGAGCCAGTGTGAGACACCGTGATCCAGTCCCTCCCGTCTACACGGGTGGCTCTTGGCGCTGCACCTTTGCGAGTCTGGACAGACGTACCCTGGCGGGCGCCCCCCATTCCGGTGTCACCCGGGAGCGTCTCACTGCCCCAAACCTCCTCCGTGTTCCACCTGTTCGTCCCGCCCTCCCCACGGCCACCCCTGGAGACCATTCAACTTCCTGCCGCCTCCACCGTGTCCTTGACGCGTGCTGTGCGCAGCCTTCAGACCGGGTTCGTCACTTAGCAGGTGCGCACTGGTAAGTCCTCCACGTCGGCTGTTTTCGTCCCCCGCCGCGCGGCCTTCTCGCAGGAGACACGGTTCCGTCCGAGGCCTGCCCACGGGGCTCCAAGTTTCCTCTGCGGCGCGTGCCCCCGGCGGGCCCCACATCTCCTTCGCCTGGCGGTTCAGGGTGGCCTCCTCCGCGGCGTCTAGCCGAGGCCTCGTGGGGTCCCTGCACCTGGGTCACCGTGGGGCCGGGGAACCGAGCTGTGCAGTTAGGAACCAGCGCAGGTGAGCCTGGGGCTGGCCTATCACCTGTCTCCCACCTCCTCCCTTCCTCCCCTGGCCGGCGGGAGGCTCCTTCCAGAATCACCCACCCCTGTCACCTCACAGGTAAGTTGGGAGTCACGAGGACCCTAGCCTTGGCGCACTGCGAAAACGGGTGCACCGACCGCGGGGGTGACTTTTCTGTTGTGTTCTTGGTGGGAGCCAGGTGGCCAGTCCTCATGGGGGGCTTTGGCGCCCACGTGGCCTTGGGGCTCGTGGGGCCGTTTGTCCTCGAACCCACGGCCGCTTCAAGCTGAATTCATGCCCGGCCAGAAAGTGAGATGTAGCTCCAGATGGCATCGTCTCACCGCTCCCAACATCCCCAAAGCCCTCTGTGCGAAACCCGCCGGACCTGGGCTCAAACAAAACCTGGCCCCTGTCCTCGAGGAGCCAGAGTCCCGCAGCAGAGGGGACCCGGCCCAGAGCCACCTGGGGGCCAGTGCGGGCGGGCACGCGAGGGTCACAGAGGAAGCCACCTCGCGGCTGGAGGGCTGGTGGGCGTGTGGGGCCAAGGCTGAGAATCAGGGTGGTCCCGGGCCGAGAATCGGGGTGGTGTCGGGACGGGGGGTTCATCTTGTCGTCCACCCCGGGCCTGTGCTCCAGCTTCGATGTGGCCAGCGGGGGTGGGATGTTCACTCTCTTAGAGCTGACCTTCAGCCTGCATCCCCCAGCACCCACTGGGCAGAGACAGGAGGAGAGTGATGGGCAGTTTGTGGGGACCATGGGGCCTCTGGAGGAGGTGGGGGGGTCCGGGATGGGGCTTAGCCAAAGTGCCTGAGAGCCCAGCAAAGAGCGGCTGGGGAGCCTCTTTCCACCCCTACACCGTGGACAGGATGACACCGGGCGGGGGTCGTGGGAACGCACACGCCGTGAAGAGCTGCCCGAGGCCGTGTCGACCAGGGTGCCAACGGCCTGGGCCTGGGGCCTGACTCTGCGGGGCGGTCAGCTCTGCCGTGTGACAAACACCCCTGAATCTCAGGGAGCTTCCGCCTCGGCCGTGGGCTGGTGCCTCTCTGCGCCTCTCTTCACCCTGGCCACGAGGCCACGAGGAGTGAGCAACCCCACTGGGACGTGGCTTCCTCACGGCGGCCGCGGAAACCGGAGGCCGGGTGGGAGCTCTTCGCGGCCCTCCGACCTCCAGTCTCACGTGGCTCACGGGGCACCTGCCCGAATCCCGTCGGCTGAGGCGGGTCACACGGCAGGGCCCCGAGTCTGGAAGGCAGAGATTCACGTCCCCCCACAGATGGCTGAGGGGAACGTCACGGTTGGCTGTGCTCTCCTACAGTACGGTCGCGGTGTTCCTGCAGATTCACGTGAGGGCTCGGTGGGGCCACGTGCATGTTACGCCCAGTAGTGTGGCCGCAGTGGACAGGTGGCCGTGTGAAGGCAGCTCCACGTGGCACCTTCAGAGGCCGAAGAGTCCCACTTATATATTCTCTTCAATAAAGAATGTGATTTAGGGGCACCTGGGTGGCTCAGTCCGACTTCGGCTCGGGTCACGATCTCCTGGTTCGTGAGTTCGAGCCCCGTGTCAGGCTCTGTGCCGACAGCTCAGAGCCTGGAACCTGCTTCGGATTCTATGTCTCCCTCTCTCTCTGCCCCTCCCCTGTTCACACTCTGTCTCTCTCTGTCTCTCAAAAGTAAGCAAACTTAAAAAAAATTTAAGACAAAATGTGTGATTTAAATGTGGAGTAGACACCATGCTTGTTCACTAGACTAATAGCAAATCTTTTTTAACAGGCACTTGGGTGGCAGTAACTTGCAGTGAGTTTAAATGGGTGGATTTAAAAAGGCAGGCGGCGTGCGTTCAGCGTTAACCAAATACGTTGCGTTATTAGCTCTGAGTGGATTTCAGAGCTCAGCTGGTGGGGGTGACGGGGTGGGGGTGGCCCCACAGCCTGAGTGGGCGAGGCCAGGCTCGGACCGCACCCGGCCTCCTGCCAGCCAGGACGCAGAGCCAGAACCTTCCGCCCGGGCCTTGCCCGCCACAGCTCCGTCCCTAGCGGCCTTGGAGACACCTGCTTGCGTGGAGGGATCCGGAAAGCGCTCCTTCAGAAACACACTACCGGGGTGTTTCCTCTGTGAAGTGAGCCTTTACGGGAGGGGCGGTGGCATCACAGTCACCCTCCAGAACGGGGTTGAGGTTTTCCGCACGGAGACGCAGCCTGAGCTCCTGGTTCTGCTCAGTGGGGCCCGGAGGCGCTCACCGGAGGGCCCGTTACACTTTCCTCCTGGAGAGTCTTAGCTGTCTTTCTTGTTCCGCGTGGAGGGAGAGGCCCCAGGCTGTGGCACGGACAGGGGGCATGCTCAACGCCCTACCCGTGGAGACTCCCCCACGTCTGCGGGCTGACCTGACCCTCGGGCTGTGGCCCTGCCGCGGTGTCGGGCCCTCAGCGTCCACGGAGGCAGAGGCTGAGCACACGCGTGCGTCTCGTCTGCAGCTGTGGCACTGGCTGTGTCCCGCGGATGCGGTGGACTGTCCCCCTGGGGACAGACTGGCTTTCCGGTCATCTCACTAATCCTGTGCTGCCCAGCTCCGTGGTCCTGTGGCTTCTCTTCCGGACGTAAGTTGTCCGGTCCCTCATTTATTCGAGTAGACCTGAGACCCGCGTCCATTCGCGGGTGCGGGAGACTCTCCAGTCTACCCGCCAGAGCACCGTCCCTCAGCTGCTCCCACCTCTGCTGTTTCCACCATTTTCTTGCCCGGTTTCCTCCGCCTCTGTTCATTCTCGCCTCACAGCGGTGACCCTCAGGGAGAGGACCGTGTCAGGAACCTTCAGGAGCGATCACGATGTGCACATTCCCTGCACAGGAGATAACCGCATCAGGAACCTTCTGGAGCCATGGGGATGTGCACACTCCCTGCACAGGAGACAACTGTATCAGGAACCTTCTGGAGCCAGTGGGACGTGCACATTCCCTGCACAGGAGAGCACTGTGTCAGGAACCTTCTGGAACCATTGGGACATGCACATTCCCTGCACAGGAGAGGACCGCGTCAGGAGCCTTCTGGAACCATCAGGACGTGCACCAGGAGGCCTGCACCAGGAGGCCTCCTCAGAAGGGGCCACGGACAGCTGGAGGAACCGGGCACCCTGCCGACCATACCCTGGTCACACCCCGCGGGAGGGGCAGGGTGATTACCAGCTGAAGCTTGTTGGGGACCCGTGGCTTTAGGATGTTTCTGGAGGGAAGACGTGCACCGTCCTGCTGGGACCCTCCTCAGGGCAGCAGCACCAGGCCCCGATCTGTGTGGCCACGTGCAGGGCATGCCCAGACCCCAGGGCATGAGGCCACGTGCCGCCGGCACCCTAGTCACGGAGCCTGTAAATCGCCGCTCCGAGAGCCCTGCCTCCCCGGACGTGCAGCCACCATGTAGCTAAACGGCGCTGACTATTATTGCAGAGCAAATAAATGGCTATTTCACTTTGCAGATCACCTGTAATTGTGCGTGCACTGTGTCAACCTCAGGTTTAATTGGTGTGTAGGCTGCGAGGCATGAATTACGGCATGTGTAATTTATTTATGCAATAAAATTTACCGTTAACTGAGAGGAAAAATAAAGAGAAAAATCATATGTTTCACACTATAATTACACAATAAAGTTTGAATTAGAAATGTGGTGTGGGCCGCACACTTGCTCTGGACCCGGAAAGGCTGGAGCACAGCCGTTGCTTCCTCCCTGCCGAGACGTACAGGAGGCCGCGGTTCTGAGGCCGAGAGCCCGTTTTAAGACGGAACCATCTGGAAGGCTGAGGCCGCAGGGAGCCGGACCGCTCTGAGATGGGGAGGGGCGCCCAGCCCAGGCTGGCAGCAGGGAGATGGAGAATGGGAAGGCTACTTTCCCATGTAACAAGGAATCTTTGTGAAAACGGCTTCTTAGGGGCATCAGGGCTTCCGCTCAGAAACGGGAAGGAAAGACCGACCAGTGGAGCAGTGTCTTCTGCGTTCGTTCTGAAGGTCTGCCGTTACGCCAGAACTGACAATAATCCTCACACTAAGTGCCGAACGACACGAGTCTGGCTTCCGCCAGACATTTCCAGCAAAGAGAAGCTGTCCGTGGTCACTCCTAATCTGTAGGAGTCCTTAAAGGACTAACACTCAGAGCGCTGCTCCTGGGGCCCAGATGTGGGGGCGACAGCAGCTCCAGGGACCCCCCGGGCCCTCCTGGCTCTGCCAGGACTGGCACTGGAAGCCGAAAGGGACATTTTGAGGCGTACTGTCTAGGGGTTGATGGCCAGGGAGGCGGCCTCGGGCTACGGGGAGACAAGGTGGGCGAGGCTCTGGGGACAAGGCCCCTGCTGGGGGGTGCCCAGAGCGGCCCAGGACTCCAGGGATGCCAGCTTGGTGGGCTCGCTGGCTCACAGCCCAGGTCAAGGTCCTCCCACTGGCTGGACACCATCGTCCTCAGTGTCGTGGGTGCCACTGTGAGGGTATTTGGGACAGCAGTGCCCAGGGCCCTGAGAAGGGCAGGACGGCGGGGCCTGCGCCCCCACACGGGGAGAAGGATCTAGATCCCCGAGGAGGATAGCCTGTGGGGAAGTCCAACGCCTACTGTGGTCCTGTGGCCCCAGGAGGTCTCTGAGAATTTGCCTCGGAGCCTCCCGGCCCTGACCAGGGTGGGAGGATGGCTTGGTTTTATTGGTTTTATTCTTCCTGGTTTTAAGCTCCTTTCTCCCCTGTGTGGCCTTGATCTTCCCGGGATGAACCGAGCTTCCCTGAGCAGACCTAACCACCACCTTGACCTTTACAGGGACGCATCTGTCCCAGGGAAACAACAGCAAGCATGAACTACATCAGAGTAGGAAGCTTTTGCACAGCAAAGGAAACAGTCAACAAAACGACAAGGCAACCTAGTGAAGATATTTGCAAATCGTGTATCTGATAGAGGGTTAATGTCCACAATACGTAAAGAACTTACACACCATAAAACAAATAATCCAATGAAAATATTGGCAGAGGACCTGAAAAGACGTTTCCCAAAGACATGCAGATGCTAACAGACACATGAAAAGATGCTCACCGTCATCATCATCAGGGAGATGCAAATCTAAGCCACGATGAGATACCAGCTCGACCGTCCAAGCGGCTAAAATCAAAACACAAGAAAAACGGGTGTTGGCGAGGATGTGGAGAAGAGGGGACCCTCGTGCACTGTTGGTGAGAGTGAAAACTGGCGCAGCCACTCTGGAGAACAGTGTGGGGGGTCCTCAGAAAGTTAAAAATAGGACCACCCTACGGCCCAGCCCTTGCACTACTGGGTACTTACCTGAAGAAGATGAAAACCCAGATGTGAAAAGACACCTGCCCCCTGATGTCTGCGGCAGCGTTACCTGCGACAGCCACGGCAGGGAGGCAGCCTGTGTCCCTCGACGGATGGATGGATGAGGAAGGGGCGGTGTGCACACACGGCGTGCAAAAGAATGAGATCTTGCCATTTGCAAGGACACGAAAGGAGCCAGAGAGTACCATGCTGAGCAAAACAGTCAGAGGACAGATGCCGCACGACGTCCCTCCCGCGTGGAATCTATGAAACACGTGAAGAAACACCCAAAAAGCAGAAACGGACCTGTCAATGCAGAGCACAAACTGATGGCTGCCAGAGGGCACGGGGGTTCGGCAAGATGGGCGCAGGGGAGGGGGAGGTACGGGCCTCCGGTTCCGGAAGGAGTAAGTCACGGCGACGAAGGGCCCGGTGGCCGGAGCGGTCGTGCGGATGGGGGCAGGTGCTAACACACCCGTGAGCCCCGTGCAGCGCAGAGAGCCGGAGCACTGCGTCGTGCACCTGAAACCGAGGTGGCGTTGCCAGTGTGGCGTCAGCTATGTTTCCGTTTAAACAATAAAATACTGCAGTGACAAAATTTTGGAGAGACTTAAATACAGATTTATCTGTGTCGACGTTAACACGCCTACGTTAGAGTAATGCAAAAACACACGAACACAAAGCAAGGATCGTCCGTCCCACGCGTCCCTAGGGCTCCTCGTCCTCTCCGGTGGGAAAGGTGGCCCAGACATCCTTCCAGGTCAGCTCACGCCCCAGACACAGGCCCTGCAGGGTCCAGGGCTGTGGAACGACCCCTTACTTCCTGCAGTCTGCCTTGTTCCAGAACACCTGAGGCCCAGGGGTGCAGGGTGCTGACTGCCCGTGGGCGCCTGCCCTCAAGGAGCCCAGACCCCTCAAAGATGGCAGGCGGGCAGCGGGCGAGGGGCACTGATGGTGTCAGGATTCACCCTGGGCTCCGTGGTAGATGCTTGGAAGCCCACTGGTGGCCCTGCCTCCGTGGCTTGGCAACCACTCGAAGGTGTTGTCGGGAAGCTCCGTCGGTGGCTGGCTCGGGCAGCCTGGCCACTGAGACACCCGTGTGCCCAGCAGCCCCCGCGGGTCTCTCGCGGCCCCGGCACCGAAAGGTGCCTCACGTGGTCTGGGCCTGAGGGGTAAGGCCCCGTGGTACCCCGCTGGGCCCCCGGGAGCGGTGGGGTGAGGCCAGCGGTGACCGCCGCCCCCGTGCAATGCTTCACCCTCTCTACCCAGACTCTGGAAAGATCTACCTCAAAAGGCATCATGAGTTCCGTGCTCCTGGTAAAGGTCCGTGGCCAGCTGTTTCCCTGGGGCCAATTTTCCTGAAAAGACTTGTCAATGTCATTGGCGCAGTAATTGCAGAGATGTGCGTACAGACAGCAACTGGAAAAAATTCATCAAGGTTACGTACGCTCCGAGTGAGGGCGTCACACGTGACTTATTTTTCCTCAAACTCCTTTGTGTTTTCCAAATTTTCTGTTCGAGCGTCTATAGTAACAATCAGAAGAACGGTCTGAGCAAAGGACAGGAATTGCAGCCCCCCCAAGGACACGGGACTCAGCGTGCATTGACTCTTGGACATTTGTCACAACCGGGCCTGTGGATGCTTCCCCTACAGCGAGAAACCCGGAGAAACACAGGGAAACGGTGGGGCGGGAGGCGAGGGCGATTTATGCGCTATTTCTCTGCAACACGGAAGAGTAATGCGGAGGTCATGTGGGCAAGGTCAAAGGACAATTTGACTTTTGCAGGATGACCTGGGGCCATCTGTCCTTCGTGCAGCTGATGAGCTGTCAGTGCGGGGTGAAGGGAGGAAGGGGGGCCGCCTTACTGACGAGAGCGCCCCGCCCCCCGGACGGGACAGCGCTGACGCTCCCGCTCCCGCGCCTGCCACGAGGTGTGGGGGAGCAGGGCCCTGGAAGGGGTCCACCCCGGGGACCGGCCTCAGAGGGAGGAAAGCCCCTCTGCCTGCCTGCGGAACCAGGGCAAAGCCCCAGTGCCCACTCCTCCTGTCGCTGGAGGCCGTTCGCGGACGGCTGTCGTTCCAAAGACACTTCCTCCACCAGAACCCTGTTTCCCTCCCTCGCAGGTTTCTGGGACCTCGGAGGCCCCACCCCGGGTTCTCTGACCCCCAACCTCTGCTTTGCTCTGGTGGGACAGTCATGTGCCCTGGACCAGAGTTGCGGGCGCCGCTGGCCCTGGCCGAGGGACTTCCTAGCCCCGTGGTCTCCTGTCCACGGGTCACAGTCACCTCCTGCCGTAGTAACCCTCCTGCCCGTGACCCGTCCTCATTGTCCCGTGTCACCGCCTGACATCTTCCCAGTGTCTCTTCTGGAACCAGAGATTTGCTGGCCCCTCTGGGCTTGGTTCTGATAACTGAGAAGCCAGGGGTTCTGTGTGCCCAGCCGCCCGGCAGGGAGGTCCCTCGCCCTGTGTGTCTGTGGTTCTGCTGTCCCTGGCGAGGCAGAGCCTCCTGACAGGACAGCCCCAGCAAGATGGGCTGAGGGACTCAGGAGCACCCGCTTTCTTTCTGGTAGACGGCTTTGACCGTGCACGGACTTGTGACCCGTCCACAGTCCTGCAGACATGGGCTGGGCTACTTGGGGCCTCGGCTGCTGTAGAGAGAAGATGCCGTGCCCGTGCAGCCCCCGCCCTTTCTGTGTCCTGCACGGACACCGCCCCGGGTGTGGGGAGTGCCAGGAAAGGGGACCGAGCCCGAGGCCCCTGGGGACGCACAGGCATCGCCGGTGAGCTCGTGCCTCAGAGGCGGTTCAGCACAGGCCCGCTCTGCCCGACTGCCCGCACTGCTCTCTCCCGGTTGTTTCATTTACGAGGGTGTCACTGGGCAGCAACATGCGCGTCGGGGATGCCGCCCCCCACCCCGAGGCCCCGTGAGTGCAGCTGGGTTGAGTGGAGCAGGCAAGTAAGACCTCCGGAAGCGGGGCTTTAAACCGGGCGGGTCTAGGTGACACCAACAGCCACAGCGTGCGGTGACGTGAGCGGCGCTGTCTGTCTCTGTGCCAGGACGGCCCCGGAGATCCCGTCGCGATGCCACAGGGCGCGGGCCTCGCGAAGCTCGCAGGACGCGGTCTCGCTGCGGGGTCCACCATCGAACCTGCAATGAAAAGCCCGTCGTCGTCTCGCGAAAGCCGAGGTCTCTGCCCGCGAACCGAGGGCGCGTCGCTCTTTGCAGAAACCCAGCAGACACGTGCGCAAACGGGATACCCCCAGTTGGGAGCATTCGCCAAGCTCGGGGGGGTGTTAGCGGAAGCCCACAGCAAATCCAAAGGTCTGCACAAGATGCCTGACCGCTTGCTAACAGGAAAGGCTGCGGGCCCGGCGTTTCACAGGGTTTGAGCCAGGCTGTCAGCCTCGACTCTGCCCGCGTCTGGGCGTCCAGCTTCTCCCACCGCCCCCCGTCAGTGCCCGGGGGCTGCTGGGGCGACGGCCGTACCACGGACCCAGCGACTTCGAGCAAGGGAAGCCTGCCGGTGGGAAGCCCGAGGGCCGGGTGGACAGGCTGCTCTCTCCTCGGCCCGTGGACGGGCACCTCCCCCTGCGTCTGTGTCCTGATCTCCTCCCTTCCTCAGGACACCGGTCGGATTGGATTAGGGCCCACGCCAGTGACCTCACTTTAGTTGATCACCTCTTTGAAGACTCTGTCTCCAATCAAATAGATGTCCCCTCCCCCGTGTCGGATTACAGCAACTTTTCTTTACCCACAGGATGGGAGTATCTGAAAAGCCCAGAGAACCTTCTGGATTGCAGGCGTTCTCCTCCCTGCCCCCGTGTGGAGTGGTGACCACTCTCGCTTTTGTGATCAAGGCCACTCGCTCGGTGCGCCCGGTCACGCCCAGGGGCCAGGGAGCACAGTGGGGCTTCAGGGAGCACAGTGGGGCTTTAGCACAGCCTTCTTTGCGGGTGAAACCGTATGTGCGGTGGTGTTTATTAACCGCCATAGAGAAAACTGCGCTCGCACATCGTTAGCCACACGTTGGTGAGAAGGGACGCGTTGATCTTTTCCCACTAAAGAAGCCACGTGTGGAGAGTCAGCCCCAGCGGGGGTCACCACCCTCCTGAGTTTACGGTGATTCGATGACGTCCTACGAGGTCCAGCCGTCCCCTGTACAGGTCACGGGGAGGTCGGTGGGTATCTGACTGTGGTCACCACCCCCGAATCTCTCAATCTCTCAAGGTTTTGAGCCCCAGCTCCATGCACCTGCCTGCATGGGTTCCTGTCCTGACTGTGGCCACGGCGGCCCTCCTGATTTCCGGAAATTAGTGTCCATCCTGAGCCACTGTGCAGAAATCCCCGGGATGTGTCCCTCACACGGCACACGATCACGCTGGCCCTCTCGGGAAGGTCAGGAAGGAGACTTGCGCGCGCACCTCTGGTGGCGCAGAGGTGTCAGCCCAGGGGACACGGCCTCCCTTCCGCACGGGGCCTCGGAACCGGTGCAAGCTGGGCGTTGGTCAGCAGGCCATGGTTCAGGTCGAATCTCGTCCGTCAGGCTTGGAAGTTTGACCCGGTTTTTGCTCGTTTCCAGGCTTTTTGTCTTTGTCCCCCTTATCATACAAGTCAAATAGGATTTGAGCGGGCTGACTACTGGGGTTCGTGAATGGGGTCCCGCGCGCACCTTGTCTCTGGCGGTCGAGACCTAGCCGTTGGCCCTGGCGCTCTGGGACGCCATCCCCGCGAAATCGGGGTCTCTCGTGTTCAGCCCACAGGGAAGAGCCTCGCAGGGCCTTCGAGAATGCAGGCTCTCTCTTCGACCGCTCCCTTTCCGGGGCCGGGGGAGGGGCTGGGCGGGGCTGGGCGGGGCTGAGCGGGGCAGGCATGGTGAGCCCACCTGATGCCACAGTCCTGTCTCCCGAGACTTGGTGTCCTCCCCTTCAGATTTAATTCCACGTGGCGGCCAGAGAGCCCACGTCTCCATCAGCCGCTGAAACACTGGGGGCCCCTCTCGGCCGCCCCGGCCAATGCCACGGAGCCAGAGCGCAGGGTGGGGGATGCCACGCCCTCCGGCCTGGCCTGTTGCCCTAGGGGCCACTGCCCTCCGGACTCCCTGTGGTTCTGTCCATAAAAATTGAACAATAGTCTCGCGCGCACGGCCCGCCCTCCTGGTCAGTTTGTAGCTGAGCCCTGGACCCCCGGGATTTCAGGTGGGTTTCGGGTTTTGAAGCACCGAGGGGTGAAGGGGATCCAGGTGCTCCCGGACGAGGAGAGGGTGGCTGGGGGCGGGGCAGCGAGAAGTGCCCAGAGTAGGCAGGGCCTCGCAGCCTCCCCTTACTGGACTCCGTCCCTGTCCTCTCATGGTGCCGCCCCGGTCACTGGCTCAGGCCCTCCAGGGCTGGGACCCCGGGTGCCCTGCCAGTCGGCCCGAGAATCCGGTTTCCGGCCTGTGACCCTCAGGCTACTGGAGAGAAGGGCTTCCTTTAGGACAGCCCCGTAGCTCTCTGGTCCCGATGGGGTCCAGGAAGGGGATTCCGAGCCCTGGGGTTCTTCATGCCCAGGCCCTCGCTCTGCGAGTTTCTACCCTGGCGCATGTGGTGGCCGCCTGGTCACCTGTGAACGGGCGGCTGTCTGGAGCCGGCCACAGGTGATGGCTTGCGTCATGGCTCTGTGGCTGCAGGTGCTGCAGACCACGGGCAGCATGGATGTTTCTGGATCCCATCTGACCGGCAAACTCCATCTAGATTTCTGTCCCGAGGTTCTGTTTCCCAGAAGTGCACCTGCACTCAAGGCTTGGTCAGTGGAGAGACGGCCCCGTGTGGATGATTAAGGGGATGCAGGGAGTGGGAGGTTGGGGTAAGGGTCTTCTGGAAGGAAACGCCGGGGTGTCAGCCTGTGGTCCTGCGTGGGCAGGACAGCCCCCAGTGCAGATGCTCGAATCCCGCGGGTGGTGGCGCGGGAGCCCCGGGCCCGGGCGGACGACATGGCCGCTGCAGCCTGGTTCCCGTCCCCCGGTGACGTGCGCGCGGCGGACCGTCCCATCCGACTGCCGCCCTGCGCGTGGTCCGGACGGAGCCGTGTCCTGCGAGCGCGCACCGTCCTGAACAACCCGGCCAGGGCGGCACCCTCGGAGTCCGGCCCCCTGTGCTGGGGGAGGTGGGTGTTACTGAGCTGGGCGCCTGGGCGCTCAGCGGCCCCGGGTGGCCATCACCGTGCCCCTTCCTCCGTTGAGCATAACAATCCCTGAGCGGGGATCACCTGGTCCTGTAAACCGCTGCTGTCCCTTTGCAGCAAGTGCCTGAATTACGTCCGTTTTCTGGGTGAACTCGGGGAGAGGGGTCAGCGCAGGCCGGGGAGGGGCACAGGGACACTGCAGGATCAGGCACCAGCGCTGCTGGGCCGAGCAGGGACCCGCGAGGGCCCCACGTGCTTCAGGGCCACAGTCTCGTTCTCCAAACCGCGTGAGAAGTCAGGTGATTGTGTGAAACCAAAGCAAAGCCGTGATGAAAACCCTAAACTTGATCTTCAAGGAACCACCTAGAAAAGGCGGGAGACACTGCCTCTCCCGCGGCGTCTAACGTGTCCCTTGTGTGCACGTGTCACGTTGCTTTTATTTCCAAGTCTGTGTACGTATCTGTGTCTCCCCCCTTCCCTGCGATGCGACCCCACAGTCCTGTAACTTCTCCACACAAGGGGCGCCCTTGGTTTCGAGAGCCCGAAGCAGGTCGCGGTCTTGGGGCGTTCCCCCCGCGAACCCACGCCTGCCAAGGGCGGGTGGCGGCCCGCGAGACGCGGCCTGGGACTTCGGTGACCCAGGCTCGGACGACGCGGTCTCTGTTCACCGCAGGGACAGCGCTGTTACGGGCAGGTGAGGAGCAGGGAGGCCGCCTGGTCGCCGGTCTCCCCGGGGCGTGGAACCGGGCACGTCTGGACAAGACGTCCGAGGAGGGGTGCTGCGGCAGTGCGGGCCCAGCAGCTCAGTGCGCCACGTGATGTGGTCTGTACTCGAACCGGAGGAATAAAAAGTGACCTCTGGTTTCCAGAAGCTTGGGAACAAAACCAAAATAACAATGTGGTTTGTGTCTGTAGGGGGATTGCCGGGGGCTCTGGAATGAAATCTAGAGGAGGGCAACCAACCAGGCTGTGGGGGCGGGCGGGGAGGCACGAGGGTGCCTGAGCGCTGGCTGCTTCGTCCCCAGGGCTCCGGGGCCCCTTCCTGCGGGACACCCTCGGCCAACTGTGTGGTCCCTGCACCTGTGTCCTCCCCAAGGGGCTCCTTGCCCTCCTGCGGTGGAACGTTCTAGGCTGCTGTGTTACTGAAGACACAGGCGAGGTGGAGAAGGAGTGTGAGCCTCTAAAGCGCTGTCTCCTCCATTCCCACCCTGTGCGCCTCACCCCTGCGGCGCCCGAGTTAGAAGTGAGCTCTGTACGGGGTGGCCGGATCCCGCAGGCCCCGGGTCTCCCCTGGGGTCAGCGGTGCCCCTTGGTGAGGCCACACTCACCGGATTTTCCGCCCCCCTCGCTTCCGGCGCCCCACCCCCGGCGAGGCAGCGAGCTGAGCTGGGGAGGGAAGGGGAGGAGGAAAGCGGGGCGGGGGCACCCCTTCCCGCCAGGCCTGCCGCTGCCTTTCTGAACCCTGGGCGCCTCCCCTGCACGACAGGCGTGTGTGCCCCTGCGGCTCCCCTCCCCCCACGCCGGCCCAGCCTGGAGTATCCTCGGGGTGCTGCCCCCACCCCCGCAGCCCCCAGGGTCCCACACAGGTAGCCACAACCACGCACGTGACCGGTTTTCACTACCGAAGTGCCAGCGGGAAAGGCCAGCTGTGGCCCCTAAATCCTGAGGTTCTCCGGCCTCAGTGCCCCACCCCCCCGTCAGGGCCGCCCCGTCCACAGAGATGGGGCCGCCTCGGAAAACCTTCATCCTGTTCTCACGGACACAGAGGGGCATCTGTCACATACCCACAGACCAGCGGAAGCAGGGCCGCGTGCAATGGACTCTGATGACCCCGAGAGGTGCCCGTGACAGCCTGTGTGTGCGCCGTGCCACAGAAGGGTCTGTCCCCAGCTCCTGGACGGTCCTGTGCCTGGAGGTGAGCCCCCCGCCCGGAAGCCGCGCGCCCACCCACTTGCCGGACGTAAATCATGTTCCTGCCCCCGGCGAGTGTTGTTGCGAAGCTGGAGTTTGTGTTCAGGCCGATTATCTTGAACTTGGGCTAATGTTCCATGAAAAGAGTCTCTATCATCAAATTCATTAATTAAGGTCCCATTTGCAGGCTGATTGTGAATGGGCGTCACTTGTGTGACGGGGCAGACCCTGCTCCTGGCGGGTGAGGCTGCTGTGGGCACGTGAGTCAGTCTCTGAGGGGCGGGGACACGCTCCCCGATTGCAGGTCAGCCTGGGGGGGGCGGGGCTGCACTTGGAGCTCAGGCTGGGGCCCGGGGTGGGGGTCCTGTGACCGGTGGCGCCGGTCGGCCATCGCTTCCCCGCAGGACCGCGTGCCCAGTGCATTGCCCTCTGGTGCGCAGGAGGGGTCGTGGGGCGGGTCCTCCCCGGCCTGTGCGGGAGCGGGGCTCCTGGGGGCCTGGGGCTGCTTGCCCTCTGGCCCGTGACACTGGGTCCTGCCCCCCTGCTCCATTCCCTCACCCCTGCGCAGAGGGTGAGCTCCCCCTCCTCCTCCAGCCGACTCAGTGAAGTCTCTCCTTCGGCGTCCCCCCCCCCCCCCAAACCCTCTGTAGGTGCGGGCGGGCTTGCTCGCCTCATTCTAGGCAGGCTCTCTCAGTGACAGCTCCTCAGCCAAAGGCGCTGGCACCCTTCCCTCTCCCCGCCCTGCCCCTGCACTGGGGAGGCCACAGCTGGACCAAGCTATACGTCTGCCAGGCGTTTCCGATGGAGCGGCCTCACCTGACCCTGCGGGTCCCCCAGGGCCGGTGCCCTTGGTAAGGCCAGGATGCCCGCGAGGCACCAGTCAAAGCCCGGCAGGGACGTGGCCATGCCGCTGTGCGGCTGTTCTCCTGGCCCGTGGCACCCGCATACTTACACGCACCCATCAGTTTCTTGCTGTCCCCAGAGATGCCCCTAATCTTACCAGGCCACTAGCAAATGTCAGAGCGTCACATGGGAACCACATTTCCTTTGTCCTGGGGTTTGTCTCTGCCGCCTGCACTCTGGTGGATGATTGGGTGGTTTTCTTCTGTCCTTGGCCGCCCCATGTCAGGTGAGCCGGACACACTTTGGTGAACAGCCCCCACCTGCTACACCCGCCTGTCTACACCCACCTGCCTACACCCACCTGACTACGCCGACCTGTCTACACCCACCTCTCTCCACCCGCCTGCCTACACCGGCCTGCCTACACCCACCTGTCTGCACCCGCCTGTCTACACCCCCCTTCTCCACTCACCTGCCTACACTGGCCTGCCTACACCTGCCTGTCTACACCTAACCACTGCATCCCAGCCCTGCCCTGGGAACTGGGTGACTTCCTGCCCCTAGGGGGCTGTGGCAGGTGACCTGAAGCTACCCCCCTGCTCACTGTCCCACCTACACTTTCCTCAGTCCGGCTTGACTGGTGTTGCTGTCCCTGTCTCCCCTGCACTCACCCGTGTGAGTCCTGTCACTTCCGGTGCCCTGGCCTCTGGACTGGCCCCTCCCTCCACCGTGAATGCTCTCCCTCCTCCTGCTCCGTCTGTCACAAAGGCCCTCGCCAGGCCAGCTGTGGGCCCTCCCAGCTCACCACGGCCGGCCCGGGGCATCATCCCAGCGGGACAGGCGCAAGCAGCGACGACACACGTGTGCCCGACCTGCTGAATAGCTTCTGGGGCCTGGCGTGGGCCCCTCCTGCTCTCCCAGCCTCTCCTGGCCAGGCCTGCTTGCACCTGCTGGGGCCGGGCAGGCCGACACTCAGTGCCTCTCCCTCGGCACAGCATCTGCAAACCCCGGGCCGGTGGAAACGGGGTTCACACAAGTGTTGTGCACATCAGCTCCTTCCACCGGCTCGATCTGACGAACGTGAGGGTTATTATGCCTTTAAGATAGCGCAGTGCCTTGAGAAGCAAAGGCAGGGAGGACCAGGCTGGTGCACCCCCCACATTGATGCCCCCTTTAGTTCTACTCCCATCATGACTGTTTCCCGGCCAGATGACAGAGTCCCTAAGCACACAGGCGGCCCCGCTCAGTCTCGTCTGCATCGACACCAGAAGTGGAGGTCGGATGCTGCTACAGACATTCAGCTCCTTTTCTGGGAGCTCCTCCCTGGAGTGACCACACCACTGTAACGGACACAGAATTCCGGTTGGATTGCTGAAAGGGAGGCATCAGCCACCCCGGTGGGCCAGGGTTCACGCCAAGCCTGCATAAGCCGCTTCTCGCTCTAATTCCGCTTTGGGCGCTCACTCGGTGGGCTTAGTTCAAGACATTAAGGCTCTTAGCGGGTGGGGCTTCTGGCTCCTGAACTCCACCCTTCGTGTTTAGATCTCCTTGGAAGTGGCAATAAGCCCTGGGGGGGAGGGGGCCCGGGGCCAGGGAAGACACCCCCCCCCTCCCAGGCCGGTGAGACGGGTGCCTCGCCTCGTACAGTCCTGCCCCAGTGCCTTCCGGGCGGCGTCGGCCCACTGCACCCCAGCAGCAAAGTGGGGGCGCCGCCCGTTCAGGGATCCCCCGATGTGCAGGGGCCTGACTGGTCCCGGGGCTTCAGTAAACCCCTCTTCACCCCAGGGCCAGAGTCCTCCGGGGAAAAGGCAGTTTCTTCCCAATTTCATGAAGCTGATGCCAGACATGCTGGAAGGCAGTCCTCCCTCCTCCCCCCTGCCCCCCTCCTCCCTGAAGGCCCCCCTCCTCCCCCCCCTCCCCCCCCCCCCCGCCTTCTCTTCCTCCAGGGCCCCACTGTTCCAGACAGGGTCAGATGGAAAGGTCACGGTGTTTCCTTCCCAGGACTTCACCGCCTTCCCACGCCGTGATCCTGGCCGAGGAGGGCTTTCCAGGTCCTCCGGCTTAGTGGCACCAGTGGGGCAAATACCCTGGCCAGTGTCACCGTCACTGTGAGGGAGGGAACGGCGTCTTCCTGGTGCCCTGGCGCAGAGGACAGCAGCTCTGGGCGGGGGACTCCCTCTGCCTCAATTGTACCAGCTGGAAGGAGGCGCTTCAGAGCGCTCCCCTGGTACCAAGTGCCACCCGCCCCAACCTGGGCTGTCCCTTCACCGGACGGCCTGCCCGCTGTGAGCGAGGCTGACCTCCCGGCCTGCAGCCTGGGCGCCCACACCCCACTGGAGAGGCCTCGTCTGGGCCCCCGGGCACCGGGGACACCGCGTGGCCAGCTGGATGTCCGCAGGGGGAGCCAGGCTCAGTGTCCCTCCACCCGCTACTATCTGCCTTCGGAGACAGGCGGCCCCAAGAATCCTCCCACTGGGGCACGGAAAGATCTTTTCTCTGCCTCTTGTTTTATGCAAGAGAAAGACACAGACAGAACGGAGAGGGTAACGCACGGGCGGGTAGGCCGGGGAGAGGGAGGGAGACGGAGGGGCGGGCCGGCCGCGTGCAGGCACAGGCAGGCATGCCCGGGGAGAGGTGGGGGGCACGAATCGGGCAGTCTCAGGAGACCATCACTTTAAATCTTAATTGGTTGCCTTTTAAATATCATTTAAGGGCTGGTGTCCCTGCCTCTCTCTCTAGTTAAGAAGGTGTCGTGTCAAACTCTATTACCTCGCTGGACGAGTCTCCCTTCTGTTAAAAAAAAAGGGGGGGGGGGTAGAAAGAGAAAAAAAAAAAAGAAAGAAATGGAGGCATCAGCGGCGGTTTGAGGGTCGATAAAGCTCTTAGATTTGGAGACGTTTTCCGGGAGCCCATTTCCCGCGGCTAAGAGTTGTTAATGGAGCTTAAGGAATTATCTTAGAGCGGGCGGCCGCCGCCGTATATTTCCCTGTCGGGTCTGGATATGCTGCTGTCAGACTCGCTTAATGAAAAGTAACGCGCCGCTGATTACAGTTTTATTTGGGCGCTATGTAAAGAGCGCCGTTAATTTAGCAGCCCTTCCTTGGTGTGTCTGAATTGGCCACGCCTGAGTGGCTGGGAGCGCGGTCCCCAGCGCCGCTGCCCTGACAGCCTCCCGGGAGGGAAGCGGGGCCCCGCCCCCCCCACGACCTTTCTCCCCAGCACACCACGGACCCTTAAAATCCGCTTCTCCACCCTCCCCGCCCCCCTCCCCCTCACTGAGGGGATCCGCCTCCTGACCCCCACCCCGGGCACACAGGCCACTTGGGGGTAAGGGTGCCTACGGCCAGAGCATTGCCCCCAAAGGTAAGGGGGAGGTCCAAGGGACAGCCCCTGGTGGTGGGGGGGGGTGCGCGGCTCACTCCCCGCCCCCACCTGATGTCTTTATCCCCACAATTTTGCAGATTAATCAAACAAGTCTCTTCCAGTGGGCGCCACCAAGGTCTGGGGGCTCCTGCGGTGCGGGATTCTGACCTCCAGTCTGCGGGGACCGACCGGGCTTCCTGCCCCACAGACCCTGCCCAGAGTGTGAGGTCTCCAGGGCCAAGGCGTGGTCGGCAGCGGGAGCCCTCTGGGCCCCCCCACCCCCACCCCGGACTGGCTGCAGGGGGTCGGGAGGGGGGGGCGGGGGTCCAGACCCGGCCGCGGCCCCCACGGCCCCCACGGCCCCTACCCCGCCCGCCGCGCCGCCTGCGTCAGCGAAGCCTCATTTTTGCTGAAAATGTCTGGCTTTGTCTGGGGCTGGGGTGGGGGCGCGGGGGCAGCCGCCCTCGGCCGCATTAAAATTCCTGGCGCCCCAGCCGCGGCCGCAACGCGTCTCCCCCGAGACTCCACTTTCGCTATTACTGTCAAGTACCCTTGACTCTTTATTTTTGCCCTTTTATCTATTACAACTAATTCGAGTTCTTTTGCCCTTTTCAGTCTAAGACGTGGGCTTTCCGCAAAGCCTCCCCCTGCCAGCGAGCTCTCGGAGCGCGGAGCCTTTAGAAATTGAGGGGTTTACTGTCAAAATGAAAATTTCACTTCAAATTATCTTGGCTGATGCTCGCTCGCCGGGCCGGGGGCCCCCGCCCAGCCTTTGACAGGCGCATCAGCGGCGAGCCTCCGAGTCCCGATGATATCATCCACGGGAGCGAAAGTCAATACGGTGACAGCGCGCGGATACAATCCAATTACCGCGCGGCCCGGACAGGCCTGGGGCGCGGCGCCCGCCCGGCCACCGGGGTCCGGGACCGCCCCCTTCTCTCAGGGGCCGGGGGTCGAGGTCCGGTCGCCCTGGGGCGCGGACCCCGACACCGGCCTCCGGCCGCCAGCGCTCGAGGCCCGCCCCGGAGCGGCTCCCCGGCGGCCCGGGACCCCGCGGGGGCGGGCCCCTGTCCAGTCCCAACCCTCGCAGGGAGGGACCCCGCCTCGCGGGCGCCTCCAAGGCCGCTCGCCCCCCCCCCCCCCCGGCAGGTTCGCCGACTTGCCGATCCGTCCCTCCTCGGGACGCCTGGGACTGCGACGAGGCCCCCCGCAGCCGAGCGCTGGCCGGCGAGGGGACCCCGAGTGCAGAGCGCAGCGCTCCCCGCCGCCCTCCAGGGGCCCGCGCCACCGGAGGGAGCGCCCCGAGAGCTTCCTGGGCTCGGAGGTGCGGGCCGGGCTCCGCGGGGGTGGGGGTGGGGGCCGGAGGGAAGCGGGAACCCAGGGCTGGAAGCGCGCGGGAACCGGGGCCAGGCGGGGCTCGCCCCCCGCCCCCGCCCCGGGGCCTCCACTCCCAGCCCCGCCTTCTATCCGCAGCCGACTAAGCGCTCGCCCCCTCCCCCCCCGGGGCGCGGCCCCGGGCTTTCGGAGCGCGGGCGGGGCGGCGGGTCCCGGGAGGGAGGGGAGGCGGGGCCGGGGGCGGGAAGGCCGCGTCACTTCGGCTCAGGACGGTCGGAACGCAGTCCACGCCCCCCGCCCCCCGCCGTTCCAGGGAATTTAGCAAGTTTAAAAGTTACTCTAATCTTGCAAGGGAAGCCCCCACTTTCTCAGCATTGTGGAGTGTGGTAACGGGGGAGAGTTTGAAGTTTAGGGCCTGTGCACTTCTCTCACAGACTCCAAAATTCCTGGAAGTTCCTGTAACCCTTGCTATAAACGGGGCTTCGAAGCAGGACGTCTGGGCTCCGCGGGGACACTTCGCGGGGCACTGGGCAGGCCGCCGCCCCCTCCTGCCCTGGGCGATTAGCCCCTCTCCTGGGCAAGACCTCAACCCCCTGGGTGTGAAGCGTGTTCATTTTGCAATGCAAACACCATCACTCGCTTTATTGGTTTGTTATATCAGCCTCTGAAGCAGGCAATTATTGGTGTGAACATACACGTAAAAAAACGTAATTTTATCGAGTTACGAGTGTGCAACAGTGTAAACAGGTGGGAGTGCGGTTGCTGGAAGATGTGCTGAGGACAACGCGGGTCAGCAGGCTGAGGGGTCTTCGGAAGGAGCAAGGATGCCTCAAACCCGGGACGAGGCAGCAACACTAAGCCTCAGAGCTGAAATGTCTGGTCCGTGTAAACTTTGGGACGTAAACTTTAGGCTCCGGGGCGGCTCCCTTCTGCTCTGGGAGCGTCCCTACCCGGCTGGGGCCCGGGGCGGAGGTCGGAAACGGCCCGGACCAATGCTTGTCCAGGCGGGGTCTGTGGCCGGGAGGGCCGAGTTCAGCCGGTCCCCCCACGGCGGGTGGGCTGCCTGCACTCGGACGCGCTCCCGTCCTGCTTTGGAAACTCCGTGGAAACAGAGTCTGCGACGCGCAGCAGGCCCTCTCCCCGTTTGCTCCTCCTCCGCGCGGGGCGGGGCCCGTTAGGCGCAGAAGGGCTTGCCCCCGGCCTTGGGCGCCGCCAGCAGCTCCTTGGCTGAGCCCGCGGGCGGGGCGTCGTGGGGCGCGGCGGGCGGGAAAGCGCGCGCCAGGGGCGTCGTCAGCACGTTGGCACCTGCCCCCAGAGAGCGTCCCAGCGGTCCTGGGTCCAGGAGGGCGCCCTTGGCGGTGGCCCAGGCCTGGTTCAAAGTGCTGTGCCTGAGGATAGGGTCGTGAAAGACCCCATCCACCCAGTTTCTGAGACTGGTTACCGGGGAGTCCTGGTGCCTGTCCAGGGCACCGGTGGGGGCCGGGGCCGCAGGCGAGGACGACGCAGGAGCCAAGGAAGCGGCCGCAGGGGCAGCGGAGCCTTGGCGCTTCAGCATGCACGAGGGGAACTCAGTCTGGCTCAGGGCTGTGGCGGCCGCGGTGGCCGTGTGAGCCAGCGACCAGATGCGCGGCTTGGCCTCGAGGCCCGCCGTCGCCCCAGCCGGCGCGAAGCCCAGCTTGGCCTCGCAGGCCTGCGAGCCGCCCCCAGCGCCAGGCTGCTGCTCGGGCGCAGCCGCCGCGCTCCGGAGGCAGCGTCTGGCCCTCTCCAGGTCCTGGTCCAGGGCGGCCGCGCCACCGGCGGCCAGGGGCATCCGGAGGGTGCCGGAAGCCTCCTTTCCCGGGGCGCTTGGACCGTCGGGCGCGGCGGGGATGCGCTCCAGACCGCCGTCCAGGGGCTGGAAGGGCGGTTTCAGCTCGCACTCGGGGGGCTCCGCCTCCAGCGGGTCGAAATCCTCCAAGTCTGTGAGTTCTAGATCCTTCTCCCCTTTGCCCACCGTCTCTGCGCGGGGTAGAAAGAGGGGCCAGTGCAGGAAGAGAGGAAGGCGCTAATCTGGACCTCACTCTTCCTTCCTAGCTCTGCCGCACAGTTATGGGCCCGCCCCCGCCCCCAAGCCAGGAGAAGCACCTGTACCTCCCACCTGCTCCAGAACCCCAAGTGGTAACAAAGAAGCCTAGCGATTTCCTGCTCAAATCAATGGGGGGGGGGAGGGGGGCGGAGGGGGAGTGTGTCTATTGTTTCTTTAAGCCTGTTCCCAGTTACTCCCGCAGGCCCCCAGCTCAGGGCCCCCATGGGTCAGCTCATTTGATTTGTGGCCCGTGCCCTGACAGTTTGCTCTTACTACCCCAGGTTCAATGTCTTCAGAGGTCCCAGAACCCAAGAAGAAGGCACAGGGAGTCCCCGGCCTCGGTGCCCCAGCCGTAGCATTGCAGGTCCCACCCACCTTCATTCTTGGTGCTCTTGAGGGGCTCCTCCCTGGCTTCCTCTTCGCCCCCTTCTTCCTCCTCGCCCTCCGCGTAGGGTCGCTTCTCATCCGCGCATTTGTTCCTCGGGGGCCACGTCATCTTGTTCTCTTTCTTGAGGCGCCGGCGCGCGTTGGCGAACCAGGTGGACACCTGCGTGAGGGTCATCTTGGTGATGATGGCCAGCATGATCTTCTCGCCCTTGGTGGGGTACGGGTTCTTGCGGTGCTCCTGCAGCCAGGCCTTGAGCGTGCTGGTGGTCTCGCGCGTGGCGTTCTTCCGCCGCGTGCCGCTGTCCATGGTCCCGTACCTGGAGACAGGCTGGGCAATGGGGCGCTGGGCCGAGACCCTTGCGTCGCGGGCGGCGGGCCCAGGCCCAGGCAGGCTTGCAGTCCCCGTCGTGGGAGTGTGTTTATGGTGGTAAGACCTGGGTCAAACCCAGGCCCCTGGTTCCTCGCCACGGCCCACACGCACAGCCTTTTGTGGCCCAAGATGTTTATATTTGACTCAACTTACAGGGAGCCTGGGCTCCTTCCTAGCCGGAGTGCAATGCGGGCTCAAGGCCTGGCCAGGTCTCTGTCACCCTACATAGACATCTATTTCTTCAGGTTCCTTTATGGGGCCCCTCGCCTACCCTTTTGATCCCCGAACCACAGAAATGTGAGCCCAACTGTGTAACAGCCGTGGGCAGGGGTGGTCATTAGTGTCTGTGGGGAGAAAGCGTCCAGACGGCCTATGTGGACTTCCAGCAGTTACATTTGTAATCGTCACCCTCCTCCCCCCAAGATGGGCCACGCGTCTCTGGATGAGCAGACTGGACTCCCCCTTCTGGTTCCCACCAAAGGGAAAGGCGGGCTGGGCTCTTGGGCAGAGGGAGGGTCTGAAGCCTGGGCAGCGAGACTTGACAGCCGCCCAGACCCACAGTGCAGCCAGGGCTGCGAGGGTCCCGACAGCGAAGGGAGCGAGAGGGAGAGGCTGGGGACGCATTTGCCCAGTGGGGCAAGGCTTGCCAATGGGGCGGGGCTCGGACTAACAACCCTGACCCGAAATCCCTCCCCCAGCCGCCCAAAGATTCACCGGGGGCGTGGGGCTGGTGGTGCGGAGTTTGACGACTGAATGGAGCGCAGGGGCCCGGGCGGGGGCAGTGAGGAGGGATTCTGTCCGCCGGTCCCTCACCTGTCGTAGGGGTACTGGCCCAGCGCCGGCTCGTAGGGGTAGTAGGCGGCGGCGGCCGCAGCAGGCGCGAGGCCCGCATGCGCAGATCCCGGCGCGTCCTTGGAGTCGAAGCCATTCTGTAGGATCCCACGCGCCTGGGGTCGCAGCTTCCGGGAGGCGACCCAGCTCAACCCCAGCCCCCCAGGCCCCTTGGTTCCTGCACGCTTTGCACAGACCCCTGGGCAGCCTCCTAAGCCACCCCCACCCCTGGACTCTCTCTTGGGGCCAGGGAGCAAAGAAGTCTCAAGATGGGGAGAGAGGACGCGCAGAATTGGGGGGGGGGTCGGGGAGTAGGAGAGAGAAGAATGAGGTTGGAGGGAGAGGGGGGCAGAGGAGACAGGTGGGGGTTGGGAAACAGCAGGAGGGAGGACCCGGACCCAAGGAGAGGACCGACCGACCGCAGGGAGGAAGGAGGAGCGAGGGGGGAGACGAGCTGGGGGGAGGAGGGGGAAGGGAGCAGGGGAGGGCCAAGCGGTGGGGCACTGGGAGGGAGGAGGAGGGAGACCGGGAGGAGTGAAGGTAGGGAGCTCAGAGGAGGAAAGCGCGGGACAAGGGGCGGGCGCCGAGCTCGAGCTCTGGGGGCGGGCGGTGCTGGGAGGAACCCGGCCAGGAGGCTCCCCCTGCAGCGTGGGGTCCTGGGCACTTGCGCCCGCGCCTCGGGCTCCCTGGGAGGTGGGCTGGGCAAATCGGGGGCAGGGGCGTGGCGTGGCGGAGGAAGGCTTCAGACAATCCCCTCCCCTTACCAGCGAGTAGAAGGCGGACGCCTCGGAGCCGTAGGTCACGTAGTTGCCGTAGCCCTGCGAGCCGCCGTACGGGCCCCCGTACACCCCAAGCGCCGCGGCCGAGTTGAGCTCGTGGCGCGCGGTGGCCAGCAGCCGGCTCTCGTAGACCGGGCAGTAGACGGGCGCCTGGGCCGAGGCGGCGGGCCCCGAGTCGGCCAGCGTGCGGCCGCCGGACTCGCAGCACGTGCTCAGGGAGTTGGTGGTCATCAGGAACTGGGGGAGAGAGGGGCCGCGAGGAAGGGCCGGTGCCCGGGGGTGAGGGGGGCGCGCCGCCCAGGGGACCCTGCCCCACTGCCCGGGGCGTACTGCCATCCACGCCGCGCGTTCCCTCCTGCCGCGAGTGCGCTCGGCCGGGCCTCCTCCAGCCACTGGGGGACCAGCCCTACCAGGCCCCGGAGTTTTCACACGCACCCCGGGTGTGTGGGCGTGTGTGTGTGGGGGGGTGGGGGGGTCCCAAGGCCGCGCACGCCCTCCTGTGCCACGACGTCTCTCCTGGGGTGATGGTGAGGGTCAAAGAAAGCGGGAGACAAGGGGGGCCCGCACGTCAGAGTCTCTCGGCGCCCCTGCCGTCCCCGGGGCTGGGTGCAAGGAGCGCCTGGCACAGGCCCCGCTCTCTGGGAAGCGACCCCGGGTCGCTGGACAGCCTGCCAGCCGGCGTGTCCGGCCGCGTTCCCCGCACCCTCGCGGGGCCCCCTTACCTGGGGTGCGGAGGAATAGGGGTATCCAAACTGCGGGTAGGACATGGCGGGGCCGGCGGGGTCCTGCGCGTGGTCGCCCGCGTGGCGCGGCCACTGCTCCGGGGCCGCCGGCTCCTAGGCGCTGGGAGGGCGAAGCGGAAGAGCGGGTTAATTCATCCACGCGCCCCGCAAACTTTTCTAACCCGGTGGGAAAGTGAGCCGCGGCGGCCGCACCGAGCCTTTTAGCCTCACGTTCCCGAGCCTCGAGGGGGCTCTGGGACCAGCCCGCCTCGCAGCGGCGACACAAATACATATTTTGCAAAAAGGGGGGAAAAAAAAACACCGAGTTGCGCGAACCCGTCAAGTCAAATGTGCTTGGCTTTCAGCGGCGGGGGCGCTGACGTCAGCCCACGCCGCGCAGCTCGGCCGGGCCGCAGACGTGCGGGTCACTGGCGGCGGCCGGGCTGCGGGGCTGCGGGGCTGCGGGGCGGGGGCGCCGCGCGGGGCGAAGAGGCCACAACAGGCTCTGACAAATGAATCCCGTCCGTGGAGTCAATATCGCCCCCACGAATGCCGTTTCTCCTTAGTCACCGAGGATGGGAAGCACTTTTAATTAGAAATTAATTAATGAGCACCTGCGCCTGCCCGCCCCACTGTAATCATTAGTCTCAATTACAAATGAGACATGTGAAGGGACACACGAGCGAGTCTCCACCGAAGATGTAATCAACAGTTAAAATTAGCCGGGCGCTGGCGCAGGCGGCCGGGCCTCCGCGCCCCGCTCGGCGGCAGGTGCAGGAGGGCCGCTCCGCAGGCCCGCGCGCGACCCCGACTATTGTTTAACTGGCTCTCCGCTCGGCCTCCCGCCGGTTCGAACCCTGCTCCGGGGCGGGGAGTTCCAGAACCGGATGCGGCTGCCAGGGTGCGCGTCCGAAGGGCAACCTGCTCTCAGGTGTGTGGGTCCCGCGTCTTCCCCAGAGCCATCCACCGAGGCCTCCCCCCAGAGCCATCCACTCCGGGCCTCGGTGGTCCAATTGCCGCGGGGCTCTGCGTCTGCCCGCCAGCCTGTCCCCCGGGAACGCCCCCCCCCCGCCCCCGCGCGTCCCACCCCCGCGCGTCCCACCCCCGGTCCTGTGAGTTCCTGCACAGCGAGCGGCCCTCCCTTTCCTCCTCCACCCCCTTCCGCGGCCGCCCTCCCAGCCTCCCCCTGCCCCTCGCGGCTGAACCCGGGACTGCCAGACAGCCCTGCGCGCTCCGGAGAGTAGGTTTCCGCCGCCCTGCTCCGGGGCCCCTCCCGCTGTGCTTGTTCCGCCCGGCGCCCCTCCGGGTTAGGTGCAGGGGAGGGAGCGCCGGGACGCCTTCCCCTGCCCGTTTTGCGTAGCTCTGGGCCCGGGGCGTTCGGGGCAGTCTGGGGGCTGGGGGACAGCCGTGCGCCCTCTCCAGGACTTTCCGTCGGGTCCCGGTCCTGGGACCCAGCTCGAATGCAAAGCGGAGGCCAGCACGCGGGCTGCAAACGGGCGCCCCGGCACCCCGAACTCGCTCCCCGCCTTTAAGGCAGCCGCCCTCCGGGGACCCCCCGGCTCGCCCCTGCCGCTCTGCCCCGCTCGGCCTCCCGCGGTCGGCCGGCCGGGAGGGGAGCTGTGCGCGGCGGCGCTGTGCAGACTTGCTCGGAAAGATTCCTGGGTTCAGACCTGTGAATCGCCCCAGGGTCACCCTCTAATTAATGATGACGTTCTCGCCCTCTCCCCAGCTGCAAACCTGCCTCCCAGAAACGAAATCTGCCCGCTCTGACAGCTCGGTTGAAGGTGATTGATGACTGTCTGGAGACCACAGTACGCATCATATAATATCTGCTGCGTAATTGCTTTAATTTACAGATGAAAATACGAGCTCTCCGATCGCGCTGAACCACAGCCGGCCACGTCCGAGCTGCTTGCGAAGGAAAATCATCGGAAATAATGAATAGCCGCCCCATGCAAATTATTCAGACAGTTTAAGCGTCTGTAGCCGGGAGAGATATATAAAGAACACGAGTCAAATGACATTAATAATTGTTTCTGAATTCTGTATTGATCTCGTGGCGGCCGTGTTTATTTCTTTCTCACCTGAATTGCTAATATCACCTTCCTGTAAATAATAAGAAACTAGCCACCGGGGCTTCTGGGGCAGAAATGAATCTCTCAGTCGCTCTCCCTCTTCCTCCTCTGCTCCTCCCCTCCCCCACCCCCCCCCTCCTCCCAACTCCTTCCAGTTTTCCCGGCTTCTGCCGTGGCTTTTCTGAACATCCTCCTACTTTCCATTATTTATTGTTTACAAACAGCTCGCTCTCTCCTGGTAGCGAGGTTTGGGCGACGGAGGGGCCCGAGCCACGGGTGGCCGAGGGGGCTCCGGGAGCAGCAATCCGGGGCGAAGATGGCTTCAGCCCCTTGTCCTCACCCCACTCCCAAGGCCCAACCCCAGCGATCGTGAGCGCTCGGCTGGCAGGGGGAGGACAGCCACCGCCCAGGTCCCAGCGGCACCGAGCCACCGCGCTCTGGCTTGCCGGGCAGCACACCCAGGCCTGCGCCTGCCCTTCCTCACCCGGGCCACAGCTCACGGGGAACGGCGCCCCCTGAACACGCCAACATTCGTCTTGTGAACAGCCTTCAGAGCCCGGAGCCCTGGAGGGCACAGCCCATCAGTGGAGGCCTCAGGGGGGTCAAGGGCTTCCTTTGACCGTCACTGCAACGTTTCCCTTTCCAGCCTGGGTCGTAAAAAGACGCCCCCAGTCCCCACCCGCTGGCCCGGTTCTCCCAGGCAACCTGGACTCCTAATCCAGAAATCAAGCTCACCGACTACTTTCCAAGGCCCCCGCTTCCTCCGTTTCCCGCCGGCTCCAGGCCTGCCGCACCCTGGCGGCCACCCTGTCTGGGGAAGCTCGGTGCTGTTGTGAGGAGCCTGGCGACCTTGCCCCGGCTCACCCAGGCCCCGCGACCCGATCCTGGATGCAGGGCTGGCCAGGCCTGTCTCCCGACCGGCGCACACCCCGGCATCTCGCTGACGCCCTGCGCCGGGCTGAGGCCGGCCTCCTGCAACCGAGATACTTTCTGGGTTATCTTTGTCCCGTGGCAAACGCCGGAATAACTCTCCGAGTGCCCTTTCCCGAAAGGCTGAGGCCCCGGGGTTTCCCTCCCAGAGCGGGCAGAACGGGAGGGTCGGCATCTCAGGTACCATCAGCTAAATGCTCCTGCACAGACGCGCGTGCTGAACCCAAGTCCCTCGAGGGACCCTCGGTTCTAAATACACCCCTGAGAGGCTCCCCGGGACCGAGCAGCGGCTCAGCTCGGGCGAGGTGCCCCCGCCAGCCTGTTGAGTGCTGAAGGAGCCCGGGGCCAGGGGGCCTGAGGATGGTTAGCGCCCAACGTTAGAGGCCTACGGGTCGCCCTCTTCGCCCCGGGCGGGGGGGGGGTGTGCTGTAGGCCGCTGAGGGCCTCTGGGAGGTAGGCCGCGCCCTAACGTTCCACCCCGCCCCGCTCCCCGTGGGGCTTCGCTCCGGAGCCCCGCCGAGGCCAGGCGCTCCCCGCGGTTCCCCGAGTCGTCCCCCGGGGCCACCCCGTCCTCCGCACCGAGAGCCTCCGGGGGGCTCGCTCCAGCCCGACGAAGTTGACCTCAGGCAGAGGGCGGAGGCTGGAGCGCGCGGAGCCGGGCGAGGGCCAGCCCTCGGGGCGCCGGTGCCCGCCCACTGCTTGCGGACACCCGGGCGGGGTGTGGCGCTGAAAGGCGTTCTGGATGTCGCTGGCGCCGAGGTCGGCGGGTCACTCCTTCGCGGCCGGTCCTCCGGGTCTCACGCGAAGTGAGGCGGGCGAGCTGCAGGCAGGCGCGCGGAATCCTGCTCCCGAACCGCCTGCACCCCCCCCCCCGCCCCCCACCGTTTCGCTCCGGCTCTCCCGCCGCGCCCCCGCCGCCCGCCCGCAGGGCGCTGCCCGAGCGGGAAAGGCGCGCGGTCGGGGCGTCCCGGGGCAGGCCCGGCTGCCCCGCGTCGGCCCCCCGCGCCCCGCGCCTCCCCCGCACCCCGTTTCCGCAACTTGCAGCGAACGCGGCCGCCTCTGGAGACCCCAGCGGCAGGCGGCAAACTTTGTGCCCTCCGGCGCAGGAGCGATCCCCGCAAAGTTTGTGCGGCCGAGCCCACTCCCTACCTGCGCTGGGGACGCGCCCGCCCGCGCCGCTCGGGCGCCGGGGCCGCGGGGAGCAGCGCGCAGCCCGGGACGCACCGGGGAGTCGCCGCAGTCGCCGCCGCCCGCGCCCCTCGGCGGCCGCGCGGAGCCTCCGCCTCCCCGGAAGGGGGGAGGGGTCTCGGAGCCCCGGGGCGGGGGCGGGCGGCGGGGACCTCGCCTACCTGCGGTGGCGCCCGGCCACTACCGGCCGCCCGCGAGGGCTCTGCGCGGCCGCTCGGCGCGCGCGCTCCGGCGGGGAGCAGGCGACAACTAATGGAGACATTTCCAGGCGGAGCACCTGGCGAGCGGAGCGCGCCGGCGTCCCCAGGCGCCGCGGTCGTCAGCCGAGCCCGCACCGGCGTGACGTGGGCGAGCGAGCGCGCTGCTCCCACCCGGCCGCCCATTAACGCTTTCCCCCGCGGGCGCCGCGCGCTCGCCAACTTTCCCCTCCGCCTGGCCCGCGCCCTGGGTGCGTGGGGCGTAGGGGCAGGCACGGGGGGCGCCCTGGGGCGGGGGCAGGGACGCCGGGCTCAGAGAAGACGGCGCCGCCACAACGGGGCGGCAGGAAGGCAGGCCGCCTCCATCCGGCCAGACCCTTCGGGGGGGGCTGTTAGGCCGCCCTCCCCCGCGCCCCGCTGTCTTGGGCCAGAGGAACGCGCCCGAGACCGCCTGGCTGGTTCCCGGCCCCAGTTCTCCTGAGTCTCCCCGTTGGCCCCGCTACCCCGCGCTCCGAGGAGCTGGCGGAGGGCTGGGCTGCGCGCAGGCCTCCTGGGAGTAGGCTGGGCGAGCAGCTCTGGGCCCGGCCTGCCCTCCCCGCACTCCCGGCCCCGCAGCATCGCCCCTTGGCGCGGAGGGAGCCCAGCTCCCACGGCTACTGTCCGCGCGAGTCCACTCGGGCTGTCCGGGCAGCGGTGCCTGCCTTGGTGTGGGCAGGTGGGGGCGGCTGTGCAGAGGTGACAGCAAGCCTGCAATCTGCCCAGGACTGGGTGGCCGGAGTGGGAGCTTGCTAAGGGCTGACTGCAGTGCTGCTGGGCTGGGTGTCCGGCCTGGGGCCACCCCTCTGCCTGGACAGCCAGTGGCTCCTGAGACCTGAGTCCGGGAGGGAAGTCAGTCTGGGTGGGTCCCAGGTCACTCAGCCCGAGGAAGCTTGCCCTGCGCCCCCCCCCGCCACCCCCCCTCCCCATCATTTCAAGGAACCGTGGAGTTGTTCTCCTCACGATCTGTGGCCTTATAATGACGTCTGAGATTTGTTGACCTGGATAATGTCTGAAAAAGTTACTTGCTGTCCTCCCTCTTTTTTCCCCTCAAAGCTCCGGCAACCGCTGGGGGACAGTGCTCATTTGCCTGCTCCGACAACGGCACGCCGGGTGGTGTTTGTCTCCGGGCCTCTCGTGTGCCTCTGTTTCCTCCACGGAGCAGAAGGAGAGCCAGCAGTCCTGGCTTCCCGGCCCTGCCGCTGAGCCCAGAGCTTCCGCTGGCTTCTCTGGGAAGGACGCAGCTTTGCGGTCTGGGTCCACTCTGGAAACACGAAGCTGGGCCCCGGGCGGGCTACGGGCCTGCAGACACCCCTTCCGACCCTGGGCTGATCGGAGGGGGTTGTGAGAGGGGTGCCTGTGTGTCGGGGCGTCTGGAAACGTCCTCCAGAGTACGGCAGGGAGCTTGCTCGATTCTAGCCGGAAGGAAGTGGAGTCAGGGCGCCGAGGGAGGGATGGCCGCTGTCCCTGCCCTGCTGGCAGCTTCCTCCTCCCTCTTCTTGCCACAGGATGGTTTTGGCAGGGCCTCGGGGCCAACGGGGACAAGCACGCCAGTCCCTCCCCGCAGAGCCTACCTGGGACTTAGATTCTTTTCATAGCTGACGATAAGCAAGGCATGTTTGTGTTCACAGCCCTGATGGGGAGATAGGCGCATTCTGCCTGCCTTCGCTCATTCAAGACAGCGGCGGCCGTGGCGGCGGGCGTCTGAGAAGCACCAGGGCCCACGTGGAGCTCAGGGCGGCCGGCGGCCTCCGGGGTCTCCACGGCCGGAACAGCACCCAGGCCCCTGGAAACGGCACCTCCCCAGAAGGTGCGCTGAGCGGCCCGTCGCCCTTCCTTGGGGGGCAGGGCCTCCCCTCACTCCGCTCCCTGGAAGCCAATCTTCGTGTCCCATCACTTGGACGCTGCCGGGCCTGACCTTGCCCGGCTCCCTGGCCAAGTGGCCGGAAGCGTCGATGGCCCTCCTCCGCCCCTGCCTCTCGGGCAGGAGGCTAGCGTGGCTCTCCCGCTGCGCTGAGAGGGCCTCCTGGGCCCGTGCTCTGGGGAAAGCATGGCAATACCCCAGGTCTTGCCCAGGGAGCCTGGCAGGGAAAGTCCCTCTTTGGCCCGGGACTGAGTGATGCGTCCAGGGAGCCATTGTGCAACCTCCGAAGGGCAGCGGTCCCCCCAGGCCGACGGAGGGCGCCCCCGGCACTCCCTGCACAGGAACGAGGCCAGGGGCTGCGCCCACCCCTGCGCCCCCACCTCTGGTCCCTGTGGTCGGAGGTGCTCCCTGGTGGATCCATTGTCTGTCGATTGTCTTTTGTTTCTGCTGCTGGCAGAGCTGCCCGGTGCGATCTGAAACAAAGTCTCCGTGCCCCTGGGGCCTGGCCCCGCTGCGGCGTCCCCCCGCCCCCCCAGCCTGGCCGTTGCAGCAACATGCAGAGGCATCTGGTGGGGAACCAGGAGCTGGCCCGATGCTGTCTGCTGCCTGCCGTCACCCAGGGACCGGCGCCCCGGTCCCCCTCCCTGGGGACCCGCGAGAGGCTCCGACTGCAGTGGGGGAGGGGAAGGGGAGGCCACAGGAACCGGTCCCGAGTGAGGACGGCCTCAGAGGGACCGCCTGGCAGCACTGGGCATGGGGTCCCGAAGATGCCCTTGGGCTTGGAAGGGTCCAGCCTTCTAACGGCTCCGTGGCCAGACTTAGCCGCAGAGCAGCGTGGGGCCCAGATCCCGGGGCTGGACAGTGGAGAGCGACATGGCTCATCTCTGGCAAGTTCCCCCAGGAGCTGAGGACTGGGGCCGCAGGGCTGTAGGAGGGCTTTGTCCCGGCCCAGCGCCAATCTGAATTACTTAAAGCAGAAAGTCTGAGTGGCTTCTCTTTCAAAGCAGCCTGGTGCTGGGGTCAGGGTCAGGGACAGGGACGCGCCCCTGGCCCCGGGTCAGAGGTGCCGGGGGCCACGGCCCTGGGTGATCGGAGGGGACTGAGGGCTGCCCCCCAGTCCCGCCCGGTCACCGCCTCCCTTCCTGTTTTCCCACCCTCGTGGGCTTGGAAGGAAAGCAGGGAGCAGGAGTTGGGAAGTTTTTCTTTCTCCTCATTTCAGAAACACGATGTCATGTCTGTGATGCTGAAACGCATGGGCAGATTTTGGGGAGGTTTCTGTTATTAAAAGCGAGAGGCCATCAATTCAGACACCGTGTGCAGTCTGCGTGGCCCAGCTTGAAACGTTTACCTGCCGCAGCCCGGACTCACCGGCATCCACACCAGAGGGAGGTACCGTGAAGCGTGGAAGAGACAACAGCCTGGAGTTTGACTGTCGTGTCGGAGTCCTTGGCGGAAGGGTTGGGAGAGAACGTCTTGCGGGTGGGGACAGGAAGTGTCAGGGTGGGTCCCGAGTGCGTGAGCTTGTGGGGGGCCTCCCGTAGGAGCCCCGTGGGGCGTGCTCCCCGGAACTCGCGGCCCGAAAGCCCATTTTCCCACGGCGGCGGCAGCGAAGGCGCGACCGCCCGCCTCGTTCGCGCGCACTGCTCCGCAATGACACGCCAACAGCCCTGTGGCGGGTGGAAGGTGACCAGGTACCAAATGGCACTTGCCCAGGCCGGGGAGCAGGTGAGGGAGACAGAGGGGTGGAGCGCAGGGCACAGGGGGCTGTGCTGCCATCGGGGCTCGGCTGCTGGCCTCTCCTGCACCCCTCCCAGCCCGGGTTCGGGGAGGCCCATGTGCACCCCTCCCAGCAGCGCCCCGGACGGAGCCATGCCGTCAGCGACCTTTGCCGACATGGGCGAGTCAGCGCTGCGGGTCTGTCGTTGGGGCACCGATCTGCCTTGTACTTCGTTGTCCTGGGGACTCTGGTGTGTCCCCTTCCAGGGTGGCTGGGGACAGTTGCCGGCCACCTAAAAAATCCGAGTGTCCCCCCCCGCCTCCCCGGCGGCAAACTCAGTGCAGCTGGTGACGCTCCGACGGTGACCGGTGTCACCACAGGCTTTTAATTACTGTGGCAGCAAATCATACAGGAATGTCCTCCAGGAGGTGGCTGATTTTTATATAAAAAAAAGCCATTTCAGAGTATTTTTGAAATTCAATTAATTGAAGGCCCAGATAAAAGGAACACATTCTTAATGGCTAGAAAATAACCCCGAGGGAGGAGAGGGAGCCACCGAGCCCGACTTCAAAGTGTGACAGAAATACTTTTACTTTAAAAGTATCCAGATCAATGACTCAGTCAAAATTACTTATACATTTAGCAACCTTTTCGTTTTCTGTGTACGAGCGGCGGGAGAGGCGTTCTTCTTGCCCGTGACGAGAAGCTCCTGACAAGGGACTGTGGTCACCAGGCTCGGTCAGAAGCACACCTGCCCCTCGGGGGGCCCGACCCCCAGCTCGGGGCTCAGGGGAGCCCCTCCGCGGGGGCCTGACAAAGAGCCACGACCCAGGGGTCTCTCTCAGCTCTGGAGGGGACAAGTCCGAGGCCAAGCCGTGGGCAGGGCTGGCCCCCCGAGGCGGTGAGGCGGAGTCTGTCGCAGGCATCTGTCCGGCCTCTGGCGGCTGCTGGCGGTCTGGGGGCTCCTGACCCCCGCTCGCATCTCTGTCTTCAGGTTCACACGGCAGTCGCCCTGGGCGTGTCCGGTGCCTGTGTCCAAGGTTCCCGTTTCTGTAGGGACACCGTCATATTGGACTAGAGCCGCTCACTCCAGCACAATCACATCCTAACCGATCGCAGCCGCGATGACCTTGTTTCCAAAGGAGGGTGCGACCTGGGTGCTGGGGGTTAAAACTGCAAGGTACGAATTTTGAGGGGACACAGTTCAAGCTGTCACAGAGGAGGAGTCTGGGAAGGCCTGGGTTTGTGTCTTTAGAGCGGCCCCCACCGTCACCACGTGTGTCCATCGGGAAGGATGGCGTCTCACGCGCCCTTTCCCCCTAACTTCTCGAGGCCTCTCGGGGCCCCGCCCCAAGTCTGGTGCGGCTGTGTGGGCGGTGAGCCCCAATATGCTCCCGTTTTGTTCCTGTGTTTTATTGCCGTCGGGCACATTGTATCCTTGCTTTATTTCTTTGCCATCATTTCCTCCCTCTTACACTAGAATCAACGCTTCAGGAGGGTTGGGGACTTATTGTAAATGGTAGGTGCACATTAAATGCACAGTAGGGGCTTAACGAGTGTTGAATGAATGAGGACATATGGGTGGCATTCTTCGTAGAAGGAGAGCCGCGCAGAGAAGAGACATCAGGAGGGTTCTCGCATGCGGGAGGCTGAAACTGTTCACGTGGGACGTACCGACAGAGCACCTTCCGTGTCCCAGGCGCTCTCCTGGGGCTTTGGGGTGCACCAGCGGACAGAAGAAAGAAAGGCGTCTGCCCGGGGGAGCGTGCATGTCCTCAGAGAGAGGCAGATAAGCAATCAGCAGACCGAATGACGGCGTAGACAAAGGAGCTCACTAAATGCACGAGTGCACACCTGCGTTGCTGATCCGTCGCTGTGCCTTGGCAGACTCAGCTGCGCGGACTGCTGCCTGCCCTCGCTTTTGGGGGCCAACCACCTTCTCTCACTGTGTCCTCTCCCAGCGCAGCTGGCCTTCCGTGGGCCCCCCGGGGGGCCACTCCCGCTCAGCTGACTGGGACACCACAGACCCCTGTGACTGCATCCTCCGACCTTTGACTTCCCTGAGGTTTCGGCGAAGGCTGTGCAGTCGCGGGAGGCACGGCGGGCTCCAGGCACGATTTCCCCGGTCCTCCGGGTTCCCAGTCTGCTCCCTCTTGCGTCTGGCCGGGGGCTGCGGTGAGGTGGTGACGCGTGGTGGGGAGCCGGCCCTGGGGGCCTCCTGGTGCTGCCCCTGGGGTGAGCGCCCTCGCCCACCGCCTGAGGGCTCAGGACCTTGTGACTGTCTTTGGCTTCCACTTCACCCGCCCCCCCTCCACCTGCTGTGGCACACGGTGGCACCTTAGCTGGTGGAGGCTCGGCCAGGCTCCGTGGACGGGGCGGCGTGCTGACCTGGGTGGACACACTGTGAGCGCCAGAATCAGCCCCGATTTTAAGCCACTGCGTGTCGGGATTGTTGTTACGGCAGCTCGACCTGCCCTATCTGACTGCTACAGTTACTTCTTTTGATACTATTATAATATAATTGTGTATTGTCACGTGATTATGCTATAATTATAAGTTACATAATTCCAAATTCAAATTGTATGTTATTACATAATTATACATTACAATCTAATTTTCAATACGGATGAAATACCTAGAAAGAAACACTAACTTTTTTTTTATGTTTATTTATTGTTTTTGAGAGAGAGAGAGAGAGAGAGAACGAGCAGGGGAGGGGCAGAGAGAGAGAGGGAGACACAGAATCCGAAGCAGGCTCCAGGCTCTGAGCTGTCAGCACAGAGCCCGACGCAGGGCTCGAACCCACAAACTGGGAGATCATGACCCGAGCTGAAGTCGGGCTCTCAACTGAGCCACCCAGGCGCCCCGGAAAGAAACACTATCTTAAATCTAACGTAAGGGTAAGATTATACAAGGACGTTAAAGGCTGAAATGAGATTACATGCCCTTTCATTGCTGCCATGGTCAGGAAAAAATAATATCTTCAAGAAACTTTCTTGACTTACCCATGAATATTTTCTATTTATGAACATTTCTAGCACCTGCTGGCCTCACTTCCTTGCCCTGGAACTCTCTGTAGGACTCAGTGTCCACACATTGTGGGACCTGGTTGCTCAGACAAGGGTGTCTGTCCGACCGGGACTCTGGGACACTAACAGACCACCGCACTGGCCACTGGTGACAAGGACCGTGAAGATCATCGGGGAGAGAGGGCTGTTTCGACAGACCTGAAGGACTTAGAGAAAAATAATGATGTGATAGTATTTTACAGTTTTAAACTAGCAGCCCAAAGAACAGAGAACCAGGGAAATTCTAGTGTGGCCCTAAAAAAAAAATCAAAATCTTCTTATAGTTTAGGAAGATAAGAATATTTAATATTATAATATTAGCAAATAATAATATTAAATAATATGTATTGGTATTTTACCTAGTTTTAGTGATTCAGTATTAGATAATAACATTTCATGTTGTCGAGGGTATATTTGACTTCGCAGAAATATTTTATTCTGTGAAATAAAACTGTGCTGGGGAGGGGAGCCACTCATACACGGGGCCCAAGGCAGGGGTGGCTCAGAACACCTGTCGGTTTTCCGTGCATTAGAAAAGAATAAGAAACTTGTAGACGTGGCCGAACGTAGTCCGTCGTCAGGTTTTTCCGAGCAGATTCCGTTTGTGTTTTCTTTAACCACTGACAGAGTGAGCTTGCGCGGTTAAAAGTCAGTCCTTCTGGAAGAGACGTTCCTTCTCCCTGTACTTCCCTTCCGGCATTTCCCTTGCCCCTGGTGGTGGTTGTGCCCCACAGACGTCCGCGGTGGCTGTCCCCTGACCCGCTCTGGATGCGTGGCTGGCATGGGCGTGTGCAGGGGCGGCTTGCTGGGCGCACAAGTGCTCTCCCCGGAACCACACGCAGGGGCTGGCCCTTGGGTGCGGGACTTGCCTGTCAGTGGGGTCGCCTTGCTGAACACACACCTGCTCCTTCAGAGCCTCCGCCCCACGGCCTGGCGTCCTGAGAACGTGCTGTCTTCCCTCGGAGGGGAGGCGCACGGGCCTGTGGGGCGAGCCGCCCCAGGAGCTCCTGACTGCCCGAGCCCAGACGCCACCAGGGTTTGCACCCTGTTTCGGTCCCGGCCCCACCGAAGGTGTCGCCACCGTGTCTGAGGGCCTGTGCACATAGGCGCTGTCTTCTGACGTTGCTCCTGGAGCCCGGGGTGGGGGACCCCGAGGGCTGGATGGGTCGCTCCGCTCCCCAATCAGGGACAAGCTCAGCTGTAGACCTGCCTCTCTGCTCGGCGTGCCTGTCAGGGCTGGTGCCGCGTCCGGTGCCCTGGGACCCCATCTTAGGCAAGACGCTCAGCTCAGACCGTCTCCCGGTAGGGCTGTCCTGCTGGCTGGCGTCTTGTCTGCGGGACGTTCCGTTACAAGGAGAAGGCTAGAAATGAAGTCATTGGAGGTTTTGCTCTCCCTTCTACCTCGCATTCTGTGATGAGGTACAGGTTCTCTGAATTTCCGGAATCCTGACTGGGGTCCCGGCCTCTGGAGCAGGAGGCTCAAAGCGGGTTGGACCCCAGCTCACACCCTTGGGCGTGGTGCAGACTTGAGTTGGTGCCCACGGGGCCCCAGTCACTCTTGTGTCCCCTGCCCCTGGGGCACGATGGGTCTTGGCACCCTTGTTAAGCCTCGTTCTGGGCGGGGAGAGAAGGGCTGGTCGTCATTTTGGTCAGAACAGCAGCCCCGCAAACGCCAGGAGCCTCTGCCCATCGGCACCGGCCCCCAGCCGGACGAGGTGGGATCTCAGTTGGGGTGTTCCGATCCTCACAGTTTAGGTGAGCGTCTCCCACAATGTGGAGAAAAGGTTGCTGGTTTTCTCTTTGGTTCCTCGTGTTTTGGGGGGAGTGGGGTATGGGACTGAAAGATCACGAGCTCCGAGAAATTTTCTACGGGCTGAGGCTTTCAAAGCACATTGAGCTGGTACTTTGAAAGTGTGCTTGTGACAGATCTCTCTTTGCAGCCACCGTAAGACAGAGAAACACACGGGGGACCCGCAACCATCCACCGCCGTCTGCGGCCAGAGGTCCGGGAAAGCGGCAGGGCAAACCGCACGGAGGCATTGTTTTCATAAGAAGGCCGGAAAGAGCAGACCCGCGTTCAACCCAGTGACGGTTTTCAGTGTTTCCCTGTGAACCCCGGGAGCCTGGTTCGATACGGCGGGTTCTGGAAGGCAGGCAGGGCTCAGTGCTGTCAGGGAGCGGAGGGAGCTGTCTTCATCGGCCGGTGCTCCGGGCACGCGCTCAGCAGGGAATCAATACACATCTTCCTGGCCTCGCTGCCCCTCGGGCCCCTTTTCCAGTTTTGTGTGTTTGCCTCTGATCGGCCTGCTTAGGTCTGATATTGCCGTCGTGTGGCCTTTTCCAATGGGTCACCGTCTTCTGGGGCCCCGGTGGCCAGGCGGCACGCAGAGATGGCGGGAGTGCTCGGCTGCTCCGGACGGTGGCCTGCAGTCACCTTCCACTGCCCCGGGCTACAGCTCGTCTTGTGCACAACAGGCTGACGTCACGGAAGCCTCTCGGCCGTGGCATCAGAGGCAGGGAAGCCTGGCGGGCAGCCTTGGGAAGGCCTGGCTGGCGGGGCTCTGGGGGGCCCGTCCCTGCCCTCCGAGTGTGCCCAGCCTGGCTCCCAGAGGGCTGAGGATGGGGCACGGCCACGCTGGACCCTCTCCTACTTCCACGGGCCCCAGGGACCTGTCACTGACACGCACGGTCTCTCCAACAGCTGGCCCGGACAGACGACCGGGCTGCGGGGGACGTGGCGGGCAGAGGCGCACACGCAGGGGCGGACGTGGACTGATGGCACACAGGACTCTTCGCCTGTCACTTGCACATTTAATTTAGAGAATCTGCACGCAGGGCACGGACACCTGCTCCAAACTCCACATTTTAAACGATTCCTCACGGGAAATTCCAGGCATTCACAAAACTAGAGTAGAACAGGCTCACGTAACTTGGGGCCAGTCCCACCCGTTTCCCCAACCTGTTTGCTGTGGGGCAAACTCAGGGCACCAGGCATGAACGTTTCGGTGCTTGTGTCTAAAAGACGGAGACATATAAAAATGTCTCCGAGGCAAATATCAGACCTAAAACAGTCATTCTCTGAGGGCCCCAAATACACAGTCAGTATTCCTGCTTCCTCATTTTCACCCAGTTTGGTTTTTTTTCAATTTTTTTTTCAATTTTCTTTTCTTTTTTTTAAATTTTAACTTGTTTTATTTTTTATTTTCTTAAATTTACATCCAAATTAGTCAGCATAGAGTGCAACAGTGATTTCAGGAGGAGATCCCTTAGTGCCCCTCCCCCACGTAGCCCCTCCCCCTCCCACAACCCCTCCCGTAACCCTCAGTCTGTTCTCCGTATTTATGAGTCTCTTCTGTTTTGTCCCCTCCCTGTTTTTATATTATTTTCCTTCCCTTCCCTATGTGTATCTGTTCTGGGTTTTAAAGTCCTCCTATGAGTGAAGTTCTAAGATATTTGTGTGTCTCTGAGTGACTAATTTCACTTAGCCTAATACCCTCCAGTTCCATCCACGTAGTTGCAAATGGCAAGATTTCATTCTTTTTGATTGCCGAGTAATATTCCATTGTATATATGCCACATCATCTTTATCCGTTCATCCATCGATGGACATTTGGGCTCTTTCCATACTTTGGCTATTGTCGATAGTGCTGCTATAAACATGGGGGTGCATGTGTCCCTTCAAAACAGCACACCTGTATCCCGTGGATAAATGCCTAGTAGTGCCATTGCTGGGTCGTAGGGTAGTTCTATTTTTAGTTTTTGGAGGAACCTCCATACTGTTTTCCAGAGTGGCTGCACCAGCTTGCATTCCCACCAACAATGCAAAAGAGATCCTCTCTCTCCGCATCCTCGCCAACATCTGTTGTTGCCTGAGTTGTTAACGTGAGCCATTCTGACAGGTGTGAGGTGGTGTCTCAGTGTAGTTTTGATTTGTATTTGCCTGATGATGAGTGACGTTGAACATCTTGTCATGTGTCTGTTGGCCATCTGGGTGTCTTCTTTGGAGAAGTGTCTATTCATGTCTTTTGCCCATTTCTTCACCGGATTATTTGTTTTTCGGGTGTTGAGTTTGATAATTCTCTATAGATTTTGGATGCTGACCCTTTATCTGATATGTCACCTGCAAATATCTTCTCCCATTCTGTCGGTTGCCTTTTACTTTTGCGGATTGTTTCCTTTGTTGTGCAGAAGATTTTATTTTGATGAGGTCCCAATAATTCATTTTTGCTTTTGTTTCCCTTGCCTCCGGAGACGTGTTGAGTAAGAAGTTGCTGCGGCCAAGATCAAAGAGGTTTTTGCCTGCTTTCTCCTCGAGGATTTTGATGGCTTCCTGTCTTACATTGAGGTCTTTCATCCATTTTGAGTTTATTTTTGTGTGTTCACCCAGTTTGTTTTAACCTCAGCATGTGGCGAACTTCACGCCCGGGGCTCAGATGACATGTGAGTGACATCTCGTGAGGTCTTTCTGGTCCTTTCTGTCCCTCCTCCTTCGTCTGACTTTTTGTTGCTGAAGAAGGAACTGGGCTTTTGCCCTAAGAGTTTCCCATGTTCCCGTTTCTGCCGACCCTGCCTTCGCAGCACCGGTGACCGCGCTCCTCTGTCCCCGCACGTCACGGCCACTGGCGGCCGGTGCAGAGGCTGCTCAGGTCGGGCTGTGTGTCCTGGGCTGCGTGGGTGGCGGGCATCTCTGCGAGGCCGTGTTGGGGCTGCCAGTGGTTGTTCTGGGCTCGGGAAACGGCGCTGTTGGGGCCCTGTCGTCTTCCCTCACCTGTGAGCTGGGGCAGCACACTCATGGCCCCTCGGAGACATGGCAGAGATGGAGTGAACGTGATCTGATGGCCCAGGATCCTCCCAAGGAGAGACGTGAGAGCTGTGCCTTCTGAGCATCAGGACCACCCCTTGGGTTGGAACATGCTCCCTGTGTTTTGATCCATTGCAGCTACTGGGGCTTAAAGCGTTCCCCTTTGGCCCCTGGGAGCCTCCCAGTCCCTCCGACGGCCCTGCTTTTCTGGCACAGCGACACGTTCTGGGCCCGTGCACCCGTCTCCTGTCCTTGCCCTGGTCTCCTGCGGGTCCCGGCTGCTTCCGGGGTCAGTGGTACTTACAGGCCGCGGCCAGGGCGCCGTGTCACCCCACGTTTAAGACGCACAAGATGGGAAGTGAGCGGTTTATTTACGGGGCGCCGTCCGTCCCCGTGCCGTCCGGTCTCTGCCGGGACGCGGGGTCCACAGCGGCCGCCAGACATCCCCGTGCGAGGCCACCGCCCGACGGAGGACCTAACCGCGGCCGTGCGTTTGCTTGTCACACTTATTCTGAAATAACGTTTTGCTGCATAACAAGAAATGTTGCTTTGTGTCACGGGATGACGTTCTGTTCTCAGGACCCCTTCCCCAGGACCGTGCATGGCACCCCCGGACGTCACCTGAAGGACACACGCAGGGCGTCGCGATGCGCGTCGCCCGTTTTGTCAGCTGCGGTGCTGTGGGGAGGAAGCGGGAGCAGGTGGACAGCCGGGCCGCGGGCTCCCGTCCCCCGAAGTGGCGTGAGAAGGGGGATTTGGAGACACACGGATGCACACCCCGTGCTGTCAGAGCACCGAGCCCCCTGACCGGGCGCCTGTCGGGAGGGGCTGCGGGGTCCGCGGTCAGGGCAGGCCCAGCTGGCGGCCGCGGCCGACCCTTCCTCCCGAGAGTTCTCGGTGCTCCCGCCTCTGTCCTCTCGGGGCTGGGCTTCCCCGGGGCGTCTGCCAGGACCAGCACGTTTCCAGCGGGCGACCCCGCGAGGCCGGCCTGTCGCAGTGGGAGGAGGCGGGGCACAGGAGCCGTCGGGGTGGCGGACGAAGAGCCGTCTTTTCCGGAAGGCCCCGCGCACGGCACCCGGGCCCTTATCTCTCCTTTCAGACCCCGCAGGAAACAGCCACGGGAATGAGAGGAACCCGCTTGGCTCGGGTTGAAACCCCCCCACGCACCCGCGCGCCCTGGCTGGGATAAAGCGACCTGAAGGTCGGGGCCGAGAGCGCCCTTTGTGGGCCTGGCCCTGCCTCCTTTTGCTTCTTCCTTGTGTCTCTGATTTTGTGGCGAAGTTTCCTGGAACGAGGGCTTTCTCTTCTACACTCAATTGATTTTATGGTACTCAGAACTGTTTTTCATAAGCACCTCACTGGAAAAATATTCTTCAGTAGTGCCTGCCAGCATGTTGACATAAAAAAAAAAGAATTGAACTCACTCGACCACTTTCCCATGGTTTAATCCGTTGCCCCCCTTCTGAGAATTCAGGACGGTCCAGCCAATAGCCAGAATCATTTGTGGAAAAGATCCCAATCACAGCGGCACGGGGCCCCGGGCGAGAAACACGCTAGGGTCCCGCCCGCCGAGAAGCCGGGACCACCGTCCGACCCCTAGGCCCAGAGCACAGGCCCGGGGGGCGCGTGACGCTCGCCCCCCAGCCAGCCCTGGCCCAGGACAGAAGCAGGCTCTCGGCAAGACTGTCTCCAAGGAGCGGTGACGAAATCCGCCCCCGTCTGCCTGTCCCGGCGTCCCCGTGTGGGGACCGACCCCGGTACCACCTCTCCCTGTCGCGTGGCTGCTCAAGGGCCGCATCGGTTATCAACTGTCCGAACAAATCGCCCTGAGACTCAGCTCAGACTTTCCGTGGGTCGTGGATCCGGACAAAGCTCACGGGGGGCCTGGGCGTCAGGGTCTCCTGCGAGGCCGCGAGCCGGCAGCCGGGGCTGCGGGGTCATCTGAAGGAGGCCCCGGGGAGACACCTGCTCCCGAGGGGGCTTCTGCGGCTGAGGCCGGGAGTCGGTCCCGCCAGCAGGTGGGGACTCACGGCCTCGGCTCCTGTTGTGGAACAAGCCGTGTGCGGCCTGACCTGAGAGGCGACAAACCAGGTCGCTTACTATGTTCGGTTCGTCGCCGTGAGTGGCCAGGCCCGGCTTGCGCTCAGGACGGGACGTGCACCCGGGGGAAGGGCGCCTACCTGGCACACACAGCCAGCCGCTGAGACACGCAGGGAAGTCGGCCTGGGGTTCTGGAAAGATTTCTTTGTGACGGAAAGAAATGGCAAGAAAGGGCCTCTCCTTCCACAGGACGTGGCCATACCTGGAAATGACGCCTGGAATGAGAGGTGCCAGTGCCCACGCGGGGCTGGGGCCCGGGGCCGGCAGGGAGGTGGCCGTCCCGTGGTGGGTGTGATGAGTCCACTCGGAGTTGTGTTGTGTGGCCCCAGGAGTCCCCGCTCCCATCCCCTGCGGCCACGCTCCCGAGCCTGCTTGCTCAGCGCCCGACTTGGGTGGCTCAGTGCGCCCCGTTCACCCGTTAGGCCTTCCGGCCTCTCGCGGAGGAGAGTCGCCCGGTCCTTGGGCGGGTTTCATTATCGCCACCAAGCCAAGTCTGTCAAGAATGGGTTAAAACAACTCTTCTTACCTTAAAGGATCAGCTCTCAGGCTCAATCTCGTTTCTCAAGTTAGTTGGCTGTCTTCCGCGAGCCGGCTGTGTAGGCTGCTGGAACGCGCGGGGAGAGTCCGCGGGGCAGCCGTGGTTTTGTCCAAGGGCGGGGGGAGGCCGGTCACCGTCAGTCCCCACGGCAGCGTGCGGCAGGAGGGAGGCCCGACAGCGCAGACGAACCCTGTGCACCTTGGGGGCCCCCGGGCGAGGGGTGAGCCGGGCGCCGACGGACCACGGGCGTTGCCGTTACCGGAGAAGATGCCAGAGGGCTCGGTCAGAATCCCCGGCTAAGAGGCCGCGGGGCTGGAGGGGGGTCGGGTGGGGGGACTCAGCACCTGGCGAGCGGCGTGTTCCCGCCAGCGTGCTCTCCTGGTGGGCAGGGACCAGCAGGAGGCAGGTTGGGCAGAACCCAAGCCCTCCGCGGCCTTTGCAGGTGCCCGAGCCCTGTCTGCCCGTACGCATTTCTCTTCTGCAGAATGAGAACTGAGCCTAAAAGCAAGGCTAGAAATCAGTCCGTGAAGTTAGTCACGTGGTTTAACAGAAACCACTTCACGAGCTGCGTTCCAGACTGCGGCACCCATGACGGCAGTCCCTGCCGAACGCTCAGTGCTGTAGACGTTTGTGTGGACACCTCTGTGCCCGGCCCGTGGGCTCCTGGCCACCCTCGAGCCGGACACAGTCTGGACGAGTGGCCGCGCAGGGCGTGGCCCGCCAGCCCCTGCCCTGTGTATCTGGAAGTGACCCCTGGAACGCGGGTCCCTCCTGCTCTGCCCAGGCCCTCTTGAACCCCGGGTGGCGGCGGGTGTAACTCCCCGTGCCCCCTGCCCGGTGGACGGTGGGAGCTCATGCACGAGAGCCCATCACACGGGTGACAGGCTCAGGGATGGCCTCAGATTGCCTTCCGTTCTCGTCCTGGGCTTTTCCCAGGCCCCACGCCTGCTTCCCCCAAAGAGCCACGCGCACCCACCGTTTCTGGGTGAAGACTCAGGTAAGACGTCTCATCCGGGCACAGAAGCAACTCTTGGAGGGCCACCGATGGTAGAGGCAGGGATTCTAATGACCAGGGGGAGCCCCTGGACGGTGGAAATCCCACACTTTGGCTCCGGCACACTTTGGCACCTGAGCTATGTGCCGCTGTGTCCCGTGGTGCAGACTAAGCACGTTTAGGATATTACATGAGGAGACAAGAGCCGTCTCGGCAGGGGCTCCCCCAGTGCCACCATCCCCTGCAAACTCCTCCCTTGCGCGTGGACCACCGTCCCCTGCAAACTCCTCTCTTGCGCGTGGACCACCGTTCCCTGGAAACTCCTCTCTTGCGCGTGGGCCACCGTCCCCTGCAAACTCCTCTCTTGCGCGTGGGCCACCGTCCCCTGGAAACTCCTCTCTTGCGCGTGGACCACCGTCCCCTGGAAACTCCTCTCTTGCGCGTGGACCACCGTCCCCTGGAAACTCCTCTCTTGCGCGTGGGCCACCGTCCCCTGCAAACTCCTCTCTTGCGCGTGGGCCACCGTCCCCTGCAAACTCCTCTCTTGCGCGTGGGCCACCGTCCCCTGCAAACTCCTCTCTTGCGCGTGGGCCACCGTCCCCTGCAAACTCCTCTCTTGCGCGTGGGCCACCGTCCCCTGCAAACTCCTCTCTTGCGCGTGGGCCACCGTCCCCTGCAAACTCCTCTCTTGCGCGTGGGCCACCGTCCCCTGCAAACTCCTCTCTTGCGCGTGGGCCACCGTCCCCTGCAAACTCCTCTCTTGCGCGTGGGCCACCGTCCCCTGCAAACTCCTCTCTTGCGCGTGGGCCACCGTCCCCTGCAAACTCCTCTCTTGCGCGTGGGCCACCGTCCCCTGCAAACTCCTCTCTTGCGCGTGGGCCACCGTCCCCTGCAAACTCCTCTCTTGCGCGTGGGCCACCGTCCCCTGCAAACTCCTCTCTTGCGCGTGGGCCACCGTCCCCTGCAAACTCCTCTCTTGCGCGTGGACCACCGTCCCCTGGAAACTCCTCTCTTGCGCGTGGACCACCGTCCCCTGGAAACTCCTCTCTTGCGCGTGGGCCACCGTCCCCTGCAAACTCCTCTCTTGCGCGTGGGCCACCGTCCCCTGCAAACTCCTCTCTTGCGCGTGGGCCACCGTCCCCTGCAAACTCCTCTCTTGCGCGTGGGCCACCGTCCCCTGCAAACTCCTCTCTTGCGCGTGGGCCACCGTCCCCTGCAAACTCCTCTCTTGCGCGTGGGCCACCGTCCCCTGCAAACTCCTCTCTTGCGCGTGGGCCACCGTCCCCTGCAAACTCCTCTCTTGCGCGTGGACCACCGTCCCCTGGAAACTCCTCTCTTGCGCGTGGACCACCGTCCCCTGCAAACTCCTCTCTTGCGCGTGGGCCACGTGGCCACTGCGGCGTGGAGATTCGGTCTGCTTTCTGCATGTAGTGAGCTGGCGCCTCCCACACCGTCCAGAATGGAGGAGGACTGGAACACATCCTTCCTGAATAAATGAATTGGTGAAATTAAGTAAATGAACGCTGCCATTTGTGGAGTTTTTACTGTAAATAGGGACCATCAGAAACAGTGGAAGTTAGGACAAAAATCAAAGGTTTTAATGCTGGAATATTCCGCAGTCACCGAGAACATCACACATCCATGAGGATTAAGTGGAGACATTCCCTTGATGAGCCAAAGCTAAGCAAACCTGGGAGGGAACAGAACGTTACAGCATTCTCCCAGTTTCCCTAGGAATCTGTCGAGTAGGACAAAAATAATTTGCAAACGTGTTACGAGTTTTATGACACACGTAGACAGATGTGAGATGAACGCACGCGGATCCGGAAGGGAGGGCCGCGTGGCGTGTGGGGTGACGCGGTATCCGCTCAGGGCAGACTGTGCGTCAGGTGCCAGGGTGACGGCCGGCGGGGCCGCTAACACACACGGCCAGGCAGCACAGCTGGGAAGTCAGTGCGTGTCTGGTGAAGCGAACCGACATTCACGAGGTCCCACGAGAGCAGTTTCCTGTGTGTGAGAACAGAACGTGTCGGAACCTGCCGGAAGCAGCTGAAGCCGTCTTCTTCGGGAGTCTGCGGCCTTCGATAGATGTATTCTAAAAAGTTGGAAATCAATGATGTTTCCTGCTTGAGAGTTTAGAAAGAGGGAGGGGAAATGAACGTGAAGAAAAAGGAAGCAAATAACAAAAGTAGGAGGAAAAAAATCAATACACTATAAGCCAGATAGCCCATAGAAAAAAACAAGGCCTAAAGTCGGTTCTTTGGGGAGTTAATAAAAATTGGCACGTCCCAGAGACCCATCAAGAAGACGTCAGGAAGCACAAATTGCCAATATCAGGAGGCAAACAGGGGGCGTCCCTGTAGATCCTGCCGACGTGAACAGAAGGGCCAGCAGGTGACACGTCCAGCTTCGCGCGCAGACAGGCAAACCCAGCGCGCCCCGACCCAGGAGGTGCCCCTCACCTCCTCCCCGTCAGTCCCGCCCCCACTGGGTGTTTCGGTCTTCTCTCCCCCCTCTCCTGTGCCCGCGCGCGCGCGTGTATATTTACGCGTGTATGCGCTCGAACTCAAACAAATGTCTAAATAGCGGCCCGGGTGCCGTGGTCGGGGCACCACAGAACCCGGACGCGGCCGTGAGCTTCGCAGATTTGGGCATCACACGCACCTCACACTGCACAGCACGAAGGGGGCCGCGCGCACCCCGCGGCGCTCTCACCTCCTCCTGTGAGAAGTGGAGGCTGGCTCTCCCTGAAGGAGCCGTGGCCGGCGTGGGGACGTCGGCAAGGGCTGGAAACATGCCCGCACGTGGGGCCTCCCTCCCCGGCTGGGGGGCCCTGGCCACCGTGTGGGTGTCCCCGTGTCCCCCATGGCCCAGCCGACAGCTGGCCCCACCGCTTCCTGGGAGCAAAGCCGTCCTGGACCCCCCCTGGCCGACGCGGCCCCCCTGGCTTGTCCTCCGCCGAGGACGGACACGGGCACACCACCGTGGGTGGCTCCGAGCGTGGCTTTGTCCGAAGCTACTTGAGTCATTCGGTGGGCGCTTGCAGGCGTACCTCCCCTGGGCCAGGGTCCACGGGCTCCTGGGCCGTCCGACCCCGTTCCGCTGGCTCCTCCGCCTCCTGGCGTGGGGACAGGGCGGGCCGGGTGCGCGTGGGGGCTCGCGAAGCAGGAGCCGGGGGGTTCAGCGTGGCCCCGGGGGGTTCTGGTCCCGGCTCTCACTGCCCTGGGGGGGCCTGTGTTCCTGGCTGCACCGTGGGTTTGCACGTCGTGGGCAGTGGGCCCAGGGCAGCGTCCGGATGTGCTGTCCCCTGTGCACAGGAAGGGCACGCCGTGTGGTCAAAGCGGGTGCCACGGGCCCAGCGTGCGTGGAAGCCGTGGGCAGGGTCCACCCCGGGGTCCCCCTGACTCCAGCCGTGCTGCCTCGGAGCGGAGCGCCTGCCGCCGCCTCTGGCCCCCACCACCGCGGAGAATCTGTGCCTTCGGGGGGCCTGGGGGGCGTTTCTCCCACACCTGGAGCGGCGCCCTGGGGAGGGGGCTCCCCTTGGCTTGGCCGGGCGATCGCGGACAACGCGGGCCGGCCGCGCGTGCTCGGGGTCTCCCAGCTCCAGAGAGGAGCTCTTTCCCTGTCTCGGTTGTTTTCTTTGTTATGATCTCGTGTTTCAGGAGACCCATTTGAGTGGAGCCTGGAGACGCGTTATGAAACTGTTAGTTTCCTCCAGGGAAAGGGATTTACGGCAAACAGGAGGCCCGTGACTTTAGGAGCGCGTCTCCTCAGTCCCAAGTGTTTAAATTATGCACCGGAATATTAAATGCTGCCCTGTGTAGTTCGGATGCAGGCGGAGCCGCCCAGGGCGCGGGACGCGGGGAGACGTCTCCGGGCGCCGCGCCCGCGTGGGGACCTGGGTGCCGCAGACGCCGCGCTCGTTCCCCGCTGCGCTCCAGGGATGTTTTAAAGCTGAGGCTTCTCCACGGTCACCCCGGAACATAAAGATGATGTACGCGCAGCATAGAGGGTTCTCATTAAGTATGCGCTTGCTCCGTAAAGAAGAAAATCGGACGGACTTCCCGAGGAAGATTATTTACAGCGGACTTTTTCTCCCCCTCCCTCCTGTTCCTCCAAAGGCAATGAAAAGCAATTCTGAGAGCACAGCAGAAAATCAGTTTTTAATCAAGGAAAACGTGTGGGAAGGAGCGATGTGCGGCCCGCCTCGGAGACGATCCAGCAGCCGCCGGCACGCAGGGCTCCGCGGGGCCTCGGGGACCAGGAGGGCGGGCGAGCTGGCCGGCCCCCGCCGCCTTGAGGGCTTCTGTCCCCGACGCGCCGCCCGAGGCTTGTGCCGCCAGCCCGGGGCGAGGACACCGTGGCCGCGCGGACGGCCTCACGGGCACTGCTCGGTGGACGTGACTTCTCTGTTTCCGGACAGCTGCAGAAGCTGGACGGCGGCCCCGCCGGGACCCCCGGACGCCAGGCCTCCGGGCCCCGGCCTCTCGGAAGCCGGTCGGCCCCGGCGTGGCGGGTCTGGATCCCCCGACGCGCCCACGCTGTCAGGAGGGCCCAAACAGCCATGGGGGGCACTCAGTTCGGGGTGTTTTGTCACACGATACACAGGAAGGGGACAGTGTCCGGGCAGGTCAGCCCTTCGCATCTCCCGTCTCTGTCCCGTGGGCGTCCACAGCTGAGTGGGCGGAGCTGACAGGACACCCAAACCCTCGCCCTCAGGAGGCCCCCCGGGGCCCGCTGCCCGCTCTGCTCAGCCCGGCGAGCGGGTGTCGCAGCCGGAGGCCGGCGTGGGCACCTCAGCTGTGCCCTGCCCCTCCCGGGAATCCCAGCACTCACCTCCTCCTGGGACTATTGGGAGCGGCCTCCCTGCCCTACCGACACCTTCCCCGGTGGCCCCGGGGACCCCGCCTCTCGTGGCCAGCTCACCCGGCCCCCCGGGCGCCCACCGGCTGAGTCTGGGTGCTGCTGCTTGCGGGCAGACCCTGGCTGACCGGCCAGTCCCCCCTCCTCCCTCCCGGAGCGGGTCTTCCGAGGGGGCCCCACACGCGAGGCTGCTCAGCGGGGATGGGCTCGGTCTAGAGTCTGCGAGTGAGGGCCAGGCCTCGTGGGCCCTGGGGTCTCAGTGAGCACGGCCGTGGGTCCGGGACTGGACGGGGGCGAGTCCTGACCTGTGCCCGGTGCGTCCCGGAGCAGAGCCTTGAAGTGACCGAGGGCCCGTGGGAGGAAGTCGGGAGATGGGGACATTCGGATGCTGCGGGGGTCAGGGTGATGGCTGCTTGGGGCGTCTAAGGGAGCCCAGCCCAGGCGGGGAGTGCCATCTTTCACAGAGAGGGAGGTCTGTTCCCAGCTTCGTGCGCGGCCATCGCCGGTGGGGGCCAGGAGCCCCGAGACCTTAATGACCGGCCTCGCTGTGTCACCTCTGCCCTCCTGTGTCTTCCCGAAATAAGTGCAAATATTTTCATTTCGTCCTAAAGGAACTAGAGTTGACTTTGAGAAAAATGTGTCATTTTTCCTGGGAAGGGGAGCCTGGCAGGACGGAGAAGTAACGTGATCCCTGGACACCACACTGGGACCGACGCGGTGACCCGTGTCAGCGGAGCCACTGGACATCGATCGGACGCCAGGGGCAAAGTCCGCACGTGTGTCCCCTGCAGCTCGTCCCCAGCCGGCCCCTGCCAGAACCCCCTCCGCGACACTGCCACTCTCACCAGCCCTCCTCCGACCTGGTGCTTCAGACCCGCTGTGCCCTCGAGGTGGCCGCACACCCCAGGCTCCCTGGTCACTGTGAACACAAAGCCTGGTGCCCTTGACCCCCAACATGTGCCCTGGACAAAGTCAGCATCCGCCCTGCCGCTTGGCCCCCTGCGTGCAGAGAGGGGAGGGTGAGCGGCTCCGTGCCCTGCGCTGGCAGGACCTCTAGGAACACCGCGTCCCCACGAGGGACCTCTAGGAACACCAGCGTCCCCACGAGGGACCTCTAGGAACACCAGCGTCCCCACGAGGGACCTCTAGGAACACCAGCGTCCCCACGAGGGACCTCTAGGAACACCAGCGTCCCCACGAGGGACCTCTAGGAACACCAGCGTCCCAAAGAGAGACCTCTAGGAACACCAGTGTCCCCACGAGGGACCTCTAGGAACATAGCATCCCCACGAGGGACCTCTAGGAACACCACGTCCCCACGAGGGACCTCTAGGAACACCACGTCCCCACGAGGGACCTCTAGGAACACCAGCGTCCCCACGAGGGACCTCTAGGAACACCAGCGTCCCCACGAGGGACCTCTAGGAACACCAGCGTCCCCACGAGGGACCTCTAGGAACACCAGCGTCCCCACGAGGGACCTCTAGGAACACCAGCGTCCCCACAGAGCCTTCCAAGAGCCTGGGACACTGGCTGCCTCCCGCCTCCCTCTGCTGGCCCCGGGATCGGGCTCTCGAGATGCGTCTTTATTATCGTCCCTCCCCCCTCCCTCCCATTACCTGCTCTCCTTACTGCCTCGCCTGAGCTCCCGCCCTCAGAGTGGGTTGGGTTAACGACATGACAGCTTTTACCAAAACATGTGTTTTGAGGGCGCCTGGGGGCTCAGTAGGTTAAGTGTCCCACTCTTGATTTCAGCTCAGGTCATGATCTCACGGTTCTTGAGTTCGAGCCCCATATGGGGCTCTGTGCTGACAACATGGAGCCTGCTTGGGTTTCTCTCTCTCTCTCTCTCTCTCTCTGTGCCCCTCCTCTGCTTGCTGTCTTTGTCTCTCTCAAAATAAATAAGTAAACTTCAAAAAAATGTAAAAAAAGTTTTTTTTTTTTGGGTAACAGTTACAATATTCATTCTAGAAAGTTTGGAAAATGTAGAAAAGATTAAAGAAGAAACTAAAACTGACAGAAAGTTTGGAAAATGCAGAAGAGACGAAAGGAGGAATTAAAACTGACAGGTAGTGGGGCGCCTGGGTGGCGCAGTCGGTTAAGCGTCCGACTTCAGCCAGGTCACAATCTCGCGGTCCGTGAGTTCGAGCCCCGCGTCGGGCTCTGGGCTGATGGCTCGGAGCCTGGAGCCTGTTTCCGATTCTGTGTCTCCCTCTCTCTCTGCCCCTCCCCCGTTCATGCTCTGTCTCTCTCTGTCCCAAAATAAATAAACGTTGAAAAAAAAAAAAAAAGAAGGACATCCCTTGGGGCGCCTGGGTGGCGCAGTCGGTTGAGCGTCTGACTTCAGCCAGGTCACGATCTCGCGGCCCGTGAGTTCGAGCCCCGCGTCAGGCTCTGGGCTGATGGCTCAGAGCCTGGAGCCTGTTTCCGATTCTGTGTCTCCCTCTCTCTCTGCCCCTCCCCCGTTCATGCTCTGTCTCTCTCTGTCCCAAAAATAAATAAACGTTGAAAAAAAAAAAATAAAAGTGACAGGTAGTTACAGCCCTCAGAGACGACCACCGAGCAGGACTTCCGTGCAACGCTGGTAACTCGAGGCTGCCCCCCCCATCCTGTGGTGCACCACGGCGGCCCCTGGTCTGTCGCGGGGTCCATAGGCTCTTCCCGCCAAGGGCCGGAAGGTAAGCTCTCTGGCCTGCGGGGCCGCGTGGCCTCTGTCACCACCACTCAGCGCTGCGTCACGGAGAAGCGCCTGGAGATGCGTGGATGGGCGGGCTGCGTGCTTGTAAAACCGCATCCACGAAATCAGGTGGCGGCCCGGTACCCGTCACAGTCTGGGAAAGTCTCCAAATAAAATCCCTGGAATCGAAGTGTGTTCAATTAGGAGAACACAGTTTCCAGGACTGTTTCCATCCTTCCCACGTTCTTCTCCGCGTGCGAGCTTCGTGAGATATCAGAATGCCGCTTGCGTCCCCCGGGCCCTGTTCCCAGCGAGGGAGACGCGACCTTTCCCAAGATCTCCGTGCCCCGCGGGCTGGGGGTCAGGCAGCGGTAACGTTCCCCCAGCCGGATCTTCATCTCCAGAAGGTGAACTGGTTTGAAACTCATTACTTTTCATGAGAAAAATAATGAGCCCCGGAAACGTGAGCCTAGCGGGCACCTGTGTTTGGGGAAAGGGCATCAGACGGGGCCACGCAGGGAAGCCGCTCAGCCAGGCCTGCTCCTGGCCCGGGGGGGGGGGCTCCCAAGGGGGTGGGCGTCGGGAGTTCTCCAGGTGGGGTCACCCTAGCCTACGGCCCCTGGCGGGTGGACCCTTGGAGGGGCCCGACCCCAGCTGAGGCCTGCCCGCCCCACCCTTCGCCTCCGGGCACAGACGCGGGCAAATGTTCGACTCCCAGGTCGGGGAGGCGGCCTCGGGGGGTGGGGGGCGTGTGGAGGTCCTGGCGGTACGGGGGTGTCCTGAACATGTCACAGGCTGGGGGCTGAGAGAACGGGTGCATCGGTGTCCTGAGGCCATGACGAACGCCACAGACGGGTGGCCCAGGACCACGGGACTCGACGTCCTCACGGTTCCGGAGGTCCACGTCGGAGTCCACGGGGCTGCGTTCTGAGGGAGGCTCCTTCCTGCCCCTTCCTGCTGCTGGAGACTCCAGTGAATCTTCCTTTGAACTAATTTTTGTTCTTCCCACAGTTTTGGCATTAAAATATACTTTCAAAATGGTGTGTGTGGGGGGTAGATTGTAGTGGTTTGCTTTGTTCAACGCCCTTGCTTTTCAGCATGGTTTTATTGTTTCAAAAATTCGTATGAGCAATGTTCAAAATCAAACAATACTGAAAGGCTTGTACGAAAGTACAATGCAGCCCCTGCCCATCTCCACTCTCGTTCCTCAGAGCACCTCCCCTTCCTGTGACCCATTTCAAGTATTTGCCTCTATTTACAGATAATACCGTCTTCCTACTGTGTACTGATTTCTGCCTTTCCCTGTGTTTCTTTTCCAGCGTGCCTCTCTCTTCCTAACACACTTTTGTCACCAGTTTTGGATACATCGCTTCCACATCCTGCGAAGTCAAGTTATGCCCTGCGATTTTTCCTTTGCTGTGTGACTTTGCATTTTTCCTGGAGTTAATGTTTGCATGATTGTTTTCACGGCCTAATTTTCTATGCGACCAGTATTGCATTTCCCACACGCTCTCATCCTCTGCCAGATGCCTGGTAATGATGTTTCTAGATGTCCGAACACATCAAGTAATGTACTAGCCCCCCGACCCCCCCTCCCGCCCCAGTACCAGGCAGCTGCTGGTCTGCTTCTGTAGTTTTCTGTCTGTGTGTGTTCTTTCCTTTTCTAGAAATTTCACAAAAATGCTCAACTCAATACCTGCTCTCATAGGTCTGGTGTTTTCGGCACCACATTTTAATTTTTTTAGCAAGGTTTTGAGGTGCGTCCCTGTGGAGCGTGAATCAGTGGTTTGTTCCTTTTTATTGCCAGTCTGATTCTGTGGGTGGCTATTGCCACATTTTGTGGACAGATTCAGTGGCCGATGGCCGTTTGGTTTGTTTCCAGTTTTTGTCCGCTATGAGCGGGGCGGGGGGGGGGCGGGAGTCTGTCTTGACGTTTTCATTGACTCATGCACCCTCACGGGGTTCAAAATGGTTTGTGTGTGTATCATTTTAAGAAACCTCAAAATTTATAAAGAAAAGATGAATCCTCACAGAAGGGCCTTCGGGGCCTCTCTGTCCCCTAGCCTTCTTGAGGATTTACTTTATGGGAGTCCGGGGGGTGACTCCCTGCCCCTGAGCCGGGTTACCCCAGCCAGAGGTGAGAAGCCTCTGCAGGGAGCCTTGTGCCGTGTCTTGAAAATGAAGCAACAGTCAGCTGGAAAATACGCTGCTTCCTCTCCTTTTTTTTTTAAGAAAAGACTTAAAGTTGGATCCAAAGACGTTCTCCTAAGAATAGCAGACAAAAGCAGCCAGCAAGTCTCCCACCTAAAGGGACTGGGGCTCACGTGGCCCTCCATTAGTGCACCTGGACCGCCACTCAGGTGATAAAATCGTGTCGCTTCCGTCTGAGTGGACGCCGGCCGTGGCCTCCGGAGGACCCGTGGCTGCTACTCGGGGACGCTCTTCCCTTCCTGGAAGCGGCTAGCGGGGTCTCAGCAGACCCGCTGCCATTACGGCGGCCTCCAGCTTTCCAGCCACTGCACTTCCAGATTTCCTCCCCGGAGCCGGTGGGAATTCAGCAAGCGGCGAGGAGGTGGCTTGAGCGACCGGGCGTCAGGACGCTCCTTCTCCTTCCACTTGGCGGGGCACGGCCCCCCCAGGGTCCGGGTCCCAGGCCTCCGCCTCTCCTTCCTCTGGGCCTTCCCGCCTCCTGCCTGCAGAGGCCAGGGCGGGGGGGCTTCTGTCTGTGGCCCGTGTGGAGATGTAGCCTGACTCGGGTCCTCATTGCAATGGAGTGACTTTGAAGGTTTTCCTTCGGCTGGGAGTTCAGGGCGAGGGCTTCTGGTTCATTTCCTCCCTTCGGAGAATAACCTCTCTGCATGTTTGCTGACACGTTTCCCAGCGTGACTGAGGGAGGCCACCTGTGCCACGTGTGCGTCACGACAGAAGAGCTCCCGATTCACGTCTACCCCTTCTTCACTCTTCCTGGCGGTTCGAGGCTTTGTCTATTCTTTTTTTAGAGACGGAGAGGGAGAGAGTGAGAGAGCAAGGAGGGCTGGGGCAGAGACGGAGGGAGAGAGAGAGTCCCAAGCAGGATCCACGCTGTTGGCACAGAGCCTGACGTGGGGCTCCATCCCACGAACTGTGACATCGTGACCTGAGTGAAACCAGGAGTCAGACGCTTGACCGACTGAGCCCCCCAGGTGCCCCGACAGCTTTGTCCTTGCACTGGAAGTCGGGAGAACCTAGCCAGTGTGACCTGCCCGACAGGCACCGAGCTTTCCGCCGGCAGCGTCTGGGGCCCGTCACACCGGGGTCCCGCGGGGCAGGACCCCGCCCTCCCCGCCGACCCTCTGCCCGGGGCCCTGCTCGGTGCCTGGCAGGTCATGGCTTGCGATAGGTACTTTCTGGCCGATCGGACAAATTCATGAATGATCTGAGTTAATGAGTGAGAAGCGTAAGTGTGGCCACTTGGCCACGGGACCACATCCTAGTGTCGCTGCCATCGCCGTTTTTGTGAGAATGTTAGAAATTTGGCTGCGATGTTCAGAGTGGTTTTGAACGCGCAGAGTGGCAGTCGCGGCCTCGCTTTGCCGTCCGGCCGTCCCTCCCTGCCTACACCAGAATGTGTCCGGACAAGGCGGTGGGAACTGAGGCTGTGCACACGCCAAGCCCCACTCTGCCTCCGGGACTCTGAAGGGCACAGCGGCCCGGGGAACGCAGGCCAGCCGCACCGTCGCACGGCCCGTGAAGCTGATCAAGCTGGAAGCGAGGGAGCAGACCTAGAGTGTGGAATGCACGTTGTTAAGACCTCAGCTAAGCTCCCCCCGACTTACCGGGCGGACAGTCACTGAGAGCAGCGAGTCTGGTGTCTGGAAGGAGGGGGAGCCCGGCCGACGTCGGGTGGGGGGAGGGACGCTCAGCGACCAGATTGGCGGGATTCTTGCCACAAGCGCGCTGGCGGCCGGAGGTCGGCCCGGCGTCGGGGGCTCGGGGGACCCGAGCTGACGTTCCGTCCAGGAGGCGCCCTTGATGGGTGTCCACCGTCCCAGGACGCGTTCTCCAAGACCCACACTGGCTCTGTTACCCTAAAGACCCACCTGCCTGGTCACTGTCCACACCGGTAAGTCCCCGCCCGCCGGTGCGTCTGGAGTTAGGTCCCCGACTGTCCCCATCGCGATGGTCTTGGGTGACATCTTGTTTTCTTTTTCTTTTTCTTTTTTTTAATTAGACTTTCCTTCTCTCTCTCTCTCTCTCTCTTTTAGTGTTCACTTATCCATGAGACAGAGACAGAGCACGAACAGGGGAGGGGCAGAATGAGAGGGAGACACAGAATCCGAAACAGGCTCCGGGCTCTGAGCCGTCAGCACAGAGCCCGACGCGGGGCTCGAACCCATGAACTGTGAGATCATGACCTGAGCCGAAGTCGGATGCTCGACCGACTGAGCCACCCAGGCGCCCCTGACGTCTTGTTTTCAACGGGTGTCCGAGGCATTGTCTTCCACACCTGGGGGCACCGAGGACCGCGTGACGGAGGTCAGGGGGACGGGTCACAGGGGTCTCTGTCTCACCGCAGGCGAGACCTTCAGGGTCGGCCCGGGACCCCTGCCGCCCTGCTTAGCCGGGCTGCCGAGAGCGGCCAGCTTGTTGAGGAAGCCATGGTGGCCACGGGGACTTGGGGGCCGTTCCCTCCCTTGTCCACTCACTGCAGGCGGACAGTCGGCCTGTTCTGCCACCGTTTTCACTCAAAACGGCAGAGCTTCACTTTCTAAAGCACCAACCACGAAACGAGCAGATCTCCATCGGTTTCCAGCGTGAACTTCACTGGTGCCTAGCACACTATTTGCCTCAAAAGTTCTTACTGGCTTTTTTCGCTTTGCAAAAGGGGCACCGAGTGTGTGGAGAAGCAAATAATAGTGATGATAATAATAACGAAACTCACTTCAAATCCCAATACCCGGAGATTGCCAGTGGCATAGCTCGGCGTATGTGTGTCCTCTCCGCTTTACAGACAAATTATTTGAACAAAAATCCCCCTTTCTCCTCCCGTCCCCGTAGACAGCTGCTGCTTACGTGGGGGAGGGAAGAGGTCCGGTCGGAAAGAGGCTTTGTCTCCGTCCAGCCTGGATCCGTCCACGCCTCGAGGCAAAGGCTGCGGGTGGATGTGATGGTGCCGCAGACTTGTCGGGACGCAGGGACGAGGCATCGTCAGACCTGCACCGAATCCCCGGGTCTCGGGCCGAGTTAACAACGCGCACCTGCTGCCCCGTCACTTCCGAGTCTTTCCTCACATGCGCTCAGCGTGGCCTCTGCCCCGAAGCCCTGGGCACTTGTGGGGACAGGGGGACTGTCATGAGGCAGGCTTGAGGGTTTTTATGGTTTTATGGTTTATGGTTTTACGGTTTTATGGTCATTTACGGATTGAAAAAAGAGTTTCCTGCTTTCAAGGTCCTTTTAGCATCAAGAGAAGGGCTGTGTGTCTGGGGGCGGTTTCTGTCTCTAAGGCAACAGTGTGTGTGAGCCACGGGCTCACCAGTGGGTCCAAAGCCCCCGCCACGGTTTTTTCGTGGCATTCATTTCCGTCATCATAAACCCAGTTGATATGAAAAGGTTTTAATTCCCAGTATTTGAGTGTTTTCTCCGCGGAGGCTTATCCCTTCCCTCGAGGGATGTCCGGGGCACGTAGCCGACGTCGACGGCCGCGGTCACTCTCAGAGTCAGGACGCGTGAGGCAGCAAAGCACGTGAACGAGTGTGAAAGGCACAGCGTAAGCACCCACACTTGTCTCATCTTTGTAAGAAAATAACGCCAGGTCCTTACCTTTGGTCTTACAGCCAACCGTCCATCTTGAATTTGTGATCGAGAAGTACAGAATGAACACCAGGTGATTTAATTTAAATATAGAGTGTTTTTAAAATTTGTAGCATCGTCTGGTGAGTTCAGCCGTGGCACCACAGCAATTCCTGTCCAGTGTGAACGTGACCGGCTCGGTGGCTGGCCGACCTGTGGTGCTTCTGCCCCTGCCGGGCGTGACCGCCGGTCAGAGCTGCTGTCCTCTGAGTGGCCTTCGGTGCTTTGACCTTTCCACTCGGGCAGGTAAATAATTGAACGGCGAGGTTTGGGCATCAGGTTCTTGAGCTGGGAAACTGGCCAAGGGCCAAGTCATTGCTTAAACTCATTCAACAAATAACGTCCCTCAACGGGACTTACGGACGCCTGCGGTCAGGATGCTCGATACTCGGAGTGAGCAGGGAAGTGGGTCCTTCTCGTGCCCGGGAAATAATCCCTCACTCACACGGCGCCACGTTGCGAGTGCGTGGCCCACGAGGGAGCACCGTGGGGCTCGGGGCCGCGGGGTTTGACGGTCAGCTTCCCGCGCAGACTGGCTCTGGGGCCCCAGCGCCCCCGGCGCCTCCCACGTGGCCTGGCGGGAACGTGGACCGTGGGCTGCGAGAGGCCTCCCGGTGCCAGGCAGTTGTGGTGACAGGTGTTTACCAAGCCCCGTCCACGGGCCTCAGCGGGCATCGTTCAGGTGTCAGAGGGGAACAGATCACGCCATCCAGCGGTGGGGACTTCCAGAAGGTTGAGCCCCGGGTGTTGCCGCCTTTTGGCAGATAGACAGCTTCCCGGGTTCAGCCTGTCCCGGATCCCCCAGACCTCCAGCTCCTGGGCCAGGGAGCGGTTCCCAAATCGGGGTCCCAGACCCGGCAGGCGGAGGCCCACACAACAGGAGTCTCCACACGGAGCTCGCGGCTCCCGCTGGGGCGCGGAGCCCTTCCCGGGGGGCTCGCACACGGGGTCCCTCTCGCTCCCTAGCGCCGCCGGCTCTCGGCACAGGGCGGGCGCCGTGAGAAGGTTAAGGCGCGGGCTGTGCCCTGACACGCGGGCGGGGGCTCTGACCGTCCCGGCGACCCGACCCGCGGACCCGCCAGCCCTCCTCGCCCCGCACCAGACGCCCCCCGGCCCCGAGGCCGGCCTCCGCGCCCCCCACCCTACCCAAGCCGCCTCTCTCGGCCCCTGAAAGGCAGCTCCTCTGGGGCTCCCTTGCCCCCGCCCCGTCCGACAGCCAGGCCCCTGGCTTGACGTCCCCCGCCCGCCCAGTGGGGGCCCCACGTCCCCGCAGGCCGCCTCCTGCCCCGACTGTGCACTTCCCTGCGTCCACTCCGTGTGCCCCCCGCTGTGGTCAGGGTGCCCCCTGAAATGCGTACCCCACACAGGCCGTTCCCAGCCCAGGACCCTTGCCGGCATCGTGTCACTTGAGGGAAACGTAACTCCCGTCTTCCGGCGTGTGGGGCAGACCTCAGGCCGTCAAGTGCGACTGCCACGTGCTTTTGACTGTGTGCCTCAGGGTCTCCTGATCTTCCCCACCACCCATGGCCTGCGCTGCGTCACTGCCCCGCCGGCGCGGGAGGCGTTTGCCGTGGGGCCGTCCCGCCGCCGTCCCGTGACTCAGGGCACAGACGTCAGAGGCTCAGGGTCTACGCTGAGGGTCCTAGACCGTTATCAGCTCCTGCCGAGGGGGCCGGCGCCATCACGGGGATCCTCCCACCGGCACAGGACCTGTGGTCTTCACGGTCTCCCAGGAACCCCGTGTCAGCCTCTCCCGTCCAGAGGCCTCGAGGGTGGATGCAGGGGGACCAGCCGCGGGGGCGGCGGAAGGGACACCCACACGCCAGGTTCCCGTCCCTGCCGTGGACTCGTCCTACGGGGCGGCCGGTGGAGCGTGCAGCTCGGGGAGGGCGTAAGGCCGCCAGTGGGCTGGCCAAGGTCTCAACGCTCGGGAGGGACAGCAGAGTTTCTGTGTTGTCAATGGCAAGGAGAGAAAACAAGAAAATTTCCTTTAAATGCCTCAAATCTCCTGGGTCGTGTTGTACGATGAAATGAATACATGATTCGCACCGAAAATACATCTTTCAATTTCTCAGAACTGCTGTTTACTGAGAATGCAGCTCTAATCAACTGGGATTTTGGAACTTTAGCTGCTCGAATGAACTAAAACGGAAGATATTTTTCAAATTTTCAAATCGTGCAAACAAAAGTCAAAGAAATTCAAAATGTGCAATACTGTTTCCTAAGTAATTTTATGGTTGTGGGTTCCATATGCCACATGGGAAATATTACTGCTTTATTCCAAAATTTTTGTGTCATTCAATAAATAAATCCATCTTTTCACGGCACGCTTTTCTGATTCATTAAATGGCAATGTACTCGTGCGGTGCCATTTTCGGGCAAGGGGCAGAAATCACACTCAGGTTTCCATCAGCCAATGTTTGAACAGCCGCCCCTCCTTGGTGTTTGAGACGCAGACGTTACCGCGAGAAGGTGCGCGTCCCCCTCACCGCCGGTCCTGGGACTCGTCGCGGACCCGTCGGGGGTGCGTGCTGCTGGGAGGGTGGCAGGGGCAGACGACGACGCGGAACAGCAGTGTTTTTCCGCCCTTCCGGTTGGTGCCAGTGCCGGCCGCAGCTGAGGACTGGCCTGTGGGTGTTTATCACGTGATCAGCGAGGACCCTTCGAATACTCGTTGTCTCACCTCTTGAAGTACAGCTGTTTTTCAAGTTTCTTTCTTTATTGCGAGGGAGAGAGATCAGAGGAGGGGCACAGAGAGGGAGGGAGAGAGAGTCCCAAGCAGGCTCCGTGTGTCAGCGCGGAGCCCGATTCGGGGCCTGAGCTCATGGACGTGTGAGATCATGACCTGAGCCGAAATCAAGAGTCGGACGCTTAACTGACTGGGCCCCCCAGGTGCCCCGAAATACTGTGTTTTATAGGCCCTTTGTTGTAAGACCTTAGGAAGTGGAGTTCGCCAGAAACCTCTCCTCACCTCTCGGTTTTGGTTCGTTACCGGACGCTCAAGTCGCTGGGCCCGCCGGGCACGGTAGCGCTCTATGTTTGCGGACAGTGACCTCACCCGACTTCCGGCGGAACTTCTGTGAGCACAAGGAGCTTGGCTGTAGCCCAGGAGTCGTTCTCTTTGCAGGAAGGGGCTCAGCACAGTGGCCTCCCGCCCCTGGCCCCTGCACATTTTCTAACCGGAATGAGGACATTTGCATGATAAGAGTAGGCTCTGGGAATGACAAATGTCACGGAAAATCAGGGCTGGGGAGGGGGGGGAGCGGGGAGCCAACTGAAGCCTCTGTCTTTGCACAAGGCTGCAGCCGCCCCATCTTGGACACGGCTTCTGGCCGGCAAGGTGATGAGATGGGAGGGGGGCTACTACAGAAGATGTGCCTGCTGAAAGGGGGGTGAGGGATGGCAAGCGCACTCGTTGGCCCCCAGCAGCCATGTCGTCCCACGAGGCACATGCTGCCAGCTGCTCTGACAGGGCCCCCTGCTCCTGGGGCTCCTGGTTCTGCCCTTTGAGACACCTTCCTGCTCCATGAGAAATGGCAAATGTTTGCAGACCAGAAGGCTTGTCTGCCTGCTTTACGCACCCAAGAAAGGTTGGGGCGAGTCCAAGAGCTGTATTTTTACCATCTTGACCTCTTTCGGTCCTCGCTGATACCTGTTCCTTAAAAACCTTGTGGGCTTCCTGTTGGGGGGCAGTGCCCCCCTTCCCCAGGCAAGACCCGGGGGTCGGCCTGTGTCCTGTCGGCTGACGGAGATCCACCTGTTCTCTTGTCGTTTGGTGGCTGGTATGTTCCATCTGAGTTCCGCCATTTAATTTTTTTGACGTTAACTTTATCGACATTTTATGAAACTTAAAAATATGTGGCAAAATAGAAAGAATTTTGTAATTTTATAATAAATACTGTAGGACCCCCACCTTGGCTCGCTCAGTACCGTTTCCTGCACTGGCCTTATGACACGTCCTCGCATCTGCCACGTCGAAGTAGAGGGGGACGGGCACGCCCTGTCTCTCCACACGTCGGCAGCGTCATTACCTGGAACTCGGGACTTTCTCAGTTGCTGTTCTTTGGAGAAAAGTATTATAAATATTAGCAAGTATAAATAAAATGTCCAAATCCCCATGAACCTTCTCTGTGTTTTGACAAATGCGAACACCCGTGAGGCCCAAACCTCTGAAAAGTCAGAGCACTTCCTGGGGCGCCTGGGGGCTCAGTCGGTTAAGCGTCGGACTCGATTCAGCTCAGGTCCTGGTCTCACGGTTTCTGGGTTCGAGCCCCACGTCGGGCTCTGCGCTGACAGCAAGGAGCCTGCTTGGGATTCTCTCTCTCTCTCTCTCTCTCTCTCTCTCTCTCTCCCCCTGCCACCCCCCTCTGGTCATGCTCTGTCTCAAAATAAAGGAACTTAAGAAACAAAGTCAGAGCGTTGCCCTTCTCCACCAGGACCCTTGGCCCCGGAGGCAGGCTCTGTTTCCCATCTGCTCTATTTTCCCGTCATGGTTGGTGTTGCCTCATCTAGAACTCCACGTGTGGTGGAGTCACGGTGCAGGTGCCACGGCGTGACGCTCCTTTCCCAGACTGGTCCGCACAAGGTCCTCCCTGCGGGCGGGGAGGGGTGGCTGTGCAGGGGTGGCTGTGCAGGGGAGGGCCGGGCGGGCTCTGTGCTGCAGCCCGGCACGTGTGGATCAGGAGGAACGGAACGTTCACGCCAAAGAGCTGCATAGGACGATGCGTGTCTCGAGCGCCGGGGCGGGCGGTGCCCTCCGCGTGCCGGACGGAAGGGCGGGTGCGCGCGTGCCTCCGTCCGTTCGACGTCCCCGAGTGTGCCGAACGCTTAGGAACGTGGTTCCGCCGCTTTGTTGCAAGTACGTTGCACGTGGGGTGATTCTCCCTGGTTGCGGACGAGGGACCGAAAGTCTCGGGGAGGCCGACTTGGGCTTCTCCCCCCAGGAGTGTGCCGCCCGCACCGCTTGAAAGTGGACACTAAGCGTCGGGGGATGTCGTCTCCCGTCCCCTCCCGTGGCGGCCGCGGGAGCGGCGGAGGGGCCGCGGTGCCCCCCCTGGCGGGCGGAGGCCGCCGTGGCACTTGCGTGCGGCTGCAGCCACGGCCCCTCCTCGCAGAGCTCGGGGTGGAGACACCACAGACGCACGGAGCGGGGGGCCCACGTGAGGGCTCGGCGGCTTTTGCGATCCACCGGCCGCCGGCTGCGTCCTGGGTCCTCGCAGCGTGGAGACAGGGCGCTCACCGAGCTTGCTGCCCTCACCACCACGGGGGAACGGTGTCCCGGCTGCGCCGGCTTCCTCCTGCGTTGGGGGCCGGTCGTGGGGAAGGCGTGTTTGCGGTGTGCACCGGGAGGACGGAGGCACGGGGAGGACGTCTGTGCACGAGGAGGAGGGAGGATCGGGGAGGACGTCTGTGCCCGGGGAGGACGGAAACACGGGGAGGACGTCTGTGCCCGGGGAGGACGGAAACACGGGGAGGACGTCTGTGCGCGGGGAGGACGGTGGCACGGGGAGGACGTCTGTGTACAGGGAGGACGGGGGTACAGGGAGGACGTCTGTGCCCGGGGAGGAGGGAGGGGCGGGGAGGACGTCTGTGCACGGGGAGGACGGAAACACGGGGAGGACGTCTGTGCCTGGAGAGGACAGAAACACAGGGAGGACGTCTGTGCACGGGGAGGACGGTGGCACGGGGAGGACGTCTGTGCTGGGGAGGATGGAGGCACGGGGAGGACGTCTGTGCACGGGGAGGAGGAAGGCACGGGGAGGACGTCTGTGTACGGGGAGGACGGAGGCACGGGGAGGACGTCTGTGCCCGGGGAGGAGGGAGGAACGGGGAGGACGTCTGTGTACGGGGAGGACAGAGGCACGGGGAGGACGTCTGTGCACGAGGAGGAGGGAGGATCGGGGAGGACGTCTGTGCCTGGGGAGGACGGGGGCACGGGGAGGACGTCTGTGTACGGGGAGGACGTCTGTGCACCAGGAGGAGGGAGGATCGGGGAGGACGTCTGTGCCTGGGGAGGACGGGGGCACGGGGAGGACGTCTGTGTACAGGGAGGACGTCTGTGCATGAGGAGGAGGGAGGATCGGGGAGGACGTCTGTGTCTGGGGAGGACGGGGGCACGGGGAGGACGTCTGTGCACGAGGAGGAGGGAGGATCGGGGAGGACATCTGTGCCTGGGGAGGACGGGGGCACGGGGAGGACGTCTGTGCATGGGGAGGACGGTGGCACGGGGAGGACGTCTGTGTATAGGGAGGACGTCTGTGCACGAGGAGGAGGGAGGATCGGGGAGGACATCTGTGCCCGGGGAGGACGGGGGCACGGGGAGGACGTCTGTGCATGGGGAGGACGGTGGCACGGGGAGGACGTCTGTGTATAGGGAGGACGTCTGTGCACGAGGAGGAGGGAGGATCGGGGAGGACATCTGTGCCCGGGGAGGAGGAAGGCACGGGGAGGACGTCTGTGTACGGGGAGGACGGAGGCACGGGGAGGACATCTGTGCCCGGGGAGGAGGGAGGAACGAGGAGGACGTCTGTGCCCGGGGAGGATGGAGGCACGGGGAGGACGTCTGTGCCCGGGGAGGATGGAGGCACGGGGAGGACGTCTGTGTACGGGGAGGACGGAGGCACGGGGAGGACATCTGTGCCCGGGGAGGAGGGAGGATCGGGGAGGACATCTGTGCACGGGGAGGAGGAAGGCACGGGGAGGACGTCTGTGTACGGGGAGGACGGAGGCACGGGGAGGACATCTGTGCCCGGGGAGGAGGGAGGAACGGGGAGGACGTCTGTGCCCGGGGAGGAGGGAGGCACGGGGAGGACGTCTGTGCCCGGGGAGGATGGAGGCACGGGGAGGACGTCTGTGTACGGGGAGGACGAGGGCACGGCGAGGACGTCTGTGCCCGGGGAGGAGGGTGGCACGGGGAGGACGTCTATGCACGAGGAGGAGGGAGGATCGGGGAGGACGTCTGTGCCTGGGGAGGACGGGGGCACGGGGAGGACGTCTGTGCACGGGGAGGAGGGAGGATCGGGGAGGACGTCTGTGCCTGGGGAGGACGAGGGCACGGGGAGGACGTCTGTGCCCGGGGAGGAGGGTGGCACGGGGAGGACGTCTGTGCACGAGGAGGAGGGAGGATCGGGGAGGACGTCTGTGCCCGGGGAGGAGGAAGGCACGGGGAGGACGTCTGTGTACGGGGAGGACGGAGGCACGGGGAGGACATCTGTGCCTGGGGAGGAGGGAGGAACGGGGAGGACGTCTGTGCCCGGGGAGGAGGGAGAAACGGGGAGGACGTCTGTGCCCGGGGAGGACGGAAACACGGGGAGGACGTCTGTGCCCGGGGAGGACGGAGGCACGGGGAGGACGTCTGTGCCCGGGGAGGAGGGAGGAACGGGGAGGACGTCTGTGCCCAGGGAGGAGGGAGGATCTGGGAGGACGTCTGTGGCCAGGGAGGACAGAAACACGGGAAGACGTCTGTGCACGGGGAGGACAGAAACATGGGGAGGATGTCTGTGCACAGGGAGGAGGGAGGAACAGGGAGGATATCTGTGCCCGGGGAGGATGGAAGCACGGGGAGGACGTCTGTGCCTGGGGAGGAGGGAGGAACGGGGAGGACGTCAGTGGCCAGGGAGGACAGAAACACGGGAAGACGTCTGTGCACGGGGAGGATAGAAACATGGGGAGGATGTCTGTGCCCAGGGAGGACGGAGGCATGGGGAGGACGTCTGTGTCCGGGGAGCATGGAGGCACAGGGAGGACGTCTGTGCACAGGGAGGAGGGAGGAACAGGGAGGACATCTGTGCCCGGGGAGGACAGAAGCACGGGGAGGACATCTGTGTCCGGGGAGGAGGGAGGAACGGGGAGGACGTCTGTGCACAGGGAGGAGGGAGGCGTGGGGAGGAGGGAGGAACAGGGAGGACATCTGTGCCCGGGGAGGAGGGAGGAATGGGGAGGACGTCTGTGGCCAGGGAGGACAGAAACACAGGAAGACGTCTGTGCATGGGGAGGACAGAAACACGGGAAGACGTCTGTGCATGGGGAGGACGCAGGCACGGGGAGGATGTCTGTGCCCGGGGAGGAGGGAGGCACGTGGCGGGAGGATGGCTGCTGTGACGGGAGCCGCAGGCCTGCTTGGGGCGGTGCGTGGGAGGGAAGCGGGAGGCTTTTGCTCATTCGGTCGGAGGATCTGTTTTTATGGCTCATTGGCTCTTTCTGGGAGCGGTTCTGGGTTTACGGGAAGACTGAACAGGAAGTACAGGGACCCCCCCCCCGTTCGCTCTCACCCACCGACAGCTTCCCGGGTCCCAACGTCCTGCATGAGTGTGGGCGCGGGACGCGCGCTGCAGCGGAGGGACCAGCACTGACATGCTGTGGCGTGCCACAGGGCAGCGTGACTTATGGCCACGTGACGTGTGACACACTGTGGTGCAGTGCGCACCATGGCTCACGTGACATATCCGTCGTGGTCGTGTCGTACGAGTGCCCCTGCCCGGTGAGCCCTCTGTGTTCTACCTGCTCACCCTTCCCCCACACCCCGACCCCACTGAGCTTCTCAGTGACCCCACAGTTTTCCTTTTCCAGAAGATCCTGGACTTGGTCGTACACCGTGCGTCCTTTTCTGACTGGCTCCCGTCGTGGCGGAACACGCATTCGAGGTCCCTCCGTGTCCTTCGGGGCCGGGGCCTGGCGGAGCCGAGGGGAGGGGTGCAGCCTGTCTGTGTTTTCCTGTGAAACTTCCCTGACGTGGGCTTCTCTGTGCTTTCCCTCCTCTTGGGGCCCAAAGTGATGAAGTCTATTTGAATCTTGGTCCTTCGGGTGGCCCCACGTGGCCTGCGGGGAGCTGAGGGTTTCCTCCTCACCCCCCTAGAGAGAAACTGAGGCAGAGGGCCTCACTGTGGTGAGCTGCCCTGGCCACACGCCCGATGACCGTCCGGGGTTGGACTCCCAGTCCCTTGAGTTCCACACGACGTTTGCTTTCAGAACCGCAGGTCCCCTTAAGCCCTGAACCCTGTCCGGGCCGGGAGCCCGCAGCCCGAAGACACGACCGGCTGGCCTCCAGCGGTCTTTCCCCACCCGTGTCAGCTCTGGGAGGTGGGGCTCCAGGGAGGACAAAGGCCCGAAAGACACGTTGGTTTTCCTGCCAGTTCGATGGAGGGGTGCAGGGCTTTCCTGCTGCCGTTTGCCCAAACACTCCTCCGGGTGGTGCAGCCAACGTTGTGTAGATGGGAGCAAACTGCAGAGTTCAGTGACTGAGTAAAGGAGGTTATCCTGCGTCATCTAGGTGGGCCTGATCGAATCAGTTGAAAGGCCTTCAGGACAGAGCCGAGGCTCCCCCGAAGCAGAGACCCTGCCTGTGAAGGGGGCCCCTGGCCGGCCTTCCTGACGCACGTCAGGCTGGTCTCACCAGACCTCGGTCTCCTAGGCGGGCGCCTTGTGGTCCATCCTGCCAGCAGTTAACGTCTCCGCGTCTCACTGTGGGTCCTCACGGACACGGGAGCTGAGGCAGCGCAGGGGGAGCAGCGAGAGGCTGTCCCTGCCATCGTGCGGGGCCAGGAGGACGAGAAACACACAGCGGCCGGCCGTGGGGAGCTGGGGAGACGTGGTCAGAGGGACCTCGGTGGAGACGCGGCCCCGGCAGGGCCTTGCTTTCCCAGAGTGAGTGTCCAGAGGGCCGTCCGTCTGGTTCCCTCCCGCACCGGCCGTCTGCCTCCTGCCGCAGCCCTGGGCTCCCCCTGCGGGTGCGCTCACACCCCAGGGTTGGGGGGGGGTGGGCCGTGGGGTGACACCCACCCCGGATGCGCCCTGGCCGGAGCGGGTCCGCCCAGCCCGTGGTGCTGCTCTGGCCGCACAGACGTTCCCTGCAGATTTTCTTCCCTCTGTGTTCTGAGCAGAGGCCCCGACTTTCCTGCAAAACCGTCATCTGATTCCACGTTGGCTCCAAGGGAGAGTAAGCAATGTCTTCACCGTGGAGGGCGGGTTTGGACGGGTTTTCTGCGAGCCGTGAGCAGCGGCCGTGGCACCAAGGGACACGTCACCCGACAGTGTCTGTGCTCTGTGCTCGTCTCCAGGATGGAGGTCCCTTCTGTCTTTCAGGTGCTCCGACCCCACACTCCCGGCGACGTGTTTCTCTTTCTCTGTGGGCTTGGTGACACAGAGGCCGCTGGTGGTCCAGCGGCCGCGTCAGTGCATCATCAGGCTGCATGAGCAGACGTCCTCAGGTGAGCGACCCGTCGTTTTCCTGTCCCTCGAGGTCGGGATCGCCGCTCTCGACCCAGCGGGCCTCCCTCCGTCTGTGGGTGCGGAGCCCTCGGGAACGTCACTGCAGGGACGGAGGGGGACGGTTAGACTCAGAACAACCCACGGCGTTTCTTGTGTGCGACACGAGTCGTGTCTGGGGAACGGAGAACAGCCACCCGAATACTGTCAGCAGTACGACATTTAAGGCGTGAGGACAGAGAACCACAGCTAGTTGTCGTGGGCTCTTTGAGAAGCCAGCCCCAGGCGTGCGCCCCCGTCGGGCAAACCCACCACAGGGCTCGTGTGGGCGCCCGATCATCACGCTTCCCTTTCAAGTCGGGGAAGGGCCCCTCCCTGGCCCCGGAGGGCGAGGCGGGGCGGCTCTGCTGGAAAGGCTGGCAGGCCCTCGGCCTTTTGTTCGCGCTCAGCAAACGGCCCCCCCAACCGGCGCTGCTGCTGGGGCTTCTCCAGGGGCGCGCACCGGGGGCCGTCCGTGCACGCCCTGCACCACCACCTGGGGCCGCCCCAGGCGGGGCCCTCATCACAGGGCTGGGCTCCCGCCCCTCGTCTGTCATCGCCGGTTCCCACGGCTCTCCGCTTCCCAGCGCCACGCCCCCCACCTGCCTCCCCTCTCCCCGCACCCCTCCCCTTGCCAGCGGACCCGGTGCCAGATGCCCTGACAGAGTCCAGGCGGCTCCCGGGTACGGCGCAGGTCCAAACAAGAAACAAGGAAGAGCAGGGTCCTGGGCCCCCACCCATCGCCTCGGGATGGCACACGATTTCTTTTTACTTTTTATTTTTTATTTTTTTTAATGTTTGTTTATTTTTGAGACAGAGGGAGACAGAGCATGAATGGGGGAGGGGCAGAGAGAGAGGGAGACACAGAATCGGAAGCAGGCTCCAGGCTCTGAGCCATGAGCCCAGAGCCTGACGCGGGGCTCGAACTCACGGACCGCGAGATCGTGACCTGAGCTGAAGTCGGACGCTTAACTGACTGAGCCACCCAGGCGCCCCAACGATTTCTTTTTAAACATCGGGCGGGGGGCGCATGGGGGGCTCGGTGGGTTAAGCATCGACTCTTGACTTCGGCTCAGATCACGATCTCATGGTTTGTGAGTTCGAGCCCCGTGTCGGGCTTTGTGCTGACAGCATGAAGCCTGCTTGGGGTTCTCTCTCTCCCTCTCTCTGCCCCTCCCCCACCTCTGTCTCTCAAAAAGAAATAAACTTAAAAAAAAGAGCAGTTTCTCCTGTGATGCTGTCTTTTTGGTACGACATTTGACCTGCATCATCACCTCGTAATCTGCGAGCCCCAGACCTCTTTCTAACCAGGACCCTGATGTTTCCTAGGTGGGCTCGTTGATCTTCGGCTGTCCTTGGGGAAAACCTTGTGTTCTACGGCACTTTAAAACATGCTTCGAAAAGGAAGTTCCTATTTCGTGGAACGTTTCACTCGGTCGAGTTTTGGGGTAGAGTTCCCGCCACGTGAGCCCTTTCTCCAGGGTCTGTGCCCACCGTGGGTCGGTTCTTCCGGGTCCCTGCGACACACACAACTGGTCTTCTAGAACGCTAGATTGTCCCCAGAGCTCCACCTGCGTCTCCCACGATAAATCAGAGGTCTGTTAATCTAACGGCCTCAGCACGCTGTTAGATGTAATTACACTATCACAGGTCACTTTCCGATTATTAATCGCTTACTATAAAAACGAACCCAGAATATTATGATTTATAAGATGCTCAGAAGAGTATGAGGTCCTAGTGGCTCAATGTAGGTATCGGGCGTTATTGTTTTCAAGCGATCGCGTAATTTCTCGGGCTCAGCTCCTGACTCCAAACGTCAGGATCACCATGGGGCGTGTGATATTAACACGACACTAACACAGTCTTCACCTCTCCTTCGAAAGGTTATTGCCGCCGCCTTGCAAGAACCAGGCTGGGCAGGCGTAATTCTCTCACAGGAAAATGTTACCATTCTAACTGGCGCGTGTCCCTTGAGCAAGTTCAGGATGCGTTTATCCTAAGGGACAGAGCGTTGCGAAAACAGATTCGCAGGCGAGTCTCGATGGAGCCGCGGGATATGTGGTTGGAGAACCGCCAGCGTTCCCTAGGCCGGGGCACCCCACCGAGTCTGGGCGGACACCCGCTGCACTCCCTCTCAGACGAGGCAAACCGCGAGGGGTCGGGCCTGGCAAGGTGTCCCAACGTCAGGTGAAAAATCCCGCCGGGTCGTCTGCACCTGTGTGCCTTCCTCTGTGGAGTCACCGCTCCCAACGCTGAAGAGAAGGGGTGGGGGGAGACCAGCAGGCCTTCTGAGAGGCCGCGCCTGGCCGCGAGCCCCGCCACGCCCGGTGCATCGCTCTGGGTCCAGCCTCCTTTCTGGGCGTCCTGACGCCCTCGGGTTGCGAGGGTTCCATGACACCTCAGACGGTTCACGACCCCGGAGTCTCAACTGTGGTGCCCCCTCCCCTAGGGGCTTCTCGGAGCCCCCACGCTGCTTTCTGGGGCCCTGATGAAGAGGGTAGTTGAGCGCCCTTACGGCCTCGTTAGTCACATGACGTGCTGCCGGGTGTCCTTCCGGAGCCGTGGCCGACTGGCTGCCCCGCAGTCAAGAGTGACTGTGTGGCACAGCATCCCCGGGTTCGGGCTCAGTCAGTCCTGCCACCTGCCGGCTGTTGACCGTGACCTTCGGCTTCATCATCTGCGGATCGGGCCCCACGGAGCCCACGACCTGGGACGGGGGCGCCCGCACACCGCCGTGTCACCTCGGCCCCTGCAGCACCCAGAGCCCCCCGTCCTGAAGGCGTGAGTCCCAGCGCCCCAGGTGACACAGGGCATGGCCCCAGGCTGGAGCCGACCTCTGTCCCTGGACCCCGGGGCCCCGTGGCCCCTCTGGCAGGCGACGTAACGTAACGTAAGCAGCGCTGCTGGCAGGGTTGGGGGCCGCCTGGGAGATGGTGGCCGTCACGCCAATGGTCCTTGTCGTTTGGTCTGACGTGCCTTCGAAAGCGTCTCCGGACAAGCTGGCCACGCTTTCAGGGTGGCGGCTGCTGGAGAGGAGTACTTCCTGCTTCTCTGTTTCGGCACAAAAGGAGATTCTCAAGGCTCTTCAGTCACAGAATCTAAACTCACTGAGTGAACGTGTTTGTTCGTTTTCAAGTGATACGTAGGGCTGTTCACACACTAAAACTCAAGTCCTAAATCCTGGGGGATTTGGGGACAGCGCCACTCGGTCTCTGGGCCTCCCGTCCACACTCATCGGAGCCACCCAGCCTGACCAACGAGTTCCAGAAACCGGCCGGCCTGTCCTTTCCTGTCCTTTCTCGGGCTGGGGGTGGTGACGACAAGTCCGCTCAGCCCGGAGTTCACAGGCGGCTGCGGGGACCCTGGCAGAGGGAGGATGGATGGGCCCCGGCCCGGCGGGTCCCAGGAGTGCAGACCCGGCCAGTCTGGGGGCCCGGGAGCAGGGGGAGGGGGAGTTTGGGGCTGGGCAGGGCTGTCACAAGGGCACCTGGAGAAGGAAGCCACTCGGCTGACCGGGGCCGAGTCCTGGCGGCCGCCGCTGCCCGAAAAGCATGCATGTCACCTCCTGCCGCCTGCTGGGCCGGCCCCTGGCGCTCGTTTCCGGCTCTTACCTGGATTCTGCCCGACACTCGCTAAAACGGCACGCACTCAACTCCGGGCGCTGGTGACCCGATGCGTTTCTCCACATCTTCCCACTGGTGGGGCGGCTCGTCTGTCCCCAGGTCCCCTCGTCCACCTGCTCTTTGAGTTTGGGGCCCCGGGATCCTGGCTTTTTCTCATCCACCCCCGTGGATTTTCATCTACACTAATGATGCCCACGTCCGGGCCCGGAGGGGAGCTCCCCGTCAGCTCCAGGCCCGGGCCCCCCTCCTCCCCAGAGATTTCTCTGTAGCAAGGTAGCATGGCTTTTGTTTATTCTAAAATGAGGATGCGCTTTGCTTGCGTCATTTCCCGGTACCCCGGGAGGCGGCCGGGGCCTCTAGGGGCGTGCTGGGGCTGGTGGCGGAGAGTGGCTGTCACCAGGCGGGGAAGGCGACCTTCCCTGGGACGGAAGTGCAGCTGGAGAGGCCGTGTCAGACCCTGATCTTAGCCGCGTCCTGCAGAAGGTCAGAGGGGCCTCTCCCGGGAACTTTGAAATCAACACGAAGGGGCCTGCCCTCTGTTCGTGTTGGGGTGCTCACCACTGTTGCTGTTATTGCTGTGACTGAGGTCCTTGCGAACGCCGGAGTCACAAGAGGAAGGCAGCCGGCCTCTCGGCCTCCTGGTGGCGTCTGGAGGGCGGGGCCGAGTGACGGGGTGATCGGGTGAGCGGGCCCTGTGGTTTCCCGCACAGCTGTCTGTGCAGATCTCAGGCCACATTGCGTGGCCCCGTCTCCGTGGATGACAGACACCCCAACAGCCTCGCCCTGGACCCCGGGGGCCCAGAGGAAGCCGCCTTCCCACAGAGCCCTCTCCTGACCCCCTCGAAGGAAGAATCACGGGTCTGAAATCACCGTTAGCTCATTAAGTTTTCTCCAGGATCTCTCTTTTGTGGTAACGCACCTCCGAGCTCCCAGGGCCGGCCACCCGTGCCTCAGCGGCCGCGTGGCACCCGTGCGCTGGCGGGAACCCACCTCGGAGGCCTCGCCAGCCGCGCTCACGGACCCGGTCCTGCCTGAAGTGGCATGGACCCTGCAGGCAGAGCCCCCAGGAATCAAACCGCGGTCCAGCGTTTCTGGTACTTGTTCGACTTTGCTGTCCCACCGTCCGGCGAGCGTCGTCCTGGTGGAGCGTGTCTCACGGTGCTGTGCCCTCGGTGCGGGGGGGTCTGGGCCCCGGGAGGGGAGCCGCTGCCTCCCAGACTCTGGCTGTGGGGACAGATGCGGTTTTGGCAAGTCCCCTCCCTGTCGGTCAGCCGAGGGGGTTCGAGAGAAACCCCAGAATGCCGTCCTAGGACACGCGGGGCAACCAGTCTGCTTCGGAAAGTGTGATCACAACCCACCTTGGAAATCGTTCTCATCGAGGCGGACATAGCTGTTAAGAAGTGTTGCAGCTCAAATCAGAAATGATTTCCTACCGTACATTGTTTGCATTTTACTTTACTTGGGTCCTAGGCCCCCCTTCGTGTTAGATTATTGAAACCCTGCCGGTTCTCCTGCGGCTCTGGGGTTGGGCCAAACCCCCTGCTGCAGCTGGGAGCGAACCTCACCCTTGTGTCCGTTTGTCCCGGACGGTGAGCACGTTCGTGGACCCGGAACGCCTTCCCTGTGCATCTCTGTCTCTCTCTCATCACTATTTAGGTACGGCCCATCTGACCTGTGAGACCCACACAATTCTGGTCTCTCCCGTAGACGCTCTCCTGGTTTTGTGGTTCCCCTGGCCTCCCCTGGGCCCCGAACTGACACAGCAGTGTGTCTGTAACTCACGTACGACAATTGTTCACGTTTTCTGTATCCAACTGGGCCGGGCCACGGCCTCTGGCCCACGTCTTCCCTACAGCCCGGCACGCTCACAGACGGGAGACCCTCACTGTTCACCTGCTCACTGAAACTGATACGTACCCCCAGATCAACACCCATCACAGAGCGTGGCGTGAAAACGTTGAGTCTCTGGACACCGATGTGCCCACGTGCCCGGCAAGGCGACGCTCTGCTGTCTTGTCCGGGCTGTCCCGCAGTAGGCAAGTGTCCTTCTCGCGGTCGGCTCGGAACCACGTTTTCCACACGTTTGTTCTTTCTCATCGGTGATGTTGTTGTTCACAGTGTCCCCGGAAGTGCGGAGAAGTCTGTCTGGTGTTCCCGAACGTGGGAGGACACTGACACGGCCCCTGGGGTTAGCTTCCTTGAGGCCTGTCACCCGTGCGGCCCTGTGAGATCAACGTGTGTGAATCCACGTGTCGTTGAACAGAGACTCTCACGAAACCGAGTTCTGTACCGACTGGAGGAAGGCTCTCAGGGCCTCCCCTGTGCCTCGCAGGACTGGCGATCCACAGTCGCTAATGCACTGACCTCAGGGACGTCTTAGGACACAGCACCATGGATAACTGCAGTGGGTGGGGCCCATACGTCGGCAGCTAAGAATTCAGGACTTCCCTGCAGTGTCCTAACTTGGTCTTTGCCCCACAAAGGACAGGGTCGGGACTTCGGGCATCCCGGGTCACCCGGCACGTGTCAGAAGTGCCCCCGGAGGCCCCTCTGTGTCCAGCTGGAGAGGTTTACCCGGACGTATGGCTACGAGCCCGTCCCGGGGGCCCCTGCCACGCCAGCCGCTGTGGAGAGTGTCACACGCGCACACACGTGCCCACACCACGGCCGCCTCACCCCCCTCTGGCGTGTTCACAACATTCGCCTCACGGCGCAGGAGGAAACTCCTCTTTGTGGAGCGTGAACGGTCGTGAACCTGGATTCAGCAGCAGGGTCTGGCCTGTGCAGCCCACGGGTCCCACCGTCTCCTCACGGTCTCCCCGAGCTCGGTGCCCGACAGACGGGTGCCCGCGGAGCCGCAGCTCACACCCGGGGAGCAAGGCGGGCAGGTAGGGGCGCCTCCGGCACAACGTGGCCGACGCGTGGTGGGGACGGCAGGGCGGCCGTGGGAAGCCAGCCGCCTTGGTAGCACATGGTGGGAGCGTCCCCGGTGCCACAGGGAACAGTGAGCCGGGCCCTAGGCGTCCGCGTCTACAGCTACGTGTTGTGCCAGCACCAGGGCAGAGGGAGCAAGGTGGCCGGCGGCCTTCAAGCTAACGGTCTTGGTTCTCTCTGGTGGACGGGGACCATCGTGGCGGCAGGGGCCACGGCGGTTTGTAAGATAACTGTTGGCAATGGAGATGGTAAGGGGTTGGTTGTGGGGGGCTCCCCGGTCAGCCGGCTGTCCCCACGTCCACACCCGAGAGGAGCTGGCCGGTGGCGGCAGCCGGGAGATGGGAGAGGCGGGAAGGCAGGTGAGGTCACATGCGAGCGTCGTGGCACCGCCACGTGTGGGGGAACGAGACTCGCCCCGGGAGTGACGAGCGGGGAACTTGGTGGACGGCATTTGGAAGGTTGTGAGGAGGGGACGACGCGACCTCAAGAGAGGTCCTGGCAGAAGATGAGTTCAGGGCCACCGGCAGCTCACGGGTCAGTGGTTCCCGGTGAGCACGAAGCAAAAGCTCGCAGTGCAGACCCCCCCGCCCCCGGGTCTCAGAGCCCACAGGGTCGTGGTCACAGGGATCCTTGGGGCAAAGCTTACCTCTGGGCCCCTTGAGGACACTGGCTTCTTGTTACATTCCTCCCTGTTGGTTAAGTTCGTGACTTGATTTCCCTTATTTAACCACCTGAGCACAGGAAGTTAAACACCTTCTTTTGAACAAAAGCCACAAACACCCGGACCCGTACAAGGTGCTTTTCCACAGCAGCTGGCGCTGTCCTTTGTTGGTTGGTTGGTTTGTTTATTTATTATGTGTGAGAGAGAGAGTTTGTGCAAGCCAGGCAGGGGCAGAGAGAGAGAGAGAGAGAGAGAATCCCAAGCAGTCTCCACACTCAGCACAGAGCCCGCCTCAGGGCTCTGCCCCACGACCCTGGGATCGTCTGCCGAGCCAAGATCAAGAGGCGGACGCTCAACCGACTGAGCCACCCACGCGCCCTGCTAACATCCATTTTAACACGAGTCAGCCCCCTGTTTGCTCACCTCCCCCCCAACATGCTCGCCCCAGGCCCCACTGCGGTCCTCCTGGCTCGCGCTGGCCCCTTTCCCACAGTCCTCTCCAGCCTTGCTCCCCTGCGGGCACCCCAGACGCGTCCCTCCTCAAGGCTGGAAAATGACAGGCTAGGCGTCCTGCTACAATGGCCACGTCTCGGGGGCTCATCAAACGGGCGGGCAAAGGTCTTTAACATGGCCATCCTGGGAGCCGCGTTCCGTCCACCTGGTGGCTGTCAGCCCCCGACCCTCCGCTGGGCCTGCCCGAGGCGGAAGATGGGCAGGGGCACACAGGCGTGTCACCGGCCAGCTCTGTGGGTGCCCACACCTGGTCCTCCCTCCTTCCCTCAGTGCGTGGCCGCAGCCAGGCGGGTTCTCAGAGCCAACGCGTCAACCCCTCCAGTCCCGCCAGCGCACCCAGCACGTGGCCCCGTCACCCACGTGTCGCTCGGGAGCGTGGAGTTAGACCGGGCCGGGGGTGGGGAGGTCCAGCAAGGATGGCCTCAGGCTTCTGTCTTTCCCGCCTCCGTCCCGCCCTGTCCCTGTGTCCGCCCAGGACTGCTGCCACCTGGTCTTTGTGCTCCGGCCTGTCACCCTGCTCAGCTCAGACGGTTCCTCCTCCCCACGCCCACCCGGCGGCGCTGCCCTGCGTCTCTTCCCGGTTCTTCGTGGCACCGAGCGCTATCTAGGACGGTCCCGTCCGGTCCGTCCGTGTACACGCCTGTCACTTGCTGTCCGTCTGCACGAAATGTAAGCTCCGTCAGGGCAGCGTGATTTCCCGTGGGCGGTGACAGGGCAACGGTCACCTGGAGAATGGAAGCAGGGAAGTTTGCTTTACAACCAAGTTCCCCGAAAGGCTCCTCCCTCCCAGGGACAAGGAGCCCCCGTCCGTGGCGTTTCCGGAGCCTGACTCCGTCATCCTGCCAGGCTGCTAATTGGTAACACAGGAAAACCACGGCTACATTTTGGCAATTTGCTCAAACATGCAGCGGAATTAAAATCATTTCTCTGCGGCTACAAACGACTTCATATTCTCTTCCATCAGTGCAGACCCAGGACGGCGCTCAGCCAGCCACGGAAACACGCTTCCGCCCGGGGAGACCTTCTCTTCTTTCTTTCTTTTCCAAATGAACCTTACTTCATCTTAAGGAGTTTCGCCTCGTACGCTTGGGAAATATCTTGGTTCTTGACAAGTAAATTTGTGTAATTGGGGAATGGGGATGGAGGTTATTTTTTTTCCAGTATTTTCCAAGTGGCATGTTTTATGCTTTTGTTTGTAAGTTGAGTTCTTAAGAGTGCAGAGTTCTTTCCTGGGGACGTGGGACAATTGGTACAATATGAAGGCGTTCCAGGTCAGCCCTGCCTCCTAGAAACAGAATGTGAGCCACGTGGGGGTTTTAAATATTCTAGTACTCACAGAGGAACAAAGTAAAAAGGCAGAGGAAATTGATTTTAATATGTACTTTATTTAACCTGGACGATCCAAACTGCGGTCACTTCAAAATGTGGCGAAGTGTTTCACGTCCCTTTTGCGCCACTTCCCTCAAGGCCCACATCCCTTTGGCGCATTTTACATTTATACATTTCACGTGCCCAGTGGCCCACAGAGCTAGTGGCCATGGAGCTGGATGGCACGGCCACGGCCACGGCCACGGCCACGGCTTGCGGACTAGGTCGGGCCATGGGACCGTCCGGTGAAGCCCACAAGTCAAGGAAGGTTTTCACGTTGTTAAGTGGTTGAGAGAAGAAACAGAAGAGGTAACAGGGGTGTGAGTTGCGAGTCTGTTACGGTTACTTTTAAATGACTTAAGTGCATATTTAATTTTTCCTCGGCTTTAATTTCTTTTAATTTAAACTCAAGTTAGTTTACATACAGTGTAGTCAGTCGTGGCTTCAGGAGTAGAACCTAGTGATTCATCACTTATGCAAAACACCCAGTGCTCATCCCAACAGGTGCCCTCCTCGGTGCCCCTCCCCCATCTACCCCTCCCCCACCCACCGCCCGTCCAGCAACCCTCAGTTTGTTCTCTGTATTTACGAGCCTCTTATGGTTTGTCCCCTCTCTTTTTACCTTATTTTTCCTTCCCATCCCCTGTGTTCATCTGGTGTGTTTTTTAAATTCCACATATGAGTGAAATCATATATTTGTCCTTCTCTGCCTGACTAATTTCGCTCAGCATAATACCCTCCAGCTTCGTCCACGTCGTTACAAATGGCAAGATTTCATTCCTTTTGATTGCCGAGTAATCCTCCGTTGTATGTATAAAGCACATCTTCTTGGTCCATTCATCCGTCGATGGACATTGGGGCTCTTTCCATACTTTGGCTACTGTCGATGGTGCTGCTATAAGCATTGGGGTCCACGTACCCCTTTGAATCGGCATCTTTATGTCCTTTGGATAAATTCCTAGTAGTGAAGCAAAAGCTCTATGGGCATTTGAGAGCCACAGGTCTGGTCTGATCCCAGGTAAGGTGACAGCCGGCTCAGGGAGTCACTCGACAGTTAAGGCAACACTGCCTGCTGCCACCTGGGCTGATACCACGTCCCCTGGGGCCACGTCACTGGGGTCATAGCCCCTGGGACCCTCACATTCCCCACCGCTCCTCTCTATGCCCCATCTTGTCCGTGACATCTCTTGTTTGCAAGGGTCAGGTTAGTTTACTTCATTTTCACCTAAAGTCACCGCAATAACGAATATTTTCTGTCTTGTCATGTATTTTGGTTGTCCGTGCCCTCTTTAATAGGCTTCGGTTCAGCCTGAGAAATCCGCCCAGATAAAGTGCGCTGATGTTTCCTTTAAAGACGTTTCCCGCGAGTCAGAAAGGAGGCATTGTCTACACCTTCATTTTACAAGATTACCGGTCGTTATCGCTTATGTCTTAGGTGACCTAATTTGGAACCCTATTATTAATTTTCTCTTAAAATCGCCCTGGCAGAACATGAGAATGTGTGCGTAGCACTGGCAGCAGGAGGGCGGGCCAGGCGGCTCTTGGCTGACCCGGGCGGGTTTCGATCTGAAGATCTCCTCCCAGTCAGCCGGGACTTCCCTGGGCCTCCTCATCTGGTGTCTCTGAGATCCTTGCTCTGAACCCCTCCGCCTGGTCCCCGTAGGGAGGCCCGGCCTCTCTCAGGGTGGCCGTGGGCACCGGTCTCTGTGTTCCTCCCCCACTCAGCTACGCCGAACCCCCGGGAAGCCCCGGTTTCCTTTTGCCCCACTTGGGGACCAGAGCCCTGAACGTTCTCCCCAGCACCCCAGTGTCCCTAGAGTCCCTGCTGAGACCACGGAGGGTTCAGGGAGGCTGTGCGCATCCGAGTCCCACGCTCGTTTGGGTGGTGGGTGCGCTTCCTAGTACTTGCCCGTCTCCACTTGTTAGATAATTTTGAACCACTGGCCAGGAGGGCATTTTATCTCAGCTCTGGTCTCCCTGCGTGGGGACAGGCAGCTCAAGCAGCCGTGAGGACCCCTGGAGCAGAGGAGAGCACTGGGTCCGCTGGGCCCCGCGGCCCAAGAAGCTGCATTCCGTCAGCTCCACCGGCCTGAGCTGCATCAGACCAGCCCCTGGGCTGCCTCCACTGAAGGAGCCGCTGGGCGTTAGAGGCTGGCTTGGTGTCGTGTCCTCCTAACGTGCCCGGTCCCGAGGGCAGGAAGCGACCTGCCCACCGTGCAGCCGTCTCCTTCAGCAGAAAGTACGGATGCCTCTGAGCCAACAGGGGTCACGCACCGCCGCGCACACGGCCGACGACCGGTGGGCACAGGTGCGCACACCTGACCCCTGGACCCCAGGCGGGCTCTGTTCCAGGGCACTATTCATGCTCCAGAGGAAAGCCGGTTCCCAAAGCAAACCCAGCCTAGGGCACCTGTGTCACTACGCCAGCTGGACACCAGCCGGAGATGCAGATTCTCAGGTCCCACCCGGACACGCTGAATCGAACACTCTAGGGTGTCTGCCCAGCTGGGCCGGAGGCTCCTGCAGGATGGGGGTGGCTCTGGTCTGCAGCCCGGCCCCTCTCTGCTCAGATTCACCCCTGCCCCACCCCGCTTTCCTCACTGTCCCTTCCCTGCAGCATCCCCCCCGCCCCTAGACGTCACTGTGCAAGATCCTCGCCCCAGGCCCTGCTTCCAGGAACTGAGGTGACTTTCTTCTCGCTGCACCAGGCTGTCTCCAAGTCAGAGAAGCTGTCAGCCCTCCCCCCACCTGCTCCAATGCACACCTTTCACCTTCAAAAATTCAATAAAGTCAAAGGGAAAAAATACCAGAAGGAAACACGTCTATTAATTGGGATATTCTTTCAGATCACGTAAATACCAATCTTCCAGTTGACATAAGGTCACACAAGAGCATCTCAACTTTGTCTGCAGTCAGCTGTCCACCGTGGCAGCCACTGGCCGTGTGTGGCTGTTGAGCACGTCAAGCGTCCCTGCTCAGCACTGAAACGTGTGCTACCAGAGACGGTGCGCAAGCAGAATGTAACGTGCCTCAGGAACAATAGGTTCGCGTTGATTCCGTGTTGAAATGATCGTATCTTGGATATACTGGGTTAAATAAAACACGTTATTAAAGTCACTTTCACCTGTTTCCTTTTATTTTTTGTGATGTGACTGTGGAAAATTTAGTAACACACATGTGGCTTGCACTCCGTTGGACGGGGCTGGTCTGGAGGAGACGAGAGCAGTGAAGGGACTCGACGGGCTGCTGTCCCACGTGCCAGGGGAGGCTGAGCGAACGGCTGAAAACCAAACCAGGTGAGACCCTAGCGGCCGTGGCAGCGCTGGGCCCGTGGCTCCCTGGGTGTGAGTGAAGGTTCTAGAACAGTGTTTCCTCTCCCGTGAGGGTCCTCTCAGCGGTGTCTGGCCGCTGGATGTGGTGCCGCGAGCCCTCATCTATGAGCCCGGTGATCCTAACCCCACACGAAGCACATCTGGCATAAATGGCTCGGGAACCGTCGACTCCGTCTGGACCGTGGCAGATCTTCGAGGGGGAAATTCCACACCGTCCCGCGGGTGCGTCTTTGCAATGCTCAACAGCCCCCATTGGCAGGAAACTCCCCCTCATATTTGGAGTTGAGACAGTTTCCTCCTGATCTTTCCAAAAAGCAGAGGGAGAACACTTGGTCACCACCCTCGATGTAAAGTCCTTCGGGCAAATCAAAGGTCAAGCTCGTTTTAGCCTTTGTGTTTCTGTTCCATGAACCAGATGACCCTGGTTCCTTGAATAAAGAAAATTGTGATTTGTTTCCGATAAAAATCAAAACAAAGGCAGTCTGGCAATCGTCCATTTGATGAAGTACTTAGGTGAATCGTGAGATTTGGCCATCAGAGGAAATCCGAGGCCACGACGTAACGCGATTGTGCTATCCACACTATCCACAAGTTAACAAACTCAGCGGAACAACATTTGGAAGAGTTCTCTGTTGTGTTGCTCATGAAGTCCTTATATTTACCTCGAAAAGCTATGCGTGAGTATGATTTTAATCATACCGGGTGACCATCAGGTAATTCCGGATCCTCCAAAGGGCAAGGGGGGGTCCTTGGGGTCATGGCACTGGCCCTCTCTGCCAATTGCACTGGACCGGGCACGTGGGTACATGGGCAGGGTGCCATCTTGGAGTTGTGCCAGCACGGAGCAGGCCCTCTGTGGTGATGCTGTGGATGGACAAGCATGTGGCTGTTTCCTGGATCCGGCGGAGACACAGCCGGCCCGACACGAGACCCGCTCTGGAATCTGTGCCCCCCAGTAAAACGTGAAAGCTTGGGACCCCTTGTTCAAAGTTTGTTAAGAGATTCAAGATGGCCAAGCACAGCACTGGCCCCAAGAGGAAGTGTCAGGATGCCGGAGGGTCATCTGGGAAGGAGGGCTGATGGACAGACACGGACCAGGAGTGCCCGCCAGGAGGTTGGACGTCATTTTCCTCTAGGCTCTCTGAGCAGAGAGAGAGGAAACAGTTCTTGTCGGAGAAGATAAACCACCCCAGAAAGCAGGTATCTTTGTTGTACTGTTTTCTCCTCCCTCCCCTCCATTTCTCTTGCCCTTATGGTAGCCATATTCCTGCACAGGTTAGGAACTTCAGGTAGGGTGCTGAGTTTAGTACCCTTAAAACAATTACAGCAAAATCACCCCCTCTTGCCGCATTCAAGTTACAGGATATGGAGAATACAATTATATCGGACCCCCGAACAAAGCAGGCGTCAGGGGCACTGAGCCCCGTGCAGTCAAAAGTTCACGCATAACTTCCGAATCCTCCCAAACTTAATACTAATGGCTTACGGTTGACCAGAAGCCTTACAGATAACAGAAACAGTCAATTAACATACTTTGTGTGCTATACATTCTGCACTGTGTTCTGATGGCAAAGTAAGGTAGAGAAAAAAATGTTACTCAGAAAATCATAAGAGAAAACACATGTAGAGACCTGTCCCGCGTTTATGGAAAACAAGCCGCGTGGGAGTGGGCCCCGGGCAGGTCAAACAGCCGTGCTGTTCAGGGTCGACCGTATGGTCTGTATCTGATACTGGAGAGCTGTCTTGAATCTTTTCCTTCTCAAAATCATGTTTTGTCCCGTGGGTTGGTGGCTCTGTGTTTGCGCTAAATAATCGTGCCGCTTCCACGTTTCATGCAAGCCGCTTGTGAATGAGCTAGCCAGTGGCTCAGTCCAGACAGGCTGCTGGCTTTAAACAAGGCCAGGTGCTCATCGTTTGGAAGAGCCTTGGACTGGTTTTGTGCGTATAGGCGTAAGCGGACCATCTTGGTTTCGCCTCCCTGGCTGAGAAAAATGGCCCCCTCGTGGATGCACGCCATCCGATGTCGAGTCAGGCTCCCCGAGGTTAGGCACTGCCCGTTGTGCGTGGGTGATGACGACGACTCTGCTTCTGTGTTACTTCTGAGTGGTGACTCTTCCCTCGCCGTTCGCCCTGGCACCTGAAAGCACCCAGGGGTGATTATCTGATGTAGCATCCTCTGTGCCCAGGTGCTGGTGACTCACCCGCTCTCCCTGTAAACCAATTCATTAAGCGTGCTTCATTTGGGATGAGCTGAGAGAAAGGGTATATTTAAAAGTGGCTTGGCAGGAGCTGTGTGATTTTACAACAAGGAGGGGAGGCAGAAGCGATTCAGTTGTGACTTGAACACCTGTCCGTGGCAGCCAAGGAATGCAGCCCACGTCAGCATCCGGCTAAGGGGGCGCGCAACACCCAGATCGTGTAATTTTCAAAATTAGGTTTGTAATTAACTTCACAATATCTCCAGGGAATTCTGGAAAGACAGCGGAGAAAACCTTGTCCTGTCCTATCGGATACCACAAGGCTTCTCAGGAAGCTTCCCCAGGGACAAACAAATCTCCCCAGAGGAGAACGTGAGTTCTCCTGTGCTCTGCCCGGGTTGGCTGGCAGCCAGCAGTCCCGTCGTCTCCGAGTTGCTTCACGCCGTCTTGAGATTCCCTTTCTTCAAGTTTTGGGGTTGGCTGTCCTCCGGAAACACCCTCTTCATGAACTTTTAAGTCCTTCAGAATTTTTAAGGAAAATTTCATCTAAAATTGTGTGAGAGCCACCTGAAGGTCAAAAAATGCAGTTAGTTCCCTCCTTGTGGCTTGTTTTATTGCGTCTTCCTTCTTAGAATTACGTCTGTATGTTTTCGTGGCCGTAAAATGATAAAATGGAAAAGAACCCAGAGCCCCACATCAAATGCCCTCGGCTGGGTCAAGAATTTAACCCTCTCAGGGTCTGGCTGTTGCATCATCGGATGTAATAACGGAACGGGTTGTGCGAGAGGGAACAACGAAAGGCTGGCTGTTGAACAATTTCACGGCCCCGGAAACACGGAAGAATGTTGGACTGGATGGATGAGACCTGACATGTCCAGGAAGCAGCAGTGGAGCAGAGCGGCTTAATGTGCTCGTGGAGAATCGGCCTGGGAGTAGATGCCGTCCTCCCCCATTAAATGTTAACCTGCTCAGGGAGCCCTGCCCGGGACGCGCGTGCGCAGGACTCGGAGCCTGCTTCCCGACAGCTTACGGTCGGTGCTGATTCGGCCAGAGGAGCAGAACTCGACCATCGTCGCCAGCATGGGACCCGGGGCACCCGCGAGCTTTCCTTGCCTCCTTGGTGCTCTTCTGGGAGCTCCCGCCCCCAGGGCAGCAGGAAGCCACGGCTGTAGGCGCACACGTTCAGAACGCGCCCTCGGAGATCTGCTTTGTAGACCTAATTCCTAGGGAGTCTCCCGGGGAGAACGGTAACGCGCGTGGTAAAGGGCAGGGGCGGCACCGTGGGCCTTGTGACCAGAAAACCCTCGAAGTGGCCACGGCAGAGATCACTGTGTGTGCCTCCCCCTTCGGGCTCTGGCCCCCCCAGCTTCTCACAGGACAGGAGGGGAGGCTGGGGTGACCGGGCTGGGCGTTCCTCAGTTTTCGCCACGTGGATGGACACTCGGGCTAGTCCAGCGTGGACTGGGTTCCACAGAGGGAGGCACGGCCCCGCCCCTTTGAGCGTTAGCACGGGACGTGGTGCCGGAGGACACAGATGCCCACGGTGTGTCTCTTTCTCCAGGGCGCACGGCCGGCCGCCAGCTCCTGGTCCCCGTGCACCCCCCTGTCCGAGAGATGCCACCTGCAGCCCACGGAAGAACCCATCCTCTCCCCTGCTTGGCCAACTCAGGCCACGTGCTGCAGCTGGCCAGGCCACGTGACGCCGGGTGCCCGAGAGCAGCACCCCACCTGCCCCCCCCAGCGTCTCTGCCCTGTGATTTGAGAGAAGCGAAATCTTGTGTTGTCAAAGTACGACAGATTTGCGTGTGTCGGGCCGTTAGTGTGCCCTTCCCAGAGCACATCAAGTGCGAGCACGGGAGGAGAGCGTCTTCTTACAACGCTTCACGGCGAGGACCGAATGAACACGCGGGGGAGGGTTGTCAGGGTATCAGGAATACAGGGAAACGCAGAGGATTAAGGTTTCAGGAAGAGTCCTCGTATAAATAACATGCTTGCCGTGGTAACTTCTCCTTTCCCAGCCGTTTCGGACGTGAGCTAATCCGAGGGCCTCTTTTCCCTCCCGCCCCGGACGTGGCCGCGGTGTCTGCGGATCGGGCTGCCGACAGCGTGGGGTCTGGAAGCGTCTATTCTTGCCGTAAACTTCGGCTTCTGTTGCACACCTTTAGGAACCCGAAAGAGAGGAAAGAAAGAATACCCATTTGCCAGTCGATCAATGCCTCCTCCCTTTGCAAACACAGAGGGGTGAAAATTCAGTGTCTGAAAGGAGTCGGAAACGTCCTAAAACAAGCCACGCGGCCGAAACACAGCCAGGAAAATGGGTAGAGTCCTGGGTTATTCGTAGAGCCTGCTGGGCTCCCCAGGTGACATCCACCGCTGTCCCCGTGACCAACCCGAGAAACGCGGCGTCTATTTGCAGGCGGGACCGGTTTCGTGTCCAGCACGGGTGCCTGGGTATCTTCCTGCACTGAGGAGCTGTGACTGTGGTCTAGGTCCCACACCGTGCAGCTCCTGGCACCGTTCTGTCACTGTGGCGACCACGTGTGCACACAGACTCCACGGGGGAGCCCTCCCGCGTGAAGGTGGGGCTGGGGGCTGGCGGGTTCCCTGGGGCGGGGCTCCCTTGTTTTGTGATTTCCAGCTTCTCATCTGCAAAGTGGGGGTGCCGCCCCGGCTCGGCTGGCTGCCAGGGTCTTGTGACGCCAGGTCCCCTCGCCCGGGACGTAAGCCTCGCATCTTCTCACGGGCTCTGAGGGCAGCGCTTTCGCAGACACGCCGGGACCGTAGCTTTGCCGGAGCCCCCGCCACGTGGATGTGTCCCGAAGCTCAGTCTGCGACCACCTATCCCTTCCTCCAGCTCTGCCTCCCCGACCTCCGGGAAGAGGCCGCCCGCCCCTTGTCCGTGCCCCCGCTTGGCTGATGGCAGGTGCCACGTCTTACTCTGCGTCCACCCGCATCCCAGCAGCAGCCTCTGAAGGAAGGAGAGAAAGAGCCCGTGGGTCAGGTGGGCGGAGGGTTCTGGAAGCCCTGAGGCACCACGGTGGCCACGCTCCTCCGTGAGGCGCTGCAGCCTCACCGTCAAGAGCGCCGAGCCCCCGGGGAGGGGGTGTGGGGCCCGTGTACCCAGGCAGCATGGCAGGTGCCCAGACGGTGCGCGGAGCAGGACGGAGCTTCGAGCAGCGCGTGAACGGGCGCCGTCCGGCCAGCGTGTGGGCCTGGGGCTGCGGGTCCGCGTCACCTTCTCCAGCCGTCTTGCTCAAGTGAATGGCTTTCCGGGATAACCGATTTCTCTTCGGCGCTCACGGCTCAGGACGGTCTTCAGACGAATGGTGCATCCACGTGCCGACGTCGGCTTTCTGCAGGCCACGCGCAGAAGCGAAGGCGCTCAGACTGTTTACCTCAACTGAGCACAGGGCCCCCTTCCCTGTGGCTGTTGCATTGACGGTTAGACCACGGTTCGCCAGGGGACTAAGATCAAGGGAGAGTCTCCTCCACCCCCAGCTTGGGACTTTGGTTTGATGACGTCTCAGCCTGCCCGTTGGGGGTGGGGGGGTCACGGTGTTTTCACTGAATGACAGACGGGGGACGATGGGTGTTAACTCTGCGATGCTCAGAGCTTTGCTTTGAGCAAATGTCCCCCGCGGCCGGAGCCTGCCCCCAGGAGTCACATAAGCGGGCAGAGAGGCAGTGGAAGAGACAGCAGGCTCCATGAGCTTCCGGAAGCAGGACTGCTGATTCTCCCAGGGCGTCTGGAGCCAGTCCCCGTGGGGGACAGAAGTGCGGTAGTGACAAGAGTCCCGCGGTCACGGAGAGCTTGCCTGTAGCGCCGATTTGCTTCCACTAGAGGCAGCGGCATGGAGGGACAGAGGCCACCTGCCTAGGTCACAGGGAGGACGCCCCCACAGAGAAGCTGGGGCCCCTAAAGTCACCAGCAGCCGTGTCCACTGGGACACTGTTTTGTCTCTGACTAACCAGATGGGGCACGGCTTCTTTTGGGCAAGCCTCAGCTGCCACTTTGCCCAGTTATGGGAGACGCTGCCCTCTGGCTGGGCTGGGGCCGCTCACGAGAAGCTGTTTCTGTCCAGAGGCTAGGAGTCCACGCTGACGTCGTTATCGCTGAGCGAGAATGCCAAACCCCGCATTCCTCAAGGTCCCTTGCAGTCAGCCTGCAGGCTCTGGGTCCCACCTGTCGGGTGAGGTCCCACCGGCCTGACATCCTGCGCTACGGCCGGAGTGAGGCCTGGTCTGGTGGCACCGGGGCGGGACCGGCCGTGCTGGGCAGCGGGCTCCAGACCAAGGGCTCTCCATCCAGCTGTCTGTGCTCGCAGGGGCTTTGTGATGTCAGGCCCGAGCCAGAGTTCCCTCAGAGCATAAGATAAGCTTCCTCAGCCTTGCCAACAGGCAAAACCCTAATTCCCATTCTCGTTCTCATAATCTCAAAAGCGCATTCTTCCCAACGTATTCCCTGAAAATACAGCCTGACCGGATAAGCCAAACAGATAGAACAAAAATTCAATTCATAAAAGCCCAGCAGGGCTGTGCGGTGCCGCGGTGAGGCTGAAAGGCCAGTGATATTGATCAGGTCTCTCAAGCGTTGGTGTTTCCTTCATCATCGATTCTTTGCATTCGTGCTGATTTCCTAAATGATTGCACCTCAGTATTGTCTGCTAGATTACTGACTCTTACTGATGGCCCTGAAAATTTTGTGCCCGGGCCAGCACCCCCTCACCCTCACGCTGATCGCCATCCTGGCTGCTGGAAGCAGGAGATGCCTCAGAGAAAATCCGAACAAGAAACGCGTAGGGTCTGGACAAAGACAGCTGGAGACTTTACCGAAGTGCGAGAGCATTATTTGAATGAAGTGAGAGGCACACCATCTTGCACTTTTCCTTCTTCCCTAATCTGTGAGTTCAAGGCTTTAAGTATCTCCTTGTGCATAAATTAAGCGTTATCTGTGCATTTGAATGTGTAGGATGTTTGTGACTCTCCGTTCAAAATACCGCGAATGGTTGATGCATTTCTGTCCTGATTTCTCTTCCGACCCACGGCTACTGAGGACTCCACTTCTCAATTTCCAAACATACGCGAATGTTCTAGTTGGCTCGTCGTTGTTGTTTTCTGAGCCCACCACGTTGTGACAAGGCAACATTCTTCAGAGGATTTCAGTCCTTTGAGGTTTGTTATGGTCTAACTTAAGACCCGGACTGTGAAGAGTCGTTGCACATCCAGCGAGTGTGCTTATAAGAAATACACGTTCTACAGCTGTCAGGTGGATCCCTCTCCCGTGCCAGTTAGATCAGGTGGTTTCTCATGTTGTTCTGACTTTCTGTATTCAGATACTTCAGTGTGTGCTTTTCCTGGTCTCACTGAGAGTGTTGTGTGAAAATTGTGGGTTTGAGTACTTATGCCTTTTAATTTTTTCAACTCTTACTTTATATATTTGAAGCTGTGGTATACATGCGTAGTGATTTGGAAAGCTACAGTGTTCTGGTGGATTGACAATTTCATCATTACGAGGGGCGTAGCAGGACCACATGCGAAACCATAAAACAAGTCTTAATCCATTTAAAAAGACTGAAATGCTACAAAGTATCTTCTCCAACTACAATGAAATGAAATGAAAAATCAATAACTGAAGGAACTCTGGAAGACTCAGAAATACGTGGAACTCAAGCAACCAATTCTTAAGCATTCTTAAACAACCAATGAGTCAATAAAGAAGTCCCGAGGGAATTTAGAAAGTACTTTGCGATGAAAAAAGTGAAGATAATGTGGCAAGACTTTGGGATGTGGGGAGAGCAGTGCGCAGGAGGAACCTCCCGGCCATGAATCCCCTGGGGAGAGAAGATCCCAGATAAACAGCTTCACCTTCCACCTAAAGGAATTAGAAAAGAACAAATCAAACCTGAAGCAAGTGAAAGGAGGAAATAATAAAGATTGACTCAGAGATAAATGTGCCACTGAGTAGAAAGCAGCAGAGAGAATCAATGAAAGCAAGAGTTTTCCTTTATTTTTTTTTTTCAACGTTTATTTACTTTTGCGACAGAGAGAGACAGAGCATGAACGGGGGAGGGGCAGAGAGAGAGGGAGACACAGAATCGGAAACAGGCTCCAGGCTCTGAGCCATCAGCCCAGAGCCCGACGCGGGGCTCGAACTCACGGACTGCGAGATCGTGACCTGGCTGAAGTCGGACGCTTAACTGACTGCGCCACCCAGGCGCCCAAGAGTTTTCCTTTAAAAAGATAAACATGTTGACAAACTTTTGGTTAGACTAACCAAGAAAAAAAATAGGGACAACTACACTTACTAAAATCAGGCATGGAAATAAGGAAATTACTGACTTTACAAGAATAATTGCAAGACGATACTATGAGCAATGTTATGCTGACAAAGTAGATAACCTAAATAAAACGGACAGATTTCCAGAAGCACACAGAATACCAAAAGTGACTTAGGAAGAAAGAGTAAACATTAAAAATTTTTTTTTAATGTTTATTGATTTTTGAGAGACAGAGAGAGACAGAGCGTGAGCTGGGGAGGGGCCGAGAGAGAGGGAGACAGATTCTGAAGCAGGCTCCAGGATCTGAGCTGTCAGCACAGAGCCCGACATGGGGCTCAAATGTGAGCCGTGAGATCATGACCTGAGCCTAAGTCGGAAGCTTAACCAACTGAGCCGCCCAGGCACCCAGAAAGAGTAAACCTTAATATATTTACAACAAATGAAGAGATTGAATCGATAACAGAAAACCTCCCAGTGAATAAAATCTCTAGACCAGAAGGCATCGCTGTTGAATTCCATCAAACATTTAAAGAAGAAATTAACACTGTTCAATTTCAAATATTTTCAAAGTATGACCTAAGAGAACAGTACCTAGGTCCTTCTATACACAGACTATTACTGTGATACCAAAGTCAGACAAAGACATCAGATGAAAAGAAAACTACAGGTTTGTACTCCGTACGAATATAGATGCAAAAAAATCCTCAACAAAATACCAGCAACTCAAATCCAGCAGCATATTAAGAGGATTAAACACCATGACTAAATGGGATTTATCCTATGCGTACAAAGGTGTTTCAATATACAAAAATCAAACCATGTAATGCATCATATTAATAAAATGAAGGGGAAAACAATTTCAATTGATGCAGAAAAAGCATTTGACAAAATCCAACCTCTTCATGAAAAAAAAAAAAAAACCACCTGATAAACTGGAACTAGAAGGAAGCTTTCTCAACTAGATACAGTATCTATGAAAACCCCCAGCTAACCTCATACTCAGTGGTGAAGCCTGAAATCTTAATTCTAAGGTCAAAAACAAGACAAGGGTGTCTGTTCTCACTGCTTCTCTTCGACATTGTACTGGAAGTTCTGGGCAAGAAAAAGACACAGGCACCCACACTGGAAGGAAGAAGCAAATTATATCTAGTTATAGAGCACATAGTCTTGTAGAAACTCTGAAAGTCCACAGAAAAGCCATTGGAGCTAATAAACGAGTCAGCCAAGTTGCAGGATATGAGATCAACTTACACAAATCAGTTGCATTTCTATTGGTAAACAGTAGACAATCCAGAAATGAAATTATAAACTGAGTTCTATTTGCAATGGCATCAATAAGGAATGAGATACTTAGGAAAACATTTAGCTAAGACTTGTATACCAAAAATCACAAAACATCGTTGACATTTTTTAAAAGAACTAAATAAATGGATGACAACATTCTCAAATACAATCAAGTCAATCCCTATCAAAATGACAGTGGCCCTTTTTTTTTTCATAAGTAAAAATCCTGATCCTAAAATGCACATCTAATTGCAAGGAACACTGAATAACGAAAATAATCTTGAAAAAGAAGAACAAAGGTATATAAAAGATATACAGATTGGGAAGGAAAAAATAAAACTATCTTTGTTTGCAGATGACACGATCATTTGTGTAGAAAATCTGGAGAGAATCAACAACACAAAACTTCTGGAATTAATGAATGATCACAGCAAGGCTACAGACAGGAGGTTAATCTACAGAAGTCAACTGCTTTCATATACACCTGCAATGAACAAGGGATTTGATGTAATATGGATAACATCAGCATTCCCCAAAATGAAATGCTTGGATATAAACCTAACAAATATGTACCAGACATATGCAAGAAAAACTACAAAACTCCTATGATGGGAGTTGAAGAACTGAGTAAATGGAGGGATATCCCACGTTCATGGATAGGGAAAGTCAGTATTGTCCTCGGTTTTGCTCAACTTGGTTTATAGATTCAATGTAACACAAATTAAAATGCCAGAAAATTATTTTGTGCATATTGATGACCCGATTCTAAAGTTTATATGCAGAGGCAAAAACCCAGAATAGCCAACACAATATTGAAAGAGAAGAACAAAGTAGGAGAAGGGACTGGACTTCAAGACTTGCTGTAAAGCTACAGTAATCAAGCCAGTGTGTTACTGGTGACAAAAAGGACAAATATATCAACAGAACAGAGGGAGACCCACAAACAGACTCCCATAAATATAGTCAACTGATCATCGACAAAGGAGCAAAGACAATATGACGGTTCTATCAACACATGGTGCCATGTATAGGCTATGGATTTGGGCAAATTGATAATGATATGTATCAATCCTTATGGCATTACTGTCATATCAAGTTAAACATAGGATAGACGTATGATCCAACGATTGCACTCGGTGTGTGTGTGTGTGTGTGTGTGTGTGTGTAAGCATTATTCCCAACAGGCAAAAGGTGGAAACAACTCAAATACCATCATAAGATGAATGGATAAACAAAATGTGATATATGATATATACACATGATGGAATATTATTGAGCCATAAAAAGAATAAAGAGCTGACACTTGCTACAACTTGGATGAACCTTGAAAACATTATGCTAAGAGAAAGTATCTGACAGAAAAGGCACATACTGTGGGGCTCCACTTATAGAAACAGCCTAAAAAGGTGACCCCTTAGAGGCAAAATGGCACTTAAGTGGTTGGGGGGGGCCTGGGGGACAGGGAAATGAGGGCGACTGCTTAATGGACATGGGGTTCCTCTTCGGGGTAATAAATGCCCTGGAATTGGATGGTGTGATGGTTGCAGTGTGTCATGAATGTACTAAAAGCCACTGAATTATACGCTTTAAAATGGTTAACGTGGTAAATTTAACATCACATGAATTTTGTAAAAGACTGATATAACAATCCCCACATGTACAGAAATATTAGCTGGAATGTTATTTTGAAGAGTGAATGACTAGAAACAACCTAAATACCCAATAATGACACATGGTTCAAACACTACAGAACTGTACTCTGTGAGCATGTGTAGACATTTTCAAGATTATTAGGGACATGCAGCAAAATGTAATAATTACATTCAGAAGAAAGAAACAGTATAGAGTTGCATATATTCTGTAATAGCACCCTTGAAAATACTATATACGTCAGGTAAGACTGAAAAGGAAAAAATGAGATTAGTTCCCTGTGGTTATGGGTGGTTTTAAATGTTTATTTCAATTTCTTTCTTTTATGATAGAGAAGGTGTCACCACTCACTTAGCAAACACTGATTTAACATTCACTTGTGCCATCAGAAAACTTGAATCTGAGATAAAAGAACAAACAATACCAAGAGATAAAGCACTGTATCGAAACATTCAGCAGCACACATTTTGAA